>NC_085140.1:408757400-410130484 GCF_024139115.2 Armigeres subalbatus | reverse complement strand
TTGAAACAATGCAGCCAGCAACTTCTATTTCCCTAACCGTCGTCGGCCTGGCCCGAGAAAAATTATCTCTCCTAAAAAGCCTTATTTCATATTTACGTTTGAAAAGTGCTCTAAGCAAGCCGGAGAAAAGATGAAAATGGAACTCCAGAACCAAGTGCTCGATAGAAGGCCTGGAAGGCCAACTGTCGCATATCATTTATTCATTACCAGACTAAGGCCGGAGTGGCCTGTGCAGTACACAAAAGTCTTCTCCATTCATCTCGGTCCACGGCTGCACTTCGCCAACCACGCAGTCTGCGGAGGGTCAGCAAATCGTCCTCCACCTGATCGATCCACCTTGCCCGCTGTGCACCTCGCCTTCTTGTTCCCGTCGGATCGTTGTCGAGAACCATTTTCACCGGATTACTGTCCGACATTCTTGCTAAGTGCCCGGCCCACCGCAGCCTTCCGATTTTCGCGGTGTGAACGATGGGTGGTTCTCCCAACAGCTGATGCAACTCGTGGTTCATTCGCCTCCTCCACGTACCGTCCGCCATCTGCACCCCACCATAGATGGTACGCAGCACTTTCCTTTCGAAAACCCCCAGTGCACGTCGGTCCTCCACCAGCATCGGTCAGGTCTCGTGTCCGTAAAGAACTATCGGTCTAATGAGCGTTTTGTAGATAGTCAGTTTGGTACGGCGACGAACTCTATTCGATCAGAGCGTTTTGCGGAGTACAGAGTACGTACGATTTCCTGCCATGATGGGTCTCCGAATTTCTCTGCTGATATCATTATTGGAGGTCACCAGTGAGCCCAAGGGCCCTCCTTAGCCGTGTGGTAAGACGTGCGGCTACAAAGCAAGACCATGCTAAGGGTGGCTGGGTTCGATTCCCGGTGCCGGTCTAGGCAATTTTCGGATTGGAAATTGTCTCGACTTCCCTGGGCATAAATGTATCATCGTGCTAGCCTCATGATATACGAATGCAAAAATGGTAACCTGGCTGAGAAACCTCGCATTTAATAACTGTGTAAGTGCGTAATAAACACTAAGCTGCGAGGCGGCTCTGTCCCAGTGTGGGGATGTAATGCCAATAAGAAGAAGAAGAAGAAGTGAGCCCAAGTACACGAATTCTTCAACCACCTCGATTTCGTCACCACCAATATAAACTCGGGGTGGGTGGCTTACGTTGTCCTCTCTTAAGCCTCTTCTTATCATGTACTTTGCCTTCGACGTATTGATGACTAGTCCAATCCGTTTAGCTTCGCATTTCAGTCTGATGTTGGCTTCATCCATCCTCTCAAAGTTACGTGCCATAATATCAATGTCGCCGGCGAAACCAAATAACTGGACGGACTTCGTGAGAATCGTACCACTCGGGCCAATTCCTGCTCTTCGTATTACTCCCTCCAAAGCGATGTTGAATAGCAGACACGAAAGACCATCACCTTGCCGTAACTGTCTGAGCGTTTCGAAGGGACTCGAGAAAGCCCCTGAAACTCGAACTACGCACATCACCCGATCCATCGTCGCCTTAATCAACCGTATCAGTTTATCCGGAAATCCGTTTTCGTGCATAAGCTGCCATAACTGGTCCCGATCGATTGTATCATATGCTGCTTTGAAGTCGACGAATATATGATGTGTGGGCACGTTGTATTCGCGGCATTTCTGCTAACGCGAACACCTGATCTGTGGTAGACCGTTCACCCATAAATCCCGCCTGGTACTGCCCCACGAAATCTCTTGCGATTGGTGTCAATCGACGGCATTAAATTTGGGAGAGTACTTTATAGGACGTTCAGCAATCTGATTGCGCGGTAGTTGCTTATTTTTGTAGATGGGACACACGACACCTTCCATTCACTCCTACAGCAGAACCTCATCCTCCCGCCGAGCGAAGTGGACTCTAATCTCTCGAGATGGCCTAGAGAACACAACTCCGATCGTCCAACCTCCCCGTGGTGCTTGGTGGGATGCCAGAAATCCACCTCCTAGATGGATGGATGGCATGCGAATGGACGAAGGGGGGGGGGGTATATACTACCCTCGAACGCCAACAACTTAGCGGGGCTAAGTTAAAAGCGCACATGCCCTAACATGCAACACTTGAACGCGCACCATCTCAAACAGCAGAGATGAAAGCACAAGGAGCAACCTATTCCACAGAGAAGCGAGGATAAAGCGATAAACCAACAGAGTAACACACAAAGAGCGAGAGTACGTAACAAGAATCAAACTAAAAGGTGGCTAGCGCCGCCCAAACGATTACTCAGATTAAACAGGGTACAGGTATGAGGCCACATAGGTCACCTTATGCAGCGTTTGCAATAACCAAGAGTAGACTCAAAAGGCGGCGGAAGCCACCCACTTTGAACATACACAATACACAACTCAACAAATTGCTCATAGAAACCGCAAACGGTATAGATTAGCAAACCATGGATAACAAAACA
The DNA here is from genome assembly GCF_024139115.2 of Armigeres subalbatus. NCBI lineage: Eukaryota > Metazoa > Arthropoda > Insecta > Diptera > Culicidae > Armigeres > Armigeres subalbatus. The sequence goes on along the minus strand of NC_085140.1, from coordinate 410,128,047 downwards.
GACATAAAACAGAAATTGCTTACAACCAACTACTGGATACAAACCCCAGTCCCCAGACATTACTAATAGTTACTAATACAGTCAGAACTGAGTAAGGACAAAGACATTGCCCAGCAAACTAAAGACAACATAATAAACATGGAAACACAAAAGTTCTACCTACAATTAACTACCGGGTGCATACCCTAGTCCCCAGAAACAACTGGTGAACACCTTTACCGGTTGATGGTGGTTATAGCAGATGCACCTGGAAAGATAACACAATTTAAACAGTAACCCAAAACAGCCGGATAAACACAACATAACCTCCTGGCTAGGAACTAACGCTCAGTCCAGCTCAATCCACTAGGAATTAACTCTAATCCCCACACATCAGCATAACCACTAGCTTAGGTAAATCTCCCAAGGAAGAAGTCCCCAGATACTACTGCTAGCCTATAACCTAGGTGAACATCCCTATCAGTAGATGGTGGTTATAGCAAATGCACCCGGAAAGACAACACAACCTTAATAATAACTTAAACCAGTTGGATAAATCCAACACAACCTCCTGGTTATGAATTATATCTACCCAAAGAGAATTCAGTCCGGAGGTCCCAGCTTGGCTAGCCAAAACAAAAAGAACCAAACAAGCAAAATAGACTTGACAAAATAACAACTACCAATCAAACACACCAATCAAAGTGGGTTTTTATGTACCTCGAAAGAGGTGGCTTTTCCCCCACTACCATATATGTAAATAGAAGGACACCCTAAACCAGCGGTTCTCAACCTGGGGTACATGTACCCCTGGGGGTACCTTCGCTGGCCCTAGGGGGTACCTCGGATAAAAATGCATAATGGCGGACGTGTTACAATTCTAATCGGAGCTTATTGATAAAGTTTTGATAATTGTGATTTTTTTATTTCAAAACTTTGTCTCTTCAACTAGAACAAAATACGAAGGGCTGCGGAACAATAGATCAAATGGATAAATGTTGAACGAGAAAATTTAAAAAATATTTGATGTGTTCTATCTGATCTGAACAAAAATGTTCAATAATATGCTAGAAACATGCTTTTGAACTAAAATCTAGAATCTAAAGGTTTGGAAGCCTCCGTTTGAGAGACATGTAGGCTTTTTTTCAAAAAAGTTCAGTTGCATCGTTGCAAGAGGTTTAGAAGCAAAGAAAGTTTCCTTTATAGAGACCTGTGTCTCCTTGCAAGAGGCCCGGATGCCTCGTTTTAAGAGAGTCGGAAGCCTTCTTTCAAAAGGCTTGGAAGCCTCCTTTCAAGAGGCTCGGAAGCCTCCTTTCAAGAGGCTCGGAAGCCTCCTTTCAAGAAGCTCGGAAGCCTCCTTTCAAGAGGCTCGGAAGCCTCCTTTCAAGAGGCTCAAAAGCCTCTTTCCAAAAGGCTCAAAAGCCTCCTTCAAGCTCAGGCCTCCTTTCAAGAGGCTCAGGCCTCCTTTCAAGAGGCTCAGAAGCCTCCTTTAGAGGCTCAGGAAGCCTCCTTTCAAGAGGCTCAGAAGCCTCCCCTTTCAAGAGGCTCAGAAGCCTCCTTTCAAGAGGCCTCAAGCCTGCTTTCAAGAGGCTCAGAAGCCTCCTTTCAAGAGGCTCCAGAAGCCTCCTTTCAAGAAGGCTCCAGGCCTCCTTTCAAGAAACTCAGAAGCCTCCTTTAAAAAGAGCTCAAGCCTCCTTTCAAGAGGCTCAGAAGCCTCCTTTCAAGAGGCTCAGAAGCCTCTTTCAAGAGGCCTCAGAAGCCTCCCTTTCCAAGAGCTCAGAAGCCTCCTTTCAGAGGCCTCAGAGCCTCCTTTCAAGAGGCTCAAGCCTCCTTTCAAGAGGCTCAAGCCTCCTTTCAAGAGGCTCAGAAGCCTCCTTTCAAAGCTCAAACCTCCTTTCAAGAGGCTCAAGCCTCCATTCAAGAGCTCAGAAGCCTCCTTTCAAGAGGCTCAGGAAGCCTCCCTTTCAAGAGCTCAGAAGCCTCCTTTCAAGAGGCCTCAGAAGCCTCCTTTTCAAGAGGCCTCAGGAAGCCTCCTTTCAAGAGGCTCCAAGCCTCCTTTCAAGAGGCTCAAGCCTCCTTTCAAGAGGCCTCAAAGCCTCCTTTCAAGAGGCTCAGGCCTCCTTTCAAGAGGCTCAGAAGCCTCCTTTCAAGAGGCTCAAGCCTCCTTTCAAGAGGCTCAGCCTCCTTTCAAGAGGCCTGGAAGCTCAAGAGGCCTCCCTTTCAAAAAAACTCAGGAAGCCTCCTTTCAAGAGGCTCAGAAGCCTCCTTTCAAGAGGCTCAGAAGCCTCCTTTCAAGAGGCTCAGAGCCTCCTTTCAAGAGGCTCAGAGCCTCCTTTCAAGAGGCTCAAGCCTCCTTTCAAGAGGCTCAGAAGCCTCCTTTCAAGAAACTCAGAAGCCTCCTTTCAAGAGGCTCAGGGCCTCCTTTCAAGAGCTCGAAGCCTTCTTTCAAGAGGCTCAGAAGCCTCCCTTTCAAGAGGCTAGGAAGCCTCCTTTCAAGAGGCTCAGAGCCTCCTTTCAAGAAGCTCAGAAGCCTCCTTTCAAGAGGCTCAAGCCTCCTTTCAAGAGCTCAGAAGCCTCCTTTCAAGAGGCTGGAAGCCTCCTTTCCAAGAGCTCAGAAGCCTCCTTCAAGAGGCTGGAAGCCTCCTTTCCAAGAGCTCAGAAGCCTCCTTTCAAGAGCTCAGAGCCTCCTTTCAAGAGGCTCAGAAGCCTCCTTTCAAGGCTCCAGAAGCCTCCTTTCAAGAGGCTCAGAAGCCTCCTTTCAAGAGGCTCAGAAGCCTCCTTTCAAGAGGCTCGGAAGCCTCCTTTCAAGAGACTCAAGTCTCCTTTCAAGAGGCTCAAGCCTCCTTTCAAGAGCTCAGGCTTCCCTTTCAAGAAGGCTCAGAGGATCTTTTCAAAAGGCTTCTTTTAAGAGGCTCAGGCTTCTTCTTTCAAGAGGCTCCAGAAGCCTCCCTTTCAAGAGGAGCAGAAGCCTCATTTCAAGAGGCTCGGAAGTCTCCTTCAAGAGGCTCGGAAGCCTTCTTTCAAAGGGGTCGGAAGCCTTCTTTCAAGAGACTCGGAAGCCTCTTTCCAGGCTCACAAGCCTCCTTTCAATAGGCTCGGAAGCTTCCTTTCAAGAGGCTCGGAAGGCTCTTTTCAAAAGGCTTCTTTTAAGAGGCTCAGGCCTTCTTTCAAGGCTCGGAAGCCTCCTTTCAAGGCTCCAAAGCCTCCTTTCAAGAGGCCTCAAGCCTCCTTTCAAAGAGCTCAGAAGCCTCCCTTTCAAGAAGGCTCAGAAGCCTCCTTTCAAGAGGGGCTCAAACCTCCTTTCAGAGGCTCAAGCCTCCTTTCAAGAGGCTCAGAAGCCTCCTTTCAAAAGAGGCTCGGAAGCCTCCTTTCAGAGGCTCAGAGCCTCCTTTCAAGAGGCTCAGAATCCTCCTTCAAGAGGCTCAGAGCCTCCTTTCAAGAGGCTCCAGAGCCTTCTTTCAAGAGGCTCAGAAGCCTCCTTTCAAGAGGCTCAGAAGCCTCCTTTCAAGAGGCTCAGAAGCCTCCTTTCAAGAGGCCTCAGAAGCCTCCTTTCAAGAGAGCTCAGGAGCCTCCTTTCAAAGGCTCAGAAGCCTCCTTTCAAGAAGGCTCAGAGCCTCCTTTCAAGAGGCTCCAAAGCCTCCTTTCAAGAAGGCTCAAGCCTCCTTTCAAGAGGCTCGGAAGCCTCCTTTCAAGAGGCTCAGAGCCTCCTTTCAAGAGGCTCAGGAAGCCTCCCTTTCAAGAGAGCTCAGAAGCCTCCTTTCAGAGGCTCAGAGCCTCCTTTCAAGAGGCTCAGAAGCCTCCTTTCAAGAGAGCTCAGGAGCCTCCTTTCAAGAGGCTCAGAGCCTTCTTTCAAGAGGCTCAGAAGCCTCCTTTCAAGAGGCCTGAAGCCTCCTTTCAGAGAGGCTCAGAGCCTCCTTTCAAGAGGCTCAGAAGCCTCCTTTCAGAGGCTCAGAGCCTCCTTTCAAGAGGCTCGGAAGCCTCCTTTCAAGAGGCTCGGAAGCCTCCTTTCAAGAGACTCGGAAGCCTCCTTTCAAGAGGCTCAGAAGCCTCCTTTCAAGAGGCTCGGAAGCTTCCTTTCAAGAGGCTCGGAAGGATCTTTTCAAAAGGCTTCTTTTAAGAGGCTCGGAAGCCTTCTTTCAAGAGGCTCGGAAGCCTCCTTTCAAGAGGAGCGGAAGCCTCCTTTCAAGAGGCTCGGAAGTCTCCTTCAAGAGGCTCGGAAGCCTCCTTTCAAGAGGCTCGGAAGCCTCCTTTCAAGAGACTCAGAGCCTCTTTCAAAGAGCTCAAGCCTCCTTTCAAGAGGCCTCAGGCTTCCTTTCAAGAGGCTCAGGAAGGATCTTTTCAAAGGCTTCTTTTAAGAGGCTCAGAAGCCTTCTTTCACGAGGCTCAGGAAGCCTCCTTTCCAAGGCTCAAAGCCTCCTTTCAAGAGGCTCAGAGCCTCCCTTCAAGAGGCTCAGAGCCTCCTTTCAAGAGGCTCAGAGCCTCCTTTCAAGAGGCCTCAAACCTCCTTTCAAGAGGCTCAGAAGCCTCCTTTCAAGAGGCTCAGAAGCCTCCTTTCAAGAGCTCAGAAGCCTCCTTTCAAGAGGCTCAGAATCCTCCTCCTTTCAAGAGGCTCAGAAGCCTCCTTTCAAGAGGCTCAAGCCTTCTTTCAGAGGCAAAGCCTCCTTTCAAGAGGCCTCAAGCCTCCTTTCAAGAGCTCGGAAGCCTCCTTTCAAGAGGCTCGGAAGCCTCCTTTCAAGAGGCTCGGAAGCCTCCTTTCAAGAGGCTCGGAAGCCTCCTTTCAAGAGGCTCGGAAGCCTCCTTTCAAGAGGCTCGGAAGCCTCCTTCCAAGAGGGTCGGAAGCCTCCTTCCAAGAGGCTCGGAAGCCTCCCTTCAAGAGACTCGAAAGCCTCTCTACAAGAGGATAAGAAGCCTCTTATCAAGAGCTGCGGAAGCATACTTTCAAGCGATTTAGAAGCTCCTTCCAAGAGGCTTGAAAGGGCTCGGAATTATTCTTTCAAGAGACTTGAGGCCTACTTTCAAGAGGGGGTACCTCAATTAATGCAAATGTTTGAAGGGGTACCTCTTAAGAAAAAGGTTGAGAACCGCTGCCCTAAACGATCACCATTGCCCCCACAAGCAATGAATGCAACATCATACCATGATACCACTTCTACAATCATCAGTACAGCATGTGGGGTACAACCCAATAGCCCAGAGTGGATTGGGTATAATGAACCTTGTATGGGAGTTATCGGAAGTATGAAGATTGTAATGACCTCTAATGACTGGAGAGGCCATGTCCAGAAACCGACGAGCATCTGAGTTGAAATAAAATCGAGGGCGGCATCAATGGTACAATAGTACCGAAGCGGGTTGAGACGAATTAGGTGGACAGGTATGGTAACGTACCTTAGGGCCACTCCTCCGGCGAGGCAGTTGGTGTGACAGCGCGCACACCCGTGGTATATCAGAGGTGGAACAACCTTGAAAAACCACGTTAAACTCTACTTTCCTCCTCCTCATCCTCCCAAACCTTGGTAATCACCCAGTGCAGCGCTCTAGCCAGTGCTTCACCACCGTATTTAAATAGCTTAAATAACTCCAGGGGCTTATTCGTTTTTCAGCCGGTCGTTTTTCAGTAGGAGATCCCTGGATTTCCTGGAGATTCGCAGCCGGAAGTCGTATGTCCTGCGCGCGTGCTCCTAGGTTCATTACCATACCGTCACCGTTGTCTGCCACATCGCCATTCAGGTGTTCTTCGTAGTGCTGCCGCCACCTTTGGATCATCTCACGCTCGTTTGTAAGAAGGTTCCCGTTTATGTCCTTACACATATCGGGCTGTGGAACTTTCGTGCGGTTTTAGCGCGGTATAGTTGCTCCGTCTCTTCACGGTCTCGATCTTCCTGCTGGCGCTTTTTCCTCCGAAAAATCGAGTTTCGTCTGTTCCGCTTCCGTTTGTATCGTGTCGTGCCTCGTTCGCCCTCGTGCGGTGTTGCAGTAATCTCGCCCATGCTGCATTCTTCTCCTTAACTAACTGCTCACATTCGCCATCATACCAGTCATTTCTCTGGTCCGGGGGCACCCCGTATGGGCAAAACCCCATCTATCCGAAATTTTAGACGAAACGGACATACGGCCGAAAGTGTCGTTGAACTTAATAACATTTTCGATCAAATGGCCCTTGCTGTCAAACAACTATTTCGGCCAAACGACATTTTCGGCCTTATAACCTATTCGGCCAAACAACCATTTCAGCCAAACGACGTGTTAAGGAAGAATGCTTTTTCGGACAATTTACCAACTCGGTCGTATGTTGCATTGGCAAATTTTTCAAGTGAATTCCAAAGAATTTCCCATGGAAATACCAAACAATTTTCTTTGGAAATTCCGATTTGCTTCCTTGGAAATTCAAAAGAATTTTCAGAAAGTAGTTGCCAAGGAAAATCCCAAAATAATTTTCAAATGAATATTTTGGAGAAGCTCAGAGAATTTTCGGGAGCAGTTCATCAGAAGAAATCATGCTGACTAAAATGGCTTTCGGCGTGACGCCGAAAACGTCGCCGCCGCCGACCAAAATTTTGTCAAACGCCACCGCCGCCGATTTTCGGACCGGCGAACACTTCTAGTCACTGAGTAGATGAAAGTTAGTGTGTGAGTTACACACAAACATCACCTCATTTCGTCGAGCTGAGTCGATGAGTATATGACTAAAGTGTTCAGACGTCATGGATTATGCGGGACAGTTCCGGGTGCAGCCTACTTGTTCCGCATTGTCAGAAGAAAAATTAGGAATTTTAGCGGGTCTACTGAAGTTGGAGAATTTGTAGTAGGTAAGTATTTAATAATGTAGGCATTAAATTGATTTTTCAGACTCGGGATAACGTATAAATCTTTAAAATCCAAAACATTTTAAAACCCGGGAAATGTGGGAATATCAAAATTCTGTATGATCTACGAAATCAAACATATCTGATAATATTTTCTGAATAGTTTACGTTAATGATCTCCATCTTAGTCAAATCTATTATCTATAAAAATAAAAATATCTGAAAATTTGGAATGTCTGAAGTCACTCTCTATATCAATGATTTTTACTATAGATAGTAGAGTCCACTATGTAGAATATTCCACTATTTGTTCTGATTTGTTCTGGTCATTATTTGTTCAGGCTTCAGTCTCCTTATATGTATATATTCAAATTTTTAGGTAACCAGACCATGTTTGTGCTACAATGATAAGAAAATTATTTTGAGCTTTTTAGTGGAATGTCTTCACTTGTCATAAGACGAGTTAGTACAATCCCATTGAATTCCACCACTTAATTGTATCTTGACAGATACGTATTTCGACCTCAAATGTAAGGCCTTCTTCGGTACTCATGACCGGCTCGACTTGTACGAGACACTGAAGACGCACTATATTTGAGGTCGAAATACGTATCTGTCAAGATACAATTAAGTGGTGGAATTAATGATTGTACTAAATCTTATAAACAAGTGTAAAGCTTCTAATATTTAAAACCACCAAAAACAATTAATAACATTTGCTTTATTCTCGTTTCTCTTAGCAACGAGCATCTAGCATCCATTCCAATACTTCTTTCATTTTTCAATACCTATCTTTCTATCTTGATAGTCCCTTCAATATCTAAATGTAAAAAGTCGACTGTAATCCTTAAGGCGTCCCGGATTGGCCCAAATAGAATTTGGTCACTTTATATATAACACTCTGCGTGTCTGGGCCTACTATCCAAAGTTTTGTTTCGGAGCAATGTTATAGCTATAGCATTTTTAATTTAAATGGTGCATTCACTGCTACAAAGATTCGTTCATGAATTATGTTAATGAATCTTCTTTGAATATAATGAGAAACACTTTCGATAAAGATTGTTTGCCTCAGGAATCAACACAGTAATAATAACCATAAATTAACACTCTGCTGTACATTCTACCAACTTACAAGTAACATCGCACGGCTTCCATTTAGCCTGCAACCAGAACATGCCATACAAAGTATTCTCAATTCAAAAATCCGCAACAACCAATGCCCTGCAGTGTTTATCACATCAAACAGGAACAACCAACAACCCGTGCAATTGGTCATGTTTTGACAAATTTATTGTTAATTAATGCTAACGAAGTACTCGCTGCAGCCCCCAGCGGCTCATTGCGATGTCTGACGGTATCCGTAATCACCTGTTACGTATCGTCCGGTCGCGTGAAATTTCGAAGAATTCCGTTTTCCGTCCGATACTGTTTGTTACATATCGCGGTCATCGAAATGGCAAACTAACCTGTCATCTGATCGGGTTTGCGAATGATAAACTGCACCAAAACTGACTACCTCCTCGCATCAATAATTGCTTTCGGTTTCTTATGCCAAAATTCCTTTTGACCGGAATCTGTTTCGGAGAGCAGCAGAGAAGGGCCATTCGAAAACAACGTGGGCAGGATTTTTAAGATGCTTCTTAAAAAAGTTACAAAAATCAACAACATTCGCTGCAAAATACTACTGATTTCCAATGAGATGAAACCAATAATAATCCAGCATTTTCGACAAATGTTCAGCTTCCATTAGCCAAAATAGTTTGGCATTCTAAAATTGCCTTCTAATCAAATTTGTAGAACATTTGTTGTTGCAGTTGTGGTTTTATTTTGCGTTTTAGCTATCTATACTTTACGAAAACTTTTCTGGGCAAACTATATCATATTTTCAAAATCGTTATCGCAGGTAATGAAAACCCCCAAATATCCGCGCTCGTTTAAATTGAGTGAAGGACATACGGAATGGATCTCAAATTGACTTATTTGCACCAAACAAGGCGGCACTAAGCGAGCAGGGACAATTACAACGCGACGAAACTGACTTTCTCACGTTTCACCCCGAAGGGATCGTCGTCGTCGTCATCAATTCGGTCGCTCGATGGAGCTGCTGTCACCCACAGACAGGCGGCTGCACGAAAATATGCTACAAGTCATCATCAGCGGAGAACCCCTTTCAGCGGTGGGTGATGTTGCGAGAGCACGAACCCATAAATGGGATTGATTTGCGCTGTAGCAAGGCACTATTGATGACAACGAGCCCGATCCTAAATTAAAAGGGTCGAGTGCGACCAAATTAAATTAGCTCAATTTATGAACGGCGGCGTTACCCCGCTGCCCGTTCGTCTATGACGAGGGTGCATGGTGGGACGACGGAGAAGCAAAATGCGTTGCCAGTGCCGAACTTAAGAACAGTGGGAACGGGTTCGGATTGGACTAGTGCGTGGTGAGGGTGATTAAATGTGAATGGTACAGTAAACTAATGACACTTGCGTTGATCTGATTTTGGATTTCTGTGCTAATGTTAACTTTCTCTTGTTGAAAAATGTGTGATCGCGAGCCCATATCTACGACGGACTGAGAACTTCAGAAATATCAGCCCTTTAAAAATAGATATTTCGCAGATGCACGGCTTGACAATAAGAATCAATTGAAAGAATAATGATCATCTTACACTAACTACTTTTAATTGCTAAGAATCATAGTATTTTCTAAGCCGAAGTACAACTCAAATTCTGAACAGAAAATTATTTAAACTTTATTATGTCTGAAACTCGATTTATGCATATGCACAACATGTGATAAATTTAGTTCGGAACAGGTATTGGAGGGTAACCACTCCCTTCGGTGGGGTTTGATCCCACGAAACAAGTACGCTAGACAGGTGTTTTCCCAACTAACCTACGAAGGACCTCCGTCGTCCTTCGCAGGGGGTGCGACCAATGGATAATTTCTTCCATAGCAAAGCGATTATAATTTACGCTTTGGAAAATATTTGTCTCGGTTTAACCTTCTCTCGTGTAAAATGATGATTTTTTCAATCACAAGCAGCAATAAAACCGAAATCAGAATCGAGAGAAAATTTTACTTTGAAGCTACTGACACCAACAGCAGCCACTCGATGATTTACTCTTGAACGCGATGGACTCCATTCACGCGAATAAATTTTCGCGATTAGGGTATCTGTTCCTATAACAATAAGGCAATGCGCATATGAAATGCATTGATTTCTCACCCAATAATCAAGAAACATAAGAATAATTATGCTCAGCTTACGTAATTTTTAATTGAAAACAATTTGGCAACTTCAAAAATGAAATTATTATCACATTCTAGAAGTATTTAGCTAAAAAACATCATCACCGCCATTTACCTATTTCAATAACATTCAAAAACAGTTAATCCTATGCATGTACCTATATCTACAGTGACTATAATAACAGTGTCGTCAAGTGTCAGAATTGGAACAGAATCGTCTGTCAGTTCCATACAAATGCGCGTTCCAAACGAGCAGGAGACCTGTCAAACGTGGCACATGACGTTACTCTTCTTATAGGACTCTACCTATATCAATAATACTGTTTCCAACATAAAATACGCACACTATTACTTGTGTGTATACGTAACGATATGATTGCAGTCATGCCGTATTCGTCAATGTTATGTATTTGAGTTGAAATACAATTACAAGTTTGCAGTTTTTTTGACGTAGGACTTACGTCTCTCTTCACTATACCGGGTGTCATTTCAATATTTCTAAATCGACCGCATTACGCTGTGTTGAAAGATTTTGAGTGTCACAGTGAACGGATCTCTTCGGAAAACCCCTTAATCGACAGATCTTAAGTATGCCTTTCATATTCATATTCATACTTGATATGACCCGAAAAACTTGTTTCAATAGGCCTAAAACTGTTTTCGAAGCAAAACATTGACTGCACTGAAACCTATAAATATGGGTGCCGCTTATTCCTCGCGTCATTTGTTCGCTTGATTCTGATGGGTGCAGAAGCTAGCGGATAAGCTGCAACTGCGCACCAAAATAAGCCATAAAAGATGGTGACGCAATTTTTCCTTCTCATTATGTTCAGAACTTCCAACGGGATATTTTTCTTTCATTCTAACCGGGACAAGCAAAGCCACAGCAGCATCGATTCGACAGCACTCGCAACTTTTCGCAAAACAGCATCGTCCGCATCATCCGCTTTTCGGCCCGGCAGCGCCGAGGCCACCATCAGCCAAAGCATGCCAGTACAGCCGCAGAAAATGTTCCAGAAGTAGCCCATTCTACAGACCCGATACCGCAGCAATGCCGAGGAGATACCGGCAGCAGCAGCAGAGTCGAGCCGAAACTAGCCGAAACCCCCTCGGTCAACCAGTTCCCCGAAAGGAGTTAATTTTCGGCCCTTATCAGCCAAGAGAGTTAATACCAATTTTCGCAATTGGGTGGCATTCGTCACTGGTTCGTCGCATGCTGCATTAAGGCAATTCGCATCCTGCTGGCTCCATTGAAGAAACAGCACACGTCAAGCGGATACGCTGCATGAAGACAGCTTTGGTTTTGCGCTCCACTCAGGAGCACCCAGAATCAGCCTTACAGTCTGCTGCAACATGACGCAACAGATGGAGATAGAAAATGTATTTCTTTGAAGCAAAAATGTACTTGGGTGTCAAATCCAATATTCTAGAGATAAAATGTTATACGCGAATAGCAGATTTTCAAGATTTTTTATAACCGTGAAATAACAAGAACTGTAACCGCGAACTAGACTTGACCATGCCTTTAAAGACACTTAATATGTCCAAATTTCTCACATAATCTAATTTAGATAAATAAATCGGTGATAACAGTCCAAACATTATTATAACAGTTTTCGTAAGCAATTTAAAAAAGATATCTCAAAACGAAAAGCTTTCAATCGATTTATATAGAAAAACATTGTTTGATACTGTTCGCGCACAAAGCGAACGTGACTGAATGTTCTCCCAAGCTACCAATCCTGAATTTTCCGCACTTCCCACCTGAACAGCAATTCTTAGCTCGATTGCCTGGCTTGTGGCCTGTACCGTGCGAAAAGTCCCGTTAGGAAATAGACGCCAGCAGCGAGCAACAAAAGAAAGAAGAAGAAGCCCATCACGAACGCGTCGATGATGATGACGCTTTGGCTGACAAAGGAACGGGATACAAGACGCTCACTGATTGGCCGACCAATCGGGAAGCAGAGACGATTCAAAATTAAGTATAAAAGAAAAGTGCATTCGCTTACAGAGCATTCAGTCCTTCTTATTAGTTGGACCAAGCCGAAACAAACAGCCTTTTTCAAGGCTATAAGAGTTGAATAATTTCCTTATTCAGTCGATATCGCATGGACTCGGAGGCCCTTCAGTCGAAGCTGCGAATGAGCTGCTGCTGGGTCTGACGAGAACGCATAAAATAGCGCAACGTGATTTTTTTTTTACTTTCATTCTGACCGGGACAAGCCAAGTAACAGTAATATCGATTCGACAGCATTCACACCTTTTAGCAAGGCAGCATCGTCCATACTATCGACTTTTTCGGCCCAGCAGAGTCGAGGCCAACATCAGCCGAAGCATAGCCATCAGTACAGCAGTAGAAGAGGTTCCACAAGCAGTCCACCGCACAGACCCGACACCGCAGCAATGCCGAGCAGATACCGGCAACAGCAGCAGAGTCGATCCGAGGCCGGCCGGCATCAGTATCGATCCGAGACAGGCTGAAGAAAAGCAAAAGAAAGAATTGCGGTGCTTTTGAAGAAACCGTGTGTGTGTTTTGGTTTCGAACAAGAAACTCTTTAGGTCAACCAATTGTCCATGAAAAAGTTAATTTCCCGCCCTTATCAGGGCCAAGAAAGATAATGACAATGCTCGCAATTGGTCACCGGTTCATCGGTCGGCAGTTCGTATCCCGCTGGTTCCATCTGGAGAAACAACACACGTCGGCACATACCTACACTGCATGAAGACAGCTTTGGTTTCGCGCTCCACCCGGAGCACCCAACATTAGTTTTACAATCCACTGCAACATGACGCAACAGATAGACATAGAAAATGTTTATTTTCAAAGCATACGGTTCTTCTGAGAGCTATTGATAGACTTATAAAGAATTCTTAAAAATTCTAAAATACTCTAGAGATAAAATGTTATACGCGAATAGCAGATTTTCAAGATTTTTTCATAACCGTTACATAACAAGAACTGTGACATATAATGAAATAAATCACAAAAAATTCCACTATTAGATGAAAAATCGATTGAGAGCTTTTCTTTTTGAGATATTTTTTCCTATATTCCTCATGAAAATTGTTATAATAATGTTTGGGCTGTTATCGCCGATTTTTTATACAAATTAGGTGACGCCCCCCCCTTTGGATTGTTTTGCTCAAAAATATCAATTTGAGGGGCCACAAAAAAATTTTCCGGTAAATTTTGAGAACTTTCAAAACATTCTTTAACAAATCCGAGGAGTTTTTTTTATTTTTTTTTCAGACCCGACGAACTTTGTTTCGCCTAAAATTGATTTATTCTCTGATTAGTTCTCGAGTTATGCAGAAATTTTTGGTTTATTTGTATGGGAGCCCCTCTTTCCAGAAGGGGGAGGCGTTGCAAACCATCACAGAAACATATCTTCTCTTTTAAAACCTCCACAGGCCAGATTTGGTTCCATTTGCTTGATCTCGAGTTATGATGAAATTGGTGTTTCATTTGTATAGAAGCCAGGTTTCAAAGAGGAGATGGGTTCTCGAACCATCTTAAGAACCTTCCCCGGCCCCAAAAACCTCTGCATTCAAATTTTACCGCCGCTCGATTCAGTAGAAGAAGAAGAAGAATATTACCCCCTCCCCCTTGACTTTGCGGAGATCATATTTTTTTATAAATATGTGTAACGGCCTTATTAGTTTTCAGTTTGCAAAAAAATGCTCAACATTTTTCCAAAGTCGTTTTTTAATATAAACATGTTTGTGCAATTACATTGCGATGATTGCATTACTAGCAAGGGCATTGGCATTGATAACAATTGATCGTCTCATGCTTGTACAAACATGCCCCTATCTGCATCACTTTTTATACAGCATGCATTTGTGTTACATTTGTTTCAACCGCGGTTACTGGTCCGGCTCCATTGTTCTACTTTTTGTGCGAAACACCGCACAAAAAGCAGAGTTTAAAAGCCAATTGCACTGAACGGCGACGGCCGAAACAAGACTCTAGCGGACAAGAAAAGAGGGTGCTGTCAAAATGATCCGATACCCTATTTTAACGTTCATAACCCAAAGTTTCAATAAAATAGACAAATTGGTAGAGAATTTCCGAGTCAATTGATATATAAATCTCTAAAATCCATCGAAAGATAAAGGCGCTATTAACGTTCAAAATCTTACATGATTTCGTGACGGTCTCGAATTTGGAAATTTTCATTTGTCACCCTGTATCCGAGTCTTCCCCTTAGACGTAGTTTACGTCAAAAAAGTGCTTTATAATTTTATCTTTTAATAATTTGATTCTTGTGAATTAAAACATTACATAAACAAAATCTTGAATAATATTCCAAACATTCAAGAATGTGTTCCATCCGTTATTGTGTACATACGACGTGAGAAATTGAAATTAAATTGATTTTTTATTTGGCTTATCGACGGTTGAGATTAATATACGGGCTGTTATTAATATGGGAACAGATACCCTATGTTTTGCTCTTTGAAGAAAATGCGTTGACCCTTGTTTTGCACGGAAGCACTGGCATCGAACGAACAAAAGACGGAGCCAGCGAGCCGATGCCAGTGGTAGCGGCTGCCAAAGAGGCGGGGTCTCGATATTCATTGAAATCGGACACTGAAAGGGGGTGGTTTGGTTTCTGTGACAGAATCACGGTTAATGCTTCAAATCAAGATACGATTTTCAAACGATACTTAATCGCTGGCGATTTTTTATCACTTGATAATTCAAAAGTAAGATCACGGGAGAGTTTCGATCATTCTCGATTTTTTAAAAGTTTGATTTTTCCTATCCCTGAAGAAAGCTACATCCTCCCTGCCATCTACATTTACAAAGTGTTGAAACAGGTCCACTTGGGCAAAGACGTCTCGTCGAAGGCGAAGAGCATCAATAACAGCTTCGTGAACGACATCTTCGAGCGAATCGAGGCTGAGACCTCCCGTTTGGTGCACTACAACAAACGCTCAACGATCACCACCACCCGCGAGGTTCAGACAGCCGTCCGTTGTCCGCCTCCTGCTGCCGAGCGAGATAGCCAAGCACGCCGTCGCGTAGGGAACCGAATTCTTCATCAAGTACACCAGCTCCAAATAAACGAAAACTCGGGAGCCAAAACCAGCCAAAAAAGCCCTTCTCAGAGCCCCAGCGGCGCTTTCAGAAAGCGCACGCAGAAAATCAGAATTAGCCACTTGAAGATTTTACACGATCGCTTGTGATTCTGCTGCCGATGGCAACTTACTTTCAGTATGCTGGTCCCGACAAGAACTGATTTTCAGTCCTCAATGCCCCTTTCGTATCACTCACAGCAACCATACGTTAGTCACTTCACTGCTACTGCTGCTGTCCGATGCCTACTAGATTTTCCGCTAAGACGCCACCATTTAAAATAAATCTTCAGCACTAATGTTCGCTAATGTCACGGCACCACAACCGACGCCATTTATGCAATCAACACTTTCTTTTCATAAAGTGTTGGTCTACAAAAGAACAGATTTTCTTTTTACAATGCGCCTTTCTAATCACTACCAGCAAGCAAAAGATGGTCCGAACATTGCGTGGAGATTTCACTGCTGTCAGTTACGTCCACTTGATGGTTTACTTTCTGCTGAGTGTTTCTGTCGGCAGTCGCCAATCGATGACTCCTTTTCGCTGGTACTATTGCTACCGGCGTCATCTTGCCACAGCTGTTGTGCGGCCCTCGTGTCTGCTCTCCGTGAAGTTTTGATGGAACTGAGACTTAAAGCCCAGCCCGTAAGTTGCACGATTTTGATGTCTGTGCTTGTGATGCACATACGGGATTGGATGATTCTCCAATTTTTAATAGTGCTTGGCGAAATTCAATGTTTGGCGCTTTGAAATCATTGTTTACTTCTCCCCATACTTCCTGACCATCTTTCGAAATGGTCTTGAAGTTGAATCAGTTGAAACAGAATGACCCCTCTATCTTCCCGAAGTACGTAATCCAACGTAAAAAAAATCCATACAATATTTGTTTAAGCATCTAGTAACTCCGCATATGCCCAGTTCATATATAATTGTTTGTAGGTTCTGTAGGTACAAGGATCGTGATTGCTTCGACCACTCTTTATAGCAAGTGCGAACCACTGCACTGACTGCCTGGAATTATTTTTCATAAGAATAATCATTTTATAGCTTTCTTTGCTAAGATTATCTTGTTATTATCATTGTTATCTAAACAGAAAAACTCATCCGCATTCCAAACATGGCAAAAACTGCAACAAAATTTCATGAACCATTTTCGTCTCCACTAGTGAAACCCAATTTCGCTACAAGTGTCCCGTACTATACGCATTCATCCCATTGTTGTTTGTCATCAGTGGAATAACATTTACTTATCGAGCACAAGTCGCAGCATACGTTATCCGCCACTTGTAGGCGCACATTCATCGATAGGTGCATAGAGAAAGCGAGGAGCGTGTGCCATTAGTTTATGGAAAATACGTTTTGGTTGTGTCGAGCGGCACCGCCATCGCCACCATCAATGCAAACCGGAAGAAATCGTGTGCCGATCATCAGACGTACAATGGGCCACCAATGGAAAATTAAGGTCATTTCTGAATGAAACCCTATGTCTGAAAAGTTTTTAAATCATTTCAATTAACTTTATGTTCAGTCAGTACGCAAAAACACAGCCTTCATTGATAGCAAATTTGAGTCGTTTTATGCTTGAAGGCAAAATATGTCCTTATCCAAACTTTAAGAATCGAGATTATTATCCTCAAACAAGAATATTTTCTATGAAAATCAGCACTGACGTAATAATTACTATCGGGGGTGTATACCTAATTCTAATCTTTTCTAGGGTTAAATTTTACATTTTGAATAAGTCTCACTGATCACGAGGAATTATTAGAACAAATTTTTAAGATGATTAGCTTATTATAACCTCCTGTTTTTTTTTAAAACTAATTATAAAAAGTAGGAATTGACTAAGAAAATGTAGTTGATTATATGGCAATTGCTATCTTCTCTATTTTAATAAATACCTAATAATTATTGTGGAACTAGTTAACATTATTGTTCCATTCTGTGCCTAACTTTCAACGATAGTATACAGTCTAGTCAATCTAATGCAAGACACCGAAGCCATTTCAACCTGTTTTAATAGTCAAATTTTACCCTTGTGACCCATAGTGCGATGAATGCTGCATCATCCTAAATTGAATGAGAACAGTAGTATCGCTGAGGGTTGCCAATCGCAATATGGTCTCACCCTCATATCATCCTATTGTTCGGGAAAAAATAGCCCACGCGACTTGCTTGATTTATGGTGGTTTGCCTCCGGTGTGTGTACGCAGAGGGTTGACGTTAGATCGCTATCTTGCCACGGCCATGGCCAGAGTCCGTGGATGCACTCACCCATGTTTTAGGAAATTTCACTTGGCAGTTTGTGTGCGATCCTTGCACGGATAATTGATAATGCTTTTCCACAGGCTCTTGGGAATCGTGTGTTTTGGCTGCTGGTTGTGGCTCGGTAGCGTGAGAATCGTTGGCCGGTTCCGGAAATCAGCTGCAATTAAAGTGGAAGTGGATTTAGATGGATTATGTTGCATTTTCCCATGGCCATTGCTACGCAGAGTAAACAGACGGATGCTGGTTGTGGTGCTGGTGCTTTTATGCTGTGCTGTTGAATAGGGCGAAATGGTGGTGGTTTTTCATGAGAAAGGGAAACCAATTTTCACGTTCCGCTTCTATTGAGCAAACTCAGCACAACATCATTAGCACCTGAATCCCGAATATGTTATTTTGTTAATTAAGTAACCATCGTTTTCTCATGAATAAGTTAAAATACTTACTAAGACCAGTGACTAAATTGTTTAAAGCCACCGAGATGTTACCAAATTTAAACACCGAGATGTTATCAAATTTGCAATGTTTATGTCTATCTTCATTTTCTTTATGGGTCTACATTCCAACTTGAATTAAGCGTGTTTTCAGCTGTTGAAGGCTTTTCTATGCATATAATCTTGTGTGGGAAGCACAAAGCCTTCACTTATCCCAGGGTTTCGCAATAGCTTCCCTTAGGGTTACCCAAAAGATATTTTAGTTACTAGATAAAGATTGTCGCTTCGGTTCCCTTTGTTCTGCTGTCCGAAACATGTGTGGTATCAAACTGTCAAATCGTATGTATTTATCCTTCATTGACATTTATATCCCCTATCCTCGCCAGCAAAAGATGTTCCGGACAGCGACGACAGCGACAATCTTTATCTAGTAACTAAAATATCTTTTGGTTACCCCCAGAAAGCATCTTAGACCGGACAAAAAAACAGACCCACCATATTCGGATTAAGAATCCTACGCCTTTGCTTTCAAGACTGACAGGAGACCCGTACAAATTGTCTATCACGTATGTTTAAGGTCAAGTCTCACGAAACCCAAAATTTATTTAAGTAGCGTTTCCAAGGGTACACCACTCAATACGGATGCGAAGCACAACTGTCATTTTTATTATTTAACGCATGCTGCTAGGTGGTAAAGTTGGAATAATAAATATGACTGTAGTGATATGTAGAATAATGATATGTATGATTAAATTCAATTTAATTTACTAATATAAAAAAAGAATAAATTATATTTATGTTATCATAAGAAAATGAATATGGAAACCCTTGAAATACAAAAATCAAAATAAGAACTCTAAGAAAAAACCTCTGTCATTCGATGGATTCTGTCTTTCAACGAATTTAAAGCATAGATCAACGAATCTGAAGCATTTATCAAGAGCCGGAATACACACAATTTAGTATGGATGAAACCCACGGTCACAACATTGGCGCAGCCGAGTCTTTTAACATTAGTAGGTGAGTATGCCGAATTAACGGAAAGAACTGAACAAAGAAGTTATGATTCAGATAGAGACAGATATTCTAACATGTAGACTCCGATAGAGAAGGCGGAGATCCTCAAATTCAGCCTCCGAAAGGCGGAAATCATAGAAAATAAAGGCAAAAAAACCTTTACAAATGCATTGTTATAATGTTATTGGATGCAGCATGATTCGGACACCGATAGGGAAGGCGGAGGTCCTAAAATTGGGACTCCGATGGAGAAGGCGAATATCCTTGAGCATATGCACTGATTGAGAAGGCAGAAGCCCTGTTACAAACGATTCAATGAGGAGGAGTTTGAAAAATCTCAACAGCGTAATCCACCGTGTGGCACAGCCCTGCTATTATAGCAGCTGTTGGTCATAATTCAAATCAAGGGAACTTTTGTCAAGATTTGGTGATATGCAATTAAAGGGGATCTCAGGGATGTCTAAGAGGAAGGCTTCGAAATCATGTAAGATGTGTAACATTAATAGGTCCTTTATCTTTCAATGAATTTTAAAGATTTATATATCAATCGATTCGCAAACTCTCCACCAATTTGCTAGTATTGTTGAAACTTTTGATTATCACTGCTAAACTATTGAAAAAATTAGTTCTTTCATGCATCATGTATCCCCTATACAGTGTGCTCCAATCCTTGGTAATTGCCTACTTTAAGGGTATTATCAATTACTAGTTTATTTGTGGACGCAGTAGCGCCCGTGGCAAGATTCTATTCTGCATTAAAAAAAATCAAAATTTTCGACGTCTGTTGTCTGTGATTTTTTTTTCATCGTATGCCGTGTCTGGTTGTCACTGGTTTTGTTTTCTGCATCTGATAGTAAAAAAGAATTGAAGTGTCAAATATTTTATTTTTTGTGAGAATTTCCCCGCTTGCTGCGTCTGGTTGGCTAGTCACCGGACAGACAAACAGGGCTATTATATATATGATTGAATTACGTACGAATGGGATGGTCCAGGTCCAGCTGGTAGACAGTGGAGCCCCTATACCCTCACAGAGTGGGAGGGGCTGCTAAAACTGGGTAGTAGTGTAGGAAGGATGGTTACTTCTCTTCTATATAGAGCGGAATGATTGGTTAAGTGTACTATATTTGGTTTGACGTAGTTTACATCGAGCGGTCGTGTCTTGTATACAATCCCAAGTTTTATCATTAGTTGGCAAGCTGAATTATAATCCAAGCGGCAAAAACGATGTGTACTATAGTAACCGGCCTAGTGCAAACAAAGAACGAAGAAGATCTTTGCGCGTAATGCAGAGTTGCCTGATCGTAGGACTGGTGCCAACGGTTAACAAATCTACATGCAATACTATACTGTCGAATGAACCCAGTAAGAAACTTAGTTATGATGTTCGTTATCAATCAGACAAACCATAGATGTTACGGATCAGACAAGATTATTGATGTTCTCACAACATTTCTGCCGAGCTGCATATAACGGAAGATAGACCAATTTTTACAGAAAAAAATTATATTATGGACGAGGCCAGGTCATTATTAAGTTACAACACAGCATTAAGATGTAGTGTACTTGCTATGTGGCTTGTTGATCCTGTGAAAGGTACCGACTACAAAGTTTGGCCTTGTAAGCTGACTCTATAAGATATGACTGAAATTAATACAGTAGCAGCATCAAAACATTTTCCTAAATTCAATGTCTTACCTTCAGTATCTTTGAAGTACAATAAAAATATTCCGCCCTCTCGCAACGTGTATACACACATACTACCACCATTCAAAGATATGAAAACACAGAAAATGGATGAATTACTTGCATCAGGTAATGTATTACAAATACATTACATCTTATAACTTATTCAATTCCGGATCAGGAATAATCGTAGAAGTGATAGAAGAAATGGACAGATCATTTTGTTAATAAAATTATTTTAGCTTTTTAAGTCGAGTCAAGTACGAGACACTGAAGACGGCCTTACTGTTGAGGTCGAAATACGTATCTGCCAAGGTACAATTAAGTGGTGGAATTAAATGGGATGATTGTATGACATTTGCCAGAAAACCATTTGCCAGAATCAATTTGCCAGAATGATTTTCGCCAGAAACCTATTTGCCAGAATGGACCATATGCCAGAAAGCCATTCCCCAGAATAGACCATTTGCCAGAATATACCATTCCCCAGAAAAAGTAAAACTGGAAATTCCGATTATTATCAATGGCTAAAGAATAGAAAAAGAATTATATAAAGAAGATAATTTTGCATAACGGGGATTTTGCATTATTTACTAATGAAAGGGTTTTCGGTAGGTATACATAATTAATTTTCATAAAAGGGATTATTTAACATATTAGACAATTTTCAGAAAGATGGATACTATTTATCAAAAAAAAAAAATACATTCATTTTTGTCTAGTACCAAATAAACTGTTTACGAATGTACATATATCATATTTTTTCGCCTCATTCCAGACGCAGACTTCATTTGATTGAATCATATCTACAATTGTATAATATCACTTTAAGTCATACTAGACAGCTATTTGCCCTCATTAAAGAAGTCATATCTTGTAGTCTAGGCAAAATGTCTACTTCTAAAAAATGAATCATATCCACAATTGCCATATTCAAACACGGGCATGGGCAAACATCTAGGGATAACAACAACCCATGCCTTAATCAGAGCAAGCGTATTCTTTAAAAAAAATTAATCATATCCACCATTGCTTCATTCCTGAGAAACGCCAATTTTCAAAGAAGGGATCACATTAACCATTGCCTTAACCCTTCCAGGACGGCTGGGTCACATTTGCTCAGCGCGCTGGGCATATATGACCCATCCGTCCTGAAAGGGTAAATCCGGACAAGCGCCTACTTTTAAAGTAGGAATCCCAGTCAACATTTTGGTACCTATAACTCTTGATATAGGTTATCATATAAGAACCAACTAAATCGTATATAATGCACAGAATGGCTATATACGTACCAAAGTGGAGGCGATATAGGTACATAGGAGTTTTATTTCACGATTTTTCCCGACATCATACGAACAGTATTACGATTAAACATTAAAATATGAAAAAAAAAATCTAACCAGCTCTCGAACATGCGATCTTTGGATCTGCAGGCGGATACTCTACCACGGCACCATAGTGCAAATCTTGAAGTGGGTCGGATTTTTGTCCAACATAAACTACACAATTTATATCTTTACAACTGCTTGAAACTTCTGCAAGACACTTGGACTGAGGTGGTTTCGATTGTATTACGATTCACGTAGACATTCATTCGCACTGATATAGGATATTACAAGGAATATAAGTAATTATGAGTTTTTATTTACACAATTACGATTGATTTTCACTATGGTAAAAATTATCGTATATGATACGTTCAATACATCATTTGTCGACAATAAACTGATAAAGTTTGATATGCAGTGCGATTTAGATTTTTAATGGACACAAATGCGACTTTATTTGCTGTTTGTTATACGATATGTGGTTTACTGGGAATGACATCCACCAATGCCTTGATCCGACGAAGCGCCTGCTTTAAAAGAAGGAGTCACATCCACCATTCCTTAATCCAGACAAGCGCCTAATTTTAAGAAGGGATCACATCCACCATTGCCTTAATCCGGGCAAGCGCCTACTTTTAAAGAAGGAATCACATCTTCCATTATATTAATCCCGGCAAACGCCTACTTTTAAAGAAGGGATCACATCCACTATTGCATCGTTTATGGCAATCGCCTATTTTTTAAAGAAGGGGTCACGTCCACCGTCGCTTTAATCCGGGCAAGCGTCTACATTTAAAGAAGGAGTTACATCAAATATTGCCTTAATTCGGGCAAACGCCTTCTTTTAAAAAGGGATTATATCGACCATTGCTTTAATCCTGGCAAACCTATACTTTTTAAGAAGGGATCACATCCAGCATTGCCTCAATCCGGGCAAGTGCCTACTTTAAAAGAAGGAGTCACATCCACCATTCCTTTATCCGGGAAAATGCCTACTGTTAAAGAAGGAATCACATCCACCATTGCTTCATTTGTGGCAATCGACTATTTTTAAAGAAGGGACCACATCCGCCATTGCCTTAATCTGGGCAAGTGCCTACATTTAAAGAAAGAGTCACATCCACCATTGCCTTGCCCATTGGCAAGTTAGCTATTGGTTATTGATGTATGACAAACTTATAGCGCTTAAATGT
Organism: Armigeres subalbatus; assembly: GCF_024139115.2. Lineage (NCBI taxonomy): Eukaryota > Metazoa > Arthropoda > Insecta > Diptera > Culicidae > Armigeres > Armigeres subalbatus. The sequence continues at coordinate 410,105,007 of NC_085140.1, read as the reverse complement.
GCCTACAACTTTGTCTAACAAGACATTGCTGTAAATATGTAATCTGGGGCGTAGGAAGCAAAATGTCATTCAAATGACATTATGTCAAATGACACGTGACATTTTGGAGAGTTTTCACTCTCCAGCCTTAGATGTTATATTTAGAGCAATGTACCCTTGAACAAAAATATAGCCCTACTCAACCGTTATGAGTACAGCTAAAATTATGATGTGAATTTTACTTCTGAAGAAAGTTATTAACAAATTAGTCAAATGACATGCAGATGACATTTTACAAGCCTGATCCTGACAAACATCTATTTCTAACGAAGGGATCACATCCAATGGCAAATAGGAGATGACCAATTCTGGGGAATGGTGCATTCTGGCGAATGGCTTTCTGGGGAATGTTGCATTCTGGCAAACGGCTTTCTGGGGAATGGTCCATTCTGGCAAATTGATTCTGGCAAAAAGCTTTCTGGCAAATGACTTTCTGGCGAATGTCATACAACCAATGGGATTGTACAAACTCGTCTTATGACAAGCAAGCAGATCATTTTGTTCATCACATTTGGTTGTTCTCAAAGGGAAGGATGACTTTAGTGATTGATCCTCGTGGCCCGAATAAGTGGATCTATAGAACACTATTTAAAAAGGCTTACATTTGAATCAACACTCATGGTGCTCAACGGAACAACATTCTTTTCAACTATCGACCTCACCAGTGCATAATTTTACGTAGAACTTGATGTCTAGAATCATTTAACCATTTTTTTTGCGAGGATGCGGGGAAACCGTTACTGCAGATTGTCTTTTGGTCTATGTATTGTACCTACCAGATATTTTTCAAGAAATACTTCAGTCAATTATCTTGAAGGGAAGAAAACGGACTGGTATAATAGTTCACGGAGAACCCAAAGAGGATCACGACAAAAACCTGGCTGAAGCTTTAAATCGATTGAAAAATCATAATGTTTGCATAAATGAAATAAAAGTTATTAAAAAATCTCCAGCACCTAAATCGCTAGCAGAAGCCAAAAGTTTTTTAGGATAGACTACATTTATTGAAAAGCTAATATATCAAAGAGAAAACAAGACGTTAACGCGAACTAATCAAGGAAGGTTTTTTTGTGAAGGTTTAAATATGAATGTTTGAAAAATAATGCATGTAGAAGTATTCGAACATTAGGATATCTCAGTAAGGTAGATCGTACAGAACTAGAGCGGACGCTTCTCCGTATTGCTTAGGTAATATAACTTATATATATTATTCTGAAAATGAAGGTGTTAAGGAGCAAGTTGGACATAGTCAGCGACGGTGAGGTAAAGAAGGCTCTAAACGAGCTGAAAACAGTAAAGCTGCTGGGAAGGACGAGATCCCGGTCGAGCTTCCCAAACACGGAAATGAGCAGCTGGAACAATCAATCAACCACATTATCCAGAAAATATGGAAGGATGAAAAACTGCCTGCCGGCTGGTTGGATGGCCTCATATGCCCAATCTATGAGAAAGGACACAGACTAGAGTGTGCCAATTACAGAGGGATCACCCTTCTGAACTCGGCGTACACAATCCTGTCGCATATCTTGTTTAACATTCTGAGATCGCTTGAGGGGTCCTTCGTCGGCGAATACCCGGCATGTTTTCGGGTGGGCCGATCAACGACGAATCAGATGTTTAGCCTGCGGATGGTCCTTGATTAATTCCGGGAGTACAACTTGCAGACTCACCATCTGTTCATTGATTTCGAAGCAGCGTACGAATCAGTGCAAAAAAATGAGCTGTGGCAGATAATGTTCCAACATGGTTTTCCGCCGAAACTGCTTAGACTATGGTACGTGCAACGCTGGATGGCTCGAAATCAAGTATTCGGATTGCAGACGAAGTGTCAACCTCGTTTGTGACCTTATACGAATTGAAGCAGGGTGGTGCACTTTCGAATTTATTGTTCAGCATTGCACTCGAGGGCGCTATTAGCATATCTGGCGTGCAGAGTAACGGCACTATCATACGGCATTATACGGTCGCATATGCTCCTGGGCTTTGCGGACGACATCGACTTCATTGGAATCGATCGCAGAGCAGTAGTGGAGGCTATTATGCCACTGAAGGAGACAGCCGGGATAGGCCTCGCCATTAACTCTACCAAGACAAAGTACATGGTGGCTGGTTGAGATAGAGAAAGATCTAGTGGTGTCGTTGCTGATGAAGAATTTGTTTACCTTGGAACGCTTGTGACATGTGACAATAACGTTTCCCGTGAAGTGAAAAGACGTATTGCTGCTGCGAATAGGACCTTTTACGGATTACGTAACCAGCTTAGGTCCCGCAACATGTAGAATTTGCTCTATACAAAACTCTGATTCTACCAGTGGCCCTTTATGGACATGAAGCATGGACGTTAAAAGAGGCGGAGCGGCGAGCTTTCGGGGTTTTCGAAAAGTGCTGCGCACAATACTCGGAGGGAAACTAGAAAATGGTGTGTGGCGCAGACGCATAAATCATTAGCTGTATCAAGTATACAAAGAAGAAAATATTGTGAATCGTATAAAATACGATCTCAGTGGCCTGTTCACTTAGTGCGAATGTTGGAAGAAAGAATAGCGAAAACAATATTCAACAGAGAACCAGATAAAGGCCGGTGACTTCGTGGGTGGAAGGCCATGAACACCGCTGGCTGCACGCGGAGGAGTCGGACTTGGGGACCCTGAACGTTTGGGGAAACCGGAAAAAACATCAACCAAGACCAACGATTATGGAGCTCTACAATACGCCAGGCATAGGTGTATCGACGCTGTAGCCACCTAGGTATCCAGATATCGAGGTGTATTATTTTAATATTTTAAATAATTAAAAGTTTGACTAATAAATTATAGGCGCTGATCTTGTACAGTTTGATGAAGATTCTAACCCTCGTATCATTGCATGTGCGCAATCTCACGATTGCGGAAAAAATATCCACACGGCCTGATGCGAAACCCGATGAGTTCAATTTCAATAGTAAACACAGAATCCAGAAACAAGCAGTTTCTAAGGCAGAAAGCTGGGCATTAAGGCTACAGCCATATACTTTCGAAGTAAAAAGTATTCCAGGATCGTTGAATATTGCCGATGCGTTATCAAGATTAGTTGAAGAATATATTTAAACCTGCTGAATCTTTTGACTTTTGGTTTTGACTCTTTCGATAAACACCTTCTGTATAAGCTAGATCATTTATCGACTTCAAAGCCGCATATGATACAATCGATCGGGACCAGTTATGGCAGCTAATGCACGAAAACGGATTTCCGGATAAACTGATACGGTTGATCAAGGGGACGATGGATCGGGTGATGTGCGTAGTTCGAGTTGCAGAAGCATTCTCGAGTCCCTTCGAAACGCGCAGAGGGTTACGGCAAGGTGATGGTCTTTCGTGTCTACATCGCTTGGGAGTGTAACCATTGATTTTGGGTTCCATTACTTGTAAATAGTTTTTTTGTATATAGTGTCATTTTTTATTATTATATTATTATTTTCGAATGCTAGCAATTAGAGTTAAATTAAGAAATAAAAAAAAGTATATGAATTGAAAACAAATTAATGAATGTGAATTGAAAATGAATTTATGAATCGAATACATCCACCTATTTCCCATACGCTTTGCACACCCTAACTATATATCTGTGAACGCACACCTCACGTTATGCGCTACCATTGAGCGCTACCACCGAAAGCCACAGTCGGTCATGACCGTCAATGTCATCTGACGTCTGGAAAGAACGACACAGCAGAAGCCAAAAACGAGGACCGAGGATGGAATAAAAACAGCTGGAATCAGCGAGTCCAGCTCTCTATCAGGTGAACCTCAGACGACACCACAAGTCTTTTATCAGTTTTTTTTTAAAAAGTATTCTTTCTACCAGTGAACGATATCGTCGAAGGTCAAAGTTGGCCATTAGTGAAGTGACGCGTGGTGAAACCCCGGTTGTGAAGTGCCTGTAGTTTCGACGGGCGGTCCTCGCTGCTTCAACCCCTTGTGGACGCGGGTTATTCATCATCCAATTCAAGAAGTGAACCGTCGAAAGCCTTCATGTGGAGAAAGCCAAGCTGTAAGAACCAAGCCCGGACCGCGCAGAGAAACCGTTGCTCGCTGTTAGAGGTTCCCGTCGATGCTCGACCCCGTTCCGGACGCTACCTGTGCCTGAAGAAGTTTGCCGGCGTGTATGAGGGAGCGCTGAACGAGAAAATGAAGAGTCCCACCCCGGCGAGGAAGCGGTTGTGCTGTGGTACGTGCACGAATGCAGCTACGATGATCATGTGAGTTTAGAGGTGTGCAATTCTACTTCTCCTTCCGTACGAAATGTACAAAAGAAAATGAAATTAAATTAACTAATTAAGAATTCTCTTCTTTTAATCAATACTTGCTAAGCCCTGATAATTTGTCTATTTTCCACTATATCGTTATTCCACCTTGTGACGTTTTTCAAGGGAAGTCCTTTCTCCTACCAATCATATTCCAATTCTTTCTGGAGCCATTTTATAACGACCCTGAATCCCAGGAGAATCCCTGGAGGGACAAAAAGGTGTCCCCAAGTAAATCGTTAGTCTCACAGGAGGGAGTAATACCAAGGGCAGGGTTTGACACGAGTGGTACGATTTTCACGAAGTCCGTCCAGTCGCCAACGACATTGATATCATGACACGTAACTTTGAGAAGATGGAGGAAGCCTACATCAGACTGAAAAGCGAAGCTAAACGGATTGGACTAGTCATCAACACGTCGAAGACGAAGTACATGATAGGAAGAGGTTCAAGAGAGGTCAATGTAAGCCACCCACCACGAGTTTCTATCGGTGGTGACGAAATCGAGGTGGTTGACGAATTCGTGTACTTGGGCTCCCTGGTGACCTCCGATAACGATACCAGCAGAGAAATCCGGAGACGCATGATGGCAGGAAATCGTACGTGCTTTGGACTCCGCAAAACGCTCCGATCGAATAGAATTCGCCGCCGTACCAAACTGACTATCTACAAAACGCTAATTGGACCGGTAGTTCTCTACGGACACGAGACCTGGACGATGCTCGTGGAGGACCAACGCGCACTGGGAGTTTTCGAAAGGAAATTGCTGCGTACCATCTATGGTGGGGTGCAGATGGCGGACGGTACGCGGAGGAGGCGAATGAACCACGAGTTGCATCAGCTGTTGGGAGAACCATCCATCGTTCACACCACGAAAATCGGAAGACTGCGGTGGGCCGGGCACGTAGCCAGAATGTCAGACAGTAATCCGGTGAAAATGGTTCTTGACAACGATCCGACGGGAACAAGAAGGTGAGGTGCACAGCGGGCAAGGTGGATCCATCAGGTGGAGGACGATTTGCGGACCCTGCGTGGTTGGCGAAGTGCAGCCATGGACCGATCTGAATGGAGAAGACTATTATGTATTGCACAGGCCACTCCGACCTTAGTCTGGTAATAAATATATAATAAGCTAGATCATTGATAGATCATGTAATGAAACACAGAAAATATCGGAGTGTGATATTGAACTTTCAAGAATCTGAAATTGTTTGAGTACTGGAATATGAGAGACAGGATAACAATGATATGAACTTCAAGCTGATCATCTGCCTACCTTAGGAAGTTTGGTTTTCAAGAATGATCGATGATCCCTGATCGTTTGCGAAGCAAGGTTTTACAATCAGCATACCAGGGACACATGGGTATTGCCTCAACAAAACGAATTCTTCGTAAATGTTTTTGGTGGCCTGGTATGACTAAAAGAACTGAAAACTTCTCCAAAAAATGCAGAACTTGCTTACAACTTTCGAAGAAAAATCCATCAATTCCATTGTCTACAAGAACATCCTAATTGAAATGGATAGTAAGGATGCCGACAAAACTAATGAAGTGTTGAATAAAGTATTTTTGATACGAAAAGAAAAGTCGAGTCCAGTACAAGGTGTTGAGGTCGAAATACGTTTCTGTCGAAAGTACAATAAAGTAGAGGAATTAAATAGAATTGTACAAACTCGTCTTATGACAAGTAGAGTATATTTGGTTTGAAGATGTCCGCTCATAATCCAAAGCGACAACGGACCCTCATTCCAAAGCGACAAATTTATTTTTTTATGGGAAAATAAGGGAATCATAGTAAGGATTTACAATTCAATGGTGCTGTAGAGTGGCAGATCTGAGGAATCAAAGAAGCATTAGCACTTACTTAGTTGTGAATTGTTCTGAAACTAGAATTCGAAAAAGCGAGCATATCGTTGTACATAATCATTTAAGAATTAATAAAATCTAACCATAAATATTATAAATTACTATTCCGGAGCCGGTTCATTAGTTTATAAAGTCCATTCGAAAACATTACGATAGCCCGCCTCAATCGGGTATGCATTTCAATCATGTATATCACTCTCCCCGGAAACATCGTTCAGCAACCCTAGCCATCAGCGTACAGCCGCTCGCCACAATTGCGTAGGTACTGTGCACTATAATCGACAGCCGCCCACAAAACATGATTGACACTAATGTGAGTACCTTAGTCGAAGTCTCAATTAATCATTCGCTAAATTACACCGAGCATGTAATTTAAGCTTGCCCGTAAAACAGTCATGCTTGCAAATACCACACAAGTCCTCGCCGCTGCTGCCCGACTAAAAGAAATGGAAGTAGCCACATAAAACGGTACAGCCTTCCCTGCGGGGGGAAACTTCGTGAAAAGAGACCCCTCCAGCTCGGACAGCAACATAAGTCCTCGAGTAGAACGACCAAACCAGTAGATCACCGAACCCGGTGGCGCAGGCTTTTCAAAACATCGAACAACTTCAATTGGTTGCTCTCGTGCGTTGTAGCTCGCGAAAAGAATATGCTAAAAACTCTAACTAGACAGGTGATAAATTGGAAAAACATGCGAACCTGCAAAGGTTCATTTATTACCGATCCTGCCCAGTGCTGCAGAAAAACCATTTGACTCTATGTTTGTGCCACGTCCCTCGCGCAGTAAAAAACGAGCGTAATGTGCGTTAACAGGAAGGAATTAGCCAACTTCAAATGGTAGTCCGAAGAGGTGCGATTAATTTACACCTTGTTGGGGTTGGACTTTGTGGGTCTTAATTTGACGCAGGTGGGTCAGAGCCTAATATCATCGTGTCGGTGTTCCATAACGATCATTAGCAAATAGGCACACCAAGGTGTATTTAAGGCTTCCGTCGTTCCAATAATACGTAACCATACAATCTTGAACCCGTTATATCACCTCTAATCTTGATCTCCGTATCACTATGTACGCAACTTGTTACACAAAGTAGTTCGTCGACCTAACTGAGAGCGCCAACAACAACATCCAGGGAGTTGGCCGCAATAAATAGTTGTAATGACAGTTCGTAATTATATTGCACTCTATTTGAGACTGCTACCAGCAGCAGCACCGGGAGTCCCGGAATCCTGAGATGCAGGAGTTATGCGCATCGGTGAGCACGGTGCATTGGTGCAGCAGTTGCTATACGAATGGAAGTAGACGATGAAATGGCGCTGCGAACTGCAGAACTAGAAGAACTACTTTTTGGTCATAATTCACCGACACACAACGTACGATAGATAGTACGCACCACCGCACCGACGATAGTACGATGCATTCCATTTTGGCTTGATCTTGAGCTGGGATTACTCCTCGGACCGATATGGACCTGTACATTTTGCGAACGGTCGCGGTGGTCAGTGTTCGATCCGCTTCAACTGATTTTCCATAAGGAATTAGTTCCGAGTATGCAAGTGGCACTGCCTGGTAATGCCTTGAAACCGTGGCGCTAGAAATTAGCTGCATAAAGTGACAGAAACAGGACGCCGGAGACAATTTATTGGCCTGATTGTACCGGGAAGGGAAGATTTATCATTACGCTTCGTTGTTGACCTAATTGAAGAAATATAGAAAGCAATCAGGAAGGGGAAACGGATTTCAAATGGACAAGAATAGAAACGTAATTAATGGACTTAATGTTGGTAATAAAGACGTTTGCTCAACATTGTCATATGCTTGCATCAGTTTTAATCGTAATCATAATTGAAATAAATGAACAAATGAATTCAAATAAATAATAAAAAAATCAGTCCAAGGCATGGACTCTGAAGTTTCTTCATTGGGTCAAGTACGAGAAATTAAAGATGGCCTTTATGTTATGGTCGGAATACGTACCAATACGACAATGGAAGTGTTAACTGTGTAAGTAGACATATTTATCAACAGGGACCCAATAATAGTGCCCGGCCGTAGTCCTACTACGATTTAGTACTATGGATTATGTAGCAATTGACGTGTTCACTTTAGATTATGGCAGAAGAGAAATATAAAATGTCCATAATGTCGGCCACTCTGCCAGGTTACAAATCAATTCAACCCAACTTGCTTCCAACACTGTCTAGAATAAAAATATCCTGCATAGAAAAATGTAAAAACAAACACACGTTAACGGAGGGTGGCAGCATAAAATCAATCAATAAATCAATGTAGGCTTTCATAGTTGAATAACACCGCCAAAGCATGTCAATTGTTTGCAATTATCGCTTTCAATGTACGCGGCTCCAGCTTTGGTATGAATCAATCCCTTTGGAAGCTATGCCTTTGTGACGGACATTGAGTTGAGTGAATGTACGATTGTTTTTGTAACATTAGGACCATGGTGTCAGGGCGCGTGCTACGCTGATTGAATTATGTTCTACTGAAGCAGCCGACAGTTTGTTTGTTAGACGGTCGAATAATAAATTTATACTAATCTATAACTAGGATATCAGTTCGTATTATTAAAAATGTTTTTTTTATTTGTGTAATATTTGTGACGTGTGACTAAACTTGTGTTTTCTATATTGGGGTACACTTAGCGATTACGAAAAATCGAAAAACGTCAAGGAAGAGTCAACGCTTCATATCCAATGTATGGAAATATTGATTTACTATTACTTACTATTGAAAATTTCCTAACAGTTTAGCAATCAGTTTCGGTAAATCAATCAATTCCATAAATGCATCGCAAGCATGAACGTCAAACTAATGCATTCTACAGGTTTAGTTCAAATCCTCAGTTTGATCAATATTTCGAAACAAGCATAAACGGCAGCGTAGCGACGATTTCTGAAAATTCAATCGTAATGATTCCGTCGCACATAGGGGTTTTTTGTCAAACCACTCAAATTACTTTGTTTTTGGATATCGTGATATGAAAACAGTTTTAAGAATAACATGACGTTATATACACCAAGCTCGCCTTTTACGCGGTTGAACTTTCCCATAGTCGGTCTAAACTCCTACTCTTGGCCAACCTGAGCGTTTAAATCTCATATTATGATTTTGACATCGTGGCTTGGGCAGCTGTCGTACTCACGTTGCAGCTGCGCGTAGAATGCGTCCTTATCTGCTCACCAATGCTTCCTGAATGTGAGCTATGGACGTTGATTATTCCGAAGTTGAAGAACCGGCCTTTGATCCTCATCCTGTACATTCTCTCATTGATCGTTCACCACCCGATCACGCGCCTTTGTATATCATCCATCACTAAGAAAGGCTTGTGTGTGTTGCTGTAGCTCTAGTAGATGGTATGATTACCTCCAAACGTTGGCAACAAATCTCCCTTCCTTCCAACAAATTTCCTGCAGCGCTACGATGCCGAATGCACGGTCCTTGAGCAAATCTGCGAGTATGCATATACTCCCGATGAAGTTGAGAGATTTGCAGTTCCACGAACCAAGTTTCCAATCGCTACTCCCTTTTCGTCACTGTGGTCTTCGCCGCTTGTTCCGATCCGTTATTCTCTCGCTGATTATTCGTTGCTGTTTATTAAAGCTGGCTTGCAGGGCCACCAACACCAACCCCGTAAAATTCCACCTACAATTCCGGTGGACCATGATGCACAATTTTATTTAGAGTCGCTCGCTGGCACTCGGACGATGATCAGCCGCCCCTAACATGGAGAACAGACACTGTTGTGAGCCGAGCTGCATGTGTCCGCAAGCAGGCCCTATCAAAGTGACCGGGTGCCACTCAAAGCCCTTTAGCCTGGCCCTGGTGTTGAGTGGGACTTTAAACAAATTTGACCCGACTTATCAAGCGTCTGTTCACCACGGAGGTGTGGCTCCAACAGCGTCTGTTTGGCATCCAGCGGCTGAGTATGAAATGCTATTCCCCGGAAGCTATACCTAAAATGGCAGCCCCATCCCTGTGGATAGGGAACCTTGGGCCAACAACCTACTGTTTACTATGTCTGACATTCGATTTGTGCAATTGTACAACATGTGCAAGATTTAGTTCGAAAAATGTATTTCAGGGTAACCACTTCTTACTGTTCCCGAAACATCAATTTGTTCGAGAATCCGATAATGAATGAATACGGACTGGTTTTACGCCAACGACTCTTAGCGCGAAACAACGGACACGAATAGGAACATAGAACGTTTTAATCCTACCCCAGCAGGGTAAATTGGTACAACTTGCCAATGAGGCACGCCCGCCGCATGAAGCTTAAGATCCTGAGTGAAGTCCGTTGGCCAAACTTTGGAGAACACAGAATGCCGTCGGGAGAAATTCTGCTATAATCTGGTTTACGAGGTGAACACCCTTCCCATCGCGGTGTTGGCCTCCTACTAAGCGCCCAGACAAAGAGAAATTCTACAGCCAACTCAGTTCCATCTTAGATAGAATTCCGAAGGGTGATATCAAGATCTGTATAAGCGACTTCAATGCGAAGATCGGATCCGACAACTCGAACCATGAGTGCATTATGGGACGCCATGGTCTCGGAGAAATGAGCGAAACGGAGAGCTGTTCCCAGCAATCTGTGGTAATAACGACATGGCGATCGGGTGATTGCTCTTCCCTCATCAAGCGGTTTACAAGGTCACGGGGGTCTCCCGTGACGGTTTTACAGAGAATCAAATCGACCTCATCTGCATCAGCTGAAAATGAAAACGGAGCCTTCTTGATGTACGGAATAAACGTAGTGCTGATATCGCGTCTAATCATCACCTCCTCATCGGCGAAATACGCATGAGCATTGCGCGGATTCGTCGGCAGGAGAAGAGAGTTGGACGACAGTTCAACACACGCCGACTGGAAGATACCACAGGGAAACGGTTCTTCGTTGAAGAACTGGAGACGCATGCTGCAGATATTCCGGAAGGTGGCAGCGTGGAAGACCAATGGACCGTCATCAAGAATGCCTTCATCGCCACCAGCGAGATAAATCTGGGCGAACTGCGCACCCAGAGAAAACAATGGATCACCGATGAGACCTGGAGGAAGATAGAGGAGCGAAGAGAAGCCGAAGCCGAGATAGAGCGAACAAAAATCAGAGGAGCCGAAGTCTTGGCCCGCCAACAATACTGGGCTCTGAAAAGGAAGTGAAACACTCATGTCGACGCACAATGGCGGGGACCCAGACAAAACCTCAAATTTATTTTTTGATGATTGTAGCTTGTAAGTTCCAATTGTGATCAATGTTTCATTAACATTGCAATGCAGTACGCGTTTGACATTTGAAAACAAACGACCACAGAATACTGACTGCATGTTGCATACACGAAACAAAATCATTAAGTTGCAAATTTTTTACCATGTAACTTTCATGCGTCTTCCAATTTTGAATTGTTTGTTTAAATTAAGTTACAGATAAGTTGAGTGTATCTTCATGCTTGATTTAGCATCGTTCAACGTTTTGACAACTCACAATTTATTCTGGTGATGGTGCAATCAAGTACAATGGAACCCGAGTACAAAACTTCATAATCGTATGGGTTCTATGGTGAGTCAACATGCAGTTCCTTCGAAATGTTGAATGGTGCTGTGGTAGAGTGAAGGACTATTAGTCACAAGATCCACGAATCGAGTCCAGGTTTATATTTTCATTTTATTTTATTTTTTTCGCTGTTGTATTAACGTTATTGCAATTTTACTGCTTTACTACTTTTTTCATATAATAATTCTTAACCGATTCTCTCACAACAAGTTACATTCGACAGAGAATAAAGCGTAGTTGATCACTATTGAATTTCATAAAGATTCTTCTTCTTCTTATTGGCATTACATCCCCACACTGGGACAGAGCCGCCTCGCAGCTTAGTGTTCATTAAGCACTTCCACAGTTATTAACTGCGAGGTTTCTAAGCCAAGTTACCATTTTGCATTCGTATATCATGAGGCTAACATGATGATACTTTTATGCCCAGGGAAGTCGAGACAATTTCAATCCGAAAATTGCCTAGACCGGCACTGGGAATCGAACCCAGCCACCCTCAGCATGGTCTTGCTTTGTAGCCGCGCGTCTTACCGCATCGGCTAAGGAGGGCCCCCAAAGGGCCACCAATCATAAAGATTGCGCATTCCAAAAAAAATCTAAATATTAAAATAGTTATGAAACATAGTACCAAATTAAGTTATAGCATGCCATAAAATGCCTTGAAGAATCAACCCATGCAAGCTCTTCTACTCAATTTAGTACACGACTTTAGTACAACAATTAAAACGCAAGCTTTGATTGCATGCAAGCTACGACGCATAACTCCAGAACGTTTCTGTAGCTTCCTAGTATAATAAAAAAGCTCGCATGAAACGCACGCTAGTAATACTTTACTTATTGATTTTAATATTAATATCACAAATTATTCAGCATTTCAAAGAATTTTCCGATAATGCATTTGATTGTTTGATTGGGTTGTCTAATAATGCACGAAAAATGCACAATCACTGCTAGGTGGATCAATCTGGGTTTTTGTCTACTTTCCGGTGGTTAGTGTGGTGTCCCCGTAACGCTGGGTAAACACCTTTGCGTGGTGTGTTACGGTGTAAGATCTACCACGGTCGCATTGTCAGCTACAGGCAAATCCTGACCCAACGAATACCTTCCCCAATATCCAACTCCGTGGTACTTATGAGGGTGTCGCTGAGTCGGGGGCCTCTCGTTAAGTAAGTACTACACCAACACTTCCTTCCCCTCCCAAGTTACGGTGAAGATGGACGTGGCCAGGAGTAGTAATCCTCATGCTTTTGTGATTTTTATCCTAGATTGAAATCAAGGACAACACCCACCTTGATTTCTGATAGCAATCTGAATAAGGATTTCAAAAGAAAAACATGAGTATCACCAGTGTCCAATCTACGAAGTACACCGTAACTATGCTATGCTATGTTTTCCGGTGGTTACCCGATCAAGAATGCATAACAAAATTATAACAAGGGGAGTTATTTATTTCAGAAAAATATTGTAACAAAATGTGTTATAAATTTTGCTGGTTAGTTGTTAAAAATTATATCAAAAATACCTCTTGCCGTAACATAATTAAAACAGAGGTTGATACCTTCATATAAACATTATAACAAACGTTGATATAATTTTTCTGTTCAAAAATCTACTTTCAAGGTAATTGCCTACATCACGGATGGAAATCTGGTACGCTACCACGCCGGATTTCCATCCATAATGTAGGCAATTAACTTTGTTCCAGCTATATATTAATATTGAGCGGGTTCAAGTTATACTAAAGGTGATTACCTCCGATTTTGACGTAGGATTACGTCTTTCCGGAACATTGGGGGGTCATTCTGCAGTTTCAAATTTGAGACCGTCACGAAAAGTGGTCAGGAAGTATGGGCTAATAACTCAGCCGTCTTTCAACCGATTTTAAAGATTTTGGTGTTAATCGATCGACGAACTCTTTAAGATTTTGCTCAACTATCGAAAAAATGCATTCAAAGTGCTGAACTATTGAAAAATTGAATTTTCCTAGGCACTGAAAATCGGTAAACCAACCAATCGCGTATGTGCATCGCAAGCACAGACATCAAAATCGTGCAACCTACGGGCTCGACTCCAATTCTCAGTTTAACTATTTTCCTATGTCTACAAAAAATGTAGGCAATTATTTTGTGAAAATATTCATAACTAATGTTGTTATAATTTTGATATGAAATAAAACTGGCCGAAGACACATTTTTATCGAATTATCTAATTATAACACACGTTGTTTTAAATAACAACAATTGATAGAATTGAGTTATAATTTTGTTAAGCATTCCTGATCGGGTAGTGTGGTGATTTGCTCATAGCTGCTCCAAAGCTGGAAATCGGCTGTTTCAATGTTAGAATGAGGACGCTGTTAAGGACAAGCATAACAAAATCCAAAACTAACTTAACTCACGTTTTCAAGGGCTTTCCACTTAATACAGAGGCAGCGGACATCTTTTATTTCAACTATTTCAGCTTTGCTGCGTCGCAGCATGCGTGGAATAATAAAAGTGACAGTTTTGCGATGCTTTCATATTGAGTGGTTTGCCTTTGAAAACGCGAGTGAATTTTGTTTTGGATTCCGAGATGATTGTCTTAATGCTTCAGACTGTAAGGCGTGCGCCTTCAGAAGTACTTGATTAGCAAGGTATATGTTGGATAACAATTCTAACCACTAAATGAATTTAGCGTTCCAAAATTACTCTTTGCTGAAAAATTCGAGCCATATTTGAGGTTTTGTCCGACATTTGTACAAACGAGCGTGGGCGGATTCTCTGGTCGACGAGGGAGAGAGAGCCGCAGCACCCGGGGACATTCGCCTCCTCTACGGTATCTCACGACGCTTAAGCGGGGCGATGATGAATGCAACGATGCCTGTGAAAGACGCGAATGCTCAGTTATTGACCGACCACACTGACCAGCTGAAACTCTGGTTCAAGCATTTCGAACAACTTTTTCAAGTCAACTAACCACTATCTCAGCATGATCTGCCTAGTATCCGACATATAACACGCTTCAATACCAAAGCTTCATTACTGCCAGAGATTCAAACAGCCATCCAGAACATGAAATCGAACAAAGCCCTAGGGGTCGACTACTGCATCGTTTATTTCGTAATATCAGGGATACTGCAACTTTCCCGGTCAACTGAATGCAAGGTATCTTAGTGAAGGTGCGTAAAAAAAGGTGACCTGACTGTATGCGATAACTGGCGAGGCTTTTGCTGTGTACCGTTCTCAAAGTTTTGTGCAAAGTTATCCTAGCCCGGATTCAGGAGAAGATCGATCCGACCCTCCGGCGGCAGCAGACCAGATTTCGTGATGGAAGATCCTGTGTAAACCATATTGTCACGTTCAGTATCATTTTGAAGCAGGTCAACGAATTCCAAGAGTCACCTTACTTGGTACTCATTGACTACGAAAATGCTTTCGATCGTCTCAATTACGATAATATGTGGGGCGCCCTGAGACGCAAAGGGGTTCCTGAGAAAATCATCGGGCTCATCGAGGAACAGTACGAGGCATTCTTGTGTAGAGTGCTGCACAATGGGGTCTTATCTGACCCTATCCGTGTCGTAGCTGGTGTAAGGCAAGGATGTATTATATCACCGTTACTGTTCCTCATCGTAATCGACGAGATTCTGGTAGGTACGATTGACCGTGAACCAAATCGCGGGCTGCTATGGCAGCCTACCCAACTATGGAGCACCTAAGCGACTTCGAATTGGCTGATTTCCTTGCACTCCTCGCTCAACGGCGCTCTTTTATGCAGAGTAAGCTCAACGACCTAACCTCTTCGGCAGGTTTAGTCATCAACGTCAACAAAACCAAATCTTTGTATGTAAACACGGTGACCCCTTCCAGTTTTAAAGTAGCCGGACAATCAGTGGAGAATGTTGAAAGCTTCCAATATCTTGGTAGCCAAATGGTGTCAGACGGCGGTACCCAGATCGATGTAGGTGCACGGATCAAGAAAGCGAGGGCTGCCTTTGCGGGTTTCTACGAAATATCTGAAAAAACATGCAGATAAGTGATAAGACACTAACGTGAGATCTTACTGTTATACGCTAGTGAAACATGGTGTGTAACAGTGGAGAACACTCAACGGTTGCAGGTGTTCATCAACAGATGCCTGCGGTGTATAATTCGAGCCTGGTGGCCTCACAATTGAATTCCAAACAACGAGCACCATCATCGTTGTCACCAGAGGCCGATTGCAACAGAAATTCGGGATCGGAAGTGGGGCTGGGTCGGCCATATCATACGTAGGGGCGGAAACGAAATCTGTAAACAAGCATTAGACTGGAACCCAGCGGGATATCGCAGCAGAGGCAGACCCAGAGGCTCATAGTGGCGAAGCCTCAATAAAAAATCTAACCAGGCAACAGGTTAAAGCGATAACTGGACATCGCTCAGGATGGAGATCTTTCAAGTCTGTACCTAACCCCAGTGTACACTGTACAGGACCAATAAGTAAGTAAGTTAGTAAATTCCCGTCCGTTAATCAAAAGCATGTCAATTTTTCAACATTTAAACCCAAATTTATTATTATTTCTGTCAAGGTTACAACTAATTCCAAAACAATAATTACTTCCTTTATAGTACCTATAAGTTGTATACGATTATGAGAAAACTGTGGCTCTTATTTGCGTCCGGTGACATGCTACCGGATAAGTATGATAAACATATGGTGGCTCTGAAGCATCCATGGTGCAATGTCTGCTCATTTGAATCTAATAAGAATAAGGACAGGTTATGTAACATTGAAGTGTGATGTTTTGATGATTAAATTCTTTGCAAGCATAATCCTGATGAAAACAATATGCATAAGTGCAAAAATAAATTCCAAATCGATATACACGGGGTCAACGTGCTCTTATACGAACACGGATTGTCTAGATATTAGAACCCAATTTGCGCTTGAGTCAGTTCCAACTAAACAGAAAACATTCGCAAAACCTTCATGTGTGTTACATAACTCACATTATGTCAAACCGATGCCGATAAATCTTTAGTTTTTGATGTTTTCACATCATCCGATGAGTCCCACGGGACTCATTCAGCGTTCCCATTGAATCAACATCACTTACGATTACTGACTGGTGTGAATTTTACTTCCCGTCCAAATGAAGGGAATTAAATAAATATAAAAATTAAGAGATTCGGAACAATATGCTTGTCTCCCGCTTCTGCGTCGTTACAATTACCGAATAAAGCGCTAGGGGAGGATCCCTTCCTCGATTCTGACATTGAACTCAACATGACTAAAATAGAAACCTGATTCCATTGTTCCCATCATCCATCTCGTGCGTTGTAGCCGCGTACTGGGTTTAGGTACCACGCTGCGACCACCACCTAACCAACCATTTCGCCTTCGTAATCTGCCCTCATCTCTTTGCGCGGTGCTGCTTTACGCACGGACATGGTAACTTGCTTGCACAACATTGGAGGCATTGTGGCTGACTGCTGTTGGCAGCAAACGTGTGTCGTAGGCAACCCATCTTAGCGTCCATCCGAAGCTGCTGTTATCCGTTTATTTCAATTTCAAGTATCACTTGTTTTCCCATTGAGCTGAAACATATTTTATTGGCCACCACCATTGGCCCTGCGATAACGACGCAACGGGCACGCGAGGATGAGCTGATGAGCACGACGATGATGTGCAATCGATGGTGGTTAATGTGAGGAAGTACTCACGCTCCCACTCCCACAGAACTGGATGTTGGACGACTCTGCTGGAAACACCTTTCACCCATTTTGGTGAATAAAAGGAAGCGGGTATTTGAACAGGGATTAAGTTACACGGTCTGTTTGATGATGGAACAGCAGGAAATGGTCATTGGGTGCACGCGGCAGCTGTTTCTGGACTTGCATTGTTAACGGATTGGTGGGGGGAAATGGAAGTTCGTTTTTGTTGTTCGAGGACCGGTACAGTTATCGTTACAAAATTATTGAAAACGATATTAGGAGTTCGTTTGAGATAATATATGGGACGCCTTCTTCTTTCATTATTTGTTCACAGGAGGGCAGGAGGGCCCTTGAGCGCCTCCAATCCGTTCAAAAAGATTCTTACAAGTTGCAAGGACGGAGCAAGCAGCTACTGATCGAGTGTTTTGATATTGTAAAAAAAGTATCTACTCCATTTTTCGTAGACCTTTTTTTAAAGTGACAATAAATCCAGCAATCCTGCCTTTCTATGTATGTCCAAGTCTAATTACACCCTACAGTGTTAATGAACTTGTGACATGAAATAAAGCACAAAACCAAAGTAACAACAAATATAACACATATTACATGTGTGTTAAAAGATAAATCGTTTCGGAAATCTGGTAAAACATGATTATGTCTTGCTAGCAAACCTATTGAATATAAATGTATTGATCGTTAATGCTAGCACCACTTGCAAACAGTTATTGAAAATTTGCTACTAAAGGTGCAGAATAATATTTTCCTCTCGCGTAAAAGTGACAGCAATCTCCGTCTCGCCATCGCTCTAAAAGATTAATCATAAAAGAAAATTCTATAGCGCCGTGGCGACAGTAGACGCGTCACAAACCCGGAATTAGCTGCCAAGGAACCCTTTCCATTGCCATTTGCAACGGGTTGCCACAAGGAACCAAACGCTGCGCCGTCGTCGTAAAGACACGTGACAATAGCTCATTTAAATTTTTCGTGGGTGTTTTAGCTGGATTAGAACACAAAACCACTCCATCAATTGCCCCTCGAAATCCGCGCCCTGGCTCTCGACGACCATCGACTATTAATCCGATGCCAGCCAAGTAACAGATTGATCCGATCAATAATCCCATAGTTCAACACGGCGTACGCACGGTGGCCGTAATTCGAGAAGATTTTTAGGTTTAAAGCAAGCACAAAAATATGAAAAATGTGAGAAAAATGATTTAAGCTTTTTTAGTGGAATGTCTTCACCTGGCGTAAGACGATTTTAGTAGTTTCAAAAGTCGAGTCAAGTACAAGACACTGAACACGACCTCACAGTTGAGGTCGAAATACGTATTTGCAAGGATTACAAAACGTGGTTGAATTAAATGGAAAATTTGGAAATTACTAAACTCGTTTTATGACAGATGGAAAATAGTCCTATTTTCATCTCACTGAACATATATTCATTTCATGAAACAACTTTCACAGTCATAAAATAAAAAATGGTAAATAAAGCTTCCATGAACAAAGCTCACGATAGTAAAATTATTAAGTAAAATAATAAAATTAAACCGTCTAAGACGAATTAAGTACTGTCCATTTAATTCCACCAGTTAATTTTCGTTATCTTTGCAGATATGTATTTCGATCAACTGTGTGGTCGTCTTCAGTGTCTTGTACTTGACTCGACTTTTGTAGTTTTTGTAGTTTCCCAAGTCGAGTCAAGTACAAGACACTGAAGACGACCACACAGTTGTGGTCGAAATACGTATCTGCAAAGATAACAAAAATTAACTGGTGGAATTAAATGGACAGTACTTAATTCGTCTTAGAACCGTCTATATCTAATACATTCCACTAAAAGAGCTATATATATTTTTCTAATAAAATTAATTTGTTCGCCTTTTGTTGGAAACCTTGCCACTGTACCTTTTCCGAACGGACAAGCATACTTACTGTTCCAGATCTCTCAATTTCAATATCGCTCACTAACGGGGTGCAATGGAATAATTAAAACACAAGCCCCAATAAAGTGATCGCTAGCGCCAGATCAGAACGGCGCGGGATCTCTCTTGACATATCTTCGACCGGGTTCTTGGTTCGGGTGTTCTCTAGGCTTTGACACTTGATCTGGATGGAAGCAGACACTTGAATGAATTCAAACTAAATTAGTCATCGGCAAAATCCGCTTCAGCCTCAGCCAGTATGAAACGGCATCATAGCTACATCTGTAGAAGTTGCGGTTTGGCAAGCGGAGGACCGGGAGATCACAGATGCAAGATAGCAAGACGCCATCGAAACCTGCCTCGGCTACGCTGGGATCACGGATCACGCGCGTTATTTTGTCTCAGGAGCCATTAGCACCTACAACTGAGGACGTGAACCTCTCCTTTGTAGCTTCAGAGCGGCAGCAGCCTCCATAGTAGCTTATAAGCCACAGCCACCGATCGACAGAGCGAGACGCGAGCTGGAAGTTATGCTGATAATTTTATTTTGTATACATTTTGTTCCAGACGCTTGCGTGGGTTTATTCATATCTAATAGCTATAATTTCCAGTTTCTTTTTCCACGCTGGGCTTCAATGCATGTACCATGTGACTATGCGAATGTACACAGTGTATGGAGTAGTCAACGCGATTGCAATTGTAAAAAAAATGGATACAATCGTAAGAAGCCATTCATTTCGAAATGTTGTTCTTCTGCATTACTTCACCTCGCGCTTGCTTTGGCGACACATATTTTATACAATTGTTTGCAACAGATTCCTGTACCTCAACGTAACTTCCAGGTTAGAAAAGAGGATAATAACATCAACTAAGGAGGTCAAAAGCAAAGTGGTGTAAATGACAAAAATGGGCTGCAAAGTTATTCAATTTTTTTTCTTGTCATACAAATTGTATAAATGTTCGTAAAATCATTAATTTTCTGAGAAATTTCACATTCGTTTTGAATAGCATACAGACTATGTACGTAACGCCGATCAAAAAAAAGAAAAACAAATAAGGAGGCTCGCAAAATTTTGGACACAGCTACTTATTTTCGTTAGTATCGCGAATATATAAGATCAATTATTTTGAAATAACACTCAGTTAAATTATTGGTCTACGCAGTACGGCAGTGCTGGCAGAATAAACGATTTTTTGCATATGGATTGAACACTCAATGTTCGAAGCGTTATAACTTTTTTTGTGGACGTCACTGGCGTCGCCAGCTATTGTTATTTGGTGGGGCACCACTTGGCGCAAGAACAATAGCCTATGAGAACAATGGTGTGATTGCATCGTGTGGTGCCCCACCTCTGTCTCCGCCAGTGGTAGACGTCCAGCAACGTGCCTTCTTCAGCAAAGTTTTTCGGCATCCTTTGGGTTATACACTAACGCAATGTGCCACTTGGTTTACGATGAACTGAAACCTCTCCCATACTAATTTCCATACAAACTTCAAACGCAACCAATTGGTCCCAAATTCTGCACAGTTGTTCAGGACCCAGAATGGCTTCGAAAAACCATTGATTTGAAAAAATTACCATGACGCTCCACTCTAATGCATACATACACAGATTGAATTGATCTTTCCCGTCAAACATTTTTATTTGCTCTAATCGATTTTTAATTTTATTCAAGGTTAACTTTCCCAAAGAACCCATATTTTTTGAAGCCTCTAACTATTTAAAAAGTTATCGAAAAAGTGCTGTTTTTTTATGATTATAAACGAACATCGGGTAAATTTTTCAGACCGGTTCACACGCGCATCACTTTTTCGGTTTTTGTTTTCTATTTTTTAAATAGTTAGAGACTCAAAAAATACGAGTTCTTTGGGAAAGTTGACCTTAAATAAGCCAAAAAGTCAACTGAGACAATAATACGAGATACAATTTTTGACGGGAAAGATCAATTGAATTGTCTTTATTTGAGAGGCTTCCAGCCCTTGGCTGGCTCACGGTAATTTTTGTAGAATAGTGAAACTCCTTCGAATTCTGCTGATTTGTCCATGAAACACCTTTATGATGACCTGCCTTTGACATAAGTATCAATAAACATTGATTAATGACGTTTCAGTATCTTATATTATAAAATGAATTAAGTCTTTTTATGATGCCTATACCGGCTGGTTGGATGGCCTCATATGCCCAATCTATAACTAGAGTGTGCCAATTACAGAGGGATCACCCTTCTGAACTCGGCGTATAAAATCTTGTCGCGTATCCCGTTTAACAGACTGAGACCGCATGAGGAGTCCTTCGTCGGCGAATTTCAGGCAGGTTTTCGTTAGCGCCTATCAACGACGGATCAGATGTTTAAGGCCGGAGCACGATGGATACGTTGCGTTTGCGTTTGAGTTTCCGTTTTGTAATCCGTTTGATACGTTTTGTACTAAAATACAAAACGTACGCAAAACGGATAAGCAACCCACAATGGATACGGTTTTTGGCAGTTAAGTAGTTAAAATTTTCTTGTCGCTGTTGAGTTCCAAATAAGTTATTACGGGATGGATATATGTATCTCTGGCGCTCGAAATTTTGAGCTTATATTTATTAAGATAAAATATTAAAGTATTCAGAAAATTTGAAGGACTTAAAACTGAATTTTTGGATATTGGAGGATGGAGGGTAATTAAAAATCGTGATTGATTCAGGCGTTTCCCAGGCAAGTTTCCCCACAAATCATTCCAGGAATTTCTTGAGAAATTCCTCCGAGAATTCCTCTGCAAACTCCTACAGGAATTCCTTCATAAAATCCTCCTAGACTTCCTCCGAAAGTACCTCAAGATATTCTTTTGAAGCTTTCTCCAGAAATTCCTTCAGCAATTTCTCCAGGAGACTCCAGAAAATCCTCCAGAAATTCATCCGAGAGTTTATTTCAGAAGTTTCTTCGTAAATTCTTTTAGAAGTTCTTTTAAGAATTACTCTGGAAGTGCCTCCAGGAATTCCTCTAGAAATGCCTACAAAATTTCCTCCGGAAGTTTCTACAGGAATTTCTCCGGACTTTCCTCCAGGAATTCCCCGGGAAGTTACTTCGGGAGAAACTCCTGAAGGAACTTCCGAAAAAATTCCTAAAAGAATTTTCGGGGGAATTCATGTAGGTTATTTCTGACGAATTCCTGGAAGAACTTACGGAAGAATTCCTGGAGACACTTCAGGAGGAATTCCTGGAGGAACTTCAGGAGGAATTCCTGGAGGAACTTCAGGAGGAATTCCTGGAGGAACTTCAGGAAAAATTCCTGGAGGAACTTCAGGAGAAATTCCTGGAGGAACTTCAGGAGGAATTCCTGACGATACTCAAGATGAACCCCTGGAATAACTTCCGGAGGAATTCCTGGATAAACTTCCGGAATTTTTGGAAGATTTTCCAAAGGATTTTTTGTAGAAACTTCCGAAGGAATTCCTGTAGATTTTTTTGGAAGATCCCCTATAGAAACACCCCAAGGAAATTTTTAAGGAATCTTTGGAGGAATTCCTGGAGGAACTTTAGGGGGAGCTTCTGGGGGAACTTACGGAGGAATTTTCTGGAAGCACTTCCGGAGGAATTCCTGGAAGAACTTCTGGAATAATTCTTTGAGGAACTTCTGGAGGAATGCTTGAAGGAATTCCAGGGCGATACCTCAAGGAACTTCCAGAGGAATTCCTGGAGGAATTACCAGAGAAACTCCTGGTGGAATTTTTGGAGGATTAACCAAAGGGTTTTGTAGAAACTTCCGAAGTAATTACTGAACAAATTTCTGGATGATTCCCTGTAGAAACTTCCGAAGGACATTTTTTTAGGTATTTTGGGAGGAACTTCCGGGGGATTTCCTGGCGGAAATTTTGGGGGAATTTCTAAAGCAACTTCCAGGGAATTTCCAGGCAACTTTCGGGAGGAATTTCCAGAATAATTCTGGGAAGACCTTCTAGAAGAATTTTCAGAGGAACTTCCGGAGAAATTCTTGGAAGCAATTCCAGAGGAATTCCTGGAGGCACTTCAAATTCCGTACGATTCACCTTTTAAATTTTTTGCTATTTCCAATGGAAATAAAAAAATGTCTTGTGAAACTTCCTCTGATTTCCGTTGAAATTTCTTTTAATTTACAATAGACATTCGTTAAAATTTCCAATTGAAATTTCTTACAATTTCTTATGGAAATTCCTCACGATTTTCCATGCAAATCCTTACAGTTTTCC
Source organism: Armigeres subalbatus (assembly GCF_024139115.2). Taxonomy (NCBI): domain Eukaryota; kingdom Metazoa; phylum Arthropoda; class Insecta; order Diptera; family Culicidae; genus Armigeres; species Armigeres subalbatus. Next base: position 410,081,451 of record NC_085140.1, on the reverse strand, counting down.
ATGAAAAACGCAAACAGTTTCTCATAGTAATTCCTTGCAATTCCTTTTGGAAATTCGTCACAAATTTACTAGCAGTTTGCCAATTGGAATCCCTCAAATTTTCGTATAGAAATTCGTCCAGAAATTTCAATGGAAATTCCATACAATTTTCCATGATTTCTTATGGAAGTTCCTCTCTGTTATAGACATAGACATTCCTCAATTTTTTTCATGAAAAATCCCATAACAGTTTCTCATGGAAATTCCTAACAATTTCCCATATAAATCCCATTTAATTTTCCTTAGAAGTTCCTTTCTATTTTTAATAGAGGTCCCTTGTAATTTGCCATTAGTATTATTTAAATGATTTCTATGGAAATTTCATACAATTTCCTACGGAAATTCCTAACAATTTTTGATGGAAATCCCAATCAGATGCTAATGGAAATTCCTTACAAATGCCGGAAGAAGTTCCTTCCATTTCCCGTTTAAATTCCTCGCAATTTCGTATTAAGTTCTTTACAATTTCCCCTGAAAAATTCTTACAATATTTTCCACGAACATTTCTTACAATTTCCCAGGAAATTTTTCCTTGGAGTTTTCCGAGGATATTCTTTTGAATAACCCGTTGCAACTCTTTATAATTTCCCTAGAAACATACTTACATCTTCCCATAGAAATTCAACATTTTTAATTAAGTTTTATCTCCTTGAAATTTTCAAAGGAAATTCCTTGCAATTTCCAGTGGAAGTAAAACTGAATCATCATTTTCTCGTGATTTGTTAATTTTTTGACGCAAACCTGTCCGCAAAGTTTGAGATTGTTCAAATGGTGTGGACAGGTTTGCGGTTTACTTTGCGTTTAGTACAATCCACAAACTCATTCCGGATGCATTGTGCGTTGCTACGTTTGACTGCATGTACTCAAACTAGCTGTCAAATTTCCGGATTGCCTTCCGGATCCATTGTGCGCCGGCCTTTAGCCTGCGGATGATCATTGATAAACTCCGGGAGTACAATTTGAAAACTCACCATCTGTTCATTGATTTCAAAGCAGCTGGAGATTCAGTGAAAAGAAATTCGCATATGCTCCTGGGCTTTGCGGACGACATCGACCTCATTGGAATCGATCGCAGAGCAGTAGCGGAGGCTTTTGTCCCACTGAAGAGGGAGACGGCGAAGATAAGATTTACAATTAACTCTACCAAGACAAAATACATGGTAGCAGGTAGATATAGAGGAAGACTTAGTGGTGTTGATGCTGAGCAGGAACGAATTTAGTCGGAAGTTGGGGGTCCCAAAATGTACAAAAAATGTTGGTTTTGGTACATAAGATTTGTGGAGGCCCGAGGTCCTGTAGATGACCCTGTTCCGTATGCAGTTGACAATACCGCCCCAAGTCGACGTATATCCAAAGATTTTTATCCCATTGATCATAATTACTGTGAATCTCCTCAAATTTTTATTGAAGATAGACTATAGTTATATAAAATTTTGGTAAATATCAATTAGTGCTGAAAAATGAGTAATTTTGGCTTCAAACCATAACCCTTTCAGGGGTCATATAAGACCCCAACAGAAAAATGGATGTATGTATAAAATCTTACGATGCATAAAAGTGAACGTCTTCAGCAAAGTTGCTTAAAATTAACTACCCCATCAGGCATGGGCAGTCAAGGCCCTACGACAACCTAGAACGTCTTGAACCCGGTAGAGTTTGGGAAGAGAAAATAGTAGGTATATTGGCAGCGGATTGTACTGTTCCAAAATAAGATTTTTAATAAAACGTATCCGTAGAGTTACTGTGATGTACTAAACACTATTTTTCATCTTTCTTGGACGTCCTAGGCCATCCAAACTATCCTTGAGTTCAGGACTTGGAATCTACAGCTGCAAAAAAGCGTTTTTTCGTAACTCAAAGTTTATTTGAGTATTCAACCGCGTTCATTACATCTTATGAAAGGTGATAAAAACACAGCAATTAAACTCTGGGTTTAGGTGATCAAAGCTTCGATATGCATTCAGTTATACCCATTGCATCTCCTGAGAGGTTAACAGATATTGTTAAATCGTTTTGGGATATTCTGTATCATCCAAACTGTTCTTGAGATCGGAACTTGAGATCTACAGCTGAAAGAAAATCGTCTCTCAGGAGGTCAAAGAATATAATAAAATAGTTTCAAAATATTCTACGCAATCCAAACTATTCTTGAGTTCAGGACTTCGAAGCATAAAGCTTCAATATGCACTCAATTATATTCGTTACACGGGAGGTCAACGGATATAGTAAGATAGTTCTGAGATATTTTGGGCAATCCAAACTGTCCTTGAGTTCAGTACTGGAGATCTACAGTTGCGAGAACATCGTTATCTGTACTCAAAACTTCAATATGCATTTAATTTTATCCTTTACACCTCTTGGATAAACAACAAATGGTGGTGGTCAACAAATACTGTAGGATAGTTTCGAAATATTCTGAGCAATCCAAACTGTCCTCGAGTTCGGAACTTGAGATCTACAGCTGCTTAGAAGCTATTTTCGGTACTTAAAGCATTTAATGCATGCATTCAATTATAACCATCGCACCTTCTATGAGGTCTACGGATATCGTAAGATATTTTTAAGATATTCTTAGCCAACTAAACTGTCCTTGATTTCGAGACTTGAGATCTACAGCTGCCAAAGTAGAGCTCTTTCGTCACACAAAGTTTCTAAATGTACATTCAAAGTTAATTGCCTATGTTACAACCGTTTCAAAAGGACCTCTTTGAATTTTTAAGAAACACAGCGGCTTATGCGCCACCCCAACGATTAAGGGACCACTGGTCGTGGATGTTACGTTGCCTGACAAAGCTTAATTTAGCATGAGTTTCATTCTTTCGGGAGTTCTGAACGGTTGAGAGTAATTGTAACGATGGCTATGATTTTGAATGAAATCCAACTGAAGCGGACGAAAACGAAAGAGTGAATCAATTCGCACGTGCTCAGAAAAACGAAGTGGAACGGAAAGAAAACGTAACCCGGGCGAACTAATATACCACAGGGCTCAGGTAGCATAAATGAATGTAGAAAGGTAAGTTTAGCATAAATTCATTTTAATTATATTATGTTTCTTTTTTCGTTAAACATAGTTGTGTGTCAGTATGTGTGTTGCGTGTTGTGTGTTCATGGCAATGAGTGACATACTTGCGCAGGGTTTTAGCAAACGACGACTGCTGGTTCACCGGAGGTTCGCAGATTCATGCGATGATCTGCCGTCGCAGAGGCGGGACTAGGCCTATTTTGTGGGGGGGGGGGGGGGGGGTTTTCATCAAGATGTTGGGCACCATCGTCGTTAGGGCGTGCTCGAAAAAAAAAACAACGGCCGATCTATAGCTGCGGGGGAGGACGTCGGCAACTCCAGTACGCTGCCCGATCGTACGTGTCTAGATCCACGGACTCTAGGTCCAAACAAAAAAGCGCCTGTTGGACGCTATTGTCCAACGTTAAAAGAATTAAATAATATTCTCAAATGAATTTAAAAAGCATTATTACCTTTATAAAAGAGAAAAAGCTCACAAGAGCAGAGTTTTCGCCACTTGTGGTATATATATAAACCGGAACTAAATAAATATGAAAAGCAAAAAAAATATATAGTTTTAAATCACTTCACTTCGCTAGTTATATTATTAAGAATTATTTTTGATTTTAATTTACTAGTATCACTTTAGTTTTAATTTTTATAATTACACACCTTGAATTAAAAAACGAAAAGGCTAGGAACCACGGTTACTAACTTCTGTGCTCTAGCCGACGGATTTTGAAATGGCGAGAAGAATGGACATTGCAGTAAATGTCCAACAAAATAAAAAAATGTCAGTATTAATACTAACACACTTAAATTTATATGAGTCCACAGTTTATTATTTTCAAATTCATATGCCACCTTTACGTAATCCGAGAACTAATAAAATGTTATTTAAACTTAATTGGGAATGGTTCATGGAATAATATTTTATTGTGCTACAACTTAGTTATTTATTTTAAAGTTTAAAGTTTATTTGTATTAATCAAAGAATATTACCTACAGACCCTAACAAGATACAGAAAACGTTACAATGTTCCAAGTAATAAGCCACCCGGAGTGGAAATTAATTACTATGACTGAAACTCAATTATGCATATGCACAACATGTGATAGATTTAGTTCGGAAAAGGTATTGGAGAGTAATCGCTCCCTTCGAAACCAGTACGCTAGACAAGTACTTGCCCTACTAAGCTACGAAAGTCCTCCGTCGTCCTTTGCAGCTTAGCAAGTACTGAGGAAACCAAATCCCCAGCACCGGGCACGTAGCCGAACTCTCGCAATACATTTTCAGAACTAACTCTCTCATATATATTTTTGTACAACGCCAACCAAATAGGATGAGTTTTTAGTATTGTCTGGCTCCTATACACTGGCAAAATCAGTACCTTTAAGGTGAAGGTGGATTGAGTACCAAAACAAAGCTTTGAAAATATTGGTACAGTAAAAGCTGTCATATACTGTAATAGTATTGGTATCGTATTTATAAAAAAAACAAAGAATATTAGTAGGGTGTTCCAAAAAACGACCCAGTTCCACCACGCTCCACCAGTTTCCCACGATTCCGTCTCATACTCCGAGTGTCCTCCAAACGCCGATTTGAACAAAAATTGGTTGAGCATAAGCCGGTTCAAGTTTGATTGAAAACTAGTATGGAAAATAAACTTTTCATTACACTGGCTACAGCGCCTCCCCTCAAAATGCTAGCGAAAAGAGAACCTACATAGCTGAAAGCAACATTCCAGAGACTTCACTGCAAACCGCACCGCAGGAAAGATCCATTGATTACGTAACGCAAAAATGTGTATGAAGTATCTGCTCCTGGTGCGATAGATATCACAGACAAATTCAGGCTATATTGTTGAATTACACGTTTCACTGATTCCTTCTAAGAAGCCTAATTATCATACTAAAGATTCGCAACCTCGATCAAAATCGACTCCCAACTGATGGAACGACCATTCAATATGCATTGTCTGTTGAGTTAAGCTCTTGAATATTTCTTCCAGTCATATGGTCTCCCCCCTCGCCAGCGCCCAATGACGGAGTGCCACAATCAGAATAATGTAAAATTTAACCTCGCCATATCAACTGTCATACAAACCTGAGACTATCTCCTGTGCACAGTAAGCCCTTATTCAAACAGCCCAAACCATCGAACAACAATTCCAAAATATGAAACATAAAAAGACTGAGCCTGGTGGAGCAAAATCAGTTTTGAGCCACCCTGTTTATTTGTTTGCTGCTATTGGTGCCGGTGTTGACATTCGCTCCGCGATCAGTTTTTAGTCGTTTTTTCGAACAAAAATAGCAGTTTATATTAAGTTTTCGCGTCAAACAAGTGACTGATTTCATAAAGTGGTGTTTCATTTGCATTCTATCAACATTTCGGGCTACTCATGTGCGGAGAAGTGAGTAAAAAATGAATTTTTGCAATGCCCTTTGAGAAGAAGTGAAGTGCAGTGAAAACCCCACCAGAACGCAAACGGCTATTAAATTGGCACGAAACTGCCGATTTATGATATAATTCGAGCCGAAATACACAGGACTCTGTGAAGAAACATGTTCATTATCAAGGGAATAAAGAAAATATGCTGTGAACAGGTTAGTAATTTGAATATTAAACTTTTCTTCGATGCTGTTCGATGCATTCGAATGTTGGTGGGAGAGGAGTGCGGGAGGTGTGGGGTTGACCCGTAGAAGGTTCGGTGCCATATTGACTGACCTTAAATATTTGTTAAACCATCATACTATGTCAATGTGGAGTATTTCATAATGATAATAATAGCAAAATGGAAAAAAGTTACAGTTTTGATGTTTGTGTTTCAATGATGTGTTTACAGTTTGAAGTTTCAATGTTTGTTTGCTCAACATTCAGGAGCAACGGTAGCATACTGTCCGCAAAACTTGCACTGAAAATGATTTACTCAGTTTGCTAACTCACCCACTTACTTGTGTGCATTCAAAGCTTTTCAAAACACGAAAGACAAAACCTACATCACACTTGAACTGATATTCTGGTGATATTCTTAGAGATTGTATAATTTCGTGTTATTAGATACCGTCCGCTTTCGACGGTTTGTGAATATTAAATTCATTCTTTATCTACCGAAGCACAACGCCAACGAGTCAAGTGCATTCCAAGGTAAAATATTTTCTCACACTCATATCAATGTTTTCATCCCGCTCAGCGTCACCGCTGACGATTAGATCAGTGTCACAAGATGTTATCGATAAGATTTGGACTTGTCAGCTGCCATAAATTTAAACCTAATTGGATAATTAGCCGTGAGAAATGTCCAAAATAATTTCTGATGGCTTCTGAATTTGAGAGAAACCTGTTCGACTTAACTGACTTCTGCTGCGGTTGGTATGGCAAAAAAAAACCTTTTATCACTTGTTCCTTCGTTTGTGCTACCTTTCGCACCTTCTACGGAATGCTCCAAGCTGACGCCGCTGCGGCCGGTTTTGAATAGCCGATTGTATATGGCCCACAGGGTTTGAAATCCGAGAAAAATACGCCAAACAGGTTCTGATAGCTCGGTACGGAGCCTCCAGATAAAACTCAATATGAGAAAGAATGAACCCGGAGTGGCCTCTCCCTTAGAAAACCCAGTTCGAATCAAGCTATCAATTCTCCTATTCCGAAAGGCGTAAAGTAGCGAGCAGCGGGACTTTGGCGCATAGAATAACAACCGTGATAAATGGATTACTGGAGCTGCCTTCGGTGCTCCCACTATCACAGAGTCACTCTATTTCTCCGGCTTTTACTACCGCGGCACCACGCGTACAGAGACCCCAGCTGCTGGTGGAACGTGATACGCGCGGTTGCATTCGGATCTGCAGCAGGTCTCTCCAAATCACTGGTTTCAGGCCAGGTTGAACGCTAATTAATTAAAAGCATTTTGATGTCAAGTGATTTTATTTTCACCCGTCACCCGGCTTCGTTCGGTTTGGTCAGAAGAACCCGCCCGGTTGGTGGTGGCAGGGATACGGTCGGATCATGATGCCCAGGCCCACAGCTAGACAGCCCCCAGCCAGCCAGGACTGACTCGGATGACGCGCGGGCACGTTTTGCTCTTTCAAGTGCACCCCTCCTGTGTGCGGCACATCGAAATGTAGAGTACAAAATGTGGTCAAAATGCTACGCACTGCTGTCATCAAGTATATTTTATATTATATATAATTTAAGATGATTTATATTAGTTACAATATAATCTGAAATAAATCTGAATGGAGCGAATTATTACAAAACAAATCAGTGATATATCCTCCGCAAATGACGATCCTTTCGAACGACTTGCTGTTCCAAGTAGTCGCACGTCGCAGGTGCATTTTCTAATAAACAAAGCACAGAATTTTGGCTTTATGTTCTTTAAGGTCCTTCACAACAATTACAAACAATTTAATTCTCTGCTGAACACTACGAAAAAGCCGTGTAATGTTATGTCATTTAAGACCGATATATGCAAGCGGCGGGCCCTCCTTAGCCGTGCGGTAAGATGCTCGGCTACAAAGCAAGACCATGCTGAGTGTGGCTGGGTTCGATTCCTGATTTGTGGGAACCAGGTTCCCGGGAACACTTCCGGACGTGGGCAATGTATCCAAAACCTCTCAAAAATGTATCTACATATTGAGCTTGTCTTTCAAAACCATGAAGATTTATATGTCGCAAGATGGCTTTCGGAACTAATCGAAATTTTTCCACTTCCCTGAGGGAACAAGGTGATAAAATCGTTCAAAAACTAACTTCTGATACTGGTCAATAATAACCATGTCAATAATAACCACGTTTGCGTCGTTTATCAATAGTTTTAAGAAAAATGACCCGTTTTTGGATGCACCTGACCCAGGACCCTCCCATAATAAATCCGGCCGGATTGGCACCATGGTCAAATCAAGTCATGTACCAAAAAACACGAGGACGATTCTTTCCATTTTTTAACGTAGGACTACGTCTGTCTTTTCTATATTGGGGTACACTTTAAGATTGCGAAAATCGGAGACCGTCACGAAAATATGATAGACTTTAAACTTTAATATCTCAGCCGTTTCTTGATGGATTTCAATTCTTTTGGACCATTCAACCAAGGATGAACCAACGCTTCTTTGTATTTATATGAAAACACTGATTTTCAACTATTTATAATCGATGATTGATAAAAAGTTTAGAAATAGATAAACCAACCAATCACGTACATATATCACAAACACAGACATCAAAATCAAGCAACTTGGGGGCTTGGATCTAATCTTCAGTTTGAACAATATGTTATGCAGAGCGCACGCGTCGGAGCGGACCTTTCAAAGCGATCGCAGCGTAGCGGACACATCAGCACGGAGGCGCTGGTGACATTTTCAACGGAAATCCATCGCATTGCTGGTGATCGTCGGCGTGTTGCTGCAGATCATTCAAACTCAACGAACCAGAATTTTATATCAAGAAAGGGTTGATTACAAAAATAGTACTGTTGCGATCCCGCGAACAGTGGCGATGTTGAAAATTTATTACAAATTGTGGTGTCAGTTAGTTACTAGAAAGGCGCATTGGGGAAAGAAAATTAGTTCTTCTCAGGACCAGCATTTTCTGGAAAGGAAGGGTTTAGTGCGAAAATGGCGTTTGACGTGCTATTTATTGCATCATCACTCTCCGATGCGCGCTTGCGATTCTGCTACCGAAGGGCAACTTTCTGCCATTACCAAACGATTAAGCTATGTACTTTGAAGAAAGTTCGTCTCGGATCAACTTTCTTTTGTATAAAATGGTGGATCGGAATAAATCAATTTCATTTGCAATGATTAATAAAAACAATACCAAAGGATCTTGCCAGAAACTTCACATTCCGCCAACGACTGCCAAATCGATATTATTCACTTCGGCAATCGTCGCTTGGACCAACAGATGCCAGGCGATAATGTTTTGTAATTGAAGAAACTTCGTCTAGGGTCAAATTTCTGTTGTTACTCTTCTCAATAATACGCATTTTGAATGCGGGTCTGCTCAAATATTACGTAACGTGAAAAACGTTGATTTTACGAACTTCCCACCCCCTCGTAACAATATGTAATGTATTGTACATTTTATGATATTTGAAAGAAAATAAATATTTTTTAAAATTTCTATTTTTTTCTATGTAATTAATTTATTACGTATAATAATATCTCAAAAGAACCCCACCCTCTACTGCGTTACGTAATATTCGAACAGACCCTAACTAACAGCTCATAACCAAATTCAGAATTGGTCCGCCCTCTGCGGAATCCCGATCAAAACGGCTTGGCGCGCCGGAAAGCAGCATTATTGTATCTAATGAGTTAATCCCATTAGTCCCACCACTTCATGAATCGTTATGAGTGAATATTATAGTTCCACCCAGATCACAAAGAGGCGGGGCAAACAAGCTCAATTTATTAAATAAAAGAAAGCTGCTTTGCGCGAGCCATTTTGATCGGGATTCCGCAAAGAGCGGTTCAAGAAGATTTGATGCAGCGGAGCGGACACAGCAGCGTGGGTAGCAGTGGCAATGCTGAAAATTTATTCCAAATGGTGGCTTCATAGCGAAAAATCATCGAGTGGCTGTCGAACAATTTCAACGCAAGGTTTCGACAAGCGTTTGGATGCAGTTAGTTATCGGAAAGGCGGGAAAAGAAAATGGACTATTTCGGTGGCATCAGGCGTTTGACTATCAAGAGAATTTATCTCGGGTTGACCTTCTTTTATATAAAATGGTGGCCCAGAAAAAAATTGATTTCAATTCCAATGACTAACATAAACAAAACAAAATAATCTTGCCACAAAACTGCACATTCCGCCGATGACAGCCAAATCGATGAAGACGCCTATACTTCTTCTTGGATAAATAGTTTAAATCCTGAAAAGGACTGTGTGTAATTGATTCTTGAAGTTCTCCTAACTTTGCCACGCACGCTTCCATCGCGGGCGAAAACCAAACGTTGCAAATAAATTTTAACTTAAAACGGCTACGCAGTCTTTAACCTTTCCGTCCCCAACGTCTGTTTTTAAGGGTTTTTAAATCTAAACTGACCGATTCTTTTGCAACAAGTTGCATTCCATCCGGATGGATCCCTGTGAAGCTCTTGGAGGGATTCCCGGAAGAACTCTTGGAAAAACTCCTAGAGGAGCTCCCGGAGGAACTGGAGAAGTTCATGAAGGAATTTCTGGATAAACATCTGAAGGAATTCCCGGAAAAATACCAGGAGGAATCAATGCAGAAATTCCCAGATGAAATGCTGAAGAAATTACCGGATGAATTCCCGGAGGTTAGTTCTGAAGAAATTCCTGGAAGAACTCTTGGAAGATACCTTGGAGGAACTCTCAAATTAATATCCAAATTAAATTTTGGAGTAAATTTCTAGTGAAGTCCGGATAGCGTTCTAAAACAATTCCGCGGAAAAATTTAGCGGAAAGAATTCCAGAATGAAATCCTAGAAGATTTCGCTATTAAATTTATGGAGATATTCCCGGAAAAACTCCTGAAAGTTATCCTGGAGGAATCAAAGGAAGAGTTCCTGGAGGAATGCCTGGAGAAGTTCCTAGAAGAATTTCCGAAAGAATTTCTTATAGATTTATAGAAGTGAAATTATGGAGCGAAACCGGAGGATTTCCGTCATAACTTTCTGTAGAAACTTCTAGCGGAATTTTGGGAAGAAATTTCGTTTAGGGGAAACTGGACACACATGATCCCCGGGGACACATGATCCCCCCCTGTTTTCTCGAAAACTAATCACATTTTTTTACCAGTAATATGTGAAAACGGATTCATTAGATAGATTATTGAATCTGAGTAACATTTGATACTAGTTTCTTTATGTATATGGGTTTTAGAGAGGTTTTATTATTTAAGCATTCTCAATCCTTTTTTTCTTCAAAGGAGAAAAGTTTAGTAGCTTTGAATATGTCCAACCAAAACGTACCAAATTTTTACTGGACAAAGTTTTATTATTGTAGAATTGAATAAATTCATTCAAATAACTATTGCTTATTTTCATTGAATACGAGCATGAGCATGAGCATGAGCATGAGCATTATGACCGCACAAATCGTAGTTGCTACTCCGTGATTGACTAGAACTTGCGAAATTGCACAGAGAACACAATAGATGGGGCTTGGGACTAGCTACCCATTCTCAATGTACACGTTTCGGGAGCTTAAATATCTAAAGTCAATAACGGCGCCGGCCACGTCCTAACGGTCATATAGGAAGGGGAGGATTGTTAGTCCGACTCTCGTTGCTACTAGAGACCGAGAACACCTCTGCATCTCCACGATTGTCTTGGGATAGGATATCGTTTTAGTTACAAAGGATAATTTATCTGGATTCACTTCGGTAAGTGATGCGATCTATGGGATGGGAAATAACACTCTCGCTGTCTGAAACTTTCACGTTCTGATTTATTCACTCACCCGCGCAAAGCAGAACAAAATTATGACGACCGGCCGATCGTTTTGCCTTCCGCACAAAGCAAAACTAAACTTCGACGACCGGCCGATCCGCTGACTGGAGAAACACGACCGGACAAGAAACAAACTTTCACTTTCTGATTCATTTACTCACCCGCGCAAGTCAGAGCAAAATTACGGCGACCGGCCGATCGTTTTGCCTTCCGCACAAAGCAAAACTAAACTTCGACGACCGGCCGATCCGCTTACTGGAGAAACACGACTGGATAAGAAACAAACTTTCACTTTTTGATTTATTTACTCACCCGCACAAAGCAAAACTAAACTTTGCTGACTCGAAACAAGAGCCAACACGCACTGAACTAATTAACTTTATTACCGGCCGCGCAATGCAAATCTCAAAATTTCGGTCAATCGCGCGATCGTACGGCCGTCCGAAACAAGAGCCAACACACACTGAACTAATTAACTTTACTACCGGTCGCGCAATGCAAATCTCAAAATTTCGGCAAATCGCGCGATCGTTCGGCCGTCCGAAACAAGAGCCAACACGCACTGAACTAATTAACTTTACTACCGGCCGCGGAATGCGAATCACAAAATTTCGGCAAATCGCGCGATAGTTCAGCCGTCCGAAACAAGAGCCAACACGCACTGAACTAATTAACTTTATTTCTGGCCGCGCCATGCAAAACACAAAATTTCGGCCAATCGCGCGATCGTTCGGCCGTCCGAAACAAGAGCCAACACGCACTGAACTAATTAACTTTACTACCGGCCGCGCAATGCAAAACACAAAATTTCGGCAAATCGCGCGATCGTTCGGCCGTCCGAAACAAGAGCCAACACGCACTGAACTTAACTTTACTACCGGCCGTGCAATACAAAACACAAAATTTCGGCAAATCGCGCGATCGTTCAGCCGTCCGAAACAAGAGCCAACACGCACTGAACTAATTACTACCGGCCGCGCAATGCAAAACACAAAATTTCGGCAATTTGCGCGATAGTTCAGCCGTCTGAAACAAGAGCCAACACGCACTCCTATTGCTTATTTTCCATTGAATACGAAAAACAAAACAAGATAAATACTCAACATGGACACACTTGATCCCCCCCAGTTTGGACACACTTGATCCCGATATTGCATATATTAAGGCGTTTGTTGTATACCGTCGCATATTATTGTATTGTATGTAACTAATTGATCTGTTAAAATTATTTTCTTGTTAAAAAGTATAAATAAATTTAATTTCTCTTTAATTTTGTTAATCTGACAATACACGCGCAATTTGAATTTCTCAATAGCCTTATTTCATTAACCAGAACAAAGTGTAGTTGAACATACTTAGTTTTGATTAGTTTTTTTAAATGCATTTTACATTATTTTCAATGAAAAAAGTGCAGCTTTGAAAATACTCAACAAATCACAGGGTTTAAAATCAGTAGTGTTTGATCTGGTATTATTTTTTTTGCCGTTTGAACGAGGAGAAGTTTGCTTACAATCACTATTTATTTGTAAATCTTCTTAAAGAATTTTTAATAATAGGCTCATTCAACATCTTTTGGTCAGTCGTTTAAGAGAAATCGCATTTGTGTGATAATAACACGAACTACAAAAATGATGATACGTGATAGTACCATATTGATGTATGAAGTCATCATCCTGGTATGATCACGGTTGGGGTATTGATAGTAGTCTGGCGATCTCGATGTACCGTCATCGGGGGAGGCAATGGGTCAAATAGGGGTGAGAATGGGTCACTGTTTCAGCTACTTAGAATGATTGTAAAATAGATTGCATTCTGAGGGAAAGAAGATCAAAATATAAGAGACCTTTTTGAACAATTTAAAAGAATAATTAGATTCTAAAATTACAAAGATATGTTGATGTATCGATCAACCATTTTTGGTATCATAACTGTATCAATCACAGAGAGAGATCCTCTTGGGAACATCATGGTTGTCGTGATATGACCACTGTCTTTTAGTAGAGTGAATGGTTTGCAGATAAATCAGCATCACCATGCCAATTTAGTTGCTATAGCAGACATTCTATCTGTCACTATTACTCTATTCGAGAACTAAAATACTTGCCTTGCATAATACCCACAATATTTAATTTTCGCACGACTGATATTACGGCAGACTACGAAGAATTATTAGGATTTGAAGCCAGGCCAATTCAACCTTTCATTAGACTTGGAAGAACCTAAACATGTTCAGCTCATAAAGGGATCAATTTCCCCCTATATGGGGATCAAGTCTCCCGCAAGTTTTGAAAATGCCAAATTTTCTATCTTTCGGCAAAATTGATTTTTTGGTAACTTTCACGGACAAATAATTGCTTCCAATGACCTTTTTAAATAGCTTATTAAATTCTTTATCAAGTCCATCAAGAAGCATGCAAATCGGTGCATGTTACATCAAGAAATATCGTAAACAAAAAGTGGGGATCATGTGTGTCCAGTTTCCTCTATATTCTTGAAGGAACTCTTGAATGTATTCCTGAAGGAAATGCCGGAGATTTTTCTGGAAGAATAGCCAAAGAAGGAAAAATTGGAGAAGAAAAAAAATCTTCAAGGAATTTCCTCATGAATTTCCTAAAAAACAAATTTAGTGAGGGGTTTCTAGATAAAAGGAAATTACAATTACATGAGAAAGATTTTAAAATGATTTTTAGAGGAATTTGTGGATAGCTTTCCAGAAGAATTTAGAAGTTCCCAGGGGAACTCCTGGAAGGATTTCAAAGAGAATTCTTGAGCCCGAAATTTTTCGAGTTGTTTTGCCCCAACCTGCCCCCTCTGGCCCCCTCATTCCCATCATTGCTTTGTAAAATCATGAATTTTGAGGTGTTGCACGACCTATTTTAAATCAATTTAGAAAATGGCCATTCCGTAGGTCGTCCGGATTGGGGCCGGAATGGATCCGAGTGGGCCAGGAACCCTAAAAATATCATTCCCATCATTGCTTTGTAAAATCATGAAGTTTGAGGTGTCGAACGAACTATTTAGAATCAATTTAGAAAATGGCCCTTCCGTTGGTCCCCGGATTGTGACCGATGTGGCCGGATTGAATCCGAGTGGACCAGGAACCCTAAAAATATCATTCCCATCATTGCTTTGTGACATCATGAATTTTTAGGTGTCGCACGACCTATTTAGAATCAATTTATAAAATGGCCATTCCGTAGGTCCGCGGATTGTGACCGATGTGGCTGGATTGAATCCGAGTGGGCCAGGAACCCTAAAAATATCATTCCCATCATTGCTTTGTTTAGGTGTCGCACGACCTATTTTGAATCAATTTAGAAAATGGCCATTCCGTAGGTCCGCGGATTGTGACCGATGTGGCCGGATTGAATCCGAGTGGGCCAGGAACCCTAAAAATATCATTCCCATCATTGCTTTGTGAAATCATGAAGTTTAAGTTGTCGCACGACCTGTTTTGACTTAAAATTGTAAATGGCCACTTATTCCGGGGACAACTGACCCCAACGGAATCTAGAATAATTCTAAAACTAAAACCTAATCTCTCCGCGGGGAAATGCGGGGAAAAAAAGTGGCTGACTTTTAAAGTTGAAAATACATCTAATTTTCAGTGTTTTCTCCGTATTTTAGTTTTTTAATTTTTTTCCTTCCTGATATCACAATTTTTGTTAGTACGATATGAAAACTCTTTTAATTATCTTTACAATGCTACATATAAACCTCGGCATCGTATCAGAAAAAACATTTCAAAACTGGTATGAAGTGCAACAAGATTTTGAAGAGGAATACCGCGTTTTTTACCTTTTCTCAACTTTGATAATGAATATCTCAAAAACTATACCTCATAGGGACCTTAAATTTAGAGGTTTTCTTATCTTGTGTATCAACTTTCGAAAAAATTGTGAAAAGATTATTGGTGAAAGTTTTCCGATTAAAGTCCGCCTAAATTCCCATAGTGGGGTGGCTGGGTTCGATTCCCAGTGCCGGTCTAGACAATTTTCGGATTGGAAATTGTCTCGACTTCCCTGGGTATAAAAGTATCATCGTGTTAGCCTCATGATATACGAATGCAAAAATGGTAACTTGGCTTAGAAACCTCGCAGTTAATAACTGTGGAAGTGCTTAATGAACACTAAACTGTGAGACGGCTCTGTCCCAGTGTGGGGATGTAATGCCAATAAGAAGAAGAAGAAGAAGAAGAATGGATGGTGTCTTCTAGGATTGTAATGTCCTCCACTAAAAGTCAGTCGAGTGGCTTCATCGGCGATGCGGAAGATGAGTTATGTTGATTCCACGGTTGGAAACTCAAAGTCTATCCAACTGGTAGCAACTATTCGACTTCTTGATTCAGTTGACCTCCGAGCAGTTATCTCAATGTTAATAAAGAGACACAAATTATTATGGCAAATACATACCATCAATTTTGAATAGCTACGTATTCCTACGTCACCTTTGCGTACAACCCGATTTGGCTGCACCTTTGAGTTTTTGATATTTTTGGGTTCGCTGTCTTGAAGGGAATTAAAAACAACGTTTTTAATCTTTTCCCGACCAGTAGATAGTAACAGATTAATATCAAAACTTGTTATTCTGTTACAGCAGTTTTTATAACGATTGTTTTGAAACATGTACCATTAGTAGTTAAAATAATAAAAATTGTAACAAAATATCTTCTAATTTTAACAAAAATGTTACTAAATATGTTATTAATTGAAAAAAATATAACTCGATGTGTTACATAAAAAGTGGTAAAAATAGCTTGAACTATAACAAATCATCTTTAAAAACCTGAGAACCGCTGCTTTAAACAGTAGGTAGGAGTAGGTAGGAGCTCGAGATCGACTCGGAGGCACTATGTAAGGTTGTAAAGTTTTTGGAAAAGAAAGATAAATTCTCAAGTGACCTAAAATTGTGTGGGAAATGTGTGTTAAAAAGTTAATGTTGTGTGAAATGCGTGTTAGGAAATTAGAAATGAGTTTGTTAAACATTGAGTAAGCAAATATTATTTTACAGTTTGACCATATTTCACCATTGCCAATCGCTTTGTGTCTCGTAGGTCCCTGCATCCACCGCTGCCCAGCGGGGAGAAGGCCACGAGTGTGAATCTGTGGATATATGCGGAAAATGTGTAAACAAAATTATCAAAAGTGAGCTGATTAATGAAGCGAATGCGCGAGAAAAGGCACGGATAACATGGCAGGAACCGCACTGCAGCAGCAAGGAACCAAACCGGAGCGCCCAAAGGGAGGAAGATTGAAAGACGACCCAGCCCGGCCGAGATACGGTTTCAATTTATTAGTTTATTTGCTCTTGAATGCCTGAATGTTGTCGCGCTGTCCCGGGGTTTGCCAAGCTGCTGCGTCGTATTTTTACGAAGGGCGTTTTCTTTATGCCTTCTGTTCGGTTGTGTATGGTACGTCCATGAGCTGATCGTGGGCATGTACTCTGTACAATGGAATAAATCTTTCGGTAGTGCAAGGTAATAACTGCAAATAGTTAACAAATGGATCTGCCCGTGATCATGAAATACCAAGAGGACAATTAAAAAGTATATTATAGTAAAATCAAATCAATAGGGAAATATAAGTGAATAATCAAAAAAATCTTGGTTATCATTTATTCATTTATTTAGTTGAAGATCACTACACGCAAAAAAGCGTTCCCAAATTCCTGAACTAAGAAGTTCAAGATGTATTTTTAGACACGGTTACGGGAACAACAGTCACGTTTTCTGGAACGTTCTGGAAAACGTGACTATAAGAATTCATATAGACAAAAACCTCATTTTGAGCATTTTTGGGTTCTCCAGAAACGATGTTCGGTACACAAAGTGTCCAAAATCTAAAAATATTTTAAAATTACAAAAGATGGTGCAAAAGTTTCAGTTTAAATTGAAAGTGAAAAAACCCAGATTAATCCACCTAGCGGCGATGGTGCCTTTCTCGTGCATCGTAAAATGTACTGAAAAAATCACATAGGAAAGGTCAACAAAGCACTTTAGGGGGATAGATCGCATATTTTCTATCATTTTGCATGTTTTTGCATTAATTACTATGCATTTACACCATTCTTGAAAAAAAAATTTTTTTTTCATTTTGAAATTTTTTTTCCAAGGGGGGACCCTTGGGAAAAAACAATGATTTTTCAATAATTCCGGAATGCAATGTCCGATCAGGCCAATTTTCAATAGCAAACAATGGGACCGCATTCCCCGTCGAATGCAACTTGTTGCGAGTAAATCGGGTAATGCTAAGTTCCAAAAGTGTGTCTACAAAATTTGTACATACACACATACACACACACACACATACATACATACACACAAACAGACATCACCTCAATTCGTCGAGCTGAGTCGATTGGTATATAACACTATGGGTCTCCGAGCCTTCTATCTAAAGATTGGTTTTGGAGTGAAATTATAGCCTTTACGTATACTTAGTATACGAGAAAGGCAAAAAGATGATCCAAAATTCAGGGTTTTCTTGTCGGCGTCGGCATCCATTTCGCCTTAATCAATCATCACACGCGGAGAAGAAAAGTACTCACCCAGTAAAAGAATTTTTATGATTTTTCACTAAAATAAAAGGTTACTTTCGGAAAAGCCATACCATCAACCAACCAACGCTACTTTGAACAGGTGAGGAGCCATTGTTCAAATTGCACCTTTCCAACCGTATTGCATTAGATTAGAATAACAAACCCAAACAACCAGCTGGTCCGAATGTGCGCTGGATGCGCTATTTTTGGGATGAGTAGGAAAAACCGTTAACGACCGCTCTGATCTTGCTCGTCATCACCATTTACCATCAACCACCTTGTTCTAGGGTGCCCTCTGGCTCTGACTGCAGCGCCGGTCCCTTTCGACTGCCAAACGAAAGGGGAAGCGAGAGTTTTGATCGTTTTCCGGAGAAAAACGATGCCACACATTTCTAAATAGAGCAATAACTGTTAATTTAGAACAGCTTCGAATCTGGAACCGTTGCATTCGAAAGGTAATAATGCTAAGTGAGTGGAAAGCACCGAAAAGGGTGAGGTCACGTCGTCTTTTATTATTGTGCATGGCCCCGCGTTCGCCACACAAGTAAAACTAATGGAAAGTGATGGGATCGGGCTGATATAAATGGGGTGCAAACAAAGTGGTTCCGTGTTGCCTCATTTGTTTCAGGATGGTTCCGAGGTGGCACCTCACGGCAAACAGCCATCAGTGAGAAAACTGGTGAATTATTGGAAGAACGGTAATCGTTCGGTTTTCTTGGGTGAAATGTGATAGAATCGGCTTATTTACGATGTTTTTCGAGAGTTGGGTTGATTGATGTAAATTGTAGGGAGTACGCTTCGGCAAGGTTTGAGTTAGGAGACTGCAGGTTTTAACTGTAATTATTTTTATATTCCTGTTCGAATGTGCCACTGCGACAAGCTCAGCCATCAGACTGGTTGTAGCATGGCAATACTGATATTCAAAACTACGATCGGTTTCCTTTTAATTTAAAAATACATATCATTGGGGCCCTCCTTAGCCGTGCGGTAAGATGCGCGGCTACAAAGCAAGACCATGCTGAGGGTGGTTCGATTCCCGGTACCGGTCTAGACAATTTTCGGATTGGAAATTGTCTGGACTTCGCTGGGCATAAAAGTATCATTGTGTTAGCCTCATGATATACGAATGCAGAAATGGTAACTTGGCTTAGAAACCTCGCAGTTAATAACTGTGGAAGTGCTTAATGAACACTGCGAGGCGGCAATGTCCCAGTGGGGGATGTAATGCCAACGAAGAAGAAGAAGACATATCATTGGTTTTGTGTTTAAAATTCGGACATTCCCACAAACATTCTTTCAGAAATTCTTTCTGGAAAATACATTTTCCGGAGCAGTTCTTGCAGAAGTTTATAAGAGCAATTTTCCAAAGAATTGTAGAAGGATCTCTGGAACAATTGTGAATAAATTTTCGTTAAATTTCTGGACAAATTTTTAAGAGAATTCTTGGACAAATTTCTCTAGGATATCTGGGAAAAAAGCAGAAGAATTTCTTGAAGAATTCCCGGGGTAATTCCTGCAGAAATTTTCACAGGAATTCCTGGAGGAAAGTCCAGAGGAACTTCCGGGAGTAATTCCTGGAAAAACTTCCGGAGGAATTCCTGGAGGAACTTCCGGAGGAATTCCTGGAGGAACTTTCGGAGGAATTCCTGGAGGAACTTTCGGAGGAATTCCTGGAGGAACTTCCGGAGGAATTCCTGGAGGAACTTCCGGAGGAATTCCTGAAGGAACTTCCGGAGGAATTCCTGGAGGAACTTCCGGAGGAATTCCTGGAGGAACTTCCGGAGGAATTCCTGGAGGAATTCTTGGAGGGACTTCCGGAGGAATTCCTGGAGGAACTTCCGGAGGAATTCCTGGAGGAACTTCCGGAGGAATACCTGGAGGAACTTCCGGAGGAATTCCTGGAGGAACTTCCGGAGGAATCGCTGGAGGAACTTCCGAAGGAATTCCTGGAGGAACTTCCGGAGGAATTCCTGGAGGAACTTCCGGAGGAATTCCTGGAGGAACTTCCGAAGGAATTCCTGGAGGAACTTCCGAAGGAATTCCTGGAGGAACTTCCGAAGGAATTCCTGGAGGAACTTCCGAAGGAATTCCTGGAGGAACTTCCGAAGGAATTCCTGGAGGAACTTCCGAAGGAATTCCTGGAGGAACTTCCGAAGGAATTCCTGGAGGAACTTCCGAAGGAATTCCTGGAGGAACTTCCGAAGGAATTCCTGGAGGAACCCTCCGAAGGAATTCCTGGAGGAACTTCCGAAGGAATTCCTGGAGGAACTTCCGAAGTAATTCCTGGAGGAACTTCCGAAGGAATTCCTGGAGGAACTTCCGAAGGAATTCCTGGAGGAACTTCCGAAGGAATTCCTGGAGGAACTTCCGAAGGAATTCCTGGAGGAACTTCCGAAGGAATTCCTGGAGGAACTTCCGAAGGAATTCCTGGAGGAACTTCCGAAGGAATTCCTGGAGAAACTTCCGAAGGAATTCCTGGAGGAATTCCTGGAAAAACTTACGGAGGAATTCCTGGAGGAACTTACAGAGGAAATCCTGGAGGAATTCTTGGAGGGACTTAGGAATTCCTGGAGGAACTTCCGGAGGAATTCCTGGAGGAACTTCCGGAGGAATTCCTGGAGGAACTTCCGGAGGAATTCCTGGAGGAACTTTCGGAGGAATTCCTGGAGGAACTTTCGGAGGAATTCCTGGAGGAACTTCCGGAGGAATTCCTGGAGGAACTTCCGGAGGAATTCCTGGAGGAACTTCCGGAGGAATTCCTGGAGGAATTCTTGGAGGGACTTCCGGAGGAATTCCTGGAGGAACTTCCGGAGGAATTCCTGGAGGAACTTCCGGAGGAATTCCTGGAGGAACTTCCGGAGGAATTCCTGGAGGAACTTCCGGAGGAATACCTGGAGGAACTCCCGGAGGAATTCCTGGAGGAACTTCCGGAGGAATTCCTGGAGGAACTTCCGGAGGAATCGCTGGAGGAACTTCCGAAGGAATTCCTGGAGGAACTTCCGGAGGAATTCCTGGAGGAACTTCCGGAGGAATTCCTGGAGGAACTTCCGAAGGAATTCCTGGAGGAACTTCCGAAGGAATTCCTGGAGGAACTTCCGAAGGAATTCCTGGAGGAACTTCCGAAGGAATTCCTGGAGGAACTTCCGAAGGAATTCCTGGAGGAACTTCCGAAGGAATTCCTGGCGGAACTTCCGAAGGAATTCCTGGAGGAACTTCCGAAGGAATTCCTGGAGGAACTTCCGAAGGAATTCCTGGAGGAACTTCCGAAGGAATTCCTGGAGGAACTTCCGAAGGAATTCCTGGAGGAACTTCCGAAGGAATTCCTGGAGGAACTTCCGAAGGAATTCCTGGAGGAACTTCCGAAGGAATTCCTGGAGGAACTTCCGAAGGAATTCCTGGAGGAACTTCCGAAGGAATTCCTGGAGGAACTTCCGAAGGAATTCCTGGAGGAACTTCCGAAGGAATTCCTGGAGGAACTTCCGAAGGAATTCCTGGAGGAACTTCCGAAGTAATTCCTGGAGGAACTTCCGAAGGAATTCCTGGAGGAACTTCCGAAGGAATTCCTGGAGGAACTTCCGAAGGAATTCCTGGAGGAACTTCCGAAGGAATTCCTGGAGGAACTTCCGAAGGAATTCCTGGAGGAACTTCCGAAGGAATTCCTGGAGGAACTTCCGAAGGAATTCCTGGAGGAACTTCCGAAGGAATTCCTGGAGGAACTTCCGAAGGAATTCCTGGAGGAACTTCCGAAGGAATTCCTGGAGAAACTTCCGAAGGAATTCCTGGAGAAACTTCCGGAGGAATTCCTGGAGGAACTTCCGGAGGAATTCCTGGAGGAACTTCCAGAGGAATTCCTGGAGGAATTCTTGGAGGGACTTCCGGAGGAATTCCTGGAGGAACTTCCGGAGGAATTCCTGGAGGAACTTCCGGAGGAATTCCTGGAGGAACTTCCGGAGGAATTCCTGGAGGAACTTCCGGAGGAATTCCTGGAGGAACTTCCGGAGGAATTCCTGGAGGAACTTCCGGAGGAATTCTTGGAGGAACTTCCGGAGGAATTCCTGGAGGAACTTCCGGAGGAATTCCTGGAGGAACATCCGGAGGAATTCCTGGAGGAACATCCGGAGGAATTCCTGGAGGAACTTCCGGAGGAATTCCTGGAGGAACTTCCGGGGGAATTCCTGGAGGAACTTCCGGAGGAATTCCTGGAGGAACTTCCGGAGGAATTCCTGGAGGAACTTCCGGAGGAATTCCTGGAGGAACTTCCGGAGGAATTCCTGGAGGAACTTCCGGAGGAATTCCTGGAGGAACTTCCGGAGGAATTCCTGGAGGAACTTCCGGAGGAATTCCTGGAGGAACTTCCGGAGGAATTCCTGGAGGAACTTCCGGAGGAATTCCTGGAGGAACTTCGGAGGAATTCCTGGAGGAACTTCCGGAGGAATTCCTGGAGGAACTTCCGGAGGAATTCCTGGAGGAACTTCCGGAGGAATTCCTGGAGGAACTTCGGAGGAATTCCTGGAGGAACTTCCGGAGGAATTCCTGGAGGAACTTCCGGAGGAATTCCTGGAGGAACTTCCGGAGGAATTCCTGGAGGAACTTCCGAGGAATTCCTGGAGGAACTTCCGAGGAATTCCTGGAGGAACTTCCGGAGGAATTCCTGGAGGAACTTCCGGAGGAATTCCTGGAGGAACTTCCGGAGGAATTCCTGGAGGAACTTCCGGAGGAATTCCTGGAGGAACTTCCGGAGGAATTCCTGGAGGAACTTCCGAGGAATTCCTGGAGGAACTTCCGGAGGAATTCCTGGAGGAACTTCCGGAGGAATTCCTGGAGGAACTTCCGGAGGAATTCCTGGAGGAACTTCCGGAGGAATTCCTGGAGGAACTTCCGGAGGAATTCCTGGAGGAACTTCCGGAGGAATTCCTGGAGGAACTTCCGGAGGAATTCCTGGAGGAACTTCGGGAGGAATTCCTGGAGGAACTTCCGGAGGAATTCCCGGAGGAACTTCCGTGAGAATTCCTGGAGGAACTTCCGGAGGAATTCCTGGAGGAACTTCCGGAGGAATTCCTGGAGGAACTTCCGGAGAATTCCTGGAGGAACTTCCGGAGGAATTCCTGGAGGAACTTCCGGAGGAATTCCTGGAGGAACTTCCGGAGGAATTCCTGGAGGAACTTCCGGAGGAATTCCTGGAGGAACTTCCGGAGGAATTCCTGGAGGAACTTCCGGAGGAATTCCTGGAGGAACTTCGGGGGAAATTCCTGGAGGAACTTCCGGAGGAATTCCTGGAGGAACTTCCGGAGGAATTCCTGGAGGAACTTCCGGAGGAATTCCTGGAGGAACTTCCGGAGGAATTCCTGGAGGAACTTCCGGAGGAATTCCTGGAGGAACTTCCGGAGGAATTCCTGGAGGAACTTCCGAGGAATTCCTGGAGGAACTTCCGGAGGAATTCCTGGAGGAACTTCCGGAGGAATTCCTGGAGGAACTTCCGGAGGAATTCCTGGAGGAACTTCCGGAGGAATTCCTGGAGGAACTTCCGAGGAATTCCTGGAGGAACTTCCTGGAGGAATTCCTTGGAGGAACTTCCGGAGGAATTCTTTAGAGGAACTTCCGGAGCAATTCCTGGTGGAACTTCCGGAGGAACTCTCGGAGGTATTCCTGGAGGAACTCTCGGAGAAATTCCTGGAGGAACTCTGGGAGGAATTCCTGGAGGAACTTCCGAGGAATTCCTGGAGGAACTTCCGGAGGAACTTCCGGAGGAATTCCTGGAGGAACTTCCGGAGGAATTCCTGGAGGAACTTCCGGAGGAATTCCTGGAGGAACTTCGGAGGAATTCCTGGAGGAACTTCGGAGGAATTCCTGGAGGAACTTCCGGAGGAATTCCTGGAGGAACTTCCGGAGGAATTCCTGGAGGAACTTCCGGAGGAATTCCTGGAGGAACTTCCGAGGAATTCCTGGAGGAACTTCCGGAGGAATTCCTGGAGGAACTTCCGGAGGAATTCCTGGAGGAACTTCCGGAGGAATTCCTGGAGGAACTTCCGGAGGAATTCCTGGAGGAACTTCCGAGGAATTCCTGGAGGAACTTCCGGAGGAATTCCTGGAGGAACTTCCGGAGGAATTCCTGGAGGAACTTCCGGAGGAATTCCTGGAGGAACTTCCGGAGGAATTCCTGGAGGAACATCCGGAGGAATTCCTGGAGGAACTTCCGGAGGAATTCCTGGAGGAACTTCCGGAGGAATTCCTGGAGGAACATCCGGAGGAATTCCTGGAGGAACATCCGAAGGAATTCCTGGAGGAACATCCGGAGGAATTCCTGGAGGAACTTCCGGAGGAATTCCTGGAGGAACTTCCGGAGGAATTCCTGGAGGAACTTCCGGAGGAATTCCTGGAGGAACTTCCGGAGGAATTCCTGGAGGAACTTCCGGAGGAATTCCTGGAGGAACTTCCGGAGGAATTCCTGGAGGAACTTCCGGAGGAATTCCTGGAGGAACTTCCGAAGGAATTCCTGGAGGAACTTCCGAAGGAATTCCTGGAGGAACTTCCGAAGGAATTCCTGGAGGAACTTCCGAAGGAACTTCCGGAGGAATTCCTGGAGGAACTTCCGGAGGAATTCCTGGAGGAACTTCCGGAGGAATTCCTGGAGGAACTTCCGGAGGAATTCCTGGAGGAACTTCCAAAGGAATTCCTGGAGGAACTTCCGGAGGAATTCCTGGAGGAACTTCCGGAGGAATTCCTGGAGGAACTTCCGGAGGAATTCCTATAGGAACTTCCGGAGGAATTCCTATAGGAACTTCCGGAGGAATTCCTGGAAGAATTTCCGGAGAAACTTCCGGAGATGGAGGAACTTCCGAAGGAATTCCTGCAGGAACTTCTGGAAGAATTTGTGGAAGAATTCCTGGAAGAACTTCCGGAGGAATTTTAAGGATTTTTGATTCTTCCACCACATCCGTAAGATTGTAGTTCAATCCATTAAGAAAAATCAAACAACCATGCGTTTACCAATAATTTACATGCAATTGAGGCATTTTACTCCACCATTCGGGCGTTTTGCCCCAGGCCCAAGAAAGTCATGGAAGCCTTATTGTTTAGAATGGGAGATCATTGTGAAATGTTGCTGGTTTTGTAAATTTTGCATCTATACGTTGAAATTGTTCGACATTCTTGTTTATATTGGTGAAAACATCGAAAAAGCTTAGGGGTGCATTCTGGACCATCCTCCTCTAGACACAGAGACATAAGCAACGCACGACTGTTATCCTTTTATTTCAGCTTTGCTGCGTCGCAGCATGTAAAAAATAATAAAAATTACAGTTTTGCGTTGCTTCCGTATTGAGTAGTGGCCCTTGAAAACACGCATGAATTTAGTTTTGGATTTTGAGAGGCTTGTCCTTGTATGAGGTCACGTGAGATCACACGAATAGACCTTACCGAGGATAAGAGAATTCAACCTTATTTGATAATGGAAGACGAATAACGAGATGAATAGACCTCTTCAGGGATTGAATCCTAAAGAGAAAGAACAAGTCTCTCACTTATCATCTCTGTATACATATACGATATGTAGCATACCGCGAGAGACTTTTCTCGCAAGCTATCATGATAGAGAACTGATTCGGGAGGCTATACCCCATGATAAATTTCTTATAGAAAGCTCCAAATGCGGGGAGCACTGGCTCTGATGATCCATTTCAACTTGTTTTACACAGCTGTGCAGTAACCAACACGAAAAGAACGAAAAAAAAGCGAGAATCACCATTTTTCTGTAGGGGCTGCCTGTCCGATTCTGTTTTTTCGCACTTGTATACTTGTATACAAGTTTGATAAATTTGTTATCATGACTTGTTATATATAACCATTATTTTCCATCCAGCTGTGTGAACGTTTAAATGCACCTTCAGCACCGGTACCCCCGCAATCAGACCTTGAAAAAATATCACGGAGTACATCTTCTAGAATTATTTCATTATCGTTACTGCTTGCGAAAAAACATCTCTCACGGTATGCTACATTCGTGAGTGTATCCAGATCCAAAGATTATGAATGAGAGATTTTTTTCATTTTTCAATCATTCAATTTGAATAGCAGTACCAATTCAAAGCTAGTAGAACTGTAAAAGCACTCCCAATATCTGGATCAGATTCACATCAGGGAGTGGTAGTCTTACACCCACAAATCAGAAATAGATCACCATCAAATGTCGGTTCGGTTCTTGTCGTCAGTCGTCACCATCATCGTCTGCCTGTCTGGCTGTGAACTGTCCTGCCCCCAGGAGAAATAATATCCAACGCCGAGTGACACGGATCAAATTCATCCGATCGAATTATAATTACTTGCGATGGATCACAAACAGAATGAGTCTGTCGACTCTGCGAGTCAAACGCGTGACAAACCGAAAGGTCACGGTGTGCCCTATGGGACTGCTGCTTGCTTGAGCAAATTAATCGACCGGCACTCTTCTGCACCGTGGCCACACCGGCAAGCCAACCTCCTTAAAATGTGTCGGCAAATAGATGCATTGTGCCGGTGGTGTGCGGCGTGGCGTGGGTAAGTGCAGTCACTGACATGGAAAATAATGACATTCACCACATTTCCGAAGGCAAAGTCGTGGAAAAGTAAATATTCCTTTATTTTTCCCGACCCGGTTTCCCTCCCTGCGATACCAAGAGTTATGATCACCGGAAACGTTTTATGACTCCCGTAAGTTTACGGAAGCCGCGTGCACCGAAGATGGAACAATTTACACTTTCTGTTCGGTTTTTGTCCGAACCAAGGAGACACGTGACTGAATGGCGCCATCGACATTTGAATCTTTGCCTGTGCTGTCGGGTGAGGTTGCATAAATTTTCCACTATCCTAATTTGGTGGCATCGAATTCAAACGCACCCCAATTACCTATCAGGTTACGAACTTTATCACGGATCGGTACTTTTATCAGATGGTGCAGCTTCTAGGTAAATGAAGACAGGGTTGGATTTGAAAGGGACATGTTTCTTAAAATAAGAGTGTATTGTGAAGCTTAAAAAACCTTTTCTGATTTTTAGGTAATGAACTTACCATTAGCTTGAACCATTTCTGGAAAAATCACAATTAAAAAACTGATTTTTACAGTTTTTACGAAACTGGGTATATTACAGGATTAAATTAATTAACCTGCATCTAGAGTTGAATATTTATTCAATCACTTTTCTAATAGAGATTATTCAAACTCAAATTGCTTGATGAGTGTATTAAATAATATTAATAATGGAATTCAGAATTAGAGATTCAAGCAAATTTAAGCAATAACACTTATATGACTGTAAAACTGAATCACCTGTCCTTAACATCTTATAAATCCTTTTAGTCGATTCCATGCAAATGCAAATCCAGCCCTAGCCACAGCCACGGCAGTGCGGAAAAGTATCACCCACATGGTGATACCAGCTACCTACTTAATTGTAGCGAGCAACGATTTACATTTGCTGATAGCGCTCGAGGCCAACCTTGTTGGGAGCGATATAATTGCGTGTGAGCAAATGATAAATACCGGAGCAGCGCACATTTCGCCGCGGTCCATAAACTGTCAATGATTAATCGAGATTTTCTACGAATTAGATACTTAATTAGTGAGCAAATATATGATACCCATTCAGAATCGAAACGGTGGGCACACGCTAGCTGTTTGTTAGCCAGCGGCATCAAGCAATTATTTATGGCCGATAAGGTGCCAGCCACCGCAAATTGATTTTGAAGCAAGATTAGTTTACCTTCCTTTGTGGCATCCGTATGAAAATAATAAGAACTTTGGAAAAAGGAAATGTTTACGCGAATCAAAAAAGGAAAGTATTCATAGAGAAAGTCTTGTTGAAAAATAAACTTACTTAGAATCAACCAAAAGTTTAAAATCGAATCTATGTTTCCAATATATTTATAAAATCAAAGTTTAAATTTGAATTTTACGAAATGCTCATCAATTCCTGAATTAGATCAGTCCTTTCTGCTTTTGATTGGTGGTGAAATGATGTTTGAAAAAGGGGGAGGGAAACGAGCAGCTCAATGGAACTTCTGAACCCCTTGACCGATTTCCACCAATCTTGGATCACATAATCTCTGTTCTAAGCAGACAATTATTGTGATGTTGCCAAAACAACAAAAATGTTGGAAAAGGGGGTGTGGCGGGGGGCGTATTGTTAAGTTATCGATCAATTTAGTGTAATTTCTTAACCCTATGACCGATTTGCACCAAATGTGGAACACATATACTCTGTCCAAGGAACGTCACAGACGAAAGGACTTCTTCTTCATTGTTGAAATTACATCCCCCCGTAAACGACAGACAAAAACGAAAAGTAGTTTTTCAACTTTGCTCACTTGCAGCATACACGAAATTTGGTTTGTACGAGCAAAAACGTGGGTTGAGGGCTAGCACGGCCATTGTTTCTGCCATTTTCTGACTCTATCGTAATTCATCTTACTTCCACAGTTATTAACTGCGAGGTTTCTAAACCAATTATCATTTTGCGTTCGTATATCATGAGGCTAACATGATGATATTTTATGCAAAGGGAAGTCTTCGGCCATAGGTCGCACAGGCTGAATACTTAACACCTAGCATTAGACAATGGACAGGACATTTCAGTGGACCAGTGGAGAATTTTTCGCTTCACAAAAAGTTTACTGCTTACCAGGGCGGGTATCGAACCCACAATCCACAGCATGCAAATACGCCCAGACGACTGACACCGCTAACCGCACGGGCGTGAAGCCGTGCAGTCTTGCTTTGTAGCCGCGCGTCTTACCACTAAGCTAGATGTTACGGTGTTTGGGATCGATAAATGTTGATCCTTCCATCTACACCGCGGTCAACTGGTGGATGTCAACAGTTTCCGCCTCAACGAACAGGAAGAGATTCAATACATGGTTTAACGCGAAACGTACAAGGGACTTTGACACACAGTGATCTGCATACAGGCAGTGTCGTGCTGTATCATTCTCATACGATAATGATTGGAATTGGCTACTAAAGCCCTACATCATTTATGGTTCCAAACGATAGTGCATCGGTGCAGAATACATGAACCGATATTATAAAAATTCTGATAAAAGTTTAAGTCAGTAAAAATGACATTTTGAGAGATTGAGACTTTTTAAGACATGTTTTGGGCTAAGCAACGTTTGTTGCTAAAAAGTCAACATTTCAGAACGAATGAACAGGAATGAACCATCAACCGAAAACGTCAGGCCCATATATTAACTGTCAAAGGTTGAGTCAAGTGCTCTGCGTGTGTTTGAGTCATATTATTCCATACGTAAAACAAGACCAAAAATGTCGATGAAGCATTTTCCATCTATTTTCAAATTTCAAATTAAACAATGTTCCTTTCGATTTATGGGTCGAAATACAGTCGACTCTCTACATCTCGATGTTCTATATCTCGATATCTCTCCCTATGTCGATGGTTTGCTCGGTCCCTTCAAACTACATACATTCGGGCATTCTACATCTCGATAACCTTCCTATCTCGATATCTCTTTATCTCGATGTGTTCTGAGGATATTTTGTTCTGAATTCACTCTCCTTATGTCGATATGTTTAAATTTTTAGGCTACTAGACCATCTCTGGACAATAACAAACACATCAACAATAAGAAATGACATTTGTTTTGTTGTCGTTTTTCATAGCAACAAGCTTTTTTGGATCTAGTACCCATTTAAATTTTCCTTCCATTCCTCGATCTCTCCCTATCTCGATGGTCCCTCCAATATCGAGATGTGGAGAGGCGACTGTAAAAACAAACGCTCCATCGTTCCCTGAAAGAAAATCGAATTTTGATTCTTCTTTTCAGGACCCAATTATCATTTGACAACTTCTCAGGTGTGAAAAGTAGGCGAGTTGTTGTCAGCGATAATGTTTCAAATTTTGGAATCAATTGATAATAAACACAAAATTATCGTTTTAATGTCAACAATGAAATTCAATCTGCTGTTTGGCATTGTGTGTTGCTGTTATGTAGAGAAACACGTTCAGAAAGTTACGGTAAATGCTTCAAATTGAGATACAATTATCGAACGGTTCTTACTCCCTAGCGAGTTATTATCAATTGATAATTTGGATATTTTGCGTGAGAGTGTTGTTTATCGCTGATTATTTGAAAATTGAATGTTTCCCATCCCTGTCTGCAGGAAAAGTTTTTGTATCATGTTATCGGTATTTTGAAGAGCTTACTTGTCCAGTGTTTCCCAACCGGTAATCCACCATTCCCTGGGGCCCAGAGACCGTGAAACCTTTGCAAAGAATTCACCCTTTGTTAAACTATCGCACACGTTTTTTTAGTATAATTACATTGATTCATGTGTGCAAATATATAAATTCATTTTTTTTTACTCAGAATCAGGAGATTTGAAAAAAAATGTCTTCTTTTCTGTAGTTATTTGAAAACTACCACCAAAAGCGACTGATGACTGATGTACTGATGCTTGGAGTAAAATCAACATTTCAGAGAAGAATAAAAGAGCTTGCTGTACCTACATGTCTAATGTATTCATTGCATGATTCGCCGATATGCCCTTACTTGTAGGATCCTACTTGTATGAATTGAGGGGATTATAAGCAGAGGCGTGTAAGTTTTTTTTTTACATTTAACATTTTTTTTAACAGTGAGACATTTTGGTCAAAATTGAGTTGACTACACCATACAATGTTTTGTTTCTGCGGCTTTGTGGCAAAATGCTGATATAGTTTGTACGTTGTTCATGAAAAATGTAAAAATTCACAGAAAATTAGTGACTTTTAAAACTTCTATACAATTCGTATGAAACGAAAAAATATTCAAAAAACTCTGAACCCAGTTTTCTCAAAACTTACTTTTTGTCACTTACACCCCTTTGTGTTTGACCCCCTAACTATTTTAAATCGGCACACCGAAAAATTATTAATATTGCAGGTATTTGAATAAAATGACACAAAAGCACGTGACATAAACTGGATCGTATATTTTTCAATGTAAAATAATTTTAAATTAGGTGTCATGGAAACTAACGCTCAAGCAGTCGATGACTTGATGCAGTGAAACACTTTTTCCGTGCAAATCACGTAACCTGTTATACTTCGATCACTCCGCTTTCAAGAAACAAATATGTATAACTGACTTGTTATGTGTTAGGTTCTCACTCTGCGAGCTTATGTTTGATTCTCGTGTAGATCATTTAGTTTTCATTTCATTTTCAAAAAACTTGGTGATAAAAAATTGAGCTATGACCTATTTTGCATCAAAAGTGACGCTCGTTATGTCAATGTAACAGCACCTAAAATAACATGATGTTTTTAAGATGTGTGGAGTTTCAACACACGTTTGAACTCTGCATAGAAATGGATGCAGAGGTTCAAAGTTCAAAGAAATGCATGCATGTCTAATTTTTGACCAACCAAACTCTGCTTCAATTCAAAGACAAATCTTCACGGCAATCTCCGAATAAGGACCAGAGCAAAAAAAAAGATTCAACATTGACTTTTAGTCGGCCGGCAACAAAATGAAGACGAGAAACACTTTTGCCATCCCTAGCTATGGATTCAGTGGCCTGCTTTTGGCACAGGAAGACTATAAGCTGAATTGCAACATCAAAATTTCCAACGAGTTGATCGTATCGTGGAAGCAGAGGAAGTTGCATAGGACGGGGCTAGAATATATCGACAAAGCGGCGTCGAATACGTGGCTGGTGCGGGTGAACTGTTCTTAAAAACAGAAGGATTCGTGCTAGCCAACCAGGTAATTGCCGTGTAAACGTGGACGGAGTGAAGGAAGTGATTGATCATGGAGAAACTGTCCTTGAGTACAGAACTTGCAATCTACAGGTGCTAGGGTAAATGATGTATTTTGGACATCTGAATAAATTTTGGACTTTTGACTATATTTTGCGTGTTTTTCGACTTAGCTTTCTTTAAATAAAAAGGAATAATGTGTCTCTTTGACCTCTTTCATAATCACATTTCTAACCACATTTATGTAACAAAATAAACAAAATATAGCCAAAAGTCCAAAATATATTCAGATGTCCAAAATACCATCGTTACCCTATGCTAGCTTTTTTCGTCACTCCAAGCTTGAATACGCATTCAGATCAAGAGGCGTGGGCAGATTGTTTTCGGATATTATGAGTAATCCAAACCGTCCTTGAGTTCAGAAATTGCTATCTACAGCCACGACACTAGCTTCGTTGCTCCAAGCTTGGATATGTATTCGACCATGTCCATAACATATTCCTGAAGATCAAGAGACATGGTGGTAATTTTAGGACATCCTGGGTCATCCGAACCGTCCTTGAATGCAGAACTTGTGATCTATGGGCCTCCATATACAGATGTGCTCGACTTGCGGTTAGCGGCAGTATAGCAACTTTGAGAAAAGATTTTGTAGCAATTGTAGATTTGTTGTCCCGAATAAAAGTATAGTTTTTTTTAATCTTTATTATTGTGTTTTTAACATAGTATTAAGTTCAACACAATATAAGTATAGTTTAGACGAGCCAGAATATCCAAAACTATCTGTCGATGTCTGTAGATTTTCAGGAGAGGCAATGGATATAATTGAATACGTATAAAAAGTAGCGAGTAACGAAAAAATCACTGCTACAACTGTTGATTGCACCTCAAGGATAGTTTGGATGATCCAAAATATCTTAACTATCTGGTTGAACTTCGAGGAGATGTAATGGTTGTGGTTGAACACGTTTGAAAATTGTATGTAAGGTAAAAACCTGCTATCAACTGTTGATCGCAAGAACAGTTTGGGTTACTCAGACTATCCCAGAACAATCTTGCGGTATTTTTTTACCTTCCAATAGATGTGATGAACAAGTTTGAGCATATCTCAAGACATTAAGGCCCAAATTACCGTAATCCAGTCATTGACAAGAAAACCAGCCACGTGCTTTTACCACCCCCAGGAAAAATCCGCCCACCGAGGAGAAAATGCATTCCCCAGCTGAATCGGGGAAGCATTCTCGTGTTAAAACTACATCAACACATAGTGGTGACTTCAATACATCCGTGGGATGCTTCATTTGGATGAATTTCGTAATATTATTTGAAAAAACTGCTTTTTGCAGAAAATAATGCAAAGTTGAAAAATATTTTCCAGGAGGAAACCGTCGATTTACTCTCACGCTCTCTTATACTTTGCAGATACTGAAAATCATCGTTCAGTGTTGCGTGTTGATTTGTTCTATATATTATGCTTGTTTTCTCGAAGATTTACGTAAACATCAAGCAATAATCTATGAAAATGTTGCTTTTCATGCTATATATTGGCACTAAATATTGGATGTGAGCTAGAACTGTGAAAACGCAAGCATTCATAAGCAACGCAGGTTATTTATTTTTTCATAATTCAAGTGTTGATAATGTAGTGCTGCTAAAACGGCATCACTTTTCATGTACACAGAGAGAAGACCGATCATATGGTCATGTAAACAATCCATTGAATCTTGACGAACATTTGAGAAGGTAGTCAACTGCATCATAATTTTACATTCATGTAAAATGCATGTAGAAAAATTGTGTAATTAGGAGAAGGATGCACATCAAATCAATCTCAGATGCATTTTTGAGGTTGTTTATGCGATCCATAATCTATGCGCTGTACAGGTATTGAAAAGGACGTTAATATTTTGTGGAAATATATAGAGTTTGATACCTTATGAAATGTTTGTGTACATTGTTCCAAATCAGATCTGAGCGAATGAGTAGGCTCTCCGCAAAAAAAAAGAAGCGAACAGCAAGAAAAAGAAGTCGATTTGCTGTATGACATTTGAACCTTAAGTGACAAGAAACGCTACTTCGAAAGCTTAAAATCATAGATTCTGTACTGAAAGACAGTTTTCATAGCCTAGAATATTCCAAAACTGTCTACCGCCCTAGTAACATTTTGGTTTTATACTGGTTTTATAACACTCTTGTAGAGTAAATTATGGTCATCAAGAGCTTAGAGCGTTATAAAACTTTAAATGTTACTTGGGCGGTGTCTGTTAACCTTCCAGGAGGTACACTGCCGCTAACCGCAAGTCGATCACATCTGTATATGGAGTCCCATATACAGATGTGCTCGACTTGCGGTTAGCGGCAGTATAATTGTTATAATTGAATGCATATTGAAGCTTTGAGCAGCTGTAGATCTTAAGTCCAAAACTCAAGGATAGTTTGTATGACCCAGACTATTTCAAAACTATTTCACAATATCTGTTGAACAACCACGAGATGTTATAGATGTAATTGAATGCATATTAGAGCATTGCGTACTGGAAAAATATTTTCTTGTAGCTCTAGATCTTACGTCCAGAAGTCAGAACTCAAGTACAGTTTGGATAACCCGAATATCCCGAATCTATTATACGGTATCTGTTGACCTCCCAGGAGGTGTAATAAATAGAATTGAATGCATATTAAATCTTTGAGTAAGGAAAACATATTTTCAGAACAGTTTGGCATATCACATACTGATCTTATGATAACTGTTGACCTTTCAGGAGATGCAATGGATATAACTGAATGCAAATTGAAAGTTTGTGTACTTTAAAAGGATTTTCTTGCAGCTGTAGATCTCAAGTTCCGAACTCAAGGACAGTTTACATTATCCAAAATATCTCAAAACTATCTTACGATTTATGTTGTCTACTCAAGAGATGTAATGCATATCGAAGCTTTGAGAATCTAAAAAAGCTTCTAAACAGTTGTAGTTGAGTAGTCCCAAACTCAAGAATAGTCCAGAACTAACTGGCGGTGATTTTCTCACCTTCTGTAAGATGTAACACGTTTGTAATCTCAAGTAAACTTTAAGTAACGAAAATCATGGATGGTCTAGAACATCCAAGGCAAATTAAAAATAGTTTATTGTCTATCACGGTAACTTTAAGGATACGTTTGAATAAAAGTCTTACTTTGAATCCGCTGACAATATACATTAGGTATATATTTTTTTTCCTAACTTTACCGTGTTCATGACGTTGTAGCTAGGTTGTCAATAGGCCTAGATCTCTATCCATAATAGGGAAGTTTTTTAAGCAGTTTTGCTAAAGACAGTGTTCACTTTTATCCATCGTGCGATTTTATACATCCATTTTCTGTTTGGGGCATATATGGCCCGCGGGCCTGAAAGAGTCACAACACAACAAGGTTGATCATTTTGTCGCCTGCACAAATATGTGCCTTTTCCGGTTCTGGAAAATAATTTCATAAACCTGTACTGGGATAGCAAGATCATAACGGATATCCTCATTCGTGTCAATCGGCCCGATATTGTGGTCGAAAAAAGGATGAAGCGGGTAACCCTTATCGACATTGCTATACCATCATAACGTCCGATCAACATTCTCCAATAAGATAAGGATGAAATGAAGCAGATGTGAAACCTGGAGGACGTGCGTATAATTCCGATAGTATTCTCAACAACCGGAATCGTCCCGAAACCTCTTCTGAAATCCTTAGAGAAGCTGGATCTATCTCATAACCTCCATGGCATCCAAAAGACAGTGGTTCTTGAAATTTGTAGCACCGTTAGTAGATTCCTGAACCAACATTACTAATATATTCGAAGCAAACGCTATTATTCGCGAAGTCGAAGCAAAATTCTTCACACAAACAATGACAGTTCTCTATGGGTTTTTACAGTAGAGCGACAGAAAGGAGGAGATGGCGGCCATGTTTCACTTAAACTCTGACAGATAGCAATGAGATTTCCCATAGGAGGGAAGAGCAAAATTTGCTTCGACTTCGCGAATAGGATGGAAGTCAATCGGTGAATGAGATCCACAGAGCCTAATCCCTTTTAGGATTCAGATTGCCCGGGGTAGGTAAAAATTCGAAGCATGATCGCTAGTGAAGTGCCAAAATGATAATAATAGATAAGTAACGTAAAGATGATGATCAAACTTCAAGGTTACAAGCTAACAACAGTAGTGGCATTAGCAAACAGCATTTCTATTTTAAATATGAATATTACTTCTTTCAGATTAGTTTTTGTGTTTCACACAATTGTGGTGCAGCCTGTTCTTTTTTCAAGGCTTGATTACTATTGATGAGATAACAGCTGCATGTCAATATATGCTCTAAAGCCTATTAGACGTCTAAATAACTTTTTAATTCAAAACTAACAAATCTGAGAATGTTTCACTCACACTGACAACATCTCCCAGCAAAAACAAATTTACCAATCAAGATCCACCATCCGATCTTGTTGTTGGGCTCAAAAGGTCAACCTTCTAATAAAGTTGCTCTCCAGCACGTGATCCTTGTAACGACATGGACAATCTTTCGAACATGAATTTTGTGCACCAAATTCCTCCCCGGCTGCATTTCCCCTTCCATCACTGTACTCTTGGATTCACGCCACCTTCATCGAAACTCATCGTCGCCACCACCAGTCGGGAGGGTACACGATTTTGTCACCGTAATCTAAATTGTGGAGCCCCATTCCCTTGATCGGACCAACGGTAGCTAATTAAGAAAAATCGATCAGTAAAAAAAAACAATTCCCCGATCGAGCACTTTGTCACTTGCTGCAACATTATGGTAGTTGATCAGAAAGGTCGGACGGGCATGAAATTGATGTATTCGATATCTGGGTAACCAAGCTCGTGCCGCTGGCAGCCACACAGGACTGAGATCTTGCTACAAGTGCAGCCCCGGCTGTTTACTCACCGAAATGATCTAAAACCGAATCTCGGGTGCGCAGTTCAGAAGCGCACGCGAATAAATCGTGATGAACCGAAAATCGAGCAAAAAATGATGCTGAAAATAACAGAGAGGAAAGAGTTTCTCATTCTGGTAAACCAAACAAGCAATTACCTACCGTCGTCGGTGCATTCGGGTTACATAATGCATTTTGATGTTGTGGGTTCAGTTAGACCGTTTTTTCCTGATTCCTCCAAAACGGTTTTAATTTGATTAATAACGAGCTTGATGAATGGGCTTTTGAACATTTGAGGCTTTTTGTTGGTAAGTCTGTGCTGATGTTGGAATTTTCTTTATGTAATAATTGAAAGTTTATTACACGGATTGAGCCCTCGGATAAGCTTGAGCTAAACAACAGGTGAAGCAATCACTACTTATTTGCTCTAGCTGGTTTGCCTTTTGAAGTTTAGCTTAGGGATGTGCGCAAGTGCAAAGCGTGCAAGAAAAACTGTCAACAACTAATTGATAAATATTATCATTTAAGAAAAAGTGCCGTTGTAATGAGAAAATTGTATTACATTCTAATTGTTTTTGAATTGTGTTAAAAAAACAAATTCTGATTCAACGTCCGATGTTATACTAAAACAACATAGCGTCAGCAAATGCAAAGTAATTATCTGCGCTTACGAAAACTGTTAGCAGCGTGCTTAATATTTCTTTCGAACATATGATCCCTACACATGATTGTTTAGTATTTCTGAGCTAGGATCCCTAGTTCAGTTGGTGTAAAAGCATTCCGACCAAATGATTCGAATTGTGACATCTTTTTTTAAAGAACCTATATAAGTTCTTCCATTGTACTTATTGCATACCTATCTGTAGTTACGCGAAGCGGTGGGTTCAATTTAGTTTAACTGCACCACTTAACGGCTCCAATTAACGAATTTGAAACAATGTTTGAAGATGCTACTTCGTGCGCTGGAAATTGTTTCAAATGCTGCACGTGGGCCTGCACTTGAACGGAGCCATCGTGCCATGCTTTGATTGGAAAAAAGGAAGTTGTAAAAGATTTGAACACGTTCCATGATGAATGCTGCACGCGACTACTTTGAGCACCAGCACGTGACCAGGAATTATCAGAGCGCAGTTTTGATTTCCGCGGCATCAAGCATCCAGAACAAGTGCGCGCTTCGTTAAGATGCCTAATCTTGTCAGGTCATATGCATTCTGGCTGGTGGCGTGGCTGACCGACCCCTATCTGAGCTGGTATGCAGCATTTAACAGAGTTTTCAACCTACTTTAAGTGGCATAGCCACACATCTCCACTAGGGGATGGTTATGTAAATCATCACATTATCAAAAACCCCGAAAGGGAGGAGTAGAACAGCCGACTGCTGGGTGAGTGAAGATTGAAAGCAAACAATCATTTATCATATTCAATCTGCAACAGAGAGTGAAGGTTAAAGATAAACGGACGCAACACTGCAGAAAATTACATTAACTGTGAATAAGAAAGATGTTCTTAATTTCATTTTTTGCGAATTTTCACGTCAGATAACAGCACTTTTACTAAGCGATTATTATTTCTGTTGCATCTATTTGTCTGTGATGACATCCAAGCAGAATTGCCGCTGCTGCTGTCGTGAAGTTGTTTACAATCGTAAATGCTATAGATTACCTGCCTGTCAGACGGTTATCCTGTAATTATTTTGCATTCCAGTCACGTCTCGCCATGAAGAAAGAGAAATTGAATCCTTTTTGTTGCAAATCGACGCATCGTCTCACCGTGTCATGTTTGACTTTTGCAGGTTTAAAATCAATAAATGTGCAAAGGGCGCTATCAATTATCGTTCCGCGTTCCGGATGCCTTCGTTCCACGGTTTGGGTTTCTGTAGCGTGAGATACGCTTTTTTGAACATGTTTTTTTTTATTTCTTTATTAAAGTGATTTTTAATTTTTTTTGAACATTAAATGTTTTATTAATATTACGGGTGAATCTTGTCCCAATCGAGCTTTTTTTAAAACATTGACAATTATGTACAGAGAAATTTTGCAGAAACCTGATTGAACTAGTATTTATGCTTTATGATCATATCTGTGTTATTTAGGTTTCTTTCTCAAAAGATTTTAAATAAATTCGAAAAAAATACATACCTAGGAGTAAATCCTAACTTGGGCCTAATGACCGAACAGTTCATTAGTTGGTTTGGGAATAGCTCCCAACTTTAATGTACAATGATTCAGTCTTCAAGATATAGGTAGATCAACATCGGCGCCGTCCACGTCACGTTCGTACGGCCTGTTCGTACGTATCTGAGAAATACAGGAACGTCATCAGATGTTACTAGACACCGACATAGCCACGGCGTCTCCACAATCGGCACAAAAGGGATTTCTATTAGTGGAGCAGGATAATTAAAAGCCTTACTTAACTTAGCGGTTAGATATGACTGGACCTGTGAAACGCCATGCTAATTGGCATCAAATTTACTGCTCATGGAAAGGATATTCGTCACATATCCATTGTCTTCAATTTTAAATGCTGATCCTGAAATGCATCCAACAATGATGAATGGATGCTGCAGAAATCTCGTAGCCGGTGGGATCAGTACTAAAGCGAAGTTCTCGAATACTGATAGTGATGGCAAAGGCGCACTTAATAGGTCCTTTTTCATGACCGACATTTATTGAAGAAGAAGATTTTGTCTGCCGTTTTGAAAATTGTCGCACAAGTGAATTTACAAAACGAGTAGGTAGTTGCTACAGAAAATTATTCGCAAAGATGGCATCTGTAGAAACGCGTGTGGGAAAGCAGCTTTCTGAATTGACTTGAGACGATGTCTTTGCTGCTAAAATTTGCGATTGTGTTACGATTATCACTGCACTAAAAGGTTTTACGTATAGTTTACGTCGAGCGGTCGTGTCTTGTACACAACCCTTCTATTTTTTTCAATTTACGTGTGACTTCTGCGGGTTTTAACTTTGGTTTTAGTCAGATTATTAAATTTAAGCGATTTATTTTACAGTTAAATTTTACTTGACAGATAAATTATCACCAAATTTTGAGCCTTAGCGCCCTACCATTTGAACTAAAGTATTTCTGCTATCTCCAACATCATTTGAAAAACTTCATAATTCTTAGTTTTGTATTGGAATGAGACATTTATTCTTAGTTCATAGTATTTCTTTCTATGGTAATTTGAATAACATATAATAATAGTTAATTATTCTATTAAGTCGTTAAAAACAATTAAATGATGTTATGAAAACTCATATGTGAATATGTACGTTATGTGTAAGATATTGATTTGGAAAATGTATTGGAGGTAACCACTTTCCCTTCGATGGGACTCGAACCCATGACCCTGCAGTACGCTAGGCTGGTGCTTTAACCAACTAAGCTACGAAGGACCTCCGTCGGCCTTCGCAACCTAGCGGCTACTGAACGAGCTCGAGATTCCCAAATTGGACGCATAGTCAAATCACTCGCAATCCATTTCTCAAGCCAATACTTCCACATGTGTATACTCTAATGTGGACGTGTACTATACAAATGTGGAAGTATTTGCTTGAGAAATGGATTGCGAGTGATTTGATATTTAAAAATATCTGGCAAAGCCGGTGCTCACGAGTTTATCACCCGTCTTTCTATCCGGATAAAATATTGCATGGAACATTTGCTCACAGGAGAACATGGAAAAAATCACTCCGCTATTTTGATCAATCCTGGGTTTTTATTCATATGAGTGAGAAAACCGAAGCATGATCACAAACGAACGACCGAAAGCGCCAACTTGAACACCAACCATCAAAAAATGTATGGGAGTTTGTGCGACTTCATTACAAACGCTCAAACATGTTCGGCGAAGCTTGACTCCGCCCCCAACAGCTCAAACCAAAATCAAACTGCTTCGATTTTTTTCAAAATGGTTGTTCGAACAACTTCATGCACAATCAAACAAAGCAGCAACCGAAGCAAATTCGTAGGTGGTACAAGCCAAGACTATTGTATGAGAGAAGCATCACTTTTCATCCGTTACCAAAGATAATGATTTGGGACTAATCTCTATCTCTGGAAGCAATACATTCTCCAATAGTCGAGATTTGTCTTGGCCACGTCCCTGCGAATGCTGAGGAAGGGGAAGGATGGTTAGTTGGACACTTTCTTAAGAAAGATGCAGAGAGCTCTACGACCTCTCATAGGTGCCACAGGTCATCGCTATGCTATCAGCCAGATTCCAGTTCGAGACAGCAACACGTACGGACGTGTTTTTTGCTCGCGCATTTTTTCGAAGTGTTTTTTTACGTTTTCGCTTGCCGCGTTGGCGTTATTTTCTCCCGGACCCGTCATGGGAGACTCGGTGGCCGATTCGGTCGCTGGAAAAGTGCCTAAGCGCACTGCTCTTGGAGGCGCGGGTAACCCCTCCAAGCAGCTTTTGCAGAGCAACGTGTTCTCGCCGTTGCCGCTTGATGACGCCGGCAATCCGCCGAAAAAGAGGAAGAAGCAGCAATCGCAGCTGCCGCAGGTGCAACCGGAGCGGAAGGAAAAGTGCCCGCCCGTGTTTGTGAAGGGCGATCCGCCGGATTTACGCCCAAAAATTCGCCAGCTGATCGCTAAGGGGCTGAAATGTACTTTTCGGCTCTGCAGCGAGGGCGTGAAAGTGATGCCGGCCAACAGGGACCATCATCAATCCGTCGTGGAGTTCCTCGAGGTCCACAAGTATGAGTACTACACTCATGACCATCCCGGCACGAAGCCGCTCAAGGCTTTGCTGCGAGGACTTCACGACATGAAGGAGGAAGAGCTCCAAGCAGAGCTTGAAAGTTGCGGACTGAAGCCAGTAGCCGTCCACAAGATCGCTCGTCACGACAAGGCGAGGAAATATCGCGACCAGCTTTACCTGATCCATCTGGAGCACGGCTCCACTACCTGGAAGGACCTGAAGCTGGTTGGCGTTATAAATTACACCGTCGGGAGCGATATCGGCCAGTGCACCGCGATGTCACGCAATGCACCAACTGCTTCAATTTCGGACACGGCACCAGAAACTGCCGCATGAAGCCGCGCTGCAACAAGTGTGGCGAACCCCATCCGACTGACGAGTGCGACAAAATGGAGGTGGCCGATCCCAAGTGCGCCAACTGTGGCGACAAACATCGGGCCACCACAAAGGGCTGCCCAAAGCGAGCCGAGTTCCTGGAAATCCGGAAGAAGGCTTCCACCAGGACCATTCCGAAGAAGAACCGTGTTCCTGTAATCAACGAGGTGAACTTTCCAGCTATCCCGGCTCCCCGTCGTGTGATTCCAATACTCCCACCACTACAGCCGCACAAGCGACTGGCAGCGGCAGCTGCATCGGTCCAAGCTCCAGCATCGTCGGCACCATCCACCAGCGAATGGCCCCCGCTTCCTCCTCCTGGGTTCCGTCGGCAGTCGGAGAACGAAGCCGTCCCACCGGAAGAATCTGCCCCGCTGTACACTCCGGAGCAACTGATGCCGATCTTCGCGCAGCTCGCCACTCGACTGCGCGGCTGCAAAACCCGATTCGACCAGGTCTTCACACTTGGCATGTTCATCATTGAAAATGGCTGCTAGGGTGGGCCTGGTCAACTGGAACGCTTGCTCGCTAAAGAGCAAAACAATCGAGCTGAAGGATTTCCTTGAGGAGAAGGAAATAGACGTGGCGTTCATCACCGAAACGCACCTAAAACCGGAGGTGAACATCAACATCGGACTTCCGCATCGTGCGACTCGACCGGCCGACCAGGGAGGTGGTGTGGCCATCGCTCTTCGCTACAACATCAACTGTCGTCTGCTTCCAAGCTTCCAGCTCAGTGTCATCGAGGCCATCGGTGTCGAAATCACCACTTCGGTCGGCACAATCGCGCTCATCGCGGCGTACTGTCCAACGCAAGCCAAAGCCGGCGATGGATCATCGGCTGCCCTTCGGAGGGACATCGTCAAGCTGACGCGGAGGCAAGGCCAGTATATCATTGCCGGCGACTTGAATGCCAAACATCAAGCCTGGGGCAACAGTCGCGGCAATCGAAACGGCACCATCTGGAGCAACGACATGGAGGAAGGCCACTACACGATCCTGAGCCCGGATTCCCCACTCGGCTGAGTCGGTCCGGTGCCCACGCAACGCTCGACCTCTACGTAACAAACCTGAGTGACCACGTCTCGCAGCCGGTTGTATACCAGGAGCTCAGTTCGGATCACTATCCGGTGGTGGCGGAACTGGGCTCCTCGGTCAATCGGCACCAGCAGTTACGGCGGAACTACCACCGAGTGAACTGGCAGCGTTTCCAGCAGTGCGTCGATAACACCGTCGACTACGAGGTGCGTCCGGAGACGCCGGAAAGTATCGACCGCCAGCTGTGCGCTATCGAGGAGGCGATCACGGCGGCCCGAGAGCAACACGTACCGACGGCTTGGCAGGTAAGCAACTCCTTAAACATCGATACACTCACCAAAGATTTGATTCGATTGCGGAATGTCACTCGCAGGCAGTTTCAGCGTACTGGACTGCCTGAGCTTAAGGCACGCTGCAATCGAATCACAAAAATTATCAAGGCCAGAATGGTGGACCTCAAAAATAACGACTTCTCGAATAAGATCCGCACTCTCCCAGATTATGCTAAGCCGTTCTGGAAAATGACCAAAATTCTAAAATCCAAGCCTCGGCCCATTCCACCTTTGATCCCACTAGACAATAATGGCTCTAAGGATCGCTTGATAACTCCTGCAGAGAAGGTCGCTGAAATAGGTCGTCACTTCGTCAGCTCACACAATCTTGGACAGAACATCGTCAGTCCACACGAAGCAGCCGTCAACGAGCATGCTAACAACATCCATTTGATTCCCAACGACTTCGCGGAGGAGTTGGAGATCCCAACTGACAAACTGACGACCTATATCACATCGTCGAAGAACATGAAGGCCCCAGGCTTCGACAGCATCCTGAATCTCGAGCTCAAACACATGAGTGCTCCGTTCTTCGAGCACCTCTCGCTGATCTTTAATCAGTGTCTCCGGCTTAGCTACTTCCCATCATCCTGGAAGTCAGCGAAAGTCATCCCCATCCGGAAGCCTGGGAAGGATCCTTCCTCCCCCAAAAGTTATCGACCCATCAGCCTTCTCTCAGGGTTATCCAAGCTATTCGAAAAAGCTATTCATCATCGGTTACTTGAGTCTGCCGAAAATCTCAACATCTTGCTCGAGGAACAGTTTGGTTTCCGACGCGGTCGGTCAACTGTACACCAACTGACCCGAGTTACCAACGTCCTCAGACGGAACAAGTTTGTCTCGAAAACATCCGCCATGGCCTTACTCGATGTCGAGAAGGCATTTGACAATGTATGGCATGATGGCCTGGTGTACAAACCAGCCCTGCCGTCCTGTTTAGTCACGCTTAGTCGACAACTAAGAAGCTTTCCCCTAAAGCAAAAATTTGTTTTGGTCTATTTTAGCTCATTAAAACTCAGAGTCGCCTATATAGGTCTCAGTATGATAGTTACTATCAACTGTGTGTACAAAAAATAGTAAACCAATCGGTTTTAAATCCGCGATGTTGTGCATCCGTGAGTACGGCTTCGCACTGCCGGCGCCCCTATGAGTCGCAGTTGAGCGCTGATAGTTACTATCAACTCCCCCAAAGCTAACATGTTGTGCATCCGCGAGTACGGCTTCGCACTGCCGGCGCCCCCATGAGTCGCAGTTGAGCGCTGATAGTTACTATCAACTCCCCCAAAGCTAACATGTTGAGCATCCGCGAGTACGGCTTCGCACTGCCGGCGCCCCCATGAGTCGCAGTTGAGCGCTGATAGTTACTATCAACTCCCCCAAAGCTAACATGTTGTGCATCCGCGAGTACGGCTTCGCACTGCCGGCGCCCCCATGAGTCGCAGTTGAGCGCTGATAGTTACTATCAACTCCCCCAAAGCTAACATGTTGAGCATCCGCGAGTACGGCTTCGCACTGCCGGCGCCCCATGAGTCGCAGTTGAGCGCTGAGAGTTACTATAAACGTACCCCGAGCACACAGGTTGTGCATCCGCGAGTACGGCTTCGCACTGCCGGCGCCCCCATGAGTCGCAGTTGAGCGC
Organism: Armigeres subalbatus; assembly: GCF_024139115.2. Lineage (NCBI taxonomy): Eukaryota > Metazoa > Arthropoda > Insecta > Diptera > Culicidae > Armigeres > Armigeres subalbatus. The sequence goes on along the minus strand of NC_085140.1, from coordinate 410,036,716 downwards.
TGATAGTTACTATCAACTCCCCCAAAGCTAACATGTTGTGCATCCGCGAGTACGGCTTCGCACTGCCGGCGCCCCCATGAGTCGCAGTTGAGCGCTGCTACTGACTATCACCCCCCCCCCCGCCACCATGTTGTGCATCCGCGAGTACGGCTTCGCACTGCCGGCGCCCCCATGAGTCGCAGTTGAGCGCTGATAGTTACTATCAACTCCCCCAAAGCTAACATGTTGTGCATCCGCGAGTACGGCTTCGCACTGCCGGCGCCCCCATGAGTCGCAGTTGAGCGCTGATAGTTACATGTTGTGCATCCGCGAGTACGGCTTCGCACTGCCGGCGCCCCCATGAGTCGCAGTTGAGCGCTGATAGTTACTATCAACTACTATCAGCTAACCAGTTGTGCATCCGCGAGTACGGCTTCGCACTGCCGGCGCCCCATGAGTCGCAGTTGAGCGCTGATAGTTACTATCAACTCCCCCAAAGCTAACATGTTGAGCATCCGCGAGTACGGCTTCGCACTGCCGGCGCCCCCATGAGTCGCAGTTGAGCGCTGATAGTTACTATCAACTCCCCCAAAGCTAACATGTTGTGCATCCGCGAGTACGGCTTCGCACTGCCGGCGCCCCCATGAGTCGCAGTTGAGCGCTGATAGTTACTATCAACTCCCCCAAAGCTAACATGTTGAGCATCCGCGAGTACGGCTTCGCACTGCCGGCGCCCCCATGAGTCGCAGTTGAGCGCTGATAGTTACTATCAACTCCCCCAAAGCTAACATGTTGTGCATCCGCGAGTACGGCTTCGCACTGCCGGCGCCCCCATGAGTCGCAGTTGAGCGCTGATAGTTACTATCAACTCCCCCAAAGCTAACATGTTGTGCATCCGCGAGTACGGCTTCGCACTGCCGGCGCCCCCATGAGTCGCAGTTGAGCGCTGATAGTTACTATCAACTCTCCCAAAGCTAACATGTTGTGCATCCTCGAGTACGGCTTCGCATTGCCGGCGCCCATATGGGTCTTGATTCTGCATTGAAAGTATTCTATTGTTCACCTAAAATCGCATTCCAACATCCCCTGAAAACATATTTTATTTTGGGATACTTGAGTCATTACAAACTACAACGCTACAATCTTCCCAGCTACCTGGTGAAAATCATCAACAATTACCTGTCGGCAAGGACATTCCGGGTCTCAATCAGCGGAGCGAGTTCCAATGCGCACAACATCGTCGCAGGCGTTCCCAGGGCAGTATCCTCGGGCCCCTGCTTTTCAATCTGTTCACCTCCGACATGCCAGAACCTCCAGAAGGCGGCATTCTGTCTCTGTTCGCAGATGACACATCCATCGTCTACAACGGTAGAGTGATCAGAGCGCTAGTGGCAAAACTCCAACGAGGCCTGGATGCCCTGACAGAGTACCTCACCAGCTGGAAGATCTGTATCAACGCGGCGAAGACCCAGGTCATCATTTTCCCCACTCCAAATCCCTAAACTTGTTCCGCCTGGGGACTGTAAAATCATCCTCAATGGCACGACTGTGGAATGGGCCAATGAGGCCGGCTACCTTGGCTTGACCCTCGACAGCAAGCTTATTTTCAGGCAACAGGTTGACAAAACGGTGACAAAGTGTAACGTCTTGTTGAAACTACTGTACCCTTTGATCAACCGCCGGTCGTCATTGTCCCTGAAAAATAAGCTTGCTGTCTACAAGCAAATCATCCTCCCTGTGATCGAATATGGCATGCCGGTCTGGGAGAGCTGCGCTAAAACCCACCACCTCAAACTTCAACGGGTTCAAAACAAATTCCTGAGGATGATCCTCAACACCCCTCCCAGGACAAGAACATCCGAGGTCCACCGTCTGGCCGGAATAAAAACCTTACATGAACGCTTTGGTGAGTGTAAAGAAAAATTTAGGGTCCGTTGCTTGCATTCGGATCAGGCTCCAATTAGGGCGCTAGTTCCAATCTAGGTTATCAAATTTTTATTGTAAATATTAGTGTACATAGTAGTTAGGTTATCAAATTTAAAAAAACACACTAGCGCCTCCTAAAGGCCGTCATGATATATCATATCTTAAAACTTAAATAACAATGTAAACAAAAAAAATAAAATAGAAGTTGGAGGGCCAAACCGGCCGAGCACTGTACATGTAAAAAAAAATAAAATAATTGTAGAACAGAAAATGAAACAATAAAGAAGAATTTTACTACTACTAGGTGCCACGGGAGATTCTGGGATTGTGTGAGAGGTTATAACAGTGAGAATCGTTTAGATAGAACGTGAAACACGGAAAGAACTAAAGATAGAAATACAAAGTAGGAAAAGGACGAGCCTTGAAATTGAACCCACGACCTCCTGCTTATAAGGCAGAAGCAATAGCCACTAGACCACCGAGATCGTCTTCCAACGTGTTTGAGCGTATGTACGCTACACAATAGATGGATGTTTGAGTTTCCGAAATGTCACTTCGATCAGTCAAAATGGTGCACCCCAAATACACGCTGGCGCGTGCACAGCAAATACTTACTTACTTACCTATGGATCCTGTACACCTCCGGTGGTGCAAAGGGCTGACTTGAAAGATCTCCATCCTGAGCGTTGCCCGGCTATCGCTTTAACCTGTTGCCAGGCTAGATTTCGGTCGACTTCTTTTATTTCTTTATTGAGGCTTCGCCGCCATGAACCTCTGGGTCAGGGCTGACAATAGTCATTCTCGTCATATGAAGAAAGCGAAAAAAATTTAGTCTTCGTCATAACATGCACGACGCAACACCTATTCGTTTTCTTCGCGCCGCATGCGTACCACGGCGATAGTCGCGCAGCCAAAAGTTATGACGATTTTCGTCGTCACTTCTTCACACAATTTACTGTACGTCATTATAGACGGACTGGTTAAAAACATAATAGCGTCTCAAATAAACAAATAGAACGAACTTTGGTAACATAAATGTATCGATAACATTCATAACGCTTTCATACGTTGCTTCAAATTCATTATCACAAAGGATTAGTAAAAATCTTCGCATGGCAGCTGCCACTTGAAGAATAACGGTATGAAGTCTTCGTTCTTCGATGTCGTCATGACGATTTGGTTACACGACGAAAGCTAACGTCATGCGCGTCTTTGACGATGTGTAGAGTAGCAATGAAGACACTGCAACTCGTCGCTACTGTGGCATTTCGTGCTATGACGATGACTATTGTCAGCCCTGCTCTGGGTCCGCCTCTGCTGCGATGTCCTGCTGGGTTTCAGTCTAATGCTTGTTTAGAGATTTCCTTTCCGCCCCTACGTAGAGTGTGGCCCCACTTCCGATCCCGAATTTCTGTTGCTATCGGCCTCTGGTGACAAAGACGATGGAGCTCGTTGTTTGAGATCCAGTTGTGAGGCCACCGGGCCCGAATTATATACCGTAGGCATCTGTTAATGAACACCTGCAGCCGTTGAGTGTTCTCCACTGATATACACCATGTTTCGCTAGCGTATAACAGCACAGATTTCACGTTAGAGTTGAAAATTCGTATTTTGGTGCATTCACTTATCTGCCTGCTTTTCCAGAAATTTCCTAAACTCGCAAAGGCAGCCCTTGCTTTCTTGATCCGTGCGCCTATGTCGATCTAGGTACCGTCGTCTGACGCCATTTGGCTACCAAAATATTGGAAGCTTTCAACATTCTCCACTGGTTACCCGGCTACTGGAAGGAGTCACCGTGTTTACATCCAACGATTTGGTTTTGTTGACGTTGATGACTAAACATGCCGAAGAGAAGCGCTCGGCAAGGTTGTTGAGCTTACTCTGCATATCAGAGCGCCGTTGCGCGAGGAGTGCAACGTCATCAGCCAATTCGAAGTCGTTTAGGTGCTCCATGGTTATAGGCTGCCATAACAGCCCGCGGTTTGGTTCATCGGTCAATCAGAATCTCGTCGATTACGATGAGGAACAGTAACGGTGATAGAATACATCCTTGCCTCACACCAGCTACGACCCCTATCCGGACAGGACCCTACTGTGCAGCACTCTACACGAAAAGGCCTCGTACTGTGCTTCAATGAGACCAATGATTTTCTCAGGAACTCCCTTGCGTCTCAGGGCGCCCCACATATTCTCGTGATTGAGACGGTCGAAAGCTTTTTCGTAGTCAATTAATACCAAGTAAGGGGTCGTTCAATAATGATGTCACAGATTTTAGGGGGGAAGGGGTCTAAGATTTTGTGACAGTACATATACTAGGTATACAAAAAAGCGCGACAGAGGGGGAAGGGGGGGGTTTAGAAATCTCAAAAAGTAGTGGACGTCATATTGGACTACATGGACTCTTGGAATTCGTTGACCTGCTCCAGAATGATGCGGAGCGTGACAATATGGTCCACACAGGATCTTCCTGCACGGAATCCGGCCTGCTGCCGCCGGAAAGTCGCATCGATCTTCTCCTGAATCCGGGCTAGGATAATTTTGCATAGAACTTTGAGAACGGTACACAGCAACATAATGCCTCACCAGTTATCGCATACAGTCAGGTTACCCTTTCTGGGCACCTTCACTAAGATACCTTGCATCTAGACGACCGGGAAAGTTGCGGTACCCAGATATTACGAAACAAACGATGCAGTAGTTGAGCGTATGTCATGGGGCCAGCTTTGAGCGTCTCGGCTGATATGCCATCGACCCTGGGGCTTTATTAGATTTCATGCTTTGGATGGCAGTTTGAATCTCTAGCAGTAATGGAGGTTCGGTATTGACGCGTGTTATACATCGGATCCTAGGCAGATCCTGCCGAGGTGGTGATGGCCTGGCTGGCACTTGGAAAAGTTGTTCGAAGTGCTCGAACCAGCGTTTCGGCTGGTCAGTTGGGTCGATCAATAACTGATCATTCGCGTCTTTCACAGGCATCGTTGCATTCATCTTCGCTCCGCTTAAGCGTCGTGAGATATCATAGAGGAGGCGAATGTCCCCGGTTGCGGCGGCTCTCTCTCCTTCGTCGGCCAGAGAGTCTGCCCACGCTCGCTTGTCCCGTCGACATGAGCGTTTTACTGCCTTCTCAAGAGCCGAGTCTCGTTGAGGGGCTAAGACTTTGGCCCCTCTAGTTTTTGATCGCTCTATCGCGGCTTTGGCTTCTCTTCGCTCCTCTATCTTCCTCCAGGCCTCATCGGTGATCCATTGTTTTCTCTGGGTGCGCAGTTTGCCCAGATTGTTCTTGCTGGTGGCGATGAAGGCATTCTTGATGGCGATCCATTGGTCTTCCAGGCTGCCACCTTCCGGAATATCTGCAGCACGCGTCTCCAGTTCTTCAACGAAGGACCGTTTCACCGTGGCATCTTCCAGTCAGCGTGTGTTGAATCATTGTCCAACTCTTTCCTCCTGCCGACGAATTCGCGCAATGCGCAGGCGTATTTAGCCGATGAGGAGGTGATGATCAGACGCAATATCGGCACTACGTTTATTCCGTACATCAAGAAGGCTCCTTTTCCATTTTCGGCTGATGCAGATGTGGTCGATTTGATTTTATGTAAAGCCATCACGGGAGACCCACGTGACCTTGTGAACCGGTCGATGAGGGAAGAGCGATCCCCCGATCACCATGTCGTTATTGCCACAAAATTCTGCAAACAGCTCTCCGTTTTCGCTCATTTCTCCGAGACCATGGCGTCCCATAATGCGCTCATGGTTCGAGTTATCGGATCCAATCTTCACATTGAAGTCGCCCAAACAGATCTTGATATCACCCTTCGGGATTCTATCTACGACGGCATTGAGTTGACTGTAGAAGTTCTCTTTGTCTGGCAGGTTTCGGACCCGTGTTCTAAATCTGGCAACGATTATCCTTTCACTTATAGGTTCCCACTTCATAAGCGCAGAGTGTGCCTGAGCGCTTAGTAGGAAGCCAACTCCGCGATGCCGGGGGCGTGTTCACCTCGTAAACCAGAGTATAGCAGAACTTGGACCGACGGCGTTCTATGTTCTCCAAAGTTTTCCACTCAGTCCCAGGATCTCAAGCTTCATGCGGCGTGCCTCATTGGCAAGTTGTGCCAATTTACCCTGCTGGGCTAGAGTTAAAACGTTTCATGTTCCTATTCGTGTCCGTTGTTTCGCGCTAAGAGTCGTCACCGTAAAAATAGTCCGTATTCTTTCATTATCGGATTTTCGAACAAATTGACGTTTCGGGAACAGTAGGTTGTTGGCCCAAGGTTCCCTATCCACCGGGATGGGGCTGCCATCTTAGGTATAGCTTCCGGGGAATAGCATTTCATACTCAGCCGCTGGATGCCAGAACAGACGCTGTTGGAGCCGTATCTCCTTGGTGAACAGACGCTCGATCAGTCGGGTTAAATTTGTTTAAAGTCCCACCCAACACCAGGACTAGGCTAGAGCGCTTTGAGCGGCACACGGTCGTTTTGATAGGGCCTGCTTGGGGACACATGCAGCTTTTTATAGAAGTTCTCACTCTAGCTGATGTCAGAAGGACAAAAGTGCCCAGGCTACACTACCAAGTACGTAACCCTTAGCTGGCGGTCAATTGTCATCGGAAGACCCGTGGAAGCGTGAGAATTGGAACTTGTGAGGACCAGAGCTATGTTAGGCGCCCAGAGCTATGTTTCTCGCACAAATTCGTAGATGGTACAAGCCAAGACTATTGTACGAGAGTAGCATCACTTTCATCCGTTACCACAGATATTGATTTGGGACTAATCACTATTCTTAGATGAAAGCAATGCACCCTCCAATAGTCGTCGAGATCTGTCCTGGCCACGTCCTTGCGAATGCTGAGGAAGGGGAAGGATGGTTTGTTGGACACCTACTTAAGAAAGATGCAGAGAACTCTACGACCTCTCATAGGTGCCAAGGGAGGTCTTGGAATTGTGTGGAAGGTTTGGTAGAACGTGAAACACAGAAAGAACTAAGATAGAAATACAAAGTAGGAAAGGGACGAGCCTGGAATTGAACCCATGACCTCCTGCTTACAAGGCAGAAGCGGTAGCCACTAGACAACCGAGCTCGTCTAAGTTTATGTCTTTCTCGCGTATTAGATATATACTTGAAAAAAGTTGAGTGAGATTTTCTTAGCCGACCTGACCGATCTGGCTAATTTTCAATAGGACAATGGGAAACGATTCTCCGTCGAATGCAACTTGATGCAAGCAAATCGGTTCAAGATAAGTTTCCAAAACATGAGTTTTATGTTGCGCACATACATACACACACGCATATATACACACACAGACAGCCATCATCTCAAACAGTCGAGCTAAGTCGATTTGTATCTAACACTGAATATATTTGTCAAAAGTTCCTGGAATTTTTTTCTAACAAATTCTTTATTCCAATTCTACAAGAATAAAACCAACCAGAGCTTTTTGAACAAAATGAATATGGCTATCAAGCAAAATGCAATGTGCTCTTTCCCGCTTCTTCACTACCGTGCCCACCATTCTCGCCGAATCACTAAGCCCATTCAAGCCTCGTTCGACAATATCGACAACATATTGATTACAGGTTACAGGTGATTATTCAATAACTGATTTATAACGAAGATAACGACGATGAAATCTTGAATGCGCCGGCAAAAGGCAACAAAATACGGTGAAATGCGAACCAAATCGAATGATAAATGCGTTGCGAGTGAAAATGTACACATATAGTCAGCTACAGTACAAGGGGGCTAGTTTGGAGGTTGTTTTTTTATTTATTTACTTTTTACTTCGCTTTCTCACATACCTACCTGTTGTTGCAAGCACATCTGGGGTAGGGTATTTCCCGGCCCCATCAAGAAGACACAGCAAAAAAGTTTTCACAAACTATTTGTCATCAAAAATCGCGATATTTTTTTACGTATGACTACGCGTTTGTTTTCTCTACGTCTGTGGAACTCAAAATTAGTCGTATACCATTCCAATACACAGGGGTCGCTTTTAAGCGGTTTGTTTATGCTTATTTCTGGCAATGGATTTTTTAAAACTTAAGGTTGACCCCACAATAATATCCACAAAAAACAACGAAAATTAGAAAGTATTTTAAAAGCTAAACACGAAAAAACATGGAAAAATAATCTCTTGTGTAGTATATAGAAGCGCCAACGGTACTTTATTAGAATGCAAAATTTGGCATAGAAGGTATAAAATAATTCTGTATTTCTGCCTATGCATATTGAATTTTCTTTAAAAACTCACATGTGGTCGGTACTATCCGGAACATTACTGTCCCGGAAAAAGGATTAAATCACATTATCAAAAGGTTTTGAAACTGCTAAGAATGTCATCGTATTTTGCTTATGTCACTTGAAATATCAAATCTTGGATTTATATTCCTTTATTATGCAGGTTTTATATAATTCATTTCACAGTGCCACAACCACGAAGAAGGATTTATCCTTCCAAGACCTCACTTGACCGTTACGTGTGCAAATTTATTATGTTTACGCTTGAAATCGGGCAGCCACATATCGTGCGCGAGTTCACCACCAGTTCGTGAAACTGAGCCACCAAAACAGAGAGGAGCCTTGCGAGGAGCAAATTTACCACATCAACCGCAGAACCGGCTATACGAATCGAACGGGGTTGTCCCTGCCCTGCACAATACACAACCGTATCATTTTGTTGCCGTTTTGGAAATTGCAATTTATTGATATTTAAAACCAATTTATCATCGAAGAAATTTCTTAATTTTTATCTTGATGTCATAATTAATGTATCGTTTCGGATAATAAAATATTTCCCTATGAGGGCTTGAACCTGGGATATTTGTCTTGCTTACTGAACGAAAAGAACTGAATGGTATTAATCTCTAGTGAAACGCATCCACGATTGTTGTAACTACAATAAGTGGAAATAAAGCTTTTCCCAAAAACATTGTTCTTCGATTTAGTAGTCAATGTTACAATTTCAAATTGTGCATATAATTTGACGATTCTACATATGAAACAAATGTTTTCGAATACAGAAAGAAAACACAGTTGATAAGTGAATCGATTCAAATTTTCTCCCTACATCCTTGCATCCTTGGCAACCGTCGAAGAAATTTCGAGTTAACTCGTTCGTTCACACATGTGCGCCAATTTCCCGAGGATATCGGAGAGAAATTTTTCAACATCTCCGATCGAATCTGACATTTCGGAACTGATTTAATTAAAAATGGATTTTTCTGTATTAAACTCAATGCGGCCGCCGCCGGAGTTGGCTGGTGACCGCGTGAATTGACCAGAAAGCGGTGTTCTGCCTTTGGTGAAGAAAAAAAAACAGGGAGCCTCCCACCAGAAAGCGTGTGGAACAAAACCAAAATCGATCGATTCAATGCAAGGCCTGTGTTGTTGGCTGGCCCTACGTGCACAAGTGGGAAAGCCCCAAAAGTGGGCTAAACGCAAGTTACGTTTTCGATTTTTCAAAATCTTATCACGGCGCGGAGTTTGTTTGCAAAGGATTGTCGTGAGATCTGCATCTACCATTATTGGGAGGGGGGAAGGAGTTTCGCTTTCAGCCATGCTTTCTTATGCCGCATTTCGACCACGAGACAATAATTGTGGTGCAATAAATTGTTGCCGGTATGACGAGATGAAACGAGATTTCAGTACAGTTGTTATTGAGGATTTAAAATCAAAATTGTAGGGTATGTATATGGGGCAATGATAGGTTTTCAGTTTTGCGAAATTGGAGCAATGATATGCATTGTTGCGATTTCGAAAACTTTATTTTGTGGGGAGAAGCTCACGGTGAAAACCCTAAACATATCCATGAGCATTTTTGTTTCATGGTAAGGATTAATCGAGGAGTCTCAAGCAACTTTTGCATACTTATTGATACATCGCTCACGTTGGACTTGTTTTGTAGTCGCGAATCCTACTACTAGGCTGAGGAAAGTCTTAAGGTTTTTATGCAACGAGAAAGAGATTGTTCTAATAAATGCTCAGATTTGTGAAGATCCCTTTCAATTTTGCCAACAAAACATTTGTTTTTGGCATACATGTACCAATGTGTTGTTCGGAGCAAAACCGAATGTGATGTTGATGATGTTGCCGATCTCCCTGTACTTCGGCCGCACACCCAACTTCCTCGACTCAGCCAGCGGGGTTTATCGCGGCGCCGGCGTCCTCTTCCAGATTCTTTGCTATTTATCACTTTTGCTGGTCTCTCTTCCGGCATACGAAGTACATATCCAGCCCACTGTTTTTGTTGTGGTTTATCAGCCTGCCTTTCTTTGTCTGCATTTTTGTAAACTTAGTACTACTCGTGATTCATGCGTCTGCGCCAGTCACCATTCTCTACCACGTCTGAACGCAGTATAACACTCCGAGCATTCGAAAGTCTGTACCTTTAAAGTACATGCTATACAGTGCAAGTTTTGCCCATATCTGCGAGTTGCAAGCAAGCTACGCAAAGCATCGAAAGTGCTATTTGCAGTACAGGCCGGACTCGATTATCCGGAGGCTCGATTATCCGGGCTCGATTAACCGGAGAAAATGGTTCTATTATGCGGAGTAATATTTTTAATGACTTTCCACCGAATCATTTTCAACCAAACGACCCTTCGTCTTTTGAAAATTTTCTCGTAGAATTTCCGAAGAATTATTAATGGACAACATAAAAAAAATCACGTAGAAATCCAAAGAAATTCCGAAAAAAAACAGTTGAAATTCCGTTGGAAACAGTTTTTGTGAACCTCAAAAAATCACAAGGAAATTCTGTTTAGTGGAAACTCCGGAAAATTCTCGACGAGAAAAAATATCGAAGCATGCATGTCCGGTGGCAAACTTCTGAACAATTTCCCGTGAAAATTTCAAAGAAATTCCGGCGAAAACTTTAGAGCATTTTCTTTTAAAAATTCGAAAAATTTAGAAGAATCTCCTGGGACAGTTCATTAGGACATTCATTCTCCCGTTAATGTCTTAAAAATATCTTGGAAAAAAAAAGTTTACGTTACACATGTAATACATAAATCGCCAAGCCTTCGCCGACCATAATTATGACAAACGCCGCCGCCGATGATGTTTGGATCGGCGCTGACCTTTAACGGTAGTCAGAACCCATGAACGGACCAATGAGATATTAAATTTTTATTAGATTTTATATAACTAGAACGAAGATTATTTGAGCAAAAGTTAAATTTTCAGTGACAACAAAAAATGGCTCGATTATCCGGAGGGTTCGATTATCCGGAGTGAATTTTTTTTTCAACACTCCGGATAATCGAGTCCGGCCTGTAACAGCAAGCCTTTTCACTTCGCAGCTAACATCATTATCACATGTAAAGAGTGCTCCAAGATCCAGCACTTTTTGGACAACCCTGCTTTGTCGCCAGATTCTTTGTTTTGACAGAGTTCATGATCAGTCCTGTTCTTTAAGTCTCTCGTTTAAAAAGCATGAATATCTCCTCCACTACTCTGCAATCTTCACCATTGATGTCGATGTCATCCGCAAAACCAAGGAGCATGTAAGACTTGACTCAAAATAATGATTCTTGTAAAACTAGTTGATGTTGGTTCGTTTCTTTGCAATTTTCGAATTGCACTTTCCAGAGCTATGATAAATAGCAGATTAGAGAGCGCATCCTATTGCTTTTATCGTAACGTCACGAATGAATGTGATGTCACACCATATATTCTAACGATCGATTTGGACCCATCCAGCATTGCACGAATCAACCTAATAAGCTTTACCGGAAAGCCATGATCTAGCATTATATGCCACTGATCGTTCCGTTTCACTAAGTCGTACGCTGCCTTAAAGCTTGAGCTTGAGCTTGATTGACTGCTCGTAGTTGCTACTCCATTATGACCAGATCAACAGATGTTTGCTTGGGACTAGCACACATCTTCAATGTACAAGTACTGGTGATCTCATTTGTTAGGTCATACTGGCGCCTGCCACGCCAGAATGCAAGTCAATGTAGGGAAGGGGGAGGAAATGATGATGCAATCACTCGCCCACTGCAAGCCGAATATACCTCTGCACTTGCCACGAGTTCATGCGGAATTTGTTGGAATTTCTGGGTTAGGTTGGAGAGGCAGAGGTCCGTCTTGGTTAACGAGCTGCCAATGTAATTAGATAGGAGAAGGTAACTGATGGAATTTCTAATTGGATGTAGGAAACGAGCTCTATAGTTCATTTCCAATTCTAGCAGATTACTGTTAGAATACTCAAGTTGAAGGTATAGGAATAATAATGGAAACGGTATGGAAGTCCATTTCCAGTTCTAGCGATTGCTAGAACTTGAGAAATAAAGAGAAAGATACAAAGTAGGAGAATGGAACGGACCTGGGGTTGAACCCACGACCTCCTGCGTATGAGGCAGAAGCAGTAGCCATATGACTACCAAGCCCGCTTCACTAAGTCGTACGCTGCCTTAAAGGCCACAAACAGATTATGAGTCCGCAAGTTGTATTCCCGCCTGTGAAGGCAGTTAAACTGAGGAGGAGAAAAGTCTCTAGTCAAAAAGCGATACTCGGCGGTCAACAATCAACCGGTGAAGGTAAGATCCCTAAGCCAATTCCCAATTCCCATTACCGAGAGTGCGGTCCCCGTACGTCCTCAATATTCGTACGCAGGACCGAACCCGAACCGACGGATAGAAGTTTTGCTTTAAGTCCTCACACGGTTAATCGGAAAGGTACGCGGAGCTGGGTCGCTAGGGAAAGGGAGTTACTAGGGAACGGTTATTCCGGACCACTCTCGATTCCGTCCAGCCGCCAATTCCTCCGCATCTTTAGTTTTGGCCATATCGTTCGAACTCGACCTCCATCGCTGCGCGCCCAACTGCAGCATCTGCGACAAAGTCAATCGATCGCCATCGTAGGAGGACATCGTTGACATCTTCTCTGCGGAATCCCAACGCATAGTAAGAAACCTGCGCAGGTATGTGAACTGGTTGTTTCATGGCCATGATTTAGCTCCTATTCCGTACCGTAAAAATAGTCCGCATGATAGAATAAATGTTATTTAGTAATTCGTAGAATTTAGCTTGAGTGCTAAGTTTGTATTGCGTTTCACGGGGCTGGAAAAATTCACTCCCCTGGCGTTGGCCATGGCTACAATTTTCTCTAGTTCACTTCGGAGATTGCTTTTTGGTGTAGGAGCTCAGAAGAGGTGGTGAGGTGAAATAGAGGAAAGTGAAGGAGTATTGGAGGCGTAAATAACGTTGGATTCTGCAACCGATCAAAAGTCCCCAGAGGTAAAAGGTCTGTAAAAGTCGGTCAAATGAAGAACACGACCGGTGTCTCCCTTTGAAAGTGGCGCTTAAGCCACCGTGCTGCTATTAACCTCGAGAACAATTCGCGACCGGTTACAGTGTTGCACCTCGATAGTCAGCACATCCGAGTTTGTGCTCTTTCTTGTAGATATGACATATGAGGTCCTCAAGCCAGCTCGAAGGCATTTCATCACCTTCCCAGATCACAGCTAGTCACAACAAACTTTCAGAAACTCGGCCGGAATTCCGTCCTCCTCAGTGGCCATACCATTCTTTAGCTCTCGGCCAGTCTTTTTCACTTCGAGGGTGGCTCCACTGCTTGCCCATTATCTAGGCTGACCAGATCATTTAGGTGGAAAATCGGGACAAACGCGCTTGCAAAACGGGACATGTTAAAAAACCTTGTAATAAAATACAACAAATGTGGAAATTTCAAAACTTATGAACTTAACTTTCATTTTCCTTCGAAGAAGAATAGAATTAAGAAATATTTTAGAGTGAATCATTCATTACCATAACCTTTTATTGTATTTTTGTGGAAAAATACTATTATTGTAGTTGTGGAAAAATACTTAACTACAAATATTTCAAGCTTCAAAAGGACGCGAACAAAAAAAACGAAAGAACAGAAATTTGCGCATCTTTCAATATTAAAAAATTGGGGAATTTCGAAATTTTATTTTAAACTACTCTTAGACATGCATTAAGGTTTTTTTAATTGAACAATATCAAAAACTTTTCCAATTATGTACAATTGAAAATACCAAACAATAGTCAAAGTACCCCAAATCTAATTAATTTACAATCCTTTTAGATCGAAATTGATTTAAATGACGCTAAAAGTGGCCTCATACCGCGGAAATCTTGTCCATTGATTTGTTTCCCATGTGCTTTAAAAAAAAAGCGGAAAAAAAATTATAGTCTGGTTTACGTATCGGACTCTCGAAAATTTTCACCGGATTGTATTTTAAATCGGGCCGAATTTCTAATTTTTCGTAACGGAATCCCATAATCCTCGTCCAAACACATGGGAGCGAAATTTGCAGGGACCTAGCCGTTAATCCGACCAAATTTTTCCTCGGTTTGAAACTTCCTGAAACTCGATTTTGATCAGTTGATTTATAGGTTAATTATTTTTTTCATGCCGTTGTTTTTTTTACAGTGGATGATTTCGAAATATTCAGAAAGACTGAATGATTCGAAAAGAATTGAATGATTGATCAATATGTGGTAGAGTAGATTTGAAAAACAAATCAACTACTTACTTCGGAAGATTCAAAAAGAATAATCGAAAATGAACTTGATCCGAAAATTAGAATGTATGCCTTGATCTGAAAATTAGAATGTAATGGGTAAAATGCCCAATAGTGGACCCCCTAATAGTGGAATTTTGCTCTTCCTGGCATAAGGAGTAAAAATTTTCAAAATATTAATTTTTCGTGATATCTAATATCAAGCTCTGTATCTCCTCTTTACGATACATACATAAAACACTCAAATACTCGACGTTATTCGTTGAAATTATCATTTTAAAGTCTGACTGAATTCGTCCTATAGTAGACCCCCTGGGGGTCCATAGTCGACACTTCATCTGATTTTTATGTTCCGTTTCGGGACGTTCTTCTTTCCTATTATGGACCCCCCAAAATATTCCTATATCTCATAATACTCTCGTGTTTATTTTTTAAAGAATTGTAAAAAAATCATCTAATTTTACTTTCCATAGCAATTCCAATGCATATAGTCAAATCATAGGAGTGTAAGGTAGGTTCTCCCGAAGGAATTTCATAGTTGAATGTTTACATTGTGCTGTAATAATGCAAAAATGGCTGGAGGGTCCACTATTGGTTGGGGGTCCACTATTGGGCACTTTACCCTATGACCCTGCGCTTCATTTAATTTACGTTATCTATGTTAATACTTGCCTACCAAGTTTCCAATTCCGTTCAATACATTGATGAAATTGGAAAAATTTAAATGCCTCCGAAATAAGCAGAAAAAATCATTGACTGAATGAAAAATCTCCCGGAGAAGCATATGTTGTCATTAACTGTAAAAAACCTTAAGAAAAGTCGATCAATGGAAAATACATTCTTTTAAAAGCCACACTAATAACATAACATTTTTTCTTCGCTTTCGCCCACTTTCTTTGATGAGAGATGAGCCAGCCGAGGACGAGGCCACTAATAAGGACGCAACAAAAAACACTTTCTAGGTATCTATGATCGATGAAGAATCAATGAAAAACGTGACAAATTGAAAATTTTTTAGATTACGACGGGACAGCACAGAAAGGTCTAATAAACGGGACTGTCCCGGTTTTCTACCATTATCCTTATTCTTGATTCCTGATGATTGTCCATTCAACAATAAGTGAAATAAGTTTTTCCACATTGCAGCCATCGTTGCTCGGTTGTGGGCTTGGTAGTCATATTGCTACTGCTTCTGCCTCATACGCAGGAGGTCGTGGGTTCAATCCCAGGTCCGTTCCACTCTCCTACATTGTATCTTTCCTCTATATTTCTCATGTTCTAGCAATCGCTAGAACTAGAAATGGACTTCCATACCGTTTCCATTACTATTCCTATACCTTCAACTTGAGTATTCTAACAGTAATGTGCTAGAATTGGAAATGAACTATAGAGCTCGTTTCCTACATCCAATTAGAAATTCCATCAGTTGCTTTCTCCTATCTATCACATTGGCAGCTCGTTAACCAAGACGGACCTCTGCCTCTCGAACCTATCCCAAAAATTCCAACAAATTCCGCATAAACTCGTGGCAAGTGAAAAGGTATATTCGGCTTGCAGTGGGCGAGTGATTGCATCATCATTTCCTCCCCTTCCCTACATTGACTTGCATTCTGACGTGGCAGGCGCCAGTATGACCTAACAAATGAGATCACCAGTACTTGTACATTGAAGATGTGTGCTAGTCCCAAGCAAGCATCTGTTGGTTCCCTGTGCAAGAACAGCTGATCTGGTCATAATGGAGTAGCAACTACGAGCAGTCAATCAAGCTCAAGCTCAAGCTCATTGTAGCCATCGTTGCTCGGTTGTTCAACAGATTTCCACAGCTGTCTTTGATAATGACTAGCGCTGGTGCGCTTTCGTTTCGCATGTAGTAGAACTTCCGCGCGTCGTTCATGGAAAAGCTTCCCTCGGCCTCCTAGAGTACTTTTTCGTCGTACCCCCAATTTTTCGTCGGTGGAGTTTTATTTCTCACCTGCTCTTAGTTCTTTATTATCAATTCAGTAGAAAACCGAAATGGGTTATTAGCGAAGTTTGATTTTTTTTCACAATCCGTTCGCTAAACCTAACTTCGGAAGTGGTGCGCTGTTTTCATTTGGTGATGGGCAACACAGCGCGCCACTTCCGAAATTAGATTTAACGTATGGATTGTTGGAAAATTTCTACTTAATTGATAATATCATTCTGTAACGACGACGACCTGTAATTTTAAAAAGTGATGGAAAAATGAGTCGAATCGCACGGAGCCTTTTTGTTACATCATATATGCTGTAACATTTTTATACTGTGCAGGGCGTTGTCAAGTTGTAATAACATAAACATTCGTTGTGGAAACCTTTGCCTTTGCCTTTGCCTTTGCCTTTGCCTTTGCCTTTGCCTTTGCCTTTGCCTTTGCCTTTGCCTTTGCCTTTGCCTTTGCCTTTGCCTTTGCCTTTGCCTTTGCCTTTGCCTTTGCCTTTGCCTTTGCCTTTGCCTTTGCCTTTGCCTTTGCCTTTGCCTTTGTCCTCGCCTTTGCCTTTGCCTTTGCCTTTGCCTTTGCCTTTGCCTTTGCCTTTGCCTTTGCCTTTGCCTTTGCCTTTGCCTTTGCCTTTGCCTTTGCCTTTGCCTTTGCCTTTGCCTTTGCCTTTGCCTTTGCCTTTGCCTTTGCCTTTGCCTTTGCCTTTGCCTTTGCCTTTGCCTTTGCCTTTGCCTTTGCCTTTGCCTGTGCCTTTGCCTTTGCCTTTGCCTTTGCCTTTGCCTTTGCCTTTGCCTTTGCCTTTGCCTTTGCCTTTGCCTTTGCCTTTGCCTTTGCCTTTGCCTTTGCCTTTGCCTTTGCCTTTGCCTTTGCCTTTGCCTTTGCCTTTGCCTTTGCCTTTGCCTTTGCCTTTGCCTTTGCCTTTGCCTTTGCTTTTGCCTTTGGCGAAATTCCGTGATGACCGCTCATTCTGCTTTTTATTAATTTATCAATTTAAGATCTACTAAAAAATATTTAAAAAAAAAATAATTGGGTATCGGTAGGCTATTCCTCTTCCATTCCATCTTTAAGTTCAGTTTTAACTAGCTGTATCGTAAATTCTCGAATGAGCATACACGATTACAGAGCAGTTCTGGCAAAATAATATTTCTATCATTAGATTTTACCCTGTACCGGGAATACCATCCATTCGGTGTTTCATAGCGATTTTTTTTATTTTGTCATGCTGTTATCAGATTCAACCATTGGTTCTAAAATGTTTTACAGCACCATCTGATTTTTCTTCGAATTATTTATGGTCTTTAGGAACATGTTGCAAGACCTTTGGAAAACCAAGAAGCAAAATTTAGAAACACATAAATTGATGAAAATTAAAACAATATCATTATTTAATCTACTTCCAAGCATTGCACTCCGCTGTTGAAGTTCAAACTCAATTGTTTCAAATGATCTTATTTCACGCAATGACTCATTCATTCCAATCTGCTCAGTCAGTCATATATTTACTATAACCATTACAGCAAATGCGAGAGCAACCTATTTGTCAGCGGACATCATTTTAATTGTAACTGACAGGTAGCTCTCAAGAACACTCGGACTAGTTGATGGCTTTATATAACCAAGGTGGGAGTTCCCGTAGATCAGCGCGCGTTCGTTTCTATTAAAAATCGCCCATGGGTTCACGGGTTGGCGCATAAATAACCCAATTGGTGCTACAACCATCTTAGGAATCATACAAGTTTTACCGCTTTGTCGGTTGTGAAAATCTTTCACCCCATGTTCCATGCGGTGGATACGGTTTCCTGGATAGTCTGGATGCTGTTAGGCACGACAAACACAACTTTAAGTATCAATCATCCTTAGAGTAGAATATTAATTCAATGTAATTTCATTTAATATCATAATACTTTACCACAACGCTGAGAAGACTATTGTCAGTCAGATACACCAACAGGACACAAGTAAATAATATTATGATTCACTTTTCCATTACGCTTGTTCCACCGAGTTCTGCTTGAGCTCGCGCCATACTCTCATACTAACATCTACATCAGATCGTTGGCCCCACCAACTGGCGGCAGCACGCTACTCTGACGGGTAGGCACCGCGCAGTTCCTGTAACGTTCGAAGGAATTGAAAAACACCCGTGTTTTCTATTTTGACAACTTGTTTCAACGATTTGCCTTCAATCGTTTTACCAATTGAACCCAATGCTGTTGCTGCCACCAAGAACTAACTGAGTGTGTTGCCGGTGGGCCTGTCAAAAATTTATTTGAATATGAAAATTATTGGGGGAAACTAGCCGGCCAGAGTCGTAAGTTAGCCAATGGGGGCACAAGGGAGAGAGCGCCACAGAGGGACCCCGCGTAGAATTGTGGCAATCGCAGCCACAATACCATTTGCTAGCGTTTATTTACGTTTATCTTTGAAATCAAATTAAGATAAAATTGCCCATAAAGTACCACTCCATTCGTTGGCTCGGCTGCGCTGTTCAGCCGCAAGCCAGGTGGTTCAGTTGTCGCTCATGTTCACAAACTGGTGTACGAACATGGAAACATGAGCCGGCAAGCGATAATATTTGTCGGCAAAATCCATTTGAGGCGGGGAATTCTACTTTTTTCCGCTGAGCTGCAAAATGTGGTCATCATAAATCTAACCGATAAAACACTAGCGCCAGACCTGATGCAAACGAATATCTTATTCGAATTAAGAACCACAGCGAAACATGTGATATTGTCCATGGTCAGCATGAAAATCCTCGAAGCACATAAATGAGTTATACATTAGATATTTTAGTAATTTGAACAATGTAACAAACAAAAAATATTTTTATGCATGGATTCCACAGTTGGGATGATTTTCCATTGTTCACTAGGTTCTTATAGGTACCCAGTTTGCTCTGGAATAAAAAGTGTATGTATGTCCAATGTAAATGCTGGAGCTGTTTGTAACGCCGCACTTTCTTTCTTTCTTTCTTATTGGCATTACATCCCCACACTGGGACAGAGCCGCCTCGCAGCTTAGTGTTCATTAAGCACTTCCACAGTTATTTACTGCGAGGTTTCTAAGCCAGGTTACCATTTTTGCATTCGTATATCATGAGGCTAACACGATGATACTTTTATGGCCAGGGAAGTCAAGACAATTTCCAATCCGAAAATTGCCTAAACCGGCACCGGGAATCGAACCCAGCCACTCTCAGCATGGTCTTCCTGTGTAGCCGCGTATTAGCGCACGGCTAAGGAGGGCCCCGCCGTACTTACATTAGATAAATTATTGATACATAAGTTATCGCTGACTGTACCCCGGATTTTTACTAAAAATTTACTGATATGTTTTAACTCTTAAATAAAATCTATTAGAAAATGCATATTTTTTCTTAGGTGGCTAAGTTATGAAATTTAGGTAGCCAAAACCGTTACGCAACGCGCTACGTGATCACTATTGTTGTCGTCATCCTAAGCGACCGCCGGTGGTGAGGTACTGGCTAGAGCGCTGCACTGGGCAATTACCAAGGTTTGGGAGGATGAGGTTCTGCCGCAGGAGTGTCGTGTCGTGGAAGGTGTCGTGTGTCCCATCTATAAAAAGGGCGATAAGCTGGATTGCAGCAACTCCCGCGCCATCACACTGCTGACGGCACCTACAAAGTACTCTCCCAAATTTTTTGCCGCCGACTAACACCAATTGCAAGAGAGTTCGTGAGGCAGTACCAGGCGGGATTTATGGGTGAATGCTCTACCACAAACCAGGTGCTCACCGTAGGTCAGGTATTGCAGAAATTCCGCGAATACAACGTGCCCACAAATCATCTATTTATCAATTTCAAAGCCGCATATGATACAATCGATCGGGACAAGCTATGGCAGCTAATGCACGAAAACGGATTTCCGGATAAACTGACACGGTTGATAAAGGCAACGATGGATCGGGTGGTGTGCTTAGTTCGAGTTTCAGAGGCATTTTCGAGTCCCTTCGAGACGCGCAGAGGGCTACGGCAAGGTGATGGTCTTTCATGGACGTGCAGCCGACTCCGGCCTTAGTCTGATAATAAATAAATAAATACAGCGATGGAATGAGCAAAGTTTTCCAGTGGCTTGCAGCAGACAGGACTCCCCCTGGAAGATCATTTGTGGACAATATTGTCATGATCCGTATCATTAGTATTCTATTATCATTTCATCAGTTATTAATTTAGAGCTTCTCTGTGCCCGCCATTGCATAAGTTTGTATCTTGTGCGGCAAGTACAATGAATACACTATTCCGAGGGAGTCGAAAATGTTTCCCACCCGAAAACATCTTGGACCGGATCTAGATTCGAACTCGCCATCTCCGGATTGGCAATCCTACGCCTTTGCTTTCAAGGCTAACTGTAGACCGTAATTGATTACAAATAACAAAATTCGTTTTTATAGTGAATTTTCGTTACACATCCGTCTAGGTACGATAAATTCAAAACATAATTCAATGCTAGTTAACTCTGACTTAACACCGTTCAAACCGTTTACCTTAGAAAAAGTTGCAAATGTATAAATGGTTAACAGCAATTTCGTATCTTCATAATATGTCTAAAGGCCATTTGTTGCATGTCCATATATTCCGAAATTTTAAATCTATCTTGAGAAACAAAAGATGATCCCTCCATATTTTGACCCAGTTCACACACATGCCAACACCACCGGGGCCGCTCTAGTTGATACGACCGATCGAACCGGTGTGTAGAAGGCTTCGAGCGTGAGCACGCGTTGAAAGAAAGCGATTAGGGAGCCGATCGGTCTGATCTGCATCGCACGAAACTTCTGCTCCAAGCAAATGGAAACTCATCCCTCCTATAAGCCTCTCAGCAGCCGCACCAGGCCACAGAGCACCATCACATCGTCAGCGGGTGGAAACTAAGGTGAAATGTTTTAATTATTACTGCACGCGGTTGTTCTCACGTGGTCATCAACGATAAAGGTGGTTACGGCAGGTATGAGCTTCCGCGAGGTTCCCACGGATCTCCTGCGCCTGCAACACAAACCATATCGTGGGACATGATTCAGTACTTTGATGTATCGGTTTTCGATTTCCGAGTGGGTATCGGATTGGGTTTGTTTTCATTTCTCTTGTAGTTCAGGCGTGACTCGGTTAACTAGCTGCCGTTGGTTAGTTGAGATAAAAACCAAAACACGAATTGTTCTGTTCAATCGATTGAGGAAACAGTATCAATCCCACTCTAATCGACATCGTTCGCCTGAAGGGGAACTGTTCAGTGATATACAATTTGCTTCTCTTCCAAATCAATTACATATTACGTGATATTACTCTTTATACCTTAGATACATCGATTGAATGGAACATACCTTAAGTAAATGATTGAATTCATAATCATGATTAATCAAGGAACGGCGTCGTTCGCGTGTTTGGTTACACCGCTGCTATACAACATCATCCTTGGAAACGTTTCATCCATAGTTAGCAGATTCATTTCATAACTCTTCCGATGCCCTGCAAAATTTCAAAATCCAAATATGTTGTGCCTAGATTTCTAATTCATACTACTTTGGCTGAGCAAATTGCTTCGTTTCTCATTTTTGTTATTTTTTCAGCAGTGAACATGCATGATGACAATAGAAAATGTCACATATTGATAATGATGATGATGATGATTCTACCATCTATTGTAGCAAGACACCTGCCGATAGCACATATCTGACAAACGATTTGATCATGATTATATTATGTATTTGTATTTCATCAAACTCCTGTATGAAGGGCCAAAAATAGATGGCGTGGTCCCATAAGCAAATATGAGATGAGTAGAGAATCTCCTGAGGGGCCTCCTTAGCCATACGGTAAGACGCGCGGCTACAAAGCAAGACCATGCTGAGGGTGGCTAGGTTCGATTCCCGATGTCGGTCTAGGCAATTTTCGGATCGGAAATGGTCTCGAATTCCCTGGGCATAAAAGTATCATCGTGTTAGCCTCATGATATACGAATACAAAAATGGCTTAGGCTTAGAGACCTCGCGGTTAATAACTGTGGAAGTGCTTAATGAACACTCAGCTGCGAGGCGGCCCTGTCCCCCAGTGTGGAGACGTAATGCCAATAAGAAGAAGAAGAAAAAGAGAATCTCCTTCCAGAAGAAAGTTCGTACAATATAATCAAGCCCTCATTTCCAAGATTGACCCAATAGATGGGGAGAAGAGCCCACTCTTTATCCGCGAAATGTTAATAGGAAGTTGGCAATACCACTCTTTCTATCCAAATCGCTTCAATGGGGTGCCCTGATGGTTTTTTATGTAATCATATAGAATCAAATAAACGTAATGTAAATTGATAATATAAACAATGGAATTCTCTCACCAAATCTTAATTCGTTTGTACTAGATGGGCAAGATCCTTTCTTCATGACCAGTAATTTTGAAAAATGAAAAATGAGTTGTTGAGAGATGATAGAAAGCAGTATCAAATATAAATTATGATTTTTGTCATCACATATTGTAGATGCGCAGAAAGCAGACGATGTATAAACATGGTAGAAAAACTGTATTTGTGGCCAGTTATATAACCAGAAATCGACAATAACTATGATGAAATAAATCTTGGTAATGAGCAGACAACTGCAAGAAGTCATGATGCAAAGATGGGTTCAGTTGACCTGAATACTAGTCAATCATCTGTGGTAAGGTAAAGGTGGAATTTTGGCCTCCGTAGGGGACGACTGAAGATTTTTTCGAATAAAAGTTAGATTTGAAGTAATGCTTGTTAAGAAAATTATTTTGAGCTTTTTAGTGGTATGTCTTCACTTGTCATAAGACGAGTTTGTAAGGTCGTCCTCAGTGTCTCGTACTTGACTCGACTTGAAGAAAATGATCGCAGCTTACACTATTTACTATGCGTAGGTATAATTTATCGAAATACGTATCCGTCAAGGTACAATTAAGTGGTGGAATTAAATGGGATTGTACAAACTCGTCTTATGACAAGTGAGTAATGCTTGTTCAAGTTGCTATGTAACCAGAAAGTGGTGAATGCTAGGATTTGTAGAAAAAAATGTTGTAAGTCCTACATCACGGCAAATGCTGGGTCCTGGCACGGCAAATGCTGGGTAAAGCGTACCATTCGCGTACCTGAAGGAATAAAATAGACCCCATCTTGCGGTCCTTAGCCTCTTACCCAGCAACTCCTATCCCTACCTCCCCGTGGTGCTGGCCGGGGTACGAGCAACCTTAGGAAAGATCGGGTAACCAACCCCGGTGGGAACTATGGTCGTATGCTGACAGGGAAGGGGGGGTTTGCTACTCTCCGGAGGTGCAAATCTTACTAAGCATCTGTTCTCCATGTCAGGATCGGCTCAAAACAGCGTCTGTTCTCCATGTTAGGGGCGGCTGATCATCGCCCTAGTACCAGCGAGGGACTCTAAGTGAAACTGTGCACCATGGACCACCGGGAATAAGGAGGAATGGTCCTCCGGAAATTTAGGGGGTTTGGTGTCAGGCCCTGCAAGCCAGCCTTTAAAAAATCATAAGCAACGAACAATCAACAAGAGAGTACGGACCGGAACCATCGGCGAAGACCACTGCGACGAAAAGGGACTAGCGATTGGAAACTCGGTTCGTGGAACTGCTAATCTCTCAACTTCATCGGGAGCACACGCATACTCGCCGATGTGCTCAAGGACCGTGGATTCGGCATCGTAGCGCTGCAGGAGGTTTGTTGGAAGGGATCAATGGTGCGAACGTTTAGAGGTAATCATACCATCTACCAGAGCTGCGGCAACACACACGAGCTGGGAACAGCTTTCATAGTGATGTGCGATATGCAAAGGCGCGTGATCGGGTGGTGGCCGATCAATGAAAGATCGGTTCTTCAACTTCAGCATAATCAACGTCCATAGCCCACACTGCGGAAGCACTGATGATGATAAGGACGCATTCTACGCGCAGCTGGAACGTAAGTACGACAGCTGCCCAACCCGACTAGAAGGTCATATCAAAATTATATCAACCTATGTTATTATGTTATACTAAATTTTTTTACCAAAATTTGTTAGAAACGTGGTGCAGGATGTTGTTAAAATATCTAAATTTCTATCAAAAAACACACTACTGGAAACAAAAAACTATCAAATTTTGTTACAATTTTATCATAAAAATAACATATTTTGTTAGAAATGTATAACAGAATCAGATACAAAATATTGTTTCTGTGCAGTTGCACATTTTACAGTTCGTGATAGGTCTCCAGATTGTGATCAACAATACAAGACTTTTGTTTTTGTCTGAACAAGAATATTTTTCGAGAACATGAAACTAACAACATTATAAATAAGGCAACCTTTGCAAATTATATCAGCGTTGTAATATCTGTATGGCTGGAAGACTTTGCTACATCTATTTTAATTGCCTACTGGTGGGCAATTCGGTGTTAAGCATTTTTTTAAATCATATTATGATAAAATCCTGTTACAACATTTGAAAGATAATGGCCACTAAGAACAAAATTGTATCAAAATAAGTTATAAATATCACAATATGTTAATATTGTGTTCAGTTTCTGTTATGCTCTTCTAGTCGGGAAGCCACGACGTCAAAATCATCATAGGAGATTTGAACGCTCAGGTTGGCCAAGAGGAGGAGTTTAGACCGACTATTGGAAAGTTCAGCGCTCACCGGCTGACGAACGAAAACGGCCTACGACTAATTGATTTCGCTGCCTCCTCCAAGAATATGGCCATTCGCAGCACCTACTTCCAACACAGCCTTCCGTATCGGTACACCTGGAGATCACCACTGCAGACAGAATCACAAATCGACCACGTTCTGATTGATGGACGGCACTTCTCCGACATTGTCGACGTCAGGACATATCGTGGCGCTAACATCGACTCTGGCCACTATCTGGTGATGGTTAAACTGCGCCCAAAACTATCCGTCATCAACAATGTTCGGTACCGACGACCGCCGCGGTACGACCTAGAGCGACTGAAGCAACCTGATGTCGCCACTGCATACGCGCAGCATCTCGAGGCAGCGTTGCCGGAAGAGGGTGAGCTCGACGGGCCTCTCTTGAGGACTGCTGGAATACAGTTAAAGCAGCCATTACTGACGCAGCGGAGAACAACGTCGGGTATATGGGTCGAAGTCGACGGAACGATTGGTTCAACGAAGAGTGCAGACAGATTCTGGAGGAGAAGGACGCAGCGCGGGCGGTCGCGCTGCAGCAAGGTACCCGGCAGAACGTGGAACGTTATATACGGAAGCGGAGACAGCAGACCCGCCTTTTTCAGGAGAAGAAACGCCGCCTGGAAGAAGCGGAGTGCGAGGAGATGGAACAGCTGTGCCGTTCTCAAGAAACACGCAAGTTCTATCAGAAGCTCAATGCATCCCGCAATGGCTTCGTGCCGCGATCCGAAATGTGCCGGGATAAGGATGGGAGCATCTTGACAGACGAACGTGTGGTGATCGAAAGGTGGAAGCAGCACTACGAGGAACATTTGAATGGCGCTGAGAGTACAGGCAGTGAAAGTCAAGGCAGCGGTGGAGATGACTACGTCAGTTCAGCGGACGATGGAAGCCAACCAGCCCCCACCTTGAGGGAAGTTAAGGATGCCATCCAACAGCTTAAGACCAATAAATCAGCTGGTAAGGATGGTATCGGAGCTGAGCTCGTCTTGATGAGCTAGCCACTAGCTAGCCCGGAAAAGCTAGCCACTTGCCTGCACAAATTGATAGTCAGAATCTGGGAAACTGAACAGCTACCGGAGGAGTGGAAGGAAAGGGTTATATGCCCCATCTACAAGAAAGGCGACAAGCTCGAGTGTGAGAACTTTCGAGCGATCACCATCCTTAATGCCGCCTACAAAGTGATATCCCAGATCATCTTCCGTGGGAAGTTATCAAGCCGGCTTCGTTGATGTCCGCTCGACAACGGACCAGATCTTTACTGTACGGCAAATCCTTCAAAAATGCCGTGAATACCAGGTCCCAACGCATCATCTGTTCGTTGATTTCAAGGCGGCATACGACAGTATAGACCGCGTAGAGCTATGGAAAATTATGGACGAGACGAGAACAGCTTCCCTGGGAAGCTTACCAGACTGATCAAAGCAACGGTGGATGGTGTGCAAAACTGTGTGAAGATTTCGGGCGACCACTCCAGTTCGTTCGAATCGCGCCGGGGACTAAGGGGCAAGCCAGAGTAAACGCGACGTGCGATGCGACGCGACGCGACAG
Organism: Armigeres subalbatus; assembly: GCF_024139115.2. Taxonomy (NCBI): domain Eukaryota; kingdom Metazoa; phylum Arthropoda; class Insecta; order Diptera; family Culicidae; genus Armigeres; species Armigeres subalbatus. The sequence goes on along the minus strand of NC_085140.1, from coordinate 410,010,132 downwards.
TGCAATTTGACAGCCTGTTGATATTGATTGTTATTCTTTTACGTGAGTCGCGTCGCGTCGCATCGCTCGTCGCGTTTACTCTGGCTTGCCCCTAAGACAAGGTGATGGACTTTCGTGCCTGTTGTTCAACATTGCGCTAGAAGGTGTCATGCGGAGAGCCGGGTGTAACAGCCGGGGTACGATTTTCAACAGATCCAGTCAAAGAAAATATATAAAGCTCTTTTAGTGGAATGTATTCAACCGTCTAAGACGAATTAAGTACTCTCCATTTAATTCCACCAATTATTTTCGATATCTTTGCAGATACGTATTTCGACCACAACTGTGTGGTCGTCTTCAGTGTCTCGTACTTGACTCGACTCGTAAAGTTTGGCTCCGGCACAATAGAAAATTTTGGCTTCAGTTTGACAACCAAATCGATTCTATCCGCACCACCCAGCTTAGGACCATCTTTGGCGGTGTGCAAGAAGATAGTGTGTGGCGGCGAAGAATGAACCATGAGCTCGCCCAACTCTACGGCGATACCAGTATCCAGAAGGTAGCTAAAGCCGGAAGGGTACGATGGGCAGGACATGTTGCAAGAATGCCGGACAGCAACCCTGCAGAGATGGTGTTCGCTTACGATCCGGCAGGTACGAGACGGCGTGGAGCGCATCGCGCGAGATGGGCAGACCAGGTGCAAAACGACTTGGCGAGCGTGGGGCGTATCCGAGGACGGAGAGATGCGGCCTCGAACCGTGTATTGTGGCGTCAAATTGTTGATTCAGTGTTATCTATATAGATGTAGACTGAATAAATGAAATGAAGTGCTACAAGCAAACACAAAAGTATCACACACATGATCTCCAACATTTTCGACGTTTTGTTAAATAAATTGCTTTTCAAGCAATGGTTTTCTACAAGCTAACGAAAGCTCAGAACCATATCTACCTACTAAGGGAATTGAACCTTAATCAATCTCAAAATCATTCGCTACAACATGATCAAAAACAGAACGGTCCGCAGCTTTAACGTATGCACTTGGTCATCAATGGCCTTTACAGAACCATCTTGTTTATCCAGTTTGCCAGATCCGTTTCATTTGCGTCACTGATAGTAGTGGCTTGCTCTCATTTTATTTATTTTTTTCAAATGAACCAATGTTTTTTACGTGGTTGGAATTCGTTAATTGGAAGGTTAATCTTTAATTGAAAGGTATTTAATTAGTTTTATGTAAAACAAATGCGAAATTCAGCAAGGTGGCCAGAAATACGTTCCCTGTCGGAAATATTTTTTTATTTCCTGATGAATACAAAAAAAAAGATTAGGGACAGTTTATAAACAGGTTCAAAAAAAATCAATTATCTTCTGATCTGTATTTCTATAAAGAAAATAAAAAGCAAAAAAAATTAAAAACTGGTTCTTAATGGTAAGCAGCTGTGTGAAAAATATCAAATAAGCATACACTACTACTTTGAATATTCTGTAAAATAATTAGTCTGCACCGGGAAAGATTTTGTGTCGGAAAATCCAAAACGAAGTTTGTACGAACAAAAAACAATATGAAAGCTTGTTAGTTTCAAGAAAAGCACACGCAAAAAAAATCGTTCATGAATTCGTGAACTAACGAGTTCACGGTGTATTTTTTCGGGAACAACAGTCACGGATTCGGGATTAAAGTCACGTTTTCTGGAACGTTCTGGAAAACGTGACTGGTTTTCCCGAATCCATGAATTAAATCACGGTGTATTTTTGCTGGTTCACGAATTCAGAAACGCTCTTTTTTGCGTGCATATAAACGGGCGTAAGTAGCCTCAACACTTAAGGGGGGCTAAAGCCCCATTCATCTATTTTCTCTATTTTGAGCTTCTTTTCAAAAATTCTCGAACATTTTATCACCTTATTAAGCAATGTTAGTGGTAATGTGATTTGGGCCCTCCTTAGCCGTGCGGTAAGACGCGCGGCTACAAAGCAAGACCATGCTGAGGGTGGCTGGGTTCGATTCCCGGTGCCGGTCTAGGCAATTTTCGGATTGGAAATTGTATCGACTTCTCTGGGCATAAAAGTATCATCGTGTGTTAGCCTCATGAATGCAAAAACGTTAACCTGGCTAAGAAACCTCGCAGTTAATAACAGTGGAAGTGCTTGATGAACACTAAGCTGCGAGGCGGCTCTGTCCCAGTGTGGGGATGTACTAATGCCATTAAGAAGAAGAAGAAGAAGTGGTAATGTGATGAATACGGTCTAACAACCAAAGGAAATTGGCAATTGATTGGATCAATCACGCTCATCCTTCTCTTTTTCCTCAAGCCTGTGCTTTCTGTTGTAGCCTACAGTATCGAATGTATTTGTTTTCCAGCCGATGATTGCTGCAATGACTCAAATTGACAGCGTATGGCTATTGCGTCTAAGTGTAGTAGCGCTCGGCTTGGTCCCGCAGACCGAAAGGACAATATGTGACGGATCCATGTTCCCACCGTCATGTGCATATTTGTTTACTGCATTTCTATCTATCTCAAATGAAAAAAATAATTGTATTAATTGATTCGACTTAGATGGCGACGTTAGAGGTATTGGCTTTCAGCCTTTTGGGATCAAAAACGGTGTTTTATGTTTTCATCCAATGTTTCGGACACATGTATTGTGCGGCACAATTTGTGCCTTTTTCAAGGAGTTAACTGTGTTCCATTTTGTTGTCACATTAGCCCTCAGCATAGGACCTATTTGTCACCACAATTCGTTTCCCCTGTCTTGAATGAGGTAGGGCGGAAATATGAATTGACCCGGCTCTCAGAAACTTTTGGTGGAACTATCTATTTGGGCCACAAAGAAATGGAAAAATAATAATAATGTAACATTTCTCCAGGGACTCCGATGGGAATCCTCCAAGGATTTCAGTGAAAATTCTTTATAGTGAATCCATCGGGAATCTCCAGATATTCAACCGGAATCCTCCAAGAATACCGAAGGGAACCTCCAGGGATTCTGAAGGCAATCCACCAGGGATTCCGACGGGAATGTTCCAGGGATTCCAATGTGAATATTTTAGATATCCTCCATCCTCCAGGAATCCCGACGGGAATATGCCAGGAATTTGAACGGGAGTTTTCCAGGAAATCAGACGGCAATGTTCCAGTGAATCTGACGGAAATATTTCAGGGATTCTAATGAGAATCATCTAGAGACTCCAAATAAAATCCTCCAGGAATTCCGACGGGAATATTCCAGAAATTCCGACGGAAATGTTCCAGGAGTTCCAACGGGAATGTTCCAAAGATTCTGTCGGAAATCCTCCAGGAATTCCAACGTGAATTTTCAAGGATTTCGTAGGCAATTTTCCAGAAATGTAGAAGCAAATCGTCAGAGGATTCCTAAGCAATCTGTTGAAGGATTCCTAAGTAAGTTGTCGAGGAACTCCGAATGGATCCTCCAGGGATTCCGTAAAGAATCCTAGAGCGATTCCTAGAGGAAACCTCCAGGGATGTTAAAGCAATTCGGCGAGGTATTTCGAAGCAAATCGTCAGAGGGATTCCAAAGCAAATCATTGAGGGATTCCGAGGCAAAACGTTGATTTAAGATTCAAGGGATTCTGAAGCAAATCGTCAGAGTATTCTGAAACAAATCGTCAAGGAATTCCGAAGCAAATCTCCGAACGATTCCGAAACAAATCTTCGAAGGACTACGAAGGAATTCCGACTCAAATTAACAAGAGATTCTGAAGCAAATCCTGCATGGTTTGTGAAAGGCATCCTCCACAGATTCCCTAGGATATCGATACCGAAAGAAATCCAGTGTGAATTCTTCTGGATTTCGGTTGGAATACTTCGATGATTCTGGAAGAAATTCTTTAGATATTCTAATGAGAATTCTTATCGCATTCTGAACTCTTTTTAAGCTGTTTCAGTAATTCATTATGCTATATATTGAAAATTCATATCACTGCTATCTAACTTTATAAATCCTAGGGGGCTATTTTTTTTTCAAGGGAGGTCTAGGCTCACTCTAGCCCCCCCCCCCTCTATTTACGCCAATGCTCCTAACTTTTTTCTTATTTTCATCTGTGATCTGTTTGAATCAGCAGTCTTCTTGGCGATGGCTTTATTCACGTTAATTGGTTGGATTAAGTACAGCCAACATGGTAACTCCCCAGATGCCAATTATGTGATCTTCACAGAAAAATAGCCGTGTTCGTGTTTTTTTTTCAAATTTCAGAAAAGAAAATTTCTAATTTTGGAAAGAATAATCAGAAAAAGTGATAAATCTGACGGGACTGCAATTTTTTGCAACCGCATTTATTCACAGCACACTATGTTTTTTTAATGTTGGCAGTAGGAAATGTCACATATTAAACCCAAATTATCCCTTTTGCGAATATTATTAATATAAAAGCTTATTGTTAATAATGGTGCGAATACCCAAATAGTAGTTTGTGCAACTAGTTGCAAAATAATGATATTTTTCAGCACGAGTTGTACGTTTATAATGGATAAATACTACGAGTGCTGAAAAAATCGAATTTTGCAACGAGTTAAATCTGTACCAAAATTGCAGTTTAATTTAATCCACATGATCATTCTTGTCAATAAATTGAATTGCTACAGAGAACAATAAGATTCCATGTTATCGTGTCAAATTGCATAGCTCGACAAGCCATGAAGCGATAGATGAACTTGCTTTTGGAAAATTTGATGTCATGTTCATCAAACTATTCCATTTATTCCATCCAAGCTAATTCAACAAAATGTAGTCATGTAACTACTGTTCTGATGTTGGTTTTTCATTACAGTACCCAAATGAGTGCTATAATGGATTTTGGTATGGAAAGTAGGTCGTATTATCACTCAAAGACAAACTGTAAACCAGGTACATATTATGATCAGGAATTGCAAAAATACTCTTTAATACCTACATTATTTCAAATGAAAAACTCCTCTAAGTTCGACCAAAGTGAAAACGAAATAGATAAGATACCGCACCACTCTAATCCCGGTGTGAAGAAATTAAAACCTCACCTTTGAATATATAGAAACCTCCTACCTTGTGCACGATGTGGCGCTATGGGAAAGCCCAAATCTTTGTCGGCCGCATGACTGCAGCATATCAAACACTCTTTCCACGACAAAACACCATAACATGAAAGCCCAATCATCGATATTACGAATAAAAAATTAAAGCGAACTAACCAAAGATGGCAGCAGGTCCAGTCAGGCAGCTTAAAACCAATTATGCAAAACTGATACGGAGGGTTCGATCGAGCTCGTATAGTATAGAGTCGTCGTTCGCCCAGTGGTTATGATGATTAACGGTCAAGCTTCACGGAATAGGGGTTTTTGTTTCAAGTCTAGCCCCTTCGGCTTAGGAAAAGTGCACCATTTCGAGATTAGTCTGTTAGTGTAAATATTGATACAGTTCTCACACAGGGCGAACGGTATCAATTTCAAATCGCTGGAAGCTGTTTAGGAGGGACTTATGTCGTGTTTGTCTTTACTCCGATTTGGAAAGCAAGATTCGAAGGAGAGCGTGAGAAATTTCCACGGGTTATAAACAATATCATTCAACGCCAAATGGAGCCCATTAAGATCGATTGGTGTGGAAGCAATTTAACCGATGCAACATAAGCAATCAGCAACCATAACATCCAAATAAGTGCATCGCATGTTGCACAATCCGCTCATGGCCTCGATGGGTAGAAGCTTAAAGTTTTATTGACAGCGATAAATATTAAAATCACTAACTTCAAGACACCTGGATGTCTGTAGTGTTGATAACAAAACTACCCATTTATATCGGTGCATCCCGATTCATTCCGAAACCCCATTCGCTCGATGCACTTTTCAGCACATAGTCGAATGTATTGACCTGCCTATGAGTCGCGAGACACCCTGTCGTCGGTTTTATTTTGCATGTATGAATAACTGCTCGTTGTTCGATTGAAACGTGGGACAGAAACATCACCGATAAGTTATAGCAAATAGCTAAAAGATACGTAAAGTTCAGATCAAATTTGTACTTGCAAGTTTTTTTTTTCTTATAATCATGCATCCAGACGTCGGTGCATCACGAGCACGCTATGAAACTACAAATCGTCTTAGGGACTTTCCTGATAAGCACACGGTCAACTCTACGTGTCTATTGACTCACTAGTGTGCTACGGTCAGAGTTTACTAATCGAAGTGGATTCAGAACAAACTTTAAATATTAAATCGACGCGCTAAGATATTGAATATTTACTCAACGGTGACATAGATTTAAATGGAACAGCCAGCCTGCTGGCTGCCTGAATCAATTGCATTATTCTTATCTATAAAAAAAGGCAAAATACAAACTCAAAGGATACACAGTGCCTATGACAGTGAATATAAAAACACACGAACAAAGATAATTGGCCGGGGTTCTGCCAACTCGCACTAGGTGCCAACAAAAAAAATCCCAATTTCTCCCCAAGATGGTCCTAAGCGCCCGTCTTTCGAATACTCCCGAGTGCTTGCAAGTCCTCCTCGAGCATTGTCCATGTTTCATGACCGTAGAGGACTACCGGTCTTATCAGCGCACATAGGAGTAAATGAGGTAAATTCCTGGCCATAGTTATCATTTAGTGCTTTCATTGATGTTATTTACACTTGTATGAAGTTTAACTAATGTTTTGCCTTTCTCGTATACTAAGTATACGTAAAGGCTATATGATCACTCCAAAAACAAACTTTTTATAGAAGGCCCGGAGACCCATAGTGTTATATACCGATCGACTCAGCTCGACGAATTGAGGTGATGTCTGTGTGTATGTGTGTGTGTGTGTGTGTGTGTGTGTGTGTGTGTGTGTGTGTGTGTGTATGTGTGTGTGTCTGTGCGCACCCACCCAAAAAAAATGTCACTCATTTTTCAGCTACTTATCCTTAACCGATTTACTTGCAACAATTTGCAATCGACGCAGGACACTCTGCCATTGTTTCCTATTGAAAATTGGTCGGATCGGACTATGGGCTTGGAAGTTATGGCCAAAATAAAACTATTTTTATAGCAAAATTGAGTAAAAAATTGTCACTCATTTTTCAGGCACTTATCCTTAACCGATTTACTCGCAACAAGTTGCATTCGACGCAGGATACTCAACCATTGTTTCCGACTGAAACTTGGCCAGATAGGACTATGGGCTCATGAGTAATGGCCAAAATACTATTTTTATAATGCACGAGAAAGGCACCATTACCGCTAGGTGGATTAATCAGGGTTTTTTTTTTTATTTTTAGCTTGATTAAGGGTATATGGTATGTATTTTTAATTGACGATCTATCTAAAAAAACACCAAACATCAAAAGTTTTAAGTATAACAGATTGGATAGCATAGTTTATCATTAGTATATCATCATCCGTCATAATACATAAAGAAATTTTGGATTTCTTGGCGATTCCTATGTGCTACAAACAAATAACTGAAAATCTAACTTTTTCTTCAAACAAGTATAGCTTTCACACTAAGAAATTTTAACAGTATACGGTGATTTTTTACCGAACTTTCGGTAATCTGTTCGGTAATGCAAACAAACACTACCGAACGTTCGGTACTTGATATTTTTGATCATCTGTCAAAAAATACCGTACGATTCGGTAATGGATTTTTGTCAAATGTCAAGACTACCGTACTGTTCGGTTCGGTTCGCGCAGCGTGCTTACTGAACCTGTTCGGTTTTTTTATTTATCAATGTTAATCTTAACATTTTCGGAGTTACAACATATTTTTTCCATCATAATGTACGCTTTCCATTTCTATTCAAGCATTTTATTATAAATTCAATTCTGGTTTACAGAAAACAAAAGTCACACGTACATACCTTTTATCCCCATTAAATCAACGGCAGCAACGGCAGCATCGGAACCAGCGATGTGACATCGTCTTCCACCTGTAGATAAATATTATATAGTAGTAGTATTAGTCAAGAAAAGTTTTATAGCATTGTCACATAGGATAGCTAATATTTCTTAGCTTATAGCTACTTACTTTTTCCATTGTCAAACGACGAGTTACTACGAGTTTCCTGTCACTGTAAAACCACGAACAATTACACCATAAGCGAACCTCAAAGACTTAATTTTGGAAATGACTGCCAATCTGTCCTCGAATCTGACAGATCATTTTAGTTTACCGGAGTTCAAATACATATAACTTTACATTTTGTTCGGTAGTCTAATTACCGTATACGGTGATTATTTGTTTTTACCGTACGATTTGTATTTTTTCTACCGAATATGGTAAAAAGTGACAGATCGTTCGAATAGTTTTACGAAACTACGGTAAAATAAATCATGTTTACCGAAAAATCTGTAATTTCTAAAGTTTACCGAAATATTTCGTCAATTTTTTTACCTAACAGCGAAACTGATTTTAAGTGTGTGGAGTTCGAACGAGTTCGGATGAGGTCTTGGCAGCAATAGAAGCGTGGAAAAGCTATCTTTCATTCTGTTCTGGTTTCATAATTTGAATCTATTTTATTCACAACTAAAACTTAATTTTTAAATTTGAGAAGGATTATTAGCGTGTCTGAACAAGTGTTTAAAATATGCTTAGAGTGCATATACAACTCAAATAAACTCACATATGTTTTCATTATATGATCTATAGGGTAGCTCAAAAAACACTTTTTCAAATTTTTTGATGGGCCGCCCTTTTATTCGCTTCTATTTGATGCCCTGATGCTCTGGACAAAATTTCAGCCAAATCGGTCAACGTTTGGGTGGTGCTAAACTCGTTGGAAGTTTATATGGAAAAATGTATGCAGAATTATCTAAAAACAGTGATTTGCAGTTGGACGTCACAATCTACGTTCAAGAACCATGATACTCATTCAGTTCTTGTAGAATTAAATACAGAATGTTATGCTGAAAACCGCGAGAAGATTCGAGTTTTTTAGACAAAGATATTAGCATTTTACTGGAGTGTTGTAGGGGTGAATTTATTTCTTTTCAAAGGTAAAAGAAACGAAATTTGCTCAAACCCCACTTCAAAGAAATGCTAATAACTTAGCCGGCCAAACTCTAATCTTCTCGCGATTTTCTGCATAACATTCTGTATTAAATTCTTCAAGACCTGAATGAGTATTGTTCGCGCCAACGCGAAACAGTTTGTTTGAGACCCTTCTCCCCTTTCTACCATCATCGAGCCACCGCGAGAATATCGGCTCCGGTACCAGCCTAATGCCTACCCTTTCCCTCCACACACCACATCGTTTGTGTTTGGTTTTATCGTTGTGAACATGATTGAACATGCACCCAAGAAGCCGACAGTCTAGCCAACGACAACGAGTTATAAGCCACGCCCAGTTAGCCATCATTCTCATAACCAGCACACGGAACCCAGTCATCTGCCAACTATTTAAGAAGTGTCAATCAAAAATTTCATTCATTCAGTTTTCTAATTTTGTACAGTCCACATCGAAGAAGAAAAATATAGCCTAAGTGAAAACAATTCGCCTTTCAATCCACCGGAGGAAGCCAGCAACAGCCTTTATGAAGGCTTGAGTTAATTAAACCATAATTTTCCATCGAGCTACCGGTCGTGCCCCGGCGTTCCTTCAACCGAAGGTTCTGGCCATCATCCCGGCATCCTTCATCCGGAAGGAATCGCTGCCCAGCCCAATTCGTGCCCAAACATTGGTCCAATCGAACCGGATCAGAGGATCCAGTGCCAGTGTTCCGAGAGCTGCACCCGCAGCAGTGTGTCGTCAATCAGCCGATTGAGACAATCCGTTACCTCTGCTATCGCCGATAGCAGTCAGCAATCCCGTCGTAGCCAGACGGTTGCTGTCGTTTCGAGAGCTGTACCCGCAGCTGAGTGGTCGTCAATCAGCCGATTGAGACAATTTCCGTTCCCGCTGCTATCGCCGGCCGATAGCAGTCAGCAATCCCGTCGCAGTCAGACGATTGCTGTTGTTCCTGTTCCGGTAGCTCGATCCTGAGTTGATTAAAATAGTTTTTCTGCGGCTTCAATGGTGGAGAAAGAGAAGACGTTGTCACCAAGTCAGTAGAAAGTGCGAGAAAAAGTGAAACGAAAATTTCAATCCGAAAGTGTGTCGCGCGCGTGTGTGTTCCTGTGCAATATGGACAGCGTTACAGGGCTGTTCGCCCAACGCGATCTAGTCGAAGCAAAAGTGAAGCAAATCCAGAAGCAGTTAAGTGAAACGAATGGTACCAATCAAATAAGCCTAACACAAGTGAAGAAATACGAGAGTGAGATACAGTTATGCTATGACGATTATCACCGTTTGTATGGAGAAATCTTAGCTTTGTTTCCTCCAGAACGATATGGTGAGTTGGATGAAAACTATTTCCATTTCGACGACATCCACACCGATTCATGTGTGTTGGTGGAAACATTAATGGAGTCCTTACCCGCCTCTGATATGAGGTATCACATCAGAACGCCAACTATCAGGGAAGATTTTGCTGCATCACACACAACATGCTTGCAACTACAGCAATCTGAAAGCCAACGCACTCCTAAGAAAGGAACAAACCGTTCCAAAGTCATGTGTACCGGAAGAAGCCCCTCCGAGTCCAATCGTGTCGAAGCATCCTGCTTCGAATCCAGAAGAAGAATCCATTTAGTTCCGGAGCCAGACGTCATGGAGAGGCCATGCACGTCTTTGTCAGTAGAGAAGGCAACCGAGTTTCTACTTCACCCGAATCCTAGCCCCATCCGATCCGTGAAGTTAACATGTGAAAAGAAACCCAATGTGAAGATATTTCCTGTGAGTAAACCTGTGGTGAAACCTGTGAATGGTCAAGCCGAGATCATCAATCCCGATTCATCCAAGCAGAGGGATGCACCGGAATCCAAGAACCAATCCAGCGATGATGAGGTAACATCCATTTTCTTCGAGAGGAACCAAGCCAATACGTGCAAGCAATGTGAAGCAATCCGTGAAGTCGACCGTTTCGAGGAAAACCCGACTGAAGTCAACGGTCGAAGCAACGACCAACCAAGTGAACCATCCGAAGTCTGTGCCAAAAATGATTCAACCATTGTGAAGACGGTGGATCGAAATTCTGAAGCCATCTTGTGTATTCCGTCTGAAGATGAGTGCCTGCCAACCCACAGTTCCAGTGAATCGAAACCGAACATAGACGACAACAAGAAAGATCCTGTGCCAATCGAAGCCTTTTTGGTTCCGCATTCCTGTGCAGTGTCAACAATAAACAGTCTAGAGGAGAAATCGGTATCAACGCCAGTAATAATAGTAAAAGTGCAACCATTTCCTATGCTTACTGGGAGCATTCCGAAATTCCTTGTCTCAACGCCTACTGGAATCCAGCCGTCGATGATACCAGCAATACACCATCCAGCAGTGAAGCAGTTCCCACGTGAGATCTTCATCGGTTCTTATCAAGTGCCAAAGTGGTTTTCGAGATCAATTTTCTGGAATCCAATACCGAAGCAGAGAGCAGTCCGAGCTTTTCCGATGCCCGCCGAAACAACCACGATGCTTCAGGTAATCAGGCCGCTGCGGATGTCTGCTGGAACCCGTCAAGCATTGCATCTTCCTACAGTGAGATCAATCAGAACCCGTCCGATACGTAAGCCACCGCCAAGTGTAAACAAGTTTCGTCAGGTTCTCAACCTGTTCCCGAGTGCTCCCCAGCTACGTAGGTCAATCGGAATCCATTCGAAGCTCAAGAAGTCGTCCAAAGCCTATTTCAAGAGCGAGATGTTTCCAGCCAGTATCTATCCGAAGCCGATTCCGTTAGCAACCGTAAATATTGTGGTACTCGAGAAGCAACCAGTGCCAAGAGCGGACTATCCGTTGTGTGATCTATCTCCGAATTTAAACGAAATCCACACATTGAAGAAGTCGTCCCCAAACCCCACCAGATGCCGTGTAGTAATGGATCCAATGAGCAAGCATTTCCCGAACACCGCCATTGTGCTTCCTATGGATGAGCCCAGCCTGATGTCAATCGGAGAGCGTTGGGAGATGAGAGGCGTCCCTATCCAGAGAGCAGCTACAGTGAACGTATGGCCAGTAAGAAAACCAGTGGAGTCGTCGCCAGTCAACGTAGTCACTGCTATGCGAAGCATTACACACCCGTGGCAAAGAGAACCACCCGATGGAGCATCCAATCAGCATCGAGAAAGAGAGTCCGTCTCAGCAAGCATGCATCGTGTTCAATCGCTTTCCAGTGACCCGAGGAAGGAGGTCTTAAACGTGCTATGTATCACAGGTGAGAGAAGTCAGCCATTCGATTTGTGGTGTGTAAATATGTTCCTATCCTGATTCTTTTGGTTTCCATTGTCCGCCACTGATATTGGGCTAATCCACTTGATTGCAAGTTATCTGTTTTGAGAACATTGTCCCACCCAGAAGATCGTTTGAGTGATACTGAACTTAACTTGAAATTTTCTTATTTCTAGTATCAGCCATATCAATTTAATTATCTATGCCTTATTGATCTTGTGATTATGTGTTCACAATTGACCTCTCCAGAAATTAAATTTATTTTAATTAAGTCTCACTAACGCTACAGGTCACTTCACCTTTAGCCACTGCGTTTTCAAAAGTTGTTAGCTACTGTGTCCTTAAGATTTAATCTGAATAGATCCTGTTAATATTTGTGTGAAGGTTTACCCTTTTTGTTACGCTAATATTATTTAGCATTTGAGTAACGATAAATCATCTTGCTTGTAATCAATCCTATATTACTGAAGCTGAATTACATTCAATTTTATCCCCACATGGATGGAATTACTTGCAGTCGTGTATTTTGAAACTCCTTGTGATGCCTTGTTGATCCCCTTGAACAATATCAATTTATCCGAGAGTATTCCATTTACCTATATGTGCAACATCTTTTCTGGCGGGGAGTATGTTCGCGCCAACGCGAAACAGTTTGTTTGAGACCCTTCTCCCCTTTCTACCATCATCGAGCCACCGCGAGAATATCGGATCCGGTACCAGCCTAATGCCTACCCTTTCCCTCCACACACCACATCGTTTGTGTTTGGTTTTATCGTTGTGAACATGATTGAACATGCACCCAAGAAGCCGACAGTCTAGCCAACGACAACGAGTTATAAGCCACGCCCAGTTAGCCATCATTCTCAAAACCAGCACACGGAACCCAGTCATCTGCCAACTATTTAAGAAGTGTCAATCAAAAATTTCATTCATTCAGTTTTCTAATTTTGTACAGTCCACATCGAAGAAGAAAAATATAGCCTAAGTGAAAACAATTCGCCTTTCAATCCACCGGAGGAAGCCAGCAGCAGCCTTTATGAAGGCTTGAGTTAATTAAACCATAATTTTCCATCGAGCTACCGGTCGTGCCCCGGCGTTCCTTCAACCGAAGGTTCTGGCCATCATCCCGGCATCCTTCATCCGGAAGGAATCGCTGCCCAGCCCAACTCGTGCCCAAACAACTATCATAGTTCTTCATCGTAAGTTGTGCCGTCCAACTGCAATTCACTGTTTTTGGATGTTTCTGCATACATTTTTGCATATACACTTCCAACGAGTTTAGCACCGTCCAAACGTTGACCGATTTGGCTGAAATTTTGTCCAGAGCATCAAGGCATCAAATAGAAGCGAATAAAAGGGCGGCCCATCAAAAAAATTGAAAGAAGTTTTTCCCATACTAATTTGAGCCACCCTAATGATCTAACATACCTCAAATTTGAAAGTCTATGTTGAAAAGTCCATTGAAATAGTAAATAATGCCGTAAAGAACTCATTTTATGAGCATATTGGAATGGAGAAAAAAGCAAACTTTTTTTTTCAAAAACGACATACTTCCGTCGACTATCTTTCAATGTATAGACATACTTGTTTCGCCCTGAAAACCCCGTATGGTTATTCTACAAACTATATATTATGAAATGGAACTGGTTTATTCAATTTCATGAATTTGGTATCTGGCCAGGTATTGACTATAATTACTCCTTAGTGCGCAGGTCGAGCACATCTGTATAATAGACCTCTTCATGCTATACGGAAGCTTTTGGTGTGCTCTAGAAGTCTTGTGAACATTGTGATTCGTTTTGTTCACGTTTTGACCATGTTTAAGTGATTTTCGGGCTATAAAGTGCCTAAAACATTGTTTCTTCTAAAATTCATTGTTCTAGAAAATTCTTGAATTTATGACAAATAATTGTTAATTTATTATATTATAATTCCTCTTTTTTCCTGGATATTTGAGTAATATAATTTCCAATGCGCGATCTACCGTTATATTCTTAAAAATCAGATGCTGAACATTTGTCATAAATTTGAACATTAGGATTTCTTCAAACAAGTTGTTAGAACAAAGAAGCTTTGATTTCACTTGTTACTACGATGCACTCAATGGTAAAAGCGTACAGACATATGGTGAAATGAATCAAATTTAGAAGTCGTTTGTTGTAAGCATCAAATATCATATGATTTAATTTATGTTTTGTTCGAATAACTTGTTTGAAGAAATCCTAACGTGCAAATTTATGACAAATGTTCAGCATCTGATGTTTAAGAACTTAACGGTAACTCGCACATTGGAAATTATATTACTCAAATGTCCAGGAAAAAAAGAGGAATAATAATATAATAAATTAACATTGTTGCTATAGTTTTCGGCGTATATATCTCTTGTTAATTTTTGACCCGTAATGCTGGGTAGACACCTTTACGTGGTGTGTTACGGGGTAAGATCTACCACGACGGTTACATTGCCAGCTACAGGCAAATCCTGACCCAACGATTACCTTCCTCATTATCCAACTCCGTGGTACTTATGAGTGTGTCGCTAAGTCGGTGGCCCCTCGTTAAGTAAGTACTACATCAACACTTCCTTCCTCTCCCTAGTTACGGTGAAGATGGGCGTGGCCAGGAGTAGTAATCCTCATGCTTTTGTTATTATTGTTTAAGACTGAAATCAAGGACCACTCCCCTTCTTGATTTCTGATAGCATTCTAGATAAGGATCTCAAAAGTAAAACATGAGTATCACTAGTGTCCAATCTACGAATTACACCGTAACAATGCTAATGCTAATGCTAATGCCAATGCTATATATCTCTTGTTAATTTTTTGTCAAAATTGAAAATAGCCCACAAACAGTAATCGACTTGAGCCACCTCGAAATTTTATCCGAATTAGCTGAAAATTTGACAGGAGGCTTATTTTAGCATACGAATTGTGATTCTGGGCTGACCGGTTGAATTTTTGATACTTTTTGAAAACATGAAGAGGTCTACTGTATATGGATGCCATATACAGATGTGCTCGACTTGCGGTTAGCGGCTGTTCAGTAAACTTGCATAATTAAATACATAATGTAATGCTGATAGCCACCAGAAGATTAGAGCTCACCAGGCAAAGTTTTTAGCATTTTACTGAAGTTTTTTTTGGTTTATTTTTGTGATTTTTAATTAAGTAATAAATTCATCACATTTTTACTGAAATGCTGTATGGGTGAATATAGTACAAACAAAATTTGCTCAAACTACACTTTACTTCATACACTGAACTACACCTTGCGTCATGCCCATGACTTGCTAAAGGAGCATCCATAAATTACGTAACATCCACAGGGGGAGGGGGTCTGCCCGAAGTGTGATAATCCATACAAAAATATTCAATGATACTAAAGTGTGACATGGGGGGTGGGGTGGTTGAAAATGGCAAATTTTTGCGTTACGTTACTGCGTTTCAAAGTAAACCTCAGTCAATTATTACGACAAAGCCACAAATCGGCCATCTTGGAAACAACGTGCTTTTTCCAGTATTAAGTAAACTTTTGTGCACATTGAGATACATGTTTGAACATATCATAAAATACCCACACAAAACAAATTTAATTGATGAATGTTGATCTGATGACATGATGCCCTGCTGTTAGTAGAGTGGAATGAAGATGCTCTAAAATTCTCACTCCCACTCCATAATCAACATGGATTCCATATGCTAATGCATTAACGTGCTCACAAAACACAACCTGATCATCAAAACACGACGTCGCACATGCGTGTGACTGATTCTCCGCGGTCATTACAAAGAAGCTCATCGGAAAACGTCTAGGCAGCGAAACGTTATCAACTCCATTAGCAAGACACAACGATATCTACTGCGCGGGGAGCGATTGAAACAACTCATTTGTTCATCACATCAAAGTTCAACTCAGTGCCCGATATGGTAGGCGAAGAGAATGCTGCAAGCTTAACAATTTATGGGACATTCCAAAAAGAAATCCCACAACCCAAACCCAAAATCAGCAGGTGGACAATCAATAAAACATTAATTCGGGTGTGAACAGTGTGCACACGGCTGTGATTTGAAGAATCGAGGGCTGTCCGTGAATGGGTTGCTTCTAATTTATTTTCACCGTTCCCGAGAGGGAGCGTCAATTTATGTACACATAATATCAATTAATGATGAGTAAAATATTATTTAATTTCGAATTTACACTCATTTCTTACTCGACGATAATAAATAAATGATTTTAATGAGCGTGTTCGATTGGTTGCTATTTTACGGTCGTTTTTTGAGACATGCCAAGACGATGCTTATTACTTGGGGTTGGTTTTGGTAGACACATTTTACGACAAAGATGTGTTGAGGGAGGATCAAAATATTTTAAAATGTTAATGACGCCAGTTGCTTGCTACAAATCTCGCGCTTAGTTTCATAGGGGCGTAACTGTATAGATCGACTTCTCTTCGTCGATTTTTTATTTTTATTATTGTACCGAATTTCGCTAGTTTGTTGATGATTTAATGGTTTGCTGTGATAAAGGATGATTGTGTCTTGCACCAGAATCAATAATCACGGTTGTAGCTTTTGAAACAATTGAGTTATTAACAAAATATAAAATCGATTAAGATAAACCGATGAATACAGTTACGCCCCTATGAAACTCAGCGCGAGAAATGTGTTAAGAAAAAAATCAAGAAATGTGAGCTCGGTTTGACGGTAAAGTTCGGATACCGTAAACAGTTTGTCCTAATTTTTCTAAAAACAATTATTTTAAGCTCTTATTTATTTTTTTATACTGATTTTTATTCATTTTTTTTTGTTTTTTCTTTATACTGATAATGGTGCTTCCTCATTAACCGCAGGTTGAAAAAAAACCTACATACCTCACTCAAAGAAAACCACTTCTTAATTAATCGTTCCAATAATTAGTTTTCAAATTTAATCTATACCGTGGTTCTTTGGAGCTAATTGCGTAGCTCCTCAACAGGTATGACTAAAGATTCGCAATCTGTCTTAAAATCGATTACTAATTATTGAAGCGATTATTCAACATGCGGTTTTCGTTAGGTGAAAGCTGTTGAGTATTCCTTCTGGCTATGAAGGTTTTCTTTTAACCTGCGCTTAATGGGAAAGCGTCATTAACAGTAAAATGAAAACATAATTTTTCCCATACTAATTTGCATGCAAACTTGAAACGGCTTGTGCCAAATCAGTTTTAAAATGATGAAAATGTATTTTGGGGAACGGGTCGACATTTTTAGCCATCTGTTTAGCAAACGACATTTTCGGTCGTTCAGCCAAATAGCTCTTTCTGCCAAACGACCATTTCGACCAAATGATCTGTTAGGGCAGACGACAAAACACCAATCCGGCCGTATGTCTTTCTTGGTCGTATGTCGCTTTCAGCCAAAAACATTTTTGGCCAAACCAGTATCCCTCGAGCACTATTAAGACCTTCTGTATCAAATGGCCTCTCTCTCTGGTTCTATCACTTTCAAATCTGCGTTTTCCCACTTCTATTTACAAATCTGACCTTTTTCTTCGGGGCACCTTCTTCCCCCACGCTCCACTACACCTTGCCTTTTTACACTGCTTCCTCTCTTTCAATGGCGGATTATCCCGGAGCTCCGGCAACTAGCGATGGAGTTACACTGTCTTCCTGGACGGCTTGAGTGTCCGTAGTAGCACGGCACAGACTTTTATTCCACTGTTCACTTACTCTTTCACTATATAGAACTTTGCTAGCCCCTAATTTTCCAACTCAAACTGTCTTGGTTGACAAGGCCGAAAATTTTCAGCAGAACATGTCATTTAGCCAAACAAACCGAAATTGTCTTATGACAAAAAGTGGCTGAAATGGCTGTAAATGTCTTTTGGCCAAAAATATCGTTCGGCCAAACTGGTTCAAAAATGTCGACCCGATTGTCATATGACATTTTCGACCAAGTGGCCCTTTCAGCTAAATGAGAATTTCGGCCACATGACATAATCGGCCAAACCACATATTAGGGCGAACTGCTTTTTCGGCTAAATTACCAGTTCGATAATATACAATGTGAGCTCGCTCGAATGTGGATATACAACAATAAAGCAACAATGTGCATGCAAAAAAGAGCTAACCGCGGTGGAGGTTGGTACTCGGATCCTGATGGCTTTTCCGCAAACGTGACACTCTAAAATCAAAATTTTGGTTTTTGACCAAAATCACTATTTTGCTTTATTCTTAAACCGATCTGAACACTTTTGGACAATTAAAATTTTTAATTCGCGATTTCTTTTCGGTGATTTGTTTTACGTTTCAGTCTGGTTTGAAAAACAACTATACACGGAAGAAATAAACTACCCAATAGTGAGTTTAATTCACCCAACCTCGAACATCCGTACGGGAAGTCAAAATTGAGTAAGTTGGGTCGAAGTAGTTTGCCTTTACTCCCATGTTAAAAAAGTACCCAACGGAATCTCATTCATTTATTTAGTTAACATCTAAACAGATAACACTGAATCAACAATTTGACGCCACAATGCACGGTTCGAGGCCGCATCTCTCCATCCTCGGATACGCCCCACGCTTGCCAAGTCGTTCTGCACCTGGTCTGCCCATCTCGCTCGCTGCGCTCCACGCCGTCTCGTACCTGCCGGAAGCGGAAGCGAACACCATCTTTGCAGGGTTGCTGTCCGGCATTCTTGCAACATGTCCTGCCCATCGTACCCTTCCGACTTTAGCTACCTTCTGGATACTGGGTTCACCGTAGAGTTGGGCGAGCTCATGGTTCATTCTTCGCCGCCACACACCGTCTTCTTGCACACCGCCAAAGATAGTCCTAAGCACCCGTCTCTCGAATACTCCGAGTGCTTGCAAGTCCTCCTCGAGCATTGTCCATGTTTCATGTCCGTAGAGGACAACCGGTCTTATAAGCGTCTTGTACATGACACATTTGGTGCGGTGGCGAATCTTTTTCGACCGCAGTTTCTTCTGGAGCCCGTAGTAAGCCCGATTTCCACAGATGATGCGCCTTCGTATTTCACGACTAACGTTGCTGTCAGCCGTTAGCAAGGATCCGAGGTAGACGAATTCCTCGACCACCTCGAAGGTATCCCCGTCTGTCGTAACACTGCTTCCCAGGCGGGCCCTGTCGCGCTCGGTTCCGCCCACAAGCATGTACTTTGTCTTTGACGTATTCACCACCAGTCCAACTTTTGTTGCTTCACGTTTCAGGCGGGTGTACAGTTCTGTCACCTTTGCAAATGTTCGGCCGACAATGTCCATGTCATCCGCGAAGCAAATAAATTGACTGGATCTGTTGAAAATCGTACCCCGGCTGTTACACCCGGCTCTCCGCATGACACCTTCTAGCACAATGTTGAACAACAGGCACGAAAGTCCATCACCTTGTCTTAGTCCCCGGCGCGATTCGAACGAACTGGAGTGTTCGCCCGGAATCTTCACACAGTTTTGCACACCATCCACCGTTGCTTTGATCAGTCTGGTAAGCTTCCCAGGGAAGCTGTTCTCGTCCATAATTTTCCATAGCTCTACGCGGTCTATACTGTCGTATGCCGCCTTGAAATCAACGAACAGATGGTGCGTTGGGACCTGGTATTCACGGCATTTTTGAAGGATTTGCCGTACAGTAAAGATCTGGTCCGTTGTCGAGCGGCCGTCAACGAAGCCGGCTTGATAACTTCCCACGAACTCGTTCACTAATGGTGACAGACGAGGGAAGATGATCTGGGATATCACTTTGTAGGCGGCATTAAGGATGGTGATCGCTCGAAAGTTCTCACACTCCAGTTTGTCGCCTTTCTTGTAGATGGGGCATATAACCCCTTCCTTCCACTCCTCCGGTAGCTGTTCGGTTTCCCAGATTCTGACTATCAGTTTGTGCAGGCAAGTGGCCAGCTTTTCCGGGCCCATCTTGATGAGCTCAGCTCCGATACCATCTTTACCAGCTGCTTTATTGGTCTTTAGCTGTTGAATGGCATCCTTAACTTCCCTCAAGGTGGGGGCTGGTTGGCTTCCATCATCCGCTGAACTGACGTAGTCATCTTCTCCGCTGTCTTGAATTTCACTGCCTGTACTCTCAGCGCCATTCAGATGTTCCTCGTAGTGCTGCTTCCACCTTTCAATCACCACACGTTCGTCCGTCAATATGCTCCCATCCTTATCCCGGCACATTTCGGCTCGCGGCTCGAAGCCTATGCGGGATGCGTTGAGCTTCTGATAGAACTTGCGTGTATCTTGAGAACGGCACAGCTGTTCCATCTCCTCGCACTCCGCTTCTTCCTGGCGGCGTTTCTTCTCCTGAAAAAGGCGGGTCTGCTGTCTCCGCTTCCGTCTATAATGTTCCACGTTCTGCCGGGTACCTTGCTGCAGCGCGACCACCCGCGCTACGTCCATCTCCTCCAGAATCTGTCTGCACTCTTCGTCGAACCAATCGTTCCGTCGACATCGACCCATATACCCGACGTTGTTCTCCGCTGCATCGTTAATGGCTGCTTTGACTGTACTCCAGCAGTCCTCAAGAGGGGCCCCATCGAGCTCACCCTCTTCCGGCAACACTGCCTCGAGATGCTGCGCGTATGCAGTGGCGACATCAGGTTGCTTCAGTCGTTCTAGGTCGTACCGCGGCGGTCGTCGGTACCGAACATTGTTGATGACGGATAGTTTTGGGTGCAGTTTAACCATCCCCAGATAGTGGTCAGATTAGATGTTAGCGCCACGATATGTCCTGACGTCGATAATGTCGGAGAAGTGCCGTCCATCAATCAAAACGTGGTCGATTTGTGATTCTGTCTGCAGTGGTGATCTCCAGGTGTACCGATACGGGAGGCTGTGTTGGAAGTAGGTGCTACGAATGGCCATATTCTTGGAGGCGGCGAAATCAATTAGTCGTAGGCCGTTTTCGTTCGTCAGCCGGTGAGCGCTGAACTTTCCAATAGTCGGTCTAAACTCCTCCTCTTGGCCAACCTGAGCGTTCAAATCTCCTATGATGATTTTGACGTCGTGGCTTGGGCAGCTGTCGTACTCACGTTCCAGCTGCGCGTACAATGCGTCCTTATCATCATCAGTGCTTCCGGAGTGTGGGCTATGGACGTTGATTATGCTGAAGTTGAAGAACTGGCCTTTGATCCTCAACCTGCACATTCTTTCATTGATCGGCCACCACTCGATCACGCGCCTTTGCATATCGCACATCACTATGAAAGCTGTTCCCAGCTCGTGTGTGTTGCCGCAGCTCTGGTAGATGGTATGATTACCTCTAAACGTTCGCACCATTGATCCCTTCCAACAAACCTCCTGCAGCGCTACGATGCCGAATCCACGGTCCTTGAGCACATCGGCGAGTATGCGTGTGCTCCCGATGAAGTTGAGAGATTTGCAGTTCCACGAACCGAGTTTCCAATCGCTAGTCCCTTTTCGTCGCAGTGGTCTTCGCCGATGGTTCCGGTCCGTACTCTCTTGTTGATTGTTCGTTGCTTATGATTTTTTAAAGGCTGGCTTCCAGGGCCTGACACCAAACCCCCTAAATTTCCGGAGGACCATTCCTCCTTATTTCCGGTGGACCATGGTGCACAGTTTCACTTAGAATCCCTCGCTGTCACTCGGACGATGATCAGCCGCCCCTAACATTGAGAACAGACGCTGTTGTGAGCCGATCCTGACATGGAGAACAGACGCTCAATAAGATTTGCACCTCCGGAGAGGAGCAAACCCCCGCTTCCCTGTCAGCATACGACCATAGTTCCCACCGGGGTTGGTTACCCGATCTTCCCTAAGGTTGCTCGTATCCCGGCCAGCACCGCAGGGAGGTAGGGATAGGAGTTGCTGGGTAAGAGGCTAAGGACCGCGAGATGGGGTCTATTTTATTCCTTCAGGTACGCGAAGTACCAATGGTACGCTTTACCCAGCATTTGCCGTGCCAACGGAATCTCGACCTCAGGTAATAAAACTCAAAATTGGCTTCCCGTATTGAACTGGCGTCGTTCACTGCCAAAAATATCTATATAAGATATATGTGTCGCCGTTATAAATTTTTGCAATAGCTCCACCCTAATATAATCGATATAGAACCACACATAAATTAAATAATTGCTAATTTGAGACCACACATAAAGTTTATTTGGATATATATTCTATTAATTCCGTTCAAATGTTTGGTACCTCCTTTAGTGTGTACCGAGTCGATCGAAACAGTTCTAACAGTAATCGCTCACGCGGCGGTGGTGTCTTGATAGCTGGCCGGATAAAAAATACAATAGAGTTGCAATAAAATATCATAAAAATACAATAAATTTTATTGATGAACATTGAATTCTATTGTTTTTATATCATACCAATCAAAGTGCCATATTGTTGTTCCAATAGACGTACAATAAATTCTATTGCCAGTAAAATATTGGCAATAGAATTACAATAAATTCAATTGTAATGGCAAAAATTTGTTCGAGAAAAAATCGATTTTTTTATTGTAAAGATACATAACAACCCCTATTTTCTATTGAAAACTGCCATTTACAATAGGCTATATGGTGGAGAACGATATTCTTTAATGTTATTCTAATGTGAGCCACAATAGAGTTTACCGTAATTCCCATTAATTTCAACGTACGGTTATAATAATTTCTATTGTAGTTCTTTTGGGATTTTTTATTAGGGTGTTTCCAACGCGCTTGCTTCATGTCAAATCGCCGTTGGCCGATTTACTTCAATTGAAGCGGTCTGGGTAAAAGTGAGTCTCCCAACAAGGAATGCTTTCATTGGAGCATTGTATATTCCTCCGGACGGAAGGAATGATAGTGGTATAATTCAACAACATCTTGATGCCATTGAATATGCTTCTTCTTTGACTGACCTGGTGGATGTACTTCTCTTGCTTGGTGACTTCAATCTACCTGGGCTTATTTGGCTGCAATCTGGGCATAGGTATGCATTTCCTGATCCGGACAATTCGACAACTACTTCTGCCAGCCGTCTACTCATCGATGGAACTGCTTTCCTTGGACTAAGCCAGATTAGTTTGATATCAAATTTCCAAAATCACTTCCTCGATTTGGTGTTTGTTAGCGAAAATTTACTACCTGACTGTGCGGTCGACGAGGCACCGGATGCCATAGTTCCGCTCGATAATTATCATCCTGCTCTGGTGATATCTATCGCGAACAGTGATCATGTCAGATTCGATGATAGCTCGAATGCTGACTGTTTGAATTTTCGCAAGACAGATTTCGAACTACTCCGGCGCAAATTATCCCTATTTGACTGGAATGCTTTGAATGACTTGGATATTGACACAGCGGTTGGCCGTTTTAACTGTTTCCTCAGTGACTGTGTATTTGCCTCCGTACCGAAGCGCCAACCTCCAAGAAAACCACCATGGACTAATGCTACGCTACGCAACCTCAAACGGGAACGTGCTAGGACTCTTCGTGCCCTGACTAACCGACGTTGTGCTATCACTAAACGAAATTTCTCAATCGCTAGTAATTGTTATCGCCGCTATAACAAGCATCTTTACAAGCAGTATGTGTGTCGCATGCAGCATAATCTTCGCCGTCATCCCAAGGAATTCTGGTCGTTCGTCAATACAAAGAGGAAAGAAAACGGACTACCGTCAAGAGTGTTTCTTGACAATGATGTTGCCTTGAATGTCGAGGACAAATGTAATCTCTTCGCCAAACACTTTTCGACCGTCTTTTCTAATGCTTTGCCATCTCAAGCTGACATCGCAAGAGCAGCGAGAGATGCTCCTAACAATGTCATCAGCATGGATGTTTTTAGCGTTGAAACTGATATGGTTGTCTCGGCGATAAATAGGATAAAATCGTCCTTTTCAGCAGGCCCTAGTGTTATACCATCAGCGGTTCTGAAAAAGTGTTCCGATATCTTGGCTATCCCTCTGTGCATGCTTTTCAACTTATCACTCCGTCAGCAAAAGTTTCCTACTCAATGGAAGTGCTCTACCATGTTTCCGGTGTACAAGAAAGGAGACAAATGCGACGTGGGGCTGTCCACAAACCACGTAGACCGAAATTTCACTTTTTCAAACCCCCCCGTCCCCCCTAGTAGACTTTCGTAGACTTTTTCAAAACCCCTCCCTCCCCCTCATGATGTCTACGTAGACTTTACCAAATTTTACAAAACATCATATGTGATTGGAAAAATATGGAAATCAACCACGTTTTAAGCAATTCAGCTATTGAATTCCATTTCCATGTAAACATTACAACAAAATTCGAATTTCAAACTTAACAAAATCATACTGAACAAAATCCAATAAAACAAAAATCAAATTTCAATGAAATCAAATTTAATCCACTGTCCATAACTCCTGAAATCACATCTCAAAGCCAATTAATTTAATTACTGTTGAATTCAATTCCTCCTCGAGGTGTGCTGTGCACCACCATCGCCGACATTTTTGCATCGGCACGCCACTGATAAAATCTGTCACGCATCTGACCTATAATTTTCAACGCCAAGTCAAAATAGTGAAAATTATTTTTTAGAAAAATTTCGAGAATGTCAAATCTACATTCCAATAACTTTTGCGTGGAAATTTCGTAAAATTTCCCGATTGATAACCTTGAAATACTCCAAAGAACTCTCCGTGATAATTACATGCAAAATACATAATACATACATAATTACATAATCATCTGTTGAAATCCCAAGATTTTTCTTAAAAATTCCAAATTCCCGTTAAAAACCCGAGTAATTTTCCGTGAAAATTTAGAATTATTTCCCGATGTAATTTTTAGTTTAAACGGACATTCCGATATATTTCCCGTGGAAACATAGAATGGTTTCCTACGATATTTTTTAATTTTTCTTGCAAATTTGGAGCAATTTCTCGAGGAAATTTTAATAAATCTTATGGGCATTCCAAAAACTATTTTCTGAATAATTTTTGGTGGAAATTTTGGAGAATTTTCAGTTGAACTTTTTGTGAACTAAAAAATTCGAATAAATTTTCATAAAAATTAGAAAGGCTGGAAATATTTTGGAAATATTTTTTTTGTGGAAACTCAAACTGTTTTTGGTGGGAAATTCAAATAATTTCTCGTGGAAGTTTTCAACAATTTATTTATAAATTTTGAAAATTTTCCATCAATAATTCCAAAGAATTTACATTAGAACTGCCGAAGAAATTTACGAAGGAAAATTTTCACGGGCATTTCGAATAATTTTGCTTATATTTGCAAAGAGTTCCTCGCGAAAATTCCGAAGAATTTCCAAAATTAGGCAAAAAATGTCGGGGACTTTCCAGAAAATCTCCATTGAATATTCTGAACGGTTTCTGGCGGAAATTTCGGAGAATTCCCCTGACAAGTTCAAAAGAATATCCCTTGGGCTTCCAAAGACTATTTCTTGGATATTCTAAAATGCTTCCTTTGTAAATTCCAAAAAAAAATCCGTTGAAGTACGAAATAATTTCCATAGTTTGCAAAGTAGTTCCTGTCGAAAATCAAACGAAATTCTAGTAGAATCTGCAGTAAAATCCAAGTGAAGATTTAAAAAAAAATTCGAATGTTTTTATAGAATATTTTGGAGAATTTTCCTGCTCAACACAGAAGAATTTCGTGGTGAAATCCATGATAGTTTTAAGCCGTAGCTCAGACTTTTACTTTAGTGAAATTCATTAAATTTTTAAGAAGAAATGCAAGAAATTATATCGGTAAAATCTTGCAAAAAAAAAACCCGGAACATCCTAAAAAAATCAAACAAGTGAACTTCGCACGAAGCTGCTGTATAAATCGCTTTTAAAAAACATAAAATCAAAAAGTCTACGTAGACTTTTGGTATACCCCCCGTCCCCCTTCGTAGACTATCGTAGACTTTTTCGAAACCCCTCCCTCCCCCTCAAGAGTCTACGTGGTTTATGGACAGCCCCCGTGAGAAACTACCGAGGCATTACTTCTCTTGGCGTGGAATCAAAAGTGTTCGAGTCACTGATCTACGAAAAACTGTTTGTCTCATGCAAAAACTACATCAGTTCGTATCAACATGGCTTCTTTCCGGGTCGATCCGTAGAAACGAATCTTGTCAGTTTTACATCATATTGTATGGATAATATGCGCAAAAAGCTTCAAGTCGATGCCGTGTATACTGATCTACAAGCAGCATTTGATAAAGTGAATCACGACATACTGCTTGCAAAACTTGAAAAAATGGGATGCTCTACAACATTCTGCAACTGGCTTCGATCATATCTAGTGCAACGTCAAGTGACCGTCATCATTGGAGATCACTCATCTTATTGTTTTTCGAACGGCTCCGGAGTCCCCCAAGGAAGCACGCTGGGTCCATTGCTGTTTTCGCTCTTCGTGAATGACGTAACTTTTATCTTGCAGCGTGGAGGCCTGCTGTTGATGTTTGCAGACGGTCTCAAATTATACATCGTTATTCGAAATCTGGCGGACTGCCAAGAATTGCAGAAGCTCCTGGATTTATTCAAATGTTGGTGTGAGCGTAATATGATGGTCCTGGCTGTTTCAAAGTGTTACGTAATAAGCTTTCATCGCACTGCCGAAACCGTGGTTTTCGATTATAGTATCGCAGGAACAACTTTACAACGTGTGGATCATGTTAAAGATCTAGGCGTCGTGTTGGATGACAGGCTAACTTTCAGACGCCATTTTTCAACTACGATCGACAAAGCGAATCGCCAGCTTGGTTTTATTTTTAAAATCTCAAATGAATTCCGCGATCCTTTATGCTACAAAGCCTTGTACTGCTCATTGGTACGCTCTCAACTCGAATTTGCTTCTGCTGTCTGGAATCCATATCAAGCTGTTTGGACTGCTCGGTTCGAAGCTGTGCAACGCAAGTTCGTACGATATGCCCTGCGCCATCTCCCATGGACGGACCCGCTGAATTTACCATCGTATGCTGATCGCTGTAGTCTGCTGGGGCTAGATGCTCTTGATAAGCGGAGAAACGTGACGCAAGCCGTTTTCATCGCCAAACTTCTGTTATCCGAGTACGACGTGCCAGATTTGTTGGAAAAAATTCCATTGTATGCACCCTCACGATCCCTTCGACCTCGACATTTGCTCTTTGAAGAAAGGCATAACACTAATTATGCTGCCAATAGCTGCTTTGTCGCTATGATCCGCCATTTCAACGAGGTGTCGGACCAATTCGACTTCAACATCAGTTCATCCGCGTTTCGTCAACGGCTAAACAGATTTTTTATCAACTGACCTTTAGTTTTAAGTTTTCATGTAGACGACAGATGAAATAAGCAAAATAAATAAATAAATAAATAAATTAGTAGTTTGCGTGGAGAATGGTTATGTGTGCGCTGATATGCATCATAAGTTAAATCTATGGATTTTTGCCAATAAATATGTGTGGATTTTTAGTAGTGTTGGATTGTTTGGCTCTTTTGTTTTTGACTACAAAAGAAAGAGTGGATGAAAGAAAAGAGAAAAAATAACTCAAAAGTAAGTTTAAAAATACTCAATTTTGGGTACTTTTTTTCTTCCGTGTAGGTATGCTTTATCTCTCCAACATTTCGATCCTTTTTGGATCATTATCAGATAATTCGCAATTTTATGAATTTCACATTTTGTTTTTTTAGAATTTTGCCTACTACAAGTATTTCACTCTTCACAAATAATCAAAGTACCCCGTCTAAAGATCGTCTTGGGCGTTTAAAGGGTTAAGTAGTCTTGTCTATAGGGCCAGGGGTATTACGCCTATTTAGAGAGTAGGAGATTGAGGGTTCGAGTCCCTCCAAAACACGTGAATTGTTTTTCACAAATTAAGTATCAATATGTCAATTTTGGACATTTGTACTGTACATATGCGCAGCCAAGTCATTTAACAAAAAAAATGCTGTCATAAGACGAATCTGGTACTATCCATTTGATTCAACGAGTAGGAGATACTAAAAACACAGTTGATGTCGAAATACGTATCTGTAAACATTACAAAACGTGGTGGAATTAAATGAAAAGCACTAAACTCGGCTTATGGCAGTTTAAGACATTCCATTAAAAAAGCTTGAAATAATTTTTCTAAAAAAATACATTTTCGGCCAAACTGTTTCCGGGGCAAGGGCCGTTTGGCCGAATACCGTTCGGCCGAAGGCCACTAGGCCGAAAGTTGTTTGGCCGAATATACCATTTGGCCGAACAGACCATTAGGCCAAAAGTCATTTGGGCGAATAGGACATTTAACCGAATATGACATTTGGCCGAATAGGACATTTAGCCGAACAGGACATTTGGCCGAATAGGTCATTTGGCCGAAAAGGTCATTTGACTGAATAGGACATTTGGCCGAATAGAACATTAGGCTGAAAAGGACATTTGGCCAAATAGGACATTTGGCCTAACAGGATATTTGGCCAACTAGGTCATTTGGCCGAATAGGTCATTTGGCCGAAAAAGTCATTTTGCCAAATAGGAAATTTGGCCGAAATGGAAATTTGGCCGAATAGGACGTTTGGCCGAAAAGGACATTTAGCAAAATAGGACATTTGGCCGAATTGGACGTTTGACGGAATAGGACATTTCTCGCTTAACTTTTCAAAAGGACCTAAGTAACATTTTTTCATGAATTAATTTGAGTAGTGCAATCAAAAGCTTTCATATTGGTCTGTTGATTGCGCTACTCAAATTAATTCATGAAAAAAATGTTACTTAGGACCTTTTGAAAAGTTAAGCGAGATTTGGCCGAGCAGGACAGACGTTTTCCTACTCACTTCTTATTTTTCACACTACTCACTGCTCATTTCTCACTGTTCACTGTAAAAAGTGAGAAGTGCGACATGAGGAATGAGAATTGAGACGTCTCACTTCTTACTCTTCATTCCTCACTTCTCGCCATATATCCTGCTAGGCCAAATGTCCTATTCAGCCAAATGTTCCAAATTATTGATGTATTGAAAATATGTCAAAAAAAAACTAGAAAAAAAATATTTAGGAAACGAATCCAATAAAAAATAATCGCCACCCCGATTCACGCCGCCTCCCAAAATGCCACCGCTGCCGGCGATTTTCAAACCGGCGCACATCTCTAGTTTGGTCTCTCTATGAAGCTAGACTTAGGCGCCGACCTATTTTAAAATAGCGAAGACACACCACTATCGTTCTCGGCGTCAGTGACGTGGATAGGAAATTATCACTTGGATATTTTCTAAAGCATCTTTTTCTTCCATGGCTCTACATTCCAACAGGAACTTGGCCTGTTTTTCAACATAGTGCATACCTCAGTTAATAGTTGAATACTTTCCTTTGCCTTCTCTGATTATTGGGGTGTCAAAGGAATCTATGGGAAAAATGTTGCATCAAATTTCGAAAAAAAGGCTTCACTCACTTTTTTCCCAAAGTGTGACCCTATCCAAAATTCAAACACCATCCATCGTGAGTTAGGGGTGCCTCTAATTGGTGGATATTTCAACATTTTCATTCCTTGGATAAATCGATAACAATTTTGTTTTCGATGCTAAATAACTAAAAAAATGTATAAAACGAATGCGATTCCTTTCCTCTGCGATTTTTTTCTCTTAGAAAACGTATAAGACTTGACGATGAAAATACCACCATTGAATTTAAAAAACTGACTTTGCGCAAAAGCTTCATAAACTCAAAATATGCCCTTATTTAAATTTTGCGTTCAATCGTAGTGCCTCTATTCAGTCAAAGTTTTAAAATAATCTGATTTTTTCTAAGGCCCAAAGTTTAAACGCGTATCCTGCAACCTGCAGTGGATCTCTTTGGATCTCTTACAATGACGGAGACCTGCGCGTAGTGTGCCCAAGCTGAGGTGGCCTGTCACTTGGTAAAATGGTTCAAAATGCTCAAGCCAGCATTTCAGCTGGTCGGTAGGGTCCATCACTAACCGACCCGTTGCGTCTTTCAAAGACATTGTCGCATTTAGCCCCGTAAGCGTCGTCGTTAGCGTCGTAAGATATCGTAGAGGAGGCGAATGCCCCCGGTTGTTGCGGCTTTTTTCCTTCTTCATCAGCTATAAAGTCCGCCAACGCTCGCAAGTGCCGTCCCCTTCAAGGTTTCATCGGTGATCCATTGTTATCTCTGAGTGCACAGCTCACCCAAATTATGTGGCGATGAGAGCATTCTTAATGGCAGTCTTTTGGTCTTCTACCCTGTCACCTTCCAGAATATCTGCAGCACGATTCTCCACTTCTTCAACAAAGGATCATTTCATCGCGGCATATCAGTTGGCGTGTGTTGACTCTTACTTTTTACCGATCAATCCGTGCAATTCGCAAGCGTTTTTCGCCGACGAGAATTAGATGATCAGACACGATATCGGCACTGAGTTTACTCTGCACATTAAAAGCCTACTTTTCCATTTTATGTTGAAGCACTCTTACCTCATTAATTAACGGTTACGATGACACCAATCCCTTGTCGAAATGTCGGACGCGTGAAAAACACATTTAAATCATATGAGACTGGGAGCCGATAATTGATGGTCTAATGTTCGTGAGAACGTTACAAATTTTCAACAAACATTTTTCCAATGAAGCACCTGAACAGTTCGTATGAATCGCCAAATTTCTAATTGTATATATTTGGATCAAATTTCGTGCATAATATAAAATATTTATTATTGGACATCCCCACTAGAATAAATGCGACTTGAATCTGTTGACGCAACGGATACAATATACCTCGCTCATTCAACAGGGCTGATGAGTTATTGACGTTTGATCGGCTATGTTCAAGATCCAAAACTACACAACAGAAGACACATGCGTCGACCGTGGTGACAGGTTTCGGGTGATCAACGGCTATACATAGTTATGCAAATGAGCAAGTTGCTCGAAAATGGCAAGGAAGCGTTCCGGGCTTGGTTGGCAATCTAGCGGGCAATAATTTATGTCTCCTGGGACACCCGACAGCTCCGGACTGATTGAGTCACTTGTCAGACGATGCGATAAATTTGTACAAACACGTGTATTTTAACGCGTACACACCTCTCCACATGCGACGACGACAGCACAGTTAGCGCGCGGAGGCTCTTGTATTCATTTAAATGGTAATCGTAACAACCTGATTGGATCGGAAAACGCCTTAAATTGCAGCACATCTTCATCGGATGAGGTGAGCTCGGCAGGTTGTTGTTGAATATTAATTTATGTCATCATTATTGCGTGTTTAGATTTGGTGTGATCAACATTTTCGGGAGATTCTACTTGAGTATAGACTAATAATCTATTGTATTTATATAAAGACAAATCTTTTCGCCCACTTCATGCACCTGTCCGAACTAAATCAATTCTAATGATTCGATAAATTTCATGATCTACGTTCCGACTTTATTGAGTCTTCGAGACAGACAGCAGCCATGACACAGGTATCCATCCATAGACGACCATTGGTATAGGTGCAACCTGTGAAGTGGTCACCTCTAGAGCTGGGTGCGGTTCAACTCAATTAAATTCCTAGACACCCCGGTAAGAATGGTCATTCCCGATATTAAACTCAGACTGTATACACATGTTCTCGGCTATTATGAGGCACACACAGATCGCAAGCAGAATCCATCGACTGCGGCGAGACAGCGTTAACAATATTTATGGTTACGTTGCTAAACGGTTTCCAACGCTGGTGGCTAAAATAAATTAATCCAAGTGCTCGTTTGGCACATACTACGAACGCAGAGTACCTACCAATCGGTGTATAAATAAACTATAAAATTCAATTTACAATTAAAATAAATAGTTATGTTCTGACGAGCGAGCTAACCGAGAGGGACATCTTTCTCTGCGCAGCAAACTGCACCGAAGAAGAAGCGACATAAACAGGATATTGCAAGTAATTAAGCGGAGGAAATTAATGTCGAATGGGATGGCCCGCTGGTGGTAATGGAAATTAACACCCAAAACGACAAATTGGAAAATAATACGAGTTTATGGCGGAGGGCGTGAACAGGTCAATTTATTAGATTACTAATGGCTTTGATAACAATTGTTTATTATAAGATAAAAATTTCTGTAAATGTAGTTTCATGTCTACAAAAGTGGTAAATTTTAAGCAATACAAACCTATAAAAAGATAATAGACGCCAAGTTCTCATCAGTAATCTATACAAAGTCCTAGACTACTTTCTAGCTTGGAGTTATAAGTATACTAACGATAACTGAATGAGCAGCAGATATTTCCTTGGTTCAATAAAACACGTCTGGTTCCGAGCGATTATCAGATAGAAGTGAACTCGTAATCTTTATTCACACCAAACAATCGTTCTACATAACGATAGTATTATTCTGCGTCGAATGAGAGAATACCACGCATGATTGCTGCTTGCTTTGTACTACATAACGTTGCAAAACATTTTAACGACGAGGACTTCGAGCCAGAGGAAACTATTACCTATGATATTGCCGTACCGCGGCCAACAGTCACCAACAGCTCACTTTTACAACGAGGACAAAAACGTCGTGATGCGATCGCTTCATTTCTACGAGGCGATAATGTTCATTGAATAAGTTTGTTCCATCATGTTGTGTATAATATCTATAATATAAGTATAGATAAAAAAAATAATAATGTTATGTTCCTTCAAAAAGTATATGCCTATGATATGCACTTTAACAACTAGATAGGCAGTACTCTCAGGACAGTACTATTGGTGAAAATACTGCTAGTAGTATGTCGACTATCACGGTCGAATGTAATTTTTTGGGACTTCATTATAGTGATTTAGACACTGGACGCAGGTTATTTGTACACTTTAAGTAATACGAGTTTTATAATATTTCACTCATGGATAACTATGCAATGCTGCTTATTAGATATCATTGATACAGAGATGTATTCCGGATGTAGAAGTATCCATTGAATGAGACATTTGTTAAGCATTTCGTGTAAAAAAGTAGTCCCACCCTTCTAGGCGATGCACAAATCTTGGAGGGATTGTAATGTGGGAATTCTATTGCATATATTTACATCACCTGAAAATAATATAAATCATGTTGGGAGAAACATAACAAGGTACGATTTTGGATTCACTATACTTTTAATGAGCCCAAAACATGGTGTAATTTAGCAAATTCAACGTTGTACTTATTGGATTTTTGCCATTTTATTTGTACAAACTACTTACCTACATGGAAACCATAGATGCAGCGCAGATTATCCGAAAACAAACGATTAAGGAAAACGATTTTTTAATGCCCGTATTACACGGTAACCAGAATATACTCTTTTAGGACTATAAAGTACGCATAATCCTGGAAAAGTGGAACTACTCTTAAAAGGAGTATAATTCGTTTACTCATTTATGAGTATACTACTCATACGTCAAAATAGGCATACTTTTTACTCCTTTTCTACTAAAAAGTGTGTAATTTTTACTCTGAGAGCAGAAGGCAAATGTGTACTTTTTACCCCTTGAAGGATGGATTTGCGTTTTGAAATTGGCAAGGTTTCTCAATTTAGTTCGTTTTTAGAATAAAACATATTTGTCCTATAGGACAGTCATAAATATAAAAGGATTTTATTTTAGCAAATTACTTCATTGGAACATTCGATTTTCCATAGCCTCTGAAAGTGTTTAGGGACCATCAACCTTTTGTCATAACAGGTCACACAAAAAGTTTGTATGATCCAGTTAACGTTAAATGTTCATATTAGAATCTGCAGATTCTTTCGGCATCTCAAGCTCTAGCCAGTTTCCTTGGTGCCGTGGCAGGTTCCAGTAACGGTGACAGCTTTGCTTTTCTTTGATGAGCTGGATCGCTGTGAACGCAAATAGCACTGACACGTCGAAGATCGCGCCGGTGTTATTCTTGAGCCTCTTCGGGTTGCGATGCTTAAGCGATACTTCAATGGTGATCTTGCCCTTGTTCAGTGACCTTGGCTAAGCGACTCCCAGGAACTTCTTGTGGACCAATCTGCTGTAACGGTACGAGCTCAGATCGATGCTAATACGTTTCCTGATGCTCCGGCGTTTAGCAGGGAAGCGTTGTGATCGAACTCACAATTCCTAATATAACCGGGCATCAATGATCATTTAATATGTTCGGAAGCATTAAAAACATTACATACCTGCTGCTTGATACACCAAACTGTCCGTGTCCACTTTACTTAATTGTATTCCCCAACTGACAATGATTGCAACTATGGAGTTGCGAGCACCATAATTTTCTTTACTTGTCATGGAGTTCTTTTTACGCATTTTCGAATTCTATTTGCGTTCCACGAAAAGCGTAAAAAATACTCCCCCGCCAATATCTAAAAGTACGCATAATTTGACGTATAGACAATATTCTCAAAAGTGATTAAAAATACTCTTAAAATGAGTATTCCAGTATTACCGTGTAAAAATTTTAGAACCCTTCCATTCAAAAAAAATACTATAAGGGTGGGTGAGGGTTTAAAGTGACCAATTTTAGCGTTATGTTATTTGTGAATGAATCCTTGGATTATTGATGGCACTGATTCATGACAATAGAAGAGCAGGGATGCGAAAATATAAATAGAGGATAAAAATAAACCATGCAATTGCGAGAGATTAGAGATGAAATTCATACTAGAATGATAGTGGCGGCGCTGTAGTAATTAAAAGTATGTTACCAAAAACTTTTTCTTTAAATTGGTAATAATAACAGCTATCTTATACTTATACAAAATTGCAATAAGATTAGAAACAATTGAACAAAAGGTTACAGATAGTGCGCTGTCAACAAGTATGACAATATGTTTGAAATCTGGTTATTGCCGTGGTGCCTATTTTATTATAAGTCCCCGTGTGTGCATGAATGGATGGAGTGGAGTGCATTAATGAATTATGTTCGGATATATTTAAAAATGTCGGACAGAATTTAGTTTTCACCTTGAATCTCCTTCAACTTCAACAAAGTTAATTGTTTTTTCAACGCCAAGATTTCCATTTCTTTGTGATGTCGTTCGTCTTGCTGCGCTTGTAGCTGTGCCGTATACGACTGCTGAGCTTTGATAAGCTTCAGTTGTTCCTCCAAAACCATCTTCTGACTAACGCCCTGCTTGGAAACTTTCTGTCGAGCAATCTGTAAATAGTTTCATACTCATTAGTACTCGTCAGTGAATCCCAAAAAAAAAAAGTAATTTACCTGGCTTGTAGGCGTGTTGTGAATTTCTATATCCGAAAATTCTTCTGACTCGTTCCCATCCTCGGTCACGTCATGAACTGCTTCCTGAACTGCTATTGCATTTTTCGATGAACTACCAATAGCCATTAAAAGTATTTAAAAGAGTCATAACAGAAAATTTTCATTTTTTCTTCTTTAATTGAAGTGTTTTTATAATTAACATTAAGTTAAACACTATGACAAATTTCATATGTACTTACAAGAACGTTTGGCCACGCTGGGGTTGTCGACTCCTCCCATCAATTCGAAAAACTTTTTTTCCGATTCTTTTAAAATAATTTTTCGATTTCCCGTTTGATGTCGGTCCGTCTTGGCCTTTATTCGTGCCTTCATATTGTTGATTTTTTTCATGACCTGCTCATGGGTCATGTCAATTCCGTGCTGTATCAACAACTGCACGCACATTTCTTTGGCTGCTTCCTTCTTCTTAAGCTTCACGGGAGGGGCCTGGGATTTCTCCAGAAGGATTTTTCCATGAGCAGATACGAATTTGGCATCGTCACAAAATTTTACGGCTCCCTTCTTGCCATTCATTTTTGGGTCGCCTCCATGATGATCATCTTCATCAGAGCCTAAACATAAAATCGTTACGATTATCACATCAAATTAAAAATGATTAAGGTACTTACTGAGCTCCTGATCCAGCAAATATTCTTCTTCATAACATTCGTTATCCATCATTTTCACCAGCACTTTGTATTGCATTAAATCATTTTTACAAACATTAAAAATAAACACTTAACAACACATTCAACAAATTAAAACAACTGACGATCTATCTGTGCCCCGAGAGAAACATCCTATGTCGATGTGCTTCAGTAAAGATGTGGGCCAAAGTCCCCTTTGTCTGTATTAGTCGAAAAAATAACCAAAACATTGCCACCCACACTGGGCGGGCGGAGTGAAACGTCACGTCTGTTATGAAAAATGTACTGAGTATGCCAGACGTGACGTCACATTCGGCTGCCATCGGCCATCTTCGGCAACCCAGCTGAGAGTTTCTCTCTCAAAAGAGAGAAAATTCTTCGAACAAATACTACTTTAGGGTTTGGGCCACACCTGTAGTAAAGCACATCGATTCTATGTGTTGCCCATTGCGAGATATGACGAGGTTTCATTAAAGGTTTTGTCCATCAGTCAAATCCCGCAAATGTGTTTTCATTGCGTTTTGCATTTTGTCTACAACAGCCAAGTAGTTGTATACATAGCTTGATTTGGTGTAGGATTCAGATCCTATTTGGGCACCTTGAATTAATTTGTGCCATGTGGCACCAGCAATATAAAGTCTGTGTCTGGGAATTCCTCTATTTATAATTTTAATTGCCTATCTTCAGGCCCAAACACAGAACATTCAGATATGGAACATTCACAAATCCACTCAAACAATTGTCACTAACATGTAAGATAAAATGAACCGTAACACAACCTTCAACCAACGGAACGAAATTTTTGTGGATGGTCTAGAAGCATCCACAAAAATTTCGTCAATTTGATTGGAGGAACGGTGTTGAGGAGGACGATTACTTCCTAATCTAACTTAAATTACGCAATCTCAAACAAATACTCCATACAACGATGGAACTTCGAGTATTGCTAACGGTAACGGTAACGATAACGAAAGACGGTAAACGAAAAATAATACCTGACGCATCACACATTGAAACAGGAAGAGAACACCAAACTTGGTGACAGAACCTAAAATTACTTAACTTACAACTAGGTAAGTGAAGAATCTTGTCCTCAACACCTGAGTTACAAATTTTTGTCGGGGAGCCATATTACATAAAAATTTGACAGACATACAAAATAGACAATAAATACAAAAATTAACAAATTAAAATGATCGACGATCTCTCTGTGCCCCGAGAGAAACGTTCTATGTGTTGCCCATTGCGAGATATGACGAGGTTTCATTAAAGGTTTTGTTTATCAGTCAAGTCAAAAGATATTTTAGTTACAGTAGACGTTCGATAACTGCAAGTCATTTAACTGCAATGCTTTTTAACTGCAATTCGATAATTGCAACAGTTTTGCAATTATCGGACCGCTAAACTTCAAACTGGTGTCAAACTCAATGACAGCTGCATTGCGCTGCACATTTAGATGCACTTTTATTGCATCTGACGTCGATTGACAACCGTTTGACGTCTAGAATGCGTTGCAGTTATCGAACGGCATTCGTAAACTGAAAAGTAAACATTTTGCAGTTATCGACCGGCTACTGTACTATATAAATAAGATTGTCGCTTCGGTTCCCTTTGTTCTGCTGTCCGAAACATGTGTACATACCTGTCAAATCGTATGGATTTTCCTTCTTTGACATTGAGCTCCCCTATCCTCGCCAGCAAAAGATGTTCCGGACAGCGACGACAGCGACAATATTTATCTAGTAACTAAAATATCTTTTGTCAAATCCCGCAAATGTGTTTTCATTGCGTTTTGCATTTTGTCTACAACAGCCAAGTAGTTGTATATGTAGCTTGATTTGGTGTAGGATTCCGATCCCATTTGGGCACCCTGAATTAATTTGTGCCATGTGGCACCAGCAATATAAAGTCTGTGTCTGGGAATTCCTCTATTTATAATTTTAATTGCCTATCTTCAGGCCCAAACACAGAACATTCAGATATGGAACATTCACAAATCCACTCAAACAATTGTCACTAACATGTAAGATAAAATGAACCGTAACATTTGCTCAAAAACAGATCGCAAAAAATAACTCGAACCAAGAAAACACTCGACAAGAAAAACAAAAACATAATTTTTGACAGAGCAAATGCTATGTTCGAAATTCGAACTTACTTTGAGTAAAGCACAGTTTTATTCATATGATTTTGAGTAAATGCTCACTGAGTTTACTTTGCTCAATTTGTTGCATTTGTTAGTAAATACTCGATTTTATTCATACCACCTAATAGAGCTAATAAACTATACACGGAACCGCGAATCAACTCACTTTACGGTTCCTTTCACTCAAATCCGCCTTTGCGTGGAAGAAGCCAAAAATAAGTAAAATGCGAAAAAAAATCCGGTGAGTACTTTACCTTTACTCCCGTGTTGAATTTTCACCAACTATGAAGTTTCACCAACTCAAATTAATGTTATTTTCACTCACTCGAGACTGTGGTGAAAAGAAC
The DNA here is from genome assembly GCF_024139115.2 of Armigeres subalbatus. Lineage (NCBI taxonomy): Eukaryota > Metazoa > Arthropoda > Insecta > Diptera > Culicidae > Armigeres > Armigeres subalbatus. Next base: position 409,971,688 of record NC_085140.1, on the reverse strand, counting down.
TCAAATTTGGCTTCTTCCACGGAACAGAACACGTTGGTTCGATGCAGTTCTCTTTGTTTATAATATCATTCATGAGATGGAGTGAGAAAACTACCTAATACTGAGTTCGAAATTTGAACTTCGTACTTAAAGTTGAGTTCTTTAAACTTTTTTTCAGGTTCTTTATTTTTTTTTCTGTGTAGAGGAGGACTGTCGCTGTCGTCACTGGCGAAACATCTTTTGCTGGCTTTTGCTGTTTATTGATGTTGGTCAAGTTATATCCCACCTACACTTTCGATAAAAGCTTCTCTGAATTTATCGCCCGCGCACTAGTGATTTCGTACCATCTGTTTAATTGACATCGTTATGTCATACAGGACACACACATATACAACAAAAAGTAGCCTCTGAATCCCTGAAGAAGGTGAAATATACACCAAAACGTCGGAAAATAGACGCAACAACGTTTTAGCTGCTCTATATGACTGAAAAACAAAATTGAGCACAACAGTCGAAAGTATCACATCAACTCTATAATAAATTCTGAAATTCTTGTTTGGAATACTTTTAATAATTTCTACTGATGTAGATGGGTACAATTCCCCGCAGTTGTAATGGATTCGACGTGCCCCTCAAAGAAGCCATCCTTCGGAAAGCTCAAAAAGAATTGCGAATCTATTTATTAGTCTGTTTGATAAAATTGCTGAAAGGATATTCTTTTTATACCGTGGGCTTCGCGTAAGTGTCTCTGCTTACGGGTCCGCCACCTCCTTTTTTTGCCCTTCACACAGAATTGTAATTAAATTCGATTGTACTATTGGGTGGAGCCGCATGCAGAGCAAGACTCAAGCCAGGGTGATGGATAACAACATACATACATACATACTTTTAAAAATTTCTACAAAATTCCTTTGGAAATTATTTTAACAATTCTACTAGAATTTTTCCAGGTATTCCATAAGACATTCCATTCCCCCAGAAATTAATCTAGTAATTCCTTCGAAATTTCCAACGCCATTTCCTTCCAAAACTCTAGGACGAATTTTCAGATATCTCCGTACGAATTCCTAGAGCAGTTTCCAAAGGACCTCCTAAAGGAGTTACCGACATTCTTAAATTTCTTAAAGAATTTCTTTGGACATTCCTCCAAGAATTCCTTCGGAATTTTCTCCAGAGATTCCTTTAGAAAATCCTCCAGAAAATACAACGGATTTAAATACAGAAATTCCTCAAGGCTCTAAGAATTTTCTTCAGATATTCCTTCAGAACTTCCTCCAGGACTTCCTGGAAATTATTTCAAGAAAACCACGGGTGGGTCACGTAACCCATCGTGCTCCAGCTCCAGAAGCCAAAAGATTAGTTTTGCGTTCGCATATCATGAGGCTAACACAATGATACTCCATGCCCAGGGAAGTTAAAAAAAATCCTACGAGACTGGGAATCCAAATCCAACATTCATTATGGTGTTGATTTGTAGCCGCGTTTGTAAGCACTGGACCAATCAAGATATGTAACATTCAAGCATTCAAAAAGTTGATGAACCGGCTAATTGTTTTCCATATTTTCACTATTTTTACTCAAAATTGATTATATTTGCAGTCTAATCAAACCATAAAGTTGTGCCAAATACTGCTTTTTGTTGTTGAAATAATTCGATGAATGTTAATGGTAAAATAGCTACTTAATTAATGCTTGATAGGTTGCCTTGGTTCGGCAGATGCGAACGCACTGCATAATGTGATTTTTATGTTGGCCAAACATCGGTGTGAAATACGAAATTCGGCGGCGTGGAGCCAACCGGCGGCGGCGGCGCACAGGTCTAGTCGTACGCATGTTAGGCAGGGAATGGGGTAAGAAACCCTAGTTACAAAAGTTATGGCCAACATACATTTTTTTGCAAAAACAAACTTTTTATATGATTCTCGGAGCCCCTTTTTATTTGCAAAATGAATAACAAATATTAATTTATTTTAAACCCTCTCTTTCGTACGACTTTTTTCAAAGATTTCAATAGGAAGGAATCACCTTTGGAAAAAATGCTAGAACAAAAGTTATTTGGCATAGCAAAAATTAGTGGAAAACAAAAAAAAAGTTTTTGGTTGTTAATCAATAGTTACTTGCTTGTTTTCCATATTTTCACTATTTTTACTCAAAATTGATTATATTTGCAGTCTAATCAAACCATAAAGTTGTGCCAAATACTGCTTTTTGTTGTTGAAATAATTCGATGAATGTTGAAAGGTGCAAAATTTGATGGAGCTCTTTTGCTACCATAGGAAGGAAAGGGTTTGTTTTTATTAGAAATCGTCCATATCGGACTATATGTTCAAAAGTTATGACCAAAAACTCTTTTATTTAACGAGTATTTATCCTTACTGATTTATTGCACAAAGTTGCATTTGACGATGCTGTCTCATTGTTTTGTGATAGCCAAAATAATAAGTTTTAAAAACTGACTCTTTTTCCGAGTACGATCAAATACCCTACCAGCGCAACTCACACCGATTTTGTTGCAGTAGCCCATAGAATTTGGTTGTATATGGCCAATAGAAACTTGTTTACAACATGTGTGCTTCCTGCACAGAAAAAAAATCCATGGTAACAATTACTATTTTGTAGACTACGCCATGTTTTAAAAATAACCACAAATTTTCAGTTAAATGAACCATGCATTCGTACAAATTCATCACTGATTCAGTTCATGTAACAACATTCCACCAGGACCACAGTTGATTTTTACTGCGCGCATGGTAAAATCAAACGGGTTTGTTGTCTACTGAAAATCGTCGGTGCGTATTCTTAAATTAACCCTCGGAATGGTAGTTTCGACCGCAACATTTTTTTGCGTGTGGGAGAGATCTGAGTAGGCAAGGCCGCGTTGTCAATAACAGTTCTATTCTGTTGTCACGTATTTTTCCATTAATATTAAAGAAATGTGGGTTCATAGCTAGTGTAGTGTCAATAGAATATACTGATTGAAGATTTTTGGAACGACGGAGCAGCTTTAATGTTTGTGAAAATGAGCGGAACGGAAAGAGAAAGAATCTTGTTTCTTATTTTTCGTTCCTCTCTCTTCTCACTCACACTTCTCCCTTCACACATCTCCCTTCTCATTTCGCTCTTCTCACTTTTCATTTTTCACTTCTCACTTATAACTTCTTATATCTCACTTCTGACTTATAATTTCCCATTTTTCACTTCTGTTTTTTTTAATTTATTTCCCTCCCACTTCTTACCTCGCACTTCTCAATTCTTTTTAATTTTGCTTGATTTCTCATTTAGCACATCTCACTTCTCGCTTATAACTTCTTATATCTGAATTCTGACTTCTTATTTCTCACTTGTCATTTTTCATTTCTAGCTTCTAACTTTTCACTTCTCACTATTATTTCTCACTACATATTTCTCACTTATAACTACTCACTTCTCACTTCTTACTTCAAATGTCTCACTTCTTATTTTTAACTTTTCACTTCTCACTTCTGACTTCGCACTTCTCATTTGTCACTTTTCACTTCTTTTCACTTCAATTGCCTCTAGCAGTTAGAATTTTTTCCTCTGGTTGAATTGAACCATGTAGGAATTACAATGTTTTCTACTTAAACTAAACTTAACCTATTTTATACTAAGGGTACAAGGAGTTAATCGTTGCAATAGAAGATTGCAACGATTTTTGTCTAAAATTGGAAATTATTTTGTTGGACATTTGTTGCAATGTCTCAATATTAGAAATTCTATGAAGTTCATTGGTATTATACCACGGAGGCAACTTCAGAATCATTTTCAAAATTTTATTTTGAATCCTCTGGAGTGCCTTCTTTCTGGTATTGCAGCAACTAGTCCATATTGGCACAGCATACAACATGGCTGGTCTAAAATTTGTTTGTAAATCAAAAGGTTGTTCTTAATTCAAAGTTTTGATTTCCTGAGTATAAGTGGATATAATCACTTAATATATTTGTTACATTTGGCTTGAAGGCCTTCAATGTGATTTTTAAAGTTAATTTTGATCTAGCAGAAGTCCTAAATATTTAGCTTCACAGACCAATTAATTGGAACACCATTCATAGTGACAATATGTCTGCTAGAAGGTTTCAAAGAAGAAGCTCTCGGCTTATGTGGGAAAATTATAAGCTGAGTTTTGGAAGCATTCGGGGAAATTTTCCATTTTTGCAAGTAAGTGGAGAAAATATCCAAACTTTTTTGCAATCTACTACAAATGACACGAAGGCTTCGCCCTTTGGCTGAAAGGCCCGTGTCATCTGCAAACAAAGATTTTTGACACCCTGGTGGTAAATCAGGTAAGTCAGAAGAAAAATGTTATACAATATGGGCCCCAGTATGCTGCCTTGGGGGACACCAGCCCTTACAGGTAATCTATCAGATTTAGTATTCTGATAGTTTACCTGCAGTGAGCGATCTGATAAATAATTTTGGATCAGTTTAATGATGTACAGAGGAAAATTAAAATTCATCAATTTTACAATCAAACCTTCATGCCAAACACTGTCAAATGCTTTCTCTATATCAAGAAGAGCAACTCCAGTCGAATATCCTTCAGATTTGTTGAGCCGAATTAAGTTCGTAACTCTTAATAACTGATGAGTGGTTGAATGCCCATGGCGAAAACCAAATTGCTCATCAGCAAAAATAGAATTGTCATTAATATGAACCATCATTCTATTTAAAATAATCTTTCAAACAGTTTGCTCATTGAAGAAAGCAAACTGATTAAGGATAACTAGAAGCCTCAGCTGGATTTTGTCCGGCTTCAAAATTGGAACAACTTTGGCGTTTTCCATTTATCTGGAAAGTATGCCAATTGAAAACATTTGTTAAATAAATTAACCAAAAATGATAAAGAGCTCTCAGGAAGTTTTTGAGAAGTATGAAAAAAATACCAACATGACCCGGGGGTCACATATTTTTAAAGTTTCTAGTAATAGATCTCACTTCATCCAAATTGGTTCCGAACGAAGGGTCAAAAACAATCTCTTGATTGAGAATGTCTTCGAAGCTTCGTATAACCTGATCCTCAATTGGACTAGTGAGACCTAGACTAAAATTATGGGCACTCTCGAACTGCTGAGCAGGTTTTTGAGCCTTTTCGCCATTTGTTAATAAAATTTTATTTCCTCTTTAAGCGCTGGAATTGGCTTTTGAGGTTTTTAAGAATTTTCGTTAATTTAAAAGGGTTTCGAACTGGGATCCAACTTCGAGACATTATTCTCAAAGTTGGTATTTCTCAGAATAGCGAAACGTTTTTTAATTTCATTTTGCAAATCTCGCCAAATAACTTTCAAAGCGGGATCGCGAGTTCTTTGGTATTGCCTTCTTCTCACATTTTAAGACGGATCAGTAGCTGAAGATCGTCGTCAATAATAATGGAGTTGAATTTAACTTCACATTTCGGAATTGCAATGCCTCTGGCTTCGACAATTAAATTTGTCAAAGATACGAGAGCATTATCAATATCACTTTTGGTATCGAGAGGAATATCAACATCAAAATTCCTATCGATATACGTTTTGATATAAATCCCAATCAGCTCTATGATAATTAAAAGTAGAGCTGATTGGATTATAAATGGCTTCTTGTGAGATTTCAAATGTCACAGGAAGGTGATCAGAGTCAAAGTCAGCATGAGTTACCAATTGGCCACACAGCTGACTTGAATCCGTTAAAACTAAATCAATTGTAGAAGGATTTCGACTGGAAGAAAAACAAGTTGGTCCATTGGGATATTGAATAGTATAATATCCCGCAGAACAATCTTCAAATAAAATTTTACCATTGGAATTGCTTTGAGCATTATTCCATGAACGGTGTTTGGCATTGAAGTCACCAATTACGAAGAATTTTGATTTGTTGCGAGTCAGAATTTGAAGATCAGCTTTCAACAAATTCTTTTGCTGCCCATTGCATTGAAAAGGCAAGTAGGCTGCAATGAAGGAAAATTGTCCAAAATTTGTTTCAACAGAAACTCCCAAGGTTTCAAAAACTTTGGTTTCAAACGAAGAAAATAATTTATGTTTGATACGTCTATTAATGACAATGGCGACCCCACCACAGGCGCTGTCAAGACGATCATTTCTGTAGATAAAATAGTTTGGATCTCTTTTAATGGAGAGTCCTGGTTTTAAATACGTTTCAGTTATAATGGCAATATGCACATTATGAACTGAAAGGAAGTTGAATAATTCATCTTCCTTACCCTTTAGAGAGCGGGCATTCCAATTTAGAACTTTCACACAATTATTTGGATCCATTGAAACGGAGTCCGATAACAATTTTTGTGTGTACTTTATACCAACCTGAACAGCTTCAGGAATGGTATTTGCTTTGAACATTGCATCAATCATGTGATGCAATTGTTCAGTTAAAAATCAAAATCGGAAGCAGTCATGCTACCTGAATCGGCAACATGACCGTTATTTTCCGTTGGGACATGGGTATAAACCTCATTTTGAGAAGAGAAATTTTGTCTACCAGCAGCGATGTTTGCATACGTAGGTACATTGGAAAAATTGGAATTTACTGAAGTGCTTGCTACCCGTTGACGAGCGGCAAAATTTGTTTGTGAATTGTGGTGGGTATGAATTGCTCGACCGGTAACCGGTTTAGAAATTTGAGCGTTTGAAAAATTTCTTCCCGTCGAATTTGGGATCCGATTGGAATTTCCGTCATTAATTTTGCACGGGAATTCAAAACTTTTGCGTGGAGGGCATTGCCAGAAGTTGGATTTGTGCTTGCCCCCACAGTTTGCGCACTTAAATTTATTGGAATCTTCGCTCACAGGACATGCGTCCTTGGCGTGAGAGGTTCCACCACAAATCATGCATTTAGCATCCATGTGACAATGTTTGGTGCCATGACCCCACTTTTGGCACTCACGGCAACGGGAAGGGTCTTGGAAATTCCCCCAAGGCCTGCGCAAACGCTCCCCTGTAACACAGACATGCGACATCATACAGGACTTTTACAAACTTTTCATATTATTTAGTTCACTTTTGTTAAAATGAACTAAATAAAATTCTTGAGAAATGCCCCTCTGGGAAGTACCAGAATGGGATTTCTTTTTCATCTTAATTACTTGGACTGGTGAAAATCCAAGTAATTGAGAAATTTCAATTTTAATCTCATCCAGTGATTTGTCATCACTGGGGAGACCTTTCAAGACGACTTTGAACAATCGCTCAGTTTTGTCGTCGTATGTGAAGAATTTATGGCGCTTCTCAGTTAAATAGTGAAGAAGACGTTTGCGATCGTCAAAGGATCCCGGCAAAACGCGGCAGTCACCCTTCCTAGCAATCTGAAATGAAACCTTGATCCCCTGAAGGTTACTCAAAATCTCATTCCGGAAGCCAGAAAACTCGGCAACAGATACCACAATTGGCGGAATCCTTTGCTTTTTCGCATGAATCGAATCACCTGGGCTAGAGGTAGATTCGATTTGCTCAATTTCATAATTTTCATTAATCAAATCGAACTGATTGCTCAGTTCGATTGGAGAAGAATTATTTCCGATATTAGAGTTAGAAGGAATATCTGAATTCTCCAGCTTCCTTCTATTTTTACCGCGCTTGGGCAGGACGGTCTTGAAACCTTGTTTCTTTGAAGGAAGTGGAGAATTCAGAGACTCACCCTTCCTCTTGTTTTTATTAATACTCATTGCTGAGCGTGGAGACGTGACCTTCTAAGAGGTTTTTTCCCAGAACGGTGTCCCTGCAGGATTACCACCGCTTGTCGGAATTTTACTTCCGCAAACGGGTCCAACGTAAAACGAAGGCACGGGTCCTTGCAAAGATCGTAACGGGATCAGTGGGTACAAATAGCGCTAAGAAGCACCGTTGAAATTAAAATAGCTTCGGGTAGTATTAAAAACTTCCTTCCGCAGAGAGAGAAAGAACCGCACAGCACGAAAGCACGATGCGGTCTGACTTTTCACTCCTCATTTCTCACTTATAACTTCTTATACCTCACTTCTGACGTCTCGTCTCTTCTCATTTCTCACGTTCTCACTTCTTACTTCGCACTTCTCACTTCCCTCACTTCTCACTTTTTACTTCTCATTTCTCACTTATAATTTCGCAGTTCTCACTTGTCACATCCAACTTCTAACTATATTTTGCATGTAACTGTTTCTGACAACATCGAGTTAGTGAGGTAAAAAATGCATGGGAAAATTACTTCAGCATAGAGAATATCGAGTAAGAGAGATATCGATTTACGGAAGAAACGCAATATGCTAGATTCAAGGGACTTTGAATTTCATCGAGCAAGGGAAAATATCCAATAACAGAACATCGAGTTACGGAGAGTTCATGTATGTCTAACTTTCATTAAGCCTATCGTACATTATGTCGTACGCCCGGTATGCCTAACAGCCATAGTAGATGAAAACATCAAACCTTCGATGAATCTGAACGCAATAGTTAGTTTTCAACAGCAAAAAAAGACCGCGGCATTTAAAACTGATGCAGGGAAAATAATGGTTATGAGTTATGATTATTTTTGTTGAGGTTTTCATAAATTAAAATATTCTGAAATTCGGATACAATCATCTTCAATATGCAAAGATTTTTCGGACCAAATCCAAGCGAAAAAAAGCCTTGATGATAATAGATAATAGAATAGATCCAAACCTGCCAAAGCCGCAATTTACCCTACATGCCACATCTGTCAGTACTTCTGCAACATTCTGCATATCCCTAGAGATCGTTATACAACCGATTGATTTTATTATATTAATCTTTGTCAAATATAATGAATAAAAGATAAATGGGCACAGCATCTAGCCGTGCAAATATGAATGGAACTCGCTCGAAGCAGTAATACAAATTATTCATACATCACAGCACATAAGACAATATCCACCATATAAAAGCACTCACCGGCGCGCATATTGTGGATCAAGTGAAACTCGACTTCCATTATCGTCGTCGTCGTCGTCATCATCCGTATTATGTGATTTTTATGCTCGACAACACAATTCAGCACACGCCTTCGCTCGAGAGCGCAGATACCTTCCAAGCATTTTATTATATTCAGGCGACTCCAATCTATCGTCGGTCGAAGAAGGTCTCACACTCAAGTTGAGAAGCAAGTGAATAATAAATGAGGGACCACCAACCACGTCTTGGCGGAGGAGCCGATTTGCCAAACCTCTGATCCCAAGTGGTGCACTGAATCTGAGCGCACTCTGAAGAGTGCCCAGCGCGAATAATGAATGAATGCCTAGTAGTTGAATTTGTGAATGAATGGATGTTTTGATTTGATGTTTCGGTGTGTACATTTGGGGTAGGTCGTTAAACGATACACGCTTTGCTCAGATTCGATATTTGCCATGTTTGTTTTACGATTACTCAATACCGATTGTATGAATCATATGCGCTTTGACCCAATCTTTTCAACAGAATCGCATAATGCTTTGCCGATCTATACTGGGACGCCGCTTGACATCATATTCCGCGGCTCCGAGCCATGGACCAATTAATTAAATTTCCACCCCATTTGTCGCAGCAGCCTCGATCGCTCGGCTTCGTTTCACTTGCCATTTTTGTCAACGAGACGCAAACCACCGACATTCAGTCACAGTGCCACAATAATTACTTTTCAATTAACTGGCAAATTGGAGTTCTCAGCCACCCGCAATCCATCGTGTTCGATTTGTGGCTCTACATACAATTGTTTTGCATAAAAAAAAGTTTGTTCGACTCTGACTGAATACGACACGATCGATCTTTACCGAGCACCAGCTCTACCCACGTGAATTTGAAAAGAATCCGGCGTCTCCATTGTGAACAAACAGCCCAAACTAACGACAGCGCCCGTGACTCATTAGCCACACAATCTAACGCTCCACAGTGCTTGTTTGTTTGGTTTTGCATGGCAGTTGTAAAACAATGTTTCAAGATCCTGCAACCTAGTTCCTTCCTCTGGTTTCCATCTGCCAATCAATTGTTTATGCACCCGAGCTCTCCGCGCTGCTACCAAGCTGTGTTCCTTAACTATAGTGTAGCACCTCCCGCTGTGGCTGAAGGAGGACTTCAGTATTGAGTTTCGCGCCTTCGTTGACGTCTATAGCAGCGGACCACGTTGGGTAACGAAATACCTGTGTGTTAAAATTTCCTTGTGAAAAAAATGACAACGTTCGAAAGACAGGTGAGTGCGGGAATTGATTTCACACTGCGAGCGGTTATTATTCTGGTGGAAATGCTTCAGTTGTACTTGGTATTAAGAGTGTTCTTTAAAAAATCTAATAAATTTTAATCGAAGATGCATAATGATCTACTGTTATATTTTACATATCATACATATTATAAATTTATCTAGCTAAATGCAGATATATATTATCAATCTATCTTTAATTTCTTACGGATTCCAGATTTAAGGAAAATAGTCTTATTTATCTATGGGTTTTGGAAAATGTAATCATCTTCTTCTGAACTTTGCATGAACATATCTCAATTCAAAAGTAATAAAAGTTTTCAAAAATTAAAATAAGAAGCTGTTTAAATTTCGAATGAATTTAATAAATAAAAGGAAATTCCAAACAATAATATCGAAAAATTATCTCTCTTTGTATTAAAAGTTTTCGACATATCCCTGTCAATAATATTTTAGAAGCATTTTAAAACACGGCTACGGCTGCGTCAAAGCGAATTAACAATTCGTCGTCAATTAAGGGTTTAAAGATTTTTCTGATAAACCGTCGTCGTGAGTAACAGAAACAAAAAGTTCAATCAAACTCGATGTGTTCAATTGCACTACATGTGAAAAATTAAGTTCGAAAAATGTTTTGGATAGTAACCACTTCCTTCGGCGAAACCAATACGCAAGACAGCAATTAGGTGGGTGAGGGTCTGCGTAATTATTGTATGGCTCCCAATCGAGTTCAGTACAATTAAAGTGAATTGCCTAGTTTCCGGGTCTAGCGTACTGATTTCATGGGATCATGGGTTGACATCAAGGAAGGAGCGCCCAACAGAGCTCTGGTCCCCACAAGTCCCTATCTCACGCTTCCATGGGTCGTCCAATGACAAAAGACCGCCAGCTAAGGGTTGTGTACTTAACTGATAGTGCAGCCTGGGCACTGTTGTCCTTCTGACATCAGCTAGAGTGAGAAGGTACGCCTCGAGCGTCTGTTCGCCAGGAGGTGCGTCTCAAACAAAGTCTGCCTGGTATCCAGAGGCTGATTAATAAAATGCTGTATTGCGTCAGCTATACCTAAGGTGGCAGCACCACCAGCGCGATGTAAGTAACGCAACCCCGGTAAGGTAGCTTACTGAAGCCTCTCAAATACCACGAAAAATGGAGATAGAAGAAAAAGAGAACGTTATTTTTGGCAATCGACCCGGCAACGAAATAAGGACTACGATGGAAACTCGGTACCTGGAATGTCAGGACCTTAAATGAACCTGGACGAGTGAGCCTTCCGGCTCGTGAACTGCAGAAGATTGGAGTGAACGTGGCCGCTATTCAAGAAGTCCGATGGTCTAGATCCAGAGCGTGAATTCCGAGCTGTGGACCCCACGATCAACATTGCATTAAAGTATAACATCTATCACAGCGGCGGCGGAAAATCAGAGCATGGAGGTGGTTTTGTAGTTATGGGCAAGCAGATGAAGCGAGTGATTCAGTGGAAACCCATCAGCGAACGAATCTAATCAACGTTTACGCACCGACAAACGATACATCCGAAGACGTGAAGGCCACATTTTATGAATGTCTTGATAAAGCCTATGGAGAGTGCCCGAAGCATGACGTGAAAATTGTTATCGGAGACGCTAATGCTCAGGTCGGTAGAGAGGACTTTTTCCGTCCCATAATCGGTAGAGAGAGCCTTCACTCCGCTATCAATGACAACGGCCTACGGCTAGTCAATTTCGCTGCTGCCAGAGGGATGCCCATCAGTAGCACCTACTTTTCACGAAAGAACATCCGAAAGCACACCTGGAGACACCCAAATGGTGAAACTTGCAACCAGATAGACCATGTTCTGGTGGAATCTGTACCATTTCGTCGAATGACATTTAGTCGAATGACATTTGGTCGAAAGGACATTACGTCGAATGGACATTTCGTCGAAGGGACATTTAGTCGAAAATGAATTTTAATCCACTAGTGGCGTAGGACATTTGGTCGAATGACGTTTGGTCGAAAGGACACTACGTCGAACGAACATTTGGTCGAATGGACATTTAGTCGAAATCAGAATTTAGAAAGAAGAATCTTCGTACATTTGGTCATATGAATTTTGGTCGTAGGACAGACCCGTAATGCTGGGTAGACACCTTTACGTGGTGTGTTACGGGGTAAGATTTACCACGGTTACATTGCCAGCTACAGGCAAATCCTGACCCAACGAATACCTTCCTCATTATCCAACTCCGTGGTACTTATGAGGGTGTCGCTAAGTCGGTGGCCTCTCGTTAAGTAAGTACTACATCAACACTTCCTTCCTCTCCCTAGTTACGGTGATGATGGGCGTGGCCAGGAGTAGTAATCCTCATGCTTTTGTTATTTTTGTTTAAGACTGGAATCAAGGACCACTCCCCTTCTTGATTTCTGATAGCATTCTAGATAAGGATCTCAAAAGTAAAACATGAGTATCACTAGTGTCCAATCTACGAATTACACCGTAACAATGCTAATGCTAATGCTAATGCTAATGCTATGAATTTTGGTCGTAGGACAATTGGTAGAAAGCGGATTTTCGAATTTATAATCTTGGTACATTTAGTCTTTAGTACGTTCCGTCGAATTGATATTTGAAAGAAAATAACTTTAGTCAATAACGATTAAAAAATAAATTATGTATTCCGGTGTTTCTAAAAGTTATGTAACTATTGCTCCAATATTGTCCAAAGAATTATGGGTTCATAAAAACAAAAACAATACGAAACGGTGAATATTCCGAGATTTTTCCAGACTGGATATTGACTTCGCGAACCCCTCTAACCGACTACATTGAATCTATACCACCTGGTAAAATGAAATGTAGTCGAATGATCATTGGTATAGTCGAATATACATTACTGCCGTTATACGCATAACTGTCCCATGTCCCATAACATTGATATCATTGTTTTTTGACCATGGGCCGAAAAATAGGGTCACCAGGGTCTCTAGAAGTTTCTATTAGCTCAGTTGAAAAATCCTCATTGGCTTCCGTACTCGTTTCTTCCGCTACTGAGTGAACTTCCTCACGTCCACTGAGTTCCTCTAATCAGTTTATTCATGTATCTTGTGGATTACACATTTATTAAAATTTAATAAAAAAAAGCCTTTCGACTAAATGTCTATTCGACCAAATGTCCATTCGGCTAAATGTCCCTTCGACCAAATGTCCTTTCGACTAAATGTCATTCGACTAAACGTCATTCGACGAAATGTCATTCGACGAACTGTCTCAAATCCGTTCTGGTGGATGGGCGATATTTTTCGGATGTTATCGATGTGCGGTCATTCAGAGGTCCGGAGGTCCAGGTCCAGAATGATATGCGGAGGTTTTATCAGTCTGTCAATGGCGTGCGGAGAAATACAGCGCCATCTCCCGTCATGTGCAACGACCAAGAAGGGAATTTGCTGACAGATAAAACCGAAGTGGCTGCCGATGGAAGCAACATTACGAGACTTTGTTGAATAGCGGAAGTGACGGTGCATCGGCTGAACTTCTCAAACATGGCAGTGAGCAGCTTTATGAAGTTCTGCACCATATTATGTCGATAATATGGGAAGACGAGGAATTGACTGCTAGCTAGTTGGACGGCCTCATATGCCCTCTCTTTAAGAAAGGACACAGGATGGAGTGCGCCAATTACCGAGGAATAACCCTCTTTAATTCGGCGTACAAAATTATGTCCCGTATTCTGTTCAACAGATTGAAACCTCTTGAAAAGTCCTTCGTCGGCGAATACCAAGCAGGTTTTCGTGAGAGCCGATCAACGATCAGTGATGTTCAGTGAAACGGAATGAATTATGGCAAATTAAGCTAGAACATGGTTTTCCGGCGAAACTGATACCTTAGATGGATCAAAGCAGGGTGGTGCACTCTCGAATCTACTGTTCAATGTAGCGCTCGCGGGAGCGATTAGGAGAGCTGGTGTGCAAAGAAGCGGTACCATTATCACAAGATCGCATATGCTCCTGGGATTTGCAGACGATATCGATATTATCGGGATTGATCGCCGTGCCGTGAAAGAGGCTTTTGTGCCTTTTAAGAGGGAGGACAGCGAGGGTTGGATTCACGATCAATACCAGCCAAACGAAGTACATGGTCGCTGGTAATCAACGTGGGTTCATTAATGGTGGTGGTAGCGAAATGGTGCTGGATGGTGAAAGATTTGAAGTGGTGGAAGAATTTGTGTATCTTGGAACATTAGTGACGTGCCATAATGATGTTACCCGCGAGGTGAAAAGGCGTATTACAGCTGCAAATAGGGTTTATTACGGACTTCGTAACCAGCTTAAGTCCCGTAGTCTGCAAACGAAAACAAAATTCGCACTGTATACTACTCTGATTCTTCCGGTGGCTCTATACGGCCATGAAAGATGGACGTTAAAGGAGGCTGATCGGAGAGCTTTCGGAGTGTTTGAGCTAATGTGCTGCGGACAATATTCGGCGGTAAACATGAGTGTGAATGAATCACGAGTTGTACCAGGTGTATAAAGGGCTGGATATTGTTAAGCTTATACAACACGGCAGACTACGGTGGGATGGACACGTTGTTCGTATGCCGGAAGAACGTCATGCGAAGATAATATTTAGTAGAGAACCCAGAAGAGACCACAGGCTTCGTGGAAGGCCGCGTACACGATGGCTTTTAGCAGTTGAAGAGGACCTGAGGGCGCTCAATGTTCAGGGCGACATGAAGCGATTGGCCCAGTATCGAGGCCAGTGGAGAACGAAACTCAATTCGGCGTAGGTTCATCGAAGAGCTGTAGCCTATCAAGTATCAAGTAAGTAAGAGTCAATATCGAGTCAATTTAATTTAATATCTTCTTTAGCATTTGATAACTGTGGAAGTGCTTAATGAACACTGTCCCAGCGGGGGATGGAATAACAACAAAAAAGGAAGAATCCTGATAGGATCTTTTTTTACTTTCCAGCTGTATGTAACATCTTTCTTTATGCACCTTGCATTATTCTAACATTCAACGCCGCACTGCAACACTTCAACAATTTAATAAACAGATAAAAATATGCAAAACTTCTAACTACCCACGCACCACGATTGGTGCAGTTCGACATGCTGGTGCCTAATGGTTTCAAATAGCGTCGTAGTCACTGGCGGTCGGCTCCGACACTCTATAGTTATGACAGCCAAGACACTGAGCAAACCTTCGACAGATCGATCGATTCAACGATCGATCTGCGCACACAATCGATTGATGATTGGCTGTTGTTCTGGGATGGTAATGAAATTTAAATCGGATACAATGATTGCACACAAAAATGTCTACAGAATTGCCCATTAGTGCATAAAGGTCTAATAGCTAAATTAATTTAGTTTGACATTTCGAAGCGAATGTGCACTGCGGGTGTTTGTCACCCGGCCACAGAGCTGTCAGGTTGAGATTGATGAAAATTAAATGATTATAGATTGTTCACGCCTCATTCGGGGTATGACTTGGTTCAACTTGAGATCATTATAGCATAAAACATCTGATTGTTCTATTAAAGATTTATCTCTACATCGAAGTGTATTAAAAAGTAGCATCAAGACGAATATTTCGAAGCCCAGAGTACCGAGAGCCATATCAGTCATATCACACTTCAAGCCTATTTACATTCCGGACTGTATCATTTCGAAAAAAATTTCTTTAAAGTATCTTGGTGTCAAAGTTCACACATCTCATAATCACTGAGCTACATTATGACGTTTTATATCCAATCCAGATACTATTTATCAAGTGTTGAAGCTCTGAATAGGCTATTTGATTAATTTACGGTATACATTAAATATTTCTGAGCTGTTGGTGCTTTTTTACGAAATTATTGCTTTAAGATGGAACTCAAAATAAGTAAAAAAAAACTCTCTTTCTGAACCTGTGAAGACATTTCACTGACAACAAGCTTCATCAGATTTTATTATCACGTCATGATAGATCGATTCTGTATCGTAGTTATTGACTCACTGTTCATCGGCGCTATCAACAACTGTGCGCAATCATATTTCCCTACCTGCATGAGCTCGGGCGGTATGTTATAGCAATTGGGAATCTATTGTTGATTGATACCACTATATCTGTCCAGATCGCGAAAAGTTGACATAAATGTGGCAAATTTATTGACAATAGACATGACAAACCGTCGGATTACCTCAGCCATACAGATCCCAGAGTTTGTAGGATCGATCTGTTTGTGGGGTTTGTCCCTTGCATACGGTCACCACAGACAGATGCCTACAGGGACCAGCCGGATTGGCATCTCGCGTGCAAGAGCAGAAGTTGTTGTTATTGAACTGTTGCCAACAGACAATCTATCACTTTTTGACGCTTATCGCGTGGTGAACCGAAAATAGCACCATTAGCTGGCCAATAAGAATTCGCGAATAAGAATTGACCTGAGAACTACAAATTACTCATTTTGCGATTTTAATTTACGAAGCCCAAGTTGTTGGTTTTTTTTTCTGATCATGATTTTAGTCGAAAGCACGCAGCTTATATGTTTCATATCTTTGATTTGTACCTGATATATCAATATGCATATGTTGCTCTATAAAATATATTTTCTTCGCGCGTATTTGTTAAGGTAACTGTTCCTAAGTATTGTGCCCAATCAAATCATACTCTAAAAGCAACAGTTTTTTTTCGCTTTTTTGAACCAAACTATCTGTATGTGTACTCGCCAATAATTTAGGAACTTGTTTTTATTAACCGACCAGATACCCTATCTAAATTCGTATAGACGTTGTCGGTTCATGACTGAGCCACAGCAGCTCATGTCGCGTTCCTATCCTGTACAGTGTCCGGACATATGTATCTTCATGCGACATGTTTGACTTGACATTCAAAAGCTATTCCAAAACACCCACACGTGCTACAAGCGTCTGGATCTGTACTCTTGTTGCCATTATGATGGTTGTTCAGTTTACTAATAAATAATAAAACAGGGCATCGAATTCTGTTTGGCGCCAACAGAATACTGCGCGTAATTTATAGGGCAGTGCTCAGGGGTCCAGGCACTATCAAGAGAGGAGGCCTCATACTTGTGGGGTTTGAGAAAAGTGCCTTCAACGTGTGTTAATAGATTCACACATCAGTTAACGAGCCTGGATTAAAAACAAAGATACGCAATACTCCTACCTTTAACAACCTTGTGCTCGATAGGAACAACCGATTTGACAGCAGTCAAGTGTGTCAATCGACGAGCAGCAAGCCATGATTTTTCCTCATCCAGTCAGACCTCCGCGGTGTGCACACGCATCCACGGGGAGTCGCTGTCATAGCTTCGTTCCGGCCATTTAGGGCCACACAATACTAAATACGTATCTATAGCATCTCTCAGACAACAATGATTTTCACGCCAAAATCCATTGATCACGGAACAGTCCTCGACTCTAGGGAAATGTGGTTCATCTAATTTGTTAGACTTCTTTCCTAAAAAAGCAATCTGCGATTTTTTTGTGAACTACGAAGGGTGCACCGTATTGACTTCCGAACATGACTCATGTTCCAAACATTGACATTTTTGTGCCCTAATTTTTTATACGAAAGATCAAGATTACAAACGATATCAACATCCCATAGAAAAAATCACGCAAATTAAGTTACAACAGCCGTTTAAAAACGAGTGTTCGGAATATGAGTCATGCATGTTCAGAATTTGAGTAAAAACGGTATCATGTATTTGGCATCATATGAATATCGGAACGTAATAATATACTGCACGATAAGTTCCTCTTAAGGTGATTATAATTATAACAAAGCCAGAAATCGGTTATCTTGGACCATGCATTTTACAGAACTTTTTAAGAGCACGAGTTAAGAGAACCATAACGTACATAGAGGTGGAATAACATCGTCTCAATTGACGAACACTTTGGATACACTACATATCCATGCTGTGGCGTCTCGACTCGCAATGGAAGTACCCTTTTCAATAACCCTATTTTGCTTGTAACACAAATCATCGCTGCTTCTACTACTACATACTACTTCTCTTTGAGCACACGTTTATTTCACTGTGTAACTATAAATATCAAATAACTAGCAATAAAAACTAGAAATCGTAATCGGAATTGGATCAATAAACTAATTTTAATTATGAGCGGATATCTTTTCTCAATGAAATCAAACTTCTCGAGCCCTCGTTACCTTCGGATCCATGATAACACTGTTCTATACTGCCGCTAACCGCAAGTCAGACTTATCTGTATATGGACGCCATATCCAGATAAGTCTGACTTGCGGTTAGCGGCAGTATAGGCGTTCTACCACCGTGAAGGGATAACAATTTTGCATGCGGACGTTCCCCTATGCAGAATTTTGATTATTCCGGTTCGTAATAATACTATTCTTCGTGCGGGCGTCCCATCAACGCAAGAGAAAAAAACACATGGAGGCAGGCGTCCCACCATGCGAAATTGTAGTCATTCTAATCAACAATAACATCATTCTCCTTGAGGGCGTCTCACCAAAGCAGGAGATTGTGATCAGAACGAACCACAATAACACAACTCTTCTTGCAGGCGTCCCACCAACGCAAAATAAGAATCTCTCAAATGCGGGTGACCCATCACGCAAAAATATGATCATTCTGATCAACAATAACACCATTCTTCTTGCGGATGTCCTACCAACACATAGGAGAAATTTATTGAACGCGGGCGTCCCACCACGCAGAGCTGTGAAGAATCGAATCAACAATAAAACCATTCGTCTTACGGGCGTCCTACCAATGCAGAGCCCCATCCTGCAGAATTGTAATCATCAAAATTAACCATTCCACAATAACACTATTCTTCTTGCGGGAGTCTAACCACGCAGTTTTGTGATCATTCCGATCTACAATAACACATTTTTTCTGGCGGACGTCCCACCAGCAAGCAGGAAGAATCTACTGGATGCAGGCGTCCCATCAACGCGGAGGAAGAATCTACCCTGGCAACACAATTCGCACCGATTTGGTTGCGCCAACTTAAATGTAATCAAACTCAGTTGTACAGTCGTGATTCGCTGGTTGGGCCACAACCTCGACCTAACCACCGAATTCGAATTTCTAGTTGGCACAACATCACAAATGATGTCCAGTGACGCCAAATCCCGTTTCAGGGTTTACATTGAATTTTGACGTACGGTTACTTTTTAGTTGGACCATGGCCAGCGGAGGCCCAACTAAAAAGTGACCCAAGTATTACGAATCACGACTGTATATAGGTTACAAAAACCTGTTTGCCCCACCGATTTGGTTTCTGCAACTTAAATGTAATCGTAACCTGTTTGCCCCATGTGTGCTGCTCGGGTACTGAATGCGGGTGACCCACCATTCCGATCCACAATATTTAACACCATTAATCTTGCTGGCGTCCCACCATCGCAGAGAAAGAATCTCTTGAATGCGGGTGTTCCACCACGGCAAATGGTGATCATTCATATCCACAATACCACAGTTTATTTTTTGCTGGCGTCCCACCAATGCAGAGGAAGAATCTTCTGAATGCAGGCGTCCCACCACGTAGAAATGTGATCATTCCGATCCAAAATAACACCATTCTCCTTGCGGGCGTCCCACAAACGCAGAGGAAGAATCTTCTGAATACAGGCATCCCACCGCGTAGAATTGTGATCATTCCGATCCACGATAACGCCATTCATCTTGCGGGTATCCCACCAACGCAAAGGAAGAATCTGCTCATCAACGAAGAGGAAGAATCTACCTTGGCAGCACAATTCGGACCGATTTGGTTGCTGCAACTAAAGTGTAATCGAATTCAGTTGTATATAGGTTACAGAAACCTGTTTGCCACATGTGTGCTGCTCGGGTACTGGATGCGGGCGACCCGCTATTAAGATCCACAATATTTAACACTATTTTTCTTGCGGGTGTCCCACCAACGCAGAAGAAGAATCTATTGAATTCGAGCATCCTCGAGGCAGAATTGTAATCATTCAGATCCACAATAACATAATTCTTCTTGCGGGCCTCCCACCAACTTGAAGAAGATTATTCGTCTTGCGGGCGTCCCACAAACGCAAAGAAAAAACAATCAAATCAATGCGAGCATCACACCACGCAGAATTGTGATCATTTCGAACCACAATAACACTCCGAGTCACTCCAAGTCGAGTCAAGTACGAGACACTGAAGACGGCCTTACTGTTGAGGTCGAAATACGTATCTGTCAGGATACAATTAAGTGGTTGAATTCAATGGGATTGTTTAAACTCGTCTTATGACAGGTGAAAACATTCCACTAAAAAGCTCAAAATAATTTTCTTATCACAATAACACTGTTCTTCTTGTGGGCGTCCCATCAACGCACAGTAAGAAACTGTTGAATATGGGCACCTTTTCATGCAAAACTGTGATCTATTCACAGCTACACCAATAAAACCTTCTTTGTTGAAATCCTTCATCGCACCCTTCAATTTCCCAAATGATAGATAAAAAACAACAGAACTCCATTTTTTTAAAATTGAGCATCACTAGCCTAATCCGCGTTGTATTGTAGAAATTGTATGTCCATTTCACTCCATTTCACAACCGTTATATGCAAGGAACATTTGATTTCAATCCCAGCATATTTTTGACCCTCTTTGAGACATTTTCTCGAATCCTGAACTTGAAAGTTATTACTTGAAACTTATGCTTGAAAGGATACCTACCAGGTTGGCTACATCGTCGATACACCTATGCCTGGCATATTGCAAAACTCCATAATCGTCGGTCTTGGGCGATGTTTCTCCAGTTTCCCCGAACGTCCCCATATCCGATTCCACCACGTGCAGCCAGCGTGTTCGTGGCCTTCCACAAAGTCGTCGGCCTCTATCCGGTTCACTGTTGAATATCGTTTTCGCTATTTTTTTCTTCCGACATTCGCACGAAGTGACCAGCCCACTGAAGTCTGGATCACTGAAGTAGCCCACTGAAGTAAAGGGCCACTAGTAGAATCAGAGTTTTATATAAAGCAAATTTCGGTCGATGTCGTCCGCAAAGCCCAGAGGCATGTAATGAGGCATGTAACGACCGTGTAATGATAGTGCCCTTCCTCTGCACGCCAAAACTCCTAATAACGCCCTCGAACGTTAAACAATAAATTCGAAAGTTCATCACCTTTCTTCAATCCGTATTCCATTTAAGGTCACAAACGAGGTTGACACATCGTCTGCAATCCGTATATTTGATTTTGAGCCATCCAGCGTTGCACGTATCAGTCTAATCAGTTTCGCCGGAAAACCATGTTCGGACATCATCTGCTACAGCTCATTTCTTTTCACTGAATCGTACGCTGCTTTGAAATTAATGAACAGATGGTGAGTCTGCAAGTTGTACTCCCAGAATTTATTAAGGATCATCCACAGGCTAAACATCATTAATGCACCTTTATTTTCACCGTTCAACAAATCTTCGGCTGCCAGCATAGTCTTGTCTGTCTGGGCACTGGCGTAGTCTTATGCCGTGCGCTATTGACAGTTGCGTAAAACCTCCGCATATCGTTTTTATCCATGTTCTTTTGCGTTTCAGCTATCACACACAGCTATCGGGTTGGGTTTTTTCTGCGGTAGATTCGTTTCTCTTCTGCCCTTGCTACAATATACCGATCTCTGTTGGAACGGGTACGAGCCACTAGCATTCGACTTCTAGCAGCATTTTTCTCGTCCGTCACTCGCTGGCACTCATCATCAAACCAACCATTTCGCTTGCGTCGCTGTGCAGTGCCTAACACTTCCTGCGCTGTTATAATCACTGCTTCGTGGATATTTTCACACAATCTATTGACGTCGCCAGATCCAGTGGCATCTCCTATCCGCTCGTTTAGCGTCTGGTGGTACTGTCCAGCAACTCCTTCAACTGACAAGCGTTGGATATTGAAACATATCGTTCTGTAGTCTCGTGAATTCGTGACGCTGGAAAGTGGCGCCCGAATGTTTGCAACTACAAGGGCACTCTCCGTAAGCCTTATCAAGGTTCTCATAGAACTCATACTTCTCGTCATCAGGCTTATCGTTCGTTGGGGATTAGATGCTGATCAGGATAAAGTTGAAGAATTTGCCTTTCATTATCAACACGCAAATACGGTCGCTTATCGACTTCCACCGGATGACACGCTTCATCTGCTTCACGAGCATTTGAAACTGTTTCTCCTCACATATTTCTACACAACATAATGGATGATTTCATGAGTCACATAGACACACACTTCTGCAATTCAACATCGCACATATGAATCACCCATCATGTTTGCGTTGCTTACATTCGCGACTGAGGAAGATAGCATTGACTGTTTGCGAATGTGTATCTGCGGTGCCGTGAAATCTTAATGTCAATTGAGCTTTTAGACCCGAATGCGAACTTAGCCTGCCGTCGTCAGGGATGACAAAGGGTTCAATGAGAATGGGTCGCAGAATAGAATCTTTCAATTGAAGAGAGGCACTGATCAATTGAGACGGCATGGAAAACGAAAAGGGGGAAAATGGCTGACTAGGTTCAGCATTCAAATGAATGAGACGAAATTTATCAGCACTGGTATCTTGTCAAAAACGTACGACGACAGAAATTTTTGTTCAGAATTCAAATATTCAAGCCATGTTTAAACCAGACGATATCCGACCCAATTTCCAGATACTCGCGTATTGCTCGGAGCAATGCGACATTGTTTCGCTTTCCGGAAATTCTTCCTTTTGAAATTCCTTCAGGAATAATTTTCGAAAATTCCGTCGAAAACTCTTTTCGAAGCTCCCTTAGCGATTCTATCGGAAGACTGTCCTTCGGGAAATTCTGCAGGTATTACTTCAGTTAAACCAACGATTACTAAAGGAATTCTCGAAGAAGATTAAAAAGGCACTCCTAATGGATTGTCTGGATGAATTCCTAGATTTCTCCATGAATTGTTTCGAAAATGTCTACGGGATTTTTTCCAGAAATTCCTTCTAAAGTTTCTCCAAGAATTTCTTTGAATATTCCTGGAGGAATTCCTTGGGAAATTTCTCCAGGAATTCTTTCGGAAGATTCCCCAGGATTTACCAAAATTGGTATATTTTTTTCATTACGGTTTTGGTGTGTATATGTATTCAAATTTCAGGGAAAATATTCAATTTGGTAGGTCACGTGCCTCACCGTGCCATAATTTAAGTCCGTCAGTAAATGCAACATAATATCGAAAACGTTCTATTTTCACATGGAACTACTGTGTATATTCATATAGGTTGGTTATCGATTTACAATAAAAATGTTCCTCAAAATATGACGCAATTGAATGCTATGAATATGTTAAATGGGATCGAGAAACCATAGCATAGCTTTAAAAATCATGGCTATTGAATGCTATGTTACTTCGAATTATTCGAATAAAACAACGTACTACCAGTCAAACCGTAAACAGTCCCTTAGTATTATCAATCATCTTATGGGGCGTACGATTCTCATTAAACAAATAAAACGCAATGGACGGTCAACGCAACGACTTCATAATCCATGCAGCAAATCAAATGTACCTACAGTCTAATCGAATAATTCACCAATGAAACGTCAATATTTATCTTGATTGATTCCCAATGTTGGCTCGGTCTTTTCCCATATGGGGTTCAAACCGCCCCCGCATGGTTCAGTTGGAACTTGGCACGTATACATTTGGCATTGCAAACTAACAAGCAGAAAGGCGTAAACATTTTTACAACTGCTGCTCCGCGTTTGTCTACGCGCCATTAAAAATAAATTTCCATGTTTGCCTCTATTGTTGTCGCAAAATTACGAATGGCGCCACCACTACCGACGATGATGACGGCAACTACTAGGTAGAACAGGTTGCCCAAGTTTTGAAGGAGTCCGTTTCCTACAGCAAATAAAAAGATAATCGGAGGATTTCCAGGTGCGCTTTGGTGACACACGTTGGGGGAGCTCCAAACAAATGTCGACCAAAACGTAGAGAAAATTTTGGGATTTACAAAATTTCAGCGAACAAAAATACGTTTTAAGCTTGGTATGGTTCGTGTAAAGTGAAGCATACCTTGGTCGGAGGAGTGTTGAGTAGCAAAACTAGCAGCATAACCATATAAATGCGGTATTTGGAAACAGGAAGTATACGGCTCTCAGGCCACTGTGAGACATCATTGGTGAGCCACCGATTTTTGAAGCACACAAAAGTAACGACGATCTAAGTCAATTTTGATGGCTACAGATCAAACCTTGGTACCTACGTTGCGCAACAATCGAAATAATAAAGTTAAACATATTATTTTTATTATGCTAATTGACTTAGATCTTTTTTGAATGCTGAATTATGCTTCGACCTAAACGGTTCACCTGAGGGATCGGCTGATGTCGTCGTTAGACTTCGAAAAAGGAGTTCACCACTTCTTATATGCGGTGTGGAGGTTTCTATATTTTCCCGGCGGGCCAAATATTGCCTTCATCGCGCTCTAACCAACTGTTCTTGCGTGTAATTGCCCCGAAGGGAAACAAAACTATTCTCGAATGTTAATGTACCTAACGAAATATGACTATTCGCATAGACTTACGCGTTCATCGCCGCAAAGGCTCTTAATTTCCATTCATTTATGCAATTCTCACCCGTAGCAGCACATCATACGTTCAACAGAATGAGAAGAAAATATACAACTCGCCAGCGCTTGTCGAATCACGAGAAGTTGTCTTTCATCCAATGAACACATAGCCATTACATTGTATACTTAAGAGTAAGTCTTAAGAAATGAGAGCTCTTTACGATCAAGGTGCTTGTAAATTAGTTTGTGACTTGCGAAATGTGATTTCCAATTCGGGAGAAGGAGGAGAAGGAAACAACCATTCATTTCCCGTCAGCTGAAACAACGGAAAAACTGTTTGATAATTGAATTATAAATCAACAACTTGAACTGCCACATCAAAGAGTTGTGATTAATACCATAGCAAGTTTGTATGGAGTGAGTCATAGAATCACATTATATGCTGCGACTATTTATATTTATATTTTTTTAAGCATCTTAATGATATTTCCATTTCTAATATAAGTGATGCGACAACCTTTATCTTTCGGACGAATCATAGACTAATGGACTAATGTGATGAAAGTACCACTTATGATAAGGGGCCAAAGAATTATTATGTTAGAAACCGAATAATCCCCTGAAGGTTACTTAAAATCTCATTCCAAAAGCCAGAAAACTCGGCCACAGATACCACGGAATCCTTTGCTTCTTCGCATGAATCGAATCACCTGGGCTAGAGGTAGATTCGATTTGCTCAATTTCGCCATGAATCAATTCGAATTGATTGCTCAGTTCGATAGGAGAAGAATTATTTTCAATGTTAGAGTTAGAAGGAATATCTGAAGACTCCAAGTTCCTTCTGTTTTTCCGCGCTTGAAACCTTGTTTTTTAGAAGGAAGTGCAGAATACAGATTCCCCTCTCCTTTGTTTTCATTAATACTCATTGCTGAGCGTGGAGACGTGACCTTCTGAGAGGTTTTTTTTCCAGAACGGTGTCCCTGCGGGATTACCACCGTTTGTCGGAATTTTACTTCCGCAAACGGATCCAACGTAAAACGAAGGCACGGGATCAATTCGCGTTCTAACGTTGACATTATGTCTTCTCCTATCGAACTGAGCAATCAGTTCGATTTGATTCATGACGAAATTGAGCAAATCGAATCTACCTCTAGCCCAGGTGATTCGATTCACGCGAAAAAGCAAAGGATTCCGCCAATTGTGGTAACTGCTGCCGAGTTCTCTGGCTTTCGGGATGAGATTTCGAGTTACCTTCAGGGGATCAAGGTTTCATTCCAGATTACCAGGAAGGGTGACTGCCGCGTTTTGCCGGGATCCTTTGACGATCGCAAACGTCTTCTTCAGTATTTAACTAATAATTCTTTGAAAATTATAAATTGGAATGCCCGTTTTTTGAAGGGTAAGGAAGATGAATTATTCAACTTCTTATCAGTTCATAATGTGCACATTGCCATTATAACTGATGCATATTTAAAACCTGGTCATTTCATTAAAAGACATTATTTTATTTACCGAAATTATCGTCTTGACAGCGCCTGTGGTGGGGTCGCCATTGTCATTAATAGACGTATCAAACATAAATTATATTCTTCATTTGAAACCAAAGTTTTCAAAACCTTGGGAGCTTCTGTCGAAACAAATTTTGGACAATTCTCTTTTATTGCTGCCTACTTGCCTTTCCAGTGCAATGGACAGCAAAGGAATTTGTTGAGAGCTGATCTTCAAATTCTGACTCGCAACAAATCAAAAAAATTCATAATTGGTGACTTCACTGCCAAACACCGTTCATGGAATAATGCTCAAAGCAATTCCAATGGTAAAATTTTATTTGAAGATTGTTCTGCGGGATATTATACTATTCAATATCCCAATGGACCAACTTGTTTTTTTTTCAGTCGAAATTCTTCTACAATTGATTTAGTTTTAACGGATTCAAGTCAGATGTGTGGCCAATTGGTAATTCATGCTGACTTTGACTCTGATCACCTTCCTGTGACGTTTGAAATCTCACGAGCAGCCATTAACAATCCAATCAGCTCTACTTTTAATTATCATAGAGCTGATTGGAATTTATATAAAACATATATCGATAAGCGCCCTCCTTAGCCGTGCGGTAAGACGTGCGGCTACAAAGCAAGAGCATACTGAGGGTGGCTGGGTTCGATTCCCGGTGCCGGTCTAGGCAATTTTCGGATTGGAAATTGTCTCGCCTTCCCTGGGCATAAAAGTATCATCGTGCTAGCTTCATGATATACGAATGCAAAAATGGTAACCTGGCTTAGAAACCTCGCTGAAACTGTGGAAGTGCTTAATGAACACTAAGCTGCGTTGCGGCTCTGTCCCAGTGTGGGGATGTAATGCCAATAAGAAGAAGAAGATATCGATAGGACTTTTGATGTTGATATTCCTCTCGATACCAAAAGTGATATTGATAATGCTCTCGTATCTTTGACAAATTTAATTGTCGAAGCCAGAGGCATTGCAATTCCTAAATGTGAAATTAAATTCAACTCCATTATTATTGACGACGATCTTCAGCTACTGATCCGTCTTAAAAATGTGAGGCGAATGAAATACCAAAGAACTCGCGATCCCGCGTTGAAAGTTATTTGGCGAGATTTGCAAAATGAAATTAAAAAACCCAGATTAATCCACCTAGCGGCGATGATGCCTTTCTCGTGCATCGTAAAATGTGCTGAAAAAATCACATAAGAAAGGTCAAAAAAGCAGTTTAGGGGAATAGATCGCATATTTTCGATCATTTTGCATGTTTTTGCATTAATAACTATGCATTCCCACCAAACTTGAATTTTTTTTTGTCAAAAATCTTTGTTTGCAGATGACACGGGCCAGTTCATTCGGGCCATTCAGTCAAAGGACGAAGCCTTCGTGTCATTTGTAGTAGATTGCAAAAAAAGTTAAGATATTTTCTCCACTTATTTGCGACAATGGAAAATTTCCCCGAATGCTTCCAAAACTCAGCTTATAATTTTCCCACATAAGCCGAGAGCTTCTTATTTGAAACCTTCTAGCAGACATATTGTCACTATGAATGGGGTTCCAATTAATTGGTCTAGCGAAGCTAAATATTTAGCTCTTCTGCTAGATCAAAAATTAACTTTTAAGAATCACATTGAAGGCCTTCAAGCCAAATGTAACAAATATATTAAGTGTCTATATCCACTTATAAACAGAAAATCAAAACTTTGTCTTAAGAACAAACTTTTGATTTACAAACAAATTTTTAGACCTGCCATGTTGTATGCTGTGCCAATATGGACTAGTTGCTGCAATACCAGAAAGAAGGCACTTCAGAGAATTCAAAATAAAAAAAATTGAAAATGATTCTGAAGTTGCCTCCATGGTATAGTACCAATGAACTTCATAGAATTTCTAATATTGAGACACTGCAACAAATGTCCAATAAAATAAATTCCAATTTTAGACAAAAATCGTTGCTATCTTCTATTGCAACGATTAGCTCCTTGTACCCTTAATATAAATTAGATTAAGTTAGTTTAAGTTGAAAACATTGTAATTCCTGCATGGTTCAATTCAACCAGAGGAAAAATCCTAACTGCCAGAGCCAATTGAAATGTATTAATAATTACTAAAAATGTAACATAGCAAATAAGGATGATAGTGTTAAGGAAACACGGAACACCTAGTCTAAGAGATGAATGCATGTATTAGATAATGAGCAAATAAAATTAGTTAAAAAAAGCCCCTAGTAAAGACGCAATTAGGGTCTGTTCACAAATTACGTAACGCTTTTGGGGGGAGGGGGGAGGTCCAACTTGCGTTATACTTTGTTACACTGTTACACATAACGCGAATAAAAGTTTATCTAAAAGATTTTTTTTAATCACTGATTGAAGTAATTGCTAATAGGTCTTAAGCCCTCAGTACACTGCTTGTCATGATGACAAATATTTGTCAAGTTTATCCGGATATCTATCAGACTGACCAGAAATCGACATGGATATCAGGCTGACTTGACAAATATTTGTCATTATGACAAACAGTGTACTGATAGCTTTAATCACGACGATGAATACGTACCAACCTTTCCTCTTTACTACCATACTACGCATAATTGTCCCAGACTAGTCTTTGTAGTTTTTTACTTTTTATCAGTGCAGGCTATTTTGATGTTTTTTGGGAATCCCAAAAGTTTTGTTCGAATAATTGCTGCTAAATTTCGAGGCATTTCCATTCTATGCGATATTGCATCTTAGCTCAACCACATAAACAGTCCAATTTAAAAATGATTTGTCTATCATTATCGTTTTAGTCATTACCGAAATCAAGCACATAGCGGGACCGTTATGCGTAAGAGAACAAAGCGAATATCGTATTTCTCGACAGAACAGTCCCGTAAAATTTGAATGGTCATGGTCGCAATTAATACCAAAACCCACATGCTTCAGAGAAAAAAATGCATTTAAAATTTTCTCATTTACGCGTTATATGGGGGTGGGAGAGGGTGCGGAAAATGTTACTTTTTGTTACGAGGGGGAGGGAGGGGGTCAAAAACTCGGATTTTTGCGTTACGTAATTTGTGAACAGACCCTAAGTCGAATTCGCTGAAATATCAAATGGTTGATACGTCAACTATGAAATTATGGGCAGTGCACTATATATCTGAATGCTCTTGCCATCGAATGCATCTTAGTAATAGTTGGAAACAAAGCTACTTTGTTCGAATAACTTGTATAAAAAAAATTTGACCTGCAAATTTGTAACAAATGTTCAGCACTAGATTTTTAATAATTTTACTGTAAATCGTGCAATGGCAATGATATTACTTAAACATCAAGGAAAGAACAAGGAATAATATTATAATGAATTTGTGATAATTCATAATAAATTTAAGAATTTAATAGAACAACGACTTATGAGCGAAGCAGTATTTTTAAGCACTTAAAAGCTTGAAAATCACTAAAACACGATCAAAACCTAATTGAAATGAATCGCAATGTTCACAAGACTTGAAGAGCTCACACACTTAGAAATTATTACCGACTTCGGTTGTATTTTTTAACCGGGGCAGATCGGTTCACCAATAAAGAACCGAACAACCGTTTAAAATCAAAACAACTAGCATATATTTTTAAATTCAACCGAAATTCGGTATTACTGTTAATTATATGACAGTTCGGCACGCTGGATAAACCGAACACTCCGGTTAACCGATTATATGAACGAGCTCGGTTCATTAAAACCGAGAATATTCGGTTTCAAATATAGATAGTGGAATATATAGATTCGCTCATCTATAGATTCTACTATCTATAGTTTCAAACCGTTTTGACGTATATCGAAACCGAGAAACTCGGTTGATGCATCAGTCAAGTAAGGTCGAGGAAACTGTCAGCCATTTCTTTTTATCGCAAGTTCTTTCTTACAGTTTTCATGTAACGATTTTTAAAACAACGAACCTAGACTGATTCTAATATGGAGATCAAGACGAAAAATTCATTCGATAGCGTGAGCGAGTAAAGTAAATTACACATGACTCATATATGAGGTAATCATGTTTTTCTTATTCCAGGCAGGCAAAGACTATTTTAGAGGATCCAGCCTCTGTTACGTGTCAATGTTGGTTAGATTTTAGCTGGATGTTGATAAATTTTATGTAAAATTTTGTTCATCACTTGTACTAAATAAAAATAATATTGATAATTGATTGAAAAGAGCCTATTTACTTCTTATTATGAAATGCTGCATATTTGTTCGTGATCCTGGGAACCGAATTCCGTTATTGCTACCGAACTCTCGGTTTATTTGACATCTTTCGGTAAAATTTGAAGAAAATTGAGCAACCGATGTTTTTTCATGAACCGAGTTTTCTCGGTAGTTTTGACAAAAAGGGCTTGCTGAAAAGTTTAACGACTGCTCGGTTGTTAACTCTTGAACCGAGCAGACAACCGAGCGTTCAGCAGATAAAAACTGGGTTAAAATTTAACCGAGTTCGGTTAATTTTTCTAAGTGTGCACTAAAAACATTGCTAACAATGCCAAAAGGTCGTTTTGCCCCGGGGGTGCATATCACCACAGTTACCCCTATTTTGGCACAAGAAGTGATTCTGAGCCAACGGCTCAGATTTTTTATATTTTTTGAAAACATACAGTGAGTCCAAAAAGTGTTCGTCTAGCTGTGTGTTTTCTAGAAAATGTCAAAGATAGAATCTAGTGAGCTCAAAAAAATAAAACTATCGATTACATTATGTAGAAAATTAATCAATTCATCTTTATTATTTAAAATCAAACAGAAAAACAAAACAGTAAGAAAAACAAAGGTAACAAAACGTAACAATTCATTAAATATGGGCTCAAAAAGTATTCGTCTATTCAGGTTTGGCGCACTTTTGAAACGAAAACTGGAGTTGTAGAATGGAATTCAATATTTCGTTGGATTCCCCTGTGTATCTATGACTCCTTGTAGTTCTTGTGGCATGGAACTGACCAAATTAGCCGCGACGGAGGACGGAATTTTCTCCCATCCTTCTTTCAACACTAATTTCAATTCATTGTTGTAGGAATTTTGACTGTTGCGAATATTGTCGTCCAGCACCTTCCAATGGTGTTAAATTGGATTCATATATGGGCTCTGAGGAGGCGTCTTGAGTTGATAGGGGTATTATAGAGTAGCTACAGCTTAGTATTTTGGGCTGTGTGCTTGTGGTTATTACCATACCGAAAGATGTATGTTCCCTGTAAGCCTAATTTCTCAGCACTGGCGTTCAAATTTTCTTTTGAAATGCGGATGAGCATTTTGTGATACATAATTTCTTCAATAATGTGAAATTTTCCCACACCGGTTGCGCTCATGCACCTCAGAGATCATGACGGAGCCCCCGCCATGCTTTACTGCTTGATCCGAATATGCTGTACTTGCTTTCGTCAGATAACATGACTTAAATCCGAAAACCATCCTTCTTATAGCGATAGTTTTTGGTGAAATCGAGCCGTTTTTGATAATTTGATGGCTCACTTGAAATTTCTACCGCTGTACTCGCCTGTTATACCCATACTTTTCACAGGTATTTCTGTTCGTATTGGTTCATATCTTAGCACTTCTTCTCTCCAACTCACTTGCCTATATGGGTGCACTTGTTTTAAGGATTTACTTTTGACTTTCCGAACAATAAATCGCTCATCATTATCAGTTTACCATCACGGACGACTACTCCGTTATTTGTTTTGATAGGTTTTTGGGGTGCTGATGCGATCAATCATCGATTGAATGGTTGAATTCTTGCTACCCTTGGTCTTGGTAAACTCATAAGTCAACTTGCACTTGTTATGTAGGCGTAGGATAAATTTTTCTTTCATTGGTACTCATCTTTTTACATTTCCCACCAATGGTGCCCCTATTTTCCGCGCCAAGTTCAAACAAAACAAAAACACTATTTGATCTGTCATTGAGTGTTGACAAAAATGTTGCTAGATACATCTAGAATGTGCTAGTGTAAATACATGCGAATAAAACTATTATATTCGTGTTTTACTCGTTAATTTTTTGAATAGACGAATACTTTTTAAGCGAGTTGAATTAACGAAATTTAGATATTTTCTACATGCCAACAAAAGTAATTTAAATTTCTATGTGTTTTTGAATAATAATCATCTACTGATAAGTTTTCTACCTAATGTAGAAGAAATTTTTTGGATTTCACTTCTGTCACGCCCTTTTATACTTTACTAAAAAAAATATGCAGCTAGACGAAAACTTTTTGGACCCACTGTACAAAGGTTTTATCTTCATGCCTGCCGTATCCTAACGGAATTATCAAATCTGTCATTTCACCTCTAATTCGATCATGAATATGTACATTCAAAGTTCGAAGATGTTATAATATCATCTTCCAAATTTGAACGTACATTTTCGTACAATATTATTAGCACTTTTTTTAAATTTATTTGTTACACATTGCCAACAAAACAAATATTTGAAGAGTGACTACGATGGGACAAAATGTGATAAATCTTAAATTCACCACGGGATCGGTTGTATAATTCACCTAACATTGGTGTATACGCTAGCTTAGTCTCCGCAATACTCACTAGATGGCCACCCAATGTGCTTCACATTTTGCTTCAGATTGGTTCGCAACACGGAAAGGAGATAACGCCCTGGCAGATTATAACCACCCTAAATGGCAGATACATAAAATTGAGTTAAATGTTACACATTACCATTGAAAATGTAATTATGAGCCAATCCAAAAATATAATAGATAGGCACATAGGGGAACGGTTCGGCACTCCATCTCATAGCTCCTATTCCCATCCCATCAAAAACAAAGCAATGAAAAGGTATTTGATTTGTTTTTTATTTTTGTGATTTTTTTCAGCAGTAAGCACTATAGATAGTGGAATATATAGATGAGCGAAGATAAATCCTCTGTCTCCAAACGAACTGTCAAACGTGTCTCCAAACGAGCATGACGTCATGATTTCAATGGAAACGTTAAGGGCTGTGACGTCATATGCGCGTGTGCACGGGCAAAAAAATCGACTCAGCCATGCTTTCGCTCATCTATAGATTCTACTATCTATAGTAAGCACGCATGTTAGCAAAAAGAAGCGACAAGATAGGGGTTGTATTTTTCTGTTTTGCGATGAGAT
Organism: Armigeres subalbatus; assembly: GCF_024139115.2. Classification (NCBI taxonomy): domain Eukaryota; kingdom Metazoa; phylum Arthropoda; class Insecta; order Diptera; family Culicidae; genus Armigeres; species Armigeres subalbatus. Next base: position 409,938,404 of record NC_085140.1, on the reverse strand, counting down.
GAATATATGTTCAGTGAGATGGAAAACGGAACAGTTCTCCTACCTCAAAATAATTATTTTATTATTCATCAATAGAACATTTGAGAAATAAGTTTAGCTTAAGGTGACAAAACCTTAATCAAACTTATCATGTTATTGGCACGGAGGAACAGTATTTTCATTAAATTAGACATTGATAGAAAGCAATCGGATAGTTTTTAATGCAAAAATTCTACCCTAGTGCTACACTACCTTTGGATTTCTTCGCAGAATCTAAAAAATAATCAGAATTTGAAGTAGGATTTCGAATATGTATTTTAGATTTAAATATAAAACTGAAGCAGTCGATAATGAGGGATTTTAATTTAATTTATTTCGTTTTCTAGGTTTGGATGCTAGGCCTCAAATAATATTATAACAAAGTAAGTATTTGAAATTGTATCATTACACGCTTTAAAAGGAACACTGCCCTATTAAAATTTCTATCATTTCATTCTTGCATGTGCATTGCTAAGTAATCTTCTGGTACACGAGATGACTGCTGCTGAGTGCAGTAATTAACAATATTGTTCATATATATATACTTTTGTTAGCCTTTAGTATTTAGTAAATGTTCACATTTCAATAAGTTACGGAGTGTGTAGTAGTAGTAGAAGGAGAAAACGGCTAAAAGCTTCTTTTTTTGTATTTTAGTCTCCATTTTGTGGGTAGCCGACCATTTTTGATACCTCGTCCAAGCGCGAAAAAAGAGCTTAAAATTTCATCAGTGAGATTGATATTTTCTTAGTTTTGTTCTATTCTAAGGTTTCTTAACAGCAAATTTGAAAATCCTACTTACGTACTAGTTTTGGTATGAAATTCAATAAATTATAATCTACTACCTAATCGCAACCTAATAAATATCAAGATAACAATTGCTTTACTTTTCCATCTCTACACTACTAACACTTAAAGTATTACATTGTAGTTATTTAAAACTTGAAATAAAATACTAAAGTATTTACGTAATCGCATTATCGTCGCTTAAGGCAACGAATGTATATTCAATTTTGTTCGATTTAAGATTCCTTTTTATTTAAATCACGCATTCTTTAAAAATATTTGTATGCTATTTATTATCAAGATTCAAAAATTCTCAGGCGTTCGTTATCCTTAGGGCATAAACACATTTTATATTTTTTTCACCTTTAACGCACTTTAACTGATGTTGCAATTGCACAAATTGGACACTTTTTGCACATTTTTGTAAAGTGTTCTTTACGAAAAATAGTAGTTTGTGCAACAAGTTGCAAAAAGATGTTTTTTTCAGCATGAGTTGTACGTTTATCCAACGAGGCTTGCCGAGTTGGATAAATACTACGAGTGCTGATAAAATCGAGTTTTGTATAGAGTTGCACACGCTATTTTTTGCAATCACGAAAAATGGACTTAAATTTGATAGATCTGTACTAAAACTGTACATTCTACTTTACTTCACATGATAATTTTTGCCAATAAATTATGTTGCTGCAGAAAACAATCAGATTATATGTTACCGTGCCACATTGCATAGTTCGATAAGCCGTGAAACGATAGATGTACTCGCCTTTGTAATTTTTTGATGTCATGTCCATCAAACTATTTCATTTATTACGCGACGCAGAGAATACACTATTTGAACACTTACCCAAGCTAATTTAGCAAAATGTAGTCATGTAACTATTGTTCTGATGTTGGTTTTTCATTATAGCACCCAAATGAGTGCTATAATGAATATTATGCAACTCATTTAGGTTGCATAATGTTCATTAAAGCACCCATTTCTTTGGTATGGAAAAGTAGGCCGTTTTATCACTCAAAGGCGAACTGTAAACCAGGTATTATGATCAGGAATTGCAAAAAAATCATTACTGCTGCGATATCATTCATATGAAAATAATAAAACAAATTGTATCTTTTACAAATGTTTGAATCGAACACGCCTATCGATCAAAATATATCACTTGATAGGCTACTATAAATCAGTAAGCAACTGATCAAAAGGCCTACTTCCATTCATTGTTGTTGCCCGCCTCAAAAAGATAACAGGCGCTTATCAGGGGAAATCAATCAATTCTTACGATTTGAATAATTGTATTGGTGTCACTTGAATAAGTAGATCGTAAATCGATTGGTCGAACTGTTACAGGAATTAGGCCGTAAGTCGTAGGAGCGAATTTCCTTCGACAATATACACTTTCCTTGGTCTAGCGGTAAAATGCAAGACCATGCTGACGGTGGCTGACATACGGCCTTAGTTCTGCAAAAGCTAGCAAGGTGAGGCTGTTATCGCACCATATGGATTTATCAATGCCTTTTTTCTTTGGTTCCGAGTGAGTTATGGTCACAGGGTATACGACTAATCTAAATAAAGCATTTATGGTTTTTGTATCTTATCTGCAATTATAGTCAAATAAATGTGATAGGCTAAGTGATTAATCTTGGGGTGTAATAAATTGCTAACAAGCATATACTGTTAGGGAAATAATAAAATGACGATTCAAATACTGCACATAGAGTAATAGTGATTCTACAAGTCTAGAAAACGACTTCGTTAAAATACATTAAATTCCACCCTTCGACAAAAGTAGCAATGGAAAAAATGTGTTTGTAATGTGCATTATTATGAAAATCCATTTGATTTTCAAAAAAAAAATGTTTACATAACTAGGCTATTTTCGCAGCACTCCCTATTTCCGTCCGCAACGTTTAGAACTCCAGGGCTGGTAGCGACCGAAGCCACTCAAAATAGTGACTTTAGTGACCAAAGCTGACGAAAAAAGGGACCAAATAGTGACTTTCAGTTGCAGAAAAAGTGACCAAATAGTGACTTCCAATTTCAGTTGCAAGCTCAATGAGACAAAATCAAGCGTTTTTGGGTCGAAGGAGAATAATTTGTGGCAAAAAACTTCTTTCACTCACCACTCTTTTCTCTTAGAACAAACTCAGAAGAGAAACGAAAATCGTACCCGCTAACTTTTATCCACTCAGTGACTAAGAAAAATTGTATTATCCTCTCTTTTAACCCCACGAAAATTTTACTCAATATCAGTCGAAAGCAGGACTACTCAAACTTATGAGTAGTCTTGCAAGCAAATCAAATTTTTACGCCACTGAAAGTGAGCGGAATATGGTTATCACTCATAACACCTGTTTTTCTTTCCCGAAAATGATTTCCCGGCGAAAATCTGCGTGAATGAGCATTTTCTTCTTCCTTTAAAATTGAGTGAAAATTACGATGTTGTATTAGCTGAATCCCTGCTTTACAAAGATGCAAAGAATTATACGATTTGTCTCTGGTGCTACGGAAGTTTTTGTAATTTTTAGTGCGACGGGAACAACACTGCCCATGATTTCATAGTTGTCGTATCAACCATTGCACTTTCGCATATATTTAGGATGGGAGGGACAAATCAGGGACAAATATCGCAAACCTGAAACATTCTAAACCGTTGACACTTGAATGAGGGTTGAAACATGTCACCTATCGATTTTCCAGTAGTTGAATTACCGTTGTTAACGCGTGGTAAGTCAAATTCGGGGAAATTTGGAATGATTGTTACGTCAACTATGGGATCATGGGCAGAACAGTACAGATCGTTTTGGTAGACAACGAAACAAAAATTATGAAGATTCATGTACAACGAGCCTGGGATTGAACGCTCGCCCTCCTGCTTGTAATGAGAACCATGCTCTCTGAACTTTTAAATATTTTTCTTCCAAAATACGCAGATTTTACGACTTGCTGTGCGTATTCATGGACGATGTTTGCTATGAAATTCGACAGTACATGCAATCTTCAAATTTGATCTCCTTTCTATGATATCTACTCAATAAATATTTTTTTACAGCAAACCCTTCATTACATCTGTCCAATTACAAAAAATTGAGAACAAATTATATTTTCTTGAAATTTTTAAGCAAATTTTTATATTATATTATACTGCCGTTCTACGCATGCTTGTACCAAATTCAAAAAACGACAAATGAGAAAATGGCATTCGAAAATGGATCCTAATTTTCATTGCTGACGTATAACCTGAATGAAATATAAAATTATTAAATCACAGAACCATTCAGAAGACTTAATTTCATAAAAATCATTCTTATTTTTCACCCACATATAGAATTTGCGACAACGATCATGAAAATAGTCTGGCGGGACAGTTATGCCGAGAAATAGAGCACTTTTTTGTGGTTTCTACGCATATCAGCCCCGTTCAGTGCATGATTTCGTGAATGACTACTGCGATTGACATATGTCTCCATATGCTTTATCTATGGAAGTGAACCATCCACGTGGTTGAAGTGACTATGTCGCTTACAATGAGTATTGTACAAATTTCCCTCTATTAACCAGTGGAACAGGCTAAGATTGGAAGATTTAAACAGAAAATGCTATTTGCTTGTGTTGCTTTATAAAATAACAGAATTCGCCATAATGATGAATTTAATCACAGCGAGACAATTATGCGTAGAAATTAAGCAATGGGACAAACAGACTTGATGTTGTTTTTAATGATTTTCCGAATAAAGTTCGAAATCTGTTAAGTTTTCTAAAAGTATACATCAAAATAGACTGCTCTGTGGTGAAAAGTCAAAATCCACAAAAACTAACATGGGACAATTATGCGTAGAAGGGCAGTATATATGGATGACTAATGAGGGATCAAGTCTCCTCAAATTGAGAGGCAATAACTCAAAATCCAAAAATCCTGAAATTGTGGTGGAATGTTGGCATTTTTATCTCTCCCTCCATTAAACATATTTATGGATTTGTGCTGTGAAAAAATTATAGGTCAGCATCGGGAGAGATTGTTCAAATTTTGCAGGGCCACTAAAAACATCTTTCGGAGGAACAAAACACAGTAAATAATAGAGTTAATGAGGTTGTCTATCAAAAAAATAACTCGGCACATAACGATCATTTTTCTACAGGATGTGTTTAAAAAAATACGCTATTATAACAATACTACTTTAGTTCTTGGTAAAACAGGGGAGAATCATGTCTCCCAAGGGGTCAAGTCTCCCCACTACTGTATAAAGATTGAGTTTAAAAAAAAACTTGTAATCGACAGGTCTCCTGCTTGCATGACTGTATACCAATTTATAAATTGTGACGTAAAACACCTTCAATGAAATGGTGAAATGCCAATAAGAGCAGCAAGTTAAATGGATCGCGAAGTTTCAGAGCGATCGTTTTTCCAAGATCCGTAATTTCATTTCCGCCATGATACATAAAGCTTTATAAAAAAAAACTTGGTCAACAGTTTCAAAATAGTTGAAAATAGTGACTTTTTGCGAGAAAAAGTGACTTTAGTGACTTGAGGTCGAAAAAAGAGACTTTTTAGTGACTAGCCCGAAAAAAGTGATCATGTCACTAAAAAGTTACCCGCTACCAGGCCTGGAACTCTGACGCGTTCCAATCAAATGACCTGATTTTTTGTACATCACTAATTCGGTTATAATGAACTCGAGTAATAAACTTAGTCCGCTGATAGAACTAGAAATTTGAAGACGATTCTTGAAATTAACTCAAAATCAAACAAAATTTCAAATGATACATATATGCAATCATAGACAGTACACGTACATATTAAGTATCTCTTCAGTGTTCCGCACATAACTACTAATGAAAACTCAAAACTATGAGTAGTCCTGCTTTTGACGGAAATTAAATAAAATTTCCGTGGGAAAAAAAGAGACGGCAATACAGTTTTTCTCAGTTACTAAATAGATGAAAGTTGGTGTTTTGATACTCAAGCTCCCTGCAACGATTGAAAACTATTAAGGTGACTCGGGGAGGCACTAAACACCGTGTTATTTTTCCTATCTTTCGTCTCTTTCTAGCATTATCCCCTCGCAACTTTGGAGCGGCGTATTTCGGTTTTCAGTTGTTTGATGTAACTGTAATTATATCAGCATGTGGATCGCGAGTAAGCACGCGCCGGTGATACTTGTTCAAAATCATATTTGTTGTAGAAAAAAAGTTAAGCATTCAATGATGAAAATGATGACGATTTGAAGATTGTTAGTGCTTCCCGTGTCACCTTAAAAGAGCTGCCTTGTGGCAGTTTACCAAGCATCATCCGGTCTTATTTAGGAACCATTATGTCCGGCTCAATCATGAGTACAAGCAAGCCAGTAAGGAGTGTTACTCTCGATATCACCTTAATATTCAACACAACCTTAACTCGCATCCTAAACGCTTGTGGAAATATGTTAACGAGCAACGCAACGAATCTCGACCTAGGACATTTATACGTTCTTCTACGTGAATGTGGTCTCAAATGAGGTATTAAGGGCCGATGTCTATGTAGCGTTTTATTCAAGTTGTAGGCACGCCGCGTCCACGGAAGGTACCCAGCATCAAATGAAGTCGTACACACGTATACGTGTACATAACTCCATTTGATGCTGGTTACCTTGCGTGATTATCATTGCTTATCATTGCTTCTTTCCGACTCAAATGTAGCTTTTCTTCGGGATACTTATCTTTCAAGCATCCATCAACAGAGGCATATTTTCTGCTTGCTGCAAAACTGCGAACATGTTTCCAGTGCACAAGAAAGGTAACAAACGTGATAATCAAAACTACCGTGGGATCTTTTAGTTATATGCTGTTTCAAAATGATTCAAGCGCGTGATTTTGGAACCACTTGAGATTGCAAACCTAGGAAATAGGTACTGCAAATGGCCATATTTTTGGAGGCGTCGAGATCAATTTGTCGTAGGTCAATAATAGATCAGCTTAATATATCTGGATAGACGAGATTACCGTGGGGCATCGAAATCTGGACACTTAAGAGCACCTGCGTATATGAAAAAGTCTCTAGAAAATATGAATTGAATGCGAATGAAACGTTTATCGTTGATACATGAGCATGAGAGCCTCTACTTTTGAAGTGTTGTGCATTTACACATTAGAAACTACGAAAAATATGATAAAATCATAAATTAGGATCATCATATCTTGAACCTAAATCCGTGCACCGTGGACGGATTTCGAATCAAAGGATCAAAATCCGTGCAGCTTTTTTTTAAATAAATATTCAAATAGAAGCAGACCATTTGACTAAGAGTAAGTGATTAAAATTGTTCGGGCCTGTCGGTTTGATTATGAATCTGAAAAATTAATTTTCTCAGCATTCATTTTTTATACCAGCCAACTTTTGAAAACTCAAACTTGGTATAACGTATAACGCGGTTCTATTTTCGGCAGATTTGAATTGAACGAAGAATGAATCACGAAATTCAAATATTTTTCAATTGTTTTGGTGTATAAATGCAGCAACTATTCAGGAAGTGCTGACCATTAATTATTCTTTTCCTCATCCTGAGAGGTACATCATAATTTCATAGAGAGAACCCTACATTGTCAATCGACGTCAGATGCAATAAAAGTGCATCTAAATGTGCAGCGCAATGCAGCTGTCATTGAGTTTGACATCAGTTTGAAACGGCAGCTCTTGGCTCTTCAAGTTTCTACCTAAGCAATAAAGTAATTAACTGTATAGGTAAATAAAGTAGGCAAATAAGATTAGATTAGGTACCGAGCGTAGTATAAATAGTGTAAGTTGCGATTGTTTTCTTCAAGTCGAGTCAAGTACGACCACACAGTTGTGGTCGAAATACGTATCTGCAAAGATATCGAAAATAATTGGTGGCATTAAACGGAGAGTACTTAACTCGTCTATGACGGTTGAATACATTCCACTAAAAGAGCTTAATATAGTTTTCCGGATCAGTTTGAAGTTTAGCATTTCGATAACTGCAACACTGTTGCAACTATCGAATTGCAGTTAAATGACTTGCAGTTATCGAACGTCTACTCTACTGCCCTCCTTAGCCTAGCGGTAAATTGCGCGGTTATAAAGCAAGACCAATGTGAGGGTGGCTGGGTTCGATTCCCGGTAGCGGTCTAGGGAATTTTAGGTCTTGAAATTGTCTCTACTTCCCTGGGCATAAAAGTATCATTGTGTTAGCCTCATGATATACGAATGCAAAAATGGTAACTTGGCTTAGAAACCTCGCGGTTAATAACTGTAGAACTGCTGAATGAACACTAAGCAGCGAGGCGGCAATGTCCCAGTGAGAATGCAATGCCAATAAGAAGAAGAAGAATCATGTATTGTATCTAAAAGCTCCAAAAAGTATTTTGAAACTTCACAATATAGTGTAACTTTTTTAATGGAAATAAAATGTGTTGGAATTTCAGTGGTCATAATGCTCACTAAATTCAGGAGCACAGGAAGTCCAGTCACAACAATTTTCTGCGAAAAATTGCCTTTTTGGGAAAGAAAAAAGGTCTGAAGTGTGATAACCCTTATTCCCTCACTTCGATTGCCGCGAAAAATGGATTTGCTCGTTTTCTTTCACATCCACATCCTTTCGCATCACGAATTCAAACTGTAGTAGCTAAATACGCAGAACATGTGGAACATGTGCGGCAATACAAATTTTATAATTTATTCGACAATAATTCTCGCGAAAAATGAGTGTGACAAAAAAGAATCGAAAAATCAATTTAATCCAATTGGCCCGATTTTCGTTCATCTTTAAAGGCTAGCTCTATAGAAAAGGTGGATGAGAGAATTATGTTTCTCATCATATAATCGTTCCTGAAAATCAACAGGCCATCCACGTAAATTGTCACTAAGAGCATCTTCTCCTGCATCCAGTACATGCGCGATCTCTGCAAGCCAAATTCTCGTAGCACTTCGTCTTGCTTCGCATTCCATACTCAGCTTGATTGACTCAGGCCGTACCCCTCTTCAGCTTGCAGACCTTGCCATTTGAATTCATGACTCCTTCCTTATGGTTCAGCATAAAGATTTGTTCGTCACCCAGTTCGCCTTGCAAGAATGCGGTAACCACGTCCATCTGATCCACATCCAAGTCGAACTTCGTTGCCACCGCCATCAGGTAGCGAATGGTTGAATATCGTACTACGGGAGCGTAGACTTCCTCGTAATCAGCGCCAGGCTTATGTGAATACCCCTACACGACAAACCGCCCCTTGTAGCGCTCCGGACTTCCATCAGGTCCTTTTGCTTCATCGCCGCGATCCAACAATCACGGTCAGGTCGCCGCATGACCTCGTCGTTGCTTTGTGGAATACCCTCCGCAATTGTCAATGGAGTAGATGGCTGGGGGGAATTGCATCACCAGTAAATGTACCGTAAGCTATAAATTCATCATACTTGCCTGGACAAATGCGCTCCCGACCGTTGCGCCTCAACCATTGTTGATTTCCTTCAACTGGTCTTGATTGTTGCGGTGGGAGCGCGTGATGGCTATAGGCATCTTCAAAATCATCACTAGACGTGTTGTTACTTGCTACTTCTTCATCCTCATCATCATTACTGTTGGAGTTCGCATTTGAACATTCAGTGGGCACTATGATTTCTTCAGTAAATATCTCCATGAATTCCACCGGTTGAACCTCTTGAGAACATCTAGTAGTGAGACCCTGCTCGTTCTTGTTAATCACCTCCACGTCACGGCTGATCTCGAACTTGTGGCTCTCCGGAAGGTAAACCCGTAATCCTTTTATATCTTCGCAATAGCCTACGAAAACACCCGTTATCGCTTTCGAATCGAACTTCCAGCGCTTGACCTTTGGAACATGGACCATCACACTCGTACCGAAAACTTTCAGGTGGTTTTAGTTGATGATCGATTCACCAGATAATCTGCCGTCGATATCGCCTCCGCCCAGAATTCTTTCTGCATGCGCGCATCGTTCAGAAGACATGGAGCCTTTTCCACGAGGGTTCTATTCATCCTTTCTGCCGTGCCATTCTGCTCTGGAGTGTATGGGCGAGACCTCTGATGACGGATGCCATCTTTCTCCAACGTCTTCTGGAATTCGTTGTTAACGTACGCCCATTGTCAGTCCTGGGAGTTTTAAGTTTTCTACCTGTTTGCCGCTCCGCCTTCGCTCGGGACAACTTGAATGCAGCCAGGACTTCACTTTTGGCCTTTAGAAAGTAGACTGCCACTCATTTGCTTGCATCATCAACAAACGTGGCGATATATCGACTGCCACCCAAAGAAGGTTTCTCCACTGAGCCGCAGAGATCAGAATGCACCAGTTCCAGCAATTCAGTTGCTCTGGAGTCGTGTTTTGGAAATGGTTTTCTTGATTGTTTTCCTTCCAGACAGACTGTACAATTCTTCACCTTTTCTTCTTGGAAATCCACGCCATTTGACACGGCCATGCTTGTCAGAGTTGAAGCAAGTCTTGTCGGATTTCTTCCTAGCATATGATTTAAATTTGTTCGTGCTTTTCGCGTATAGTGCCCCATCATCGTTGCTGTTCAATGGTCCCCTCTCAAGCTTCACATCTTGAAGGATCTTTGCTTTTACCGCATCCGACGTCAGATTCGCACCTGAGGTCTCCAATCCCATGATCATAGATTCGTAGTGTTCTGGTAGCCCCATCAGCAGCAACGCCACCAACCACGAGTCATTCACCTTGAACCCAATCAAAGCAAGCTTGTGGCTGATACTAATTAAATCGTTGACGTATTCCGTATTTCCCCTCGAACAGCCAACCAGACGAAAAGATTTCAACTTCCTAAGTAGCCCAATCTTCTTATCTATGTCCGGCATCGCAACGGACCCCGTCGCAACTCGTCGCTACCCTTTTAACTTATCTATGTCCGGCATCGCAACGGACCCCGTCGCAACTCGAACGCTTCTTGCTTCAGTTCGACTGCCGTCTTCGCCGCCAGATTGAGAACCGGAACTTCCTCCCATTGGTGATATCATCTTGATGTTATGTCCGGTTACCGACTGGGACCCATAACCTCTAGTAGAGCTTGATAAAATGCGTGCTTCAGGTTTGGATGTTAGAACACTAATGATTATTTATTGAAAATAACAAAGTTAGGTTACTATGCACAACTAGGTAACTAAGGCTAATTGCGACGCGTTGCTAAAGGTCGTGGTCGCGGGTTACTACACAACAATTTTGACTATCGTGGGAGATTGAAATCCGTATAGCACCGAAATCCGTCCACTTCGTAAGACGGATGTTTTATAAATCTTTAGAAATTGCTCTACATAGTTGGTGAAAATACGCGTTGTGAACTGTCGATGGAAAATTTCCATACGAATCTTAATCATTCTTAATTTTACTCGTAATTTTTGCATGAGGTAATATCATGTAAACCCGTCGGAAACTATTACGATACATTCGTAATAGTTTCCGACGGGTTTACATGATGTTGAAGGAATGAAGAAAATCCATTAAATCGTTTTGCGGATATGAGCACAGACCATTTCATTTTTATATATTTACTTATACAAATTTATCTTATCCTGATCATATACTTGACAGTAAGCTGTCTGAAGCACAGAGTAGGCTCTGTAATTAAAATGATATTATTGAAAAATAAACCGCCACCCAGGGTTGCCATTATGCCAGACATATCTGGCACTGCAAGACTTTTTGGCACCAAAAAGAGAAAAAGAGAAACCATCCACAATGCCAGACTTTTCAAATATCAGACAGATTTTTTGTGACCAGAATCGGAAAAAAATATGAGTCACAGAAAATCGTCTAATAAAAGTTTGCTGCTCTGGATGCTACAGTACAAACAGTCATACACAGTACATTAGCAATTCAAAAATGACCGCAACTCAAACTAATTTTTGAATCAATTTCAATCTTTTGTAATCAAAGTGAAGGTGTAGCTTCCGCGGATGTTGGTTCGGACTGCAGTTTAACCATGCAGGTTCCCAGATATTCGAGATCCAAGATGTCAAGGCCAATTACTGGCGTCATTTCTTGGGTTTCGAGTTCTCGAAATGCTTGCAACGTTCTGTAATAATTTCCAAGGTTTATCACCATTCCTGGTTATTCACCAACCTGATGTCCTTCTGGAAGATCCGAAACATCATGAAACTTATTTTGATGGACCTGAGTGGCAACCGGAGGTCCTTCGGAAGATTCGAGGCATCCGTAAAAGAGGACAGTTCATAAAACTCATCCGTCTATGAATAACGAATGATTGTTGTGGCCCATTCTCATGAACAAGAGTTGCCTCCGGAGGTTCTCCGTGAGATTCGGAACCTCCGTAAAAGTGGTAAATTCATGATACTCATCTTAGAGGAGCGCAATTTTGTTCAAAGATCTTTCAGAGGTTAGATATCATTCAATTTGATCTGAATTTTCTGGAATATTTAAATTGTTATGAGCTCTAAGAATCTCAGTTTTACGGATATAGAATTGATTCGAGGAATATCTTAGGCGGTAGCAGACCGTTTTTTAGAAGAACATATTTTGATAAACTTGGACAAAAGCAAACAGAACTTATTAAAATAGGTCTACATTATTAGATCATATTTTAAGTTCGAATGACCTAATTTTAAAAATGATAAAAACAAATTTCTTCGCCAGATTTTGCCAGATTTTTAAGATGTAGCATGCCAGACATTTCCCAAAAAGTATTGGCAACCCTGCGCCACCCCGCACACGCGAAGTTTTAGGTGCCATTAGTTCGCGTATTTGACATAGGTGAGTTATACCGAAAGTAATTGTGTTTAAATTGCAAATCGAAATTTATAGAGTATGATCAGCGAAATAAAAACCAAAGGGATCGCTTGTCAAGGTACGTATTAAACTATTAACAGTTGTAGTCTGGTCAATCGGTCTGCTTTAAATTAAATAGTTAGAAAATAGATGTACGGATTATGATCCTATAAATCGAAATCCTTCCACGATGGATGTTGATTCAGGAGGTGCTGATTTTGTTCGTAATTTTATCATATTTTTTGTTATTTTCAATGCAATACAGTGGAGCACAGAAAAAATTGAAGCCCTCGTTATATTGGTGTTCGATTCGTATTTTCATATACTCAAAGTGCTTAGGTGTACGAATTTCGCTACACCACGGTAGAGGATGGATACTATAATTTTGACCTGAAACTGCCGCAACAACACAGGCTCGAAGTACCAGAAATAGTGGTATTGATGATAAGTTAAAATTGTTTAATTTATAACAACTTTGCCAAGGTTTTTCAAAATTCCGAATAACCTTCATTCACGGTTTCCCTTATCATTATGTTATTTGTGTCAGTAGACGTCAGTATTCTGATAGTGAACTCGTCAAGAAATTTTCGGATGAGGCCTTATGTATGATCCATTTTCAACAGGGAACGCCGTTGAAAAATAGATTTAGCAACCACTTGACAATTCGTTGTTCAACATCAACTAAAAAATGTGTTTTCACGGGTTCAGTTTAAAAACGTTCCTATACATTTTTCGCGCAAGGTCGTGAGCGCAATTCCTTTCGCCCTGGCTGCTTGCCGGAGAGTACTCCTATATTTTTCCATTTCATTATTTGTTATTTTGTCTTGCGTGTACGGACGCTGACTGGAATAAGGACACAGCACAGTAAATTAAAATAAATTTCGGACGAACTGTCCTTCTTCTTATACAGAGTAGAAGAGAAATTCCAATAAAAGTTGCTTTCATACTTAAGACAAAACTAAACAGCTGCAATACTGATTTTAATATCTGTGAATGAATACAAATTATTCAAAAGACTACTCACTACGGAATCGCCACTCTAATGAGACTAGTGTTAAATACGGTATTCACGACAAATATTCTCCAAAATCAATTGTTTCGATATTATTTTGCCTAATAAACTTCACTGGAGGAATATGTGCTTACTCCTGAATTAACTATGCACCTTGCTAAAACATGTTACATGTTGGTGCGGTCTCGTAGGTGCATCGAAGCGCAATAATTTGTCGATTATTCCTGCCATTTCCCCTTATACCAGAACACTAGCCTCTCATCGATATATTGCCACGACATAAGTAAATAAATAAATAGTTACCTCTTAATGAGTAACACGTGTCCACTTGACAATGCAACAACCACTCAATTTAAAACCTTATCATTCGAACAAACTCACAGATAACAGTAGCTCCGTACCCCTGCACTTACGTCTCGACCAAAACGTGCGTGAATAAATTGTGCATCTTAAAGCCTACCTCCTTGTACACCAACGAGTTCAACCCATCAGTGTGATACCGCAGATGGCCGTTCCGCAGGAACGCAACCCGATCCTTGTTCGGTGCCTCCTTGCGATGCTTCAACATTGTGTAGCGACTGTACTCCGGACTGAACCGGCAGATATCGATTTCCTTGTTCTTCAATCGGGCAAAAAAATCATCGTCCTCTCCGCCCCATCCGCTGAACATATTGGACATACCGTTTACCTTCATAAACTGGTGCGATTGGATGCCAACCACTCCACCGAACAATCCTCGATACGGTAAATTGTACCGGAACGCATCCAGACTCGAGCACATATGCCGCGGCAGCTGAGAACACGCATACACATGGCCCAACTGTAGGGGCATCAAGTCAACGTCGTGCAGCACCAAACATGGGTAGTCCAACTTCATCGCTATCAACGATCCAATATTGAACAATTTCGCCCTGTTGAACGGCTTTGGGTCGTACTGCTCAATCACGAATATCCTATAGTGAATCCTCTGCCGTCGCAGATAATTGTGCATATAGATAAGGAACTGATTTAGCTGATTCTCCCGCTGCCGGTAAGGAATAATTATTGCCGTGCTGAAACTGGGAAGACAATCCTCCGGGTACCACTCGCCACCCAGACGAACATTGTTGTTGATAATCTCTTCGGTGAAAGGCCTCCGATAAAGGTACACATTTTCCTCAAGCACATCACTGTAATCGCACCTAATTCCATTCCGCATCAGACTCACATTCTTGGTCGTCTTTCGCACCAGGTGATCGTAAATCTCCTCGCCCTCGATGTACTCATAACGACTGGCGAATCTACCAGGCCACAGCAAGTAAACCAGGCCAACTAAACAGGCCACGAACGCGACAACTTGCCTTTGCGAGATTCGGAACATGACCATGCTAATACTCTCAATCAACCACCGACTCTTCCACACACGATATCACAATTTGACGAGGTGCCTCCTGCAGCGACTATGTGCCTATAGGGAATGAAAATATAATCTCAAAATCGGCAATCAACTCCTTATCTTCTATGTTGGTACTTACGTCCGCAGTAATATATTGGGCCTGGACGGTAATGCTTCGGCGATTACGTAGAGATAGGGGTCTTCCTCCCGCAGACGACACGCAGCAAATCAAAAGCACACAAAAGACAAAATATTTGTATCCGATGTCCGCAGTACTGGAGTGGGTAGATAGGCAGAGGTGGTTCGAGATAGATCGAAGAGAACAGAAACCAGTCAGCAGCAATATATAAAGTCCGCTTGATCGGTTTTTTGAACGTCCATCCTTCCTACATTTGGAAAACTGAAAAGCGATGATTGATTTTTCTTCCTCAATTTCGGAGTGTACCTGGCACGCAAGGAATCGACGCGACGGCCACTTGTGTTGTGCTCTAGATTTTATTTGCTCCTCGCAAATTCTGACAGCTTCGCTATATGCCGAAACTCATCTGCACTGGTATTGTGACGCATATATGTCGGTTGTAATACAAGCATCTCAGTAAAACTCTGCCTGTGGGAAGCACGCGGCAGACAAAACATTGCACCCATACAAATGGTCAATAGTTGTTAGTGTTTTGATTGTTTGGGATAACACATCTCGTTGTGTGCTAATATAGAAGACAGATGCTAAAAATGGGACATATTTTACTGCACGTTTTTTAATTAAACATTATATTCAATTTCCAAAGCAGATACCTACTATGAAAGCAGATCAATATTTTAATTTTATTTCATTACAATTATTAGGCAGATACAAATACATAAAAAAACAATTATGTCTCCCCCTCTCAGATTTGAGGGGCAATACTTTTCTTTTTGATAATAAGCCATTTTATGAGACAGATTCGAACAGCTGATCGAAATTTTGAGTGGACGGCTCGGTCTTTGTTTTGGTAAATTTGCATGTAAACCATCATCATTTCGTCATCATCATCATCATTTCATTTCATTTTCGCAAATGTTCCTTGTAAAATGTAAATATTAGTATTTGGTCTCCTGTCATTTGAGCTTTCTATAAAATGGCTTATTTGGGGATTGTCAAAACATGATATTATCACAGACAAACAGACATAACACATTGAACATTTACTCATCAAATTCATCGTCGTTCAAACACTAACGACATCTGTTGATTTCAGTTAGTTGGGCAAATCACGAACCAGGTGGCGGTAGTGAGCAAACGTCAAACTCGAGCATTAACGATGCTCGCGCCACGAGTGATCGATTGGCCAACAAATGATTATTTGAATTGACCAGTAAATCAGTGAACGATGGAAATTTGACGAGAGTTATGTCTGTTTGTCTGTGATATTATGTTTAAAATATATTCTTTAACAAATCCGAGACATTTTTTGATTTTTTTTTATTTTAATACTTGTTTTTTATTATTCCACCCCCTTGTCCTTTCGGAAATAAGTCGGGTCGGACATACTTTTAATTAAATATTTATAACGGCCTTATTATTGTCCTTCAAAACTTTCGGCTCTTCGCCGACTCATCGCGCTTCATTACAATTCTACAATAGGTAGATAGACAGTTGTTTGGGTAGCTATATAATAGACCTCTTCATGTTTTCAAAAAGTATCAAAAACTCAACCGGTCAGCCAAGAATCGCAATTCTTATGCTAAAATAAGCCTCCTGACAAATTTTCAGCTAATTCGGATACAATTTCGAAGTGGCTCAAGTCGATTTAGTATTTTTGGGCTATTTTCAATTTTGAAATTTGAAATTTTTAATATTTCTTTTTAATTTACACATATGTTCAGTGAATTCAAAATGATTTCTCATGGCGGTTTAGGATGTAGACTCGCTTTTAAAACATTTTTCTTGCATTCTTATAGAATTTTGGGCCATTTTTGCTTTTGTATGATCTTCTCCCCATCTATTGGGTCAATCTGGGAAACGAGGGCTAGATTATAATTTTGTGTGTACGAACTTTCTTCTGGAAGGAGATTCTCTATTCATCCCGTGGATTCGCATAAGTGTCTTTGCTTATGGAACCACCCCACCCATTTTTGGCCCTTCATACAGGAGTTTGATGAAATACATACAATAGTATAATCATGATCAAATCGTTTGTCAGATATGGCCAGTGCTATCGGCAGGTGCCTTGCTACAATAGATGGTAGTATCATCATCATCATCATCATCATCATCATCATCATCATCATCATCATCATCATCATCATCATCATCATCATTTTCTATTTTGATAAAAATCTAACAAGAGATATAAACGCCGAAAACTATCGTGCACCACAAGTCATTTAACTATTTAGGTCCTGCATAATAACAATCAAATCGTTTTTAGGCGAATGTAGTTTCCATAGGACATGACATGTGGCATGATTTTTTTCTTTATCAATCATAGTTCACTGCTATTAAAATCCATTGTCATTCTGAAAGTATTTTCAATTCATGTCAGATCAACTTTAACAGAATCTGAAAAAAGCAACTTGCCAATTATTATCTACACATGTTCAGACATATGTATGAAGCGGATTTCATAGAATGGAAAATGTGCTTCAATTTAAGCTATCCATGAAATTTGGCTCTCCTGTTTTCACTAAAATCCTAATTAGCTTAAGGCTTCATGCCATGTCATTCACAATGGCTGCCTTGCGGCTTACCAACACAGTCAAACAATCAACCACCCCACCCACCCCGATATGCACAGATAAATTTAATTGATATATTGCCTACATACCTGACCATCTTCTCACTAAAAAAGTAAATCTGGACTTAGTTCTAATTTCAATCTATGCGGCGGTATGATGATATTAGCACATAGCGCTAATTTAGGGAAGATATATAAGCAAGTGGACAAAGTGAAAAAAAATCCCCCCAGTAGCGCACAATGCCAACGACGTCGCCGGTTTCAACACTCTGCACGACGTCGGTAGCGTCGTATGCAAGCAATCATTGATCAGCAGCAGACAGTGATGTCGATATGAACTATTGTGAAATCATAGCGGCAACATGTAAAATATCGATTTAATTAATCAATCTTTTCCTAACGCATTATGTATTGATGCAATAATAATACCTTATTGATTTTGTTTTGGGGCGCATGGTTGAAAATTGAAAAATTGTGACAAAAAATGATCTTGTTATTGGTACGTTTGAGCAGCTGGCAACAACAGTTGAGGATGTAAACATAAACAGCCAGCATCGTGAAAACATAATTCATAAATATTCACCTAAACCAAAGAAAAACTGATGCTTTTCTGCCAAATTCCATCAGTGAATCCCATGCTTAGACTGTATTGATTAATACTGCTTCTAAATTGGGCTGAATTCTTCCGAATGCGTGCAATGTTTACTGTTGTCGGATGTTAACAAAAAATGAATCCCACGTGTATGCTTACTGAATTGGTATTGGAAGTGTCCACCACTACAAATCCGTAGTTGATGATTTTTATGACACAATCACATTGCAATTTGAGTGTCACAACGCTTCACCTTAACACACACACAGCTTAACACACACACACACACACACACACACACACACACACACACACACACACACACACACACACACACACACACACACACACACACACACACACACACACACACACACACACACACACACACACTCCCCCCGAAGTAGTCGCAGCATCCAGTGGTCCCGGGGGGATCGAGGCAAGGAGGATAAGGGACCCGGTTTATCCGGGAGGCACATTTTTAGCAGGTCGGGAGGAGCCCATCCCTGTTCGCCTTCGAGCATAGTGTGGATGCTCGAGGTGTCTGTCGCGCAGATTTTTGATGGCCTTTAACCCTTACAAAAAAAAAAAACACACACACACACACACACACACACACACACACACACACACACACACACACACACAAACACATACACACACACACACACACACACACACACACACACACACACACACACACGGGGGGGCAGCAGGGACTTTGTCCAAGGGCTTGACGACCCCTCCCCATGGCCACTGCGAGTTAGACCGGGACCATCGTCCCTAACCCCTAATCCCAAGGCGTCAAGCGACCCGTGCCGAGGGGATGCATGGCCAGGGGGTGAAATAATAAGCTAGGCCTTTAACGGAGCCTGTGGGGTACCTGGGCACCCTCCACAGTAATTATCCCTTACCGCGTCATGCTGGGCTCTGGCGTGGTGGACCTCTTTTCCCGAGCAACTCGTGGGACCAAAATGGAAACCAAGTCAATTCTTCAATTAGTGGTAGTAGTGTAGGCGACAACCCCTTCGCAAGAGGTGGGTTGTTCAGGTCTCCGCCTAGGAGGCCAGAGGCAATAGTCGGCAGCTCAGTGCGCAGTGCCAGCGTGGGTCACTCAACCTTCCTCTCGGCTATAAAAACGCCGATAGGGGTTATTGACGGCCCATGGCTTGTGGAGGCGATGAACCGCAAACGCGATGGGCTTTCGGCCTTCGAGGTGGCGACGGAACAGCTGGACGCCATCATCGACTTTGCGTCATCGAAGCATAATATCAGCAAGGACCTCAAGAGGAGCTTGCAGAAACTTCGAAAGTCGATGCTGGACGCCAAGCTGGAGAGGGCGGTCGGGACGGCCAAGTGTAAACCCGTGAAATCGGTGGAGTCGAGGTCTACCCAGACTGAGGCCCAAGGATTCGCGGACTCGGGCAAGGTCGAATCGACCGAAGGCGTGCCAGCGAAGACGGTGGTGCCAAAGTCTACCCAGACTGAGGCTCAAGTATTTGCGGGTATGTCGGGGTGACTGCTCCAACGGAGCAGACACAAAACGGGGAGACAGTCTCCAGGGGATGAGCTCCTGGGGCCGCTCCAAAACGCGGAGGGTTACTACCCCGAACAAGGGTAGTGGGGCTGGGAAGCTGAACCCCGGTCAGGTACCTCCAAAACCGGGGGAGGAAGGATCTGGAAAGGTTCGTCCACTCAGGAAAGACGGTGATAAGGGTTTACGGCAGGCTGAAAGTTCTCAGCCGCACCAGACCAGGGAAATAGAGGGGGGTGACGCCTCCTGGACCCTGATCAAGAACAAGAGGAAACCGAAGACGTCAAGGGCCGAAAAGAAGGCCCAGGCGAATGAGGGTAGCAAGAAGTCTAGGGTAGGCGCCAATCGCTCCAGGGGCGATGCCCTAGTCATCACGGCGGACGAGGCTAAGTACTCGGATGTTTTGAAGGCGATGAGGAGTGACGTCAAGCTCGGTGAACTCGGCGCCGACGTACGTCGAATTAGACGTACCCGGATGGGCGAGATGATACTCGAGCTGAAGCGGGGCGTCTCGCAAAACGGCGCCGCCTACAAGAAGTTGGCGGAGGAGGTCCTAGGCGAGACGGTCAAGGTGAGGGCACTCACGACGGAAGTGAATCTAAGGGTTAAAGACCTGGACGAGATCACTGAAGTCGAAGAGCTCGTCACGGCACTGCGGCGACAGTGTGAAGTGGAGACGACCACCGCAGCCGTTCGGCTACGGAAAGGTCCGGCAGGGACGCAGGTAGCATTGGTTCGGCTATCTGCAGCGGACGCCTCCAAGGTAGTCAAGTTAGGGAGCGTCAAGGTGGGATGGTCGGTATGCCCTGTGCGCATATACGAGCAACCCGAAGTTTGCTTCAAGTGCCTGGAACCGGGGCACAAGCAATGGGACTGCAAAGGCCCTGACAGAAGTAATCTCTGCCGACGCTGCGGATTGGAGGGACATAAGGCACAATGCTGCACGAACCCTCCCAATTGTTTGATTTGTTCCAGCAAAGCTGTGAACAGCAAGCACCCCATGGGGGGTTCGATGTTCCCGGCGTTTAAGCGTGCTGCAAAATCAAAGTGCAGGTAACGCAGCTGGCTTGCTCGGCCTCGCCCGAGTGTTTGGTGTGCGCAGGTTTAGAGGAAACGGCGGAATACGTGTTGTTCGTGTGCTCACGTTTTCGCGCAATGCGTGACCACATGCTTGCCACATGTGGTCTGGACACTACCCCGGACAACCTAGTTCGGAGGATGTGTAAAGATGAAGTTGGCTGGAACGCCGTTTTATCGGCTATCGCCCAAATCGTCTCGGAGCTACACAGAAGGTGGCGCGTGGACTCAAGGATGGCTAGTTCAGGCGCAAATAAGAGGTGGTCCAAGGGATCGGAGTCGGCTTCATGGGTCATACCGGTGGTCATGCTCTGTGGTCGAACTCGATCCTTTTATCGAACAAGTGGCCGCGCGAAGAACAACATGGTATCGTCGCTTTCGCGGCGTCGGTCAACCGGGCGGGTTCTGGAGCCCGAGGACGGAAAGGGGTCCTCGTCAAGGCTGGGGCAGGTGTAGGCCTCGCGTCGGCAAGTCCCTCTGTGTGCTGGGCGAATAGGCCCTATCGCAGAAAAGGTCAATTTGGGGTGCACGCGGCATCATGATTTTTGATACCAGTCGTGCAGAGGGAAGCAGGCGCGAAGTCGACCCTTCCCACCTTCAGAGGACATAGGGCGTGGTAAGGCCACCTGGAAAGCCGGCAA
Organism: Armigeres subalbatus; assembly: GCF_024139115.2. Lineage (NCBI taxonomy): Eukaryota > Metazoa > Arthropoda > Insecta > Diptera > Culicidae > Armigeres > Armigeres subalbatus. The sequence goes on along the minus strand of NC_085140.1, from coordinate 409,916,921 downwards.
CGCGCTGGCACGATACCATGGTGTTCTTCTAAAAAAGCGAGTTACGATGTTCGGTGCTGCAAGGACACGCAGCTAACCTCGAGGGTGCGTTGTGCACTGGCCCCCCCTTTGAAGCATTACTTTCTGGTTGTACCGAAGGGACTATGGGCTTGGCGGCAATGGAAACGGTTTAGCGGGTCGGGGATGTAGTCCTGCCTCCCTCGGTGATCCCTAACCCCGCACTTCCTGGTCAACCCAGGATGTCTGTTGAGCAGATTCCCCCTCCATTGTTCAGGAAGAAGAAAAAAAAAACACACACACACACACACACACACACACACACACACTGCCAACAAAATGGTGGAGGTGGGCAAGGTGAAAGTCGGATGGTCGGATGGTGCCCGTTGAGACTCACTCCGCGGGTCACCAAAGAGATGGAGCAATGCTTCAAATGCATGGCGTTTGGACACCAGGCGCGAAATTGCAAAGGTCCGGATAGATCCGGTCTATGTAGAAAATGTGGCGAAGAAGGACACGTTGCTAGGGACTGTACGAAGCAATCGAGATGCCTACTCTGCAAACCGGAGGATGGAAACGACCATACGACGGGTGAATTCCAATGCCCTGCATACAAGAAGGCGATGGCGGGCCGGGATTAATGGAGATCATCCAGTTGAATCTCAATCATAGCGACACCGCACAGCAACTGTTGTGGCAGTCGACAACAGAAGCAATGTGCGACGTGGCAATTATTGCTGAGCCGTACCGGATCCCTTCTGACAACGGCCACTGGGTGGCGGATGCTACGGGGATTGCGGCTATCCAAGTGGTGAGCAGATTCCCTATCCAAGAGGTGGTAGACAGCTCTAACGAAGGTTTTGTTGTCGCCAAAATCAACGGGATCTTCGTGTGTAGCTGCTACGCACCCCCACGGTGGACTTTAGAGCAGTATAACCGGATGCTGGATGCACTCACGGAGAAGTTGATCGGCCTTAAACCCGCAATCATCGGAGGCGACTTCAATGCTTGGGAAGTGGATTGGGGAAGCAGGCTGACCAACGCCAGAGGTTACAGTTTGCTGGAGGCGCGTGCGAAGCTGGAAGTTAGACTGTGCAGCGAAGGTACCGTTAGTACATTTTGCAGAGACAGCAGGGAGCCCATCATTGACGTGACGTTTTGCAGCCCGTCGCTGGTGAGAAACATGAACTGGAGAGTTTGTGAGGACTACACTCATAGTGATCACCAAGCTATCCGGTATAGTGTTGGAACACGGCTACGGACGACGCGGAGAGGGATAAGGACTACCGGGCGAAGATGGAAAACGAAGGACTTTGACAAGGAGCTTTTCAAGGAAGCACTTCGAGTTGACAGCGGCGCAACAAATCTTGAAGCAGATGAAATGATGGAAACGCTAGCAAGGGCTTGCGATGCGTCAATGCCAAGGAAACTGGAGCCATTTGACAGCCGACGCCCAAATTACTGGTGGAACGAATCCAGTGGCGTAGCCACGGGGGTGGTTTTGGGCATAAAACCCCCCCAGAGACAATTTTTTTAGAAGAAACTTTTTTTCAAAAAAAAAAATGTTCTGAAAACCCCCCTCAGACCAATTTTCTGGCTACGCCACTGAACGAATCTCTTACCAATCTTCGTGCTGCCTGTCTCAGGGCCAGAAGACGTTTTCAGAGGGCAAGGTCTAAAACGGTAAGAGAAGAGCGTAAGATAGTTTTCCGGGAAGCTAGAGCGGCTTTCAAACGGGAGATCAAAGTCAGCAAGTCCAACTGCTTCAAGCAGTTGTGCCAAGAAGCTGACGCTGATCCTTGGGGCAATGCTTATCGGGTGGCAATAACGAAAATCAAGGGTCCAGCGACGCCAGCGGAGATGTGTCCGGACAAGCTGAAGATCATCGTGGACGGTCTTTTCCCGCTGCATGATTCTACGATGTGCAGGCATTGCAATTTATCCCATCATTCGATCACACCAGCAATTTTCACCATGGAGAAAAGTTTTTTCACTGCTCTTGTTGTAGCAACGCCCTCGCAACGTGAACAAACCCCGAACCGCGCTGGCTATCAGGATCATCTTCAGATGCTCAAATGATAATATCTTTCCAGAGTGCTCTTTGATTAGGGATAATATCTTTGCACAAGCAAAGATGATATCCTATGCTCAGATGATATTGCAATGCCTGACGATGTGGCCGCCTGCACCGTACGAAGATGAAGACCGAGTTACCATTGCAGGTATGCAAGTCTCCAACGCCGAGCTGTCATCAGTGGCGAAAGGTCTGAAGAAGAAGAAAGCTCCGGGTCCGGATGGAATTCCAAACGTGGCTTTAAAAACTGCGATACTGGCGTTTCCAGTTTTGTTCAGGATGGTGCTGTAGAAATGCCTAGCAGATGGCTACTTTCCGAATAAGTGGAAGATTCAGAAACTGGTGTTACTGCCGAAACCAGGAAAACCGTTGGGGAGTCCAGCTTCGTATAGGCCCATATGCCTGCTGGATACACTGGGGAAGCTTCTGGAAAGGATTATCCTTAATAGGCTAACGCAGTTCACGGAGGGCGAGATCGGCTTGTCGGAGAAGCAGTTTGGATTCCGAAAAGGCAGATCGACGGTGGATGCAATTAAGGCGGTCGTTGAAGTTGCAGAGAAAGCATCCAAGAAAAAGAGGTCCGGCAATCGGTTCTGCGCCGTAGTAGCGAATGACGTCAAAAACGCATTTAACAGTGCCAGCTGGGAGGCCATCGCCGTAGCGCTGCATGGAATGCGGGTTCCTGGCTATTTGTGTAGAATCCTTAAGAGCTACTTCGAAAACCGGATTCTGGTCTACGATACGAATTCGGGGCAGATGTCGATTAAGGTTACGGCGGGTGTTCCGCAAGGCTCCATACTTGGCCCAATGCTGTGGAACGTTATGTACAACGGAGTGCTAAAGCTGAAGTTGCCCAAAGGGGTGCAGATCTTCGGATTGGCGGATGATATCGTTTTAACGATAACCGGAGAGTCGCTGGAAGAGGTAGATATGCTGGTGGCGGAGACGACCGAGCCAGTTGAAAACTGGATGAATGGAGTCAAGCTGCAGCTTGCTCACCACAAAACAGAAGTGATGCTGGTCAGCAACTGCCAAATCATACAGCGAATGCAGATTATCGTCGGAGAGCACGACATACCGTCCGTGCGGGCTTTGAGACATCTAGGAGTGATGATCGACGACCATTTGAATTTCAACACCCATGTCGACGCACCCATGGAACCGCATACAAGAAGTTGGCGGAGGAAGTCCTAGGCGAGACAGTCAAGGTGAGGGCACTCACGACGGAGGTGAATCTAAGGGTTAAAGACCTGGACGAGATCACCGAAGTCGAGCCGTTCGGCTACGGAAAGGTCCGGCAGGGACGCAGGTAGCATTGGTTCGGCTATCTGCAGCGGTAGTCAAGTTAGGGAGCGTCAAGGTGGGATGGTCGGTATGCCCTGTGGGCATATACGAGCAACCCGAAGTTTGCTTCAAGTGCCTGGAACCGGGGCACAAGCAATGGGACTGCAAAGGCCTTGACAGAAGCAATCTCTGCCGACGCTGCGGATTGGAGGGACATAAGGCACAATGCTGCACGAACCCTCCCAATTGTTTGATTTGTTCCAGCAAAGCTGTGAATAGCAAGCACCCCATGGGGGATGTGCCCAGCGTTTAAGCGTGCTGCAAAATCACAGTGCAGGTAACGCAGCTGGCTTGCTCGGCCTCGCCCGAGTGTTTGGTGTGCGCAGGTTTAGAGGAAACGGCGGAACACGTGTTGTTCGTGTGCTCACGTTTTCGCGCAATGCGTGACCACATGCTTGCCACATGTGGTCTGGACACTACCCCGGACAACCTAGTTCGGAGGATGTGTAAAGATGAAGTTGGCTGGAACGTCGTTTTATCGGCTATCGTCCAAATCGTCTCGGAGCTACACAGAAGGTGGCGCGTGGACTCAAGGATGGCTAGTTCAGGCGCAAACAAGAGGTGGTCCAAGGGTTCGGAATCGGCTTCATGGGTCATACCGGTGGTCATGCCCTGTGGTCGAACTCGATCCTTTTATCGAACAAGTTGGCGCGCGAAGAACAATGTGCGAAGTAATGTGCGTCAAAGCAGAAAGACAACATTTACAATGGTCTGAGTTTGTTGGTTTATGCTCATCGGACATACTGACCAACCCATCTTCAACTTGGCCTTATCCAGCACCTTCTTGACTTCAGCCAAGGGTACTTGGAATGTGGCAACCTGCGTTTCCATTCGACCCTTCTTTAATTGAATCGTTGTATCTTGGATTTCGACGCCACACCAGATCTCCGGCTTCGGCTATATCACCCAGGCCCCGACACTGCACTACTTCTACGGCGCATAGCGTCTTTACAGGCACCTTATTACCCAGCACCTCTTCTGTCAATTTTTCATATGCAGCACTTTTCTGCGCAGCATCCCGCTTCAGGACGAGAATTATCTTACCCTTCTGTGCTCTGCGAATACAGTTGCCAGAGTGTAAAATAATCGAAATTTTTTAGTGAAGTCCATTTTTCTTCATTTGTCAGTTCACTTCCGACATATTCATAGTCGGCTCTGGACAGTCAATATTCAGTTGAATATTAGTCATTGAATATTTATGCACATTTTACAAATTAATAAATTATCTGAAATCTAAACACGTTTCGAATGAGTTAAGTGATTTATCACACAGGACTGAATCCGATTTTCATCCGCGAGGCACTTTCAGCGGTGAACATCAACATAAACAATGATAATTATGTTTTTTTCTGCACATAGTAAACACATTCAGTGACAGTCGAATGAATGAGTTCGTGGAGTAGTCGTCTGACTATGTCATTCTATGTTTTGATTATTCATGCGATGTTTGTCAAAATTCGGACCGAAGTTGCTTCATGAAGATGAATATTTTAGGCTCTGGTCCTCAGTACATCGCCGTAGCTTTTGCCCTCGGCTTTGTCTGAAGAATGTGTCCAATACAAATTGCGATTTTGTATGTCCATTAGGAAAAATAATACCAAGTCATGTGCGTCCCATGTGCATAGTAGTCCCATTAAGAATTTACATAGGGCTACGAAATGGTTAGTTGACATCCGGGAAGGGGCGCCTAACATAGCTCTGGTCCTCACAAGTTCCAATACTCACGCTTCCACGGGTTTTCCGATGACAATTGACCGCCAGCTAAGGGTTGCGTACTTAGCTGGTAGTGTAGCCTGGGCACTGTTGTCCATCTGACATCAGCTAGAATGAGAGGGTGCGTCCTGTGGGGTCTGCCTAGGATGTGGTGGGGTTCGACAGTGCGCTCTGTTGAACTTCTATAAAAAAAAACTGCATGTGTCCCCAAGCGTCCCCTATCAAAGCGACCGTGTGCCGCTCAAAGCGCACTAGCCTAGTCCTGGTGTTGGGTGGGACTTTTAACAAATTTGACCCGACTGATCGAGCGTCTGTTCACCAAGGAGTTGCGGCTCCAACAGCGTCTGTTCTGGCATCCAGCAGCCGAGTATGAAATGCTATTCCCCGGAAGCTATACCTAAGATGGCTGCCCCATCCCGGTGGATAGGGAACCTTGGGCTAACAACCTACTGTTCCCGAAACATCAATTTCGGAGAAGAGATCGGGGGATCGTTCTTCCTTCATCGACCGGTTCACAAGGTCACGTGGTTCTCCCGTGACGGCTTCAAATCGACCACATCTGCATCAGCCGAAAATGGAAACGGAGCCTTCTTGATGTACGGAATAAACGTAGTGGCGATATCGCGTCTGATCATCACCTCCTCATCGGTGAAATACGCCTGCGCATTGCGCGGATTTGTCGGCAGGAGGAAAGAGATGGACAACGATTCAACACACGCCGACTGGAAGATGCCACGGTGAAACGATCCTTCGTTGAAGAACTGGAGACGCGTGCTGTAAATATTCCGGAAGGTGGCAGCGTGGAATACCAATGGACCGCCATCAAGAATGCCTTCATCGCCACCAGCGAGAACAATCTGGGCGAACTGCGCACCCAGAGAAAACAATGGATCACCGATGAGACCTGGAGGAAGATAGAGGAGCGAAAAGAAGCCAAAGCCGCGATAGAGCGATCAAAAACCAGAGGAGCCAAAGTCTTAGCCCGTCAACGATACGCGGCTCTTGAGAAGGAAGTAAAACGCTCATGTCGACGGGACAAGCGAGCGTGGGCAGACTCTCTGGCCGACGAAGGAGAGAGAGCCGCCGCAACCGGGGACATTCGCCTCCTCTACGATATCTCACGACGCTTAAGCTTGGCGAAGATGAATGCAACGATGACTGTGAAAGACGCGAATGATCAGTTATTGACCGACCTAACTGACCAGCTGAAACGCTGGTTCGAGCACTTCAAACAACTTTTTCAAGTGCCAGCCAGGCCATCACCACCTCGGCATGATCTGCCTAGGATCCGACGTATAACATGCGTCAATACCGAAGCTCCATCACTGCTAGACATTCAAACAGCCATTCAAAGCATGAAATCGAATAAAGCCCCAGGGGTGGATCGCATATCAGCCGAGATGCTCAAAGCTGACCCCATGGCATCCGCTCAACTACTGCTTCGTTTATTTCGTAATATCTGGGACACCGCAACTTTCCCGGTCGACTGGATGCAAGGTATCTTAGTGAAGGTGCCCAAAAAGGGTGACCTGACTGTATGCGATAACTGGCGAGGCATTATGTTGCTGTGTACCGTTCTCCTAGCCCGGATTCAGGAGAAGATCGATGCGACTCTCCGGCGGCAGCAGGCCGGATTCCGTGCCGGAAGATCCTGTGTGGACCATATTGTCACGCTCCGAATCATTCTGAAGCAGGTCAACGAATTCCAAGAGTCCCTTTACTTGGTATTCATTGACTACGAAAAAGCTTTCGACCGTCTCAATCACGAGAATATGTGTGGCGCCCTGCGACGCAAGGAGGTTCCTGAGAAAATCATCGGCCTCATCAAAGCACAGTACGAGGCCTTTTCGTGTAGAGTGCTGCACAATGGGGTCCTGTCCGACCCTATCCGGGTCGTAGCTGGTGTGAGGCAAGGATGTATTTTATCACCGTTACTGTTCCTCATCGTAATCGATGAGATTCCGGTAGATGCGATTGACCGTGAACCAAACCGCGGGCTGTTATGACAGCCTATAACCATGGAGCACTTAAACGACTTCGAATTGGCTGATGACGTTGCACTCCTCGCGCAACGGCGCTCTGATATGCAGAGTAAGCTCAACGACCTTGCCGAGCGCTCCTCTTCGGCAGGTTTAGTCATCAACGTCAACAAAACCAAATCGTTGGAGGTAAACACGGTGACTCCTTCCAGTTTCACAGTAGCCGGGCAACCAGTGGAGAATGTTGAAAGCTTCCAATATCTTGGTAGCCAAATGGCGTCAGACGGCGGTACCAAGATCGACATAGGCGCACGGATCAAGAAAGCAAGGGCTGCCTTTGCGAGTTTAAGAAATATCTGGAATAACAGGCAGATAAGTGAACGCACCAAAATACGAATTTTCAACTCTAACGTGAAATCTGTGCTGTTATACGCTAGCGAAACATGGTGTGTATCAGTGGAGAACACTCAACGGCTGCAGGTGTTCATTAACAGATGCCTGCGGTATATAAATCGGGCCTGGTGGCCTCACAACTGGATCTCAAACAACGAGCTCCATCGTCGTTGTCACCAGAGGCCGATAGCAACAGAAATTCGTGATCGGAAGTGGGGCTGTTCACAATCTACGTAGGGGCGGAAACGAAATCTGTTAACAAGCATTAGACTGGAACCCAGCGGGACATCGCAGCAGAGGCAGACCCAGAGGCTCATGGCGGCGAAGCCTCAATAAAGAAATAAAAGAAGTTGACCGAAATCTAACCTGGCAACAGGTTAAAGCGATAGCCGGGCAACGGTCAGGATGGAGATCTTTCAAGTCGGCCCTTTGCACCACCGGAGGTGTACAGGATCCATAATTGTAAGTAAGTATCATTTGGAGTATACCATCGAGTTGAAACTGCAACAGACCACGACCGATTATACTATCTCAAACTTTCACAATATTACATCCTTGAAAAAGCATTCGGATCAATGAAGTTTAGTTTCTCTGATTCATTCTTAAACTCTTAACAACGTTTCATTACAGAAAAATAGAAAATTTGCAATGAACAAGAATTGCTCAAATAAGTATACAATTAACTTACCCTCGATGAGACCGAACAAATCAATAGTCAATCACTTTTCCGAATAAAATAAAAAACATCACACCGTGCTTCGCTGGTTTTAATCGCCCTCGGTCCCACTCTGTCCGCCGGCCAAATCGGCGAAGAAATCTGCAGCATTTGTTTGCTTCGACGATGGCAAATTGTGCTTCATGGCTTTTTTGTCCGGTTTGCTGTTGTACTTGATGTCGTCGAAGTCCTCGAAATATTTAATGTTCCAGAATCGGATATCGTTGTCGTGCGAACTGGAGGCGATCAACTCTCCGGTGCTGTTGATGTCGATTGTCTCGACCGCCAACGAGTGCTGGCCGACAATGCCGAGCACTCGCCCCGGTACCAGGTGCATTGCTCGAAGTATGCCATCCTCGCCACCGGTAACCGCTATCCGTTCCGTTATGGGGACCATCTTGTTAACCCCCGCCTTTGGACCTGAATTTTTAAAATATGTTTTAGGTATGTTTGAAGAGAAAATCAATTGTTTTGAATACTTACCAATAAAAGCGTCACAATGATAACCAAACTGTCCCCAGTTGAAAGTGTAGAAGTTGCCTTTGGACGAACCGACAACTAGTTTGCTGTCTTTTCGGAACACTCCCATACATGTTAGTTCTTCTTCGTATGGCTCGGACTGGACCAACATTTTTCTAAAACAATTTCAATTATAAGCAGTTTATATGGGATTAGAAATACGTTGCAGCTTTGATAAATTCAAAATCTATTTTCGTGTCTTGTGTCTTTCAAATAGGGGAAAATACGGCTTTGGCAGGTTTTGTTCTATTATTGGCAGGGGGGTTTTTGTCGACCAAATTTTATGAAATTTGGCCCCAATATTCTCCGATAGGCAAATAATGCTTAGGCCAAATTTGAGCATAATCAGTCATAAAAAACCCTGACAATAATAGAACAAAACCTGCCAAAGCCGTCATTCCCCCTACATATTAATAAAAAAAACAAAATACGTTACAAAATGAACATTTTTGAAAATGATTTTTTTGTAAAGTAATATTGTTTGAAAAGTTTTGTTTTTTTTTTTTGTTTTTACAAAATTAAAAGAAATGAAAACAATAATTACTTTGAAAAATTCGAACGAATGGAGGTTTTCTGTGTTTCTATTTACAGTAGCGGGTGATAAACAAGGCCATCAAATACCCAACATATAGAAAACCTAAATTCGTTCGAAATTTTTGAAATAATTATTGTTAATATCTTTATTAATGAGGTTTTCGGCCCTGGACCGGTTCGCCTCGTAGCATTTTCAAAATAATTATTGTTTTCATTTCTTCTAATTTAAAAAAAAACAAAAAAAATCATCATACTATAAGGCGTTATTTAACTGAATAAATATCTCTATTAAATTTTTTTTTATAAAATTATGCAAAGCAGGATTTATAATAAAATAGAAAAGAACAAACGCATATAGAATTGGAAACACAACTAGGTACAATGAACAAAAAAATCAATCTTTCAACTCACCTTTGTGGTAAGTTAATTGTCGTAAGATATCCATCTCCGCTGGTCATTAGCAGATGCTTTTTCTGATCATTCGTAATGATACAGGAGATAAAATCTTCCACTTCTTTCAGCTTGAAAATAGGTTCATTTTGCCTGAGATCCCAAAGTTTTAACACTCCATCATCGTCCCCGGTGGCGAACGTGTGCTCGCTAATCAGACTCATCGTATAGACTGGTTCCTCGTGAGCATCGTCCCAAAACCTTTTCAGCTTGCCCGTCTCCACATCGGTCACCATTATCGAGCGATCTCTAGCTGTGGAAATCAGCGCATCTCCATCATAGGAGAATTCCACGTCTCGGATAGATTTGGTATGAGCCTCGTGTGTGTTCATGATGGTGCACTCGTCGTTTGTAAACTTATAAACAATTACATCGCCTGTCGTTGTTCCCACTGCTAAGATATCCTGATCCGGATGAAAGCACAAATCCGTTACGAAATCATCCGTTTTTATGTCTGGAGGCTTCGACCTTGGTTTCTTAATTTCCGTAATGATGGCCCTGATTACTTCATCGTCCTCCATTTCCTCATCATAATCATCGATGGCCCGCTTAGGAGCACTGTTCTTTGTGCTGCTGTCCTCCCCACCTGGGCCAGCGTCATCTTCCGCATCCTGTTCTTTTTCAGAATCTGAAATGTCCGAATAGTCCTCATCGCTCGAGGATGTTCCTATCAGAATGTCTCCATTCGGATTATAATCCGACCCTTCATCTTCTTCGGCCTCATCATCACCCACAATCTCCTCCATTATTGGAAACTCTTCCAGTGCGTATGGTTCCATTAGAAACTCTGGTTCGGTTCCTGAATCGAAATCGTCGTCATCGGAATCGTCTCCCATTGAGTGACCGAATTTCGGTGAATTGAAATTTCTCCTGATCAAAAAGGACAAAGATATTATATTTTTTGTGTAACATGAAGCTAGGTTAGGGTAGAGCTAAGCCCAAACTAGCGCACTCACCGCTCTGCTGCAAAAAGCTACTTACATTTTATCGTGAATTTTGAGGCTGTTTTTAGACTGGTGGTTGGATTTAGGAGACTTCCTGATCGGTACTGGAAGCACTTCCGATATTTTCAGGAAGTTTTAAGCAACTTTTACGCTTAAAACTAAAAGTGCACAACGTGTGGAAAAGACTGGCGAATGTTTTGTTTTCAAATCAAATCCAAAAGACCTTCAAGCAAGCTGCACAAAAACAAAACGGTATCTGTCATCAACAGGGGTGGCAGACGAATAGGCCTGCCAAAAAGAAAGCCGTCGTGTGAAAGACTTTCAAGCCGATTTCAAATCGATGCCGATTTACACTACTGGGCTCGATGCCCACGTAGCGTCATTTCAACGCAGAGTGCACGTGGCGTCAAAAAAAAGCAGGTGTGCACGTGTGCACCAGCGTCACCACGCCGATGCACACCAGCGTTATTTTAACGCTGCGTGCACGTGGCGTTGAAAAACCGCTACGTGGGCATCGGCCCTTAAAATCGATGCGGTCACATACACGGAAAATATTGAATAATCCAGTTAGTATCCAGCTTTCCACGCTCGGTAATGGCGGCTTGTCGGTGTGAAAAAATCAATCGATCACTGTAGCATTTGACACTAGCTGGAGGAAAACTCACCGGCGAAAAGGCCTTTTTTCCCTTCCCCTCTCCCAGGAACGCCAATGAGCTTTCCTCCAGCTACCCGGATAAAAATTTACAGTTCCTTGTATGGTATGATCCATTGGAATTCAATTGGTTGTATGGTAAATAATACAATCTATTGTATTTTTATTGTAGATTTTTCACGGTTGTAAAAATCCTTTATTGTACTTACTTTAAAAGTACAATACATTTAAATGTGACCGATACATTCTATAATATTTTAGTGGTTCGCTTATGTTTTATATTGCTCATCCAAAAATTAAACAAATTATAAAAGTATTCCATCTCGGTGATCAGATAATCCGTTTTAAAGAAAATAAAAATATAATTTGAAAATATTTCATTGATTCATTATGTTGATGGAATAACAATTGAAAACAATAAAATAACAATAACTTTCATAGTTACATGAAAATTCTACGGATTTTCAAATATATGTTTTAATTGCAGGTCTTGAAATATTCATGTTCTGATCAATTTAAATTTAAAAATTCAAAGGAACAAAATCTTTCACTTTTAATTTTACTTGGAGAATGACTGGATTTAGATGAGCGTGTACAATTTTGTTTGTGATTAGTGAGAAGACGAAGTAAACGAAGTGTTCCTTTTATAATCGTCTATCCGGTACAAAGTTAGTACGCTTTTATATCGAAGTTGGATTTTCTCCAGATACAGATCCAGATACAGATTTTCTCCCAACTTCGGAAGTAGTGCGCTGGATTTGCCTAAAGATGCGCTAAACAACACATCAATTAGTTTGACAGATAAAATTTCGGAAGAAAGTTCGGTTCGGAAGTCCCGACTTCCGAATTCTAAGTTGATGCTACGCCGACAATACTGATGCTGCGAGCAAGCAACGGCCGATCATTTCCCGCTGTACCGTGGTGAGTATCTATCAAGGTATCTATATATACCGGATCATTTTGAGGTGGGATAAATCTTTCAACACGTAAAGAAAAAAACTTATAATTTAAAACCTTATAAGCAACAACCTATTCGAAAATATCAATACACTAATTCATTATGCCATCTGATGAATGATCCCATACCAAAAAGCAATAACATTACTAAGTTAATGAAAAGTATAAGTTTTGGAATGTATGTGCCTAGTAACATTATTGTTTTTTACGTGAAAGACCTTCAGGAAGGGGTCCCTTGATTTACACCGCCGAAGCAGTTCGCAGATTTTTTTTAATTAATATGTATCCTTGTTCCTTTTCAAAAATTGAATTAATGATAAAACACTGCTGCATGCCACCATCCCTGATGATTCAATATCGTTCGGCGACTATCATCGAGCTATATCACCAACGGGATACAATAAAAAATTAAACAGGTAACTTTTGTTTTTCTTCTCGGCTTATACTTTTTGTAAGAAACCTGACATGATCTTATAATTTACGTCTTCCACAGGAAAAAATGCGAGCAGCATTAGTTACAGCGGCTTCAGTGAGTATAGCCGGTTGCATCATTGGCGACTGAAATCTACGTTTATGAATCCCGGTCTGAATAGCAGTTAACGCACTTAACAATACCAATACCAATATAATTTTAATTCGAACACAAATTGAACTAAAGTCAAATTGAAATTTAATTAAAACTGAATTGAAATTAAATCAAAAATAAATTGAATTGTATTTTTATTGTAATATTGAAGTCGAGATTGAAGTGAAATGTATTTAAAATCCCATTGTATTTCTACTGTAAAACAATAAAAAAATGTGAGAAACACATTTGAAGCACAATGTTTTCTATTGTTTTGGCCTTCGAAATCATCCCATTGAAGAACCGTTAAATCAATTGTTTTGCTCTGAATTTTGTATGAAAAATTTTCGATTTTTTATTGTAAAGATACATAACAACCCCCCTTTTTTATTGTAAAAGTCCCATTTACCATTAATTTAATCGTGGAAAACAATTGTCTCTGATGTGATTTAGTTGTTAAAGTTCCATTACATTCAATGGTAATTTCTATGTTTTACATGGTGATGTAACAGTAAAATTTATAATATTCTAATCATATTTTTTATCCGGGTAGTGTCAAACAGTACAGTGACCGATTGATTTTTACATACCGACAAGCCGCCATTACCAAGCGTGGAAAGCTGGATAGTGCAATCGTCATCGTCGCTTTAAATTCAAAAGTTAATGAAAAGTATAAGTTTTGGAATGTATGTGGCTAATGTTTTTTATATACATATCATTAAGCGCCTCCGTAATATAAAAGTCCAATTGAATTACAATAGAGATTATTGTAACAATACGATAAATTTAATTGTAATTGCAATAAACTCTATTGTTTCTCACAATAAAAAAACAATCAAGACTATTGTTTTCCACCATGAATCCTATTGCAAATGGCAGTTTTATAATAGAAAATAAGGGTTGTTAGTTATCGTAACAATGAAACCCAAATAAATCCACCTAGCGTTGGTGGTGCCTTTTTCGCGCATTATGAAAATGAGAAAAACATATAAGAGAGGTAAAATTTGCACTTTAGAGGATAGATTTTACTTTTTTTCTTCAATTTATGTCCATTTGCGGTCATCTGAATGCATTCCATCCGATTCTGCAAAACAAAATTTTTTTTCGATTTTGAAATGTTTTTCTAAGGGGGACCGTTGTCAACCCGCATAAATCCAAACGATAGCCGAACCATAATTAGAACGGTTTACGTTCCACGTTGAACCATAATGATAATGGTACTGGACCATAATCGTACTGTAGTCTGAAACGTTTTGACCATAGTGGCTACGGTATTCGTAGACCGGACTGTATGAGCAACGGGTTGTTAAGAATGTTAACCGTAAGAAAAAACGTTTTTCTTCATACATTTTTGGAGGAAAGATTATATCAGTATTATATTGATTATGGTTCGTAGACTGTAAACCTCATCGATTAAGGTTGAGGCAATTGTTTTACCATAGATATGTATTGTTCGGTGAACTTAATGTTAATGGGTAACGATATCAACTATGTCCATGTTATGTTTGTAACTGTACGAAGAACGGTAAATGATTATGCGGGAAAAAAACAAAGTTTTTTTTAAATAATTTTGGAACTCAATGGCCGATCAAATCAATTTTCGAAAGGAAACAACTAGATCGCAATCCGCGTCGATTGCAACTTGTTGCGAGCGAATTGGATAATGCTTAATACCAAAAAGTGTGTCTAACATTTTTGTATACATGCATACACACACACATACAGACATCACCTCGAACTGATTTGATTGGTATATGACACTATGGATCTCCGAGCCTTCTATCAAAGGTTCGGTTTTGAAGTAATTCTATAGCCTTTACGTCTACTTTGTATAGGTTGGTGGCTGAGCCATTATGGGGGTGGCGGTAGTGTTCGATGATTTCGACGTAAACTACGTCTAAGGGGAAGACTCGGATACAGGGTGTAAAATGAAAATTTCAAATTTGGGACCGTCACGAAATCATGTAAGATTTGTAACAATAATAGGTCCTTTATCTTTCAATGGATTTTCAAGCTTTATATATCAATCGATTCGCACACTCTCTACCAATTTTGCAGTAGTATTGGAATTTTTGAGTATCAAAGCTAAACTATTGAAAATTTTAGTTCTTTCAGGCATCATGCATCCCCTATACAGCGCGTTCTAATCCTTGGTAATTGCCTACTTTTAGGGTATTATCAATTGTTGAACTGGGGTGTATGAATGGGGTGGCCCAGCTGCTAGACAGTGGGGTCCCTACTCCCTCACAGGGCGGGAGATGCTGCTAAAGTGGTTTAGTAGGTCGGTGGGATGGTTCCTTCTCTTCTATATAGAGCGTATTTGGTTTTACGTGGTTTACGTCGAGCGGTCGTGTCTTGTATACAACCCCAAACTTTTTTATCATGGCGTCGTCATGGGGTGACACATCGGCTCGTCGGTGATTAAATTCTATTGTTGTTTTAATGTACTAATTGTTGTTCCAATAAACGCCCGCATAATTACAAACTGTACATGGACATTTTCTCGTGCGGTCGGCAACAGTATCCTTTAATGTTGACAACTGTATATGAACAATCTCATATAAAGTTTCAACAGTTTGTGGTACGGTTATTTGACAAATAACAATATGTTGAATGGGTTGTTAAGTTATGTCACCATAAAAAATCGGCCGTTTTCGCCTGCAAAATTTTCGCTCGACAGTATGATAAAATGTTGACATATAATGCAGGAAATATAAAACATTTTCGGGACAGCATGTTATACATTGACATTTAGCGTTGATGTCGAGCAGTTATGGTTGAATCGCCGAAAAGTATTTGATAACCGCAACGTAAACTGTGAAGCTATATCTTACATCGTAATAATGATTCTGACCATATAACATGTTGTTTTTTATTATGCGGGCGTGCAATAAAATCTTTTGACCGAAAAATGTTGACAAAAAAATTACAATAAATTCTATTGTTGTAATGGCAAAAAATTGTTCGAGAAAAAATCGATTTTTTTACCTTTCTCGTACTCAATCCAACATCGCTTTTGGTACTTCTATTTTTGGTACCCAGTTTCTGGGTAGTATACCCGAATTCAGCGCTCATTTTGGGTGATTGGTTCGTACGCAATTAGTGCTAATTATCGGCATTTAACTTCTTCTGGCGAAAACTTGCAATTGGTTGAGGTACATGGAGCCTTTTGTGTTTGTATGGCTCCTTTATGTCGAAAAATAGCTCGTCGATACTTCTGAAGTTTTGTTATCACGAATCAAACGAAATTAAAACAAAAACATTGTAAGCCATATTGAATGAATGCTGGGTAGGCGTATTAGCCTTCTCTTCAGCACAAATAACAGACATCAAGCTAGAACAAATTTTACTCAAAAAGCTGTGTAAATCAAAGTACGTTAGAATACTGACTGTGGCAATACGTCGTTTGGTGGCGCTAGGTGTCTTTCATGACGTCATGCGTACTAGCTGTCACATTCCACCAAACAAACATTGCGCGCCAAAATGATACCAAGCTTGCCGCCTCTTCAAGCACATGCTAACTGTTGATGTTTATTTTTAATGCACTATGGAACCAATAAGGTTAAAAAACAATTTCAGCAAAACGTATTTTCGTACTCGTACCTTCAAGCAATTTGATTGTATTACCAAGTAGAGTTTCTGCTATAGCCACTTCCCATATTGGTGAATAAATATATGCCGAAGAGAGACAATTATTCACTGCCGGAAACGCTAGTTAGATTTATATACATAACCCGAATTGAAATACTAATGATATAAAAATGAATGATAAAAAAAATCATAAATATACTTGAGCACAAATTATGTCCTTTTCATCATTTTAGTGCTTCGCTGCTGGCTGTGACGATGACTGTGGCTAATGGAAAGAATGGTAAAGATTCAAAAGAATTGAAAATACAGGCAGAGGTGGTAACTGCTGTTCACCAACGAAACATCTCAGGGAACAGCCATAAATTACATAACGCTTAGAGGAGTGAGGGGGTTGCCTGAGGTGTGAAAATCAGTACCAAAATTCTACATAATTTATACAAAAAGTGTAACTGGGGAGAGGAGGGATCATACATGATCGTTCTGGTGTTACGTAATTAATGGATCTTCCCTCATCACAAAACAAACCATGTGCTCCTTGATGGCAGAGAAATCGCGTACGTTAGTGTGAGAAAGAAACATCATATCAAGACAAAATTTTTAAAACGACTTAGGGGCCGTCCACAAAGTACGTCACGCCTCTAGGGGGGAGGGGGGTTCAGAGCAGCGTGACGATCCATACAAAAATTTTAGAGGTTTATTACAAAAAGTGTGAAGGGGGGAGGGGGGGTTGAAAATCGCCGATTTTTGCGTGACGTACTTTATGGATCTTCCCTTATCTGCTTTCGTAAGCAAAGATACAAACAACGATTTCTCGCTTAACTTTTCAAAAGGACCTAAGTAACATTTTATTCATGAATTAATTTGAATAGCGTAATCAACAGAAAAACATGAAAGCTTTTGATTGCAGTACTCAAATTAATTCATGAAAAAAATGTAACTTAGGTCCTTTTGAAAAGTTAAGCGAGATTTGACGAATCTGATAGCTCTCCCACGCAAACCAACACCATCAACAGGTAGCGGAATCCTTCACCTACCTATTGATGGTGTTGGTTTGCGTTGGAGAGCTATCAGATTCGTCAAATCGTCGTTTGAATCTTTGTTTACAAAAGCAGATAAGTCGTTTTGAAAATTTTGTCTTGAATATATGAAATTGAAACCAGAGTGAGGAGGAGGATCTGTTGTTTATGTCCATGGTGGGTGGTGGCGCCTAAAATTTTGACAGCTTCTTGATGAGAGAAACTATGCGATGCCAGCACCTCCACGAGATTGTCGCTTGTGTTGCATTTCAAAACGTCCGTAAAATCCCTTACACACGATTGAGAACGAACTTGTATGTCTGTTCTCTGTGTCTTCAGTCCCCTGTAAGCAGGGATGCCAGATTTGAAGACATGTCTTCGATTCGAAGACATTTGAATCTCTGTGAAGACATTTATTTCGTGAAGACATTTTGAAGACTTTTCAAAATATTTGAAGGCTTATCCACTTATTCGAAGATACTTGAAGACAATCAATAAGCCAGCGAGAGAAAATATAATTTTTTTCTTACTTATAATTCTGCGACTTCCTTAAGTAAATTATACAAAAAAATTACAAAAGTTATAATAGTCTTTGCTCGTCGGGCTTAGAATCTCAAACATAAAAAAATACATTCCTAGGCTGATAAATGAAACGCATTTTAGACCTCATTCGCACTTAACTTTGAGTTGAGCGCTGGTTAAAAAAATCCCGATGCCGTGTATGTAAATAGGTATTTCATTCATTCCATCGGAACGCAATGACCGATCTAATTTACGGCAAAAATAGATTGAACTCTTCTATGACTTGATTTAATCTATTCAACCGTTGAGCTAGAACCTGAAATTTTTCTAAATTCCTTCTGAATTCATTTGATCTTTCCGGTATTTCCATTGACTTTCTTCTAAATATCCGACGGAAAACTCTTTGAATATTCCGTGAATTTTTGAAAGAATTGTTCGTGTAAAATAAGGAGAATTTCCGAGAAAAATTATTAGGAATTTCTTGTCTTTATTCAAGAGAATTGAAATTGGAAATTCAGTACAAAATTTATATTTAATAATTTCCGTAAAAAAGTTATAAAGGAAATCCTCCAAAATTTAAACGGAAAATTCATTGATTCACAACTCACACAATAAATGCACTTTAATTTCCACAAAATTTCATAGAAAATTCTTACGAATGTCAATAAGAAATTTAAAATGTGCTGGTGTTAAATGGATATTTCTCATAATTTTCAAGGTAAATTTATGCAGGAAAATCTCCCTAAGGCTGTGAACCATTCCACCGATTCGTTTAACTTTTAGTTAAAATATGACACTTCGATGGTTATTTTCCCATCGTGGTCAAAATTTTACTCCGAAGCCGACCCATTTGAGTTTTGACAGATTGATAGTTATTCGGAACGAAATGAATTTGGCGCCAATTTTCTCGCGAACAAAGTTTAACTATCGAACTGTCAAATCTAACTATGCTCCGGAGCTAAACTAAACTAATGTCGTTTTCGGTTTTAAACCTGGGTCAGGTCCGACCCCGACTCTGAATAACCGAACGAAAAACGAATCGGGATGGAGTCAGTATGATGGTATTAGTGAGAACTCAATCCCTATCATCTGTTTTGTTTTCAATTCGCACATTTATCAGCTGGCAGAAACAGACATATTTTATCTATTGAACTTTGTTATTAGTTTTATTTTTTTTCTTGTTTTATGAATTATGGGGGAAATCAGACGTTTCTTCTGTTAATTGTTTTATGACTAAAATGACTATTAATCCATCAATAAATAAATGTGATTAGGAGCTTGTGATGAATGACGACGGCAATGTGGATTGCCATGAAAGAATTTATGCCAATCCGTGTTTTCCGATAAACTATTATGCTGATTCTATATGGCTTTTTGGGTAACAGTGATTGTGTTACAGTAGATTTGAATTATCAATTATGTCATTGAACCCTTTGGGGGACCTTTTGGGATTAATTGCGATTTCGTCAGAACTGCAAAAACCAAATACACAAAAGAGGCAAATTATTTTCCACTACGAAATATAAACAGGAGATTCAACATAATAAATATCAATGGGATAAAATTTATCTTTGTCGGTTTTATGACGAATTACAAATAAAAACCTTTCTTCCACTCAAAAATTATGCACAATTCGTATGAAAACTGTTCCTAAATAAGCATTTGAATTTATTTATAAATAATCGTTTATAAATAAATACAATAAATTTGTTGATGTCAATATAGTTGCTGAAGCCTTATAAATGGTTAATGCCAGGGTTAATACATTATGTGTATATTCTTAAAATCCGTAACGTTGAACAAATTATGCACAGAACTACAATAATTAATAAAATAATGGTATGAACATTTTGGTATAAATAATTTCATAGCGGCAGATACTCTGGTACGTTATTTTTCCATTGATAGAGCAATTATACCTAAAGTATATGTACGAATACACAAGGTAATAGTGAATAAATAGCAGCTACCTTCTCGTCACTGCATTTTATAAATCACATTTTCAACAAAATGTTCAACCCTCATTTTGTTTATAATGGAGCTACCATCTGAGGTAATCAGCGAAAAATATGTTGATATCTGAATCCGATTCACCATCAGAGAAACTTGAAGACAGTACAACATTAAAATAATCCATTTTTGCGTGGAAGGCAGCAACAAAATTGATAAATTTAACAAATAAAACAAACAAAATCAAATACCCATCCGTATCTTTTACGTTTTCATTTTCCTTTAGCGTAAACATAAACACCAGTTTGACAGTTTGTGTTCGAATGTATTGGTGAACCTAGGTTGGATCTCGATAAATCGGCAGAGCGAACCTCATTCATTTTGGGTCGGATCTGGTGCGGATCGCGATCCAACCTGAACGAATAACCGAACGTTTTGACAGCTGTTAGAGCGGATCCGGTGCAGAACTAGGTTCGACCCAGCAATAACCGAAAACGACATAAAAGTTAAACGAATC
The DNA here is from genome assembly GCF_024139115.2 of Armigeres subalbatus. Lineage (NCBI taxonomy): Eukaryota > Metazoa > Arthropoda > Insecta > Diptera > Culicidae > Armigeres > Armigeres subalbatus. The sequence goes on along the minus strand of NC_085140.1, from coordinate 409,896,489 downwards.
GGTGGAATGGTTCACAGCCTAAAAGAAAATCAAAGGAAACTTGCTACACACTTTCGTTAAATTCTTCCTTGAATTCCTTTGATTATTCTACTAGAAAAATCTTTGGACATTCTTCCGGTGTTTTCTTTGCGAATTCCTCTATGAATTTCTTCAAAAAATCGTCCTGGTATTCTTTCTGTAATCCCTCCAGGAAATTTTCCGGAATTTCAGGGAGTTTTCCGAAAAATCCTCCAGGAATTCATTTGGAAGATCCTCCAGAACTCCTTCAGTAGTTCCTTCACGAATTCCTCCAGTAATTCTTCCAGGAGTTTTTACGAAAGTTTTCCCCGGGATTGCGGCGGAAGCTCTACCAGGGGTTCCTCCGTAAGTTCCCCCTCAGGAAGATCCTTTAAGAAAGTTGCCGAATGACTCTTCAAGAATGCATCCGGAAGTATACCCAAGTAACCATGAAGCTATATATGCTTGTAAAGAACACAGCCCTAAAAGTTGACTTAAAGTGGAAAAGGGCAATTATAAGACCGAATTAATGGTTCATTGCTTTGACATGTTGAAATAAAGCATCAATAATGCATCGCTGCATTCGTAATACTGATTTAGAGTATCGTTGTCTGACAGTTGATAAATAAATGCAACTTTACATCGTTAAAACTGATCTAATGCAATTAGCATTTAGTATGCCGATTTGTGATTGATATATGTGCAATATTGTAATGCTTGGTGTTACTTGGGTACTATCAAATTCATCTGGTATTTCCTCCAAGATTTCTTTCGGATATTTCTTCAGCAATACCTCAAGAAGCTCCTCCAAGAATTCATCCAGAACTACCTCCAAGAATTCCTCCAGAAGTTTCTTCTGAACTTTTCCCGAAAGTTTCTTAAGTAAATCCCCTGGATGTTACAACAGGAATTCCTCGGAAAATTACTTTAGGAGACTTCCAAAATTAATTATAAGCTCCATCCAGAAGAAATTAGTATAAATAAGTTATAAGAAGTTCCATAAGGAATTTATCCGGAAGTTGATCTAGAAATTTTACCGGAAGTTCATTTAGAAAATTCTCTGGATGTTTCTTCAAGTATTTCACAGTAAATTTTGAATCCCAATAGAGTACACAGAAAGAAATTCCGTGGTAAAAAAACTATTTTGTAGACTACGCTCTGTTTTTAAAACTACTATGAAATTTCAGTAAATTCTACCATGGTTTCAGAGAAATTCACCACTGTTTCAGTTCATGTGGTTATCGAAATAAAAAGCTTTAGAAGTGATCACTCCCGTGAAGTCACTTGAAGGGTTGAACAAAAATGAAAGTTTTCAACATAATAACAAGAGCATCATTCAAAATAAGAGTAAGAAGATCCTCTTTGCGCAACTCTATATAATCGACTCTGCATGTGACAACATTCCGCAAGGGCCACAGTTGATTTTTACTGGGCGCATGGTAAAATCAAAAGGGGTTTGTTTTGTTTCTGAAAATCGTCGGGGCATATTCTTAAAATAACCCTCGGAATGGTAGTTTCAACTGCAATATTTTTTTGCGTGTACAGTAGACGTTCGATAACTGCAAGTCATTTAACTGCAATGCTTTTTAACTGCAATTCGATAGTTGCAACAGTTTTGCAGTTATCGGACCGCTAAACTTCAAACCGATGTCAAACTCAATGACAGCTGCATTGCGCTGCACATTAAGATGCACTTTTATTGCATCTGACGTCGATTGACAACCGTTTGACGTCTAGAATGCGTTGCAGTTATCGAACGGCATTCGTTAACTGAAAAGTAAACATTTTGCAGTTATCGAACGGCTACTGTATTCTTTAAAAATAAATTTGGAAGAATTCCACGTGAATATTGTCTGTTTCCTTGGTAACAAAACGCGCCGACCATTTTTTAGGCACTATCAAAATCGTCGCCAACATCTTTATTCTAAAATTATGTTAGTTTTATTAGTAAATAATGTCAATCTGCATTAAAAACAGGGCTCAATTTTGGGAAATAATGTGATTATTGAGTATATAAAATTTTGTTCACAGTTGATTTGACAGATCTTATGGCCATTTTTGCTGGCGACGATTTTGGCGTCAATTTGTTTTGCGACGATTTCAAATCGTCGCGGCCGATAAGGTGGGAAATTGATAATATTCAGTTTAAAAATCCGACTCAGTACAAAATTCAGGGGAAACTCGTTGTAAAAAAATTAGAGAATTTTAAAAAATATTTTCTTGAATTCTAACAATTTGTATGTGAAAAAAATAACATTATTCCACATCAGTAAAATAAGGAGATTATTGAATTAACAAACCTATTGGGTTTTGAAATTTCTCACTGATAATCATAATTTTAATATTGAAGACATTTGAAGACATTTTTAAACGACTTTGAAGACATATGAAAATATCATCTGGCATCCCTGCCTGTAAGAAGCACTGTTGGTGGAATAATCAGTCGAAGATTCATGAAGCGCCAGTTATGATTTTTACCAGAGTGTATGTAATTAAGAGTGGCGACATGTGCCGCATTTGACAGGTCTCCTGCTCGTTTGGAACGCGATTTTGTATGGGAATGACAGATGAATTTTGTTCCAATTCTGACAGTGTCGCCACTCAGTGTCGCCACTCTTATTTACATACACTCTGATTTTTACTAGTCCAGTTCGCTGAGTGGACAATATTCCGTGTATAGTAGAAAATCGAAAATTTGTTTTCAATAAAATGAAATATCTGCAGTTATCAGACGTCGCAACTCATTTCTGATTAGTGCGCATGATAGTACATCCATGCGTGCATGATGCGCACTACTAATGAAATATTTCAAACTGTCACGACTCGCGTCGCAGCGCGAGTGCTCAATCGCGCGGTCCGGTTTGGTGGCGGCCCGACTATATAATTTTGTATGATCAGGTCGGTAAATGTATTAATCATATTATTTCACATGTACATATCATACAGTTATTGATGATGGAACATGGAAAAGAAAACGTATCATTTTAACCATTTTAACCGTTCAGCCTATACGATTTATTTCTATGCGGGATATTCATCTTGGTCTGGACGGCGGCAGATATCCGAGAAAATATTGCGCATAAGCCCCAAAATTTTATTCCCACCTTTGGGTTTCCGCGCCGAGCACTCAGCGCCAGACTTGGCGACAAGGAGATAGTCGTCAAGTTGGTACTCCTGATTTTTTGACAACTGATGTCGATTGGTTGTGTGAGTGCACCGGTGTCAAATAATAGAGCTTTTAGCTGAAAATTTAATTGTCAAATGCAAATTTTGACAGTAATATAGATGTATGAGTGAATAAAATGTGCAAATGCTCTATCGCGGAGGCAATCGCTGAAGACAAGTGTCAATGATTTCAGTGACGAAACGAAAAGTTTCAATGCAAAAAGCAATAATTTGTTTATTGTAGTCGGTTGAGGACACTAACTCTAACAAATGTCATCAAAAGAAAAAAGTGATGTGTCAAATGAAAATATTTACGTGATCCCATTTCTCGCCACCCAAAAGTGAAGGGTGTCTTATGTGGTGAAAATTTAATTAAAAAGTTTGAATTTGTGCTTGATTCTTAATAAGAAATATTTTCCCGGATTTACGAAATGTTACGTTAGGCTGTACTATATTCATTAGTGTTCACACGGCTAAAACAGACTGGAAAATTGGTTAGATAGTTTACGAGGCTACGTTGCTTCTGCATCCAATCGCTGGCTGCAGCCTCCAAAGGTAGTGATTCATTGAAAAAGCAAACATCTTCGTCATTGACGGAGCTGACAGACAGTAGAGGAATCTGTATTCGTTGCTGTTCCCGGAGTCGTTTGTCCGGAGAAGGAACGGCTAATCCGTGCAGGTGCGGTACCAAAGTAGGGCTACGCCACGAGCAATGACAATGGGAGACGATACTCCAGTGGTGACTTCCTTGGTGCTGCCAATCTTGATACGTCCAATTCTGTCACAGGTGGGTAATTAGTGGTAGTATACTGTCTCTATATGCATAATACTTCAAATGACTGGACTCAGTAGTTTTAAATGCTGCGGAAGAAAAACTACATTTTGCCTGCTTCCTTTCTGAGATATTGTACGAGGATTTTTTTTTCTCGAACTGTGGATTATCTTAGAAGTGAAACCCTCTTTAAGATGATTTTGACCTTCGCAAATTCTGCTGTTAGGAGCTAAACCATGAGCTGATGATGAACTTGGTACCTCGTGTAGTGAATACGATTGACCCTCATGCACATTTCTGTTTTCTCAAGCTTCCGTCTGTCCGACACCTTGGTGCTTGTCTTTGTTGAACAGCTCTTCGTTCATATTCCACGAAATACGTAGCTGAGTAAGTTAATAGTCTAATAGTCTAATAAACTAACTCATACTAAATTAATAAAATTTATTATAATTTGGTATTCGCGCTGTAAAGGTTACACGTCGCGCAATGCACTATTAGAAGAAATCGTAAAAAATATCGCTCTAAAAGATAATCATGATACCATTAAAAAATCAGCTGCTGGAAAAAGCTTTTGGTTGGCAAATGAGTCTGTCCCATGGATTGAACCGAATGAATCCATTTCTGATTGCAAAAGTTTTCAACTAATAAACAATGTTTGGTTTTTTAATTTGATTTTCAGTTGGAAAGGCGTGATGTGGTTGCTTCCCAGACACTGAGGGCTGCCCTAGCCAAGGCTGAACAGACGCATCCCGGGATGACGTATGATCTGGTCATGGGTATCATTCGAAAGGGTGACATCAACGTTAACATGAACGAAAGTATCCTACGACTACAGGGCGCAGCGACTGACACCGATTGTGAGTATTTTACTATTCATTAAAAAAGGATGAATTCAGATGCTATTTATTTAAACAATAATTTCTATCAATAAGAACCACTACATACGTAAAAAAATAATGGTTCAATTCTCAATTACCATTTTATTATCCTGGACGTTCTTAAATCTTATAATAAAAAATAATACAATTTGTAATACATAATTGTAATGTAGTATGTCAAATAAAAGACTCCCTCGTTGAAAAAGTAAATTAAGAAGTTTCTTCAAAGAAATTCAGATCCTATACCTGCTGAGTGATAAACATAACACAAGATTATTTACATTCTCCTATTCTTTTTCTTAGTAATTGAATACCGACTGAATCGCACCGAGGACGCCTTCCAAGAGTTGAACAAAAAATCTTCAGCTCTAAAGCGTATTCTAAGCCGAATTCCCGACGAAATTACCGACCGGAAAACTTTCCTGGAAACTATCAAGTACGTAATATCGGAGCCTTCTTTGCTATATCAAGCTAGTGATGTTCATTATCGCAACATTCTTCTTTTCTTGACAGAGAAATTGCAAGTGCCATCAAAAAGCTGTTGGACGCAGTGAACGAGGTCGTAGGTTTCATTCCAGGCTCATCCGGCAAACAGGCGGTTGAACAACGCAAGAAGGAGTTCGTCAAGTATTCGAAAAAGTTCAGCACCACTCTGAAGGAGTATTTCAAAGAGGGAGAGTAAGTAGCAGCCTAACCAGTGGCGTAGCCACGGGGGTGGTTTTGGGTATAAAACCCCCCCCCCCAGAGACAAAATTTTTGGAAGAATTTTTTTTTTTCGAAAAAAAAAATGTTCAGAAAACCCCCCCCAGACCAATTTTCTGGCTACGCCACTGAGCCTAATTATATTGCCATTTTTGCTGTCACAAATGCATTTAATTATTTCACGTTCTAGAGCCAACGCAGTTTTCGTGAGTGCTTTGTACCTGATACATCAGACGAATCAGATTATGATAACAGTGAAGAACAAATGCGAATAAGACGAACGGTAGACTGAGTCTTTACGATTCTAAGTAAGATGAAAACGAGTGACTAAACAAATTGTTTTACTTTACATTTCCTTGGGCTGAACGTTCGGTGATGCTTCCGGTACTGATCCGTCGTAGATCGGAAACGCCCACCTAACGTAGACAGATACAGATTATGCAGATGAGTTCTATATTTAGTGAATAATTACAAGGGAGAAGGAGTATGTTTTTCAAAGCAAGGAATACAATAGGCGTTCGATAAGCTGAAAGAAGGGAACGTACTTGATGTCGTATTATATATTATTACTTTATTATTACTACTATTGAGATAGAAAGGAATAAAATTCATTTTTTAAACCTGATGATTTGTGTTTTTAGGGAAAAACTTTGAGAATGCCTGGTAGAGGATGGATTTTCTTTAGAAAAGTTCCTTTGTTTACGCCACGCGAAACCTGTAGGTATATTTTTTACCTCTGTAGATTTTTGTAAGTATATGAAAAAAACATATACCATCACAAATATTGCCCTCCGCTCGCTTTCAAATCGACTTCAATAAAAAAACATTCTTCATGCCTGCCGTATCCTAACCGAACTATCAATTCTATACTTTCGCCTCTAATTCTGTCATGAACATGTACGTCTAAGTTTGGAAGATGATATCCAAAACCAAACTTTTGATAGAAGGCTCGGAGACCCATAGTGTTATATACCAATCGACTCAGCTCGACGAATTGAGGTGATGTCTGTTTGTGTTTTTTTTTTCTTCCTAAACAATGGAGGGGGAATCTGCTCAACAGACATCCTGGGTTGACCAGGAAGAGCGGGGTTAGGGATCACCGAGGGAGGCAGGACTACATCCCGACCCGCTAAACCGTTTCCATTGCCGCCAAGCCCATAGTCCCTTCGGTACAACCAGAAAGTAATGCTTCAAAGGGGGGCCAGTGCACAACGCACCCTCGAGGTTAGCTGCGTGTCCTTGCAGCACCGAACATCGTAACTCGCTGTTTTAGAAAAACACCATGGTATCGTGCCAACGCGTTGCAGGCTTTCCAGGTGGCCTTACCACGCCCTATGTCCTCGGCAGGTGGGAAGGGTCGACTTCGAGCCTGCTTCCCTCTGCACGACTGGTATCAAGAATGATGATGCCGCGTGCACCCCAAATTGACCTTTCTGCGATAGGGCCTATTCGTCAGCACACAGAGGGACTTGCCGACGCGAGGCCTACGCCTGCCCCAGCCTTGACGAGGACCCCTTTCCGTCCTCGGGCTCGGGACCCGCCCGGTTGACCGACGCCGCGAAAGCGACGATACCATGTTCAGAAAAATATATTAAGCTCTTTTAGTGGAATGTATTAACCGTCTAAGAAGAATTAAGTACTGTCCATTTAATTCCACCAGTTAATTTTCGTTATCTTTGCAGATACGTATTTCGACCACAACGGTGTGGTCGTCTTCAGTGTCTTGTACTTGACTCGACTTGCCGAGTCGAGTCAAGTACAAGACACTGAAGACGACCACACAGTTGTGGTCGAAATACGTATCTGCAAATATAACGAAAATTAACTGGTGGAATTAAATGGACAGTACTTAATTCGTCTTAGACGGTTTGATACCATGTTGTTCTTCGCGCGGCCACTTGTTCGATAAAAGGATCGAGTTCGACCACAGAGCATGACCACCGGTATGACCCATGAAGCCGACTCCGATCCCTTGGACCACCTCTTATTTGCGCCTGAACTAGCCATCCTTCTATGAAGCTCCGAGACGATTTGGGCGATAGCCGATAAAACGGCGTTCCAGCCAACTTCATCTTTACACATCCTCCGAACTAGATTGTCCGGGGTAGTGTCCAGACCACATGTGGCAAGCATGTGGTCACGCATTGCGCGAAAACGTGAGCACACGAACAACACGTGTTCCGCCGTTTCCTCTAAACCTGCGCACACCAAACACTCGGGCGAGGCCGAGCAAGCCAGCTGCGTTACCTGCACTTTGATTTTGCAGCACGCTTAAACGCCGGGCACATCGAACCCCCCATGGGGTGCTTGCTGTTCACAGCTTTGCTAGAACAAATCAAACAATTGGGAGGGTTCGTGCAGCATTGTGCCTTATGTCCCTCCAATCCGCAGCGTCGGCAGAGATTGCTTCTGTCAGGGCCTTTGCAGTCCCATTGCTTGTGCCCCGGTTTCAGGCACTTGAAGCAAACTTCGGGTTGCTCGTATATGCCCACAGGGCATACCGACCATCCCACCTTGACGCTCCCTAACTTGACTACCTTGGAGGCGTCCGCTGCAGATAGCCGAACCAATGCTACCTGCGTCCCTGCCGGACCTTTCCGTAGCCGAACGGCTGCGGTGGGCGTCTCCACTTCACACTGTCGCCGCAGTGCCGTGACGAGCTCTTCGACTTCAGTGATCTCGTCCAGGTCTTTAACCCTTAGATTCACCTCCGTCGTGAGTGCCCTCACATTGACCGTCTCGCCTAGGACCTCCTCCGCCAACTTCTTGTAGGCGGCGCCCTTTTGCGAGACGCCCCGCTTCAGCTCGAGTATCATCTCGCCCATCCGGGTACGTCTTGTTCGACGTACGTCGGCGCCGAGTTCACCGAGCTTGACGTCACTCCTCATCGCCTTCAAAACGTCCGAGTACTTAGCCTCGTCCGCCGTGATGACAAGGGCATCGCCCCTGGAGCGATTGGCGCCTACCCTAGACTTCTTGCTACCCTCATTCGCCTGGGCCTTCTTTTCGGCTCTTGACGTCTTCGGTTTTCTCTTGTTCTTGACCAGGTTCCAGGAGGCGTCACCCCCCTCTATTTCCCTGGTCTGGTGCGGCTAAGAACTTTCAGCCTGCCGTAACCCCTTACCACCGTCTTTCCTGAGTGGACGGACCTTTCCAGGTCCTTCCTCCCCCGGTTTTGGAGGTACCTGACCGGAGTTCAGCTTCCCAGCCCCACTACCCTTGTTCGGGGTAGTAACCCTCCGCGTTTTGGAGCGGCCCCCAGGGAGCTCATCCCCTAGAGACTGTCTCCCCCGTTTTTGTGTCTGCTCCGTTGGAGCAGTCACCCCCGACGTACCCGCAAATACTTGAGCCTCAGTCTGGGTAGACTTTGGCACCACCGTCTTCGCTGGCACGCCTTCGGTCGATTCGACCTTGCCCGAGTCCGCGAATCCTTGGGCCTCAATCTGGGTAGACCTCGACTCCACCGATTTCACGGGTTTACACTTGGCCGTCCCGACCGCCCTCTCCAGCTTGGCGTCCAGCATCGACTTTCGAAGTTTCTGCAAGCTCCTCTTGAGGTCCTTGCTGATATTATGCTTCGATGACGCAAAGTCGATGATGGCATCCAGCTGTTCCGTCGCCACCTCGAAGGCCGAAAGCCCATCGCGTTTGCGGTTCATCGCCTCCACAAGCCATGGGCGGTCAATAACCCCTACCGGCGTTTTTCTAGCCGAGAGGAAGGTTGAGTGACCCACGCTGGCACTGCGCACTGAGCTGCCGACTATTGCCTCTGGCCTCCTAGGCGGAGACCTGAACAACCCACCTCTTGCGAAGGGGTTGTCGCCTACACTACTACCACTAATTGAAGAATTGACTTGGTTTTCCATTTTGGTCCCACGAGTTGCTCGGGAAAAGAGGTCCACCACGCCAGAGCCCAGCATGACGCGGTAAGGGACAATTACTGTGGAGGGTGCCCAGGTACCCCACAGGCTCCGTTAAAGGCCTAGCTTATTATTTCACCCCCCTGGCCATGCATCCCCTCGGCACGGGTCGCTTGACGCCTTGGGATTAGGGGTTAGGGACGATGGTCCCGGTCTAACTCGCAGTGGCCATGGGGAGGGGTCGTGTGTGTGTGTGTGTGTGTGTGTGTGTGTGTGTGTGTGTGTGTGTGTGTGTTTTATATTGAGTTATGACACTTCTGTCTGCACTTCCTCGAAAAACTGCTTGGAAACATTCACCAGCACCCCTTACTGCCTGCTTGGGGGATTGGGCTCTGGGGTTCACGCCTGCTATGTTACCTATAATTATGTAATCCTTGTTTCTATGGAAACTTTCCACTGTGATGGGAGGAAAAAACCTCCTTTCCTAGCTTTGCTATCTTGCTCCTCTTCGGGACCTCAAGATGCGTCTTCTACTACGAGCTCATTCGACCTTATCATGAAATCTTTCTGTGTCTATGCCTGCACTTCTCCGGTACTACCAATCTGCTTTACTTCGGAAAAGTCGGCCTGTTGTGCTGTTAAGCACCTCTCCTTGGCCTCCACTTTGAAGTGGTTGGTGTCTCGACGACTTTAAACAACTAATTCTTTGCGATCTACTCGGTCTAGCCTACTCCGACAGAGAATTCCCCGGTGAAGGAGTTTCTCCCACACCGAAGCCAACCAGCCGAGTGCCAAGGTCAGTCCAGCGATTACGGTGGAGCAGGGCGTCCGGTTCACTGGTGCCCTGACTACCCGTCGCTGGTGGTATTTCGTCGCGATCTACTCAGTCTAGTCCCCGGCGGTGGATCTAGCCTACACCGACGGAGAGGTCCCCATCAAAAGAATTTCTCCCGGTACCGATTCTCTTTGGTTGTTGCGCCATTTCTTTTGCAAACCAGATGATATGCGCCATACTACCCTGTCGACCGCATTCCAAGTGCTTTCCTCTCGACACATTTCTTCAACAACGTTCTCCAAGCTTAAGCCGGTTATTTCCCTTCGTAGTGCCTCAAACCTTGGACATACGAAGACCACGTGCTCCGGCGTCTCTTCGACGTTCTCACATTTCGGTCAGAACGGTTAGTTGGCATGCCCGAACCGATGCAGATACTTCCTTAAGCATCCGTGGCCTGACAGGAACAGCGCCAGGTGGAAGTTTACCTCGCCATGCTTGCCAGGTTCGGAATAAGAAGGTTGGTCCACCTTCTTCGAGATGTCGCGAAAAGCAGATCGTGGTCCCACCATCGGCATCGGCGGAGCTCCTTCCTGGAAATTTTACTCTCACCGATGGTGTGGGTCGTCGTCATCAACATCAGCAGCGCTCAGATTAAATTTTCTTGTCTGAAGTACTAAAGATTGGCTACCATCAGTGAAAGTAGCTCTTAAGTCACAACTTGAGGTGAGATGAATTTTGATCAAAGTAAAAGTAAAACTTAATTGCTTAGTGATGGTAGATTGTTTTCTTTTGGTTGAAGAATCACGAGCGCGTTACGCTTCCGAAAATAATTCGCGTGGACACCAGTACCAGTCAAGTGAAATTTCCCCTCAAGATTATAATTTTAGTAGGTAGTCTGCTACTTGTTTCAGGTTTTATTTCCATCCATGCGAATACATTTTTGCTGCTTCTCCTTCTGACGCGCACTCGTGATTCTACTACCGACGGCAACATTCTGCTGTCGCCAAGCGATTATAATTTGAACTTTAGAAAAAATTCGTCTTGGCCTAACCTTTGATTCCACAAAATTGTGATTTTTCGATCGATTGTTAATAATCCCCTTCTCAATCACAAACTGCAACAAAACCAAATAAAAATCTCGAGAAAAAATTAATAAGGCTACCACTGATGCCATCCATAAAAATCCATATTATATAGACCCCCCGCCCCCCAGAGCGCACTCGTGATTCTGCTACGGACGGCAACATTATGGCGTCGTCAAGCGGTTAATTTGATCTTTGAATAATATTCGTCTCGCCTCTTCCTTTGTATACAATTGCAGCCCTGAAAATAACCGATTCATTCCAAATAATGCAACGATTCACGCCACGGGCTGGAATAAAATTCGCTCTGCAACTCCGCCGATGCTGGGACCGCTCTCCGCGACATTTCAAATGAAATGTCACGAGCGCGGGGAAAGCAGTTTTCTTATAATCAATAAAAAATGCACATTGGTCCCGCCTCTTTGTTGTCCGGTATGAGTGCAAATATTGTGTAACCGTAACGCTCACCAAAGGGGCGTGGCTACAGGTTTAACTTGATTGATTACAAGAAAGCAGCTCTTCCGCGCGCGCGAGCCATTTCGTTCGAGATGTCGCGAAAAGCAGATCGTGGTCGCACCATCGGTATCGGCGGAGCTCTTACCAGAAATCTTATTCTCACCGATGGTGCGAGTCATGCGGTCGTCGTCATCAACATCAGCAGCGCTCAGATTAAATTTTCTTGTCTGAAGTATGTGGTAGTAGCGGATTGTATTAAAATAATAATCGAAAATACGAAATGAAAGCATGAGTTATTTGAATGAGATTTTAATTTCTAAATCGAAGCAATCGGCGTTCGAAAAGTAGGCGCCCATTAGCACACGAATATGAACTCGATTGACATAACGAAACAAAGAAAGAGACGATACTAATCCGAATATTAGGTACATCGTCTATGTATCACTAGAGCTACTAGTTCTGTCAGAACATACTCGTGAGTACACAGCCCATGTGTATGTTCTGACAGAACGAGTAGCTCTAGTGATACATAGAAATGTTGAAAATCCATCGAAAGATAAGGACACTGTGGGGTTTGAGTATATTACCATCAGCGTGTGATTATACATTAACACCTCAGCGTGTCGATCCGAGCGTAGCAAGCCATGACTCTTCCTCTTCTGGTCAGACCTCCGTGGTGTGCACACGCACCCACGGAGAGCTGCTGTCATAACAATTCGCTCCAGCAATTTGGGGCCACACATTTTGGCGATCCTGCCAGGTTATTTGTGGAATCCTGACGCTGATTTCAAAAGGTGAGTTGAAATCAATTGGTAATGTGTTAAAATATCTGATGATAAAAAAACACAAGGCAATGGGTTTGTATTGCTACAAAGCGCGTCTGGAAGAACGCTGCAAAATGGATTGTGGTTTGGAAAATCACAAAGCGCGTCTGGAAGAACGCTGCAAAATGGATTGTGGTTTGGAAAATCACAAAGCGCGTCTGGAAGACCGCTGGAAAATGGATTATGGTTTGGAAAATCACAAAGCGCGTCTGGAAGACCGCTGGAAAATGGATTGTGGTTTGGAAAATCACAAAGCGCGTCTGGAAGACCGCTGGAAAATGGATTGTGGTTTGAAAATCACAAAGCGCGTCTGGAAGACCGCTGGAAAATGGATTGTGGTTTGGAAAATCACAAAGCGCGTCTGGAAGACCGCTGGAGAATGGATTGTGGTTTGAAAATCACAAAGCGCGTCTGGAAGACCGCTGGAAAATGGATTGTGGTTTGGAAAATCACAAAGCGCGTCTGGAAGACCGCTGGAAAATGGATTGTGGTTTGGAAAATCACAAAGCGCGTCTGGAAGACCGCTGGAAAATGGATTGTGGTTTGGAAAATCACAAAGCGCGTCTGGAAGACCGCTGGAAAATGGATTGTAGGAGACTGCCAAAACAAAATTGACAATCTAGAAAATCCCAAGGTGGGTCATGGAAGCATTTATTTTGGTTAAAATAAATTTAGTTTGAAATGTATAACTTAGTGATTTTAGTGTACATGAGACTACCAGTTAAACTAGTTCTATCGAAATCTGAGAGATATGGAGATCCATCGTATGCTACAAAGATGTTTGGAAGGCTTAATATATTATCTTAAAGTTTATTTTGGAATTTACTGACTTAGTAGTCGTAGCGAAATTACCCGTTGGATGAGATATTCAACATTCATGAAGCTCAAAAAACGATACCAGCATTCACAAAGTCATAAGTTTGGAGTTATTGGCTTATAGTACTGGTTAACATAAATCTAAAATTTAGGTACATACTTATGCTATCCCATTTAAGTATGATATCTCTGCGAAATTTTAGATAAATATCATATCCTAGGCCAGATATTCCCAAACTACTTGTACATGCGACCCACCTAGCAGAATCGCATATTGCTTGCGACCCTCCCACATTGGCTTTTAGAATTGCTTCATATTCCATCATTATATTACTTTGAATGGATTGGAAATGATTTGGAATTCGAACGGATTTGGATTAGATTTTGGTTGGATTTGATTGGAATGGATTTCAAATGAATATGGATTGGATTTGGATTAGATTTTGGTTAGATTTGGATTGGATTTGATTTAGATTTGGATTAGAATTGCATTTGATTGGATTTGGAACGGATTTAGATTGGATTTGGATCGGATTTGGATTAGATTTTGATTGCAGTGGATTTGGAAAGGATGTGGAACGGATTTGGATTGAATGTGGAATGGATTTGGATTGGAGTGGATTTAGATAGGATTTGGATTAGATTTTGGTTGGATTGGATTTGGATTGGATTTGGACTGGATTTGAATTGGATTTGATTTAGATTTGGATTAGAAATGCATTTGATTGGATTTGGAACGGATTTAGATTGGATTAGGATTGGATGTTGATTGGAATTGGATTGAATGTGGCTTGGATTTTTATTAGAATTGGATTAAATTTGGATTGGATTTGAATTGTTTGGATTTCATTGTATTTGACAAAATCTCAAAATTTATTATTCTCCATTCACTACATAGATCCAAATCTAATGGCTGTGATAGATTTGTGGGACAAAATAATGAATCAAGATTCGTCTTTCGCAACCTAAGTTCAACATGGTATTACTATATATGAAGCTGATAGTTGGATTTAATGGACGGTATAAGATATTTAGATTATTACTACAATATAAAATGTTTTTGTGAGATCAATTACCAATTTAGTTTATCATTTTAAAGATACAACCTATTGACTTGCATTTCGTTGTTTTGCGATTGATAACCACGATGATCATACAAGTTTATTTTGGAGTTCAGTTTTCAAAGGAAATCATCGGTTTCTCAAAAGCAATATGTTCATCTTCATTTCGCGCAAATAACTTAAAAAGATCAATGCGTTCTATGCTAGAGGATTTTTTCTGCCTTTTTTTAATGAGAGAAGAAGGGAAATGTGGGGTTTGAGTATATTACCATCAGCGTGTGATTATACATTAACACCTCAGCGTGTCGATCAGGGCGTAGCAAGCCATGACTCTTCCTCTTCTGGTCAGACCTCCGTGGTGTGCACACGCACCCACGGAGAGCTGCTGTCATAACAATTCGCTCCAGCAATTTGGGGCCACACAGACACTATTAGCGTTTGAAATCTATCCTAATTTCGTGACGGTCTCGAATTTGGAAATTTTCGTTCTACACCCTGTATCTGAGTCTTCCCCTTAGACGTAGTTTACGTCAAAAACGATTTTACTTTAAATGTAGTGGCGACATCTCATAAAAATAACACCTTTGACGACGTCCTATCAGAGGCGAAAGTATAGAATTGGGTTGTTGTGCAGAGAAAAATATGAGATTTTTTATAGTTTAACATAAAGAGCATGCTTTTCTGATCTCCAACATATTTTTATTTTGCTTGTAAACCTTTTATTTTCATTTTTGTATAGCAAACAATAAGCCATTTTAATCGATAGGTGACACTAACATTCATAGAATGACAGTTGGCCCATGCAGCATAAGAACAAATTTTTAGTCCCATATAAATTTAAAATCCAAATTAAAAATTGTTCCGGGGCTCCAAAAATTCTGAAAAATTGAGGTTAGGCTCAGTTTTTTATGCAGATTCAGAATATGGAAAAACATATATACACCTAAACAAGCCAATTGATAGTTCCGTTAGGATACGGCAGGCATGAAGAATGTTTTTATAGAGGTCGATTTGAAAGCGAGCGGAGGGCAATATTTCTGATGGTATACATCGCACGACCTTCCTTCTGCCAAACTTCCGCATGAAGGGGGAGGGAAGAATATCAGTGTGGAAGCTGATATATCTCCACTGGCCAGTGGAGATCCGATTATCTCGATTAATAATTCTTATTTGTGTTAATATATACTTGAACCACATGATTGGAAAATTGCGTAATCTTACCCCACCCGATGCGCACCAGTGTGGGGTAAGAGTACGTATCTCAGGTGTCTTGCAATAAAGGTTCTACTTAAACGAATTTCAATATTTTTCCGCTGGGTAACATATAGGAAGAGTATACCAATCGTCGATATTGATTTGATATCCAGAAGCCTGCTTCTTCAAAATTGTCATCGGTGACATGAACGCTCAGGTAGGAAGGGAGAAAATGTATAGACCGGTCATCGGACCGGATAGTCTGCATACCGTACCGAAACACAACGGCCAATGAAGCACACACTTTGCAGCCTCCC
Source organism: Armigeres subalbatus (assembly GCF_024139115.2). Taxonomy (NCBI): domain Eukaryota; kingdom Metazoa; phylum Arthropoda; class Insecta; order Diptera; family Culicidae; genus Armigeres; species Armigeres subalbatus. Next base: position 409,880,590 of record NC_085140.1, on the reverse strand, counting down.
GCGGAATGGTAGTCCGTAGCACTTTCTTCCCCCGCAAGAATATCCACAAGGGCACATGGAAATCACCTAACCAAGTAACGGAAAACCAAATCGACCACGTTCTAATCGACGGCAAATTCTTCTCCGATATCACGAACGTCCGCACTTACCGCAGTGCGAATATTGAATCCGACCACTACCTTGTTGCAGTATGTCTGCGCTCAAAACTCTCGACGGAGTCGTCCGCCGCGGCTAAACATTGGGCGGCTACAAGACGGTAGACTAGCCCAAGACTACGCGCAGCAGCTGGAAGTGGCACTCCCAACGGAAGAGCAGCTAGGCGCAGCGTCTCTTGAAGATGGCTGGAGAGATATTCGATCCGCCATTGGAAGCACCGCAGCCGCTGCACAATGCACGGTGCCCCCAGATCAGAGAAACGACTGGTATGACGGCGAATGTGAGCAGTTTGTTGAGGAGAAGAATGCAGCATGGACGAGATTGCAGCAAACCGCAAGGGGGCGAACAAGGCAAGATACAAACGGACACGGAACAGACAAAACTCGATTTTTCGGAGGAAAAAGCGCCAGCAGGAAGATCGAGACCGTGAAGAGACGGACCAACTGTACCGCGCTTATAACGCACGAAAGTTTTATGATAAGTTAAACCGTTGACGTAAGGGCCATATGCCCTTACATAAACGGAAACCTTCTTAGAAACGAGTGTGAGGTGATCCAAAGGTGGCGGCAGCACTACGAAGAGCACCTGAATGACGATGTGGCAGACAACGGTGGCGGTATGGTAATGAACCTAGGAGCACGCGCGCAGGACATGTGATTTCCGGCTCCGAATCTCCAGGAAATCCAGGAGGCGATCGGCCGGCTGAAAAACAACAAAGCCCCTGGAGTTGACCAACTACCAGGAGAGCTGTTTAAACACGGTGGTGAGGTACTGGCTAGAGCGCTGCACCAAGGTTTGGGAGGATGAGGTTCCTCCGCAGGAGTGGATGGAAGGTGTCGTGTGTCCCCTCTACAAAAAGAGCGATAAGCTAGATTGTAGCAACTACCGCGAAACTACATTGCTGAACGCCGCCTACAAGGTATTCCCCCAAATTTTATGCCGCCGGCTAACACCGATTGCAAGAGAGTTCGTGGGACAGTACCAGGCGGGATTTATGGGTGAACGCTCTACCACAGACCAGGTGTTCGCCGTACGTCAGGTATTGGAGAAATGTCGCGAATACAACGTGCCCATACATCATCTATTTATCGACTTCAAAGCCGCATATGATACAATCGATCGGGACCAGCTATGGCAGCTAATGCACGAAAACGGATTTCCGGATAAACTGATACGGTTGATCAAGGCGACGATGGATCGGGTGATGTGCGCAGTTCGAGTTTTAGGGGGCCATCCAGAAACCACGTGGTCATATTTTTGAAGATTTTCAACCCCCTCCCCCCATGTGGTTTATCATGGTCATTTGACAGACCCCCCTCCTCCCCCTATGACCACGTGTTTTTTTTACAGCACTAAAATTAAAAAAAAAACCCTTATGTAACTAAAACTTATGGTTAATCCGATCAATTTTGAAGATGGACAGTTTCAACTGATTCAAAATCAAACTAAATCCATCATGGAAATTATAAATTTCCATGAATTCGAAAATTTTGATTATGTTATCATGTTGTAATGTGTATCAGGTATTAGGATATCTAGAACTCGCACATCTTCGATGCATCAGGAGGATACAAAAAAAAAAGTGGACTCGCGAATATGTTATAAAAAATTCGAGAAAAACTTGTAATGGTTTAGAAATTTTCCAAAATATCCCAATATTTTTTAAATTTTATTTGATTTTCTTTATTAGTGATTTTTTTTAAATAATTATAAAGTTTATCACTGAATATCCCTATAGATTCCTAAGAGTATTAGGAACCTTCCGTAGCTCTGGAAACATTCATTCCATAAATTCCAAACAAACATTCCATAAATAAATCAATATTAGAAAAAAATTATTACAAAATTTTCAACAAAATAAATATTTTTTTTTACCAAGAATTAAAACCTTTCCACGAAAAAATCAATAAAAAGCATTGAAAATAAAGGAAATTTTCCATTAAAGAAAATAAAAAAGCAATAGAATTTAGCATTTTACCAAATATATTATATTAACAATATGGTTCACTTCGAGCTTTTCCATACAACGAAATGGCGAACCATTTGCCGGTGATAACAACATCATCTAGCGAGCAAAGAGGACTCTAAATATGTTTTCTTCTTGTTTATTCTAGCAAATCTTCCTGCTAATTTACAGTGACAGTCATGCTGTGGAAAAGTTATCATACGACAGTGCAGGGATGTCCATACTTTTCTGAATAAATCGATCATCAAAAGATCGATTTTTTTATTTTACACGTATTTCGATGATATAGAGAAAAATTAATTGTGATCCGACTGCTCCAACAGAAGCTGTTCCGCATACAAGAAAATGCTTGCGGCGCGTTAGAAAATATTGATTCAATTTCTTTCGGGTGGAAAATAATTGAAGGCATTAGTTAGTTTTTCGCAAGATTTTTTTATCCACAAGTGCCAGCATCCAGGTGCTAACATATATGTGCGGAAAGCAAGGTGTTTACTAAACGTTGCACCAACAATTTGCATGGCGAAAGCAGAGACGATGGTATTATATAGAGACACGCGGAGAGAATAAAAGCAATTCTGGCTTCACGGCCAGCAGACAAAAAAAATCTGTGCGATCGGCAACATAAAAAATTGTGAGAACTTGAAGTGACTCTCAGTGTGAGCAGTTATTTCGCTTGCTCCAACTACATATTTTCTCTTGTTTAGCACCATTTCCTTATATTCAACAGTAAGGCTTGTTCGCGACAAAATCTGGACACATAACTTTAAGAATCAAAATAAACTGCTGTTGGTTTAATTCGGTACGTTTTTCACTTCAAATGGCTTCATTCCTTATCGATGCTTCGATGTATGCACGAAACTTGGTGACATTTGAATTTTCTAAGAAATAATACGTGCCGAATGATCTGGCATCCTCAGTAGAATTTGTTTCGAGCTCGTATTCTTCTGGTGGCTCATAAAATCCGTTTTTGTTCCACTCTCTGACGTTTTAGATATTGTCGAACAAGCATCGACAAATTTTAAAACGCTTTGAGCAGTGTTCACATGAAAACAAAATGTTTTTAGTCATTTTCTGGATCGAGAGACCCGAATTTCAATTGCGACTGCACACAATTCTTTCCGAACCTGCAATTCCTTCGACGCCATTATTCACTACGTACTTGTACCACTAGTAAGAAATATTTTTTCAGAAAGTACAGACATAGATTCATCAATCTACGAAATATTTCACTCGTTGATGAACTATTTCAAAAGTTATACGTGTTTAAAGGTGTCCAGATTTTGTCGCGTACAAGCCTTAAATATGATTAAATACCATATATAAATTTGCTATGAGAACTCTGAAAACATCTTCATTTACTGAACTTTTCAAACTTTTTTATAATTTCTATAATGTTGATTACAATACCTATCTTGCATTTAGTACCGATTGGTAATGTTTGTTTACTTTGCTCGTTTGGTACCGCGTTCGACGGTTCGTTTGGTACTTTCGGCTACACTGTTTGCGGGTCTCTATCTATAAACAACGTCTCTGGGCGAAAGCATTACACGGGGGTTTCTGTCATTGTTTCATTGTTATGTGCTTTATAGTTCGTCAGCTTGTGCTCTTGAAAAAGTACAGGAAAAGAACATGGTTTCCAAGATAACCTATTTTAGCTTTGTTGTATAATCACATTGGACAGTGTCGAAAGGGCGACGTCTTACGTCAGTTCTTCAAATTACATCTCCAACCCCACGGACCAAGCTTTGTTTGAATAAAAAACAATCTAAAATACAATTTCCTATTCTATGCCATATTTTTATTTTAGGCATATGACGATGCAGAGGGAAATCCAACAAGAATGCAACTAAAAATCTGGATTGTCTTCGGTATACAGTACTCTGAACATACATTTTCCAAAACTAGATGAGTTTTCTTTTCGAACCCTGGCAGAACAAAAGAAAACGGTTGATATTTCACAGAGTTATAATCCTTAGGATTTTGATAAACTGTTGGCTGTCCCGATCATTTTGTCCAACCCCATGTATGGCATTAAGAAATGCAGTTTTTTTTCCACTGGTTGAACAATTGGTATCTTTTGAATTAAATTACTACATATTATAATGAGATCAGGTGGACAATATGGCATACCATAACAAAAGGTTGTTATAACTTTTTTATTTTGACGAAGTGAACAAATTAAAAGAAAACATATGGGCTCAATGGCTAAAATTATTGTCATTTATTGCATTATTTAATGAAGAATATAACTTCTGTTGTAAAATTTTTCGACGATGCAGAATAAATACTCGTATTCAAATTGCATAAACATTTGCAAAGCCCAGTCCCTACCAGATTGCATTATTTGTTATATAAAAGCACATCTTCTAGCTTTCCTCTATACGCCTTTTATATATGATGAAAATGCATTTCAATTTCATAATATTCCTTGAAAATTGAGTTAATATGGCCAATAACAGTGTGGTATCCTACAATGATGTGTAGTGTATCAAAATCAATTTGATTTATTCACGAATTCTTCCAGAAGTACTTGAAGTATTTTCGTGCTACGTTCGTATATGTTTGAACCGTGTGATCAATTTGGCTAATTGCAAACTGAATGAATTATTGGCAGTGGCTGATTTTCTACTCGCCGCAGCCACATCCAGGCGCTATAGTTTATGCACAAAATAGCCAGCAAGAGTTAATCGCCAGAAATTTGTATGGCGAAAGGCATCTAACGCTGGTTTTCTCAAAATTAGGAACTTTTCATGAAAAACTATTTGGTACCGGTTATGTAGGAAGGTGTCCGCTACTACGCCTACCAAATATTTTTTCGATGAAGGTGCTTAATTTCGAGAAATAGAACCTTAGATGCCTTTCGCCATACTGATTTCAGAAAGTTAACTCCTGGTGTGCCGCTGTAATTACGCTCAAAGCAGGCGATTCATTGCTAGTTCCGAATTTTAGCGCGTTTCAGATCTAGCCTCGTTAGTTTCATGAACGCGTCTTTACTGAAGATTTTCATTTAGGTTTTACTGTCCCACTGTCAAATTTCAGCTGGATTACTGTCACATTCTATAGAAATTTGAGTGCGATTGTGTTGCTTTTTCATGGCTGTTGTATTTTGTCGTGTTCATATCCTACCATGATTCAATCAACAAAACAATCTCTGGAATGTGAGTTAAATAGTGACAAGGGTCATTTCAAATGGTTTTGTGGATGAACAGATAATAAATTAGCATTAGCATTAGCATTGAGCAATTCGCACAAATTCGTAGGTGATACAAGCCAAGACTATTGTATGAGAGTAGCATCACTTTCATCCGTTACCAGAGATATTGATTTGGGACTAACCACTATATCTTAGATGGAAGCAATGCACTTTCCAATAGTCGAGATCTGTCCTGGTTACGTCCTTGCGAATGCTGAGGAAGGGGAAGGATGGTTTGTTGGACACCTACTTAAGAAAGATGTAGAGAACTCTACGACCTCTCATAGATGCCACGGGAGGTTTTTTGGGTTTGTTTGGAAGGTTATAACAGTAGGAATCGTTTTGGTAGAACGTGAAACACAGAAAGAACTAAGATAGAAATACAAAGTAGGAAAGGGACAAGCCTGGAATTGAACCCACGACCTCCTGCTTATAAGGCAGAAGCGGTAGCCACTAGACCACCGAGCTCGTCTTTGTGGATGAACAGATGAATAAATAGATTCAAAATGTTTCATATTTGTAAATTTATTAAGTATTTTCAGACCGTGAGATCATTGTTTCTCAATAAAAAGTAACAAATCATAATTATTTTATTAGCTTGTTACTAACTTAACTAAAATGTTCATCGGGAGCAGTCCTGGGAATTGTCGCGTTTGTCAGTGACACCTGACAAGATACATAAAAACATGGTCAGTCAAAAAAAACTTGTCAACTTTCAGTTTTCCGTCGCACGACTGGATCCCCACGACCAGATGACAACTTTTTCCAATCGCGACAATTTGCTTTTGTTGTATGTCGTGTACTGCACACATCTGCGACAAAAGTGCGACAAGACATACACTTTCGGCTCTGTGCACGACACAACATTGGTCCCGAAAGTAAGTTATGTCGCATCTTTTAGTTGTCTTCTCGTGGAGCAGCAATAGCAGCGTACAGATTTAAAATATCATACCGAAAAGAGCACTTTATAATTAATCATTTCTTTGTTCTCTTGACAGATTTTCTGTTGAGAAATAAGAAAATTTATTCAACTTTTTTTATTTTGCATAGAGAAAGATCCCCCAGTGTCGAATAGCTGAGCCATTTAACGCAACGCAAGTTTGCTCGCTTTTAACGCAGGTTGTGGAATTTTCGCGCTTTCCAAGTTGGTTTTCCAAGGTTTTTAAAAAGACTGGAGGATACGTGTAAACGAAACAGGGATTTTGTCGTTTTTACGCGTTTTTTGTGATTTGCGCGGTTTTGACTTGCGCAGTACAATCGTTCGGGTAAATATCGACTTCAGTGGATTATGACTGGTACACCGCTTGTAGCAATTGCCTGGTGGACGTTTTTTTAACTGCAATACTTTATTTATAAGAGAAATACGGAATTTTCTTCATGCGTATAACCTATATTGGGGGCAATCAGGGAACATTCTTCGATAAATTTATGATTGATTGGAATTACTGCACGTTATTTTGGGCGGAGTATTAAATTTTAATCGTTCTGCACGGTCACTGTTGTGGGGGCCGTAGACTAATTACGTAAGCATTTTTTCTGTGTTTTTCGAAACCCCCTCCTTCAATGTGAGATTTTTTCACACATTCTTTTTTTATTTATATGGATCGTAAGAAAATAATAGTACTCCCCCCATAAGTGCCTACGTCATAAGTGTATGACTATGAAACGCTCATGCGAGCTATGTTTTTTGGTTCATGTTGTTCAAAATACAACAGCTTGAGTGCTCGAGTGGTAATGGCCCACTTAGAAGATTTTTTGTTATAGATCATTACAAACCATTCGTGATTTTTTACTCATGAATTTATAAATATCTTATAAGATATGGTAATTTATTCAGTTACCAAAAAAAAACAATTATCTTCAAAATAAATTAATTCTTTGCCTTTACAGCTTGATGGTCGCATTTTTTTTATATATTCGTAGACGTAGGTTTGAGATAATGTTTATATATTTCAAACATAACAAACTAAATGTTCAAGAGCATTGAAAAACGAGTAAAGAGCTGGACTATGTAAAATCACCAAAATTCGAAACATTATTTTAATGCCGTACATATTAGTCGTTTTTATAATGAGCTAGGCTTCAACTGCTGTAAAATCCAGAAACCAAACCGTTTCAGCGGTTTCCCAGCATATTGTCGTCAATTCATAATGACAACATTTTGCTGACAACGACAACAATTTTTGTCGCGACAGAATTCGAAGTTGACATGACGAACTTTTTTGTCAATAACCATGACAACTAGTTTTGTCCGTATGGTATGTGCAAAACTTTTGTCGTGGTGCAAAGCGTCACGCGACAAATATATCGTAACAAAATAAGTATGTGACAAGTTTAAAAATGTCTTGTCGGAGAGGGAGACCAGTAGTGTGCTGTATCGGGTGTCGTTGGTTAGGTTGTGTTGTCAAGTTTGAGGTGACTGTTTTTTCTTTGGTTTTGTCGCATGGTTTTTCTGTGTGAAGGTGACAAATCCCAGGCCTGATCGGGAGTTGATAAACGGATGATAAGCCGGGCAGACCACATGTTATTCAACTATCTTGATAACACTAGATTTGCCAGAAGTTTTCGTTTTGTTTTCGACACGTGAAATGTCAGCAGGGAAATACAAAGACATGCTACAAACTCGCAATCGGAACTAAATGCTCGCAAAGTCCATACACATATAAACAGTAAAAATGCGTGAGTGGCTTTTTCAAATTGATACTTTCCAAAAGTATAACCTTGTTTTTTTGTCTCAGTCGATTCTTTGACTAATCTATTGTATAATTTCCGAGAGAATCATATTATTTGATGCCTCTAAATATTTTTAAAATTTATACAAAAAAATTAAAAATAAAATGAGCTTCAGAGTTGGCCCAATGTAGGATGAAAACCGGCAAACAGTAAAGAAGTGTGAGAACACAGAGCGAGTATAAAGCGAGATGTGAATGAAGAATATTTTCAACGTGTTTCAACGTCTATCATTTTCGATAAGGTGCACACGTGTGTAAAATTGTGTTGAGGGCCCTCCTTAGCCGTGCGGTAAGACGCGCGACTACAAAGCAAGACCATGCTGAGGGTGGCTGGGTTCGATTCCCGGTGCCGGTCTAGGCAATTTTCGGTTTGGAAATTGTCTCGACTTCCCTGGGCATAAAAGCCCGCATAAATACAAACTGTACATGGATATTTTCCCGTGCGGTCGACAACAGTATCCTTTACTGTTGACAACTGTAAATGAACAATCTCATATAAAGTTTTAACAGTTTGTGGTACGGTTATTTGACAAATAACACTATGTTGAATGGGTTGTTAAGTTATGTCACCATAAAAAATCGTCTGTTTTCGCGTGCAAAATTTTCGCTCAACAGTATGATAAAATGTTGACATATAATGCAGGAAATAAAGAACATTTTAGAGACAGCATGTTATATGTTGACATTTAGTGATGTTGTCGAGCAGTTATGGTTGAATCGATTGAAAAGTATTCGATAACCGCAACGTAAACTGTGAAGCTATATCTTACATCGTAATAATGATTCCGACCATATAACATGTTGTTTTTTATTATGCGGGAGTATCATCGTGTTAGCCTCATGATATACGAATGCAAAAATGGTAACCTGGCTTAGAAACCTCGCGGTTAATAACTGTGGAAATGCTTAATGAACACTAAGCTGCGAGGCGGCTCTGTCCCAGTATGGGGATGTAATGCCAATAAGAAGAAGAAGAAGAAGAAGACGTGTGTAAAATCGTGCAAAATCAAATTTATTATACATATTAGCAAAAACATGTCTACTAAAATTTTGCCAAACATTTGATTTTCCTTTGGCATTCGATTGACTTTAATAGATTATGTGCACAAAAAACATCAGGCGTCCCTATTTTTTGTGATGACATTTTGAAGTGTGTGTGTTTAACGATCCTCATATTTTGGGTTGTTTCGTTTCAGCGTGTATCGATCCTTTTGGGCAGGATGGCGCCACATGCGGGGTCGCCAAAATATCGTGAGAACGAATCATATTGTTAATATAGTATATTTGCTTGCATGCTCTGATATTTTCGAGAATACGATGATAATTTTGTAATCATAGTTAGATTCTCGAATATTTCCATAAAAGCAGAAACTATGATAGCTTAAAACCGAGATTTGCTGTAGAGATAATGCAAAATAACGGGATGAAAAGGTAGCAATAAAATTGTCTTCTTTTTTGTTGCTGACAAAAAAATCGGATCTTTGTCATTATTATCTCCGACAAAAACAAAGTTTTGTCGTTGGTTCTCTTTTGTCGCTTGTTTCGCAAGCGCATCCAAGAAAAATTGATTCCCTGATTATACATATTAGCAAAAACATGTCTACTACAATTTTGCTGAACTTTTGTTTTTCCGTTGGCATTCGATTAACTTTAATCGATTATGTGCACGAAAAAACATCGAGCATCCCTAGTTTTTTTCTGATGACATTTTGAAGTGTGTGTGTTTAACGATCCTCATATTTTGGGTAGTTTCGTTTCAGTGTGTATCGATCCTTTTGGGCACGGATGGCGCCACATGCGGTGTCGCCAAAATTTCGTGAGAGTGAATCATATTGTTAATATAGTATATTTGATGTAAGTCAGCCACCCCGAGTTTGTATTGGTGGTGACGAAATCGAGGTGGTTGAAGAATTCGTGTACTTAGGCTCCTCCGATAACGATACCAGCAGAGAAATTCGGAGACGCATCATGGCAGGAAATCGTACGTACTTTGGACTCCGCCAAACGTTCCGATCGATTCGATTTTTTTTATTAGCTTTATTAAGGAGACTTGCAGCCCCAGGCTGGCTCGCCTCCGACCAAACTGACTATCTACAAAACACTTATTAGACCGGTAGTTCTCTACGGACATGCGACCTGGACGATGCTCGTGGAGGACCAACGCGCACTGGGATTTTTCAAAAGGAAAGTGCTGCGTACCATCTATGGTGGGATGCAGATTGCGTGCGATAAGTGGAGGAGGCGAATGAACCACGAGTTGCATCAGCGGTTGGGAGAACCACTCATCGTTCACACCGCGAAAATCGGACGACTGCGGTGGACCGGGCACGTAACCAGAATGTCGAACAGCAATCCGGTGAAAATTGTTCTTGACAGCGATCCGACGGGCACACAAAGGCGAGGTGCGCAGGATTTATCAGGTGGAAGACTTTTTGAGGACCCTCCGCAGACTGCGTAGTTGGCGACGTGCAGGCATGGCATGGACCGAGCTGAATGGAGATGACTTTTATGCAATGCACAAGCTACTCCGGCCTTTAGCCTGAGAAAATAAATAATACCTATGCTAGACTAGGTTTACTTTTCGATAATATTCTTTGCTAAATATTTCCATAATGATCCTTCTGACAACACTAAGCTTAATTGTTTGTTTTTCAATAGCAATGTATTTGGCTTTCTATCAATATTTATTTTTGAATACTGCCTACCGTTATTTTCGAATGATAAAAATATATAAGTATACGTATTGTGAACTTGATAGGAAAGCCCGTCAATAGCTGTTGAATATTATGCAAATTGAATAATATGCAACGAAAATAGGCGCCAAAAGGATTCATTACAAGAACCACGAAATCTCATTGTATATACCGGTTTAAAAACTCGACTATAGATCGGGTATCGCTTATATACAAGTAATACCAGATTAGAAGGTGCTCGCTATCAGCAGTCACCGCCGAATCCACGTCCACCGAACGCCGCGGCGGTAGACGTGCATACTGTTATGAAGGAATATGCTCTCGTCGTGCGTTGGTGCTGTCGCGCCGACTCGTTCGAAGCGCTATCACGTTGCAACAGCACGTGAAACAAGCGCACTTCTCCATGCATTCATTCTAACCAATATGTTGACTTGCTGTGAGTTAGTGTACCTATATGCCAAGAAAGCGAAAAAATAGATTTTACACATTCACGAGAAACGTTTAAAATATGGATACTAGCACACAAAACGCTCTCATAAGTTCATGGCTTGTGCGTTTTGTGCGCCAACATTTACATACTACGGTATTCTCGTAAATGTGTAGAATATATTTTCTCCGCTTCCGAACAATGTTAGGGAAAATCACCAGTATTGTAATCCCATATATAAAACATGTGATAGAAGGTTTACCAATTCGATTTTCAATTGTTTGTAAATTTTAGTCCAGGAATACTAAAAGGCAGAAAAAGCAGTACTCTATCTGAAAAAAAAGCTAGACAAAACAACGTCACTTGTATATATTATTAAAATTAAGGTGATCCTTGGATAAACTTGAATACTATTTAACAGTGTGTTTGTATATCAAGATCTTGTTCACTATGCAAAATGCTTTCAATCCAGAGAGTCAACATTTCGTGACCGTGTGAGATTATATCTGCTTGCAAAATGTATTCATCACATTCCGCTACCGATGAATGCAGCGTAGGGTTTGAGGAACAAATTTATTTAGGCTCGTACATGTTTGCAGTACCATAAGGGGCCATCCACAAAGTACGTCACGCTCCTAGGGGGGAGGGGGGGTTTCGAGTAGCGTGACGACTCATACAAAAATTTTAGAGGTTTAATACAAAAAGTGTGACGAAGGGGGGAGGGGGGGTCGAAAATCGTCAATTTTTGCGTGACGTATTTTATGGATCTTCCCTAACCGGATAAATTAGTTATTTAAACTCTTTTCTTCGGCTTACAATTCAGCGGCCCCTGGCCCTGGCCCCCTTCAGACCTACTTGTGCCCCCCCCCCCAGAAAATTTTGAAAAGTAATTCCAATTTAGTCAGTTTTTATTTCATTTACATATTTCCTACATATTTCTTAATTTTGATTATGAATTCTATAAACATATTTTTTGTTGCGTTATCACATCTATGACCATTTGTTCAGCAAAGCATCGAAATATTTAAGTTGGACCCCCGGGAACATTTTCTCGATTTTTAAGCTAAAATCAATGCCGCTTCTAATTCAGTTGCTAGCTTAAAATAATAAATTTGTTCTGCATTTGTTTGACTAGTATCCTGGTCGTAGAAACATAAAAACATAATTGTATTAAGATATAAATATTTCTGTTCTATTAAACTATCATCCGCTTCAAAAAAAGACTGAAGCAACTACATCAAAATGAGCACATGTACACAAATCCGGTCAATGAAATGTCGAACGACCATTCTTTCGAAAATCTTCGAGTTAATCGCAAGGTATGCCGCAAAACTGTTGATCAAATTCCTATGGAGCTTTTTGCTCTTGTTATATAATTCTGGCACAGAAAGATATAAAATTATAAAACTTAAGAATCTTTGTTACAATGACAGAAAAATCAACAACGCATTCCATTGAAAGTATTAGGACAAAACTTGGGCAACCTTCGCACTCACAACAGAGATTGCATTAAAGAAATATTTTTATAATCCTCAAAAGATCTTGTTCAATTTAATTTTTTGGCGATTTCATAAGGATCATCGGAAAACTCTTTTGTGTCTGCTTTAGTTAGAATTTGTTTTTTAGGATAAAAAAATAGATTTAGTAACCAGTATCAGAAAACAATTCTTTTGCAGCACAATTCAGATCGATTTGGTTGCTTCTCAAGTCTCTTTGATTTTTGCAGAGAAATCTCTCACCTATTCAGAAAACCATAATAAAGCCTCTTCCTAATGCAACGTACACACCAGTCAAGCCGTTTGACGAACATTGACTCCCCCCCCCAAGAAAACGCTTCGGTTGCTGCTTAGTTTGCACGTATGTGAAGTTGTTCGAACAACCATTTGACAGTTGGCGGCTCAGTTGGAAAAAATTAAAACGATTTGATTTTGGTTTGAGTTGTCGGGGGTGGAGTCAAGGTTCGCCGAACATGTTTGAGCATTTGTAGTGAAGTTGCACAAACCCCCATATATTTTTTGATGGTTGGTGCTCTGGTTGTCGCTTCGGTCGTTCGTGTGTGATATTGTTAGTCGAATAAATTGATTGTTCGTTCCGCTGTTGGTAAAACTTGATGGATGTTTGAATAAACGAGAGGTGGAGTCATTGTTGGTCAAACTGCTTGACTGTGTGTACGTTCCATAACGTCAGTAACTACAAAAACCCTATGTTATTCTGGAATTTGATTTATGACTCATAATTTTATGACTCATGGAATTTATAACTCATAAAAAACACTTTCGGATTCCAAATTTGTGTTCATCGGTACTTAACTATTTCAGCACATAGCATACATTTTGGAATTGCATGAATACTTATATTGATTATGACAAAATTTCGTGGAATTTATTCCACATCTAAAGAGTTTCAAAAATTTCAAGTTTTAAAAAAAATCGAGATCTTTATGCATTAAGTAATCATGGAAATTCTTGAAAACTTTCAGAAATATACTCTTATCGAATTTCATTTATAGATAATTCGAAGAAGATTCTTGAATCTTAGATTACACACTTATCCACATTTAGAAGACAAGTTGACACAGACACAGCGTTTTGAAGCAATCACAGCATCATTAGAAATCAATTGTATTATTCGCGATTTTTTATGTTAGTTCTAGGACGAATGAGCGATAAACTTAGTCAAACAATTTCTATTGCAATCCATGCGCACAGTGCTTTAAATCGCCTTTGAAAATTACATCCCACCAGCTGGTGACATGGCCCCCCCTAGACCGAGACTCTAGTTACGCCTATGATGATAATCGGAAATTTAATGCATCTTTTAGGATTAGTTTTAGTTGGTCGGGGTTCTGCCAAATCACACCAAGCGCCACTGAAAAAATTCCAATTTTTTAGCAAAAGTTTTCGTGTAACAGATTTAGTTAATCACAAATCGCATCGGACATCGTTCAACGCCATATCTGAGGATATCTAACAACAAATGTACGCATGATTGGACATGAAATATTTTCCGTTTTCCTTTTGTGACCAAAATATCACAAGTCAGTCAAAAATCCGCTTGGTGCGGTTTGGCTGAACCCCGACCAGTAGGAAAGCTGATGATCATAATAACGCTGTCCAATGAGCAGCTCGAAGTAGCTCGAAGTTGTACCTGTCCTTCTCGCTCTTTTTTGTCAACAAATGGGCATGAGCAGGACAGGGAGAAACTTCGAGCTACTTCAAGCTCTCATTGGACAGCACTAATCATAATCAGGTTATTCACTATTTAAGTTGAATATTCTTTATTCAATTAAAACTTTATGCAACTTACTGCAGTGTTACGAAGTGAGGGATAATGTAGACAAATCATTTTCTGCATTTACCCCCCCCCCATAGATAACAGGAGGGCAATATGTGCAATACTTATGCAAAAGAGAAAATTTTGTGGGGGGGGGGTTGGTTTGGGGGTGTTGCTAGCTAAATCCTAGGTGGAACAGCCCCTCCTCGTCAATGACCAATTTATATTCGTTTCCTTCTTCTACTTACGAAAATAAATGTTATGATAAAACTGGAATACTTTGAAAATCAAAACTCATTTTTTCGAGGAAATGGTTTTTCGTAGAATTTGCATGGAATTATCAAATTTTGAACATCTTCTTATATATGCAAACATGTATAAAACAAAGTTGGCATTTGTACGACCGCGTATCACTCGAAAATAGACAGCCCATTTTTTGCAAATTTTTATTCATTTCCTTTTTTCTATCTACAAAGATTTGAAAACAATTGAAATCAAGTTCCAATCTCTTCGATGCAATGGTTTTTCGTACATTTGTATGAGAATTTCAAATCTTGATCATCTGTATAATATAACACGAAGTTGGCATTATCAGTCGATAATGGAATTATCATTTTGTGCTTATTCTTGTTTGTTTACTTAATTAATAGGAAATATGTTATGGAAAAACTGTGAAAAAATTAAAAATCGATCCGAAGAATCAATCTGAATAAATTGTGAACGCAAAAAATTGTATTAGAAAATTGGCCAATTTTTGGCGAGACCAAGTTCGCCGGTTCAAAGTGTGAATCTTTGTCAAAAGGTCGAAGGTCAAAAAGTCGAAAGGACAAAAGGTCGAAGGGTCGAAAGGACAAAAGGTCGAAGGGTCAAAAGGTCGAATATGTGTCATAACGTCGAAGGTCAGAAGCTCGAAGGACAAAAGATCGAAAGAACAAAAAGACAAGAAATGAGATGAGAGTTGTGAATAGTGACAAGTGAGATGCAAGATGGAAGTAGTGAACATAGATAAATGAGAAGTGAGAAGTGGAAAGCAAAAAGTGAGAAGTAGAAAGGAAGAAATAATAAGTAAGAAGTGACACGTGAGAAATGTTATGTGAGAAGTAAGGAAGTATAAAGTGAGATGTAAATAAGAAGTGGAAAGGAAGAAAGAAGAAAGTAGGAAACATATATAGTAAGAAAGAGAAAGGAAGAAACAAAAAACAGAAGAGGAAAAAAGAGTAAAGAAAGAAAGAAGAAGGAAAGAAAGGAAGGAAGAAAGAAGGAAGAAAAAAGGAAAATAGAAAAAGGGAGAAAGAAGGAAGGAAGAAGAAGGAGAGAAGACAAAATGAAGCAAAACAAAAGAAAGAAGGAGTAAGTAACAGGAAAAGAGAAGAAAAATGGAAGAAATGAGGAACAAAGAAGAGAGAAATAAGGAAGAAAGAAGGAATAAAGAAGAAATAAAGAAGAAAGATGGAAGAAATAAGGAACAAAGAAGAGGGAAATAAGGAAGAAAAAAGAAAGAAAGGAGGAAGAAAGAAGGATGAAAGAAGGAAGAAAGAAGGATGAAAGAATAAAGAAAGAAGGGTGGAAGAAGGGAGAAAGAAGAAAAGCAGGAAGAAATAAAAAAGAAAGTAGGAAGAAAAACAGGAAACAAGAAGGAAGAAGAAAGAAACAAGGGAGAAAGAGATAAGGAAGAAAGAAGGTAGAAAGGAGGAAAAAAGAAAGTAGAAAGAAGGAAAAAAGAAGGAAGAAAGAGGAAAGAAGGAAAAAAGGAGGAAAAAGAAGAAAGAAAGTAGGAAGAAAGAAGAAAAACCCAGATTAATCCACCTACAGTAAGATTTTGACCCTTCCTTAATTCAAAGGAAATATTTTCAGACTCCAGTATTTAAAACGAGATAAAACTACTCAATTTCCAGAGACCTTGATATTAATTAATCCAGAACTAACTTAATCAGTCATTGATCTGAACGAAACTCAATAGCGTTCAATAATAACATATATATTGCCTTATGGCTGCCTAATTTTGTAAAACTAATGATGCTTAATACCTTCAAATGAGCGAGATTTATATGGTAGTAAATTTTAGAATTTGCACACATAAGCACACATATGTACATGCATATAAGAGGTCTATTAGTATCTCAAAACATGCTCACATTTGTTATCTAGCTTCCACTAAAGAAATTTTTGAAATCCCTTCAAATTTTTACGTTTTTGCTTTTCTGAGAGGGTTTTGTGGTACATGCTTCTATCTGTTCCTCAATTAAAATCAATTGTTTCTTTGGAATAAATCCGAAAAATCAGCATATTTTCATATCATATCACTTGTTGTAATTATATTTTCAATATTAAAGTGAATTTGTTTCAATTGCCATACATTTTATTTCATAATTCAAGAGGTTTATTGATAGATTAATACATAACACGCCTGCGTAACGCATACAGAGTGAAATTATAGACACTTACGAAGGAAGGGTCAAAAAAGATGGAAATAAGAAGGTGGAAAGAAGGAAGGAAGGAAGAAAAAAGAAAGAAAAAAAACAAAGAAGAAAAAAAGAATGTAGGAAAAAAGAGAGAGGAAAAACAAAAGAAATGAAGAAAGAAGGATGAAAGAAGGAAGAAAAAAATGGAAGAGAGAAGCAAAAAAGAAGGAATATAGAAGGAAAAAAGGAAGAAAGTAAAAAGAAAGAAGGAAGAAAAACAGGAAACAAAAAGGAAGAAAGAAGAGAAAAGAGAGAAGGAGAGAAGAAATAAGGAAGTAGGAGGAAGAAAGAAGAAAGTAAGTGGGAAGAAAGAAGGAAAAAAGAAGGAAGAAATAAGGAAGAAAAAATGTGGAATACTTTGTTTCCGATGAACAGATGAAGATGACAGATGAAGAAAAGAAGAAAAAATAGAGGAAAAAAGCAAGTAGTTAGAAATAAAGAAGATGAAATATGGAAAGAAGATGGAAGAAAGAAGTAAGAAAGAAGAAAGGAGGAAAAAGAGTTGGAGGAAGGAAACATATGAAGTAAGACCGAAAAAGGAAGAAGGAGAAGAATAGAAGGAAAAAGGAAGAAGAAATAAGAAAGAAGGAAGAAAAAAGAAAGACCTTTCGTCCTTTCGACCTTTTGTCCTTCGACCTTTTGACGCAATTTTTTTGTTTCGACCTTTTGACCTTCGACCTTTTGTCCTACAACCGGGTAGTGTAGATTAAAATAATCTTGTGCTCGATCGATCTCGGGCTCGAATAATAAAATGTTGTACATTTCTTATGCAAATATCACATTTAGTTTATTGTCCAATATAGTTTCAAACCAATCATGATAATTCTTGGGCATTTGATTGACTTTCGCTTCGAAATAGATGCATCTTCATCCGATTGAAAACCCTAACAAGTGCGAGAATGAACAGCCGAGAGAACTTTCAAACCGAACGAATGGTTCCACAACCGGAATCGAGTGGAAGCGCGAGCAATAATAATGGATGTGTAACAACAACATTCACTATCGCAAGTTGCATCAGGCAGGCAGGGGAGGTTGGATCCTATTACGCGTAGGGTGAAGCGAAGTAGCGATAAAACACCACCCTCCCGAACAGGTCGTCGCGCCGGGTAGTTTATTCCATTCTAACTGAAGCTGAAGTGTGTCTTCGCTGCTGCTCCCGTTCGTCATTCTACGGTTGGCTGTGAACGTTAGCGGAAGTGTTTCGGTGTTTCAAGGCAGCATTGCTTCGATGTTGGTGGTTTGTCTATATCCTTAGCACTCTGGACAGTCAGTGTAGTTTTATCCACAAAAGACTTGTGGGGTAAATAAAGTGTCAACGGAGAACCCATTTAATTAGTGTTAGTCCTGTTAATTCGAACGGATCAGTGCGTAGTTGCGGGAATTCCAAAATATGTCTTAGATGCTAGTGAAATAAGTGATTGAATTAGTGCACATACATTCGAATTTATCGTGAAGCTGTAGTGTACTGCACAGATGTAAATGTGAATAATGTTATTAGCTAACGTATGTTTGAAAAACTATATTTATTAAATGCGCAAATGTGTGATGTTTAAGCTGGGTTGATTGTACGTAACTGCATACTACACGCAGTAAGAGTAGTCACTCACATGGTACTTAGCAGGTGAATTCGTGAGAGTAGTGTATAGCTAACGAGTGCGGTGTAGGTCACGTTTTTCGGCTTGTACAATACGACTGCGGCAGAGCTTATGCCAACGTGGGAGCCTGCAGATAATACCTGGTATTGATTGTATTCATTCATCGGAAAGCGTCACAAATAGTTATGGACTGAACTTGAACGGGTGCAACAGTTTACGAGATTAGCCGTGCCGGCGTACTTATGCGCATTTGAAGAAACAAATTGGAACCAACTAGTAGAAAATAACCACTGATTGGAAAATCTTTGGCTGACAACCAATTTTGAGCTTGCAGGTTAGTACACTCTTGGAGATTCATTAATTCAACAAACATTATAAATATTCAACATAACAAGGGCGATACCATTGTTGACGCGAAGAAAACAATCGTAATATGGCAATTTTAGTATTAGTGGATACAGAATAGATGGAAATTCATCTCCGCTGCTGATGAATTGAACCTGTTGATTGGTTTATCTGTACAATTTCTATTAATTTTTTATTCGTACAATAAATAAAACATCCAATTGTTATAATCTATTGTGTGTTCGCTACATATTTTTCACAAGAAAAAATAAAAATCAATTTTTTTGAGAAATGATGATACTGGTCATAAACTGTGTGTAACCATTTTTATTATTTTGCGTATTTAGATATTTTTGTTAAGCAAAACAAAAATGGCTTAGAAACAAACTGCAGACTTTAATTAACACTGAGACAGAAAATGTTGACACTTTTGCGAGACACTTTTGCACATGTGCATTGTGCATTAGAGTGATTCAAATTTTGACTTTTTCGCTCCCCTGTGCTTAAAAGATTGTTTTTGCTATTTTAATAGTCCTCTCAAGTTTTTAGCTGATTTGGATGTAATTTGATTGTGCACGTGCCATTTGAAGGTTATATGAAAATTACTATGAAAATTACCACTTATGTAAAGTATCGTATCGTGAAGCAGCCCAGAATCTATTTTAATACATTTAACGTATCGCAATCATAGAATAGATCCTAAGCTGAAAGTCAGTTGTTGTTGCGAAGCAATCTGACTTTTGTGAGGAAAATTATAAAGAAAACAGAAATGCTTATTATTGATATTGATGTTATTCTTTTACATGTTAAATTGAATTTCCCACAATTCAGTATTTTCCTAATAACTTTTGTTGCTTTTGTTGCATCAAATCTTTTAGCAACAACGACGATATTTTCCCTTGTTAAATTTCCTATATTGCTAACGTTTTCATACATTTTCAGAGTTTAATGGACAATGATGGGGAACGGTTTTCCACAAAAGTTACAGTTTTCATAGTAATTTTCATATAAGCTTCAAACTGCTTGTGCTCAGTCAAATTACATCCAAATTAGCTAAAAATGTAACACGATTATTAAAATAGCAAATGCCATCGTTTAAGCATAGGGGAGCCAAAAAGTAAAAATTTGAATCACTCTATTGTGCATGCATGCATAAAAGACATGCCGAAAACAGTGAAAATTTAGGCGCCTTACTGTAGGGGACTGAGGGTAATATGGACATGCTAAGGAATCGCGTCATTTTCACAAGGAAAACGTAGTAATATTGGAGACCTCAACCACTTACGTGAGTCCTGAATAGAAGCACTACTATGGCTTGAAGTCAATTTAGTGGAAAACAATCGGATTTTGTGATTTTTTTGACAATGGAAATCAGGATGAAAAAATCTCGTTTTAAAAATATGCGGGTGGAATGGACATAGTGTGTGCTTAAATCGGACATGTTAAGAAATTAAGCCTAAAACAGTGAATTTAGTTGATGAATTGTATGCATAGACTAAGCATCTCTAAAATGAGTCTCTGAAAATAAAAATGTTGAATAATTATATTGGAAACTTACAATGATTTTACTTAAAAAGAATGTTACATCAATAAAAGTCATTTGAAAATGCCATTTGTCTGAACAAAACTCGAAAATTAGAATTTCAAACTCTGACCAAAACTCGAAAATTAGAATTTCAAACTCTTCTGTTTGTCATGCTTGGAGTTTTAGGAGGTAAACAATTCAAACTTTTCAAAATATAATTTCGTTGAAAAAAATGTTCTTCATAAGGTCCATATTACTCACACCAGAACGTGTCCGTTTTACCCCACCATGATCCAATTTCTTAAAAAATTCTCAAAAAATCGAATTTTGAGATAAATTATCAAATCAACCTGTACACAATATTTGGATAGACTAAGTTTGAGATCCTCGAGGATCATGCGGAATGGTTCAGCCGATTTTTGTTTTAAAAGCTTAAATACTGCACATCAAAAATTACATCATCATGGCATTTCAGCCATAGTTTACATTGAATTTTTAATAAACAGAATAGTTTGCATTATTCGAATGTAGTAAAACATATTACACTTATAATTTGAAACAAGCAATAACGCACACTTGATGGAGTGCCAAATTTGTAACGATTTAGCTCAAACGGGACCCCTGTCCATTTTACCCACACTGTCCATTTCACCCCCACCTCCCCTCCGTTGATATTGAATCGCATAGCTTTAAGATGATTCACTGGTCATAAGACGAATTAGTACTATTCCATTTATTTCAACCCCTTGGTTGCAACTTTTCAGATACATATTATGCCAAGTGAAGACAGTATGCTAAAAAGATCATGCCTTTTCAGGATGAGTTCAAACGCCTTTTATAGACTCGTCAGCAGCTTATTCAACTTCTCTCCCAGCATTTCGTACGGTTTTGGAGTGGCCACTTGGGTCTATTATTATTAACAGACTCATCAGAAGTTCATTCGTGAAAATCATGGAAAAAGAACTGTGGCCCATCTTCTCCGTCCATAGAAATGGAAAGCAAATCGTGATATAACATCTACTTAAGGTAACTCGTGGAGGCATCACGCACCGCGTTATTTTCCCTATTCTTTGCCTCTTTCCAATTAACCACCGCGATTTTAGAGATGCAAACTTCGCTTTTCTGTTGTTTGATGTAGCTGTTAATGAATCAGCATTAGGGACAAGCCTCCCGGAATGAACTCATTTGTTGTTTATGAAGAAATGTATGAAGAAATATCTGAAATCTAACTCGAATATTATAATAAATATGCAACCCACCCAGCTAATACAAAATTCAATAGACACTGAAAACTGAAAGCAGCGAGAAGGTTCGAGTTTATCCAGCGAAGTTATTTCAATTTAACTGAAGTGTTTAGTAAAAAAAAACCTCAGTAAAATGTCAAACTCCAATCTTCTCGGTGCTTTCACCATTAGAATATGTACTATATTTCGCACGAGCTGGGTTTAATTACATCCTCTAATATAACAATTTGGCGTTATCGAACACTGGAGACGTCATTTGCAGAATCATAATAGCACCGTGACCGACTGATAGAGGTTCGATACAGGTATCACATGCGTCATAACCACCATCGAGTTGTACTTTACCTCTGCCTAGGGTTGTGAATGGTGATCAACTTACCGTAGTCACGTGCTCCCGACGGATGCTAGCCAGGATCAATATTGCAACGATGCAAATCGAACAGAGACTGGAGGAAAACTGCATGGGGGAATTCTCGATAAAGGCTACTTTTACATTAGAAATGTATCATGGATGGAATATTGTTTTGATATAAGATTTGGCGGAATCGGAATCCTGAAACATTGTATTTGAAAGGTTTTGCTTTGGGTTTTAAGGAAATCGTTGTTCACACAGTATATGAGATTATATGCTAACAGACATGTGAATTGGGGTTCACCGTCTACCGTCACATTGCAACCATGGTTTGAAACTAGTTACATGACAAGGAGCTCGAAAGGTTATACAATTACTTCTAGAACTCCTCTGTGCGTCACGTGAATAACGTACAGAATATGAAGGAAGTTTATAGCACATTCATATTCACCCACAATCTTGTTTAAAGACTACCGATACTTTCGAACGAATTCAATTCTTTCGAGTGATTTCCCAATTAATTTAGCCGGTGTTAACGAGTATGATTTTTTTTCTAATTTTATTTGCTGATTATCTATTACATGCATTCATCTATTAGAATAGGTGTTCCGTGTTTGAATAACACTATTATCATTATTTTCTATGATAAATTTATTATTATTATAGAGTTTTGGTACTTCCTCAGCAATTTGGTAATTTTCACCTACGGCAGACAATCTGAATGCCAAAGGGGATTATGCTCTGTGGATCTCATTCATCGGTTGACTTAAGATCCTATGATTAGCGTTTATACTGGATGTATTAGTTATAGTAGTTAAGGAAATTTCTAACGATGCTGCAAGTTCCAAGAACTGTTTTTTGGATGCTATGGAGGTAATGAGAAAGTTCCAGCTCTTTTAAGGATCTCAGAAGACGGGAAGATTCCGGTTCTGAGATGACTACCGGAATTATACGCACGTCCTCCATCTGCTTCAACCCCTCCGCCAAGTCGTGGTACTTTATTACCTTGTTGGAGTATGTTGCTTGAACATTATGATCTATCGGTACGGCAATGTCGATGAGGGTTACTGTGTTGCTCCAAATGGCTGGAGCGAAATGCGATGACGGCAGCTCTCCGTCGGTGCGTGTGCACGCCACGGAGATCTGACAAGAAAAGGCGGAGTCATGGCTTGCTGCTCATCGATTGACACGCTGAGGTGTTGATGTATAATCACACGCTGATGGTAACTTATTCAAATCTCACTTTCCCATTCTTCTTTCATTAAAGAGGCATGAAAAACCTCTTACATAGGACGCAATGATTTTTTTTCCTTAGATATTTCCGCGAGACGAAGATGAACAATGACTGAACTCCAAAATAAACCTGTCTTAACATCATGGTTTTCATTCGCAGAACAACGATATAAAAGTCAATAGAATGTATCGTTTAAGGCCTGCCCAACCTTTTCAAGCCACTGGCCAATTTTTAGAATTAACATCTGCTGGCGGGCCAAAACATATTCGTCAATTTTGTTATGTATTTTCAAAATACTCAATGTTTTTTCTCATTTTTCCAGAATAACAAGAAAATATCTTCAGAGAAAAACTAAACATGATTGGTTTGCGTTTAAAAAATCATTTTTTTTACGTAAGAGGTTTTTGGTTGAAAATTCAATGAGAAACAAGAAATTGAATAAAAATACTCTCGAATAATCAACGCATATTGTTTTCGCAATCGGTGACCAAAATTCGCAAACAGGATTCTAAGTTTTTTACTGTTTTTACTATAAAAAAATGTTTAGATAAGAGATGTTTTCTTTCCGAAAGATAAATTTGTGCTCGTCATTGAATTGGGGGTCGATAATCTTCCTTTGAAACATTTTAGATACATTTTTTAATTCACATCATAAAACGGTGTTGAGAAAATGGATATTTCGTAACTGTGTTCTGTAAAATCAACAAGATGAGGGAAATGTACAGGTTTTCAGCAACATACTGTACCAAAATGTTTCGTGCCAATTTCGTTTCAATAGCTTTAATGTTTGTATCACGTAAATAAAGAATAAAAAAAAAAGTTTGATAATAAAAGTTCGACGTGTTGATCCGTGTTTTACAGCTTTATGTTCAAGTCATTGAGATGTGTGGAAATATCTACCAAAAAAGCTAGGTCATTCGCCCATTCAGATCATTCAGTTCGGGTAACGGGTTTTCTTTACCTTGTAAAAATAGTGCAATATCGTTCTGCAGAGAATGAAATCTCTCAAGCCTACGGTTTAGTCAACAAAATTCGCCATAATACTGCAAATCTCCGTATTCTGTCTCCAACCGTCAACATCATTTAAAAGTTAATGACGAGTGTCAGTACTTCAGGAATATTGATTGTTTTTGTCCATAGATTTTCGTGGTATTGCAATGCGCGGGAACATATTTATAACACTGTAATTGCTTTTCCTTTCTTAGAAGTGTCACAATTCTTTCCCGCCATTGCCAGTGCCGGCTCCATCATTTGCAAGGTCACTTATTTAAGTATTTAGAGGAGTGTCCAAGCCCCTTCTTACAGGTCTTAACAGCTCCTCTCAGGTCTTTTCCGGTAGTCGTTCCACTGATTGGGATCAAAGCTGCCAATTCCTCTGTGATTTTTGATGATCAGCAACTCCACTTATGACGACAGCTACCTGCACTATGTTTTCAACATCAGTATTGTCGTCGATTGCGAGAAAGTATAATTTGAAGCAGGCGGCTTTTTCACGTATTTTTGTTTCAAATACGGATAAAAGGAATTATTGGAACACGAAAATTAAAGGACTCGATTACCAGAATTTTTTTGTTTAAACCAGTGATATCCTACAGTATTTTATAATAAATTATAAAAAAACTTCTCGAACCACATAGATAAGCTTATGGGCCGGTTATGAAATATTTTCTATCACGGTCCGCGGGCCACAAAAAATAGAGCCCATCAAGTTTACCTTCAACATATCGGGGAACGGTTCGCCACTTCATCTCATAGCTCCTATTTCCATCCCATCAAAAACAAAGCAATGGTAAGGAATGTGGTTTGTTTATTTTTTTTTTTGATTTTTTTCAGCAGTGAGCACGCATATTGACAAAAAGAAGCGACGAATTTGGTGCCGTATTTCTTTGTTTAGCGATGAGATGGCTATATGTACAGTGAGATGGAGATCGGAACATTTCCCCTCGATGTTGAACGTCCAAACAACCGCCTAGGAAATGATATTTATCTAGAAATTCACTGAGATATCATACTTGAATGAGATACCATACTCAGGTTTTAAACTTATGTTAACTTAGCCAATAACTCCAAACTAATAGCTTTGTGAATGCAGGCAACGTTTTTTAACTTCGTGAATTCCGGATATCTGATCCAACGGGTTAATCCGCTATGGCTACTATGTCAGTGAATTCCAAAATAAACTTCAAGATAATATATTTTGCCTTCCAAACATCTTTGTAGCATTCGATAGATTTGCCATATAGCCAAGATTCCGTTAGAACTAGCTTATCTGGTAGTCTCATGTACACTGAAGCTGCCCAGTGTATAAGTTTCAAGCGAAATTTTTTTTAACCAAAATCAATGCTTCCAAGACTTACCATGGGAATTTCTGGAACGTCAAACCTTTTCTTGGCAGTCTCCCAGACGCACCTTGTGGTATTTCAAACCACAAACCATTTCACTAACGGGTGGCCACTAAAAAACGGGAATTCCAATACTTCAATACTTTTCTATAAGAACATTAATGCTTTCAGAGACATATTACCTTATGTGAATGAATCCATAGAATATTCAGAAAATTGTCGCCCACACACTTTTACTCCAACATGTTCAGTTGTGTACAACATGACATCGAAACAGAAATGGGGCACGCATTGTACAATTCTTTCAAGCGCATAAAGATCGTGGCAAAAGTACACGGTAATAAATTTTAAGCGTGAAAATGTTTCGAAATTTTTTTTTTTTTCGGTTTTCTGAGCTCCATTGTATTCAAAGATGATTGAAAGGCCAAAGATACGAAGCGAGGTCATGTGATACCAGCAAACAGAGCATAAAATATTCCCTTTCATGAAGCACATTCGCTCCGAGTTTTGACAATCGTGTTTTGATTATTCAAAACATAGAATGACTAACTCAGTTTACTTCTTCATAAATTCATTCAACTGATTATTATTGAGTATGGCAACTGTCCGCGAAAAACACACAATTAGCTTTGATTATACTGACATTTGGGGCTAAAAATGCCCTTCAATTGAACGTCGGGATTAGATCTATGAGTGTATTTATTCAAATCATTAAACATGTGTTTATTATTGCGATTATTTAATAATTTGTGGTAGGGTAAAGTGCCCAATAGTGGACCCCCAACCAATAGTGGACCCTCCAGCTATTTTTGTATTATTACAGCACAATGTAAACATTTTGCTATGAAATTCCATCGGGAGAACCTACCTTACAGTCCTATGATTTGATTACATGCATTGTAAATGCTATGGAAAGTAAAACTAGATGACTTGTTTATATTCTATAAAAAATAAACACGAGAGTGTCCATTATTGGAATATTTTGGGGAGTCCATAATAGGGAAGAAGAACGTCCCGAAACGAAACATGAAAATCAAATGAAGTGTCGATTATAGGGAAGCAATAGGGAAGCAAGACCCCAGGGGGTCTGCTGTAGAGCGAATTCAGTCAGACTTTAAAATGTTAATTTCAACGAATAACGTCGTGTATTTAAGTGTTTTATGTATGGATCGTATAGAGGAGATGCAGAGCTTGTTATTAGATATCAAGCAGAATTAATATGTGAAAGAGCACAATTCCGTTACTAGGGGGTCCACTATTGGACATTCAACCCTATTCAAATAAATACTCACTAATCATTCCGGAAATTGCAGAGCCGAATATGAATATGTTTAGAAGTGAAGTGACAAAGAAGGCCGATGGGCTTCATAAAAAAATAATCGAATATTTAAAGCTCTGTCAGAAAGATTAAAATACGGTAGACCACGGACCATATGCTATTATTCATTAATCTAAGTTTTAAAACTAAAGTGAACTCTCCTTATAACATATATCAGATTGAACTGGACTTTTTTGTAGTTTCCTCTCCGAGCCATTCTTTCCATTCCCGCTATTTAGTGACCACCCGTTATTTTTACGCGATTTATGATTTTTCAAACTACAACCAATTTTCCAGCGGTCTTCGAGGCGCGCCTTGTGATTTTCCTAACCACAATCCATTTTCCACTGGCTCCCAGACGCGCTTTGTGATTTTCCAAACCACTATCCATTCTCCAGCGGTTTTCCAGACACGCTTTGCGATTTTCCAAATCGCAATTCATTTTCCAGCGGTATTCCAGACGCGCTCTGTTGCAATACAAACTAGGGGAAGTGCACCGCAGGAAACGCTAATATCATTTTATATACTAAATGATAATAACACTTATTATCATTTAGTATATTGAGTGTTCCTAGCGTTTCACGCTGTTAATATTAGACATAGAGCAATGTACCCTTAGACAAAGCGCTCCTGTGGCTCTGAAGTGTAGTTTTTTGACAGTTTGCCATGACATTTAGAAAATCCAAATATCCTTCTATTAGTTGAACTTACTTAGTTGAGACTATAAAATCGTTTAGATGGAGTAAAATCAAAGAGCAGAATTTTTTGCCTTGAGTGTAGGACAACACTGCCTGTAGTATGTTAAAGAGGTACGAGTGATGCCATGCTCAGGTTTCTTTGCTTGTGGATGGCCTGTCCAACAACAACTTTATCAATGATGACCTGATCCTTGTAGCCTCGTGTGTTACGTCAACAACCTTTTTGTTCCTCGGTCATCAGGTTGTTGACGTCTCAATGGTTCTGCACCCTCCTCGCTATTACCGATGACAGCACTTTGTACAGACTCGAAAGGCACGTTAATGGCCTGTTCTTTTTCTGGGTTCAAAGTGTTCCGATCCTCCGGCAGAAGATAAGAGACACCCCTAGTGATGAATTCCGATAACTCCCCGGGGTTATCAAGTACCGTGTAGAAGCGTTCCGCCATCCGTGGACCGCCGAGAGTTTTTTTTATACCAGAAATTGATGATGATGATGATGATGATGATACTACCATCTATTGTAGCAAGGCACCTGCCGATAGCACTGGCCATATCTGACAAACGAAGTTTTTTTTATACCAGAAATTATGCACAAAATCGGGTCCTGGCGTAGCCCAATTCCTGGTATACCGGGTGGCCTCACGTATGTCTTGGGCGGACACGTTGATAGCGGCCATGTCTCCAATTCCACCTCAATATCGCTCTTCTTCTGTTATCCATATCGTATCGCTGTATGATGGAGTACTCCCACAGATTGCACCAAAACTGCGTGACTCCAATCTCCGATAGGCCTTCGCCAAAGTCGACTTTGTCGTTTCAGATGTGATTGTAGAACTCCCTTTCGTTGATGTTGAACAATCGGTTTTGCTCCTTCCTCTTCGAATATTCTGCATAACGTTGCAATCATTTGGCAAGAGCACTCAACTGCTGTACATGGGTGTCGGAAGTTATGTTCGCCTCGGTGAGATCACGGAGTTCTGTGGGTTTCACAATTTCAGCAACATTCCAGACTTGCCTCGTTGATCGATTCCCCTGCTTGTACTGTGTTAATCGACCAATCTTTGACCGCAGTGTGGCGAGGCGAGTCTCTAGACGTCGCATCCACGCGAGTTTTTGTACTTTGGGGCGTGCGCGTCCATCACTCTCACCTTGCAGGCGCGTTCGCTTTCCCAATGTTCGTACAACAGCCACTGCAGCCGAATACACGATAAATTGCAGCTCTTCAAGGATCCAAGTACTGTGGCAAAATATCCTGGATAAGGATGCTCACTGTACTCGTCAACCGATAGGGGTACTGCAACTTGGGTATCCGGTGTCGGGACATGGGGTCTGTCCCACGGAACTGTGCAACTGATGTGCCCATATGATTAGCTAGTTCGTCCTTCAATTGCTGTCGTTGCAATTCCACTGTTGGTTCTGGAGCGGCGGGTGCAATCGATTCGCGACGGTTACTTATGATTGATGCATCCAGCCCAACAGAGCTCCTTCTCGATGTGTCGTTCGATCTTGCCTCCTCCTCCTCTCATAGTTCCCTCTGCACTTCCCGCTGGATGTACTTCATCATATTATATGACATAATAGCTCTTCGGCGCGTTTACAACTTGTTCTGGTCAAGCTGGGGTGCAAATAGAGGGAACCCCTCATTGAACATCTCCAGCATCGCCGGTCTGTCAGACATATCCGTTTTCATCCTGGTGCATACGTAGAAGCAACGGATCACGTACTGATTCATCTCCCTTGTCCAAATGATCCGTTGCCGTCGGCGGCGGCCCGCTAACATGAGTGATTTACGTCGAACACCATCAGCAGGTGCAGCATGGGTGGGATTCATATTGAGCGTAGCTCCATATCTGGGAATGCTTTGCTTTCATTCTCGGAATCTACGGGTCCTGAGCACTAGGTTCAAGCGCCAGTGCTCAATTGCCTCTGGCAGTTAGTTTTTCACTGGTTGAATTTAAACATGTAGGAATTACAATGTCTTTAAATTGCATTTAGATTGCATCGATTTTTGTCTAAAACTGGAAATAATTTTATTGGACATTTGTTGCACAGTGTCAATATTAGACATTCTATGCAGTTCATTGGTGTTAGAGGGTCCCTTATAACCCTATCATACATACGAAACCAATGCATAGCATTCCTGCATCCCTGAAACATTGCGATACTTAGCTACGCGCATCGTAGCAGGCATCACTTGGATCGAATGATAAGCGGCCTCATTCGTGTTTGTAATGCCCGGTGAGTAGGTCTTGTGTGTTTTGCGACAGTTCATGCATATTACGAATTTACAATTGGTACTATACCAGAGAGGCAGCTCCAGAAGCAAAGGATGATTTCTGCATGACATTATTGCAGCAACTACAGTCAAACCTCCATGAACCGGAAAACTTCAAACAGTTTCCAAAGGATTTTCTATTCCACATCTCGATATTTCCATGAGTCGATGGTCCCTTCAATATCGACTCATGGAGATGTGACTGATGGAATTTTACAGAGATTTTTTTCGTATTTTTTAAATAATTTTCCCTTGAACTTCTTAAAAGCATTCCGTAAAAATAAAAAAAGAGCTTTTAGTGGAAATTCCTAAGAATTTCTTGTTGTAATTCAAATAATTTCCTCCGAATCCCGAGTAAATTTCCATGAAAATTTGGAAGAATTTTCCGTGGAAATTTTAGAGAATTCAAGTGCACATTCTGGAAAGAAAATTCATAAGAATTTCAGATGAAAATTGAAAAAAATATCCGTGCATATTTCGAGCTTCTTGTGGAAATTTTAGAGATTTTTTATGGAAATTCCGGAAATTTCCGGTGGAATTTCAAATGAATTTTCCCGTTTAAATCCAAAGAATTTCTCGTTGAGATCGTTGAGAAAGTTGATGTTGAAGAAAGGGATGTTCGGTCGAAAGTTATTTGGCCGAATGCCACAGGACTGAAAGCTGTTTGGCCAAATAAATCCATCATCCGAATGACAATTCCTGCCACATTACCATTTCTGCCAAACGACATTTTCGGCCAAATAACCTGTTTGGCCAAACGACATTTTCGACCAAATGACCCTATAATTTCTGGAACAGTCTATACTTATGCCTAACGTGTTTATGTCTAACGTACTTAAGTTCAGCGGTCTTAACTAAGTGAGAATTGTGAATTACTTCAAGCGAAGGCTGCCAGAAATGATTAAAAGAACGCGCTACTAAGGACATAACACTGCTCAACAATTCAAAAGCTATGCTCCAACAACACCAAACTGTGCAACATGGTTGCTAGAAAGGATTTCCTCCTTGCATGCCGTAGGAAGAGAATTTTTCCAGCACACATTATCAACACACTAAAGTGCGTATATCCGTTGTTGGAAGAGGCCAGCCCCTACATTAATAAGTTGGAAAAAGTTATAGGTCTATTTAAAAAGTCAATCCTCAATATAGAAATCCAACAAACGTTTTTCAAAAATCAAGAGGATAAAGCATAATATGATGCTCGCACAACCGGTCATTCAAGCAATTAGTAACCTGTCTCTGTCAACCGTTTTTCTAATGACACAACAAAGAGTCTTCGTGAGCTTATGTTGAACGAATTACAAGGAAAAAGTTTAAGCGTCTACTCGCCTCGAGCGTTTCCCGATAAGGACGTCCTAACACAACACTGAATGAAAGAGCGCTACTAAATGCAACTGATGCTACCTTTACCAAGAGAAATGGAGACATTACTAAGCGGACGTAGAATCAATCGTACGAACCAACCCCGACAAAGCAGTGAAGGGCCGTAACAGGTGTATTGTTGCATCCCAAATTCAAAATCACCTAGCCCGTCCCCAACGCCAACAATCAAACGCTCCTCTCGGTCGGTTCTGTAACAGTGCAGAAAAAAACTCACCTCCACCAAAAAATGCATGGAAAAATTAACCCCGATAGAACATTTTATAATTGCACTTACGTGAAAGAGAAAAGCCTATACTATCGTGTAGTGGGTGTTTAGGAGATACTGATTTAGAATGCCTATCAACGACGACTTTTCCACCTAGACACGTGCTCGTATCCTTCGATGTAAGTCATATACAGCATTACTTTCCATTGGCAGGTAATCAGTAAAGGAACAACAATCAAAATGGTTTTGTTTCTTGAAATGGTCGAACTGTGCATCAACAATAGCTACTTTCACTTCAGAGATAAATTCTACCAACAGACCTTTGGAACTGTAATGGGTAGTCCTCTATCACCAATATTGCAGATTAATCCATGGAAGATCTATTGTAAGTGGTTACCAAGAAACTGAATTTCAAAATTTCCATTTTGAAAAAGTACGTAGACGACCTTTGCTCGTTGTACCCAAATCAGAGGTGCAGACAACATTTGACACCTTCAACGAGTACAAACCACACCTACAATTTACCGTGGAACGGGAAAACGATGGCCAACTACCCTTTTTGGACACACTAGTTATCCGGTCAAATGATCAACCCATGAAAACGAGATGGTATGCCAAACCTGTCTCCTCCGGCCGCTTATTCAATTATCACTATTTTCACCCAACGTCTATGAAGATCAACGTAGCCTCAAATTTTAACCAACGCGTCATTCAACTCACCACGGATGGCTCTTCACAGCAACAAAAACAAAAAATCTTCCAGTAGCTCCGTCAAAATAACTACTCTTCATCACTCATCACCAGAATGCTCAAACGTATCAATGAAAAAAAAACCACTCATCAATGGACACACCATATCTCATCAATCGTAAACAAGCAAAACAAGCAAAACAATCTGTCTCAATGATCGCCACTCACTATCCGCACATCATCGTTACCGCTGTCCACTACATCATCGCCGCGTAGCCCCCCTTCCCTAATCATCACGACACATACCCCATCAACAGATTCACGCAACGTAGGTAAACACCAGTCAAATTCCAAGATCACAACCAGCCAGTCCACCAAACAAAGTCAACCAAAATATCTGAGAAATCATCTACAGATCCATGCTCAACATCCCTTTCATGAAGACGACCATCTCCAACATCCTGTAAAAATTGCGATCAAGTTTATATTGTCTAGTTCGGTCTATTATTGCAGTGCAAGTCGTGCGCAATGGAAATGTTTTCCAAAGTATCTACGTTCAAAATGTTAAAAACGGTAAGACAATTTCATTTGAATTATGTTATGGTCGTATTATGTTCTAAGTGTTACAATTGTAGCGTAGAATTACAAGAAGCCTCTCCTATATGGAAAACGAGTAGGTTAAGCGTAGGTTCTATTTTACTATGTTTTATGTATGTAATGTTATGTACCTCCTAAAGCCCAAGTTCAATTTTACAATTAGTTCACCCTTGAGAAAGGCCAAATATACAGGCAACTAACGCCGAAAAGTTGGTCAAAACACAACTAATCGTTTTGACCAAATTAGATTTAGAAAGCAATGAAATATAGCTATGGTTAGCCTTATGATTTAAACGAATGAAAACTGTAATTACCCGAGCAGGAGCGACGACCTCCATAAGAGAAGTTGGTATGAACTAGCCTTCCGCTACTAGAAATAAAATAAGGCATTCACTTCAAGTTCAACTACAGTTCTACCAATTTGTTTATTATTTCAATTAGTCAAATTGCTTTGTGAAAAATGTATTAACAATGATCTTTTTAGGATAATAATTACAACTTTGATTCCAGCGATTTTACAAATGTGGAGAAATGCTATTGTTTAATATCCACCATAAGGATTATTTATAAATCTAGACCAACATTTGAAAAGGGCGTTACAGCCAAAATTCCTGCTGATTCTTTTTCTACATATATAGCTATATATGTGGAGGACGAATCAGTAGGAATAAATTTTGGCTGTTACGCCCATTTCAAATATTGGTCTAGAAATGAAGACTAAACTGTTCTGATAACGAATAGAAATAATTGTACAAAAATGACACATTGTAATCCGTGATTTCGGCCCCGTAAAACTTAATAGGTTCCTGGGCCTTAATAAATAAACAATGGTTAAATAATATTAGTCTATTCACATATTATTGTATTCTATAACAGTTGCTTTCTTCACGGTTTATAAAGTATGACTACACATGATGGAAAAGCACGTAAAGTATTATGAAGTTCCACCTGACAAACACCTTTGTCGAAATTCACAGTATATCAAAAGTTAGGCCGATACAAATAATTAAAATCTATTTTGTCTCCCCCCCTCGGTTTTTTTTTGCCAAAAAATAATATTTTGAGGGGGGCAACAAAATAAAATTCGGATAATTTTGAGGATTTTCAAAACATTATTTAACAAATCCGAGGATTTTTTTGATTTTTTTCATTTTATTATTTATTTTTTATTATCCCCCCTTAACCTTTCGGAGACCACTAGGACAAAAAATTAATTAAATATTTGTAACGGCCTTACGCCAATTTTAAAATTTGACTTTTTCGAAAATTCATATATATTTTTGAATATATACACACTTAAAATAAATCGCCGAATTCGGTAAAATTTTACCGAAATCTTAACAGCAGAACTATTCGGTAAATAATTTAACTGATTTTCGGTGATTTTGACAGTTGAACAATGAAAAAAATTACAAAAAAATCGGTAAAATAAATTACCGAACAGTTCTGCTGTTGAGATTTCGGTAAAATTTACCGAATACGGTGAAATGAGTTAAGTGTGTAGATTTTTTTAAAAGTTTTTTGCTGCAGGAAGATCCATAGAATTCAAAATATTTACAAGAAATTTAAAGTTCCTGTTTTAGTGAAAATTTTAGAAACGTTTTTTCTGATCATTTATTGATTTCGAGTTGTGCCTGTATCACACGAAACCGTCAACATGTGGTGAAATATCAACGGCAGAAGGTATTTCTAGAGACCCCCAGTTGCCCAGTATTACAATTAACTACACAATACTAAGTGGTTACGTTAAAATAAATAAACAATTCAATTACAACTACAATAAATACACAATGGAGGAAGTTAAAATTAAAGCCCGTATGGAAAAAAAATGATGAGAAAAAATGGAATGAATGAAAAGCTTAGAAAAAAATTTAACTACAAATTTATTTTTTTCAAAAAGTCGAAATTATACCTATTGAATTTGAAATTTATTCAGCATATCGCAACCAGTTTATTCACATTTGTTGATCAAAATTGTTTGCATGAAGAGCACGATTCTGTTCCAAAAAATTGGTCAAAATCGATTTCAAACATTTGAAAAAAGTTCCAAGATTTATACAAACAACGATCACTAGTCGGAAACATAATTATATTTTTCTTAATAATAAAAACATAATTGGGACAGATACAGCTTGTTTAACATACATACTTTGATGATTTCTTATGCAATAAAAACTGTGGAAATTTGATAAAATTCTTTTCATTTCCATACTTTTCAATAGAGTACGAGGGAGCTAGATGTATATATCGCGTGACATCTACCAATGTAGATGAGAAATCTTAGCACTGGACCATATATATATATATACCTATATAGAGGCATTCCACGGGGGCATGTCAGTCGATCCTGAGCGACCATTTCGAAAATATTTGAAACTCTGCACAGTTTTTCAATTTCATCTAAATCGTCATTTTTCGATATCAAATCTTCATATTGAGTCACGACTAACTTTTCAAAAGGGTGTATGTGAAAATGGTTCAAAAATATTTAAAAAGCTGCACAGCAAAACGGAATGTTCGATTGTTATGATTTTTCAGCAAAGTTAGACAACTAAATGGTGATTCTTAAGAAAATGTGCACAGTAAAAAAAATTTTTTGCCTTTAAAAATATAATTTTGTCACAAAAACTCAAATATCTCAAAACCCTATCTTTTTTCGAACGTATTTTTTAGGAAAACGGTCCATTATATTAGCTATCTACCATAAAAATTGGTGATGGTAAACTAATAAACAAAAAGTTATGACATTTCAAACATTTCACAATTTTCACATTTA
This sequence comes from Armigeres subalbatus, assembly GCF_024139115.2. Lineage (NCBI taxonomy): Eukaryota > Metazoa > Arthropoda > Insecta > Diptera > Culicidae > Armigeres > Armigeres subalbatus. The sequence goes on along the minus strand of NC_085140.1, from coordinate 409,845,109 downwards.
GTAAAAAAAAATTTTTTCTGTGTAAGTTATTTCGAGAATTGCAGTTTGATGCAGATTTTATTGTTAAGGGCGTGATTTAAACAAGTTGTTTTCATTATATTTTGATTTAATTATTCATAGCATCTATAAGAAACTTAGACACGATCCAGTGTTGTGATCAAAAGTATTGATAGTGTCATAATTTTCATTGCACGTGACTGGCGAAAATTCTTTTAATAGTGTTGAAACCTGTTGATAATAACGTTGATAGAAACATATCAGAAATGTTATTTTAAGACAAAAGCTGCAAAATCAAAGATTTATATACACGTGTACGTCTATAGTTTACCTGCAAAAATATACCTCTTAGAGAATAGACTTTATGATCGGAGGAAACGGGTATCTTCAACAACAACAAATGCATGATAGGTACATACCATGACATGGTACATACCAAAAATTACTACTACTAAGGTTGTTAAAGATCTTATAGTAAATTTTTTCTTCAGTCAAGCAAATGACACCAAACTAGTCAGTAAAAACTTAAAAGTGATTTTGTTTATTGAAATATTACGAACAACATGAGTAGCCGCTTTCTCAACTGTTGTAGGCCGTTTGATGGAAAAAAGTGTTCAAAAGAGTTACGAAATCTCACCGAAAGCACCATAGATAAACTGAAAGCGACTGGTTATGCTCCAATGTCCACATTGAATACAAATTTACGCATTTGCACGTCCTGCCGTCTAAACGTTGACAAAAGAGCAATCTGTATATCATCGGTTGAGCAGAGCGCAGGAAGTTCGAAAACGACAGCAACTGAGGAATTGCCAGATGTATCGACAACAACTGAGGAATTACCAGAAGTATTAAGTGCTGAGAGCCTTGCCACCGTACCATCAGCGAAATCTGTTTCAACAAATCAATCGGAAGATGAGTGTATCCAAAAGGTCAACATCGAACGCTTTAACGAGGGCATAGCTGGGATAAAAGTGACTCCGATTAAATGGAGTAAGATGGACTACGTTTATTACCCGGAGAAAAAATACCGTGAAATAAACGAAGCTGTACGAAGAAACCTCTTCAAATTAGGACCTGATGATGTGGAAAATACAGACTACGATGAGGTAATTATAAATATGAAGGAAAGGTTCTCGAATGCAGCCACGACAAGGAAAGAAAATTATTGATTTTGTCGATGCTGCCAAGTTCGTGGTCTATTCAGGATGCCATTGATGAGTTCAAAACCAATAGAAATACAGTAAAAGAGGCAAAACAATTGAAGAATAACTGTCTTTCAACCAAAAATACTAGGTCTAGTACTGCATTAACAGATGAGACAAAAGAAATAGTAGTTCAATATTTTGAAGATGATGAAGTAAGTCGAGCTATGCCTGGTCAAAAGATTATGTATCAGTAAAAAGATGGAAAGCGTCAAGCAATCCAAAAACGATTAATGATGACGACTTTGAAAGAAGCGTACACACGCTTCAAGGAAATTCACGATAATATTAAAATAGGTTTTTCCTCATTTGCAAGCCTTCGGCCAAGGCAATGTAAGCTTCTTTCCAATTCAGGAACATATAATGTGTGTGTGTGCACAACCCATGAGAATATTAATCTTATTTTACATAGTTTGAAAAGAATCAATTTAACAAAGGATATTAAAATGTTAACTGGTAGTCTTTTGTGTGAAAATACAACATCAAATTGCTATCTACGATCTTGTTCGGATTGTCCAGATTCTTCATCATTGGAAAATACTTTATTCGCTGAGTTTGAAAAAAATATATTGATCAGTTATCATTTGAGCAATGGGTGACCACGGATAGGTGTGACATAGAAACTATTGTAAAACCTGTAGATGAGTTTGTGTCATATTTTTGCTTGAAATTAGAAAGTTTAATCCCTCACGATTTCATTAAAACAGAACAATCCAGCTTTTTGAAAAATACGAAAAATACATTACAAAATGGTGAATTTTTAGTCATTTGTGATTTTTCTGAAAATTACAGCTTTGTATTGCAAGATGAAGTGCAGTCCCATCACTGGAGCGTACAACAAGCTACAATTCATCCATTCGTTATTTATTTTAATGGAAGTACGCAAATTGAACACTTAAGTTTTATTATAATTTCCGAAGATTTAAGACACGATTCAGTATCCGTAAACTTGTTCATTGAAAAAATGATTAACTTTTTACGCGTTGATAAGCATAAAGAAGTCAAAAAGATATATTTCATGTCTGATGGAGCAGCGTCGCAGTACAAAAATCGTAAGAATTTTTCGAGCCTATGTCAATTTAAATCAATGTACGGAATTGATGCAGAATGGCATTTTTTTGCTACATCACATGGCAAAGGTCCTTGTGATGCTATTGGAGGAACAATAAAGCGCAAGGCCACAAGAGCAAGTTTAGCCAAAGAACGTGAGCATCCTATTAAAACTGCGAAAGAACTTTTTGATTGGGCAAATCGTAGAAAAGAAAAAGATTTAACCAAATTATCATTTTGTTTTACTACTACTGAAGAGTACGAAATAAAGGCTTCAGAGCTCAGCGAGCAATTTAATAACGCGAAAACGATCCAAGGAACCCAAAAATTTCACTGTTTCATTCCATTGTCGGAAAATAAAATTAAAGCAAAACTATACTCAAACTGTGCTGATAATAATTCAAAAGTGTTCGATATTTTAAAAAATTTGAATAAAAATAAATAAAAAATAAGTATTAATAAACTGTTTTCATGATATCATAACCCATACCAAAATTCAAACCCAAAACTCTTAGAGTTTCTATAACAACATTGTGTAACTGCCACATTTAATTTAATACTTAGGATAATATTAATTCATTTTTATTTATTTATACAAATAATATTTATACATATAATATACATAATATCGATGAATACATAAATATGGAATATCATACAAACAACTTGTTTAACTCACGCAAGGCCCTTAACAATAAAATCAGCATCAAACTGCGATTCTTGAAAAAAAAAAAATACACGGAAATTTTTTTTTGTTTTGTTTTTTTTATATGTGAAAATTGTGAAATGTTTGAAATGTCATAACTTTTTTGTTTATTAGTTTACCATCACCGAATTTTTATGGTAGATAGCTAATATAATGGACCGTTTTCCCTAAAAAAATTACGTTCGAAAAAAGATAGGGTTTTGAGATATTTGAGTTTTTGTGACAAAAATGATATTTTTAAAGACAAAAAATTTTTTTTTTTACTGTGCACATTTTCTTAAGAATCACCATTTAGTTGTCTAACTTTGCTGAAAAAATCATAACAATCGAACATTCCGTTTTTGCTGTGCAGCTTTTTAAATATTTTTGAACCATTTTCACATACACCCTTTTGAAAAGTTAGTCGTGACTCAATATGAAGATTTGATATCGAAAAATGACGATTTAGATGAAATTGAAAAACTGTGCAAAGTTTCAACTCAATAGAAAATCATGAATTAAAAATTTTCTTAAATTTTGATGCTCTTGCTTGGAATCGCTCTATATCCACTGAATTTCTTTTGCAAACTGTATTAAAGTTTTTCCTCAGTTTTAAACACGTGGAAGTAGAACAGTTCCACATCTTGCAGCGCCAGATCTGGGTATAGTTGAAAGCAACTAACTTTTTTTTATTGTTTATTGTACTTTTTTTTCCATCCGGTATACCGAAAATAGCCGAAGTCATACAAGTGTGTGACTTTTTATATTTTTATCGCCTGAATGAGTGATGAACAAAAATAGCCGCAAAGAAATTTGCAAGCAGGGTGGTCCTTTGAGGTGTTGTATGAAACACAATTCAATATGCTTGCCTGGCTAAATAATTATCCTTTTTTTAAATGCCATTTTCAAAAATGACATGCAGCTTCGCTAATAATAGATTGTTTGGAAAAAGGATTCTTTTACCTTTTGAAAGGAAAAAATGGGAAAAATGTTGCATGTTAATAAAACTGTGAAACTGTTCACAAAAGTGAATACAACTCGAAACCATACTTGGTAACTAAGCCTTGACCAGGTTAACTCGCTTTTCTGAGGCTTTGGACTCGAATATGATTTTGAGAATTCCTATGTCGATGCGCCAGGACAGGAGTTATATATCAAAGTATTGCCCATAACTTGTTGGAAAACTGAGAAGTTTTCGTAACAATTTCGCATTTGGAACTATTATCTTGTATTTTATATTTTGACCTCTTTTTTATTGTACTTTTATTTGTATATACAATGCATTTTTATACTTCCCCTTAATTCTCCGTTATGGAATCTATGAATCTATAGATTATTTCATATATGAAATAAGATCCTCCACCTGAAAAAGATCATCCCTCAGTTAAACTAGTTCGTATTAAAATAATGTATTATTCTACTTTCTCGTCCAAGTCTCTTTATATCCATCCTTTATTTCTCTATCCTTCCAAAATTTCAGATTGTTCCGATGTTATTGATCACCTTTCAGGAGTGTCTAAAAATTGAACTATCGAACTGATTAATATATTAGGATCCGAGTTTGTGATTGTGCTTTGTGTGGTGGGGGGCGTGATCGGACGTCAGGTAGGACGCAGAACATTTGCGAAAACCGGGTTTGTGCTTGTGCTTTTTTTTTTGGACTTTATTAAAGTGATTTTTAAGTTTTACAAAGTTCATCACTTCAAGACAAAATTTTCAAAACGACTTATGTGCTTTTGTAAACAAAGATTCGAACGTCGATTTGAAATACGCCTAATTATATCCCATGCCTTAGATCGTATCGTTTACCGAAATAAATCCAGATAAATTATCCTTTGTAGCTAATACAATGTCATATCCCAAGACAATCGTGGAGATGCGGTGGTGTCAGAGCCAAATTTGAGGGGGGGGGGGATTCCGTGGCCCCGGGCCCCTACAAATCCTATGTACCAAAACCAACCTTTTTTGTACATTTTGGGGCCCCCACAAACCGTCGGCCCCGGGGCCCCCTTCCGGCTAAATCCGGCCCTGGGTTGTATACTCGTTCTCTAGTGGCTACGAGAGTCGAACTAACAATCCGTCCTTTCATAAGACCGTAAGGACGTGGCGGCTTAGCTTAGCTTGATTGCTGTACCCATCGTAGTTGCTAGTCGTGATTGGCCGAGAAACAACAAATAATGCACAGCTCACCAATTGAATAGTTTTCTCGGGACTAGAAAGCTATTCTTACTGTACCATGCTTCGGAGTTTCTTCAATTTAAGACCAATAACGATGCCGACCATTCCGTGCCGATAGTTCGAACGAGCCAGACGTGTGTGCTGTGTCTCATCGCGGATTGTGTTCGGTAGTGCGAGTGCTATTGTGTGGTGCGTATCCTACCTACGGATCCAAGGCGATCACTGTCGGCGAGGGGAAGTAGCTGCTTCTGGCGACGCCAGTGAAGCAGGCTATTGTTACTGCTGCTACCTACAGCAGCAGCCGCAGATAAGTGGCAAAGATTGTTGTATTGTTCTCCCACAGAGTGGGTCTGATTAGAATAGTTTGAATTAGTTTTTTATTAGTTTTTTTCTAATTAGTTAATAGTTATTAGTTCTTAGCTTGTAATAACTATACTTCCAACACCTTGCGAGGTGATAATGGAGGCGGAGACTGCGGAAGGCAGTGGGCCTCCCAAAGATGGTGGTCGCACACGATTCTACCATGCATCTTCTCCTGGGCCTTGGGTTGTTTACTTTCGGCAGAAAGTGAAAAGCCTAGATTTTCTCGGCATTAAGCGAGATTTGACGCGTCGTTTTCCGAAAACTGATTTCCATCAGGTAAATCGGAACAAACTACGCATAACCGCACCTACATACAAGGATGCAAACGAAATCGCTAAAGACAAGGCCTACAATGTTGAATATTTGGTTTATGTCCCCTCGCGGGAGGTCGAAATCGAAGGTGTGATTAACGCAGCGAGCCTGACTTGTAAGGATGTACTTGCGGGAAAAGGCCGCTTAAAGAATGCAATGGAGTCTACTGTGGATATTCTGGATTGCAAGGAGTTGCATTCAGCTACCATGGTAGATGGTAAAAGAGTGTATTCTAAGTCAGGTTCGCTTCGGGTGACGTTCGCCGGTTCGATTCTCCCAAAATATGTAGATATTGAAAATATGTTATTTCCGGTGCGTCTTTTTGTGCCGAGGGTGTTCAATTGTACCAACTGCAAACAGTTGGGGCACACTGCCGAGTTTTGCGACAACAAGCCCCGTTGTGGCAAATGTTTTGACAAGCATAGGGAGGAGTCCTGTCAACAACAAGCTACAAAGTGCGCTTATTGTGGCATGGTTTGCAAGAATGCCCGGTGTACAAAAAGCGCACCCAAAAAGTGAAGCGCTCGTTGGTACAGCGCTCCAAGCAGTCGTATGCGGAAATGGTCAAGTCGCAAGACACATCCGCCACAACCACCGCCACGGCTGCTATTTCAGCTGCCGTTCGAGTAAGTGATTACTACGATTCTATTGCCACTGATGAATTGGACTCCGACGTAGCTGATATGGATGATTCTTCGGAGGTACACGTGCCCGAAGAGAGGAAGCAACCGTCTTCCCCGGGATCGCGCCGTAAGAGAACAAAAGTCATCCATAAAAGCTTGCCAAAATCTGAAGGTAATGGGGGATTATTTAAAATCCCGAAGCAATCTGTCTTCACTGCTCCTTTGGATCCTAGTTGCAGCAAGACATTCCCGCCATTGCCTAAAACTGATGTTTCCAAGAAACATCCGGTTAGGAGAATCAATGAAAGAAAAAATGCAATTCGCACTTCCAGAAAAAATATTCCATCCAAGCGAGGATTGATCTCCTTTAAGGACCTCGTGGACCGTTTTTTGAATTTGTTCAATATTCCGAATTCATTGAGGCCACTCATTGACCTCTTTATACCAACAGTAGAAAGTTATCTAAAGCAATTGACTGTTTCATGGCCCCTTCTTGCAGAAATTGTATCTTTCGATGGATAATACGGCCATACAAGATACAATCACTGTGCTGCAGTGGAACTGACATAGACTGAAAAATAAATTAGACGTGTTCAAGTTTTTGATTCGCAATTCCGATTGCGATATATTTGCACTCTGTGAAACATGGCTTTCTTCTGAAGATGAAATCAACTTCCACGATTTTAATATTATTCGCCAAGATCGGGATGATCATTATGGTGGCGTTCTTTTGGGGATCAAAAAGTGCTACTCCTTCTCCAGTATATCATTTCCGACTGTTAATGGCCTAGAGATCGTCGCTTGCCAAATAAATGTAAAGAATAAAGATCTTTGCATAGCTTCAGTGTACATTCCTCCAAATGCCTCTATTAATCGTCGACATTTTTGGAGCGCAGTCTCCCTCCTATCATCTCCAGTATTGATATTGGGTGATATGAACGCACATGGTATTGGATGGGGCGAAAGATAAGACGATTATAGAGCGCCTATCTTCTATGATTTGTGTGACGATTTCAATTTGAATATTTTGAACACTGGTGAAGTAACTCGAATAGGACCAAATGGTCAACAAAGCCGTATTGATCTGTCTTTATGTTCAAATCCACTATCATTAGATTGCACGTGGAAGGTAATTCAAGATCCCCATGGTAGTGACCATATGCCGATAGTTACCACAATTAAGAGTGGCTATCAACAATCTGAGCCAGTTAATGTTCCTTTCGATCTCACGAAGAACATTGACTGGCAAAAATTTGCATCGGCGGTAAAAATTGGTATTGAATCAACTGATACTCTTCCCCCTTTGGATGAATATCGATTCCTTACTGAGTTGATTCAAAAAAGCGCACTAGAAGCTCAGAAACGACGCGTTCAAAGTACATCTGTCATCAGAAGACCAGCCACTCCTGGATGGGATGATGAATGTACTAAGTTGTATTCCGAGAAATCTGATGCCTTCAAGGCCTTCCGTAAACACGGAAGGTCAGAGCTTTTTGAAGAGTATTTGAGGCTCGAAAGAAAACTCAAAAATCTTCTCAAGGCAAAAAAACGTAGCTACTGGCGACGTTTTGTCGAGGGACTACGAGAAACCTCAATGACAACACTTTGGAAAACGGCTCGCAACATGCGGAACCGCATTTCCACCAATGAGAGTGAAGAATACTCCAATCGATGGATATTCAACTTCGCAAAAAAGGTCTGCCCAGATTCCGTACCAGCAGAACCGCTATTTCGAGAATCAGTCACTGATCCCGGTTCTTTGGGTGGACCATTCACAATGCTGGAACTTTCTATGTCTCTTCTTTCATCGAATAACTCTGCTCCGGGATGCGATAACATCAAATTCAATCTTCTGAAAAACCTCCCAGATATCGCAAAGACGATTACTTGACCTGTACAACTGTGTAATAGAGTACCACATTGAGCCACCTGAATCCCGACAGGTCAAAGTAATAGCGATTCAAAAGCCTGGAACCCAGCGTCTAATCACAATTCATACCGACCGATTGCCATGCTATCATGCATGAGAAAATTATTGGAGAAAATGATCCTTTCAAGAGTCGACCATTGGGTCGAAGAAAATACATTGCTTTCAAATACTCAGTTTGGATTTAGAAAAGGGAAAGGAACAAACGATTGTCTAGCGTTGCTTTCTTCAGATATACAACTGGCCTTTGCGCACAAGGAGCAATTGGCTTCAGTATTTTTGGACATTAAGGGCGCTTTTGATTCAGTTTCCATAGAAGTACTGTCAGACAATCTGCACAGTAATGGATTACCCGTTATTTTGAATAATTTCTTGTACAATTTGTTGTCAGAAAAACAAATGAACTTCACACTCGGCACTCTGACAACTTCCAGAACTAGTTACATGGGCCTTCCCAAGGTTCATGTTTAAGTCCTGCTTTATAATTTCTATGTCAAAGATATTGACAATTGTTTGGAAGGACAATGCACGCTCAGACAACTTGCAGATGATGCCGTGGTCTCTCTAAGAGGTCCATGTGCAGCTGTCTTGCAAGGACCATTGCAAAGTACCCTGGATAATCTGACTGTTTGGGCCAGACATTTAGGGATCGAGTTTTCACCGCAAAAAACTCAGTTGGTTGTGTTTACTAAGAAGCGGTATCCTGCTCAACTGAAACTCAAGCTGTTGAATGATGACATCAACCAATCTTTATCTTCTAAATACCTTGGGGTCGTGTTTGATTCCAAATGTACCTGGAAACTCCACATTGATTATTTGATACAAAAATGCCGGAAAAGGATCAATTTTCTACGTTCTATCTCCGGAACATGGTGGGGTGCTCACTCGGAAGACCTTATCAAACTCTATAGAACGACTATTCTCTCTGTTTTAGAGTATGGCTCCTTCTGCTTCCTCTCAGCAGCTGATTGCCACCTGATCAAATTGGAACGAATTCAGTATCGTTGTTTGCGTATTGCCCTTGGCTGCATGCATTCAACGCATAACATGAGCCTGGAGGTGCTTGCTGGAGTCACTCCTTTAAAGCACCGTTACTGGGAGCTCTCGCTTAGAATACTCATCAAATGTGGAACAAGTAACACACTTGTTCTAGATAACTTCGATAATATGCTTGAACTAACTTGTCGTTCAAGATTCCTTAGAGTTTATCTCAACTACATATCATCAGATCTTTGTCTTCTGTGTTATAATCCCCCTCGAGTTCACTTCACCAACGACAGTTCCTCAATTGTATACGATCTATCCATGAAACATGCTATTCAAGGAATACCAGATCACCTTCGACACATATCTATTCCCCCTCTTTTTTCCGAAAAATATGGACATGTCAATTGCAACAACAGATATTTCACTGATGGTTCTCGCATCAACGGATCCACTGGCTTCGGTGTTTTCAATGTAACTTCAACCACCTTCCAAAAACTTCAGGAACCGTGTTCGGTTTATGTTGCTGAGCTGGCAGCAATTAACTTCGCTTTGGGGATAATTTCCAATCAGCCCGTAGACCATTATTTCATCTTCTCGGATAGTCTTAGTTCTATCGAGGCACTCCGGTCGATGAAACCTGTTAAGCACGCATCTTACTTTCTTACAAACATAAGAGAGCAGATGCGTGTTTTGGTCGAAAGATCATTCAAGATTACCTTTGTTTGGGTCCCATCTCACTGCTCAATCTACGGCAATGAGAAGGCAGACTCGCTGGCAAAGGTGGGCGCACAGGAAGGTGAGGTTTATGATAGACAATTCTCGAGTAACGAGTTTTTACCATTAGTCCGTCAGAGAACTCTTCAAAGTTGGCAAAGGAATTGGACACACAATGAACTCGGACGGTGGCTATTTTCCATAGTTCCAAAAGTTTCTGGGCGAGCGTGGTTCAGAGGTGAGGACTTAAGTCGAGGCTTCATTCGCGTGATGTCAAGACTTATGTCCAATCACTATTCACTAAACGCACATCTGTACAGAATAAACCTTGTCGATAGCAACTTATGTAGGTGCGGAGCCGGTTATGATGACATCGATCACGTAGTTTGGTTCTGCTCGGAAAATGACGCCTCCAGAGAGCGACTATTGGATACCCTAGTGGCCCGAGGTAAACAACCCTTCAGGGAAATTCGAGGTGTTTTGGGGGATCGTGATGCGGTCTATATGCAGGCCATTTATAGTTTCATTTGTGATTCTGACATCAAAATCTAATTTTTTTTTCTTCCGTCAAAGTTTTTTTTTTGTACTGTCTCTGTCTCTATGTTCCGTAGATCTCCGTTACTCAGGCCATCCGGAAGAAGCTCCCAGTAGAACCAATCCTCGAGCACGACGACACGCCACATCGTCCCTTACGCCAAATGCCCGGATGAGCAGCCGAAATTCCTTGATTCCGAATCCTAAGCCTCGTCCATCCTTTAATATTGTAAACTAACCTCGAGTCACCACGAGTACGCTGGCTCCTATCCCTCTCTTACTAACTAAAAAAATGACATTGATTGTATATATCACAAAGAAATATGGCTCCGTAAAGTGTTATACACGCCTGAGCCTACCAAATAAACGAACTTGAAAAAAAAAAAAAAACGATGCCGACCATTTCTTTATAGTCAATTAAGATAAGGGGAGGAAAATTAGTTCGCGACTCATTGCTACAAGAGACCGACGAATCCTCTGCATCTTCAGTGCATTGGAAAGGAATAGTATGTTAGTTGGGAAGGAATTATATTGGAAATTTCTTTTGAACGACGCGACGTCATATTCATGATGATTCGATAATGGAAAAGCAACGCGTGTCTAAAGTATTTTCTCGAAAACTGATTCGATATCTTAACTACTTTGCAACGACTAAAACACGCACTGCACTCGCTTGCTCGATGGCTATTGAAAACTATTGAAGGTCGCGCTTGTTTCGACCGGAGCAAAGCGCAATACATACACAATACATACGTTTTCGCAACGACTGACGTGGCCGGCGCCATTATTGACTGAAAATGTTTGAGTTTCCGATACGTGTACATTGAGAAGAAGTAGCTAATCCTAAGCCCAATTTATTTGGATATCTGTTTAATTTCGCAAGTTCTAGTCAATCACGGAGTAGCAACTACGAATTGCACGGTCGTAATGCTTCATCTTCTTTTTGCTTTTTGGGGCCTCTTCCCCTACTACGCGTCTCCAAGCATTGTCCATACAAGAATGCTGATACGCCGATGCGTGATGCATTATTCCCTGAGAGCTGTCAGCAAAAAAACGTTTTGCCTCATGAATTTTCCGGCAACCAAATTTCACCCCTTTTTTGAAATGTGAATATTATCAATATAGGGTAAAACGACCTATTATGGAGGGGTTAAGCACCGTGTCAAAACAAAATTCATTACAAAAATTCTTCAAAAATAACCTGTTGGTCGATTTCCACATTGTAGTAGTTGAATAGGATGCTCGTTAACTATAGTTTCGTAAATATTACGTCAATTGTGCTAAACTTATGTTGTTTTGTTTTTATCACAATAGATTCAAACTACCGCAACAATAGGACGCAGTTGCCTATCGTTGCGATATTTGTTGAAGGTCAGTCCTATTGTTGCGGTATTGCATATAATTCTTATGGAGAGCGATACCGCAACAATAGGACCTTAGCACTACCGCAATAATAGGCTCAAAGGATTCAAATTTTTAACGAAAAATGTTGATTTTTCATCATTTTGAACGGAATTTTGTCAAACAAAAGCTGTGCTAGTTGTTAATCCGAAGAATTTTAGCGTACCCACAATTGTTTTCAATGGTGTTATATCCAGAATGGACTATTTTAACACTACCGCAACATTAGGGCATACCACAACGATAGGACGTTTTACCCTATTTGAGATTTCCTGCAATTTTAAAATGACATCAGCTAGTTATTTTGCTTAACTGTTGGATGAAGCAAAAAAAAACAAGAAAATCGGTTCAATCAAAGGTAATTGCCTATTTCCGGGGATTAAACCACCCGACTTGGACGTTAATTTACAATGTTATGAAAACTCATATGTGAATATGTACGTTATGTGGAAGATATTGGTTTGGAAAATGTATAAGAGGTAATCACTTTCCCTTCGATGGGACTCGAACCCATGACCCTACAGTACGCTAGACTGGTGCTTTAACCAACTAAGCTACGAAGGACCTCCGTCGGCCTTCGCAACCTAGCGGCTACTGAACGAGCTCGAGATTCCCAAATTGGACGCATAGTCAAATCACTCGCAATCCATTTCTCAAGCCAACACTTCCACATGTGTATTGTACACGTCCACATTAGAGGAGCGTGAGTATTTAGAAAATCGTTATAGCTAAGACATCACAACAATCGTAGCTTAGCTAGAGCATATTGCACCCCACTCCTATTCACTTAATGGTCTACAGGCTAATCGGAAATTATCCCCAAAGCAAAGTTAATTACTGTCAATATATATATAATCCAATTCATCTACACTTTTCCGCTTTGGAATAAGTTTTATCACATCATAAAACGTTGTAATTGTAGTGAAGTAACCAAGGAAATGTGATATCATCAGCCGTACATCGTTTTCGGATGCATAATTATTAATGTTAGATAAATACCGCGCGAGCTTCTCGGCAAATTGTGAAGAGCAAGTTACACCAACCAGCGGATGGCAGATTTCAATACAGTTCTACCTAAGAACCTTGAAGAAACTGTATAATAATTTGGCATATACAGTTTTTGTAAGATTTTAATACAACCATTGTAAGGAAATCTCACAATCTTCTTTTCTTTTTTTTATATAAAAGAAAGTTGGAATTTGTACGACCGCGCATCACTCAAGAATAGACAGCCCAATTTCTGCTAATTCATATTCGTTTTCTTCTTCTTTTTACAAGAAAAATGTTATGATGAAATTGGAATGCTTTTCAAATCAATACACAATCTTTTCGATGAAATGGTTTTTCGTACAATTTGCATGGAATTTTAAAATTTTGATCATCTTCTTCTCTTCTTCTATATATTGTAATAAAATCACCCACTAATACGACTATGGGACAGTGTCGGCACACAGTGGCTTGATGAGTGTGAGAGCTCTGCCCCACTCACTATATACACATAGCTTGGGATATCATTTTTGAGCATTGAAAACGACACTCTTAAGGCGTAACATAACTCGCCGGGAGTTTGATGGTGTTACTCACTCATAGGTGGAGTCACGAGTCGAAATTGGGGTAAGCACCAATATCATGAGCATAGCTGTCAAAAATCGGCTATGTTGGTTGACTCATAAGCGATTTTTGATGCTTCGGCTCCATCGGAAATCGGAAAAATTCTTTAAAAGGCTGGTCCTAATAGGACCAAGCCTTTTTTGCCTGGAAAATTCATAGTGAATAGTAGTGCGCGTTAAATTCAAGATTTTGTAGAAGGTTATTGTAAAGTCTTTGTTGTGGAAGTGCTAAATAATAAGTGTAATTGTTTCTTTGTTTTATAGGCGATCAAAAGACCCAGTGTTAGTACGGGTTTATAAATTAGCTAGCAGTAAGCGTTAGTTTTTTACTAATTGGTTAGTAACACATGTTGTGTTAGTTCTTAAACCTATTGTTAAAAATATCATGCAACCTAAAACTAAACTAAAGTTTATACAAATATAGATAAATCACCAAACGGTTATAGAAAAAATCGAACCTCAAAAACTGTGACACCGTAAAAAAGAGTGTAAAAGAAAAAGGTAATTAATGCTAGTGTTGCTATGTGAGGCTTAAATTGACAATATATGACGTCACAGGGGACTAATGCAGGGGGCAGCGGGCCTTTTTCTTTATTCTTTTGGCAGTTAACAAGTGAGCCAACGGTCAAGAAGGCAAAGAAACCGGCAGTGGCCGAGAACGAGCGTGCATCCAGGCCAGGGATCCAGAAAACCGGTACTGGAGTCCCAGGGTGTACGGGCACACCTCAAGCAACACAGCTTGTCAGAACTCTGAAATCTCAACTTATTTAGTACTAGGGTATCTGTTCCTATATCAATAACAATAAGGCAATGCGCATATGAAATGCATTGATTTCTCACCCAATAATCAAGAAACATGTGAATAATTATGCTCGGCTCAAGTAATTTTTAATTGAAAACAATTTGGTAACTTCAAAAATGAAATTTTCATCACATTATAGAAGTATTTAGCTAAAAAATATCATTACCGCCATGCACCTATTTCAATAACATTCAAAAACAGTTAATCCTATGCCTGTACCTATATCAATAATACTGTTTCCAACATAAAATACGCACACTATTACATGTATGTATACGTAACGATATGATTGCAGTGATGCCGAATTCTTCAATATTTTGTATTTGAGTTGAAATATAATTACAAAATTGTTGTTTTTGTTGCAGTTTTCCATCTTATCAGTTCAATTTTGTGTTTGTCATAATTTATTTTTTCGATATAATTTATTTTACAAACATAAGAGTTGAATTTCACAGTGAAAGTTCATTCAAGCATTTTTTAAATAAAAATGTTGGTCGGCAACCCTTGCAGATACTGCCAGCCATGTAAACAGTTTGGAATACGGACAAGGATAATTGAGACGTTGTTCGAAAGAAACCTATATCAAACTATAGGAAATCGCGTTGGTTTTTAAAATATAATTATATTCATAGTGAAAATGTGATGTGCTTTATGTGCTGTGAAGTGAATTTTGAAGGGATAGAATTGTTTTAGCCCGAAATTGAGTGGAAAACAACGGCGTGAAGACAGATGAATCTGCTAGTAGTAGCAATCGAGCAGTGCATCAAACCATCAGTTCAAAGGTAGGAAAATGCAAATAAAAGTGCTTTCTAATTTTATCTTTGAATAATTTGATTCTTGTGAATTAAAACATTACTCAAACAAAATCTTAAATAATATTCCAAACATTCAAGAATGTGTTTCATCCATTATTGTGTACATACGATGTGAGAAATTGTAAATAAATTGTTTTTTTATTTGGTTTATCGACGGTTGGGATTAATATACGGGCTGTTATTAATATGGGAACAGATACCCTACCTATGGGAGCATAATTCTGTTTTCAATATCCTATATACAACTACAATAAAACGGAAAAAGCGCAAGAGGTGGAGTCAATATATAACATCTTCCGTGTTATATTGGGTCTCTTTTTGGAACAAAAATACAACGATGTTATAACACCCAATTCAACTAGCAAAAACCGAGCTGTCAAGTTGTGTTTTGTTTTCGAATAATTTACTTTTACTATTTGATACATATTTACGAAAACCCCATACATGTTTTTCGTTGAAGGTAATAATAAAAATCGAAATCATTTTATTAATTATAGGTGATAATACAAACTGCTTAATGCAAATCAAGCTGCCATTCCGAATTTGTGGTACAACTTTCTGGAGTACTTCTGGAAAATTCATGCGCCATTTATAGTCACCAGAAATGGTAGTGAGTGTATAAAAACCGGCATAAATTGAAATTAAAATCATGCATTTTATCTGTCTATTTTTTTTTACTTCGCCATTTCCATTACATCGGTTCGCATAATTTTTAAAACCCCTACGAAACCTGTAGTATTAATCGATTGAATCAAGACCGCATTTCATTTGTTTTTTTCATACTTGATTGGTCAAAACATTAGAAGGAGAGTGAGATTTTAAAATCATCAACTAAATCTGGAAACCTACAGACTGAAGTGGACCACACTTATATAAAAAGAATCACAATCATTTTTGAAGGCTTAGACCTGAAATCATTCGTGGTCTCTTCGTTATAATGTGAATATTGTGAATGACACTAACGAGCGGCATAAAATGAATACAGCACTAGTAGAGATAGAAGACTGGGTGGGGTTAATCTCTTCATATATTTAGTCAGCTTCCCATATAAGCTTCATGCTCGTTGATCCCAATTAGACTTGAAGGATCTTGCTGAATTTATGACAGCAAAAAAAATTTCTAACCGTTCTGAAATATTCAATCACTTTCATGAGACAACCATCTTTTGAATAACTTAGCATACCGGAAAATCGCTGCGTCTGTTATCAACCCTGTAAATTGTTATTTTCAGACAACCAAAATCATACGACATAAAATGATGTACACATTGCATAAGTTGATTGTTGCATGCATATACCTATTTAATCATTATTCGACTTGTACAAATTGACGTTATTTTTAACATGTTCAGAACTCGCAATTTAAAAATGGATAAAAGAATTATTTTATTTTTGTTCACCGATGTAATCCACATCTGTCAAACAACGCTATTTCTAAAATATACTCTTTCAATTCTTATATAAAACGCATGTACAACATGCCCCGTAGCCAAAATATACGAGTTCGTTGTGAAACAGTTGTAATGAAGATTTATTAAAAATATGCATTTTAAATAAGTTTCGAAGGTTACAAATGAAAACAATAACAATAACTTAGAATTTATATAGTCACGATCATTCCGACTTGTATCTAGCTTTGGCAAATCATTCAATATATATTGATTGTAGTCAAATAAATCAATGGAAACGAATATATTTTGATCATAGCAAAAGCAGACCTATAGCAAGAATTGATTTTGCAGCTTCAATGAATACAACAATGTTGGCCGCAGGAGGACTGTTCCCAAGAAATTTTGCACATTGCTTGAAGAGGTTCAAAGGATTAACGCAAGCCCAGGAATAGTAGTAGTCAAAGCCCAACAAGAACATAGGTGAATGTGAATCGTTTTATTTATAATCATGGATGATTTTAAAATATTGATAGCTCACACTACTGATAGCCATTTGTGTGTGTCATTTCTAATGTTGTATTCAAGTATCCAAGGAGCTTATATGTAACAAACTCAGTTATGGTTTTAAACTGGTTATAAACAAATATTATAAATATGACAGCCATGAATTGTAACTCATGAAACATGAGACAATCAGAACCGAAGTATAACTGTTCAAAAACACTATGTTACAGAGAAAACTCAATTACAATTTATATAAAACTTTTTTTTTATTTTTCTAATACGATAAAGTTGCAGGTGCTACTTGGGACATTGGTTCAAAAGCTCCCAAATCGTGCGTTTTTTAGTTTTCGACCTGAAAACTACAGTTTAGAGTCATGATGTCTTCAGAAGAGTTGAAGGATATTACTTGGGCTTTCTTTTGATAAGAAAACATCAATCATCTATGCACCTTAAAGGGCGGTGTGAAATAAAAAATTTACGAAGATGTACAAAAGCAGTGGTTGTCCTCTGCAATGTTATAAAGAATGTGAATTGGAACATCTTTTCTGAAGACACCATTTTGGAATAACGGTTTTGTAACGAGTTAGAGCACGTTTTGTATGAATGACCCCCAAAAATCATATTTTGAGCATAACTTTTTTGAAAATGATTTTAGCAGTATGGTTTGTTCTAGAAAGTTGTGCATAATGACAAAAAACATGTTTGTCTAGAAGACTACTTTGATCTATCTTGAAACCTGTCAAAGTTATTGAGAAATCTTTAGAAAAAATAGTCAATTTTCACATCAAAACACCATAAAAAGCGGCAAGAGGCGGCAAGCCAAACAGCCACCATCTGAAAGATTCGGTTTAAAGCTACCGAATGCACAATGTGTTGTGTTGTTCCGCCGTGTTCCACTATTATTTTGAATCAACTTAAAAAAGTCCTTAATGTACGTGTTTAAAGACAATGTTGTGATTCATTTAGAAATGGGCGTTTTTCGGAAAAATGTCGATACTGCCGGATCAATGTTTTTATTGTCGAAATATCGGCGTTAAAACACCGACATTCCGATATATCGATACGTCCGAAAAATTTAAAGGACGAGCAAAAAAAATGAAGACTATAAGTTTTTCATTTTAGATCATCGAATCACACATAAAAGTTTCCCTGTTTTTACGTGGGCAATTTTCATTTCAGGGTATCAAAAAATCTGAACGTAAATCGGTCCCTATGAGCCTTATGTTCGATCGGAACAAGGTCGACCGAACAAGACACAAAATGAACCACGGACTTTCAGGGCGCAGAAGAAGATAGAAATAAGTGAATAACATGCTCCATATGTCCGAATATGACCCCAAAAGTTATACGATAAACTTTTGTGTTATGCAGCCTGATGATGCAATCGCTCACCCCGGCAAGCCGAATATACATCTGCATCCGCCACGAGTTCATGCGGAATTTGTTGGAACTTTTGGGTTCGTGGATTGCAAAACAAATCTTAAAAAAAATCTTTAGAACTACGCGTTTTTAAATAATTTGTTTGGTTTCCTGGAGATATGCAACGGACCTTGTAGTCCCATGAGAATTTCTAAATCTTCGTATGGGATTCAAATAAAATCCAGAACGGCCAAACTTTCACAAAGATTGCAGAAAATTTATCAATAATGTACATTACGCGGAAGATTATAAAATTAAAAAGTTCAGAGCGCGTCTGTCGATGGTTTAGTGATATATATTACGAGACTTAGATGGATCAATCGAGTCCAACTTCAAAGTGGGTGTCGTCGATGGTCGGAATAGCCATTCTATATTGGACGGGAAAAATTCAACTCTTGAGTGGTTTGGTAGGCAAGTTTTTTAGCCTTTTTGTCATTTGTTAGCTTCGACAATTAAATTTGTCGAAGATACGAGAGCATTGTTAATACAACTTTTGGTATCCATAGGATATTGATATTTCCAATGCTCTCGAATCTTTGACAAATTCAATTGTCGAAACCAGCAGCATTGCAATTCCTAAATGTAAAATTAAATTCAATTTCATTATTATGGACGACGACCTTCAGCTACTAATCCGTCTTAGAAATGTGAGGCATAGGCAATACCAAAGAACTCTTGGAAGAAATTATGAGAGAATTCTTGGGGGAACATCCAAATAAATTCTTGAAGAAATTTGAGAATGTCGGAAATTCCTTTTGAAAATTTCGTTCGAAATTCTTTCGGAAATCTGCAGAATTTTTTTTGAAATTTTGTGTTATAATGTTGAAAAGTTTTCTTGGGAACATTCTGTCGGACTTCTTGGAGGACATTCGAACAAAATGTCGCAATTACAGTCAAGCCATGATCATACTTCTTTGAATATCTTCAGGACTTCCAGGGTTTAGATGATTTCGCAAAAACATTCCAAAGAATTCCTAGGGACTTTTTGAATACAATACTAAAGAATTTATAGATGATAAAATTTAATTGCATTTGCAATTGCAATTGCAATTTTGTAATATCTGAAAAAGCCTGACATTTTTTAAAAAACAATTTATCGTTTAACTAATGAACCCTTCCAATTATAGTTCTTACTACTGACGCTAAATTCTAAAGTAACCAATTACGCAAAAAATGCTGGTGCCCCACCATTACCAGAAGTCTGGCGCTGCCAATGAATTATCATATTTCATTTATTAGCTTTCCATAAAACAGATTCACCCTACATGCCCTTTTGGCAGTGACTATTTTTACGCAGTATTTATTCTAATATTAGATAAACGGTAAAAATATAAAAGTCACACACTTATAGGGCTTGGTCTATTTCAGGAAGGGATAGTTTAATTAGTTTTCAAAAGAAAAGTAGAACAATAAACATTTTTGCCTTTGAATAAATTATTCAGAGAGAGCTCACGCTACTAATGAATGGAGTGGCTTCACGTTCACGTGTTTTATGGCAACTTTTCAGACAGTGGAAAAAAATGAAATGCTGTAGCTTTATAACAGAGTTTACGATGATTTTTAGCGGCCATCCTTGTTCAGATGGCAGGAAAATCCCACGAGTTAGGTTGGCGGGAAAAGTGCACAACAAGTTCGCAGTGTGGGGTGCATTAGGTTGGAGGAATGTGACCGCAAACATAGTATTGTTGCGTTGAATTGTTGATTAAGTGTTATTGGTCTAGATTTAAACTGACAAAATTAATCAACCTTGTGCAAATATTCTAATGCTCCGTTTATACTGCCACTGCCATGAGCCACATACTCGTTTGATATATGGGGCAAAACGAATAAGGGAGGATATCCAAATTGTGTCACATGTATTTTATACTGAGTACATACAAGGGACTACAACTTTTATTTGGCATCAGCTAGCTTAAGGGTACGATGGGCAGGACATGTTGCAATAATGCCGGACAGCAACCCTGCAAAGATGGTGTTCGCTTCCGATCCGGTAGGTACGAGACGGCGTGGAGCGCAACGAGCGAGATGGGCAGACCAGGTGCAGAACAACTTGGCGAGCGTGGGGCGTATCCGAGGATGGAGAGATGCGGCCTCGAACCGTGCATTGTGGCGTCAAATTGTTGATTCAGTGTTATCTGTTTAGATGTTAACTAAATAAATGAAAATGAATAGCTACTTTTTTAAATGTTGTCGACAATGTAATTGGATAGCCCCCTCATGACATTCGAATATAAAAATGGTAATTTGGCTATGAAACCTTACAGTTCGTGCAGCTAATTTTTGTTTAATATTTCTAATCACTAAGAATCGACATCCTTGCCATCCTTTTCTACCCATGTCATCCTACGCTTTCTCAATCGAGCAGTGCCCTATCAATTAAGAGATTTTTCTTAAAATTTAGACTGGGTATATTTATATAACTAACAGTAGAGGAAATAATGAAAAAGTTGGAAGCACGTATTTATTATTCCCTTTTTAACATGTATCACTAGGCTGACCAGATCATTTCGGTGGAAATGTGACAAACGCACTTGCAAAACAGGACATGTCAAAAACCTTGTGACAAAATTCAAGAGCTGTGGAGTTTTCAAAATTTAGAGGCCTAATTTCTATTTTCCGTGTAAGAAGTTAGAGAAAAGTTTTAGAGTGAATTTTTCACCACCATAACCTTCTAGTACCTTAACTGACCTTCTGAGCACCTCCACTGGAGTCCTCATCCCTATTCTTATTAAAGCGCTCCCTCCCGAGTGCTATTTTAGAATAGCGCCCCATCTTCCACGGGTGGTTTCTTTTTTAGGTATAGCAACTTTCTAAACATATTGAGTTCTCACCGGGCGTTGCTAAAAGTAGTCATCTTTTTCTTCAATTTGGCTCTACATTCCAGCTGGAACTTGGCTAGCTGCTCAACTCAGTATTCTATTAGCATTTCCTCTGATATTAATTGAAAGCTTTTCTGTGCTCACCATTGCATGAATATGTGTTTTATGTGACAACTACGCCCAAGGAGCCCACTCGAAAACATCCTTGACCGAAACAGGAATAGAACTCGTCATCTTCTGGATTTCCTTACTCCTGGAAATTTCCTTCGGGGATTCATACTTGCCGTTGAAGAAATTCCTCCTGAGATTCCTACCAGTTTTCCTACAGGAATCTCTTGACAAAGATGCAGGAATGCCCTACCACATTTTTTTTTCTCTGAAGGATATCCCAGAGAACATTTTTATAACAACATTCGAAAGAATCTGGAAAATTTCTCAAAATAGAAACCCTGTATTGAAATTTAACAATCCAGTATGAGGCGCTATATTTAGAAACTCACGACTAATTTTGAGTTGCGTTCTTATTTTACATTCCTGTTTAGACTTTAGATTACCTCCGGTGTAAAAGTGGGTCCCTATAAAGGGCCCGGAAATAGCGATTGGGACCCAAATGGGGACTCCCGTGGAGGTGCTCTAGCATTGAGTCAGTTGTGGAAAAATTCTGAACAACAAATATTTTACTTTTCAAAGAGGCGTGGACAGAAAACACGAAAGAATAAAAAAATAATATTTCAGAAAAAAATTACATTAAACATGCATTAAGGTCTAAGGATTTTATTACTGACCAATATCAAAAACTTTCCTATTCTGAACAATTGAAGATAACAAAAAATACTCAAAGTATCCTTCCTAAAGGCTGGTTTACAGTTCGGAAATCGTGTCACGGGAGTTGGTTCCTTATGCATTTTTCAAGGGGGGAGTTTCCTTTTCCTAGCCCAAATCCCCTAAATCCCGTATACAGGGCGGACTCGATTATTCGGAGTGTTGAAAAAAAATTCACTCCGGATAATCGAACCCTTCGGACAATCGAGCCATTTTTTTGTTTTTGCTTGTTATAAAAAAAATCAGAATATTTTTAAGACATTAACAGAAGATTTTTTTTATTTTTGTCGGAAAAATCTAATCCTTACGAAATTATTTCAAGTTTTTAAAATTTTTGACGGGAGATACTTTTGAGTTTTTTTTTTCCCAGAGCGGATTTTATAGAATCTCCACACAAAAAAATTGTATTTCTAAGGGATTTTAAATTTCCACGGGAAAGTGTTCCAAATTTCTAAGGGAAATAGTTTAGATATTCTCCAGAATTTCCACAGACATGTTCTCGAAATATCTGCGGAAAAGGAGTGTTCACGAGTAATTCTTTAAAATTATTACAAGATTTTTTTTGTAGAATTTCTAGAAAAAGAATTCCCCGGGTATTAAGTATCCGCTTAAAATTGTTCAATGTGTAGATTTCAACTAGAAATTATTTGGATTTCATTGGAAAATTGCTCAGAATTTCCTTCAGTTGTTTCACAGGAATCTTTTCGGAATTTCTATAGGAATTTTACTTGTTCGGAATTTCCAGTATGAGTGTTTCGGAAATTCCACTATTTTTTATCGGAACTTCTACGTGAAATTTTTAGATATCATGAAAACTGCATTTCAACTGGATTTTTGTATCGAAAATTTGAAGGATTTTTGAATTTCTACGGAAAGTTCTTCTTAGTCCATAATGGAACGTACACACGGTCAAGCAGTTTGACCAACATTGACTCCACCTCTCGTTTATTCCAACATCCATCAAGTTTTACCAACAGCGGCACGAACAATCAATTTATTCGACCAACAATATCACACACGAACGACCGGAGCGCTAACTTGAGCATCAACCATAAAAAAATATATGGGGGTTTGTGCAACATCACTACAAATACTCAAACATGTTCGGCGAACCTTGACTCCACCCCCGACAACTCAAACCAAAATCAAACCGTTTTAATTTTTTCCAACCGAGCCGCCAACTGTCAAATGGTTGTTCGAACAACTTCACACACGTTCCAACAAAGCAGCAACCGAAGCGTTTTCTTGGGGGTGGAGTCAATGTTCGTCGAACTGCTTGACTGGTGTGTACGTTGCATAAGTCATTCACCGGAAATTCCATTAGGTCTTTTTTGAAAGATTGTTTGGCCAAAAGTCATTCGGCGGAGCGCCATTTGACCAAAAGCCACTTGGCCGGACTAAATTTTACCAAAACGGTATTTTTTTCTAACTTGGCTGGTTTTTCTGGTTTGGTAACTCGTGAACCGGTAATTTGGCTGAAAAAGTCATATGCCATAACAGGTTGTTTTTCCAAAACAATCGTTTGGTCGTAGATGAAAATTTCATTTGAACGAAATTGTAGTGTGTGATTTTTTTCAGCAGTGAGCACGTATGTTAGCAACGAGATTGGTGCTGTATTTCTCTGTTTTGCGATGAGATGAATATATGTCCAATGAGATGGAAAACAGAACAGTTCCCCTATGTATGAAAGATCTCTGTCGAAAATAATAAGACTCGTATTTTTTTGTATCGATCTTACGGTGGCTATTTTCAGAATAGGGTGGTCCAAAAAAACGAAGTTTCCTAAAAAAAATGATTTCAAACCTTCATAACGATTTGCAATCTTTTGGCACGAATGAGAAAAAATGTTGTTCAAGGAAAATAGTAAGTTTTAAAATGTTTAAATAAACAAAATATCTAAATGTTTTTCAACCTTTTTGGACCCCAACGGCTGTTCTTTTTTATTTTTTAAATGAAAATTCAAAGGTTTTTACACATACAGTCAAAACATTGGAAAGGTCCAACAAGCCGTTTTTGAGCGAAACTTTTTGGAAAATTACAGTTGTTTGCTTATATACGCATGGAATAGCATCACTTTAAAATGCTAATCAATTAATCGAAAGTTGTCTATATTGTAACTGATCAAACGTAATCAAATACTTCAAGAATGCATGATTGGTCTCATGGTCAATGTTCATTTTATGATTATGTGTCCGTCGAAAATACGTTGAGGAGATTACTTTTACAGAACTTTGGCAAGTTCAGATTTAATTAGTTTACCCGCAGCGCAGATGCACATCCAACTAATTCTCTGCGATACAAGATTTTTTACAAGACACGAAACAAACCGAAATATTGATTTGACAAAACCAAATATTGACCACTATTTCATGGAAAACTGAAAAACTCAGGACTTGTAAAAGTGTAGCTTAGCGATAAAATATCCAACTCCGCGATGTATTTTTGACGATCATTTTATCATAAAATCAACAGTGAAAATTATTATGTTTGGTCAGTAACAACCCTAACAATTCCACATGGGCTACGACAACTTATATGTGGCCAGATTTAGTCACTATAAAGCTTCTGCAATATTTTTTTCCTGACATGTGGATCTTTTAAAACAAAATCATCAAGCAGTTTCAATAGATTATATATTTAAAACAATTCATTTACAAGCTTATTTCTAACAAACATTTTCTATTATATTTTCTTTTGCAGACCAGACCCCAAAGGATCGAATGCTAGTTTCGTAGCCACAATTAAGTTTTGCTGCTGATTCAAAACTGGACCAGGATATAGAATATTGAACAATAATCGAATGCATGTGTCTTTAGTATACTTGGGGTTATTGAATGCTTAAAAAAGAAAACAGGATTGGATACCGTTTAACAAATTTTGTAAAAAATGGATGACATTATGGAATTTTGCTTCATTACAGAAATTGCAAAGCTATCCATATATGTATACATAAAAATAAATTTATGTGTTTCTTAACGATGAATGTCAGCTAGTCAGACTATATAAAGAGGGTGTTCTTCTAAGGGCGTTTTGGATACTATGAAAAATGCGCATCATTGTAACTCATATACAAGTAATGCTTACATTATACCATTGTAGTGCATTTTTTTCCAAAGAAAAAAACTCTGTCTAACAGTTCTGAGTAGCATGGAGCATATTCACTAATGCTTGAAATCCATGTTGAAATCAATATTTTGTTCCTGGCATAGATATATAGACATATGAATAAAAACTGTATAAGCAAATTGATTGAAACATTTCATGCATTACAAAAGTTTCGAAAACTATTGAACGATAGCAAATTTGTTGATCGATCCGAAAAGCTATTCAAGGACCCTAAATCGACTAAAGACATGAGCCCAATAATTGGATATAAAAAATTTGCGCTGTTTTATTTCCTCTGTCGATTTTTAATTTCAGGTAAGTTGATCTCTGCTTATAGCAATTGTATCGTAACAATAATGATAGACTTTTCAAGCTGTGCCTCTTTTTGTAAATATCTTATGTTCGAAAAAGAAAGAAGGAAGGAGAAGATAAAAATATGAAGAAAGAAAGCAGAAGGAGTAAGGGAGAAAGAAGAAGGAAAAAGGAGGAAGGAGGATGAAATAAGACAGAGGAGAAGGAAGGAGGAAAAATAAAGAGGGAAGAAAAATAAAGAGGGAATAAAGAGAGAAGGATGTAAGAATTACTTTTCGACCTTTTGTTCCTTTCAACCTTCTGTCCTTTTCGATCATCTGCCCTTTCCACATTTTGCCCCTTCGTCTTTTTGTCTTTTGACTTTTTGTCTTTCGATCTTGTGTCCCTTCTACCTTTTGTCGTTCGACCTTTTGTCCTTAACCATACCATACTACCTCGTCTTATGACAAGTAAAGACATACCACTAAAAAGATCTAAATATTTTTTTCTTGATTAATGACTTGTGAGGAAAGACACATGTTTTTCTTTTTTTTTGAAAAGATATTTAATGTTGCCATATAAAAGGTGTTTTTATGAGATATTGCGAATAAGATTCGGTTGCCGTTGGGACTTGAATCCACACTTGCGTTGCGTTACATTGTAACGGAGTATTTCGTAGACTGCATACTGATAGCTGTCATGTATATTCTTTAACTTTCTTGCCTCAATTGCTTATGGATTACTATTTGGGATTAAATAGCAACCCAATTGGAGGTCCAAAATGATGAAGCATGAAAGCTACCATTGCCGGCCACGCCTTCTCCGTTACTAGGGAAAGGAAGGAAATGATGATATGACATCTACTTAACGAGAGGCCAGCGACTCACCGACGCCCTCATAGATGTCAAGGAGTTGGATGGTTGGTAGGGAATGTAGATTAGGAATATCATCATAAGCAAATGATATAATAAGTTTGAACATACGTTGGGAGTGACCACGCTAATAAATTTATGTCAATCCGTTGTTGATTTTGCTGGGATGGGGCGAAGCTATTAAACTTGCCCTGGCTATTAAGCCTAGATTTAAGCGCCATTGTTCGCTCTCTCAAACGAGAAAGAGAAGAAAATAGGGGAACTGTTCCATTTTCCATCGCACTGAACATATATTCATCTCATCGCAAAATAAAGAAATACAGCACCAATCTCGTCGTTTCTTTTTGTTAACAAGCGTGAAAACTGGTCACTGGTGAAAAAAAAATAAAAAAATAAGAAACAAACCAAATTCCTTTTCAGTGCTTTGTTTTTGATGGGATGGAAATAGGAGCTATGGAATGAAGCGCCGAACCCCTTCATTAAATTCCCCTTCTCTCTATTTGTTTAAGTTATGTTAATATATGACCTTGGCAATAAGCGAGAACAATACATGTGATATTTTTCTTCATAATAACCATTTTATGAAAATTACAAATAATTTTTCGGAAAGTTGTGTAAAACCAAACTTTGTGAAAGAATCCCATATTACAGCAAGGGAATGGATCTAAAGTGCGGCAACACTATCAAATTTATAGCTATTGTAAAGAGCGGAGCAGAATGGATACGTTTGCGTGCGTTTTGACAGTTTCCCCATGGCAAAACTGTCAAAACGCACGCAAACGTATCCATTCTGCTCAGCTCTTAAGTGTTAGCTTGATAGCGATGAGTATATAGGGGAACTTTTCCATTTTCCATCTCACTGAACATATTTATATGAACTGGTGAAAAAAATCACAAAAATAAGAAACAAACCTAATTCCTTTTCATTGCTTTGTTTTTGATGGGATGGAAATAGGAGCTATGGGATGAAGTGGCGAACCGTTCCCCTATATATTTTTATAGCTTTAATAGAGAGGCTTGCAGCCCTAGGCTGGTTCAACTCTAGCGATAAATAGCTAAATCTTTTTAAAACATTTTATGCAATATTCTAATTTAATAGATACACACTTAACTCATTTCACCGTATTCGGTAAATTTTACCGAAATCTCAACAGCCGAACTGTTCGGTAATTATTTTACAGAATTTTTGTAATTTTTTCCATTGTTCAACTGTCAAAATCACCGAAAATCAGTTAAATTATTTACCGAACAGTTCTGCTGTTGAGATTTCGGTAAAATTTTACCGAATTCGGCGATTTATTTTAAGTGTGTACATGTATGAAGAGTACAATAATTTGTTATGTCTAGCATTAGTCGTAACAACCAGACAGACATGCACACATATCTAAACACAATAGACGGGTGTGCAGAGATGCATCTGAACATGAGAACGCGTGTTCGTGTTCAAAACGTTCTGAACACTGCACACTGTTCAAGAGCACTGACATAACTTAGCAACTTGTATCCTAGGAAAACAAATTCGAGTGACGGCATGCTACACATTTTTCGGCTAGTAACGGAACACGTGGGCATCTAACGGATAGAAATCAAGCATGCTCGTATGTTTTTGCATAGTTCCAAATCATAGGAATCTTAGTTACTATGATCGTTTTGCTTGCGTACCAACCCAGTGCACACTGAACAGTGTTCAGTTCAGAGTTCAAAACTAAAAAAACCAAGGCACGCTCGCTATTGGCTCATGTTCTGTTCAGGATGCATCTCTGCGGGTGTGTGATATACAAGTTTACAATGAGGTACGCGCGCGTTCACAGTCAGCAATAAACTAAAACTTTATTCTTTCTATTGGCCTGGCTGGACCAGCAACCAGTAGCTTTCGATAGGGTGGTCATCACATAATGATACAATAATGAAAGTGTAGTGTTTCTTAAAAACTATTTTCGAACACTAATTTAGTAAAATTGTTGAAGCATCTTACTATTAAAAATTAGGAATTATTCAAATGAGCATGAGCATGAGCATTATTACCGCACAATTCGTAGTTGCTACTCTGTGATTGACTGAACTTGCGAAATTGTACAGAGAACACAATGAATGGGGCTTGGGTTTAGCTACCCATTCTCAATGTACACGTTTCGGGAGCTCAAATATTTAATGTCAATAACGGCGCCGGCCACGTCCTGCCGGTCATATAGGAATGGAAGAATTGTTAGTCCGACTCTCGTTGCTACTAGAGACCGAGTATACCTCTGCATCTCCACGATTGTCTTGGGAAAGGATATCGTCTTAGTTACAAAGGATAATTTATCTGGATTCACTTTGGTAAGCGATGCGATCTATGGGATGGGAAATGACACTAATACGAGTTAAAAGTTAAAAAATATGCACGCCCGGTGGCATATGAAAGCTAAGGAGATTCGCGTTTTGGACGACCGCACGGAAGCGTAGCACTCTGTACTCACTTGTTCGATGGCTACAGCAAACTATTGAAGAACTCGCTTTTTTCGACCGCGCGCGACATGCGCATGAGCCACCGAACACAAAATACTTCTCTAAGAAGAAATTAAGTACTGTCCATTTAATTCCACCAGTTAATTTTTGTTATCTTTGCATTTCTTTCCCGACGACTAAAACACGCACTGTACTTACTTGTTCGATAGCTACTCTTATTACCGGCCGCGTAATGCAGAACAAATATTTCGGCCGATCGCGCGATCGTTCTGCAGTCCGAAACAAGAGAAATCACGCACTGAACTGATTTTTATTACCGGCCGCGCAATGCAGAACAAATATTTCGGCCGATCGCGTCATCGTTCTGCAGTCCGAAACAAGAGAAATCACGCACTGAACTCAAATTAGGAATTATTCAAATGCCGAAGAAATATATAGAATTAGACAAAAATATCATTTAAAACTGTACCGAACCAGCTACAACCTATTTGTGTAAACACTGTAAACAAATAATTGTATTAACAATTCAGCACACGCGTGGTCCTAGAACGCCTATGCAGCTCGCTCACGCTGTGTACCGAAAGCAGAGGTTTTTCGTTTGTTTTAGTTTGTTTGTTTTGAGTTGAAAATCATGACAAACCATATACTAATGTCAAATGGCGGGCCCTTGGCGGGAGCCAACCCGGACAACCCCACGCTACGGCGCTGGTGAGATGTTGATGTTGGTTTGTTCGAACTTATTTCCGATCATTTAGTAATCTGCGTTCGATCATTTAGTAGTTTGTCAATAAATCATTCCAAAGGCCACATTTTAAAATGCATTTTATGGTGAACTTCTAGTGCGAAGGTTTTTCTACAACTCTGCCAAACAGGTTGATGTTTGAATTCCACTATTAACGGAGTTAAGGCGTCAGTTGCATTAACTCATGCTAAATGATAGCAAAATTTCAATCATTTAGTATAAGGTACTGCTACTAGCGCTAAAGCTCCGTTAAAAGTGAAATTCAAAGAACGAACTGTTAGACAGAGTTGAGGAAAAACCTTCGCACTAGAAGTTCTGATAAACTACTAAATGATAAAACGCAGATTACTAAATGATCGATAACATCCTTATTCAGATTACTACTCGCTACCATATTTAGCATCGAAATGTCAAGAAACACAACATATATGCATACTAGCACGTGTGGTGGGACTTGAACCCACACTTTTCCAATAAGTACACGGACGTATTACCAATTATACAATAGCTGCCCTTGCGAGAAGTTGTTCATTAAGCAGCTGATAACGATGGGATATCAGTCAATTCCCGTATCCATCGAATCTGCACACCTTTTCTCTCTACCCAACTAATCAACGTTATCAAATAACACAAAAATACGAAACAGTTTAAATGCCTTTCAATTGCTTTGTTGGATGAACATAGCAGCTATGAGATGAAGTCTAGGAGCAGTAGCCCCATTTCTCGGCAGAGTTGTCATTATCAGATTTTTATAAAAATTAGTTTTATGTTTTACCCTTCTTACATCCTAAGAAGGGTATAAAGATCGCTTGAAAAACCGACTTTTTATCCGAGACTCGGAGACCCAAGCCGTATATACCAATCAACTCAGCTCGACGAACTGAGCACATGTATGTATGTGTGTGTGTGTGTGCGTGTGTGCGTGTGTGCGTATGTGTGTGCGTTACAAAAATCTCACATCAAGATCTCAGCCGTCCTTGGACCGATTTGCACGATTTTAACACTAAACGAAAGCTATGACTTTGTCATTGTACAAGTTCAATTTTTTGCAATCGGACATTTGGTTCCAGAGATATGTGAGAAATACGAACATGAAGTGCATTTTCAGAAAACTAACAAAATAATGTCACATGAATATCTCAGCCGTCTGTAAACCAATTTGCATGATTTTATCTTTTAAACGAAAGCTATGACTTTGCTATTGAACCCATTGTATTTTGTTTTTGCAATTAGACATTGGGTTCCGAGATATCTCTGAAATACGAACATAAAGCATTAGACGTATCAACTTCACACATTGGTAAAATATGTCCCATCAAGATCTCAGTCGTCCTTGGACCGATTTGTGCGATTTTATCTTTAAACGAAAGCTATGTTTTTGTCATTGGACTCATAAATTTTTTCTGCAATCGGAAATTCGGTTTCAGAGATATCTGTGAAATACGAATATGAGACATATTTTCAGACTACTAATGAAGAATTGTCACACCAATATCTCAGCCGTCTATGACCCGATTTGAACTCTTTTGGGCTTAAACAGAAGCTGTAATATTGCCATTTAAGGCGGCAAATCAAATCTGCAGTCCTTTTGTATTTTTTAAAAATTGTTAAATTTCCAGAAATATCCCTTTTTACCCTTCTTACATCCTAAGAAGGGTATAAAGATCGCTTGAAAAACCGACTTTTTATCCGAGACTCGGAGACCCAAGCCGTATATACCAATCAACTCAGCTCGACGAACTGAGCACATGTATGTATGTGTGTGTGTGTGTGTGCGTGTGTGCGTGTGTGCGTATGTGTGTGCGTTACAAAAATCTCACATCAAGATCTCAGCCGTCCTTGGACCGATTTGCACGATTTTAACACTAAACGAAAGCTATGACTTTGTCATTGTACGAGTTCAATTTTTTTTGCAATCGGACATTTAGTTCCAGAGATATGTGAGAAATACGAACATGAAGTGCATTTTCAGAAAACTAACATAATAATGTCACATGAATATCTCAGCCGTCTGTAAACCAATTTGCATGATTTTATCTTTAAACAAAAGCTATGACTTTGCCATTGAACCCATTGTATTTTGTTTTGCAATTAGACATTGGGTTCCGGAGATATCTCTGAAATACGAACATAAAGCATTAGACGTATCAACTTCACACATTGGTAAAATATGTCCCATCAAGATCTCAGTCGTCCTTGGACCGATTTGTGCGATTTTATCTTTAAACGAAAGCTATGTTTTTGTCATTGGACTCATAAATTTTTTTCTGCAATCGGAAATTCGGTTTCAGAGATATCTGTGAAATACGAATATGAGACATATTTTCAGACTACTAATGAAGAATTGTCACACCAATATCTCAGCCGTCTATGACCCGATTTGAACTCTTTTGGGCTTAAACAGAAGCTGTAATATTGCCATTTAAGGCGGCAAATCAAAATATGACCCGATTTGAGCTCTTTTGAGCTTAAACAGAAGCTGTAATATTGCCATTTAAGGCGGCAAATCAAATCTGCAGTCTTTTTGTATTTTTTAAAAATTGGCCAATTTCCAGAAATATCCCTTTTTACCCTTCTTACACCCTAAGAAGGGTATAAAGATCGCTTGAAAAACCGACTTTTTATCCGAGGCTCGGAGACCCAAGTCGTATATACCAATCAACTCAGCTCGACGAACTGAGCACATGTATGTATGTGTGTGTGTGTGTGTGTGTGTGTGTGTGTGTGTGTGTGTGTGTGTGTGTGTGTGTGTGTGTGTGTGTGTGTGTGTGTGTGTGTGTGTGTGTGTGTGTGTGTGTGTGTGTGTGTGTGTGCGTGTGTGCGTATGTGTGTGCGTTACAAAAATCTCACATCAAGATCTCAGCCGTCCGTGGACCGATTTGCACGATTTTAACACTAAACGAAAGCTATGACTTTGTCATTGTACGAGTTCAATTTTTTTTTGCAATCGGACATTTAGTTCCAGAGATATGTGAGAAATACGAACATGAAGTGCATTTTCAGAAAACTAACATAATAATCACCTGTCATAAGACGAGTTTAAACAATCCCATTGAATTCCACCACTTAATTGTATCTTGACAGATACGTATTTCGACCTCAACAGTAAGGCCGTCTTCAGTGCCTCGTACTTGACTCGACTTAGTACGAGGCACTGAAGACGGCCTTACTGTTGAGGTCGAAATACGTATCTGTCAAGATACAATTAAGTGGTGGAATTCAATGGGATTGTTTAAACTCGTCTTATGACAGGTGAAAACATTCCACTAAAAAGCTCAAAATAATTTTCTTATCAACATAATAATGTCACATGAATATCTCAGCCGTCTGTAAACCAATTTGCATGATTTTATCTTTAAACAAAAGCTATGACTTTGCCATTGAACCCATTGTATTTTGTTTTTGCAATTAGACATTGGGTTCCGGAGATATCTCTGAAATACGAACATAAAGCATTAGACGTATCAACTTCACACATTGGTAAAATATGTCCCATCAAGATCTTAGTCGTCCTTGGACCGATTTGTGCGATTTTATCTTTAAACGAAAGCTATTTTCATGTCATTGGACCCATTAATTTTTTTCTGCAATCGGAAATTCGGTTTCAGAGATATCTGTGAAATACGAATATGAGACATATTTTCAGACTACTAATGAAGAATTGTCACACCAATATCTCAGCCGTCTATGACCCGATTTGAACTCTTTTGAGCTTAAACAGAAGCTGTAATATTGCCATTTAAGGCGGCAAATCAAATCTGCAGTCTTTTTGTATTTTTTAAAAAATGTTAAATTTCCAGAAATATCCCTTTTTACCCTTCTTACACCCTAAGAAGGGTATAAAGATCGCTTGAAAAACCGACTTTTTATCCGAGGCTCGGAGACCCAAGTCGTATATACCAATCAACTCAGCTCGACGAACTGAGCACATGTATGTATGTGTGTGTGTGTGTGTGTGCGTGTGTGCGTATGTGTGTGCGTTACAAAAATCTCACATCAAGATCTCAGCCGTCCGTGGACCGATTTGCACGATTTTAACACTAAACGAAAGCTATGACTTTGTCATTGTACGAGTTCAATTTTTTTTGCAATCGGACATTTGGTTCCAGAGATATGTGAGAAATACGAACATGAAGTGCATTTTCAGAAAACTAACAAAATAATGTCACATGAATATCTCAGCCGTCTGTAAACCAATTTGCATGATTTTATCTTTAAACGAAAGCTATGACTTTGCTATTGAACCCATTGTATTTTGTTTTTGCAATTAGACATTGGGTTCCGGAGATATCTCTGGAATACGAACATAAAGCATTAGACGTATCAACTTCACACATTGGTAAAATATCGTCCTTGGACCGATTTGTGCGATTTTATCTTTAAACGAAAGCTATGTTTTTGTCATTGGACTCATTAATTTTTTTCTGCAATCGGAAATTCGGTTTCAGAGATATCTGTGAAATACGAATATGAGACATATTTTCAGACTACTAATGAAAAATTGTCACACCAATATCTCAGCCGTCTATGACCCGATTTGAACTCTTTTGGGCTTAAACAGAAGCTGTAATATTGCCATTTAAGGCGGCAAATCAAATCTGCAGTCTTTTTGTATTTTTTTAAAAATTGTTAAATTTCCAGAAATATCCCTTTTTACCCTTCTTACATCCTAAGAAGGGTATAAAGATCGCTTGAAAAACCGACTTTTTATCCGAGACTCGGAGACCCAAGCCGTATATACCAATCAACTCAGCTCGACGAACTGAGCACATGTATGTATGTGTGTGTGTGTGTGCGTGTGTGCGTGTGTGCGTATGTGTGTGCGTTACAAAAATCTCACATCAAGATCTCAGCCGTCCTTGGACCGATTTGCACGATTTTAACACTAAACGAAAGCTATGACTTTGTCATTGTACGAGTTCAATTTTTTTTGCAATCGGACATTTAGTTCCAGAGATATGTGAGAAATACGAACATGAAGTGCATTTTCAGAAAACTAACATAATAATGTCACATGAATATCTCAGCCGTCTGTAAACCAATTTGCATGATTTTATCTTTAAACAAAAGCTATGACTTTGCCATTGAACCCATTGTATTTTGTTTTTGCAATTAGACATTGGGTTCCGGAGATATCTCTGAAATACGAACATAAAGCATTAGACGTATCAACTTCACACATTGGTAAAATATGTCCCATCAAGATCTCAGTCGTCCTTGGACCGATTTGTGCGATTTTATCTTTAAACGAAAGCTATGTTTTTGTCATTGGACTCATAAATTTTTTTCTGCAATCGGAAATTCGGTTTCAGAGATATCTGTGAAATACGAATATGAGACATATTTTCAGACTACTAATGAAGAATTGGCACACCAATATCTCAGCCGTCTATGACCCGATTTGAACTCTTTTGGGCTTAAACAGAAGCTGTAATATTGCAATTTAAGGCGGCAAATCAAAATATGACCCGATTTGAGCTCTTTTGAGCTTAAACAGAAGCTGTAATATTGCCATTTAAGGCGGCAAATCAAATCTGCAGTCTTTTTGTATTTTTTAAAAATTGGCCAATTTCCAGAAATATCCCTTTTTACCCTTCTTACACCCTAAGAAGGGTATAAAGATCGCTTGAAAAACCGACTTTTTATCCGAGGCTCGGAGACCCAAGTCGTATATACCAATCAACTCAGCTCGACGAACTGAGCACATGTATGTATGTGTGTGTGTGTGTGTGTGTGTGTGTGTGTGTGTGTGTGTGTGTGTGTGTGTGTGTGTGTGTGTGTGTGTGTGTGTGTGTGTGTGTGTGTGTGTGTGTGTGTGTGTGTGTGTGTGTGTGTGTGTGTGTGTGTGTGTGTGTGTGTGCGTATGTGTGTGCGTTACAAAAATCTCACATCAAGATCTCAGCCGTCCGTGGACCGATTTGCACGATTTTAACACTAAACGAAAGCTATGACTTTGTCATTGTACGAGTTCAATTTTTTTTTGCAATCGGACATTTAGTTCCAGAGATATGTGAGAAATACGAACATGAAGTGCATTTTCAGAAAACTAACATAATAATCACCTGTCACAAGACGAGTTTAAACAATCCCATTGAATTCCACCACTTAATTGTATCTTGACAGATACGTATTTCGACCTCAACAGTAAGGCCGTCTTCAGTGCCTCGTACTTGACTCGACTTAGTACGAGGCACTGAAGACGGCCTTACTGTTGAGGTCGAAATACGTATCTGTCAAGATACAATTAAGTGGTGGAATTCAATGGGATTGTATAAACTCGTCTTATGACAGGTGAAAACATTCCACTAAGGGTCTGTCTCATTTGGAGAATTAAACTTAAAAGTGACAGTTCGAAAATTAGGAAATCACCCCGTTATAAGAATGGCTGGTGCTACCCAGCAATTCCAACAGGACATCGATGGAAAATGATTCGATATCTGTCAAAAGTAATTTTGCTCTGCGAGCAGGGTTATTTGATAATTATTGAAATGTCACTTTTAAGTTTAATTTCAGTTTAATTATCCAATTGAGACAGACCCTAAAAAGCTCAAAATAATTTTCTTATCAATATAATAATGTCACATGAATATCTCAGCCGTCTGTAAACCAATTTGCATGATTTTATCTTTAAACAAAAGCTATGACTTTGCCATTGAACCCATTGTATTTTGTTTTTGCAATTAGACATTGGGTTCCGGAGATATCTCTGAAATACGAACATAAAGCATTAGACGTATCAACTTCACACATTGGTAAAATATGTCCCATCAAGATCTCAGTCGTCCTTGGACCGATTTGTGCGATTTTATCTTTAAACGAAAGCTATTTTCATGTCATTGGACCCATTAATTTTTTTCTGCAATCGGAAATTCGGTTTCAGAGATATCTGTGAAATACGAATATGAGACATATTTTCAGACTACTAATGAAGAATTGTCACACCAATATCTCAGCCGTCTATGACCCGATTTGAACTCTTTTAAGCTTAAACAGAAGCTGTAATATTGCCATTTAAGGCGGCAAATCAAATCTGCAGTCTTTTTGTATTTTTTAAAAAATGTTAAATTTCCAGAAATATCCCTTTTTACCCTTCTTACACCCTAAGAAGGGTATAAAGATCGCTTGAAAAACCGACTTTTTATCCGAGGCTCGGAGACCCAAGTCGTATATACCAATCAACTCAGCTCGACGAACTGAGCACATGTATGTATGTGTGTGTGTGTGTGTGTGCGTGTGTGCGTGTGTGCGTATGTGTGTGCGTTACAAAAATCTCACATCAAGATCTCAGCCGTCCGTGGACCGATTTGCACGATTTTAACACTAAACGAAAGCTATGACTTTGTCATTGTACGAGTTCAATTTTTTTTTGCAATCGGACATTTGGTTCCAGAGATATGTGAGAAATACGAACATGAAGTGCATTTTCAGAAAACTAACATAATAATCACCTGTCATAAGACGAGTTTAAACAATCCCATTGAATTCCACCATAATTGTATCTTGACAGATACGTATTTCGACCTCAACAGTAAGGCCGTCTTCAGTGCCTCGTACTTGACTCGACTTAGTACGAGGCACTGAAGACGGCCTTACTGTTGAGGTCGAAATACGTATCTGTCAAGATACAATTAAGTGGTGGAATTCAATGGGATTGTTTAAACTCGTCTTATGACAGGTGAAAACATTCCACTAAAAAGCTCAAAATAATTTTCTTATCAACATAATAATGTCACATGAATATCTCAGCCGTCTGTAAACCAATTTGCATGATTTTATCTTTAAACAAAAGCTATGACTTTGCCATTGAACCCATTGTATTTTGTTTTTGCAATTAGACATTGGGTTCCGGAGATATCTCTGAAATACGAACATAAAGCATTAGACGTATCAACTTCACACATTGGTAAAATATGTCCCATCAAGATCTTAGTCGTCCTTGGACCGATTTGTGCGATTTTATCTTTAAACGAAAGCTATTTTCATGTCATTGGACCCATTAATTTTTTTCTGCAATCGGAAATTCGGTTTCAGAGATATCTGTGAAATACGAATATGAGACATATTTTCAGACTACTAATGAAGAATTGTCACACCAATATCTCAGCCGTCTATGACCCGATTTGAACTCTTTTGAGCTTAAACAGAAGCTGTAATATTGCCATTTAAGGCGGCAAATCAAATCTGCAGTCTTTTTGTATTTTTTAAAAAATGTTAAATTTCCAGAAATATCCCTTTTACCCTTCTTACACCCTAAGAAGGGTATAAAGATCGCTTGAAAACCGACTTTTATCCGAGGCTCGGAGACCCAAGTCGTATATACCAATCAACTCAGCTCGACGAACTGAGCACATGTATGTATGTGTGTGTGTGTGTGTGCGTGTGTGCGTATGTGTGTGCGTTGCTCACATCAAGATCTCAGCCGTCCGTGGACCGATTTGCTCGATTTTAACACTAAACGAAAGCTATGACTTTGTCATTGTACGAGTTCAATTTCAATTTGCAATCGGACATTTGGTTCCAGAGATATGTGAGAAATACGAACATGAAGTGCATTTTCAGAAAACTAACAAAATAATGTCACATGAATATCTCAGCCGTCTGTAAACCAATTTGCATGATTTTATCTTTAAACGAAAGCTATGACTTTGCTATTGAACCCATTGTATTTTGTTTTTGCAATTAGACATTGGGTTCCGGAGATATCTCTGGAATACGAACATAAAGCATTAGACGTATCAACTTCACACATTGGTAAAATATGTCCCATCAAGATCTCAGTCGTCCTTGGACCGATTTGTGCGATTTTATCTTTAAACGAAAGCTATGTTTTTGTCATTGGACTCATTAATTTTTTTCTGCAATCGGAAATTCGGTTTCAGAGATATCTGTGAAATACGAATATGAGACATATTTTCAGACTACTAATGAAAAATTGTCACACCAATATCTCAGCCGTCTATGACCCGATTTGAACTCTTTTGGGCTTAAACAGAAGCTGTAATATTGCCATTTAAGGCGGCAAATCAAATCTGCAGTCTTTTTGTATTTTTTAAAAATTGTTAAATTTCCAGAAATATCCCTTTTTTTATTTTGAAATCGTTAAAAGCATGATAATATCAGTTATTTTACATTCAATTGAAGGTCATATGCATAGAAATTGTAATATGCACTGGGCACACACAACCATTTAAAAGTGTAAGAAGGGTTGCGTTCACTGTAGGTGGATTAAGTCGGGTTTTGTGTGAGCAGATCGAAAGTTCAGCAATGTCACACCAAAAATAAAAACCGCATTTTAGCTTGTCCTATTCCGTTTTAGTATAATTTCGGAAACGTTGTCCTAATTCCAAATGTTTCCCGTTTAATTCTCATGTTTCCCAGGTCAAACACTTGGATGGATTCCTTTGCACGCACCGATACCGTGACTCACCAAGGAGACCAACACAGTTTGTGGTTATTGAATTTCCCAGTGGTATCATCAGTAAGTAACATGCGTCCAAATATGTTGACATCCGTTTAGACGGAACCCTTCCTCACAGTTCGTTTTTTCGTTTGAGCACCTTTGGAGTTTCTCGCAGTATTTTTTGAGATCGTTGACCACATCGCAAACAGTAAGCGTGTAAATTGGTGGCATTCACGGGACAAAGAAAACTAGGAATAATGGAATGGCTGCTTGCAAATCCACAAATTAACAGCTTTTTTGGCTCGCTCGGGTCGTTCGTGGATGACGTCTATATTGTAAACGACGATGCGTTGAGGACGCTTGAAGAAATCATCTGTAAGCTTGCACTTGAAGATGCATCGCTCAGAACATTTCGTCGAGCGATTGGTTTTGGTCAGAATGTGAAAAACGACATTCTCCCGCTGTTGGTCAACGCCAAAGACCCGGACATTATCGATACAACGATTCGGTTGCTGGTGAATCTAACGGTTCCAATAGAATGCTTGCTCCCGGTTGAAGTCTTCTCCAAATCGGAAATAGGCTGTCATACAATATTCGAGTTGAACAAACTATTGATCACTAGTAAAGAAGCCTTCGTAGAATGGAAAACTACAAAAGCCGTGATCGATCATATAAAGACAACTTTGGAAAATGATACAAAGCTGTCAATTGATCACTGCGATAGCATTAACAACTGTTTACTTTTGTTGCGAAATATTCTGCACATTCCCGTTGGAAATCCAGCTGGTGGACATGGTTCGCATTCACACCTAATTCCCAGTCACAACACATCATTCCAAAACCAAATAATATGGAACTTATTCACGCAAAGTATCGATAAGCTGCTCATTCATCTTATGTCGTGTCCACAGCGAGCTTATTGGGCTGTTACAATGGCGCAGCTGGTGGCGTTGATGTATAAAGATCAGCACATTAACACCCTGCAGAAATTATTAAATCTTTGGTTTGAATCAACCTTGTCGGAAAGCTCTGAAGATAATGAGAGTAACACATCTCCACCACAGCAATGCAGTGGAGATTCCAGTCCCATGCTTACTTCCGATCCAACTTCAGATTCTTCGGACAATGGTAACTTTTAGTAGTTTAAATTTTCTACGGTGACTTTGAAAAGAATACTTTTATAGGTAGCGGCAAAATGTCATCGTCGACTAACAAGGCCCCAGAAGAAGCAGACCAAATCCACAGGAAAGGTGCTGAATACCCTTCACAGATTGTCATGACCAAAATGATCAAATCACACCAAATGTATCTCCAATCGATTAAAGTCATCGAGGGAGTTGGCTGCTTTGTGAAACACCCACTATCAATCAAACCAGTTGTATCACAAAGCGAAAAGCCTCCGTCTTCGGCCAAGTTGGTTACCGTGCCCAAAGAAGTCAAACAATTATCCGTAAGTTCTAATTCATCCGATGAAATGCATACTCCGCCATCATTTTTGCAGATACAGGCGAAAAAGAACCAATCCGCACCAGCTAGTCCCGTTTCCAAAAGCGAGGAGGTTTCATTTTCAGAGGCAACCAAAAAATCTGCTTTTCCTTCTGATACTAAATCATCCAGTCCACTCTCTGTCACCAATTCTCCCAAAACTGATTCAAAAGTCCAATCCCAAAAGGACCAAGGCAAAGTATCGCAGTCTGAAACGTCCGATTGTGGATATGGAACGCAGGCGGAGAAGGAATCCATTTCAACCTCCAGTAATGAGGATGATGGTCCTAATCAGAAACCCGTGCATCAAAAGCCACCCCCCAATCAAAAGCAGAGATTTAATGCAGCCAACAAGTCGCGAAATCCAACTACACCCCATGAGAAAAAAGAACTACGTCGGAAAAAGTTGGTCAAGCGCAGCAAGAGCAACATGTACGTAATATTATCAAAAATCTTGTGTGTTTAGAAGATGTGTTGAACCATTTACATATAACCCTCTGATAGTATCAACATGAAAGGATTGATGCATCATGCTCCAAGTGATGATGACATCTCTCACATCCTGAAAGAATTTACAGTGGACTTTTTGCTCAAAGGGTACGGATTTCTCGTGCAAGAGCTTCATGCACAACTGATGTCCGATTTGGTGAGTTAAGGGGATCTTTGATAGGCATACGAATCTTGATCGAATAACATCATTGGTTCATTAAATTTCCAACATATATTTTCACGCGTAAGTAGCAGGTACATATCGATACGTCGCATTTCTTCTGGTTGGTGACCTATTTCCTGAAGTTCGCGTCTCAGCTCGAGTTGGACATGGAGCACATCAACTTCGTGCTTTCGTTTGACATCATCAGCTATCTGGTCTACGAAGGAGTGATGCTGTGTGAACAGCTGGAGCAGTACAGCCGCGAGCCACACACCGATCTGATGCCCTGTTTGAGACGAATTCATTTGGTGAGTAGTTGTTACTTTTTATTTTCAGCATTTATGTCCAATTTATTGATTGATAATTGCAGTAAAAAATTAGTGAATGTTGGCTAAAGATGAGATTTACTTAGTCTTCTATCCACTTTTCTTATCCTAAATCATCCAGAAATCACTTAGTAACATAGAGAAAGTGAGAAAGGAAGCCGAATGGATTTTAGGCAGATCCAGTTGCATTTCTTCGAATACAACTTTCATCGGCTTTTATCTCTAACTTCCTTCATCTCGATCCTGATTACCAGCGGTTCTCAACCTTTTTGTAGACAGTTACTCCTTAAGGCTTTGGCATTGCTTGTGGTACCCCTTAGGTATTTTCGTTGAACATTCAAATTCTATTTGAAAACGTTTCTATTTCAAACACCTGGAAGCTAGCATGGAAGAATGACTACTGCATAATTTGGCTTTCATTCATAAAGATATCTGAAGTATATTCGTTATTCGAAGGAATTACTCAATTCAACAATTCAATTTGGCTTCCGTCGAGACTAAGAATTTCTGTATTTCAACTGCATATTTGATTATATTATATTGTTTTATTTGAACAGACAAAAAATGATGTAGGGAACGCTTATAAACTTGAATGAATGAAAGTTAGAACACTAACGACTGCTAGTATTTTCTTAGTCAATTCAGCAGTTATTCCAGAGTAATAAGATTTTATTTTTTTATTTATTTAACGGCTTCTCAGTTTTATAATTTCATAACGAGTTTGTGATTTACCCGACATGTCTTTTAATATTTCTATGTCGTATGTTTGCGACGTACGGCAAACAACAGAAAAAAATTCCCCTAGGAAAAGACACAATTCCCGTTTCGAAACGTCGGGTAAATAATAAACTCATTGTGAAATTATAAGACTGGGGAGCCGTTCAATGTAATTAAAACGCACAGTTGATCAATAACCAGTAAGATTTTTTTAAATTTAAAACCTGCAAAGAAATAGTCATCATGAATTTGATCAGAAATTTTACTGCAATCAGTTCTTCACAGTTTCTCAGAGTATTACAAATTCTTCAAAGGAATTATGAAGTCAAAGGTTTTATTCCTGTTGATATTTATATATTTTTTTAGATTCAATGAAAAATTCTCTCCTCCTTGGCCGTGCAGTAAGATGCGCGGCTACAAGGCAAGACCATGTTGAGCGTGACTGGGTTCAATTCCCGCTGCCGGTCTAGACAATTTTCGGATTGGAAATTGTCTCGACTTCCCTGGGCATAAAAGTATCACCGTGTTAGCCTCATGATATACGAATGCAGAAATGGTAACTTAGAAACCTCGCAGTTAATAGCTGTGGAATGCTTAATGAACACTAAGCTGCGAGGCGGCAATGTCCCAATGGGTGATGTAATGCTAATGAAGAAGAAGAAGAAGAAAAATTCTATAAAAAAAACTCTGGGTGCTGCCTAATAGATTTTTTTCCGATATTTTTCCAGCGAGGATCCTTTTGGGATGCTATTATGGAGAAGGTATTGACATTTCGGCAATTAGATGTGTACCCTTTTCAAGGGAAAATATGGTCAATTAGGACGAAAACGATTGACCAATTTTTCCTTTGAAAAAGTCTACATTCAATAGTTGAATCTTCGGGATTAGTATAAGGTTAACCGCTAAATGGTTTTCAAGACTGAGATAGCCGACCTTTTTACATGTTATGGAGAAGTTTTCTCCCTATGTTGTTCTGAATACCCATTATACAGTAGAGCTTCCCTAATATTAATTTACCTGTTCAACGATTTAAATTATTTTTCAAATCAATTTATTTGAGGCTCATTTGTTTTATACAAAACTCTACGGAGCCGATAGGCTGATTGAATAACAAAGTTATCCTAACTAAATAGCATTTTTTCGCGCTTTTTTGCGAGCCTCGCAGATCCTCTTCCTTCT
This sequence comes from Armigeres subalbatus, assembly GCF_024139115.2. NCBI lineage: Eukaryota > Metazoa > Arthropoda > Insecta > Diptera > Culicidae > Armigeres > Armigeres subalbatus. The sequence continues at coordinate 409,801,738 of NC_085140.1, read as the reverse complement.
TCTTCCGTTACTCCTCAGCATAGTCTCGTAACATTTTTTCTTTTTTCTCTGTATAATTCAGAATACCCTTGCGTTCATACCACAATTGGTCAGTTTTATTTTTGAATACGATTTTCATTGGATCCTGTTCTTCTTCTGTTTCCGTAGATTGCTGCATCTCCTCGTCCAGGACTTCGATTGTCTCTTCTTCGATAACTTCCTCTTCGGCACTTTCTTCATTTTCCTGGGTTCCGCTCACTACTTCGGCATAGGTTATCAACGACTCCTTGGACTTCGCAGAGGACATGCATCTTTGCGATGCCCTTCCTGTCGGCACTCAAAACATTTATTCCTTAGGTGCTCGTAGAAGATCCTTCCTCTGTGATTCGCAATTGCCAGCGACGGCGATATTTCATGTTTCACATCGATAACTACTCTCTTACACCCGTGTACAAGTGATCCAGGCCCAAATCCACTGGGAATTTTTCGCGGACTGAATACTCGAGTAACAAAGATACATCATCGTCCGATTGCAACGACGGAAAAATGCAAACTGGGATTTCAAATTTGACCGTAGACGCATGGAATTAACAGATTTTGATTAGTTCAATCAACTCCAACCATTTCATTTCCTATTTGGGCTATCAAGTTATGTATCAAAAAATTTCAGATTTATGTCATTGTGTAGGTACAATATGAGGATAAGATACGCCATACGAATATATCTACCCTCCACAAGATTTTCTGCACTTTTAATATTTTTTCTCTGAAATAGGACAGGATTCTTCAAAAATACGCAGCAAAAATCATTTTGATATTAAAAAAAATCACTTGAAATATCATCCTGGAGGAATTTCTTGAACAATTCTGAAAGAATCCTCAAACATTATTTCAATGAGTCTATAAACGTAAAAATGAATTTCTGTCTGCGTGAACGTTTACAGACTCGAAAACTACTGAAGCGATTTGCGTGAAAATTTGTATACAGGAGTTTTTGGAGCCAGGAAGCTTCTTAAGATGGCTATTCAAGCAAATGGAACCAAATTTGACAAGAAGATTTGACGTTTTCTTTGCCAAATGAAATCGAATCGCAGAATAAAAGTTAAAACTTAATTTGTCAATACAATGTGAATGTGCTAACCAATAAATTTTATGCGAGACTAAGTTCGACGGGTCAGCTAGTCTTAAATAAATTCCATCAGATGTTGCTTTCTTTCTTCATTCTTGTTTTCTGCAACTTGCACAATTAATTGCTATAGATTTTTCTGTAATTCCTTTGAATTTTGGATAAGTTACATGCTTGTATAAAAAGATTATGCATGTATATAACAAGCAGTATCTAGAGCATGTTTCATTTGGAATATATGAAATTCTATACGAAGCGGGTCTCCAGTTAGCCTTGCGAGCAAAGGCGTAGGGTTGCAAATCCGGAGATGACGAGTACGATTCTCGTTTCGATCTAGAATGTTTTCGGGTGGGAAAATTCTCGACTCCCTGGGTATAATGTACCCACTGTACTTGCCACACATGTAATGGCGGGCATATAAAAGTTTTAAATTAATTACTGAGGAAATGTTAATAGAATAGCAGGCGAAGTTCCAGTTTGAAAAGGTCCATGGAAGAAGTAGAAGAAGAAGACGAAGCGGTTCAGCCAAGTGGGGAAACTCATTATATACTCACTAATAACAATGTAAAACTTTTTCGATTACTTTTGTAGTAAGTGCCAGAAGTTGAACTGGGAAGGCTTAAGTTGTTTGAAAAATGACTCACTTAAGCATGTATTTCACCTTTTTGACGTGGGACTACGGCGGGAGTGTTTTTTTTGGGGTACACTTTGAGATTGTGAAAAATCCAAAAACGTCGTTCATAATTTTACATAGCTCTACGCGGTCTATACTGTCGTATTCCACCTTGAAATCGATATACAGATGATGCGTTGGGACCTGTTTCATTTTATACAGGTACTAGAAATTGAAATTGGGATTTTTTTTATTTCTTTATTTCCGTGATTTAAATTGGGATTGTGCATTCGAAAAACGTAGTCTTGAATTGAAAATTGCACGATGGCTTGAACAAATTTTTTTTTATATTATTTATTCTCATATAATGATAAATTGTTTTGCGCCTCGCATTTACCGCTTCGAATTCCTTGAATTTTTGCCAGGGCTCTATTTACCATTTACTACTGAATGTCAAAAAGATGCTAATACAGATATGAGACCTGGGATTATCGAACATTTTCTCAAAGCGCACGAGCCCAAGTCCTGGTGTTAGGTGGGACGCTAAACAGCCCTGACACGACGGCCCTCCGACGAGACAGGAGGTTTGCGCAGGCCCAATAAGCCGCCTTTAAAAACAACTATTACGAACGACATAGAAGATAATACGACTCGATACAATCGGCAACGACATAGGCGACGAATAAAGGATCACGATTGGAAGCTTGGAACATGGAGCTGCAAGTCGCTAGGCTTCGCATGTTGCGACAGGATAATCTACGATGAATTACATCCCCGCAACTTCGATGTCGTAGCGCTGCAGGAAATCTGCTGGACAGGACAGAAAGTGTGGAAAAGCGGGCATCGAGCGGCTACCTTCTACCAAAGCTGTGGCACCACCAACGAGCTGGGAACCGGCTTCATAGTGCTGGGAAAGATGCGCCAACGCGTGATTGGGTGGCAGCCAATCAACGCAAGGATGTGCAAGCTGAGGATAAAAGGCCGTTTCTTCAACTATAGCATCATCAACGTGCCCTGCCCACACGAAGGGAGATCCGACGACGAGAAAGAAGCGTTCTATGCGCAGCTGGAGCAGACATACGATGGATGCCCACTGCGGGACGTCAAAATCGTCATCGGTGACATGAACGCTCAGGTAGGAAGGGAGGAAATGTATAGACCGGTCATCGGACCGGATAGTCTGCATACCGTATCGAACGACAACGGCCAACGATGCATAAACTTTGCAGCCTCCCGCGGAATGGTAGTCCGAAGCACTTTCTTCCCCCGTAAGAATATCCACAAGGCCACATGGAAATCACCTAATCAAGCAACGGAAAACCAAATCGACCACGTTCTAATCGACGCTAAATTCTTCTCCGACATCACGAACGTACGCATTTACCGAGTGCGAATATTGAATCCGACCACTACCTCGTCGCAGTATGTCTGCGCTCAAAACTCTCGACGGTGATCAACACGCGTCGGAGTCGTCCGCCGCGGCTTAACATTGGGCGGCTACAAGACGGTAGACTAGCCCAAGACTACGCGCAGCAGCTGGAAGTGGCACTCCCAACGGAAGAGCAGCTAGGCGCAGCATCTCTTGAAGATGGCTGGAGAGATATTCGATCCGCCATTGGAAGCACCGCAACCGCTGCACTAGGCACGGTGGCTCCGGATCAGAGAAACGACTGGTATGACGGCGAATGTGAGCAGTTAGTTGAGGAGAAGAATGCAGCATGGGCGAGATTGCTGCAACACCGCACGAGGGCGAACAAGGCACGATACAAACGGGCACGGAACAAACAAAACTCGATTTTCCGGAGGAAAAAGCGCCAGCAGGAAGATCGAGACCGTGAAGAGACGGAGGAACTGTACCGCGCTAATAACGCACGGAAGTTCTATGAGAAGTTGAACCGTTCACGTAAGGGCCACGTGCCACAGCCCGATATGTTTAAGGACATAAACGGGAACCTTCTTACGAACGAGCGTGAGGTGATCCAAAGGTGGCGGCAGCACTACGAAGAGCACCTGAATGGCGATATGGCAGACAACGGTGGCGGTATGGTAATGAACCTAGGAGCACGCGCGCAGGACATGCAACTTCCGGCTCCGAATCTCCAGGAAATCCAGGAGGAGATCGGCCGGCTGAAAAACAACAAAGCCCCTGGAGTTGACCAACTATCAGGAGAGCTGTTTAAACACGGTGGTGAAGCACTGGCTAGGGCGCAGCATTGGGTGATTACCAAGGTTTGGGAGGATGAGGTTCTGCCGCAGGAGTGGATGGAAGGTGTCGTGTGTCCCATCTACAAAAAGGGCGATAAGCTGGATTGTAGCAACTACCGCGCAATCACATTGCTGAACGCCGCCTACAAGGTACTCTCCCAAATTTTATGCCGTCGACTATCACCAATTGCAAGAAAGTTTGTGGGGCAGTACCAGGCGGGATTTATGGTTGAACGCTCTACCACAGACCAGGTGTTCGCTATACGTCAGGTATTGCAGAAATGCCGCGAATACAACGTGTCCACACATCATCTATTTATCGACTTCAAAGCCGCATATGATACAATGGATCGGGACCAGCTATGGCAGCTAATGCACGAAAACGGATTTCCGGATAAACTGATACGGTTGATCAAGGCGACGATGGATCGGGTGATGTGCGTAGTTCGAGTTTCAGGGCATTCTCGAGAAACCCGTAGAGGGTTACGGCAAGGTGATGGTCTTTCGTGTCTGCTATTCAACATCGCTTTGGAGGGAGTAATACGAAGGGCAGGGATTGACACGAGTGGTACGATTTTCACGAAGTCCGTCCAGTTATTTGGTTTCGCCGACGACATTGATATCATGGCACGTAACTTTGAGAGGATGGAGGAAGCCTACATCAGACTGAAAAGCGAAGCTAAACGGATTGGACTAGTCATCAACACGTCAAAGACGAAGTACATGATAGGAAGAGGCTCAAGAGAGGTCAATGTGAGCCACCCACCACGAGTTTTTATCGGTGATGACGAAATCGAGGTGGTTGAAGAATTCGTGTACTTGGGCTCACTGGTGACCGCCGATAACGATACCAGCAGAGAAATTCGGAGACGCATAGTGGCTGGAAATCGTACGTACTTTGGACTCCGCAAGACGCTTCGATCGAATAGAGTTCGCCGACGTACCAAACTGACTATCTACAAAACACTTATAAGACCGGTAGTTCTCCACGGACACGAGACCTGGACGATGCTCGTGGAGGACCAACGCGCACTGGGAGTTTTTGAAAGGAAAGTGTTGCTTACCATCTATGGTGGGTTGCAGATGGCGGACGGTACGTGGAGGAGGCGAATGAACCACGAGTTGCATCAGCTGTTGGGAGAACCATCCATCGTTCACACCGCGAAAATCGGAAGACTGCGGTGGGCCGGGCACGTAGCCAGAATGTCGGACAGTAGTCCGGTGAAAATGGTTCTCGACAACGATCCGACGGGAGCAAGAAGGCGAGGTGCACAGCGGGCAAGGTGGATCGATCAGGTGGAGGACGACTTGCGGACCCTCCGCAGACTGCGTGGTTGGCGAAGTGCAGCCATGAACCGAGCTGAATGGAGAAGTCTTTATGTGCAGCACAGGCCACTCCGGCCTTAGTCTGATGATAAATAAATAAATAGTGATCACTTTCCTCAGGGCAACTAGTCCAGGTCACAACCAGGTGCACACAGATTGGAGATATACTAAATTGCCAGCAACAATTCTACAATTATGAAGTTTGATGAGTCGCATGCAATTGTTTGATTCCGATCCATAAGTGGCCACATTTCCCAGGTCACCTGATCCGGGATATGGCTAGATGGACACAGACAGAAAATACAAGAAACTGCCAGCAATGAATGGGTATTGTAAAATCATGAAGTTTGATACGTTGCATGACGTTGATTGTTTCGGATCGATAAGTGGCCACATCCTTCAGAGCATGGCCAGATGGCCAGAAATGCAGTGCCTGAAATTACCAAGAATGTACTGCCATTGCAAAATCGTGAAGTTTGAAACGTCACAAGACCTTGTTTCGATTGGATTGGTAAGTGGCCACTTCCACAAGGGCAGCAGGCACCAGATACTTCCAACGTGGCCTAACAATCACAGGGAATCTATGAAGTCATTCTGCATTACGTATCATAACATCAGTTGATTTTATATTTTACAATCATTAAATTGCTGAGGAAAGGATTTTTTCCATGCAAAAAACATCTATTACCCCAACGGAATCCGGAATATCTCCGGAACCATATTACGGATATTTGCCCAAGTTAGAGAGAGTACATCTAAGGAAAAAAAGGTCTGTCCAGTAAAGATTAAAAGCGATGTCCATTTTACCAACAGTGTTCATGTTACCCACACTACATTTATACAAATGAAATTTCTATGTTTCTTATTTCGAAGAAAAATAATTTTCCAAGAATTATGGATTATTACTGCTTCAAGAGATTTCTCCTTCAGAAACTACTGTGAAATTTAGTTTTAAAAAGTCCGTTTGCAGGCATTATAAAAAATTACTCTTTCAAGATGTTCTTCTCCAGAAGTTTCCTCCATTGGGATTATTGAAGATTCCTCCATTGGGATTATTGAAGAATGTCTTCTCCAACGATCATGGGGGATTGCTCCCGCTCACCTGAATATTCTGATCTATCAAGGACTCTAGAAAATTTCTCTTGAAGAAATTTTATGGAATTTCTTCAGCAGCTTATAGAAATGCCTGCAGTATTTCTAGAGATATAATGCTCGTAGAAGTTACCCTGGATTTCCGAAAAAATGCCTCTAAATTTTCGGAAGAATTTATCGTGATTTCCGAGAGAGTTCTTCAGAATTTCCGGAAGATTTTTATTTGAAGTTTTGAAGATTTTTTTGAAATATATGTAGGATACTTGTAGAATTTAAAATAAAGGACAATTAACGCGATGCCTCAAGCAGCACCTAGTTGCATTATATGCATATTAATCAAGACATATAAAAGCTACCGTTGTTTAATAAAAAAATTCATAATATTTCGCCACATTCCAGAGTGAAAATTGGCTGAGTACCTAATACCAGTTTGATGCTTACCGAACTGAGCACGAAAATTTGAACCGAGATGCTCTGGAGATCCGTATAAAACCAAATATAATTTTTGTTGATGCCATCACAAGAAATGCTAAATATTCAAAAACAAATAGGTATGTTTGAGGGATAAGAACACAAACAAGACTAGCGAACAGGTTTACCTACTTTACGCAAATTGTAATTGTAGTAAATTGTTGCTAAAATTCTTTTTATTATCGAAGACGGGATATTCCTCGCGCTATTAGTCTTCCGCTTCATGAAGCATTAATAACAAAAATGGTCGTCCTTTTTTATATAGTTTTTTTTTTGTTTTTATTTGAGAGGTTTTAAGCCCTAGGCTGGCTCACTTCTTAGCATTTATATAGTTCTCATTTAGGCCGATACAAATATTAAATTTATTTTATGTCCGACAGTTCTTGGAATGTACGAGAGGAGGAATAAAAAAATAACAAGGAAATGAAAAAAATTCAAAATGTAATTTTTCTTGGAAAATTTTAAATTTTAATGAAAAATAATAGCAAGGAATGTTTGGAAAAAGCAAAGAATATGAATATTTGTAACATATTTATCCAGTAGTGAATTAAGCACAAACTTTGAATAATCAAAAATCTACTGGAACTTATTTTGTGGAAAGTTCTGTTTTTCTTTTTGGAAAAGGGCTGGTTTTGCTGAACTCTAAGTAAACTATTGAACCCGTAACACCAAAATGTTCCACAATTCATAACACCAAAGTACTGCTACAGTTATAAGCTTTTGTTTAAGTCAAGGGGTCGTACACTTATTACGTAAGCAATTTTTCTGGGTTTTTCAACCCCCTCTTCCCCATGTAAGTTTTTTTTCATACAAACAAATTTTTATTTATATGGTGCGTAAGATAATGACAGACCCCTCTCCCCCCATAAGTGCTTGTGTACTGCCCCCAAGTATGAAACTCAAACGAAATAAGGCCGATACAAATATTAAATTTATTTTATGTCCAACAGCTCTTGGAATGTACGAGGGGGGGGGGGATTTAAAAAAATAGCAAGGAAACGAAAAAAAAGTCCAAAATGCAATTATTCCATGGAAAATTTTAAAATTTTGATGCAAAATGATAGCAAAGAATGTTTAGAAAAAGCAAATAATATGAATATTTGTAACATATTTATCCAAAAGTGAATTTAAAACAAACTTTATATAATTAAAAAAATACTGGAACTTATTTTTGTAGAAATGTCTGTTTTTGTTTTTTTCGAAAAGGGCTGGTTTTGCTGATGAACTCTAAGTAAACTGTTAAATCCATAACACAAACATTTTCCATAATCCATAACGCCAAAGTACTGTTAGAATTATAAGCTTTTGTTTAGGTCAAGTATGAAACTTAAACTGGTTGAATCAATAGGGGCAATGGTCAGATGTACTTCTGAAATCACAGATGTGTTGTTTGAACATGGCTGTTTCATGACGTTCTTGCATCGGCTCAGAAATGCAGACTTCCCGGACTATACGGAATACTTAGGTGACGTCTGAAGTATTATCGGTGAAGCACGCCATATCAGCATGCCCACGATCCTGAAGTTATTGGAATGCCATGCTACTTGTAAGCGGCATGGATACGACCTCGGACAAACCCGCAGAGAGGATGCGATGGACGTTAAACTCACCTACACAAGAAACATGTGCGGATGAGCTGCGGGGGTTTCTGTATAGTCGTAAGGAGATTATTTCGGCTCTTGAACGGCGATTGCTGCCTTTGCACTTACTGACCCCCACACGATCTGAGATGTCTTCTCAGGCGTCTGGTTGCAGATTTTCGTTTACCTTACTCGATACACATAAAAATTATCCAAAATAAACATAAACAAAAAAGTCATAAAAGTCATCAAATGCCAATAACAATAGATGGTCGAAAACGTGGATGGAAATGGATGCAAGGAAGCTTAGACGGAATCTGTAAGGAAAAAAATTTTTTCCCTCCTTAATATTTTAGGAAAACTGAAGGGGGGGGGGGGGTGGGGGGTTGGTTGACAAAAAAATAAATTTAATATTTGTATCGGCCTTATATAGTTCTCATAAATAGTCCTTTGTTCACTTTGAAAATCTACATATGTATAAAATGCTGCCGCGTATGTTTTCGAAACTATCATTCCAAATCTATGTTTGCCTCTAATCTACTATTCTAATGTACACTTTAACTTTGAAATTTACAAACTATAATCTTCATAACATTCAAAATTGCCAATTTCTTGTAATAAGTACATAATGAAAACTGATTAATAAAATAACTACATTTTTTTTTCTTTCATTCACCGCATCGTGCGTAGGTCGTCACAGCCATCCGAGAGTTTCTGCACGCCCTTGACACTTACAAGAAAAGTTCCCACTTGACCAAGGTAGGCTCAATCTGGCATATACCATTCAAGGTTAGATTTAATGAACTCCAATTTGCTCGTGTCGTTTCCGTTTTTCTAATCTGCCCGTGACTGACATAGGAGGATAAGGAGAAGCTTCAGCTGCTGCAGCTGCAGATATGTGCTACGGAGGACTTGCGGTGTCTATTCGTGCTTCTGCTGCGATGTTATAATCCGGCTGTGCAGAGCCGGCAGTACTTGCAGGATTTGATTGTAACCAATCACATTTTGCTTCTGCTGCTAGATGGAGTGCATGGAATTGCGGCACCCAGCAATGAACACATGTTGGTTCATATCAAACAGTACGTAAAAAATTCACAGTCATTCCAGTGCATCTCGAATTTGCGGATATCTTTTGAGAGTATCGAGATGTGAGGTGTTGACTGTCTTTGTGGAGATTGAACACTAGAGAGCAGTTTTATTTGCTTTTAGATTTGCGACTGTTGAAATCATGCATCAGTACGGGTTATTGCTGGAGGATTTCCGTGATAATGGAGCATTTGTCAATGATTGCATATTTACTATGATGCATCACGTAGGTGGAGATTTGGGGCAGATTAATGTGTTATTCCAACCGAATATTTTGAAGACGTACTCTCAGATTTGGGAAACAGAGTATGAAATATGCGATGTTAGTTAAGAATCACACAATTAAAATTCAGCAAACGTTAACACAGATTTTATCACGTTTAAGGATTGGTCTGATCTCATCGAGTATGTAATACATAAGTTCATCAACACTCCACAACCGAGCCCACTAGCAAGCACTTTACCTGAAATCAGCACTCAACTCTTATCTGGCATCAACCCATGGACACAGGAAGAAAAAGATTCTCTCCAATGGTACTACGTCCAGTGCAAGCAAAGCTCCTGTCTGGTAGCGGATATTTTGAATCTGTTCCAGGAGAATGGAAACCAGCAGAAGACACGTGTTTCCATTATTGAGCAGCTCTGGGAGCAGGATATTATTTCCCTGACACAGTATGACGATTTGATGAAGGTGGAGAACCCAGGATATGAACGAAACGTGCAGACACCGGCCCTCTCTGTGGCGTCCTGCAATTCCGGAAAACGAGATGATGAAAACAAGAATCCTCCTACAGCACTCGATGACATACAGGTATGATATGCGAATCATTTTTTGTTGTATTCAGCAAACTTTTTTTTGCATTCTTTCAGGTTTTACGTGACCGATTATTGAAAGAAAACAAGAGCAACATGATTGTATGGCTGCAGAAGAGTTTGCTTAATTGTTGTTTTGTAAAAATGAATGTCTTGAGTAGAAATTTATATATTTCGAAAAATTTGGACGATCCCAATAACGTTGTAGTTATGGAATCTGTTTCTTATAATTGCATAAGTAAGTTATTTATCGGATGTAGGGAAAATTTTCTTCGATATCAAATCTTGTACTTTTTCAGCGAAAAAGCAGTCTATACCAGTCGTCCCTTGGAATCAGGAACAGTTCTCAATCTTATCCTACCAACCGTTTGTGTTGCTGCTTCACAAACTTGGCTTTCATTTGCCAGCCGACGCGAAGAAGTTGTTTGTGCGAATTCCCGAGTTCTGGACAGCTGATATTTTGTACAGTATTGCTCTCAAACTCGGACCGGTTGAACAATGTAAGCTTGCACCACATGCATAACCTTTGAAATGGTCTATTTATCTATTTTTCGCACTCTAATAGCTATCGCCAACTTCGATCTGAATTGTCTTCAGAAAGTGTTATCAATGGAGAAACAAATGAAAGTTGAACCCGGTCCAATGTCGGATAACAGTGTAGAAAGCTTCACTGTTCTTGCAAGGTCAAACAAGAAAATTCCTGTCGACAGGTTAATTATATTTTAATTTATTTATTATTTAATTTTATAGTGTATTGATAGGTTTTTCAAATCAATTGTTTTTTCTTGTATTTAGTTTCTTTAAAATTGGTCAATTTATATTTTTATTTTTTAGATTATTTGTTACGTTAAAAAATGTATTCAATATTAGTTATAGCTCAATGCATGTATAGCAAAAAGAACAACGAGCATTCTTGAATGATACTTGATCTGCTAATCCAACCATTTTTCCCTCGTAGTTTTGCTTCGGACACTAACACTGGCTGGTTACATGTTGTAATGAGGAATAAACATGTTGCTTCGTAAGTATCTATTCAACTATGTTAATGTTTATCAGTTTTGTGAAGACACGTAGTGTAATGTTTCTTGTATATAGTAGATATGGAAAGAATTGATATTTGAGCTTTAAATATAACAGCAATTTAAAAAAAACCTTTTTTTTTGTAAAAATTGGTACTGTTGCTTCTTGTAAATAAATACAGTAAAAGGTATTATTTTAGCTACTAAAAACTGTGTAGAAAGTGGCTACTTTCTGAATTTTTCAGATTATGAGTTCTATCGTCATTTTACCATATATGTTCAAGTATAGACGAAGTATAGAAGAACATCTGGATAAGAATTTATTGAACCCTAAATTTAGTTTTGATATATTTATCTAGTTCTATGATTCAATATACATACATACACAAATTAATAAAAACCTAAATGAGAATGGTTTTGTTCTACCAGGATGGGTTTCGATCTACTGACTATATCGTCCAAATAAAATATTATTCGGCCAAATAACTCTCAGCCAAATGGCTTTCGGTCAAATGACTTTTGGCCAAACGGCCCCCAGAAATTCCTCAAAAAATCCTCTAGAAATTCCTCCAATATTCCTCTTGATTTTTTTTAAATTCCCCTTAGAAATCCTCTGGAAATTCCCCCTGAGTTTCCCAAGAATTTATCCGGAAATTACCCCAGGAGTTTCTTCGGGAATTCTGCACGACTTTTTTTTGGAAATTCCTCGGAAATTCCTATTTCATGAATTTCTCAGGAAGAACCCCAGAAAATTCCTCCAAATTCCCCAAAGAATTTCTTTGGAATTTAACCCAGATATTACAGTTATTCGGACAAAAACTCCTCAGGATTAGTATAGCAGAACTTACTTCAAAAATCAAACTGAAAGTAGTTATTTATTTTTTGCGTGATTCTCCGAGAAATTCATAGGGGTTCTGCCGAGAATTCCTCAAGAAATTCCACGATGTCAGAAATTGCCCCGGGTATCCTCCAGAAATTCCACTCAGGATTCAATCAATAATGTTAATGGGAATACTTAAAAAAAAACCCTGATTAATCCACCTAGCGGTGATGATGCCTTTCTCGCTCGTTCAAAATGGTTGATAAACATATATGAAAAGTCTAAAATAACAATTGGTGTATAAAACTTATTTTTCACATTTGTTTATACCAGATGAACCGGCCTAGGGTCGAAAATCTTGCAAATAAAGATAGATTGAATTGGAAATTCACATTTGTTTATACACATTGTTATAATTGCTGCCGGATGCAATTTGTTGTAAGCAAATCGGATGAGGTTAAGTGCCCGGAAAATGTGGTGAGGTTGTGCAATTGCACAAATTGAGTTTCAGACATAGTATAAAAAATTGTATTTTGGCCATAACTTTTGAGCCCATAGTTCGGCCTGATTTTTTATGTGAAACAATGGGACAGGATTCCCCGTTTAAATAATCGGTTCAGGATAAGATTTCGAAATATGAGTTAGATTTTTTTGCACACACGCACACACATGCACATACACACACTTCTTCTGATAGTTCGTATCGTTTGCTTTGAATACGAGAAAACAAAAAAAAACCAGGATAATCCACCTAGCGTTGGTGGTGCCTTTCTCGCATTTAGTTAGGACACCAACCTTATATGGGGTTTATATGGTCCGATGTACCATTTTCTTCATAACTTTTAAACGCAATGACCGATCGTTATAAAATTCAATAGTGATCAACAAGGCTTTGTCCCCAGTCGAATGAAACTTGTTGCGAGAAAATAGGTTAAGGATTACTATACGAAAAGTTGTCTAATGTTTTTTATAGCTTTTGTGCACACCATTACACACACACATACACACATACATACACACGGACAGACAGACATGTGCTCAGCTCGTCGAGCTGAGTCGATTGGTATATAATACTATGGGTCTCAGAGGCTTCTATAAAAAGTTCGTTTTCGGAGTGAAATGATAGCCTTTCGGTACAACTTAGTTGTACTTGTTGTACTCGCTAAACTTTTCAAAAGGACCTAAGTAACATTTTTTTCATGAATATAGAATTTAAGTACTGCAATCAAAAGCTTTCATGTTGTTCTGTTGATTGCGCTATTCAAATTAATTCATGAAAAAACTGTTACTTAGGTCCTTTTGAAAAGTTACGCGAGAAATGTTTCCAGTTATCTAACTTTCGAGTGCTTTCCGTTTTGAAGCTAGAATCCACCTGAAATTATTGTTTTGAATAATATGATTCTTCATATAGATAAAAATTCAGTTGACCTTTCCCGTCAAAAATTGTAGTTCGTTTCATTGTTTCAGTCGATTCTTTGACTTATTTAAGGTCAACTTTCCCAAAGAAAATATGGGTTTTTTTAAGCCTCTAACTTTTAAATCGAAAACAGAAACCGAAAACGTGCACGTGTGTAGCTGCTAGCTTGCGAAGGCCGACGGAGGTCCTTCGTAGCTTAGTTAGTTAAAGCACCAGTCTAGCGTACTGTAGGGTCATGGGTTCGAGTCCCATCGAAGGGAAAGTGGTTACCTCCAATACATTTTCCAAATCAATATCTTCCACATAACGTACATATTCACATATGAGTTTTCATAACATTGTAAATTAACGTCCAAGTCGGGTGGTTTAATCCCCGGAAATAGGCAATTACCTTTGATTGAACCTTCATCGATGTGTCGGGAAGGAAAATTTGTGTTAGTTAGCTGGGTTCAGTGGCGTAGCCACGGGGGTGGTTTTGGGTACAAAACCCCCCCCAGGAGACAACATTTTCGGAAGAAATTTTTTTTTCGAAAAAAAAATGTTCAGAAACCCCCCCCCCCCAGACCAATTTTCTGGCTACGCCACTGGCTGGCTTAATAATAAGAGGCTCTATTTTACAACATCGCGCGTTTGTCAAAAAATGGTAAGAAGTTATTAAAATATATTTTTAAATCACATACGAACCGTCCTAACAATTTGCTAACCGACCGCACAAAAAAGAAAAAAGAAATGGATTTCGCCCTATACAAAACACGTTCAATCACGCACTCTTATTTACTACCGACCGTTTAAAAAAACAGAAAACCATATCGACCAAGCTCTAATCGACGGTAAATCCTTCTCCGACTATTGAATCAGACCACTACCTCGTTACAGTATGTGTGCGTTCAAAACTCTCGACGGTGTACAACACGCGACGGAGTCGTCTGCCGCGGCTAAACATTGGACGGCCACAAGACGGTAAACTAGCCCAATACTACGCGCAGCAGCTGGAAGTGGCACTCCCAACGGAAGAGCAGCTAGGCGCAGCGCCTCTTGAAGATGGCTGGAGAGGTATTCGATCCGCCATTGGAAGCACCGCAACGGCTGCACTAGGCACGGTGCCCCAGGATCATAGAAACGACTGGTATGAGGGCGAATGTGAGCAGTTAGTTGCATCCTAGGAGCACCTAGGCTCTGAATCTCCAGAAAATCCAGGAGGAGATCGGCCGGCTGAAAACAACAAAGTCCCTGGAGTTAAACAACTACCAGGAGAGCTGTTTAAACACAGTTATGAGGTACTGGCTAGAGCGCTGCACTGGGTAATTACCACCAATTGCAATAGAGTTCGTGGGGCAGGCGTGGGTGAACGGTCTACCACAGATCAGGTATTCGCCGTACGTCAGGTATTGCAGAAATGCCGCGAATTCAACGTGCCCACACATAGTCTATTTATCGACTTCAAAGCCGCATATGATACAATCGATCGGGATCAGCTATGGCAGCTAATGGACGAAAACGGATTTCCGGATAAACTGATACGATACGCGATGTGCGTAGTTTGAGTTTCAGAGGCATTCTGGAGTCCCTTCGAAACGCAAGATGATTGTGATGGTCTTTCGTGTCTGCTATTCAACATCGCTTTGGAGGTAGTAATAAGAAAGGGAGGGATTGACACGAGTGGTACGATTTTCACGAAGTCCGTCCAATTATTTAGTTTCGCCGACGACATAGATATTATGGCACGTAACTTTGAGAAGATGGAGGAAGCCTACATCAGGCTTAAAAGCGAAGCTAAACGGATTGGACTAGTCATCAACCCGTCGAAGACAAAGTACATGATAGGAAGAGGCTCAACAGAGGACAACTTAAGCCACGCACCACGAGTTTCTATTGGTAGTGATGAAATCGAGGTGGATGAAGAATTCGTGTACTTGGGCTCACTGGTGACCTCCGATAACGATACCAGCAGAGAAATTCGGAGATACATCTTATCAGGAAATCGTACGTACTTTGGACTCCGCAAAACGCTCCGATTGAATAGAGTTCGCGCCGTACCACACTGACTATCTACAAGACGCTCATTAGACCGATTAGACCGTAGAGAACCAACGCGCACTGAGAATTTTTGAAAGGAAAGTGCTACGTACCATCTATGGTGGGGTGCAGATGGCGGACGGTACGTGGAGGAGGTGAATGAACCACGAGTTGCATCAGCTGTTGGGAGCACCATCCATCGTTCACACCGCAAAAATCGGACGACTGCGGTGGGCCGGGTACGTAGCCAGAATGTCGGACAGTAATCCGGTGAAAATGTTATCGAAAACGATCCGACGGGAACAAGAAGGCGTGGTGCACAGCGGGCATGGTGGATCGATCAGGTGGAGGACGATTTGCAGATCCTCCGCAGACTGCGTGGTCGCGACGTGCAGTCATGGACCGAGCTGAATGGAGAAGACTTTTTTGTACTGCACGTATAGTCAAAGGCGATTGCTGAATGTTAACGAGAAATCGAAATGAAAGAGCATTTATCTGGATTGAGAACCATACAATTCAGCTGGCACCAGTCAGTGAAGAGATCCAAATGCGATTACAAAAATAGTGTATTTGGTACACGGTTTACGATCCAACATAATTTGAAGTCGTCGGTTAATGATATTTTAAAGCACTTGATTGAGTAGCAAGTTAATGTAGTTCAAGTCAACTATAAAAATTAATGGACCAAGATGGCTGCTTTGAGGAACTCCTGAAAAATCATCCAGGCCCGAACTGGTAGATAATTTTAGCGACGAGCAGCATTAATCAACGTATTCTGCTGTGACTAAAGTATGTTGACCGACTAAAGGACGGAGGGGTACGCTGGCAGCAGCTTGCTGTACTAGTTGTTCAGTAACTGACTAATTAGAAAATATACCGGAGAATTGCTTTCGGAAAAGGTCACTTATACCTAAAGTGACCAGACGTGCATTTTCAGTATTTGTCCCGCGCTGAAAAGTGTCCCGCGAAACGTCCCGCATTTCACTTATTTCAAAATAATGTCTCTCGAAATACCTACAGAAAAAAGCCGTCATTTACTAAACATTCTTAACATGAAGGTGGGTTGAGTACCAAAACAAAGCTTTGAAAGGATTGATACAATAAAAACTGTCTTATACTGTAGTAGTATTGGTGTCGTATTTATAAAAAAACAAAGAATATTATTTGTGTGGTTCAAAAAACGACCCACGATTCCGTCCCATGCTCCGAGTGTCCTCAAAAAACCGATTTGAACATAAACTGGTTGAGCACAAGCCGGTTCAAGTTTGTAGCGTCGTGGGTCGTTTTTTGAACCACACAAATAGTATGGGAATCTAAACATTTCGCATTACCCCTCCAAACGCTGGCGAAAAGAGAACCCACATAGCTGAAAGCAACATTCCAGAATTCACTGAACAAAACCCGCATCGCAGGAAAGATCCATTGATTACGTAACGCAAAAAATAGCATTTTATACCCCGCTCACCCCCATGTTACACTTTTTGTATGAAGTATCTGCCCCTGGTGCGATAGATATCACAGACAAAATTCTGGCTATTTGGTTGAATTACACGTTTCACTGATGCCTTCTGAGAACCCTAATTATAATGCTAAAGATTCGCAACCTCGATTAAAATCGACTCCCAACTATTGGAACGACCATTCAATATGCATGGTCTATGGAGTTAAAGCTCTTGAATATTTCATCCAGTCATGTGGTCCCCCCCTCTCCAGCGCCCTATGACGGAGTGCCATATCTCCATATCAACTGTCATACAAACCTGAAACGACCTGTGCACGCTAAGTCCCTATTCAAACCGACTTAAACCATCGAACGACACCCAAAATATGAAACATAATCGACTGAGCTTGACGGAGCAAAATAATTTTTGAACCACCCTAATTATTAGTTTGCTGCTATCGGTGCCGGTGTTTACATTCGCTCCGCGAGCAGTTTTCAATAGTTTTTTTGGGCAAAAATAGCAGTTTTTATTAGGTTTTCGCTTCAAATAAGTGACTGATAACGAAAAGTGAAGTTTAATTTACATTCGATTAACAGTTCGGGATGTTCATGTGTGTAGAAGTGTATGAAAACTTGATTTTTTCAATGCCCTTTAAGAAACAGTGAAGTGCAGTGTTAAACCCACCATATCGCGAACGACTATTAAATTTGCACGAAACTGCTAATTTATCACCTGTCATAAGACGAGTTTATACAATCCCATTGAATTCCACCACTTAATTGTATCTTGACAGATACGTATTTCGACCTCAAAAGTAAGGCCGTCTTCAGTGTCTCGTACTTGACTCGACTTACGAAAGTCGAGTCAAGTACGAGACACTGAAGACGGCCTTACTTTTGAGGTCGAAATACGTATCTGTCAAGATACAATTAAGTGGTGGAATTCAATGGGATTGTATAAACTCGTCTTATGACAGGTGAAAACATTCCACTAAAAAGCTCAAAATAATTTTCTTATGCTAATTTATGATATAACTCTTTGGAGAAACATGTTCATTATCACGGGAAGTAAATAAATATCCTGTGAACAGGTTAGTAATTTGAATATTAAACTTTTGTTCGATGCTGTCCGATACATTCGAATATTGATGGGAGAGGAGTGCGGGAGTGTGGGTGCGGGTGTGGGGTTGACCCGTGGAAGGTCCGGTGCCATATTGACTGCCATCGTGGTACTCTTCCAACTATGTCCTTAAAGAACTTATTAGATTTAGATGACATGCAATTTGTTAGCCTATATTTTGGATTAGAAGCAGATACGTTGGAATAACAAGCAATATCTACGATTCTATCAATCCTAGTGAACCCATTAGGGACGCGACTAAGATACTAATAAGATGAAAATCTTGTTCAACCAGAATAGATTCTATGAAATTCTAAACTAATTATTCTTTCGATCACAGTTAATCAACTGTGTATCAAACGTTTGAAATAATCAAAGATTGTGTATCAATCCACAGTCTTTAATTATTTCAAACAGTTGATACACAGTCATCAGTTTACATAAAAAAAAAATTTGAAACACAATGCATATCATTGTTTATCTGTGAGAAAGTTTCTTAATTAAATAATATTCAAACAACATTTTTCATATATCTGATACAGTTTAAATGGAAAACAAAAATATTTTCAACTATCAATGCGATGGGAAAATAACAGATAGGGGAACAGTTCGGCACTTAATCCCATAGCTCCTATTTCCATCCCATCAAAATAAAGCAATGAAAAGGAATTTGGTTTGTTTCTTATTTTTGTAATTTTTTCAGCAGTGAGCACGCGTGTTAGCAAAAAAAAGCGACGAGATTGGTGCTGTATTTCTTTGTTTTGCGACAAGATGAATATATGTTCAGTGAGATGGAAAACGGAACAGTTCCCCTATGTTTATTGAAAGCTAAAAATTGCATTCGCTTTGGAATTGGTTTCTGACGTTCGTTCAACCATTTCACATTAGACGAAGTGTACCGGTTTTAGCCACCTTAGTGCCTAATTTGTCCAACTCGACCACCTAAGTGCCTAATTTGTCCAACTCTAAAAAATGCAGTTTTTTTTGTCTCATTCTTATACAAAAATTATAATGAATCATCTGTCGGCTTGCGAGGAAAAAATAACCAAATTGCACTTCATGAGAAATGAAAGTTGAAATAGCGCAGTTGTTTTTTGTTGAAAAAAGTCCATAGCAGGTTAGAGGAATGTTGAGTAAATTCAAGTCGTCTACCTAATTGCGTAAAAAGGAAAATACGTTCCCTTTATGTTTGTTCTATGAGCCTATTCGTCGTGACTGTTGGGAGACCAGATTCTTTTCGCTGTTTGTTCATATACCGTGGACCCCCGGTAATATGACCGCTTTTAATCTGAACACTTTTTAATTTGAACCCCGTTGGTTTGAACATCGTTCAAATTAAAAATGGTTCAAACGTCATTTAGCACGTGGAATCGAGAGAAGAAAAATTAAACATCGTGAAACGGAACGCAGAATCAAAACAAACCAGCAAAGAGAGCGGCCAGAAACCAGTTTTTATGATGCAAATAGAGTAACCAGAAGTTCAAATTAAAAATGAACCCCGTTAATTTGAATGAGGTACCGTTCAAATTATCGGGGGTCCACGGTAGTTCAAAAATCCTTTTGGGTTGCGTCGAATTTTTTGCTGGATTTTTCGTTGGAACGATTTGAAAAGTTTATTGTTCACACGCTTATATCGTTGGTTGGCGGAGAGATACATTGCTTATTCGCAAAGAAAATCTTAAATCATAAATATATATATTGACTACGTACTACTATAATCGAATCATTTGCAACCATTTGCAACATTTATCAAAGAGGCAGTACTTCGGGCGCGGACGCTCAGTTTCAATTCAGATTTAGGGCTGCAGAAAATTGAATGCAACAACGGCCTATCAGTTGTAACGGTAAACCATCGGTTTTGTTGGCAGTCGTTGGAG
This sequence comes from Armigeres subalbatus, assembly GCF_024139115.2. Taxonomy (NCBI): domain Eukaryota; kingdom Metazoa; phylum Arthropoda; class Insecta; order Diptera; family Culicidae; genus Armigeres; species Armigeres subalbatus. Next base: position 409,781,737 of record NC_085140.1, on the reverse strand, counting down.
GTGGTCGAAGAAAAAAATATCATTACCTATTTAAACAAACCGAACTCAATACAGCAGAAATGGAAATCATTGCCTTAACTTAGTTATTTCAAAAGAACAAATCAAATTGAGTTTTAAAAGTTAAACTCACTTAGAATGTATGAATATTTGTTAAATCAAAATAATCAGCTAATAACCGTAGATTCAACTTATTAATAAACCCATGTGCGATGAAACCGAAACAGACGTGATTAGATACCTGCTCATTTGATGGGCTCTGTGACCATAATGAAGGAGGTTGTGGGTCCAATCCTTTCATTACTTTGCATCTAATCTATGTATGTGTTATTTTTCTCTCACCCTCTATATCGAGAAGCTCTTTAGCAATCGATAGAACTAGAAACGGACATCGCGGGCAGCCACCGTTGTTGCACTCCTAATCACCAGAATTTGCACATTGAAGATGGAAACCAAATCACAAACATTCATCTGCTGCTGGTACCCTGTGCAATTACTGCTGAGCTGCCATTACCGGAGTTGTAACCATGGAAGATCAATCGAGCAAAAGCTCATGCTATCAATAATGACTGTCTAAATTTTAAAAAATTCTTTCCAAAAGGACCGAAGTAACCGTATAATAATTCCCTTCAAGAGCTTTCAATTCATTTTCGCAATAGTGCACTTCGTAAAGTACCCAAATTTAAGCAATAATTGTCTTTCAAACATTTTTTTTATTATTGAAGCCTAGGCTGATTCATCTTAGATTCTTCTGGGAAATATTGCTTCAATTTGAAGATACCAGCATGTAACGCATTTTCAAGTTTATATTCTGAGCACATGTCACTAGGCACATTAAAATGTCTTCAAAGATCGAAAATAGAAACACCAGGGCACGCTCTTAGTTCATGTCATGATTCATGCATCGATGCAATGCAGTGACAATCGAAAAATTGCCCAAATAATTTTACTTCGGTTCTTTTGAAATTGTATGTGAGAAAATCTGATAATTAGGAATAATGGAAATTTGCGATTGCACTGAATACCGCGAAATTTAATGTTCTAATGTGAGTCAAGCTCAATATTTCAAAGGAATGGTTAAAGGCTTTGAAATATTCACTAATAATTTATATTTTAGCGTATTTAGTAACAAAAATTATATTCTTCTACACCTGGTCCAAATTTAATGTCAATTAACTAAATTTAGTTCTATTCATTCTATAGTTCTATAGTTCTATTGATTCTGGACATGTACTTGAGAAACTGAGCTTGAGAAACAAATTTCGTTAACGATCAACAAATACGGTTCATCTACGATAAAGCTGTGAATTATACGTATAACAACAAGAATAATAAATGTAATTGAATTTTCCAATAAAGCTCGCAGTTTTTCGATTCGCATTTCGGTTTTTGACTTGCAATTCGAAACATCGTCTGGAAATTAAAAATGTCTAAAAATTTCTCAATATTTTTATGAGAGACATGAAGCTCGAAGTTTATTAAAATTAAAGAAATACTACTGCTTTGGAGTAACATGAACACTCGCATTGTATGGCTTAATTCCCTTGTGCTAAAATGACTGAAAATGTTTTAGCTAGTGGTCTGAAATTTATCCAAAGCTTGGCTTCCAACTGTGTTGATGTCTTTGTATTCAAAGCAGCAAATACGAAACTACATGTCTAAAGTCATATATGAAGAGTATCGCTACATTCTAAGCAGCACCTATTCAGAATTGCGTCAAATTCGGCTCGTTTAGTTTGAAATTCTAGCCTACTGCTCGTGCAAAAGAAAGAGCAAGATAGATTATAGACATGGCATGCTGTTTTGTCCATGTAAACACTATTGTTAAGAGAATATGACAAACTAAAAAATTGAGCAATTGTTATTTTTTCAATAACTTGAAACAAAGCCTCGTCGAGTAGGTAGGTTAGTTTACTCCACGTCTGATCAAATTTTGTTGGAAAATTATTCTTAATTTCCATTAAATCGTAAAATATCGTAAAGTAGTATTATTTACTTATTATTTGGGATGTCTTGTCGTATTTTTAACAAAAATGAGTCGATTCGAAGCATTTTTGAGTAGTATTTGCCATTGTTGAACTAGTTTTAGTAAGGAAATGAAACTTTTCCAAAGCATCATCCTTTTATTACAGTCATTTTGATATCTATTTAAACTCCTACACAGATAAAAGTATTGGAAATTTGATGACAACCCACAATCAAATCATAAGAATAAATCATTCGTACCCATTTATGTTGTTTTATTATGTTATTACGAAAAATTTGATGTATTTGCACCATCACCAAAATTTATTTAAGGATTCGAAATGATCGATAGCGAAACTTTTATTTTTCACTGCGAATTTCCATTGTACCTACTCATAACAGCATACACGCATCACACATCCTTAAAAGATATGTAGAGAGTTCGCGTTTATGTTGCACGTATAAAACGATAAAAATGGAACTTTAGAAAGCCTGCACTTATACTTTTCTACTATCATCATCGTTTTTTTCCACCACGCAACAGCAAACGTCTGATGGATATGCCGGGTCCATCAAAAGCAATGAATTCTGTGAGCGCTAAGCCGACTACCATACAAAAACCCAGCCAAACCAGCAAGTTGACCCTCGATTTGTCGGTAATTGTGGAAGCTTCGAACGACGACGAAGTAAGCACCACCGACACCGTTAACAACGATGCAACATTGGATCACATCGAGGAAGCACGGCCAGAGGAGGAACACGACATTGTCAGGTGAGTCGGGAGGAAAAAGCTTTCGTGTGGGCTTGAGTGCACGTGCACTCCTGCTATCACGACGGGAAACGGGATATTTAAACCGAGTGCATTTCGCTGATGGCTTTCGTTGTTGGGTGTTGAAATTGATTTTGAACCACTTAGGAGTTCATCATCAATAGAGTCACCGAAATTTAACGACTGTTGAAAATTGAATGTCAAAAATGAAATCTGGCAGAAGCAATTAGGACTATAGCAATGCCATTTTTATCAATAATTCAAATTTTGCATAGTGGTGTATGTTTTCCACTAATAGGGAGAGTAATAATAATAGAAGGTACACAGAAAAAATAATGAATAGTAAAACATGAGACGCAGAAGTCATGGTTTGGGGACTTTTGACCCTTGAAGACGTAGTCCAGCTCGAGTTTCGGTATTCTGCACGAAAGTCTTGCTCACATGCAACTTTTTAGCCACATCTAAAACTGAGGCGTTTAGTTTCCGTTTAGAGGCCCCAACCGCGTGTTTGTGGTCGTTCTCGTTGACCTGGCGGTTTTTTCCGCGTTCTTCGAACCGTTTTAAAATACCAGACAACGTAGAATTCACGATTCCCATTTTTTTATGGCACGATGCGACTGATCCTTATTCTCAAAGTACTCGTGCAAAACTTCTTCGCGCACGCATTGTTCATTGTTTCCATTTTGAAAACTTTTGCGAAACTGAAGAAATAGTTAACAGTGTATAACAATACACATTAAACTATGTTTATGCTAAATTTCATCAAAAGTTAGAGCCATTAGAGTATGTGCGGATTTTAAATGGTACAGCCTTTATTTGCATGTTTGCTTGTATACAGTACAAAAATTGATCATCAACATGAGTTTAATTTGTTTGTGTACCAAATGAGTAAACCGTTCTTGAAATATTGACAATGATAATATAGATGACAGTTTCAAGATCCTTGATTGTCTGAGTTATTGATAAATCCACCATTCGATATAAATAGTTATTATATTCACCACAGAAATATCCGCTACCAAGCTGTACTAAATATATCAAGCACTCTTATTTATATTCGCGCTTTGTTCAAATAATTAAACCATAACAGAACGTTCCAATATTCATATTTCATTAGCATTCACCACATTAGTAGTTTTCAAATTTGCTAACTCGTTGACTATTGCACAGTCCATGCGAGACCGCGTCGGTGGCTTCTGATTTAACTCGAATGTATGTTAGTGATGAGGACGAAAAGCACGACACCGTATCGACGCTCCTGTAAGACCCATCGTATGCAGTTCAGCCCCCAGCAAACATCATCGCATCGTACGTAATCATCACGCATAATTGAAATTTGACCATATCGAAGCTCAACAAGTCAATCCAGCATATCATTATTCACCGAGGCAGAGATAGAGAGAGAGTAAAATGCAGACTAACCGTGCAGGAGAATCATTAACAATGAAAAAATTCTTCATAATGAAAGTTACTTTATGTGATTAAATATGTACGTATATGATATTTAGAGTAGGATAAAATGTTCATCTGTTAGTAAAATAGAATAAAAAGAATAATTGCAAGTCCCAAAAAGAAAAAAAAACAATTATTCAGAAGTGTTGATCATCAATTTAATGTGTGTTTAACGGTTATCATGAGTGGAGATTAGGTTCAAGATTTTAGAACAAAAAAAATGTGTTTGTTTGTAATATTTTGTATGTTTTTTCGGCGTATACATAACTACGGTTTGTGAAATGGAAACTTATTAAATCAGTTCAATATTGTCTAAGCTTGATTTGGGTCATGCAAAATGTGATGTTTATTGTCTGCATCAAATTGTAAATGCTATATATACCTAATGAAATAATTTTCCGAAGTGTTGTTCATTTTTCAATATCACGGTTATCAAATATACAGCAAAAAAAGTTTGTGTTTGCACTATTCTAAATGTGTATGCCAACATACTAAAAAAGTTTTTTTAGTGATTTTTGTTCAAACCTGGATTTGGAATATGAATAATGATCAGTTTTGTGTTTCAAGTTTATTGTCATCACGAAATTATACAAAAAAATCAATAAATAATATTTGAGAATTGTTATTTTTAAATGTCAATTTTACGGTATTTCTTAAAGATAAAATAAAGCTATATCCTGAAAGCAAATGGTCATGGTAGGAACCTTTTCTTGTGTGTATAAGCCTTGTATATGACTTTAAATTTGCAAAATTTAGGCACATTTAAACATATTGGGACAGTTTTTGTGTGCATTTTTTAATCTTGGTTTTATGAAAAGTTAAATATTTTTTATTTTCAATCAATACAGTTTGAATTGAGAAAACAGTAATCACATCAGATTTTGGATAATAATAGGCTGATTGCAAATTTCAGGATAAATAAAAGTAAAGACTGAATAAAAACATTTCAGCGAAGATTAAGTGTTTGTTGCATTCGATATAATACGTATGTGTATAAATCAACAAAATTATATTAGAATATTCAAACCATGTTTATGAAAGTTGAAAGTTGTCATATTATTAAATATTATAACATATATCAGATTGTCTTACGGTTCAATTGAATTCAGCATTCATTTTGGCAAATACAACATTGCTAGATATTGATTGTTGAAATTTTATACAAAACTTGCATAAAAAACTATCATGTTTGAATCTTACATTGATTTTATAAACTGCTAGCTTGTAGTCTTCATTTGGGTTGGTTCGAATACAGAATTTTGGGAAATTTTGACACCCGGTTGGGTGTTCATATTTTAAGTGTATTGTCTGTTGCAACAACTGTAATCACATTAGTTTAATGTAATTTGTTTTGATGATCAAGAATATACATTAGATTATTCGAAATTAGCTGATAATTCTCATGCTTGAAATAATTTTAACTTTTTGCATTGATATATCTACTATATGATCGTGATATATAAGCATCCTGGAAGAGTTTTTGTGATTATTTTCATGGATAAAATGTTTAATATGAATTATGTGAAATGAGCAATTTCATTTTTCAAGTTTATTGTATGTAACGAATTGTGAAAATAATTCTGTGTCTGAAATGGGTTTGTTAAGTGGGTATATACTAAACGAGCTTATGAAGTTATTTAAATGACGAGTAGTTCTTTTTTCTTTCAAGGCACAACGACTTCAATAAGACCATCAGCATATAAATCATTTGTTTTGCTGTCAAATAAAAACATTTGATGTTGTAAAAACTGTAATTGAATTTGGTGGAAGCTTTGATTTAATTATAAGTCTTTTATGTCTAGGCTCCCAAAAAGTTTAATTGATCATTAAAAGCTTTATTTGTTTTAAATGTTGGTTGTTGCTCTAACTAATATTTTCAAAACTATTTTTTTAGTACGCGCGGGAGTGTCTTCGGTTGGGAGCCTAATTTGTTTAGTGTCTTTATTAAGGAGACTTTCAGCCCTTGGCTGACTCGTTACTTACTTGCGTATGGGTCCTGTACACCTCCGGTGGTGCAAAGGCCCGACTTGAAAGATCTCCATCCTGAGCAATGTCCAGCTATCGCTTTATCCTGTTGCCAAGTTCGATTTCGGTCGACTTCTCTTACGTCTTTATTTAGGCTTCGCCGTCATGAGGCTCTGGGTGTGCCTCTACTGTGATGTCCCGCTGGGTTCCAGTCTAATGCTTGTTTACAGATTTCATTTCCGCCCCTGCGTAGAGTGTGTTAAACTCGTAAAGGCAGCCCTTGCTTTCTTGATCCGTGTCAAGATATTGGAAGCTTTCAACACTCTCCACTGATTGCCTGGCTACAGTGAAACTGGAAGGGGTCACCGTGTTTACATTCAACGTTTTTTGTTGACGTCGATGAAAAGGGAGCGCTCGGCAAGGTCGTTGAGCTTACTCTGCATATCAGAGCGCCGTTGAGCGAGGAGTGCAACGTCATCAGCCAATTCGAAGTTGTTTAGGTGCTCTATGGTTATAGGATGTCATAGCAGCCCACGTTTTGGTTCTCGGACGAATTCGAATTTCGTCGATTACGATGAGTAACAGTAACGGTGATAAAATACATCCCCCCGTTGTGCAGCACTCTACACGAGAAAGCCTCGTACTGTGCCTCGATGAGGCCGAGGATTTTCCCAGGAACCCCCTTGCGTCTCAAAGCGTACCACATATTCTAGTGAATGAGACAGTCGAAAGCTTTTTTGTAGTCAATGTAAACCAAGTAAAGGGACTCTTGAATTCGTTGACTTGCTCCAGAATGATACGGAGCGTGACAATATGGTCCACACAGGATCTTCCGACACGGAATCCGGCCTGCTGCCACCGAGGAGTCGCATCGATCTTCTCCTGAATCCGGGCTAGGATAACTTTGAGAACGATACACAGCAACAGAATGTCTCGCCAGTTATCGCTTACAGTTAGTTCCCCCTTTTTGGGTACCTTCACTAAGAGACCTTGCATCCAGTCGACCGGGAAAGTTGTTTTTAGAATTTGAAAGTTGTGATTTAGAATTTGAATAATGATCAGTTTTGTGTTTCAAGTTTATTGTCATCACGAAATTATACAAAAAAAAAAATCAATAAATAATATTTGAGAATTGTTGATATATTTTTGAATGTCAATTTTACGGTATTTCTTAAAGATAAAATAAAGCTATATCCTTAAAGCAAATGGTCATGGTAGGAACCTTTTCTTGTGTGTATAAGCCTTGTATATGACTTTAAATTTGCAAAATTTAGGCACATTTAAACATATTGGGACAGTTTTTGTGTGCATTTTTTAATCTTGGTTTTATGAAAAGTTAAATATTTTTTATTTTCAATCAATACAGTTTGAATTGAGAAAACAGTAATCACATCAGATTTTGGATAATAATAGGCTGATTGCAAATTTCAGGATAAATAAAAGTAAAGACTGAATAAAAACATTTCAGCGAAGATTAAGTGTTTGTTGCATTCGATATAATACGTATGTGTATAAATCAACAAAATTATATTAGAATATTCAAACCATGTTTATGAAAGTTGAAAGTTGTCATATTATTAAATATGATAACATATATCAGATTGTCTTACGGTTCAATTGAATTCAGCATTCATTTTGGCAAATACAACATTGCTAGATATTGATTGTTGAAATTTTATACAAAACTTGCATAAAAAACTATCATGTTTGAATCTTACATTGATTTTATAAACTGCTAGCTTGTAGTCTTCATTTGGGTTGGTTCGAATACAGAATTTTGGGAAATTTTGACACCCGGTTAGATATCTATATTTCATGGATATTGTCTGTTGCAAAACTGTAATCACATTAGTTTAATATAATTTGTTTTGATTATCAAGTATATACATTATATTATTCGAGATTAGCTGATAATGCTTGAAATAATTTTAACTTTTGCATTGATATATCTACTATATGATCGTGATGTATAAGCATCCTGGAAGAGTTTTTGTGATTATTTTCATGTTTAATATGAATTATGTGAAATGAGCAATTTCATTTTTCAAGTTTATTGTATGTAACGAATTGTGAAAATAATTCTGTGTCTGAAATGGGTTTGTTAAGTGGGTATATACTAAACGAGCTTATGAAGTTATTTAAATGACGAGTAGTTCTTTTTTCTTTCAAGGCACAACGACTTCAATAAGATCATCAGCATATAAATCATTTGTTTTTCTGTCAAATAAAAACATTTGATGTTGTAAAAACTGTAATTGAATTTGGTGGAAGCTTTGATTTAGTTATAAGTCTTATTGGTCTAGGCTTCTAAAAAGTTTAATTGATCATTGAAAGCTTTATTTGTTTTAAATGTTGGTTGTTGCTCTAACTAATATTTTCAAAACTATTTTTTTTAGTACGCGCGGGAGTGTCTTCGGTTGGGAGCCTAATTTGTTTAGTGTCTTTATTAAGGAGACTTTCAGCCCTTGGCTGACTCGTTACTTACTTGCGTATGGGTCCTGTACACTTCCGGTGGTGCAAAGGCCCGACTTGAAAGATCTCCATCCTGAGCAATGTCCAGCTATCGCTTTATCCTGTTGCCAAGTTCGATTTCGGTCGACTTCTCTTACGTCTTTATTTAGGCTTCGCCGTCATGAGGCTCTGGGTGTGCCTCTACTGTGATGTCCCGCTGGGTTCCAGTCTAATGCTTGTTTACAGATTTCATTTCCGCCCCTGCGTAGAGTGTGTTAAACTCGTAAAGGCAGCCCTTGCTTTCTTGATCCGTGCCAAGATATTAGAAGCTTTCAACATTCTCCACTGATTGCCTGGCTACAGTGAAACTAGAAGGGTCACCGTGTTTACATTCAACGTTTTTGTTGACGTCGATGAAAAGGGAGCGCTCGGCAAGGTCGTTGAGCTTACTCTGCATATCAGAGCGCCGTTGAGCGAGGAGTGCAACGTCATCAGCCAATTCGAAGTTGTTTAGGTGCTCTATGGTTATAGGATGTCATAGCAGCCCACGTTTTGGTTCTCGGACGAATTCGAATTTCGTCGATTACGATGAGTAACAGTAACGGTGATAAAATACATCCCCCCGTTGTGCAGCACTCTACACGAGAAAGCCTCGTACTGTGCCTCGATGAGGCCGAAAATTTTCCCAGGAACCCCCTTGCGTCTCAAAGCGTCCCACATATTCTAGTGAATGAGACGGTCGAAAGTTTTTTTGTAGTCAATGTAAACCAAGTAAAGGGACTCTTGGAATTCGTTGACTTGCTCCAGAATGATACGGAGCGTGACAATATGGTCCACACAGGATCTTCCGACACGGAATCCGGCCTGCTGCCACCGAGGAGTCGCATCGATCTTCTCCTGAATCCGGGCTAGGATAACTTTGAGAACGATACACAGCAACAGAATGTCTCGCCAGTTATCGCTTACAGTTAGTTCCCCCTTTTTGGGTACCTTCACTAAGAGACCTTGCATCCAGTCGACCGGGAAAGTTGTGGTGTCCCAGATATGACGAAATAAACGATGCAGTAGTTCAGCGGATGTCATGCGATCGACCCCTGGTGCTTTATTCGATTTCATGCTTTGGATGGCTGTTTGAATCTCTAGCGGTGATGGAGCTTCGGTATTGACGCGTGTTATACGTCGGATCCTAGGCAGACCATGTCGAGGTGGTGGTGACCTGGCTGGCACTTGAAAAAGTTGTTCGGAGTGCCCGAACCAGTGTTTCAGCTGGTCAGTTTGGTCGGTCAATATCTGATAATTCGCATCTTTCACAGGCATCGTTGCATTCATCTTCGCCCCACTTAAGCGTCGTGAGATATCGTAGAAGAGACGAATGTCCCTGGTTGCTGCGGCTCTCTTTCTACTTCGTCGGCCAGAGAGTCCGCCCACGCTCGCTTGTCCCGTCGACATGAGCGTTTTATTTTTTTCTCGTTAATGGGCTAAGACTTTGGCTCCTCTGGTTTTTATTCGCTCTCTCGCGGCTTTGGCTTCTCTTCACTGGTAGCGATGAAGGCGTTATTGATGGCGGTCCATTGGTCTTCCACGCTACCACCTTCCGGAATATCAGCAGCACGTGTCTCCAGTTCTTCAACGAAGGACCGTTCACCGTGGCATCTTCCAGTTGGCGTGTGTTGAACCGTCGTCCAACTCTTTCTTCCTGCCAATGAATCCGCGCAATGCGCAGGCGTATTTCGCCGATGAGGAGGTGATGATACGCGATATCGGCACTACGTTTATTCCGTACATCAAGAAGACTCCGTTTCCATTTTTAGCTGATGCAGATGTGGTCGATTTGATTTTCTGTAAAGCCGTCACGGGGTCTTACATGACCTTGTGAACCGGTCGATGAGGGAAGAGCGATCCCTCGATCATCATGTCATTATTGCCACAGAATTCTCCGTTTTCGCTCATTTCTCCGAGACCATGGCGTCCCATAATGCGCTCATGGTTCGAGGTGTCGGATCCTATCTCCGCATTGAAGTTGCCCATATAGATCTTGATTTCACCCTTCAGAACTCTATCTACGACGGCATTGAGTTGGCTTTAGAAGTTGTCTTTGTCGGCAGCATCGGATGGGGCGCATAACATTGTATTATAGTAAGGTTTCGGACCCGTGTTCTAAACCCGAGTAACACACATATGCCATAGACGAGTCTCTTTGACTTACGTATGACTAAACTAAGTAACTGCAACGATATCGGTTGGAATTGTGTTACTAGGGAATCTGGCAAAGATTATTTATTCACTTATAGGTTCCCACTCTATAAGCTCACATTGTGCCTGGGCGCTTAGTAGGAAGCCAACTCCGCTATGCCGGGAGCGTGTTCATCTCGTAAACCAGAGTATAGTACTTGTCCCGACGGCGTTCTGTGTTCTCCCAAGTTTGGCCAACGGACTTCACTCAGTCCCAGGATCCCAATCATTCCGCATTCTTTCATTATCGGATTTTCGAACAAATTGATGTTTCGGGAACAGTATGTTGTTGGCCCAAGATTCCCTATCCACCGGGATGGGGCTGCCATCTTAGGTATAGCTTTCGGGGAATAGCATTTCATACTCAGCAGCTGGATGCCAGAACAGACGCTGTCGCTTTGATAGGGCATGCTTGTGGACACTTGCAGCTTTTTATAGAAGTTCAACAGAGCCCACTGTCGAACACCACCACATCCTGGGCAGACCCCACAGGACGCACCCTCCCATTCTAGCTGATGTCAGAAGGACAACAGTGCCCAGGCTACACTACCAGCGCAACTAAGAACGCAACTCTTAGCTGGCTGTCAATTGTCATCGGAAGACCCGTGGAAGCGTGAGTATTGGAACTTGTGAGGACCAGAGCTATGTTAGGCGCTCCTTCCCGGATGTCAACTCGTCATTTCGTAGCCCTCGTCTCCGGGCCTAATTTTGTTTTTCGCTCATATTTTTTTTTTTCATATCAATATTTTGTAGTGATATGAACAAAAATGAAAAGCTAAGCTAGAGACCTTTGCCAACTTTTCTCCGAAGTAACTATATTGTTTCACCAAAACGTACAAAAAAATTGAGCTATTTGTATGAAGTGTTGGTTTTTTGCCTAACCAAAAACAGGTGGTGGACCATCTTTCAAAGCCGTTAGATATGGAAAAATAAGAAGAAAAATGCCCTTAAATCAATGAAAAAGTACGTTTATTTGTTTAAGAAGCCTACAGTGACACAAAATCCAAAAATAATGGCTTCCTATTGCAAAATGGAAAAAATAAATCTTGCTTGTGAAATAGCAAATTTTTAAATGCACAGGACGATCACGACCATTGTAATGAAAGGAGTTTGTAGCGGGCCTAGATTTACACGACACAAGCATTTCATTGGAATTTGATATCACATTACTAAGTACACTTAAGTAATACACTGAATGATAAATTATAACACTCACCTCTTTCCACCTCTTTCCTCTTTCCTTGCTTCGATTTATCGCATTTTCAAACACAAACAAACTTTCAAGATTTTTTGTTTGTTTGCTCTTTGCAAGAATCAAGCTTCGGTATTGGCTTGACTCATTGGCGTAACTACAGGGGGGCTAGGGGGGGCTATAGCCCCACCTAGAACTAAATTAGCCCCCCCTAGAATTTTTGCCACTTTGCATGAATATTGTACTAATCTAGCTCTCTGATCATATATAGGCGTAACTGCCAGGAATGAGTTCTCTTAATTCACATCTCTCTCTCTACGAAACATTGAATCTATTTTAACACATTTTCGAACTTCGAACAATTGTTGTATCGTATATTATGATAGGAATGTTAAACACGAAAAATAGTACGCTCCCTTGATTCTACAGCGCTATGTTTCATTATTTTAAAAAATTGGAGTAAGAACAGTGGTTCCATGCTGATGCAATGCTGATTGAATAAAAAATGGAAGCAACAGACTAAGAAAACAAATACAATTTCTAAAATTTGGTTGGATAAAGAAAGTTCTAGTGGCATACTGAACTGTCTGTATGGTCTTAATATTGACACAGCATAAACGTCATCAACGTCAGATGATTTGCCATCCACGGAGAAAAAACTTCTGCAGCGTCGCCAAGCGATCATGATTTGCTCTTTGAAGTATGTTCGTCTCGGCTCAACCTCTACTAATGTATCTGAGAAAAATCGATTTGTTTACAATGATTTTCCTTTCCAATTACAAACAGAAATAAAATCTGAATTTTGAAAAAATATCACTTGACTGCTACGGACGGACGTTTCTGCAGCGTTGCTCTCCGACGAGCGTTTGTGATTCTGATACTGACGGCCGCTCGATGATTTTCCGCTAAGACGCTAAAAATAAAAGTTCAGTACCGCCACTGATATCCCGAGACCGCAATCGACGCCTAAGAAGAACAGATTTTCTTTCCACAAAGCGCTTTTCTAATCACTGATAATAGTGAAACTAAACTAAACTAAATTCTAATCCATTGTTTTTAATAGTTGGGGAAAATCTTAAAGAGTTCGTCGATCGATTGATACCAAAATCTCAAAAATCGTTATTTTTCGTGAAGGTCTCAAATTTGATTATGCAGAATTACCTCCCTATCTTCGCAAAAGACGTAATCCTACGTCAAAAATTAGCCCCCCCTAGAATTTTTCATTAGTTACGCCAATGGGCTTGACCTTACTCAGATTTGCTGTATCTGTCAAGTGACAACAACCGGAGACATCGCCCTAAAAAGTGTGTGTAACTTGAAAACGGCTAGATGAATTTTCTTCATTTGTTCAGCAAATTTGTTCGTTTTATTTTTCGACGGGTTTATATGATATTTCCGCAGGCAAAAATTACGAGTTAAATTGAATAAATAGTGAAAAACTAAAAGTAAGATTGGTGTGGAATTTTCCGCGTTCTCGCCTACTATGCAGGACAACTAGTCTTTAAATATGTTTTGCCTTGCTCCTATAGGACTATATATTGACTATAGTCAATTTTTGTGTGTTTTAATACCTAAATGTGCATTTTAGTTATTTCATTACCTAATTAGTCATAAGTGATTGGTATATCTTCAAAATTCAGCAAAAGATATAGTTTGTTTTAAACAATTATATTTTATCAGTCTTTGGAAAGATTTTGCTGAAAGCTTGTTTTCTTTCAATTTAAAACAGTTCATGGCAGCTCTAATGATGTTTTTTGACCAGTATGGACTTATTAATACGAATTAACCTGAAATATTAGCGTTTTATTAACATGTTACGCAAATAGCATACTTGTTGAGAAAAGGAGTAGATACGCTACATTTTTACTCTATTCCTGTGAATTATAAAACATGCTGACAACTTAAGGGTGTTCCTAAATAGTTTTTGTTTGAAGAACAACAACTGATTATAATATAATTATTAAACTTACCCTATAATGGACTTTTTTTTGTAACAAGAGCCGCTGAAAGCCTTGGATAATTACATTATAAGTAGATTAGATCACCGGTATATTGACAATACTTTTACATCGCGTAGTTATAAAGTGTGTCTACGATATTGTTAACTCTATCAAAAGGATTTTAATGTAATCAATTTGTGAAATAATAAGTCTACCATATTACTATGTTGATGTAGCATTTCGAATTAATTTGATAAATATTGCTATCGGGTGCAAAATATAACATTGTTTTGAACGTCAAACTCACACGAATAAGAACAATTATAATAACCGAAATTCCACTGAAATAGATGATTGACGTACTGAATAAGATCTACTTAGTTATATTTCTTTCAAAATGTAGGAAAAAAGATAACCGTTGCGTGAATTTAATAAAGGATTTTTCCAAAGATTTCAACAGAACTAAGTACCGTTTAGTGACATATAGCTATAGAATAATTTCTACGTTTGTTGTTTGCTCATCTCTCCAAAAGTTTGATCAAAATCGCAACCGAGAGCATGCAACATATGGCGTTAAATTTGTGTGGCTTGAAATGTTTGGAAGGCAATAGAAATCCAAAGAGTAACACTATATACGACAAAGTTATACGATACGTACCGAACAGGAAATTGCAACAGGAAACAAGAGCTTGTCGCGGAACAGAAGTGCTTTGAAGAGTTGACTAATGGTACAAATTTTGGTCTCACACCTGAGCAGCATTAGAAGGTTACCATAAGTAAGACTAACTTGGTAGAGAGTAGGGATGTTGGAATTCAAAATCAAATGGAACAAAAATGCTGTGTTATGTGGCATAACTATGAGCTGTGCAGACTAAAGTATGTTTTCAGAGAACGTAAGAGAAAGCTTTACACAGAATCTTCTATTCATATTATAGCATAACAAGATGAACATATTTTCAAATAAATGTATTTATGTAGATATGTGGCCAACAATCCTCCTGTGTCATACCACTTCATTGTGCCAAGGTGTATATCACAGCCTACGGTAAGTATTGATGGATTGAAGCTTATTAAATCATACCAGAGGGCAAATGTATTTGCATTCTACCAACGAGATATCATCTTGTATTTGCTATTGAAATCCATGAGGAGATATGCAACGCATTACTTTGTCTTGATTGAAAGCTCTACTCTCGATAAGTAAATTATTCATTTGCAATGATTGAATGCGGTTCTTCGTTGGTTTCCAGTTTCCGGTGAGTGATTGAGTTCAGAGAAGTTAAGATTATAATTGACTTGACATGATGTATCTGAGATGCATTAGGATTGATAATGCATTGTGGTAAGTTTCAAATGAAGTTTGATGCATCATTATGGGATTTTGAAGCTCGTTATACAAGCCATAGTAGAATTTTTTAATGTTTCAATATTATGGAGTTTTAAATGTTTGTTGTGTTCTTATTCGAATTTCCATTGAATGGCTCTTTGTTCAAGATTTATATTTTACACGTTAGCATGAGCACAAATTCGTAGGTGGTACAGGCCTACACTATTGCATGAGAAGTAGCGGCACTTTCATCCGTTACCACAGATGTTGATTTGGGATTAATCCTTATATGTTAGAGGTACAACCAAAAACCCAACAAACGTAATTTTTCATCATTTTCGTTGTGAATATGCTGATGTTGTGTTGCTTCTCCACGAATATTGAATTGGGTAAATGGGATTGGAATTTTATTAGAATTTAATTTGAATGGGATTGGATTGAAATTGCGAATGAATTGAAATCGGATTTTAATCGTTATTGGATTGGGATAAGATTGCAGTAAGATTGGAACTAGATAGGAATCAGATTTGAACTGGATTTCAGGAGAATTGGATCCCGTTTGGATAAAATTTAAATGAAGTTGAATAGGAAATGTTGTAGAGTTGAATTGAAAATAGATTTGGATTGTATTAGAATCGGATTGGAATTGAATTTCAATGGAATTTAGTTGGAATTGAATTGAAATGAATTGGAGTGCAATTGGATTGGAATGGGATTGGAATTAGACTGGGTGTGGATTGACTTGAATTTTATTGGAATTTAAATGAAATGTTATTGGAATTGTAGTGATGATGGATCGGGATGCGATTGGCATTTGTTTAGAGTTGGAATAGAATTTGGTTGGATTGGAAGTGGATTTGAATTGTATTGGAATCGGATTTTCACAAAAGACTAGCAAAAATCAATCTTATCAATCCATACTAGTGGTAATAGACCTTTTCTCGTGCATTATGTAAATTTTGGGCAAAAATTTTTGAGCCCATCGCCCGATCTGCCTGAAAATATGAAACAAAAGACAGGATTCTTTGTCGAATGCAATTTGTTGCGAGCAAATAGGCTGATTCTCCAGAATGTCTTTTGGAATTTCTTCCAAGAATAGCTCCAGGATTTCGTCTACAAATTACTCCAGGAGTTCCTCCAAAAATTCCTTCAGCAATTCCTCAGACAATTTCTTCAGGAACTTTTGTTGTGAAATTCCCGAAAGACGACTTAAATCTTAAAAAAATCCTCCATGAATCTTCTTCTTCTTCTACTTATTGGAATTACATCCCCACACTGGGACAGAGCCGCCTCGTAGCTTAGTGTTCATTAAGCACTTCCACAGTTATTAACTGCGAGGTTTCTAAGCCAGGTTACCATTTATGCATTCGTATATCATGAGGCTAACACGATGATACTTTTATGCCCAGGAAAGTCGAGACAATTTCCAATCCGAAAATTGTCTAGACCGGCACCGGGAATCGAACCCAGCCACCCTCAGCATGGCCTTGCTTTGTAGCTGCGCGTCTAACCGCACGGCTAAGGAGGGCACCAATACCTCATGGAATTTTTCACCTAAATAATCCTGGAATTCCTCCAAAAACTCCTCCAGCAATTCCTTAAAAAATTTCTCTAAGATCTTCCTTCAGTAATCCCAGAAAACTTACCGGGGAAATTCTTCTAGGAATATCTGGAGGAACTCTTCTAGGTATTTTCAAAAGATTCTTCTACAAATTCCTCCGTGAATTCTTCCAAAACATTCTCCAAGAATTTTTACGGAAAGTACTCCAGAAAGTCCTCTGAAATATCTTCAGAAATTTCTCCTCGAACTACTCCTAGAATTCTCTCCGAAATTACTCCAGCGATTCCATTTCTGGAGCAATTTCAAAAGGAATTTCCAGTGGAATTCTTGAAGGCATTTCCCCGGAAACTCCTGGAAGTATTTCTTGTAGTGGGTTTTAACTCTTTCCTTCCCATAGTTGCTGTAGAGCTCCATCCAATTTTTCAAATATAGTTAAACTATTGAAAACAATAAAATTTTTGTTTGTTTCTTCTTCCACTAATTTCAGCAATGTCAAATAACTTTTGTTCTAGCATTTTTATTCGAAAGGTGATTCCTTACTATTGAATTCTTTGAAAAAAGCGTGGGAAGTTGTGGTGGAATTTCCGGTGTAATCCTGACGGAATTTCCAATGAATTTCTATAAAAAAAATTTCCGCTGGAATTTATGAAAAAGAAAAAATACTTTTTAATGGACGCAATAGTTCCAATTCCCTAATAAAAAATATCTTGAGGAATAACGTACCCAGTGAAAACGTTCAATGCAAGAGATGGCGATGATTCAGTGGTAGGTAAAATCCAAATTTCATCACTATAAAACTCAAATGTCCAGGGAAAAAGGAGGAATAATAATAAAATAAATAAGCAATGATTTGTCATAAATTCAAGAAAATTGTAGAACAACGACTTTTAGGGGAAACAGTGTTTTTATGCACTCAATAGCTTGAAAATCACTTTAACATGGTCAAAACGTGAACGGAATGGATCGCAATGTTCACAAGACTTGTAAACACCAAAAACTTCCGTATAGAGGTTGTTGCGATAGTTTTCGGCGTTTATATCTCAAATTTTTTTTCTAAATTGAAAATAGCCCAAAAACACAAAATCGACTTGAGCCACCTCGAAATTTTATCCGAATTAGCTGAAAATTTGACAGGAGGCTTATTTTAGCAAAAGAATTGTGATTCAGGGCTGACCGGTTGAATTTTTGATACTTTTTAAAAACATGAAGAGGTCTAATAAACATGGTACACGGAAGGTTGTTGTTCATACTTTTCGCTGCTTCTGCCATCTGGAAGTAAATTTCATCAAAGTAAACAGTTTGAAGCAACTTACGGATGAATTATGGGAGGAATTATCAGAGGAATTCCTGAAAAAAGTGTCGGAGAATTTCCTAAATAAACTTCCATTGACAGAAAAAAATCCTGGAGAAATTTGCGGAGGAATTCCAGTAGGAGTTCCGTAGCATTTGCTGTAGAGCTTGTTACTTATTATATTTCTTTTATTTACCTTATTTATTTATTTGTTTTATTTTTCTCATTTGTCTTTTCCGTCAGATTTATCTTTTTTACTTTATTTCTTTATCTTTTTCTTTGTTTCATTTATCTTATTTGTTTTAATCGTCTTATTTGTCTTATTTGTCTTATTTGTCTTATTTGTCTTTTTTGTCTTTTTTGTCTTTTTTGTCTTATTTGTCTTATTTGTCTTATTTGTCTTATTTGTCTTATTTGTCTTATTTGTCTTATTTGTCTTATTTGTCTTATTTGTCTTATTTGTCTTATTTGTCCTTTTTGTCTTATTTGTCTTATTTGTCTTATTTGTCTTATTTGTCTTATTTGTCTTATTTGTCTTATTTGTCTTATTTGTCTTATTTGTCTTATTTGTCTTATTTGTCTTATTTGTCTTATTTGTCTTATTTGTCTTATTTGTCTTATTTGTCTTATTTGTCTTATTTGTCTTATTTGTCTTATTTGTCTTATTTGTCTTATTTGTCTTGTTGTCTTATTTGTCTTATTTGTCTTATTTGTCTTATTTGTCTTATTTGTCTTATTTGTCTTATTTGTCTTATTTGTCTTATTTGTCTTATTTGTCTTATTTGTCTTATTTGTCTTATTTGTCTTGTTGTCTTATTTGTCTTATTTGTCTTATTTGTCTTATTTGTCTTATTTGTCTTATTTGTCTTATTTGTCTTATTTGTCTTATTTGTCTTATTTGTCTTATTTGTCTTATTTGTCTTATTTGTCTTATTTGTCTTATTTGTCTTATTTGTCTTATTTGTCTTATTTGTCTTATTTGTCTTATTTGTCTTATTTGTCTTATTTGTCTTATTTGTCTTATTTGTCTTGTTGTCTTATTTGTCTTATTTGTCTTATTTGTCTTGTTGTCTTATTTGTCTTATTTGTCTTATTTGTCTTATTTGTCTTATTTGTCTTATTTGTCTTGTCTTATTTGTCTTATTTGTCTTATTTGTCTTATTTGTCTTATTTGTCTTATTTGTCTTATTTGTCTTATTTGTCTTATTTGTCTTATTTGTCTTATTTGTCTTATTTGTCTTATTTGTCTTATTTGTCTTATTTGTCTTATTTGGTCTTGTCTTATTTGTCTTATTTGTCTTATTTGTCTTATTTGTCTTATTTGTCTTATTTGTCTTTATTTGTCTTATTTGTCTTATTTGTCTTATTTGTCTTATTTGTCTTATTTGTCTTATTTGTCTTATTTATCTTGTTTGTCCTATTTGTCTTATTTGCTTTATTTGTCTTATTTTTCTTATTTATTTCATTTGACCTATTTGTCTTATTTGTTTAATTTGTCTTATTTGTCTTGTTTGTCTTATTTGTCTTATTTGTCTTATTTGTCTTATTTGTCTTATTTGTCTTATTTGTCTTATTTGTCTTACTTGTCTTATTTGTCTTACTTGGCTTATTTGTCTTATTTGTCTTATTTGTCTTATTTGTCTTTTTGTCTTTTTGTCTTATTTGTCTTATTTGTCTTATTTGTCTTATTTGTCTTATTTGTCTTATTTGTCTTATTTGTCTTATTTGTCTTATTTGTCTTATTTGTCTTATTTGTCTTATTTGTCTTATTTGTCTTATTTGTCTTATTTGTCTTATTTGTCTTATTTGTCTTTTTGTCTTATTTGTCTTATTTGTCTTATTTGTCTTATTTGTCTTATTTGTCTTATTTGTCTTATTTGTCTTATTTGTCTTATTTGTCTTATTTGTCTTATTTGTTTTATTTGACTAATTTGTCTTATTTGTCTTATTTGTCTTATTTGTCTTATTTGTCTTATTTGTCTTATTTGTCTTATTTGTCTTATTTGTCTTATTTGTCTTATTTGTCTTATTTGTCTTATTTGTCTTATTTGCAAAGACCATTTTAAGAAGTTAATTTATCGAATTTGTGATGCCAATGGTTATGTAGACCAATATGAAGATACGGTAAGGGTCTCCAGTTAGTTCAACTAGTAAAGGTGTGGTATTGTCAATCCAGAAATGGCGAGTTCGAATCTTAGCCCGGTCTTTATGGAAGGAAATAATCTCGACTTCTTGGGCAGAGGTGCATAAATTGTGTTTGTCGTGGCTGGCATTCATGTAACGGCAGGCATTGAAAAGCTTGTAATTAATAATTATATAAAAGTTAACAAAACATTAAATTTAAAAGTCCAGGTTCTGATTAGAATGTAAAGCCATTGAATGAAACGATATAACTTTTTGGTACCTTCAACATTAGGATACTTTCAACGAAATACCTAAACAAAACATTATACCCTTGAAAACTAATTGGACACACTATCAAAGATGCTCTATTTTAAGACCCTTTTTCTAAGCACAAAACGAATGTCTTCACGTCTGATTTTTATTTGTCAATAATGATCAGAGATGGTTGAATCGAACACTAAAATGCATCAGGTGCCTACTAACAGCTTCTTTCAAGAAATATAAACTTGCAGGCGGTGGTGTTGCTGCTGGTCGCGATTCTCAACCCCAAAATGGAAGGAGAAAAAAACATAAATACCAATTATGTTCGTGCTGACGCCAAGTGCTCTTGATTCCCAATTGAGTTGGATGGAATTTATTGCTTCGGGACATATTGGGTCGCACTGTTGCAGTTGCGGCTGCCGCAATTACGCGCTACTGGCTAATGTGGCGATTGAGTGCCACATCAGCCGGTGTGGTGGCCACGAAAACATTGTAGAGCAATGCGGCGTGCGATTGACAAAGGAAGATATGATTGAATCGGCCAACAGCCGCCTCTACTGCGACGGAACATGACTTTCTGATGGGTGAACTCCAACGATGGGAAAATGTCTGCTGTGGAAACAGTTTGATTTTACGATCACATTTGATTGGCTTGGTGTATAGAAATGCAATTAGTAAAACACTTGTGGGTACTGGGATATGCATCAAAATTGAAAGGGTTTTACTCTGGCGAGCGTGACACCGACCATGTAGAAGGTACAGTTGTTTGACCTTTTGCGTCATCACGTCTAGGTCTGACTGGGCGGGTGTCGATTTTACGGCTTGTCTATCGTGTGCCCGCTAGCATTGAGACAACTTGTGTGACATGACCAGGGCCTCCAAGTCGATAGGCGTAGAGAGTTTACACCAGATAATAAAATTTTCTTACTACTGCGATACAAGTAGTTGCTGTTGTCGCTCAATGCCATATCTTATCGCTTGATTTAACCATTTGAGGAAATTGTCTTTGAAGGTGGTTGCAATTTATTTTATCCAAGCTGCCAGCTGCGATAAGCTGGAAAGACATTCCCTTGCAGTAGGTAATAATGGTAGCCCTTGTTTCGACAAGACCTTTGACTTCTGCCATTGGGTGCTGAGTTTGCGCAGCATAAGGTTGTGAAAACATGATTTCTAATTTACTTGGAATCGTGTTTCGTTAGCGTAATTCACTAGATGTCTTTGTTTTAGGGATTTGATTAATGGTTCTAAAAGTTCTGCCATTGCTGAATGTCTGCCCTTTTGATATGGATATTTACACGAACAAAACTAAAGGGGTTTATCAGTGAAGGGTAGCTGCGTGATGATTGACATAAAATTGTAAAATGTTACATACTAAAAAACGGCAATGGAAAAATTTGAATATGGAAGACTTTTGTGTAATCTAATTAATAGACAGATCATTGGGCTTAGTCAAAACATTCAATCGCAAATTAGTTCAAATATTGTATTTTTTTTCATAGAAATTTAATAAATTTGATTTTACTAGTCAAAAAGCTCAAAGGTGCAGCAGAATCGGGTTGTACGCAAAGGTGACGTAAGACTACAAAATGAATGGAATTTGTCACCATAGTTTGTGTCTCTTTGTTAACATTGAGCAAACTGCTCTTAGGCTTAGGTCAACCGAATCAAGAAGCCGAATAGCAGCTCCTAGTTGGATTTACTTTGCGTTTTTAACCGTGGAAAAGGTATTAACACGACTCATCGGCCGCATCGCCGCTGAAGCATTCGTCTAGCTTACAGTGGAGGACATCAGAATCCCAGAAGACATCATCCTAAAAAATGTTCAAAATAAAGGAAAAATAAGCAGAATCGGATACGGCGAATGCAAATATATTCATTTGCAACGATCGGTTTCTGCCCGATGGGAACATACGTATATCGTTTTCTATGGCTCCGGTGGAAAAGTGAGAGGAAGTTCAAGAATGAATTACATACAGTCCTTTTTAGGACCAACACTATTTATCCAAAAAGAAGTACTTATTGATCGTTGTAAAATTTTCTGGCAAGATTCTTTGATTTTGTTTCTGTTAGTCATAGGAAATGAAATTGATTTTGTCGGGCCAACAAAATAAGGGTAATACGAGATGAATTCTCTTCAAAGTGCAAAACTTAATCGTTTGGCGGCGACAGAAAGTTACCCTTCAGTATCACAATCACATGCGCGACTCGGAGGGAGATGATGTAATAAATTTGTTGGAATGGATTGCGTCAGTAATAGCCAAATGGAATCGCTTTATTTCTTCACAAAAAAGCCAGTTCGTTGAGGTTGAATGATCTGCAACAGTCATTCCAATGTTAACCACCAATGCTATGGTTTTTCCTTGAAACTGCTGTCAGCGCTTTCGTGCTGCTTCATCCGTTCTGCGTGAAATCTTCTTCGACCGCACTCTGCGAAATCCCGAACAAAATGGTTCGCGCGCGCAATGTTCAATAAATTTGTGTTTATTTTTCTGATTTCATTAGCAATATTTTTTACATGACAAGTGTTTGGCCACATGGGCCTTCAGCATTGATTATTTGTGTTTTACTTATTTGGTAGAAGATTTTTTAAAAGTGAATATTATTTGTCATAGGTCACATGTTCCTGGAATTCATTTGATGGATCCGATATTCTTCCCATCAAAAACAAAGCAATGGAAAGAAATTTGATTTATTTCTTATTTTTGTGATTTTTTCAGCATTGAGCACATATGTATGTTGACAAAAAGAAGCGACGAAATTGGTGCTGTATTTCTTTGTTTCGCGATGAGATGAAAATTTGCCTTTTGAAGGCATTGAAAATTTGTAAATTTTTTTAACCTAACTACTATGTACATTAATTTTTACAATACAAAAATTTGATAACCTAGATAGAAATTAGCGCCCTAATAGCGGCCTGATCCGAATCTAAGCAACGGGCCCTGAACCGATCGTTACACTCACCAAAGCGCTCGTAAAGTGTTTTGATACCAGCCAGACGGTGGACCTCAGAATTTCGTGTCCTGGGAGGGGTGTTAAGGATCATCCTCAGGAATTTGTTTTGGACCCCTCTCCCAAACCGGCATGACGTATTCAATCACAGGGAGGATGATTTGCTTGTAGACAGCAAGCTATCAGCGACAATGATGACCGGCGGTTGATCAAACGGTACAGTAGTTTCAACAGGACTTTGCTCTTCGTTACCATCTTGTCAAACTGTTACCGGAAAATAAGCGAAAATAAGCGAGAGTCAAGCCAAGATAGTTGGCCTCATTGGCCCATTCCACAGTCGTGCCACTGAGGATGATATTATAGTCCCCATGCGGAACATGTTTAAGTAATCTAGAGTGGGGGAAAATGATCACCTGGGTCTTCGCCGTGTTGATACCAAGGGCCCCGTACGTCTGTCACTGACGAACAAAGCTTGTGTACTCTGCATCGAAGCTTAGAGGCAAGCCAGAGTAAACGCAACGAGCAATGCGACGCGACACAACTCATGTAAAAGAATAACAATCATCATCAACAGGCTGTCAAATTGCACTGTCGCGTCACGTCGCATCTCACGTCGCGTTTACTCTGGCTTGACCCTTAGAACCGGTGTTAGGGCGCAATCGTTAATGCGAACGGTTAGTTACTGCAACTAAATTATGTTTCGAGTCCCTACAACCAAGCAGGTATCTCTAGCATACTACATCGTTACAGTGGCGTAGCCAGAAAATTGGTCTGGGGGGGGGGGTTTCTGAACATTTTTTAATTTCGAGAAGGTTCGAAAAAAAAAATTCTTCTAAAAATTTGGCCTCTCGGGGGGGGGTTTATGCCCAAAACCACCCCCGTGACTACGCCACTGCATCGTTACATTGCTGCATTATGAGTGTTTGATTTTGATAAAATATCGTAAACAAAAATGTGCATAAAAATTGCCTCGCCATAATAAAAAGGTGGTAGAAAATTAGCACTGTTGTTTACATTTTAGAACCAAATCCAGATGTCGCACATGTCGGGGTAGGGCTTCAGTGCTACGCCTTCTCACCCTGATTGATACAAATCTTCCAGCTGGTGAGGTACTCTGTCAGGGCATCTATGCCTCGTTGGACTTTTGCCACTAGCGCTCTCATCATTCTACCGTTGTATACAATGGAGGTATCATCTGCGAACAGAAACAGCCGCCTTCTGGAGGTTCTGGCATGTCGGAGGTGAACAGATTGAAAAGCAGGGGCCCGATGGGGGACGCCTGCGACGATGTTGGACGCATTGGAACTCGCTCCGCTTATAGAGACCCGGAATGTTCTTGCCGACAGGTAATTGTTGATTATTTTCTCCAGGTAGCTGGGAAGATTGTAGCGTGTGGTTTGTACACCAGGCCTTCATGCCATACATTGTAGAATGCCTTTTCGACATCGAGTAAGGCCATGGCGGATGTTTTTGAGACAGACTTGTTCCATCTGAGGACGTTGGTAACTCGGGTCAGTTAGTGTACGGTTGATCGGACACGTTGAAAACCAAATTGTTCCTTGAGCAAGATGTTGTGGTGTTCGGGCAGACTAAAGTAACTGGTTGTGAATCGACTTTCCAAACAGCTTGGTTAACCCCTAGAGAAGGTTGATGGGGCGATAATTTTTCGGAGAGGAAGGATCCTTCCCAGGCTTTGACTGATTTCCAGGAGAATGGAAGTAGCTGAGACGGAGACACTGATTGAAGATCAGCAAAAGGTGCTCGAAGAACGGAGCAATCATATGTTTGAGTTCGAGATTCAGGACGTTGTCGAAGCTTGGGGCCTTCATGTTTCGATGATTTGATATGGGCCGTCAATTCACCAGCTGAGATCTCTAAATCCTCCAAGAAGTCGTTGGGAATAAGATGGATGTTGTTAGCATGCTCGTCAACAGCTGTGGACTGACGATGTTCTGTCTAAGATTGTGTGAGCTGACAAAGTGACGACCTATTTCGTCGACCTTCTCTGCAGGAATTATCAAGCGATCCTTAGAGCCATTGTTGTCTAATGGGATCAAAGGTGGAATGGGCCGAGGGTTGGATTTTAGAACTTTGGTCAATTTCCAGAACGGCTTAGCACAGTCTCGAAAAGCGCGGATCTTATTGGAAAAATCACTATTCCTGAGGTCCACCATTCTGGCATGAATAATTTTTGTTAAGCGATTGCAACATGTCTTAAGGGCAGGCAGTCCGGTATGCTGGTACTGCCTTCGTGTGACATTTCGTAAACGGATTAAATCTTTGGTGAGTGTATCAATGTTTAGGTTGTTGCTTACCAGTAGATCAGTTGTTACATGTTGTTCACGGGTCTGGGACAGCACCTCTTGGATGGAGTGGAGCCGCTCGTCGATTTCCTCCGATGTTGCCGGATATCGCTGGCAGTCCATGTTATCGTCAACGCATATTTGGAACCGACTCCAGTCGACTCGATGATAGTTCCGCGGAGAGTGCTGATGCCGATTAATCGAGGAGCCTACTTCCGCCATCACCGGATATTGATCCAAGCCGAGTGGCAAGTTGCTTGGACTCCGGCCTCAGCCGAGTGGGGGAATCCGGACTCCGGATCGTGAAGTGGCCTTCCTTCATGTCGTTGCTCCAGATGGCACCGTTTCGATTGCCGCGATTGTTGCCCCAGGTTTGCTGCTTCGCTTTCAGGTTACCGACAATAACGTACTGTCCTTGCCGCCGCGTAAGCTTGACAATGTCCCTCCGAAGGGCGACCGATGATCCGTCGCCGGCTTTGGCTTGAGTTGGGCAGTACGCCGCGATGAGCGTGATTGTGCCGATTGAAGTGGTAACTTCGACACCGATGGCCTCGATGACATCGAACTGGAAGCTTGGCAGCAGGCGACAGTTGATGTTTTATCGAAGTGCGATAACCACACCACCTCCCCTGGACGGCCGGTCCAGTCGCACTATGCGAAAGTCCGGGATGTTGACGTGTACCTCCGGTTTCAGGTGCGTTTCGGTGATGAACGCCACGTCTATTTCCTTCTCCTCAGGAAAATCCTTCACCTCGATCGTTTTGCTCTTCAACGAGCAAGCGTTCCTGTTAACCAGGCCAACCCTAGCAGCCATTTTCAATGATGAACATACCAAGAGTTAAGACCTGGTTGAAACGGGTTTTTGATGCGGGCAGCCGAGTGGCAAGCTGCGCGAATATCGGCAACAGTTGCTCCGGGGTGTAGAGCGGAGCAGTTTCTTCCGGTGGAACATTGTCGTTCTCCGACTGCCGATAGAATCTAGGAGGAGGGTGCAGGGCCATTCGCTGGGGAATGAAGCCGGCGTTGCTGGAGCTTGAACCGACGCAGCTGCTGCTGCCAGTCGCTTGTGCGGTTGTAATAGTGAAAGGATTGGAATCGCTCGCCGGGGAGCCACCATGGCTGGATAGTTCATCTCGTTGAGTGCAGGAACACGGTTCTTCTTCGTTAGGGTCATGGTGAAAGCCTTCTTCCGGATTTCCAGGAACTCGGCTCGTTTTGGGCAGCATTTTGTGATGGCCCGATGTTTGTCGCCACAGTTGGCGCAGTTGGGATTGGTCACCTCCATCTTGTCGCACTCGTCAGTTGGACGGGGTTCGCCACACTTGATGCAGCGCGGCTTCATGCGGCAGTTCATGGTGCAGAGCCCGAAATTGAAGCAGACTGCGTGATGTCGTGGTGCACTGGCCGATATCGCTTCCAGTCAACGACGGTATAATTTAGGCTCGCGCGTGCCTAAAAGTAATTAATGAAGTAAGCTCAGAAGCCCCACCCCTCTGTGATCTGTTCTGGGCGGTTATATGATGTGCACTTTTTAACCTGACAAAGGGATTGAGGATAACAAAAGAGCAGGGCTAATGAGATTACCTCATTAGATTCAAGAAAGCTGCTTTCCAGCGCGCACGCGAGCCATTTTGTTCGGGGTTCAGCAGAGAGCGGAACGCTCTCCCAAAGCATCGAACAGACTCACAAAGTTTAAGCATCCTGTGAAATTGTTTAGCAAGATTCTTAATTTGGTTATGAACTGTTAGTGATTCAAAAAGCGTTTTGTTGAGAAGAAGAAGTTAGTAACACAAATTTGACCCAAGACGAAGTTTCTTCATAGTACAACAAAATGGCGTCTGGTGGTCCTTGCGACGGTCGTCGATGAGTGGTTGCTGTAGAAATTTTCATCGATTTGGCTGTCGTCGGCGGAAAATGAATTTTTCTGGTAAGATTATTTAGTTTTGTCTCTGTTAGTAATTGGAAATGAAATCAATTTCTTCCAGTCCACCATTTTATTTAAAAGCAGGTTGATCATTTGGCGACGGCGGAAAGTTGCACTTTGGTTGCAGAATTACTATCCCGTGTTGGAGGGAGATGAAAGAATGGAATGAATGGAATCACTAACCAGTGTTGGTAGAAACTCAAAATCTCAAAACTCATGGATGATTCAAATCAAGCGTGAGTTGAAACGCACCCAACTCAGCACCTAAAAACTCATGGATGAGTTGAATCATCCATTTGAATCATCGTAGGTTTTCTTTTGTTCTCCTTCGTTAAAACAGTGAATTGACGTTTGTCGCATAAAATATTAGACACTCTTTTATGTATAAGCAATAAATTACCAGAAAATTGATGTCAAATGCGTCTTTAAACCAAAATGATTTTTTGGCAAATGAGTGAAATGATGCATTGCGGGCTTGGTAGTCATAAGGCTACTGCTTCTGCCTCATAAGCAGGAGGTCGTGGGTTCAATCCCAGGTCCGTTCCATTCTCCTACTTTGTATCTTTCTCTTTATTTATCATGTTCTAGCAATCGCTAGAACTGGAAATGGACTTCCATACCGTTTCCATTACTATTCCTATACCTTCAACTTGAGTATTCTATCAGTAATCTGCTAGAATTGGAAATGAACTATAGAGCTCGTTTCCTACATCCAATTAGAAAATCCATCAGTTACCTTCTCCTATCTATCACATTGGCAGCTCGTTAACCAAGACGGACCTCTGCCTCTCCAACCTAACCCAGAAATTCCAACAAATTCCGCATGAACTCGTGGCAAGTGCAGAGGTATATTCGGCTTGCAGTGGGCGAGTGATTGCATCATCATTTCCTCCCCTTCCCTACATTGACTTGCATTTTGACGTGGCAGGCGCCAGTATGACCTAACAAATGAGATCACCAGTACTTGTACATTGAAGATGTGTGCTAGTCCCAAGCAAACATCTGTTGGTTCCCTGTGCAAGAACAGCTGATCTGGTCATAATGGAGTAGCAACTACGAGCAGTCAATCAAGCTCTCAAGCTCTCTCAAGCTCAATGAGTGAAATGATGCATTCCTTTAAAATCGCAGACGATTTCGATCACACGGGAGCGCTCGTTGATTGAGATTTATGAGTGATTTTTCCAACACTGTCACTAACAATAACTAAGCTACCACGCCAAACGCCGATTCCACTGAAACAGTTCGTTTTTGCAATCAACCCTTTCTGTTCCCTTTTCCCAATGTGCCTTACTGCCTTAATAACTAACTGTAACCAAACGCTTATCGGAACCTCGCGTTGAAATCTCACTTCGTGGTTTCGCTAAGACGCCACCATTTGTTTAAAGGTTGAGGTGAGGTTGAGGTTGAATGATCTGCAGCAACTACGCCAACGACCACCAACGAACATTCGAAGGTGATCGAGCGCTTATTCAACCAAAAAATAGTCTTCTTCAGCTTAAAAACTAGCTTATTCAGCCTAAATTGATAGTTGGTGGTTTTCCATTGAAAATGTATCAGCGCATTAGTGCAGCTGCCTTCGCTCCACTGCGTCCGCTCTCCGTAAAATCTTATTCAAACTGAGGATCAGATCCAAACCAGCATGTTGCTTGATTTTGATGTCTGTGCTTGCGATGCATGTACATGATCGGTTAGTTTATCTACTTAAATATTTTTAATCAGATATCAATAATAAATAGTTTAAAATCAGTATGTTTAAATGAATAGCGTTGAGAAGCGTTGATTCATCCTTGATCGAATGGTCCAAATAATTTGGAAATCCATCGATAAACGGCTGAGATATTATCGTTCAAAGTCTAAGATATTTTCATGACGGTCTCCAATTTTCGCAATCGCAAAGTATACCCCAGAATAATGATACCCAAAATGCCGGGATCCCTTTTAATGAAATTTGTGACTGAAGTAACGAAGAAGTTCTTTGGAAATTCCACGTGAAATTATTCAAAAAGGATAAGGGATATAATTATCTATCTATATATACAGTATTATATATTGCATTATAATTATAATTATCTGTTAGAGAACGTAATATGATCCTTTAAGAAATACATGCTCATAAAAGTACGTTTGTGAAAAAGTTATTAGTAAATTAGTCCTACGACACCGAAATGACTTTCCCAACACTGCATTATTTTCACTGCTATGTCTGGTCTAGGTCTGCTATGTTTCAAAGCTGTCTATTTAGATGTTAGCCAAAAAAATGAAATAAGTTTCAATGCACCAATTTTTTTGTATCAAATATTTGTTAAATAATTTGATTGAGTATTACTTCAGACTCTTTAATGATTCCTATTCAGATGCTGATGGAACACTACCAAGCTTTCAAATAACCCAGCTAGTCGGTGGCTGTCTGACTCAGGTGTGTCATAATCGAAGAATTCTTCACAACCATTTCTAAAACCCAGACACGCTGTCGTCCGCTGCGGGTTACATGCATATTTCATTGACTCCAGAGAAAGGTGTGGTCATACCCGTTTCAGTTTACTGACCTCATTGAAAAAGTCGATACAGCCACAAGCAACTCTATAAAGCCAATAGCTAGAATAAGCCACTTATAGCGAAGACCAAACGCACTCAAAACGCAATGAAATAAATCTTGCATTTCACGCTGCTGCAGACCCAGTTTAAACATCTATGTTATCTACGGCGACTGGTTGCGCATGTGTCACCTTTGAGCTTGTTCCAACATCTCCAAAGCCTATGTCGGCTTTTCATTCGGTTTTGGGAGGTGCGTAATGCAAAGGGGTACTCGGACCCACTCAGCGATTGTGCAAGTTTGAAATGTTTCTTTCGAATGCTAAGCATTATGTTACATTGTACCCGGTTCAACTCAAACCGGTACGGGGCATTCTTTGTAATTAAAATTTCCACCAACAAACAACATTCAGTCAATTGAGATTCGACTAAATTGAATTATGATTGGCCACAGATTTGATAATTTGTTATTTTCACACAACGTAAGAAACATGTCAATGTCGTGCAAAATTTACGCACAGCAAGACAAACATTCGGCAGACCATTCCCATGCATGCATCTTGATCATGAGTCGTGACACTGCTGCCCTAATGCCTAGCGGAAAGGAAGTTGACCAACGACAGACAGTTAAAAGTGATGGTATTCAACACCTCTTTATAGCTATAGAAAAGGGTATGTGGTATGTGAAGAAAACAAATGTTCAAAAAATTAGCCCTTCTGTTTTGTTCAATTTCATTAAATTGCAGAAAGTTATTCCTAAAAAAAATCAAGCAAACAATTTTTGCAATATATTCTGAATATTCCAATTCAGATGAACCCCAAAGTGTTAAGTATACATTTTGCAATACCGCATACTGTTATGAAGCACGACCATGCTGCTGGTAATGCCACTTTCAATCTGACTCACAGTTAATTCGCCCGTGTCGACAAAGCTAAATTGCAGTACTGCATTCATCACATGCCACATGATGGACAAAATTTTGCGTTCGTTCGGGTTCTCATCTTGTGTGTTTGGACTAACCTCCGTGTGTTGCAAAAACGTGACACAGAAACGTCGATACTAGCGCCGTAGCCAATCCATGCGACAACGCCTCTGATCTTTAAGCTGTATAAGGCAAAATGGAGTGCAGAATGCGAAAATTGCGCACGACGCGATGACACATTTGTTGCACTTGAATTGATGTTGTGGTGGTCTACTGAACTGGAAACGGCAAATGTCAAATTTCATCGTCATGCATGCATATCAATATTGGACAGCTATGTTTTGCAATAGCTTTAATTATTGTGAAAGGTCCGGTGTTTTTGCAATAGTTTTCTTTTCCATATTCATTCTCATGAAAGAAATGAAAAGTATAGGTAAATAAGAAAATAAAATAAAATGCAAGACCATGAAAGATCGAGGCATTCTTACACCAATTGGATAAGTTTTTCAATTCTATTTACCTAGTTAGTCAAATTCTGTGTTTTCCGTTAAATTTGCTTAAATTGGTGCCAAAATTTTAATTGGTGAAGTTTGAATTACAGTTTCGCTGATAGAATTGACTCAACCACCTATGATTTAATATCAGAAAAACATTTTGAAATTTTTATCGATTTAATTAATGGTTTGAGCTTTGGAACAGTAAGGCAAGGTTTGTAGTAGACCCCTATTGCGAAATAGTGTAACGATAAACCATATTTTATATACAACAAAAGAAGACATTCATGCATCACAACACAAGTTTTCTCTTGTCAACCTCGATTCAAACTACTGCTAGCTAGTGATGTCCGGAAATGCCAACTTCCGAAAAACAATATGATTCCAAACGCGTCATACCCGTTAATAAATAATTGATGAGTATAAACGGCGACCGCACGTGTTGACCATGGAAAACCAGCCAAATTTTTCGAACACAACATTTACTGTTGAACTTGATCTTCAATTGTGGGCCTCGGCAATCTACACCACTCAGTCAGCGTCAGCCTGATGTTTGGCGGTGGGACGTCCATTGGCCATTGCACAATTCAGCCCGACTGCATATATGTTCACGGTTCGCTAATGTCCGTGAGAAAATGATCTGCCAATTTGGTTTTCTTCGTTCTGCTTTCCTTCGGCCAACTACCTGAAAAAATGGCACAAAAGTACTGCTGGCCACACACCGGACAGAACCATTCACAGTCTAATAAGTTGACTGCATCACGATTGTTGTTGGAACGTGTCGATTCGGTCGTTAGTTCCACCATGTGACACATATTTAATCTATTTTGTCAAATCGTTAATTTTGGTCACGATTCGTAATTAGACCATCGAAGCTGAAAACAGCAGCGCCAAAAAAAAGCGGCTTTCGCATGAATGCTTATCTCGTCGGTTGTCATCTCATGTAGTACAATCTGACTACTGTTTGCATATGTGCGGCATACACTGTGAATCATGTACCTTCTAGCTCCTACAACCCACTGCATGTAGATTTATACGAGAATAGAAGCACCGGCAACGTTGTAGGAACAGCAAATTAAATGTTTCTACAATTCAACTTCAGAGAAAATGAGCACCACTTGTTTTCCAAGATCCAAATACCACGACTGCCACGGTGCAGCGGAGTTCACTCGCTTCACGGCTCGTTGTTGCCGAGCACTGGAAAGGTTAATTCATCCTACAAAGCTATGCTGTATTACATACTACCCTTATTTTATAGTTTTGGGCTTTAAATAGATTTTGAGGGTTTAGTGATGCGATCAAACTAACTTGGTAGTCTAGTCTGCCGCTACCGCATCTGCCTTTTAAATAGAAATTTTTATCATCAGTCAACTGACGTTGTTATAGCTAATATACCTACCAGCTATATCACCCAACCAGCGGATGGCAGATTTCAATACAGTTCTGCATAAGAACCTTACAGAAACTGTATAATAATTGGGCATATACGATTTTTGTAAGAATTTAATACAATCGTTGTATTAAAATTATACAGATTTGTATTATTTTGATACAATTTCTGTATAAAAACCTTACAGATTTGTATATGCCACGTTTTTATACAATAATTGTAAGATCTGTTTTTTGGGTGACTGACAACAATCGCATATTTGCCCCATATGAATAGGAAATCCAGCAAAGATGGAACTGCAATGCGATTAAAGGCAGTATATGTACCCGTAAATTGTAAATTATGCATTTATAATGCCCAATGCATTGCAGCATAGCATAGCATAGCATAGCATAGCATAGCATAGTTACGGTGTACTTCGTAGATTGGACACTAGTGATACTCATGTTTTTCTTTTGAAATCGCCATCCAGACTGCTATCAGAAATCAAGGTGGGTGTGGTCCTTAATTTCAATCTAAGACAAAAATCACAAAAGCATGAGGATTACTACTCCTGGCCACGCCCAGGCCACGCCCTGGCCACCGTAACTTGGGAGGGGGAGGAAATGTTGATGTAGTACTTACTTAATGAGAGGCCCCCGACTCAGCGACACCCTCATAAGTACTACGGAGTTGGATAATGAGGAAGGTATTCGTTGGGTCAGGATTTGCCTGTAGCTGGCAATGCGACCATAAAAACAAGCAAAAAAAAAAAACTTTTTGAACGCGCGGCGCACCCTTGCAATCGGTTGCAAAGGTAGCAATGCAATAAGTTCTGCATTATATGTAAACATTACCGATACCGATTCAATGTAAATTATCGTACCGATAATAAAAAAAAAAAAGAGAGACCGAACGCGCGACGCACCCTTGCAATCGGTTGCAAAGGTGGTAGTGCAATAAGTTCTGCATTATATGTAAACATACCGATTCAATGTAAACTATCGTACCATACCAAAATAAATAATGAAAAAAAAGGGAATAACTTTAGTTGTACCGATTACCAAAAAAAAAAAAACTTTGATGGTCCGATCACCGAAAACACGCAAAGGCGATGACTTTAGTTGTACCGATCACAGGAAAAAAAAAAAAAAAAAAAGAGACCGAACGCGCGACGCACCCTTGCAATCGGTTGCAAAGGTGGTAATGCAATAAGGCATTTTATGAGACAGATCGAGACAGCTGTTTTTCTCGTGTTTATCTACTTTGACAATTAGTGGGAGCCCGTTTGTTTGGTAATTTCGCGCCGAACATTCCGATGGGTCCCATCATCAATTCTGCCTGTTTTACTTTTTGTCTACCAGGGTTTTAGAACATAGTTCTTCAGAAGATTCTTAAAATGTAGCGTTAGATAATTCATACCATTGCATTCTAAGCAGGAAATGCTGAAGAAAACACGAATGAAAAGTAAAACGTTACAAACATTATTTTGTGTTCGGACCTAACGGAATGTTCACGCAGAATCATACCAAAACAAAACATTATAGAAGTAAATAAACGGGCCACCGCGAAACGTCTCATAAAATGCCTTATAAGTTCTGCATTATATGTAAACATACCGATTCAATGTAAACTATCGTACCATACCAAAATAAATAATGAAAAAAAAGGGAATAACTTTAGTTGTACCGATTACCAAAAAAAAAAAAAAACTTTGATGGTCCGATCACCGAAAACACGCAAAGGCGAAAAATAAAAAACCACTTTTATGCGTTATATTACCATCACCATCCCACACATATATTTTCATCAGACTCCACGAAAACCTGTTAACAACAGAGAAAAACATAAGAAAAATAAAAAGTGACACAACATTCAAAACAAAATTCGAAAATACGCTACATGAACACCGAGCCTTTTTGTTTTGCGTCAATTTGTGTCGACATCAAAACAGTTGTTAGTTACCAAACTCAACGAGCGCTGCTTTGACCTTCACAAGTGCATTGCGTTCCAAATTTTAGAATGGCGTTCAGAGAAAGTTTCCGACTAGTTTGCCGTGAAGTCGGCGAGTACAACCTGTGAGTTCAGTGTATCCCGGGAGACGGCAGTTGTCTTTTTGGTAGCCTTGTACATCAGGTATTTGGGATTCATCCTGCAGAGAAAGACTTTTTGTTTGTTGCGTCACGCATGCGAGAGTCTATATTGGATCATCTTCGAAGAAATTTTTCCCGGTACTGGGAATATCTAGTGCCGTTCGCTGAAGACTTCGTCAAAGATGGTTATGTGGACATATATGATCGTGTCTGGAGATATTTAGAACTTCTTTCGGACAACCGATTTTGGGGCGGAGAAGAATGTTTGTCTGTTGCCTGTGAGCTGTATGACATTATAATTACCGTCTGGGATGAGCGTTCCAGTCGTTTCATGGAGTACTTTGGCGGGTCTCCTATGGCAAAGAAAGTTGCGATATGTTTCTCTGGTGTGCACTATGACAGTGTTTTGTTTGCGTCTCACACCAGTTTTTGCGACGCCAACGGGTCAATCAACATCCCGAGGACCAGTGATATGATTAGAGTTCAACCATTCTACGGGGATGTATCCGTTTACCAGTCTTTCCTACATCAGTTGAGAATAAGACAGGACGACAGTGAAATAACAATTCTTCGTTCGCTGCTTCACGGGTATAATGGCCGTTTCCCTGGTGCAGAAACAGGTAAGTTTTGTGATTGGTCTTGGTTCATAGATATTCAGAAGTTTTGGTTCTACGTGTTATAGGTCAATGTAGTTTGGATCGACCCAGTATTGAAATGCATTTATAATGCCCAAGGCTGGCTGAAACGTATACAGTAATATCCCGATTCTATCACCAATCGGTTATTTTTTTTTCTTGAGCAAGGGTAAACGGAAATCTGCAAACAGACACCTGAGGAGGTTAGTTGAGCCATTTTTCGACTCTGCTAATCGCGTTGAAGCTTTCAACTTCGTCGAGAGTGTCACCTGTGCCTCTAGCATTACATCATCTGCAAAGCCTTCTATTTTCACACCGGCCGGAGGCGAAATACTCCGTCATACATGATATTCTACAGAATCGGTCCGAGGATCGATCCATGTGGAACACCTGCTGTTGACCTGTTCTTAAAATAACTTCAGAATCCTGCACAAATAATCCGGGACTCTCAAACGAAGTAGGGAATTAGCTATAGCTGCCTAGTGCCTATAGATAGTAGAATCTATAGATGAGCGAAAGCATGGTTGTGTTCGTTATTTTGACCCTGTACCAGGCGCATATGACATCACACCCCTTAATATTTTCATTGAAACTGTGACGTCATGCGCTATCTTAGCCGTTTCCGTAACCGACCGAATTGCTTCGATGGTAAAACGGCCTTTGCGGAACCCATACTGGTTTCTTGATAAGCCACCAGCACACTCCGTATAGTCTGTCAATCTATTCAGGATCACCCTCTCTAACAACTTACCAAGTGTGTCGAGTAAGCAAATTGGTCTGTATGCCGAAGGCTCTCACGGGAATTTCTCAGGCTTAGGCAATAGCATCAACTTCTGCCGTTTTCAATGATCTAGTAAGTTTCCTTCGTCCAGGCAACGTTGGAGGCAGCTCTTGAACATATCTGGAGCGACATGAATCGCGTGCTTAAGGACCAGGTTGGGAATTCCATCCGGACCTGGTATCTTATTTAGCTTAAGGTTTCTTGCAACGGCGATAAGCTCATATTTAGTCACTAGCGGTACAACGTTCGGTATGGTGGCCTATCCGATGAGTCATGCTTTGGAAACAAACCTTCAACGATCCTGGCTGACATCTCCGGGGATTTCTTAGGAGGTGTGATGTAGGTCCTAGCCATCACTATCCTGTATCCATCCCCCCATGGAGTATTATTGACCATCCTACACAGCTCTTCAAAGCATGCTCTCTTACTACATTTGATTTCGTAGTTCAGAGCTCTGCTCGCTGTTTGGAACACCCAGCGCCTTTCTAGCCTGTCCGCTTCGATTCTAGCTCGTCGCAACCTTCTTTTAGCTTTAAGACAGGTTCTGCGAAGATCAGATATCGTGCTCGTCCACTAGTCCACCGGTTTACGGTTGCCGGTTGGCATAGTCCTCCAGGGCATTGTTACGTCACATGTTCATTGCTCGTGTTAGGACACCGGATAAATTATCACCACTAAGGCCTAGAGTCCAATTTCCCCACCGTAGTGATTCTTCCAGCAGTTTTGGGTCGAATTGCGAGGAACGCCATCTGTAGGGGGTGTAGCTGGCCATAAAACGTATTTCCTGATGGTCACTAGCAGTATACCCTTCGTGAACCCTCCATTCAGGCTCCACCGTCCATCCCGCGCTGCAGAAGGTCACATCGATGCATAACTCGCCATTCGGTCTTCTGAACGTTGCTACTCTATGCTCCATGTAGGAGGACAGTAGCAGCTACAAAAGTAAACTCCGTTTACCTTTGCTATAACAACACCCTCATCATTAGGAGATGACACTATCTCCAGGATGCAGTACCTCCCGCAAGTCCAGATGGTCACTATTTTGGACTTATCTGCAACCCAACTGCTATGTTTAGCAGAGATGCGGTACGGGTCGGACAGCAAGGCAACATCATTATTCTCGTGCATTGACTGTTGTAGCGCTGCCTCGCGGTTGAGATTTGGCTGAGCTACTTGCATGACCGAGCCCGTCTGGAGGCCGGACAGGCCTGCCTATCGGATGGGTGTTTGTTGTTTGTGCCTGGACCACAGATCAAACACCTCGGTGTCCTTATCCAGTACCTTCTTGGTGTCAGCCAGAGTACCTGGAATGAGGCAACCTACGTTCGAGCATAACATTTCCGCAACCGAATCGCGATATCCTGGATTTCAACGCAACACTGGATCTCTCAGTGCAGGTACCAGTTCACTTAAGTAATTTCGTCCAGGCCTCAGCATAGGGCTCTCACCTGAACCGCATCACCCAGCACCTCTGCTGCCATCTTTTTATCCATGGAACTCTTCCGCTTCAGGACGAGGATCAGCTCGCCCTTCTGCGTTCTACGGATGCAGTTGACATCATCCCCTAGACCAGTGAGCTTTTTATCGCCCCGCAAAGCCTTCAGAACATCAGCTAATTGCTTCGCCTCTGTCCTTCCTGTCATGACCATTGGAAGGTGTGCCCTTTCCTCTACGGGCACTCCCCTCCTCTTCTTGGCCAATGGCGCCTTCGCCTCCTCTACCGCTTTTCGGTCCTTCTTTGCCTTTTTGGGGTTCACAACTTCCCTCCCGTGGCAGGCCTTCCTCTCGGTGAACTTCAATAGTCCTCGTAGAAGGAATAACTGGTTTCCATTGTTCCTTAGGGTCGGCAACCTGCTCAACTTTCTTCCGACGGATCTTAGTAGCCTTACATTGCGCAATATCGGTTGGCGCTAGATCACTTCAGGTCGGTTGCCATACTGACCTTACTTAGCTTTGGAGTTGCTCCAGTGACAGTCATGCGTCTGCGGAGTTCTGCAGTCTGGCTTTCTGACAGCTGCTTTTCTTCAGTAAGGACTCGAATCTTCGAATCGGCTTCCTTCCTGGCCTCCACCACCATTGGCTCACTGCCAATTCATTCTCCTCGGTAAGTCAGCGGATCTTCCGTTCCGCCTCCTAACTTGCCTGCAGCAAGGATTTCCACTCCTGCTTTGCCTCTACAACCATGTTGCAGAGGTTCAACACGGAATTCTTAAGGTCCTTGCTGTACTTTCCGCCGTTGTCCAGAAAGGACATGCTTACGTCCGTTACTTCTGTAATCACCTCCGTTTTCTGGCCTCCGCTCTTCTTGTGTCAGCTCATCACTTCCGTGATGACCCTGGTCAGGGTAGCTCCGTCCATCTTGATCTCGACGGGTGTTTCCTCCGACCTGCCACGCTCTTTTGTATCACTTGCCCCTGGCGATTGGGGGGACGATCTGTTAAGGCCACTTCGTCTGGCGAAGAGATCCACCCTTTCGTCAAACGCTTTTCCCTCTCCACTTAAACTTGTTTTTTTTTTGGTTTGGTCGACATTTTGGTCCCACAAGTCGCACAATAACATGGTAAGGTAACGTTGTACTGTGGGGGGAGCCCAGGTAACCCAGAGTCTCCCACAGGCTGAAGCGGGATGATGCACTTTCGAATTTCTTGTTCAACATGGCACTCAAGAGCGTGATTAGGAGATCTGGTGGGTAGAGGAGTGGCACTATCATCACACGGTCGCATATTTGGGTTTGACGCCCAACCTAAGTGGTTTTTGTTATACCATTGAGTTATGAGACAACAAGTTCTCAACCTATCATTTTAAGTAAAGGTGTGAAAAAACACACTTTCAAAAGAACAGTTGTTCAGTATTTTCTACGGAGACTGAGGAGACTTGATCTCCTTTTCTTATTTCCGATGTATCACAGCCATAAATAAATAAATTTACGCGGCACTTGTCGACTTGCGACTTTTCGACACAAGCACGAGGTACTGACGACGATCTTACTGTTGAGGACGAAATACGTATCTATCAATGTACAATTAAGTGGTGGAATTAAATGGGATTGTACAAACTCGTCTTATGACAAGTGAAGACTTTCCACTAAAAAGCTCAAAATAATTTTCTTAACAAATTTACGCGGTTTTCGCACAAACTATCTGAGAAACATATAATTTATCCTAGTTATAGTGCAATAGCATTAAGTTGTTGTCATTACTAAAACACAATCGACTTCTTTGAAAGCTGTAGAAAATCAAATGTATAAATATTCGGTGGCGTTACGATAATAAACTGATTGGGAGGCTACTGTTCCATGATAAATTCCTTTTAAAATCTTTTATTACGGTGGCACCGGTTATGATAATCTTGTTGTACACAGCTGTGCGAATAAAAAATATGGTCCCCAACAGAGAATGAGCGAGAACGAAGCGTTTTACCGTGGCTCCTCGGTGGGGACTGCTTATCCAATTCTTTTTTTTCGGACTTGTGTTGGATAGAACAGTGCATAACACACCCATGGGGCAAAATGGCTCAAATTATAAAATACTCATATAATCGTTTGTGGTACATTTCTTAGAGAATATTTTTTATAACAATTCAACATTACACATTTAATTATCCAGATGTACCGCAAAAATTGAGAAAAATCCTTTGATGTTCACTGAAAATCAACAATTTCTTGCAACTCACCCCTAAGATTTTCGGTCAAACAAATCAGTTTTACAAACAACCATGCGTTCACCATTAATTTCTCATGCAAGTGTGCCTTTTAGCACCTCTTCTAGTGCGTTTTGCCCCAGGTTCATTTTTTAAACTAATTTTAAAAGCTTTAGAACGTAATGAAAACCTGGTTATTTTGAATAGGAGATCATTGTGATATGTAGCTCGTTTTGCAAATTTTGTGTCTGCACGTTGCAATGACTCGGTATTTCGGTTCATATTGGTTAGAACATCGAAAAAGCTTAAAGAGGGTATTTTGAACCTTTCCTTTTAGTTCTTCCCTACAAAAAAATAAACACCTGCGAACAAATTTATTTATACAGTCGCCTCTCCACATCTCGATATTGAAGGGACCATCGAGATAAGGAAAGATCGAGGAATGGAAGGAAAATGGAAATGGGTACTAGATCCAAAAACCTCGTTGCTATAAAAAACGACAACAAAACAAATGTCGCTTCCTGTTGTTGATGTGTTTGTTATTGTCCAAAGATGGTCTAGTATCCTAAAAATTTGAACATATCGACATAGGGAGAGTTAATCCTGAACAAAATATGATCAGAACACATCGAGATAGAGAGATATCGAGATAGGGAGGTTATCGAGATGTAGAATTCCCAAATGTATGTAGATTGAAGGGACTGAGGAACCATCGACATAGAGAGAGATATCGAGATATAGAACATTTAGATGTAGAGAGTCGACTATGGTAATATCCCGATTTTATCACCCCCTGGTGAATTTAGGGTTAATAACATAAAAAATAAGAAAATGTGAAAAAATCGAAAAAAAATATTTTCAATTTTTCTATTTGTTTTACAAATATGGATCAGTTTATGCCTTGGAAAGGCAAAATACGTGAACGGTCTATAAAGCTCTTTAGTAATGAATTAAAACGTGTTTTTGCAATTCCTGATCATAATACCTGGTTTACATACACAGTTCGCATTTGAGTTATAAAACGGCCTAAAAGACAGGACACCGTCTTCGACCAGAGGTCGTACAGACTGAACACTTAACACCTAGAGACAACGGACAGGACACATAACACCCAGTGGACCAGTGGAGAATTTTTCGATCACGAAGGGGCGGGAATCAAACCCACACTCCCTAGGCACATGCGTCTAGACGATTGACGTTGCTAACCGTACGGCCCCACATACCAATGAAATAGGTGCTTCCATTATTTGGGATTTCCTTCCATCATTTGGGTACTATAATGGAAAACCAGCATTAGAACATTAGTTACATGACCACATTTTGCTTAATTAACTTGGGTGAGTGTTCAAATTGTGTATTCCCTGTTGTAACCAGTCACTTTCCTAGGTTACAATTTACTGCCTTAAACACTTGGTCAATTCGGCTCACTAAGAAGATTGTATTTTTTATGTCATATTGTAAGTAAATGTCTAAATGTATAATGAATGTTCAGGCTCCGTGTTTTCATGTTTGAGTAAACGTTTATTGCACATTTAATAGCCCTTGACTGACGTAGAAGTTGAGTTTTGTAGATCAATGTTCAAATAAAATGTATATATTATGTTCTTGTTTTCTTTCGTTAAGATTTAAATTTAAATGTTCGTCTCGTCAGCCATATGTAAATATTGTACTAAAATGTTTGTGCTATGCGGGTTGCAATCTCAAAAGAATCGCCAACCGGCGATAATGATTTGGTATGGCGGTTGAGCGAAATGGTGTTGGATGGTGAAAAATTTGAAGTGGTGGAAGAATTTGTGTATCTTGGAACATTAGTGACGTGCGATAATGATATTACCCGCGAGGTGAAAAGGTGTATTGCAGCTGCAAATAGGGCTTATTACGGACTTCGTAATCAGCTCCGTAGTCTGCAAACGAAAACAAAACTCGCGCTGTATTCTACTCTGATTCTTCCGGTGGCTTTATACGGCCTTGAAACGTGGACGTTAAAGTAGGCTGATCGGAGAGCTTCCGGAGTGTTTGAGCGTAAGGTGCTGCGGACAATACTCGGCGGTAAACAAGAGAACGGTATCTGGCGGCGTCGCATGAACCACGAATTGTACCAGGTATATAAAGGGCTGAATATTATTATACAACACGGCAGACTACATGTATTGTATAATTCGTGTGCCTGAATAACGTCAAGCGAAGGTAATATTTAGTAGAGAACCCGGAAGAGGCCGCAGGCTTCGTGGAAGGCCGCGTACACGATGGCTTTTTGCAGTTGAAGAGGACCTGAGGGCGCTCAATGTTCAGGGCGACTGGAAGCGATTGGCCCAGGATCGAGTCCAGTGGAGAAGGATACTCCATTCGGCGTAGGTTCATCGAAGAGCTGTAGGCCATCAAGTATCAAGTAAGTAAGTATGGCGGTTGAGCGAAGAAACCAAAATCAAAATGCGGGGCTGGGTATGAAGTGGCCAGAAGAAAGCCTTGGGGAGGAAGTTTGTATTTCGATCCGGAGGAGTGAAGATCTGTGACCTTGCCGTTTACGCTCGCTATTATGCGTATCGGTAGTTTCGTATGATTGGTCATTTTCCATAACCACCAACATCCGTCCATAGTGAACAGTGGTATCGTCACCGAAGATAATTGGACATTATAGTTTATTTCGTACGGAACTTAGTTCGACCGCACCACAACGGCCAGTGAACGACACGCCCAATAGCAAGTGCTGGTCGCGTTAGGACGGCTAAGTTCGTTAACGTACCCAGTGACCAAGCGAGTGTGATGCGAAAGACTGCAGTAAATGTGAGTTTGGTCAGAAGTGGCAGGTTAGGTCCTTTGCGGTGCTCGGAGGATCGTGTGACGATTTGCCAAATCTGTAACCTGCCAAAGGGAAGTGTCGTGACTCGCTTGGATTCCTGACCACAGAAGAAAGTGCGCGCTCGGTACCACTCCCCGGATCCGCGGAACAATTGTCGGCCAATCGTTAAAACAGGCCTCGTGTCACAAATTAAAACCGGTCCCGTGTACATGGATCGAGTTACAAGCAAGCTACCCACCAGCAGAAGACAAAACGCCACCTTCTAGTCACTGCCCTCCATCGTGAAGTCCGAAGAAAACCGCATGTCGACCAACGTTCATCATGGCCACAATGGCAGTTAAGTCCCATTATCGTCCCTAAATAAACTTATTGTTATAAAAATTTTGTATTGTATAATTGTAAATTGTTTGCTTGAGCCGAATTGTCTAGTCCCCTTTTGTTCTTGTTTTGAGTTCTACTGAGTGTTTAAGGTAAGTTAGGGAAGCAGATTCCTCCCAGAGACCAATCCGTAGATATATACGACCCTGAGGATACGCGTTGGGACAAGGCAGACTAAAGAGGCCTTGTGTGCCCACCCCGAGGCTGCCGTTGAATTTAGACCAGCAGCTTGGGGCTGGTCTCCTTCTGGGACTAAGCGTCACTCCCGAGGTCTCAAATCGTATCACTGTGTCGCGAATCTGTTTGTTTTCTGCGGCAACATGATTTTTTGTCAAGAATGATCATGTGACGTAAATCAGACTGTACCATTTTGATCCAGATTTATCATAGTACTAATTAATGCTTCTATTATGTGAAGTAAAATTGAAGCATTCAGACGACATTTCTATGAGAAAGTCTGAAAAATCACAAATCTCGTTTGATGCACCTCTAAATTTCCATGGATTTGGCTCAAATTTGGTCAGGAGACTCCATTAAAAATTCTCATTGAAATAGAGGGGTGGCACTTTGAATCTGGAATACTTTTGAAAATGGTGAACAGGTCTATTGTATATAGACGAAGGCTTCAGTCGAATAAAACCCGTTCGTTTCTCTTTTATGAAAGCTTTGGCCATTTTTTGAATCAGCATTTATATTAATATTCACCACAATATTAGCAAAGAATATTGATTTATCACCTATTCAGTTAGCATGTAAATGAAAAATTTGTGAAATGACACCACAGAGTGATTTATTAACTTTCGCAGAAGGAATCAAAAACACTTCTAATAATATTACAAGTACAACAATTGCAAGTGCAATTTGATATTCTAAATTACATAATAGTGCACAATACGAGGTTTTTGTTCTGGAAGCAAGTTGAAGCGGGGATGCGATTTTGACTACAATCGTAATTTCGCCATGTGGGAATTCCGTATGACGGATTTAATATTTTTAGAATGTATAGTTTGTAGTTTGTGAAAAGTATTTCTTCCTTCTTTCCACCACAATGTATTGCGTATGATGGTCACAGTATCTTCCATCTTTAGCAATTATCTGAATTTCATTAACGAGATTAAATATAGCCTACAATAAATTAAAAAA
Organism: Armigeres subalbatus; assembly: GCF_024139115.2. Taxonomy (NCBI): domain Eukaryota; kingdom Metazoa; phylum Arthropoda; class Insecta; order Diptera; family Culicidae; genus Armigeres; species Armigeres subalbatus. The sequence goes on along the minus strand of NC_085140.1, from coordinate 409,737,247 downwards.
ATATTTCCTTTCACAAGCCATTATCATGAAATCAATAAATATTTGAGCCCTAAAATATCCCCTTTGTTGTCTAGTAAACTTTGACATGTAATTTTTGAAAATATTTCAGATATTTCTGTATTGTTTGCGATATGAAGATCTGATTCATCAACATCTCGGCGAAACAAGACACAACGTATTCCAACTGGTAACTTGAATACACACTTTCTAAACACAGGGAAGTGGTAATGAACTTGATTTGCACTGACCAACAAAGTGATGATTTAAGGCACTAAGGGGATGAAACAATGGATGCCGCCAGTTTTTTCTACTGTATTGAGAGGAAACAAAAATAAAACGACTAATTCATCTAGTGAATCAAACAACGTTGGAGATCTAAACAGAAATATCAGTTCTCTATAAAACAAATTGATACCAATCCCATTATTTTCACTAAATGATTTACGTACTTCGACCACAAAAGTAAGGCCGCTGTAGGCGTCTCGTGAATGACTTGATTAAAAAATGTCAGATTTGTTAAAAGCGAATCGAAGAAAAACCGACCATTGTGGAGACATTTGTTTTATCGACTACTGAATTATGTCAGACATTTCAAGTCTGGAATACTCTCCGATTGATTCAGCGACTTTTTAATAAATCTTCCATCGCAAGTTCACTCTGATGTGAAATTACACCCTTTCAGCACAAGTTTATCATTCAGACATCACGAACCAGGTTGTCGGGTCAGCACAATAAAGCGATTCAATGTAATTCAGCATTTTACGACCCTTTTATCCGGTTGGCGATGATGGTCGCGATGCGAAACCACATGATGGTCAAGGTGCAAAGTGAGTTTTGATTGATTGAAGCGATTTATATTGCCTTTGAGACGAGAATTCGATTCGAATGATCTACGATGTCCACCGCCATGCGTCTTTATGATCAAATTGTATTTTAGAATTAGCTTACTAATTGGTCTTTATGCTTAAAGCAAAATATATTGTTTACAATCTAAACTATATATTGCCCCGAGCATATTCGTTGGCTTCAACGCCGCTACCGGCAATGACAATTTGAGTAGCACCATGCAATAATTTAGACAACTTTTAAATTTTAACGCATATTTGTGTGATTACCCTTGGCGACAAATGTGTTTCTATAGCTGTAGGGTCTAGTTCAGTATTTTTTTTACTTCTATTTATGCAGAAAGGTACGGTGACTTTTTCGTGCATAGGTCAGATCGACATCCAATAACCCGCCTTAAGGCGCGCGCGAGTGAGCCACATCACGACGACTCCGTCCATTACAATTAGGTGGAATAAATCAATGAGATGAAGCGCTTCGGTTCAACTTGATACATAAACCGCACACATGGCCGAAGAGACCGAACGCATGTGTTCGTTTTAGAAAAGAGTGTCGGTGGAACGGTGACCTCCCCAAGAGAGTTGAAACCATAAGAGGGCAAAAAAGCAGCATAGAAGTTCACCGCCACCAATAATAGCACTGTGTTTGCTGAGGCCAAATTCATGATTGCAATAAGTAGCCTTATTAGTTATTACATGTTTCGGTGAAATTTTTAAGATTCTAACGTGATTATGGCTTAGTAAGTTATGGTCTTCTGAAGAAAAAATTACTTAAATACTGCAAATAATCTTTCACTAAAATAATTATCTACACTAATCTCAGGAGACACTGTGCAACTCATAAGCATGAGCGTCAAGCAATGTAAGGCAACCATGCTGACCAGTTAATCATAAATGATCCATGTATTTCTCAATTCAATCGGCGCGAGAGAGCGCTATAGGCACAGGGAGATAGTTTTGTTTTGTTTTATTCTAATATGCCAGCAGCATGGCGATGTTGTTGCGTGCGTGATCTACAGCAGCGGATCAGGTTTTGCATCGAAGCTGTAACGGCTGCACCTTCGATGTGACAGGCCCTAGAGACCCAAACCTCCGAATGTTGTGGCGATACAATGTTCTGAGGCTGACCGTTTGCTGGTTCTAAGACAAAATAAGCTGCTGCTGCTGCTGGTTAATTTTAATAAACAAAAATATGAATGCCGTCGCGTTAGCGGCGACACAAGATCATATCGGCAAAAGTGGCTGAGACGGTGTCACCCGACATGGTACAGCACAGCAGCCGATGTTGACTAGGCATTGTAGTAGTAAGGGCTACTCTTGCATTTAAGACTGAGCATATGATATCATGCTAGGCGAAGTGGGTATATTTAGCTGGAAAAGCCTATTAGGGCTATTAGAGCATATTGTGTATGCAAAGCTTGTTTTCTTAATTAAAATACGTTGTTATTGCTAGCTTATATCGTTTAGTGCAATCTTATATAGAATTTCATACTGATTTTACTGCTTAAAAGCATATTGACAGAATTGTGTTGAGTTAATACTCAACATGATGATGGCGAGGCTTTCAAAATATTTGTAATTCAAAATTATGATGATAGGAAGCTAGTAACATGAATTTTACATGTCCATGAGCACAATACATGGAACCGAGCAAAGCCCCAAGGGTCGATCGGATATCCGCTCAACTGTTGTTTCGTTTATATCGTAATATTTGGGATCCGATAGATTGAAGTGAAGATGCTTAAAAAGGATGACGAAGCTATATGCGATAACTGACTGAGACGCAATAAAGTCAACTGCAAAAAAAAATCGGCCTTATCGAGGCTTAGTACGAGGCGTTGTCAGTACTCAAAAAAATATGGAAAAATCCAGGCAGGCTTGACAGGCTCAGGTGTGTATAACACTTAACGGAGCCGAGACTTTATGATATTTACAATCGATATCATCTTATTATCAACAGTTAGTAAGGGGAAAGGGTATAGACCAAGATACTCGTGGCGGCTCAAGGTTAGATTGCGTAATTTCAGGACGGACTAGGTTGGGATTTAGGTTTGAGGTATTACAGCTGCTCATCCGGATATTTGACGTCATTAACGGTATGGCGTAGCGTCGGGCTCGAGTTGTGGTTCGTCAGGGAGCATCTTCCGGATGGCCAATTGGCCATAGCTTCGTATTACACAGAACAATAAGACAAAAATAAAACAAAAACGAGAAAGAAAAAAAAGGGGGGAATTAGACTGTCAGACGAGCAACAAACACCTCTTACTTCCCTGTAGGGTTGTTTACCTCGGGCCACAAGGGTATCCAATAGTTGCTCTCTGGAGGCGTCGTTTTCCGAGCAATACCAAACTACGTGATCGATGTCATCGTAACCGGCTCCACACCTACATAGGTTGCTATAGACCTGGTTTATTCTATAGAGGTGTGCGTTTAGTGAATAGTGATTGGACATAAGTCTCGACATCGTGCGAATGAAGCCTCGGCTTAAGTCCTCACCTCTGAACCACGCTCGCGCAGAAACTTTAGGAACTATGGAAAATAGCCACCGTCCAAGTTCATTGTGTGACCAAATCATTTGCCAATTTTGAAGAGTAGGGTAAATGATATATTTTGGACATGTACATATTTTGGACAAGCCTGAGCTTCTTCGATCAATTTTAGATAATGTGTAGAAATTTTTTTATCAAAAGTATGATCATTGCATACTTTTACCTCAACTCTAGCGGCTCCTGATGAGAATTCACAATTCAACTATTATTTATCTTTAAAATTATCTAAAACGTAAAGCTTCTACCAAAGTTCCTGCTGGACGCCAGTATGCAGGAGAACATGCATTATAGGACTCTTCGTAACATGCACCTGAAACACGTTTGAATTGGTTCAAACGGCAATCTTGAGGTCCTGCGGCCAAAGTTTGATTGTAATTGAGATACTAACATATTCCAATCGCTTAACATGAACTTGAGACGGGTGAAAAAGGAGTGACCAAAATGAAGTTATGTTTTTATGCATCAGACATTTATTGGTCACCCCATGTACAGTATATGGATGAACCATTAATTGCCAACTTTCAGGCTGTTTTCAATGATATCGATAAGATTGCGAAACAATGTTAATTTCTGGTTTAATCTATGTCAGTTAAGCAAATAAATGCATTTAAATGAATGTGGATACGTGTAGGTAAGTCATACCATTGAGATCTGTAGGTGGCCATTTTTAAATTAGGAGAAAATGACTCTGTCCAAAATATATGCATTTTTTATGCCGAAATTATATATTTGATGTCCAAAAAGAAAATATTTCAGTTCGCAGTATATCACAGTTTACACCTAGTAAACGTGATTTACTCAAAAATTGGGCAATGGAGACACAAGACTAATCATAGGTTATGTATTTGGAAGAACCTATTGGTTTTCAATTGTTTTATACTATTCAATCTCGATATATTTTCTAATGAATGTCCTGCGCTTGTCCAAGATACATCATTTACCCTACTCTGATGGACTAATGGGAAAAACTCGTTGTTCTAGATTTGTCTATCATAAACCTCACCTTCCTGTGCGCCCATCTTTGCTAGCAAGTTCGCCTTCTCATTGCCATAGATTAGGCAATGGGATGTGACCCATTCAAAGGTAATCTTGAATGATCTTTCGACCAAATCACGCATCTGCTCTCTTACAGTTGTAAGAAAGTAAGATGCGTGCTTAACAGGTTTCATCGACCGGAGTGCCTCGATAGAACTAAGACTATCCGAGAAGATGAAATAATGGTCTACGGGCTGATCGGAAATTATCCCCAAAGCGAAATTAATTGCTGCCAGCTCAGCAACATAAACCGAACACGGTTCTTGAAGTTTTCGGAAAGTGGTTGAAGTTACATTGAAGACACCGAAGCCAGGATCGATGTCGATGCGAGAACCATCAGTGAAATATCTGTTGTTGCAATTGACATGTTCATATTTTTCAGAAAAAAATGGAGGGAATAGGTATTTTTCGAAGATGATCTGGAATTCCTTGAATAGCGTGTTTCATGGACAGATCGTATTCAATTGAGGAACTGTCGTTGACGAAGTAAACTCGAGGTGGATTATAACATGGAAGACAGAGATCTGACGATATGTAGTTGAGATAGACTCGTAGGTATCTTGAACGATGAACCAGTTCAAGCATATTATCGAAGTTTTCTAATACAAGTGTGTTACTTGTTCCACATTTGATCAGTATTCTAAGTGAGAGCTCCCAGTAACGGTGCTTTATAGGAGTGACTCCAGCAAGCACCTCCAGGCTCATGTTATGCGTTAAATGCATACAGCCAAGAGCAATACGCAAACAACGATATTGAATTCGTTCCAATTTGATCAGGTGGCACTCAGCTGCTGAGAGGAAGCAGAAAGAGCCGTACTCTAAAACAGAGAGAATAGTCATTTTATATAGTTTGATGAGGTCTTCCGGGTGAGCGCCCCACCAAGTTCCGGAGATAGAACGGAGAAAATGGATCCTTTTTCGGCATTTCTCTAACAAATAATCAATATGTGTTTTCCAGGTACACTTGGAATCAAACCAGACCCCAAGGTATTTAGAAGATAGAGATTGGTTTATGTCATCTTTCAACAGCTTTAGTTTCATTCCAAACAGTCAGGTTATTTAGGGAATTTTGCAATGGTCTTTGCAGGACATTTGCAGGCGTTGTTGTGCAGAATGCTGAACAACGGGGTCTTGTACTGCCGTAAGCTGGAAAAGTGACGTAACAGCCATTTTACAACATGCATGTTTTCCATTTTTCTGTTAAAGAGCTCGATGAGTAGTACTCGTTAACACCATTTTTGGAAAATGGCGTATACGTCACTTTTTCAGATTACGGCAGTAGTACTACAAACAAACCGTAGTCTGCAATAACCATGGAGCTCCTAAGTGACTTGGAATTGGTTTAAACAAAGACCTTGCACTCCTAGCTCAATGGCGCTCTAATATGCAAAGTAAGATCAACGACCTTGCCGAGCACTCCTCTCTAGCAGGTTTAATCATCAACAGAAACAATGTGGATGTGAACACTGTGACCCTCAATTTGAACGTTTGCTCTCTAAAGAGCAAAATCGTCGGTTTCCTCGAGGAGAAGGAGATCGACGTTTCATTCATCGCCGAAACCCACAATAAAACCGAGGTAAGTACAACAATTCCGGATTTCAGGCTGGTGAGGTTAGATCGAACAAACTCCAGAGGGGGAGGAGTGGCCAACGCATTACGAAGCAACATAACTTGCCGCGTGCTGCCGAGCTTCAAGTTTATGAAACCTTTTGAGTGTAAGTCCCCTCCTCTGTCGGAGTCATCACGTTCATCATGGATTATTTCCCCACGCGCAAAAAAAGCGTGGTCCCGAATTCGTGAACCAGCAAAAATACACCTTGATTTAATTCATGGACTAGGGAACACCAGTCACGTTTTCCAGAACGTTCTAGAAAACATGACTCCCAGCTCCCGAATCCGTGACTATTGTTCACGAAAAAATACACTGTGAACTTGTTAGTTCACGAATTCATGAACGCTTTTTTTGCGTGCATGCATGCCAAATTCAGCGATAGAACATCTGATAGAACATCTTACTCCAGGCTCAGTTTGGTTTTCAACGCGGTCGGTCAACCGTTCACCAACTGGCCCGAGTTATCAAATTCCTCAGACGGAACACGCTTGTCTCCAAAACTTCTGTCATGGCCTTTCTCGATATTGAGAAGGCATTGGGGTTGACAAGGTTGACAAAACGGTGACAAAGCGTAACGTTTTGTTGAAACTACTGTACCCGAACGGGCTGGCCGATTTGTAAAAGTTTATGGTTTTGGGCTCTTCTGTATTTATGTATATGAAAAAATAGATCATTTTGCTGGGAAAGTTGAACAAATGTAAAAATGCTACGTTTCCATGAATTTTGAAGAAAACCATCAAGCTCGAACTGAAATCGATCTAGTGGGCGTCGACTAAAAGATTGACATTTAGGACGTATAAAAAACAACAGGTTCGCAGGTTCGACTACTTCAATATAAAAAAAAAGAAATTCACACACACAAATCCTTCAATTTATCTTCCTTACTGATTTCTTGTACCAACCGGATCTGAAGCGAAGAAAATCTTTGCAGGGTAGCAGTAAGAGATTTACGGTTTAGGGTCATTTGGCCGAATGCCGTTTGGTCGAATACCATTTGGCCGAAAGGGTCATTTGGCCGAACGCCATTTGGCCGAATATTTGAAATACGTTTCCTTATGAAGGAAGAAGGAAGAAAGAAGGAAGAAAGAAGGAAGAATTGTGCAGGAAGAGGGAAGACGGAAGAAGGAAGAAGGGGGAAAGAAGAAGGGAGAAGGAAGAAGGGAGAATAAAGAAGAAATAAGGAATAAGAAGAAGGAAGAAGGGAGAAAAAAGAAGGAAGAAGGGGGAAAGAAGAAGGGAGAAGGAAGAAGGGAGAATAAAGAAGAAATAAGGAATAAGAAGAAGGAAGAAGGGAGAAGAAAGAAGGAAGAAGGAAGAAAGAAGAAGGAAGAAGGAAGAAAGAAGAAGGAAGAAGGAAGAAGGAAGAAAGAAGAAGGAAGAAGGAAGAAAGAAGAAGGAAGAAGGAAGAAGGAAGAAGGAAGAAGGAAGAAGGAAGAAAGAAGAAGGAAGAAGGAAGAAGGAAGAAGGAAGAAGGAAGAAGGAAGAAGGAAGAAGGAAGAAGGAAGAAGGAAGAAGGAAGAAGGATAAGGGAAGAAGGAAGAAAGAAGAAAGAAGAAAGAAGAAAGAAGAAGGAAGAAGGGTGAAGGAATAAGGAATAAGGAAGAAGGAAGAAAGAAGATGAAAAAGGGAGAAGGAAGAAAGAAGAAGGAAGAAAAAATAAGAAGGAAGAAGTAAGAATAAAGAAGAATGAAGGAATAAGGAAGAAGGAAGAAGGAAGAAAAAAGGAAGTAGGAAGAAGAAAGAAGAAGGAAGAAGAAAGAAGAATGAAGGAGCAAGGAAGAAGGAAGAAGGAAGAAAGAAGAAAGAAGAAAGAAAGTAGAAAGAAGATAGAGGATGGAAAAATGAAGAAAGAAAAAGGAAGAAGGAAAAAGCAAGAAGCAGGAAGAAAGAAAGAAGAAGAAAGAAAAAGGAAATAAAGAAGGACCACTCGTAAAATGAGGTTATTTTTTAAAAACTATTCGGTCAAACGGCATTCGGCCAAACGACCCGTTCGGCCAAATGGCATTCGACCAAATGGCCACCAAACCACCAACATACCTTAACCATAGGTAAAAAGCAACAAAATAGCGAAACATGTTTACTAGTGCACTGATTGATTAACTTTCTGACCGCATTGATTTATTTAATTTCCGACAGCACAAAGCAGAACTAATCCCCCGGATTTCGTGAATGTTCTACGTACAATACCAAAAACGTTTGATCATGCGCTGATTGATATACTTTCCGAAGCACAAAACAGCACTAATCACGTTTCCGGATATTAACCCATCCACTCAAAAATAAAGTTTTTCTTAATTCGACTATAAGTCCAAAAAAACTGGACATCTAGACTAACTCCTCACATTTATTGCCCTATCTAGTTCCATTAGTGGATTCCAAACCACCGACAGACTGCAGAATTGGATTTTTCTTGATTGGATAGATTTCAATTCGCGAATAAACGCGATTCAGACTATAGATCGATGCATTTCAGACTAAAATTTCATCAACCCATTTAACTAAAAGGCATAACAAAAATTTATTTAGATTCGTATAAGTTTTTTTAAACTTCCAGAAATCAAGCTCTATCTAGTAAAAGGGCGAATGTCGCAAGAGAGAATTATCTTCATCAACTTCCCCTCTTTTAAATAAAGATGAAAAGCAGAGGATTTCTTCGCAGTTCAGAATGCAAGTTTGCATTGTTTTCTATCGTGCTGGGGTGATAAACCACGTAGAAATCCGCTGCTTGTCATTTTTATTAAAAAGAGGGAAAGTCGACGAAGAGAATCCTCTCTTGCGACATTCGCCCTTATTCCAGACAGAGCTTGAAATGTGTTAAAATTTTGAAAGATTTCTATGAATTTTCTGAGGAAGGGTCATTTGGCCGAAAGCCATTTGGCAGAATGCCACTAGGCCGAAAGTTGTTTGGCCGAATATGCCATTTGGCCGAACAAACCATTAGGCCGAAAGTCATTTGGCCGAATGGGTCGTTTGGCCGAAAGGGTCGTTTGACCGAAAGGGTCATTAGGCCGAAAGTCATTTGGCCGAATGGGTCATTAGGCCGAAAGGGTCGTTTGGCCGAAAGGGTCGTTTGGCCGAATGGGTCGTTTGGCCGAATGGGTCGTTTGGCCGAATGGGTCGTTTGGCTGAATGAGTCATTTGGCCGAATGAGTCATTTGGCCGAATGGGTCGTTTGGCCGAATGGGTCATTTGGCCGAATGGGTCGTTTGGCCAAATGGGTCATTTAGCCGAAAGGGTCGTTTGGCCGAAAATAATGTGGACAAAGAATCAGAAGGAATAAATTTTGGCTGTTTCGCCCTTTTCAAATGTTGGTCTAGATTTATGCTACTTTGTCATTCATTGTAGAAAATAATTAAATGTAAGGCTAATGAATTTTGCTGTCAAAAAATCGTTTCAATTAAAAATCGGTTAGAATAAATCGATTCAAAAAATCTATTAATCGGGCTTAAAAAATCGATCCAGTAAAAAACGAATCGAGATCGCCCACTCCTAGTGTTCGGCATTTGAGACATAGTGTGGCAAAATAAAATCATTGGTAGTTACAATCAATAAAATTTGATTATATGAAAGTTCTATTCCTTCGCTACCCGGTTGATTCATATTAAAATATTTTAATTAATGTGCCATAAAGTCCTCCGAAATGAAAAATGTGCTTAATTGTTCGGAATATTAATCAACAACACGGTATTACTTGAATTTAAATTTCTACATCGATTTATTTTTAAACTTCTTATACAAATAGAACAGTCGTATTAAAAGCTGAAGATTCACTTACTACAGACAGAAGAACCAATTGGTTTTTAATAACACTGGAAGCAAGCTAACGGCCTGGCAATTCTATTACGCTTAAGAGGCATTCCACGGGGGCATGTCAGTCGATCCTGAGCGACCATTTCGAAAATATTTGAAACTCTGCACAGTTTTTCAATTTCATCTAAATCGTCATTTTTCGATATCAAATCTTCATATTGAGTCACGACTAACTTTTCAAAAGGGTGTATGTGAAAATGGTTCAAAAATATTTAAAAAGCTGCACAGCAAAAACGGAATGTTCGATTGTTATGATTTTTTCAGCAAAGTTAGACAACTAAATGGTGATTCTTAAGAAAATGTGCACAGTAAAAAAATTGTTTTTGCCTTTAAAAATATCATTTTGTCACAAAAACTCAAATATCTCAAAACCCTATCTTTTTTCGAACGTATTTTTTTAGGGAAAACGGTCCATTATATTAGCTATCTACCATAAAAATTTGGTGATGGTAAACTAATAAACAAAAAGGTATGACATTTCACACATTTCACAATTTTCACATTTAGTAAAAAAAAATTTTTTCTGAGTAAGTTATTTCGAGAATTGCAGTTTGATGCAGATTTTATTGTTAAGGGACGTGATTTAAACAAGTTGTTTTCATGATATTTTGATTTAATTATTCATAGCATCTATAAGAAACTTAGACACGATCCAGTGTTGTGATCAAAAGTATTGATAGTGTCATAATTTTCATTGCACGTGACTGGCGAAAAATTCTTTTAATAGTGTTGAAACCTGTTGATAATAACGTTGATAGAAACATATCAGAAATGTTATTTTTAAGACAAAAGCTGCAAAATCAAAGATTTATATACACGTGTACGTCTATAGTTTACCTGCAAAAAATATACCTCTTAGAGAATAGACTTTATGATCGGGAGGAAACGGGTATCTTCAACAACAACAAATGCATGATAGGTACATACCATGACAATGCTCACGAAAAAGCAAAAAAATTACTACTACTAAGGTTGTTAAAGATCTTATAGTAATTTTTTCTTCAGTCAAGCAAATGACACCAAACTAGTCAGTAAAACTTAAAAGTGATTTTGTTTATTGAAATATTACGAACAACATGAGTAGCCGCTTTCTCAACTGTTGTAGGCCGTTTGATGGAAAAAAGTGTTCAAAAGAGTTACGAAATCTCACCGAAAGCACCATAGATAAACTGAAAGCGACTGGTTATGCTCCAATGTCCACATTGAATACAAATTTACGCATTTGCACGTCCTGCCGTCTAAACGTTGACAAAAGAGCAATCTGTATATCATCGGTTGAGCAGAGCGCAGGAAGTTCGAAAACGACAGCAACTGAGGAATTGCCAGATGTATCGACAACAACTGAGGAATTACCAGAAGTATTAAGTGCTGAGAGCCTTGCCACCGTACCATCAGCGAAATCTGTTTCAACAAATCAATCGGAAGATGAGTGTATCCAAAAGGTCAACATCGAACGCTTTAACGAGGGCATAGCTGGGATAAAAGTGACTCCGATTAAATGGAGTAAGATGGACTACGTTTATTACCCGGAGAAAAATACCGTGAAATAAACGAAGCTGTACGAAGAAACCTCTTCAAATTAGGACCTGATGATGTGGAAAATACAGACTACGATGAGGTAATTATAAATATGAAGGAAAGGTTCTCGAATGCAGCCACGACAAGGAAAGAAAAATTATTGATTTTGTCGATGCTGCCAAGTTCGTGGTCTATTCAGGATGCCATTGATGAGTTCAAAACCAATAGAAATACAGTAAAAGAGGCAAAACAATTGAAGAATAACTGTCTTTCAACCAAAATACTAGGTCTAGTACTGCATTAACAGATGAGACAAAAGAAATAGTAGTTCAATATTTTGAAGATGATGAAGTAAGTCGAGCTATGCCTGGTCAAAAGATTATGTATCAGTAAAAAGATGGAAAGCGTCAAGCAATCCAAAACGATTAATGATGACGACTTTGAAAGAAGCGTACACACGCTTCAAGGAAATTCACGATAATATTAAAATAGGTTTTTCCTCATTTGCAAGCCTTCAGCCAAGGCAATGTAAGCTTCTTTCCAATTCAGGAACACATAATGTGTGTGTGTGCACAACCCATGAGAATATTAATCTTATTTTACATAGTTTGAAAAGAATCAATTTAACAAAGGATATTAAAATGTTAACTGGTAGTCTTTTGTGTGAAAATACAACATCAAATTGCTATCTACGATCTTGTTCGGATTGTCCAGATTCTTCATCATTGGAAAATACTTTATTCGCTGAGTTTGAAGAAAAATATATTGATCAGTTATCATTTGAGCAATGGGTGACCACGGATAGGTGTGACATAGAAACTATTGTAAAACCTGTAGATGAGTTTGTGTCATATTTTTGCTTGAAATTAGAAAGTTTAATCCCTCACGATTTCATTAAAACAGAACAATCCAGCTTTTTAAAAATACGAAAATACATTACAAAATGGTGAATTTTTAGTCATTTGTGATTTTTCTGAAAATTACAGCTTTGTATTGCAAGATGAAGTGCAGTCCCATCAGTGGAACGTACAACAAGCTACAATTCATCCATTCGTTATTTATTTTAATGGAAGTACGCAAATTGAACACTTAAGTTTTATTATAATTTCCGAAGATTTAAGACACGATTCAGTATCCGTAAACTTGTTCATTGAAAAAATGATTAACTTTTGATAAAATGATTAACGCGTTGATAAGCATAAAGAAGTCAAAAAGATATATTTCATGTCTGATGGAGCAGCGTCGCAGTACAAAAATCGTAAGAATTTTTCGAGCCTATGTCAATTTAAATCAATGTACGGAATTGATGCAGAATGGCATTTTTTGCTACATCACATGGCAAAGGTCCTTGTGATGCTATTGGAGGAACAATAAAGCGCATGGCCACAAGAGCAAGTTTAGCCAAAGAACGTGAGCATCCAATTAAAACTGCGAAAGAACTTTTGATTTGGCAAATCGTAGAAAAGAAAAGATTTAACCAAATTATCATTTTGTTTTACTACTACTGAAGAGTACGAAATAAAGGCTTCAGAGCTCAGCGAGCAATTTAATAACGCGAAAACGATCCAAGGAACCCAAACATTTCACTGTTTCATTCCATTGTCGGAAAATAAACTTAAAGCAAAACTATACTCAAACTGTGCTGATAATAATTCAAAAGTGTTCGATATTTTAAAAAATTTGAATAAAAATAAATAAAAATAAGTATTAATAAACTGTTTTCATGATATCATAACCCATACCAAAATTCAAACCCAAAACTCTTAGAGTTTCTATAACAACATTGTGTAACTGCCACATTTAATTTAATACTTAGGATAATATTAATTCATTTTTATTTATTTATACATATAATATTTATACATATAATATACATAATATCGATGAAAACATAAATATGGAATATCATACAAACAACTTGTTTAACTCACGCAAGGCCCTTAACAATAAAATCAGCATCAAACTGCGATTCTTGAAAAAAAAAAATACACGGAAATTTTTTTTTGTTCACTATATGTGAAAATTGTGAAATGTTTGAAATGTCCAAACTCATTTGTTTATGAGATTACCATCACCAAATTTTATGGTAGATAGCTAATATAATGGACCGTTTTCCCTAAAAAATTACGTTCGAAAAAGATAGGGTTTTGAGATATTTGAGTTTTGTGACAAAAATGATATTTTTAAAGGCAAAAAAAAATTTTTTCACTGTGCACATTTTCTTAAGAATCACCATTTAGTTGTCTAACTTTGCTGAAAAATCATAACAATCGAACATTCCGTTTTTGCTGTGCAGCTTTTTAAATATTTTTGAACCATTTTCACATACACCCTTTTGAAAAGTTAGTCGTGACTCAATATGAAGATTTGATATCGAAAAATGACGATTTAGATGAAACTGAAAAACTGTGCAAAGTTTCAACTCAATAGAAAATCATGAATTAAAAATTTTCTTAAATTTTGATGCTGTTGCTTGGAATCGCTCTTAACGGACTTCTGTATCAACAAAGAAACCCCCGGTCAGTAATTATAACATAAGATTATAAGCCAGTAAATCCGCCAAACCGATCCGATCACATCAATGAACACCCATCGAAGATCACGCCAAGTGCACCAATCAAGCGCCAAGTGTGAGAGAATGCGAAAAATAAATACCACCGTTGAAAGGTGACGACAATTCGAAACAAAAACAAAACAAACAGTCCATATTTTGCCGGTCTGTTGCCTCAGAAGCCTCCGGTGCCGAACCATTTGCTGGTAACCTACGCAGAGAATGAGAGAACCCAGCAGAGAGATCACACGATCCGAAAGTCTAGAAGCAGCCAACCCCGAACGATCGATCGAGCCGTGGAACGCCAAAAAGGTGCAGTACGCAGCAGTGCCGAGGCAAAATATACTATTATAAAGCGAACTTGTTTCCATCTAGCATTTCCAGTACAAATTTGTACTTCCAACCTGTAATAGGTCCTGCGCGGTCGAGTCGTCCCGTTCTATCCAAAAATTAGTATCGGTCATCGAAATGTGGTTCTAAATCTCCCGGTGAGAGCGTTCCATCTGTAGAACAATAACAGTGCAATCGTGAACTATGTGAAACCAAATTCGGACAAATTTACTCAGTGGAATAACCGAAACGTTTAGAACTGACTTTTGATTGTGAGTTCTGCGGTGTGATCCAGTAAGAACGAAGACCCCAAGGCATCAACTATTTGTATTGTCATCATCGATAGGAATCTTCGCGAACTGAATGGGACCATCATGAACTAGAACCGCGCCAAAGTGCAGCAGAAAAACGTGATCCACCGTGTGGGTGCAGACAAACAGACGGTCCCAGTGCAGAGTGTTTTGTGTGTCAGAAAAAGGTTACCCCAGCGAACAACGGTCGCCTTCAGCGATTCCTTGAATCTTCGAACGGCAGCTCGTGCATCCGTACCCGAAGCATGAATAGAATAATGGTAAATTGCATCGTCTGCAGCATCAACCATAAGCAAACAGGAGCAGCGGATCATCGAGACGACGATTTGCTCCTTTTTGCATCGGTTTTAACCATTTATAATGACACCTGGTCGTGAAGATTGTTTTATTGAAGTATTGTTTCGTCGGCGGTTGTGGCACCGATTGATTTAATCGACAAGTTTGCGCTCTTAGATTTATTGTATTTTGACTACATAACGAGTTACTTTGAAGATTGCTGTCTACTGGTCCAATTAAAACAGACTAGACGATGGGGATGGTTGTGAAATAATGGTAATAGTGGTTATTCAGGATTCGGTTTTTAAACCGTAGAGCATCAGTGAAGAAATAAGCAACGATGTTTCATGGACGAAATTATGACCAAATAGTACAACAGTAAAAGTTGAATGGTAGAAGTTGATTCAGCTAAACAAGATGATAAAAAAGTGTAGCTAGTTTGATGGCTTTTTTCTATAATGTTACAAAGATGTTCTCATAGTTCACTTCACAGTTTTCATTTCTGATTGCACGTGGAAATTTGCTCCATTGAAGATACCGAAGATAACATCGATTACTTTTCTGTTGGCCTTCCGATGAATACTGTTCTATTCTTGCCTTACAAATATTCACTTGTCATAAGACGAGTTAATACAATCCCATTGAATTCCACCACTTAATTGTATCTTGACAGATACGTATTTCGACCTCAACAGTAAGGCCGTCTTCAGTGTCTCGTACTTGACTCGACTTATCTTATTATAAATATTATTGATTTATATATATATATATTACAAAATATATATATATATATATATATATATATATATATATATACCCGATTCTGTTTTTACACGGATTTCTTTTTAAACGGCCGTGTAACAAAAATTTTGCAAGGTTGCTCCATTTAGCTCCATTCGTCGAGAAATCATAAAACTTTTTTACACGGATTTTCAAATTTTGAACTGAATTTTTTTTACACGGAACGCATCCCCCGTGTAAAAAAAGAATCGGGTGTATATATATATACATAGCCTATACCTTCTATCACACCGAAAACTTAAGATTTACAGCAGTGTTATGTTAAACGAAAATAAAGAAGCACTTCACTACCCATGATTTCAAACTTGACGTATCAACTATCGCCAAGCAGGCATTATTTCAACCATTTAGAAATTTTGATTCATTTCACTTTGTAATAAATTCCCTCAGCTATTTTCCAACATGTGTTGTATGGTGAACTTTGATCCGATGCTTCTTTCTACTTCGCCCAATAGTGCAATGCTTGGTTATTATTATTAATTTCAAACAAGACCGGATGCAGTACATCCATTCCACTCGGTCCATGGCTGCACGATCATAAATGGTCTTCGGCTGATCGAATCATCTTTCCCAGGCGCACCTCGCCTTTTAGTGCCCGTCGAGAACCATTTTGATCGGGTTATTGTTCGACATTCGGGCTCCGTACCCAACCCACTGTCGATTTCCGAATTCACTGTACGAGGACTACTGGTCTTTTGTAGGTAGTCAGTTTGTTACGACAACGATCTCTAATCTATCGAATCGTATTTTGGATACCAAAGAACCAAAGTCACGATGCAGCTCTGATTTTTTTCTGCTGGTATCATTTTCGGAATTCACCAGCCCAAGTACGCGATCTCTTCAACCACCTCGATTTGTCTCCATCGATACAAACTCGAAGTGAGTCGCTAACGTTGTCTTCTCGTTATTTCTTCCTCTCAAGTACTTCGTTCTCGGCGTGTTGATGTCTAGTCGCGATCTGCTTTCCTCTTCACTTACTTACTTACTTACTTATGGATCCTGTACACCTCCGTGCAAAGGGCCGACTTGAAAGATCTCCATCCTGAGCGTTGCCCGGCTATTGCTTTAACCTGTTGCCAGGTTAGATTTCGGTCGACTTATTTTATATCTTAATTGAGGCTTCGCCGCCATGAGCCTCTGGGTCTGCCTCTGCTGCGATGTCCCGCTGGGTTCCAGTCTAATGCTTGTTTACAGATTTCGTTTCCGACCCTACTTAGAGTGTGGCCGACCCAGCCCCACTTCCGATCCCGAATTTCTGTTGCTATCGGCCTCTGGTGACAACGACTATGGAGCTCGTTGTTTGAGATCCAGTTGTGAGACCACCAGGTCCGAATTATATACCGCAGGCATCTGTTAATGAACACCTGCAGCCGTTGAGTGTTCTCCACTGATACACACCATGTTTCGCTAGCGTATAACAGCACAGATTTCACGTTAGAGTTGAAAATTCGTATTTTGGTGCGTTCACTTATCTGCCTGTTTTTCCAGATATTTCTTAAACTCGCAAAGACAGCCCTTGCTTTCTTGATCCGTGCGCCTATATCGATCTTGGTACCGCCGTCTGACGCCATTTGGCTACCAAGATATAGGAAGCTTTCAACATTCTCCACTGGTTGCCCGGCTACTGTGAAACTGGAAGGAGTCACAGTGTTTACATCCAACGATTTGGTTTTGTTGACGTTGATGACTAAACCTGCCGAAGAGGAGCGCTCGGCAAGGTCGTTGAACTTACTCTGCATAACAGAGCGCCGTTGCGCGAGGAGTGCGACGTCATCAGCCAATTCAAACTCGATTAGGTGCTCCATAGTTATAGGCTGCCATAACAGCCCGCGGTTTGGTTTACGGTCAATCGCATCTATCAGAATCTCGTCGATTACGATGAGGAACAGTATGGTGATAGAATACATCCTTGCCTCACACCAGCTACGACCCGGATAGGGTCGGACAGGACCCCATTGTGCGATGAGGCCGATGATTTTCTTAGGAACCCCCTTGCGTCTCAGGGCGTCCCACATATTCTCGTGATTGAGACGGTCGAAAGCTTTTTTGTAGTCAATGAATACCAAGTAAAGGGACTCTTGTAATTCGTTAACCTGCTCCAGAATGATGCGGAGCGTGACAATATGGTTCACACAGGATCTTCCGGCACGGAATCCGGCCTGCTGCCGCTATCGCATACAGTCAGGTCACCCTTTTTGGGCACCTTCACTAAGATACCTTGCATCCAGTCGACCGAGAAAGTTGCGGTGTCCCAGATATGACGAAATAAACGATGCAGTAGTTGTGCGTATGTCATGGGGTCAGCTTTGAGCATCTCGGCTGACATGCGATCGACCCTTGGGGCTTTATTCGATTTCATGCTTTGGATGGCTGTTTGAATCTCTAGTAGTGATGGAGCTTCGGTATTGATTGACGCGTGTTATACGTCGGATCCTAGGCAGATCATTCCGAGGTGTTGATGGCCTGGCTGGCACTTGAAAAAGTTGTTCGAAGTGCTCGAACCAGCGTTCCAGCTGGTCAGTTGGGTCGGTCAATAACTGATGATTCGCGTCTTTCACAGGCATCGTTGCATTCATCTTCGCCCCGCTTAAGCGTCGTGAGATATCGTAGAGGAGGCGAATGTCCCCAGTTGCGGCGGCTCTCTCTCTCTCCCTTCGTCGGCCAGAGAGTCTGCCCACGCTCGCTTGTCCCGTCGACATGAGCGTTTTACTTCCTTCTCAAGAGCCGCGTATCGTTGACGGGCTAAGACTTTAGAACCTCTGGTTTTTGATCGCTCTATCGCGGCTTTGACTTCTCTTCGCTCCTCTATCTTCCTCCAGGTCTCATCGGTGATCCATTGTTTTCTATGGGTGCGCAGTTCGCCCAAATTGTTCTCGCTGGTGAGGATGAAGGCATTCTTGATGGCGGTCCATTGGTCTTCCACGCTGCCACCTTCCAAAATATCTGCAGCACGAGTCTTCAGTTCTTCGACGAAGGACCGTTTCACCGTGGCCTCTCCCAGTCGGCGTGTATTGAATCGTCGTCCAACTCTTTCCTCCTGCCGACGAATCCGCGCAATGCGCAGGCGTATTTCGCCGATCAGATGCGATATCGGCACTACGTTTATTCCGTACATCAAGAAGGCTCCGTTTCCATTTCCAGCTGATGCAACACCACTTGTTTCTCAGTGAGTAACAACAACTGTGGTGTAACTTACTAAAGGCCTGAATTATGCACAACGCGTCGTATTTGGAACTCCTTTGTGACACAAAAAGCGCAAGAGGTGGAGCCTATTTGCAACCTTTTGAGGCTACAATAAAAATAAAAATTTAAAAACCAACCAGGAATCGAACCATGGACCTTGTAACCCTTTACTATAACCATCACACCATCAATTCTATTTGAAGATTCTTTGTAACTTCAATGTACCTTATACGGAACATGCAGGGGATTTTCAAAAATAAAATACTGCTCAGCTGAGCTCAAAATGTTTTGCAACATATCGGAAACATTGTCGTAGCAGCAATGAACCGAAGAGTTATTAATACTGCAACTTATCCGTTATGTTTCTGATATAAAACACATTGAATTCCAAATCACCCAAGGAGTTAGATGCATAGTATATTGCAACGCCACTTAAACGGAAATGAAACATTGTGTGTTTCTGAAACTGGAAATTAGCTTTAATGTGATTCGATGTATTGTCAATGTCTTCATTGCAATTTATTTGGAACAAACAGCAATTTGAAAGATGTTGCACGTGTTGCTTGGTCAACATATGTGGTCAATTTGATTTTCTGCAAAGCCGTCACGGAAGACCCACGTGACCTTGTGAACCGGTCGATGAGGAAAGAGCGATCCCCCAATCACCATGTCGTTATTACCACAAAATTCTGCGAACAGCTATCCGTTTTCGCTCATTTCTCCGAGACCATGGCGTCCTATAATGCGCCCATGGTTCGAGTTGTCGGATCCGATCTTCGCATTGAAGTCGCCCAAACAGATCTTGATATCACCCTTCGGAATTCTATCTACGACGACATTGAGTTGACTGTAGAAGTTCTCTTTGTCTTGCAGATCGGCAAAAAAGGGAATCATAACAAGCCGTGAAAACAAAACTATCGCACTTGTTACTTACAAGTTAGAAAAAAAAACTGATTCGGATAGGCGGCCCCCACCGATGGGGTTTGATAAAACGTTTTGTTCTCGCTCATTTTATGTTGGGGACCATATTTTTTTTCGCACAGCTGTGTAAAACAAGTTAAAATACATCATCAGAACCGGTGTCCCCCGAAATTGGGGCTTTTTTAAAGAAATTTATCATGAGTTGTAGTCCCCCGAATCAGTTCATTATCGTAACATCTACCGAAAAACGTCTCTCACGGTATGCTACCTATCGAGAGCGTATACAGACATGATAAGTGAGAGATTTTCTCATTCTCCTTTGGAATCAAACCCTGTCATTTAGGGTCCTTACTTCGTTGACGAATCTCTTTTTCTTCTTTCACCATTTTTCGTGGTATTTCAAAGGCTGGGGTGACGTCACTTTATATTTTTTAATGCAAATAAATAGCATTAATGCCGCTAGGTGGCTTTGGTCCGATTCGCGAATTAAAATCAAATTAAACTTAAAAATGACAGTTCAAAAATTTGCAAATAACCCTACTCGCAGAGCAAGATTACTTTTGACAGATATTGAATCATTTTTGATAGATGTTTTGTTGGTATTGCTGGTCTGGAGAAAAGATATTTTAGTTACTAGATAAAGATTGTCGCTGTCGTCGCTGTCCGGAACATCTTTTGCTGGCGAGGATAGGGAAGCCAAATGTCAAAGAAGGAAAATCCATATGATTTGACAGCTTGGTACCCAACATGTTCCGAACAGCAGAATAAAGGGAACCGAAGCGACAATCTTTATCTAGTAACTAAAATATCTTTTGTCTGGAGTCTCAGTTGTAGAATTAAACTAAAAAGTGACAGTTCGAAAATTAGAAAATCACCTGGTCATAAGAATGGCTGGTGCTAACAATTCCAATAAGACATCGATGCAAAATGATTCGATATCTGCCAAAGTAATCTTGCTCTGCAAGCAGGGTTATTCGATAATTATTGTAGTGTCACTTTTAAGTTTAATTTCAGTTTAATTCTCGAAATGAGACAGATCCTAAATCATGGCTTTATTTTTCAAATATAACGTTTTATAAAAAAAAAATTTTTATAACAATTGACAAATGTTGGCCTTGGAAAGTGTAACCTTCAATTTCTTGTTATCTTAGTATCGATATCTAGCTTTTGTGAGTTTCGATCAAATTGTCGCATACGCTTTATCAACTCAAAATCTTCTACGTCACTTTATATTTGAGTGAATTTTGGTTTGGTGAAAAAAGTTTGGTGACTTATAATTACAGTCACATTGCTCAATGAAACAAATATATAGGTTTGATAGTTTTTATGCCTTTCCCGAATTTTCAGAACAATGTATTTTGTTTATAAATATAAGTATGAACAGGTATATAACATTTTATATCCTAGTTTCCCTATGCAAATGTTAGGAGCAAATACCAAAGATATTCCACCATAACCTCGTTTACTCCTTACTTACATTATTCAAATCTAAATAAAATTTTTAGCAATCGATTTTCGCGAAGTATGTTTCGACAAACACAAAAATTACTTTTTCACGCTCTGCCAAGTGGGTACGAGTAAAAGTTTCTGTTTAATTACATGCTACAGCTGCATTCCATGACATTTGGCATATGGCATTTTCTTAGCTTTTTGGTGATTTGAATTACGGTATTATCGTCTGATTGATCTAGAGGTTTAAAATAAACCACGTGGAAAATGAATATTAGTTACGTTGATTAATATCGCGTCTGTCAGTACGGTGATCTAAAATATACCTAAGTATTATGTATTCAGCTTTTCAAAAAAGTCTTCATAATAATAAATGATTTGCATTTTGTGCACTGTTTTGCTATCATTTTAAAAATATTGGTACTTTTAAGAATGGCAAAAATGTATTGCTCCTCATTTGTTTGTTAAAAAGATAATGCTTAGACAAAAAATGTTTCCCCCTAATAGAATAGACCTTAATGCTTTTACATCAGTTGAATGGAAATAATGCATTAGGGTTTTAATAATAATTCTCCTTTTAACAACATGCTCGTTAGCACTAGTACGGGATTCAATCCCCTACCCCCAAGTATGCGAATCTATGTTTTCCATTTCGAAACACACGGTGACGCCTTTCGTTTCGATTGAATCGGATTTCCATGGCAATGATGACTTATTCAAATAACCTCGTGTTGCACCGGCAAACACACTCAGCTCAGCTCATTGATAAAGGTAACCTTCCAACGAGAATATCAACCAGCTGCTGTAGTTGACTCTCGCCGCTTTTGATTCCCATTCCCATGCGTTGCATATCGGTTCGGATATGTGGGCTGCTGCACACTTCTCCAAAGCAGATTGTAAATCGATATAGACTGCTGTTGCTGGTAACCTGGTACGCATAAAAATAAATAGACTCAGAATTATGCAACTCTACGCAGGTTGATATTTGGCCCCAATCAAGGTAACTGCTCTGCTCCCACGTTTGAAAAATCAACTGGATGCATTGGTTCCCAATATTCAGTTGTTGATAACATAGTTTGAAAATTAACATTTTAATTTGAGAATTGAAAATGCTAATTTTTTGGAATTGAAATCCAACTGTCAGGTGTTTTTGACACTAAAAGAAAACATTTTATTCTTGACCTTTATCATATACAGGCTCGCCGTAAGGGAGGAGAAGACCGCCAGCTATCACCAAGGGAAAAGTAAATTCATGGAAATTTCACACGTTGTGGTACAACGATTGAAGTATATTCTTGCTATAAAAGTAAAATGGATTTTTAGAAATACTCTTAATTTAATACCGTAATAGGCATGTAATTCGTTATTTTAATATTTTATTTTGAACAAGTTAAAATTTTGAATTTCTAACCTCACATATTTGACTGAATTTTCCATATAATTTTCTATACCGTGCTATTATTTATATTTATTTATTTTGGCATTTTGGTATTCATATTTATTTTGGCACTCACGAAAGGAGCATCTCAAATAAATGATATTTGGATATTCTGCAGAAGTGCATTCTGAACCCTTGAAAGTTGAGAACCCCAGTGACCTGCAAAGCGCGTACCGGTCCGATTTCTAAACTCAAAGAATCACTTCAGTCATTTCGTGATCACGAGCCGCCTGGAAAATTATCTCGTCGTCAAAAAGTTAGCCTAGTCCAGAGGCTGATTGACGACCGGGCAACGCGTCACTCTGAAGTGGGTTAACCGCCAACAGAATGAATTGGTTTTGCTATTGGATAGGCATCAGCGAGTAGTGGTTCGATATCATTTACTCTCACTCAACATGGCACCGGCGAATGTATGGCCGGCGTGCATTGCCAGACTGCTACTTCGATCTACAGCATGCTTAATCACTTGAGAAAGTGTAGATAACGATGATTGACCACATTTGTTCACTGTGAAGCGGTCAGAAAATGCGTTTCAGAATAGTTTGCAGAAACTGGCGCTGTTGAACGCATGCTGGGAAGTGCTCCAGCTAAACGTATCTGATTTCTGAATGGACATTGAGGGTGTTGATGGTCGTGTTGTTTACTCTTTTAATGACTGTTGGAGAATGGCCGGTGCACTTCATATTGCAGACAGCGTTTACATTTCATTCACTTGTTCATCTGAGAAATTATTGTGAGGGAACATTTCATTATTCTTATATAAGATTCGACCAAAGGCTAACAATTTGGGTTTAAAAGTTCTCAATAATTCACCTAGTCTTTACCGTGCATTATAACATAGTAGTTTTGCCATAAATTTTAAGCCCATTGTTTAATTTGGCCAATTTCCAATAGGAAACAATGGGACAGGATTCCCCGTCGAATGCAACTTGTTGCGAGAGCTATACAGGTATTAGGAGAGTCTTAAATTATGTCAATCATGCTGCAATTACGGCGTCCACACGTTTTCGGAACGCACGGCAGGTCTCAATAATGTAGCCTGGATCCATTTCATTCCATGAGGGATCAATGATTGTCTGAGGCTTGATGTACTTAGGTGGCGTTTGTAACAGTCCGTGGCCTTCAAGGCGCGCGATACTGAGGAATCCAGTGAATTAAGATCTGGGCTGAATGGCGGCCACATATCCTTCGCCGTGACTCGCCATTCGAGCTGACCTCGGACGACCTGTAGTATCCTTCGCGTATAGGGCAAGACGGTATAATATGATTGATAATTAATAATTGATGAAAATGTATTGTGAGAGTTCGGCTGGTACCTGGTGCTGGGAATTTGGTTTCATCAGTACCCGCTAAGCCGCGGAGGACGACGGAGGTCTTTCGTAGCTTAGTAGGAAAAGCACCTGTCTAGCGTACTGGGGTCGTGGGATCAAAGCCCACCGAAGGGGCGGTTACCCTCCAATATCTTTTCCGAACTAAATCTATCACATATTGTACATATGCATAATCGAGTTTCAGACATAGTGATAAATGATATTTTTTTATCTAATTAGAAAAACAGAACAACGAATTCGGAACTCATAAGAAGAAGCAAAAATATGTTTGAACTACAGGTTTGATAGCGCAACATTAAGTGGTCACTGAACAGAGTAATCAAACGAAAAATCTTGCAAAACCAATTGTTTTTATTGAATATAATATGCGTTTTAATCATTAGTTTTTATAAAAAATTATTAACAAAAATTAATTCTTCTAACTGATTCCTTTCTAGTGGATTATAATATTATATAAATTATTGTGTGTATGTGTTTTCGCCAACTAATTTCTCTACCACAAGTTTAATTTTGCTGAAACTTGGATAGCGCTATTTTGTGACCCGGATGTATTTCAAACACGAAAAATTGACACGTTACGATACTTCTCATTTATTATTTGCCTTGCTTAAAAACTTATAGTAATACGTACAGTAATGGCTATAGGATCACTCCAGAACCAAAATATCCGGAAATATTGATAAAACTTCTTTCCCTTTATCTTGGGAAAAATTTAAAATTAAAAAAAATTGTTGCTGCAATGCACTAAAATGATCGCAAATATATGTGAATTGTTGAAAATAATGGAATCTATTCCCATAATGTGTAATAGTTGTTCATTATTGACAATGTCAAGTGCTATTATTTTGACCTTACTCGTATGTTTGTCTCAAAACATTTTATAATATACGAGAGAAGCACCATCACCGCATGGTGGATTATTCTGAGTTTTTTCTCTTTTATATATGTATATATTCTTCTATCTACACTCGAGTGCGGTACGATAGTGAGTAGTGTGCCCTTGAAAATGTGAGTGAATCTAGTTTTGGATTCTGTGATGCTTGTCCTTAAGGAGATTTTTTTTTATTGGTAACGTAAATTTTTTTAAGGTTTTAAAAAGGTTTTTATTTGCGCTTCTCACTATTCATATTTAAAAAAATCAATTTTGTTAGAGGACATTTTTTATATAAAATTGGTTTTTTTAACCGTCTAAGACGAATTAAGTACTCTCCATTTAATTCCACCAATTAATTTTCGATATCTTTGCAGATACGTATTTCGACCACAACTGTGTGATCGTACTTGACTCGACTTAAGTTGTTTTTTTTTTGTTTTATTCATCACTGCGTTAACTTTAAAAACCAGTAATGGTAGCCAGGTGTAGGTTTAGATTTCAATATAGAGAAGACATCTGGAAATATCTAGACTTTTAGGTATCCAGTTTTTTACAAGCGGTAATGGCCACCAGCGTGCCTGCGGGTTAGTCTCGGATCTGAAGTTTGTGCAGGTCAACTACACCCACTGTTCCGAGCATTTTGATCATTGTGACATATAACAAGGTGCTGATGTAGTGAATTCAAGCCTTCTTATATACCAAATTGATCAAAATGCTCGGAACGGTGGGTGTAGTTGACCTCTACAAACGTCAGATCAGACCCGCATGCAAGCTGGCGGCCGTTGCCGCTCGCGGAAAACTAAATATCTATTAAGGATATGCGGTATTTCGAAAAAAAATCATTTCGGAGCACTCCAAACTAAATTTCGCGGAATTTGAGCATGGCGAAATCTGATTTAGTAATTTCGTTTAGTTACGATAAATTCCAAAAAAATGTTCAGCTAAAACTAACTTTTAACGAAATAAAATGGAATTTGGATATTCATTAAGTTTCAATTAAGTTTCATTACACAATACGATATCATCAGTAGAGGGAGTCTCGTTTCGTCCGTCTTCCAGTGCGGTTAGTTTTTGCGCTCTACTTTTGTGCGGGGATTCGCTTAAACGTAGAACAATAGAACCAGTGCAGTGACCGCGGTCGAAACAAATGTGTAGTGTATAAAAAAGTGCTACAGATCCTGAAGACGCGTATGTTCGTGCAAGCAAGGGCTGATGAGGCCGATCGATTGTTCTCAAGGGCAATGTCCTTGCTAATATTGCGATCAAGCCTATGTGAATGCTCAAACATGTTCAGCGTTAGAATTATTGAGGAGAGGTATGGTTTTGATAAACTGTTAATTTATTTGAACACGCACGCACCCACACAAAAGCACATACACATATATACACATATGGACATGATTATTCGTCATGTTTTCATAGTAATCTCTAATAAAACATGTCGAAAACTTTTATCTATCTGTGTACAAATACAAACACACATACACATTCAAATACTCACATACAGATATACAATACACTCATATTATATCATATATTAGGTATCTATATTATTGGAAGCGTTTGGTACGCGAGGTCCACGCTTTCTTCATTTCCTTTCGATTCCAAGCTATTAGGTGACTTGAGGTATTCCTAAAGTCGCACAATAGCTAGGAGTCATTAATGCGGTACATACTGCGTAGTTGGTCTGGCCATATGAAAAGAAAAATGACGGGATTCAGAAACCGTCATTTTCCAGGATGCTTTCAAGTATTGGCTACGCAAGTATGAGTTTAGATTAGATTGGATTAGTATCATTAGTAGACATGTATTCAGTTTTCTACTAGAAAATTTCCGAAACACTTGTAGTTGCAAGTGCTCAAATGGAAAACGAAATACGTATCAAATTGCGTAGTGGAATTAAAATTACCGAACTGTAAATCTCATTTACTATGTTCCAATGAGACTGTCATAAAATAAATTGCTCCTGCTCATCCGGCTCTCGCTAATCCCGCGACTCGATAGTCCGGATCTTGCTAATTAGGAGTTTTCTGAATTAAAAAGTTTTATTATTATGCTGTCAGTATTCAAAAATTTGAGCTCTTAGTTTGTTTTGGTTCATTTGTATGGATTTGACAGTCGGATTAACGAGCGGGGGTATATTGTACCAGAGACGATGGTATTATATAGAGACACGCGGAGAGAATGAAAGCAATTCTGGCTTCACGGCCAGCAGACAAAAAAATTCTGTGCGATAGGCAACATAAAAATTTGTGAGAACTTGAAGTGACTCTCAGTGTGAGCAGTTATTTCGTTTGCTCCAGCTACATATTTTCTCTTCTTTAGCACCATTTCTTTATATTCAACAATAAATATGATTAAATACCATATATAAATTTGCTAAGAGAACTCTGAAAACATCTTCATATACTGAAGTTTTCAAACTTTTATATAATTTCTATAATGTTGGTTACAATACCTATCTTGCATTTAGTACCGATTGGTAATGTTTCTTTACTTTGCTCGTTTGGTACCGCGTTTGACGGTTCGTTTGGTACTTTCGGCTTCACTGTTTGCAGGTCTCTATCTATAAACAACGTCTCTGTATTGTACTGCCTTTCGTGTAGTACACCAACCATTTTGAACTGACACAGGTCTGACATAGGGGAGGACGGACTATAGTCCAGCAGTATACTGCTATTAATCAGTAATTTAAGCGTAAAGATTAAAATGTCTTTTAAATGACCATGTCAAAATACATTTTGGGGATATTTTTATTTTTGCATTAAATTTCATACACATTTAGGGTAAAGTTCCGTTAGACGAGATATACATCCATTGAGGTGTTGTTATGTGTTTATTGAAAAATCATGAAATTGATAAGATATTTATAAAAGTCTCGATTATCCGAAGGAATGATTTTCCTTGATTTCCTAAAAAAAAACAATTAATCCACCAAGCGGTGGATTTTCACGTACGAGACATTGAAGACGACCCCACGGTTGAGGTCAAAATACGTATAAGTAAAGTTGCAATCGAGAGGTGGAATTAAATAGGATAGGACAAGTGTATTTTCTTTCATTTGCATTGATTACAATGTATTTCAGCCCCATCCAAAAAAAAATTTTAGATTTTTTTTCCAAAAACAATTTTCGTCAATGATTCCTGAACACAATAATGGTCAACCAGGTCGGTCGAAAAAGATTATAAACTACAGATACAAGTTGATGCTTCGGATCTCTTTGTTCTTCTGTCCGAAACATGTTGGATACTGTCAAATCGTATATATTTTGCAATGACATTTTGCTCCCACCCAACTAACAATTTTGGTGCTAAAAGCTTCAACTTCTAGCCTTTGGCTGTATAATATTTGAATAAAAGCAGCCAATGCTGAATAAAAGAAAAGCCTCCGCAAATAATCCCTTAAACTTCAACTCGACTATTACCCAAATATCTATCAGCTAGTCAGTGTGCCGAATATATTTAATCTTTTATCGTTTATGCAGCTTTCATATAGTCATAAAACAGCTCTGTCTGAATTAGCAACAAAGCTTATCGGTTAAGAGCTCATGTATGTAACTGAGTTGCTTGTTAGCAACTTCCCATATTACGGTGAGTAGCATTCACAATGAAAACGTTTTTGCTGTTGTTATACCACTAACAATATAGCGTAATGGCGCTATAAATGAACTAACGATGCTTTTAGGCAACTTCTGTGCCTTTGAAAATTACACAACGTTTAAGTAAACCTTATACTGCTTCTTTTAATAGCATATCAGTATGGAACGTCAAAACCGCTATGTTTACATTTGATTTTTGTTGCCGGAGCTGTGTATGAGCTATTGATTTCTGTAATGCAGCTACAAAGGTATTCACCTGCTCTTATAGCAACTGACAAAGCGCTGTCATTAATGCTAGCAGATAGCGTAAGAAAACAAGCCATTTAGAAGCGATATTTGTGTTGACGGCTACTGTTAAACGATTAGCAGCAAAGTAGCATCTACAGATCGAGATAATGTTGCCTAAAAACAATTTCAGCGATTGATGATGGATAAAAGTTAACCAACAGAGCATGCTGATAGATGTTTGAATAATGGTTGAAATAATGCTGAAAGCATGATTTTTAAGCTTATGTGCTGAAAGCAGCATGTAGGCCTCTTTATAACGTTTATACAGCATGAATCTGAAAATAGCGTTAGTAAAACAACCTATAGGGTATGCGAAGAAGCACATCCATGATTTTCTTTGTTATTTACATATGTCAAAGTGACGGTGATGACAGAGCAGCGGCCATTGATTCAGGAGATCAGGAGTTCGAATCTAGGTAGCAACAAAATTGATATTTGAGATTTCACAAAAAAAAACATTAAATAAACTCCCGAAATTTACTCTCCTCTCAAATAATATTTAATCAAATTGAATTCAGTGGCTGTATAAAACTTATTTAACAGATTCAAAAAATCTGAATAAGCGCCATTGAAGCGAATTATATTACTAAATGGGTTTAGGAAAGATTGAGAAAACATTGTGTAACATGCTGTAAAGTAGTTGTGCAGACACGTCAAAAACAGCTGAATAGATTCGCCAGATTTGCTGGTAAAAAAGCATTGAATAGAAGTTCTTGATCATATGGTATAGCACATATATTCAGCTTGAAGCCGTATAGACGAGTTGAAATAACATTTACATTGACATTAAATGTTAGTTGGGCAGCCAGCAAACGATGTTTCCGACAGCAATGACAACGACAATCTTTCGCTGTAGTTTATAACCTCTTTTTTGGTCACAACAATAACCTATTTTAATAGCGAAAAACTGATTTTCCATTATCTCCCACATGCGTTCTAGAGAAAAGAGTGACGAGTGAAAGATGTTTTTCACCACAATCTTCGGAAAAAGATTCTCCTTCGACCCGAAAATTGCTTGATTTTGTCTCATCGAAAGAGATAGTACGAACCCTGCACATTTCAGTATGTACTCATGATAAGAAGCGTATCGTCGTGAGAAGAATCTATCATGAACCGGTATAATAATGATTCGATAATCGAATTTCGATTTGAAGGTAGGTTCACGGCAGGTATTTCCGTCCATCGTCGTAGGAGCTAAAACCAACGAAAACAACGTCCATTTTCTAGAACTCTACTAAGCATATGTGGTATTTCGAAAAATTTCGTTTCAGGTGATTCGAAACGAAATTCCGCGGAATTTCGCGGAATTTGAGCATGGCGAAATCTAATTTCGTTTCCTTTCGTAAAACTACCAAAAATTCGTTAGAAAAATTAGTTTTTAACGAAAAATAACGGAATGTTTTAAAAAAATTAAACTTAAACCATATACTGCCTCGTTCGCTCGTTTATTATCAAAAATTGTGGCTGCGCCGCTGAACAAAATCATAAAGCTGTTTTTAGACCTTAATGTTATACAAACTTTAATATTAACACTTACTATATAATCCCATTCTGAGTCGACTAATACATATTTAGATTTCTTCTATAAAACGTCTTCAATGTTTTGTTAGAAATGTCAAACAGAAAACGAAAAGCATCTTTAATTATACTATCTTATTTTTTTCAAAAGTGATCTGACTCAATATTTAAGACTTCAGGCTCAGAGTGTGGGTGTAATCAGATATTAATCAGATCAGTATGACTTTGTTAAAGGGACAAATCAGTGGCGTAAATTTTTAAGGCCCTTGTGAAGTATTTTTAGTGCGCCTTTTTCTTATTAAAGGCGGATTTCTTCACTTCTGCTTAGGCCTCAAACCAGGTTTAAGCGCATGGGTGAGCACCGCTTAAGAGTTAAGAATGCCCTAAGGAAAACAAAATGCAACATTTTACGTGCAAACAACAAGTTGAATCTTACCTAAAAGTAAAAATCCAAAGTTCAGATGTTTGAAGATACTCCACACAACAGTTAATATTCGGCAAATCATCGAAATATACAATTTAAACTTTATTGATTACAATGATATGGGTTTCTCAGTCTCTGGGCTGTCAAAACTGCTATATGGCTATGTGATATTGTTTTACTATTTGCACAATATCGATCGTGTTGCTGCTAGTCACACTCCTGCAGCTAGTCCGAGAAAACGCGAATTAAAAAAATTCTGCCTAGCAGAGCAGAAATTTATTTAATCAGTGTGCGATCGATCGTGTTGATGCTGGTTTGGGGAGAACATGAAGTGAAAATAATCATGGGGCCGTCCAGAAACCACGTGGTCACATATGATGGGAGGGGGGTTTGGAAAAAGACCACGATAAGCCACATGGGGGGAGGGGGGTGTTGCTCTCGAACCACGTGGTTTTTTTTTACACGAAAAACTTTTGGTGAATAACAATAGCAGTGTATAAAATACAAATAATTAAAATTTAATGATTTAATCATTAAACGCAAAGCGCATCTAAGGGCTGATGCCCACGTACCGTCTTTTCAACTCAGCGTTAAAAAGACGTAGGTGTGCATCGAGAAAAATCGATAACGCAACGTCGGTCGCAACGCTGATGCATATCTGCATTATTTGACCATCTTAGCCTAAGATCCTATATCCATACAAAAATAAACGAAAAAACAGGTTGCGATTCAGTCTCAATTTCCACCAAAAAAAATTGAAAGGAAAAATGGAAAAATATTTTTAAAAAAATTCCGCCGCAAATGGTTTTTGGCATCACGCCGGCGACACTTTTGCATCAGCGGACTGCATCTACAATTTTGAAAAATGTTAATGTTTTTACAATAATCCAAGAAAAAATCTTAAGAAGAAAAACTCAAAAGAATTTCTTGTGGATATTCAGGAAAAATCAAATAAAGAAATTTCCTGTAAAAACTTTGACATTACTTCATATAATCTTGATAAAGTGCTGGCATTCAGATTTTTTTTTAACAATTCTCTCTGAAAAATTTTGGCTACAAATTGATAATAAAAAAAAAATACAAACAAAACAAGACAAAATTTTCAAAACGACTTATCTGCTTTTGTAAACAAAGATTCAAACAGACGATTTGACGAATCTGATAGCTCTCCCACACAAACCAAACCCACCAATCGGTAGGTGAAGGTTTCCGCTACCTGTTGATGGTGTTAGTTTGCGTGGGAGAGCTATCAGATTCGTCAAATCGTCGTTTGAATATTTGTTTACAAAAGCAGATAAGTCGTTTTGAAAATTTTGTCTTGATAACATCTCCAGCGTAAATCCGAAAAAATTTCCTTGAAACTCCGAAAACAATTCCATGTGAATTCTGTCTGAAAATTAAAAACAGTCCCGTGGGAATTACATATCATTTTTGCTGGAAAATGTATTTCTTCGACAAGTTCTTCCGAAATGCTAATAGAATATACTAAGTTGAAAAGCAGATTAACTTCCAGTTGGAATATGGAGCCAATGCCACATGAAACACTTTGATATTTCCGTTGATTTTTTTTTTTTTATAATTTTGGAATTTTGAAATACTTTTTTACGCTCTTTGTGAATTCTATCACCTTTTTTTTAAATTTTCCAAGATTTTTTTTTATTCGAGGCATTATTTAGAATTTCCACGGAAGAGTCTATGGATTATCTTCAAAAAAATCTTTGGAATTCTCAAGGTTCATGTATTTTTAATTTGAACCAGAAATCATTTCAAAATTTTATCGTCATTTTGTCATTTCTTGTCATTTTGATTTCTTTGTAGGTTCAGCTGAACATTGGTTTAATTCTTTACCATGCAAAGATGCACAGGAAATGATTTAGAAAATTTAAGGAATTTTCACATCAGAAAATCTTAAAAATTTTGATTCAATTTTTTAAGGAATTCCTACTGGAAATACTTCAAAAGTACAACCTTTACAAGTACTACAAAAGCACAATTTTTCCGTTATTTCCACTTGTAAAAACATCGGAATTTCCTCGGCAAAATTCATTATTGGTGTTTCAGATGAACTTTTTTCGTTTTTCTACTGGAAAATCTTAGGAATTTCCATCGGAAATATTTTGGCATATTCCGAATCATTTCTTTTGGAAATTAAAAAAAAATTGCTGAAAATTTCTAAGAATTTCTTTTGGAAAACGAAAAAAAAAATCCATTGTAAATTAAGAAGAATTTCCTTTGAAGATTCATTAAAGTTGCCCAGGATTTTGAAAAAAATCTTTAGAGATTCTGTAAAAAAGTAAGCTGGATTTTTTTTTCTAATTTATACTGGAAATGTTTATTGGAATTTTCATCTTAAATATGCATTTCGGATCCTTCTACGGATTCTTCTAGTTCTTCAAAATTTTTACCGAACATTTTTCGGAACTCTTCCACAGAATTTCGGAAAAAAATGTCGTTGAAATTCTGAAGATTTTCCGGGGAGACTCCGAAGAATTTCTTATCAATATTCCGAAGGGTTTCCCTTGGAACTCCAGAATAATTATTCTTTAAAATTAAGAAGATCTTGGAATTTAAAATTAATCCAAGCAATGACTGTAGGCAATAGTTTAGGCCTAAGAAGCCTAGTTTTTATGACATTGAATAATTATCATAATTGATCGAAAAAATTAATAATGCACCTAAATGTTCTAAATGCACAAAATTCTAGTAGTGCGCATGAAAAAGGTTATGACATAGAGAAGCTTGCATTTAAAAAATCAACATGAAATTCTAAATAAAATGCTTTTAAATTCATAAAAGGGTCTTAGAACTAAGGAAATACCTGCGATATGAAAAAAAGTGGCAGTGTTCCAGAAAAAAACTCTCCAATTCCTAAAACAATCTAGGTTAAAAAATAGTGTTATAATAACGATTGAAATTGAATTCCAAAACAAATCTCAGCCCTTTCAGGAATGATGGGTCATATATGCCCAACGTTTTAGATTGTCTATAAAATCACAAAAGAGAGCAAGGCCACCATTTTCTTCAGTAAAATTGTTCATCTAGATATTGGCTTTACAGAAAAAATATGGGAGCTCAAATTTGACTGACCATGAAAACTCAGATATCCGAAACCTTGGGAAGATTTCGATTCTAAGAGCATGTAAATAAAGTTTAAATGTTTGAATCATTCTGAACAGATGGGTGGTCAGATAAGATGGGTCATCCTGAACGTTAAGCCAGTGATTAATATTCAGGAATACGAGATGCTCAAGGTACTTCAAAATGCTCTCAGGTTCAGCCCACGAATCTACCAGATAAATCAATCAATTTGCAATGTCCTCATCATCGGTATATACCCAATCCGATGAAATAAGCATATGATCCTAATTTCCATTAACATGAGATCCAAGAGACAAGGTACTCAAAATTATCTTGAGTCAACAACAAGTTGCACAATGACTATGAGGTTTGTTCGCAAACTGTTTTTGTAGGGCCTTAGAAGCACTGGGTTCACGGACTTGAATGATCAAGTAGTTCATACATTACGACTTCCAGGACGTTTTGTATAACCTTTTTTTTTGTGTCTTTATTAAGGAGACTTTCAGCCCGAGGCTGGCTCGTCTCCGCTCTTTGTATAACCTAAAAAGTCTGTAGTGGCTTGTAATCGAATGATCCGAACTCCAAAATAATAATTGGTCTATAATACATTCATTCCTCTATGAGTCGCTTATGAAAGGACCATTGACTGAAGCATATTCAAGATGTGAAATAGAAGTTCCTTGGAAAATTATTCCAAAGAACCGTCAGAGTGACCGAGAAAACATGTTTAGTATGGCATCATTGGCTTCCACGAGTCGATATCAAAATAAAATTTCAATGAAGAATTAGAAATTTTGAGAGATGAGCCAGCTCTGGATTGAAAATCTCTTTAGTAGAGAAATAAATAGAAATTTTCCATAATAAAATAGGAAATTGCCAATAAAGAACAATAATACACACAATAATAATAAATTAGCACTTGTAAAAGCAAAAATTGCAATTATGAAATAAGAATTTTCCATAAAGAAATCAGAAAGAAAAAGAAAAAAATAATAATTAAAAATCATAGGGATATTTTGGAAAATTTCTAAACCATTTTAAATTTTTCTCGAAATTTTTATAAGATATTCGCGAGACTACATTTTTTTTGTATCCTCCTAATGCATTGAAGGTGTGCAAGTTCTAGACATCCTAATAGGGGGAATGATGGCTTTGGCAGGTTTTGTTCTATTATTGGCAGGAGGGTTTTTTATGACTGTTTATGCTCAAATTTGGCCTTAAAATTCTTTGCGTATCAAAGAATATTGTGGCTAAATTTCATAAAATTTGGTCGACAAAAACCTCCCTGACAATAATAGAACAAAACCTGCCAAAGCCGTCTTTTCCCCTACCTGATACACATTACAACATGATAACATCATCAAAATTTTCGACTTCATGAAAATTAATAATTTCCATGCTGGGTTTAGTTTGATTTTTAAT
The DNA here is from genome assembly GCF_024139115.2 of Armigeres subalbatus. NCBI lineage: Eukaryota > Metazoa > Arthropoda > Insecta > Diptera > Culicidae > Armigeres > Armigeres subalbatus. The sequence continues at coordinate 409,702,087 of NC_085140.1, read as the reverse complement.
CAATTAAAATTGTCCATTTTCAAAATTGATCGGATTAACCATATGTTTTAGTTACACAAGGTTTTTTTTTAAATTTTTGTATTTAAAAAAAACCACGTGGTCATAGGGGGGGAGGGGGGGAGGGTCTGCCAAATGACCACGATAAGCCACATGGGGGGAAGGGGGGTTGAAAATCTTCAAAAATATGACCACGTGGTTTCTGGATGGTCCCCATGTCTGCACCGAATAGCACAAAATTATTTAGTGCAGAATCGAACTGTTGTAGGAGCTTTTTAAACGAAGCACATTGATTTTGCGTTGGATTGATTTGAAACACGGGTTTCGTCTTCGAGTGGTGGCTTCACTTGAACTATCTTTTCAACTAACAAACGATTCCTTTCCCGTGGCGCTCACGGAGCATTCTTCGGTCTCTTATAACAATGAGTGGCAAACTAACTTTCCTCTCCTTTTGTACGACTGTCGTGAATACTTTGCAATCACATGTCTGAAATCTGAAATACGTATCTTTTTGCATTTTAAAAAGGTGCACAGGAATCTTCTAGTGAACAAATGTATGCTATTAATAACTATCTATCTGCGTATATTGCTGGCAGATGTAGATATTCATTTATATATTTATGTATACCCCACTAGATAAAAAATAAAACCTATGCATTCTTTTTCTGGTTTTGAGTCAGCTCAATACCATGGAACCACGCTGGTAATATGAAGTATGCTTCAGCATAATTACTTAACACCGGCATTATCTCCAATGGTAATAAAAAAGAACTGGTGTTTCATCTAAAATGTTATTATTCGAAAAATAATTACTCGACTTATAAAATACTCAATTAAAATTTTATTTACATATAACGCAAAAAAACAATTCAATAAAAATTCCGCCGAAAAAAAATCGTTTTGTTTCATAAAAATCCGAATCCAATGGAACCTAATTTCGTTTCGTTTCTTAATCACGGGGAAAATGTTTATTTGGTTTCGTTTCGAACCAACATAAACATTTCAAATTTCCTTTCCTTTTGTTTCGTATGGGAAAAGTGTGTTATCGCATACCCTTAATAACTGTATAAAAAATAATTGGGTAATTGGTTTGCGCTCGTTTGCGTATCGTATCCAAGTTGCTTCATTCCACCAGCAAATCTGTTCGTTATAATCTCCGAAGGGGTTATAATATATTTTCCCATTTTAATCATGAGTAAAATTGTGGAGAACGTAAAAAAAACGAATTTTGCATGGTAGTTTACAACGAGAATTCTCGCATACTACGCAGAAAATCGTCTTCCGGGTCAACAGTGTAATATATAGTAAAGCATGGCTCCACTATTTTAAATCCAAATGAACATAAACAAAATTCATAAAGCTAGAAAAACTGCAATGCATTGATTGACCATTTTGGACAATTTACGCGTGAGCGTACTTCCGCAGCGTTGAGAAGCTAAATAGACTCAAAATCAATGACATTCATTAAGACATCATCATCATTATTGACTATAAGTTGGCCTTGCTGTAGAATTAAGACGAATGAAGTCAATTAAATTTCGGCATTTCAGCATGGGTCTAATTCATACCTTATTCCAATCCTATCATGGATCAAACAAGATGTGCATAATTTGTGGGTCTTAATTCCCCATTAAAAACGATCCACTCCTATACGCTCAGTCCCTAACATTCATATAACAAGCTAAAAGCTCTGCTCATATCTCATTCACACTTATGGTGCACACCTAATATTGCTCAAACAAAATATTTTTCATGTTTCGAATCGAACAAAATAGGCAAAATGAATGCAATCTTCAATAGATCGTGTATATATATGCCTATATTACTGGTATTCACTGCAGCTCTTTTTCTGTTAGCTATTTTTAGCGTTTAATCTGAAACTGTCTGTCTGTAGATTATTCCTCTGCACCACCGCAGCAGACACCCTATGATTACAGCGCAGTAAGCGACTTAAGCATCAACATCCACTCCTCACGATATGTTTAGCGCGGTGCAACTTGGCTATCAAACCAAAGGGCCTCAAATTCGTACCAGCATGTGACGTGGTGAGCTATCTCGTGACTAACAACTTTGAAAGGGAAATTCAAGTTTACCCATGCATCACGTCCTATCGCAGGGTGACTGACTACTCACTGAATAGACCATCTGGTTAGCCGACCTCTATATTCACGAGTGCTCCACTATTGGTACCAACTTCACTTGTTTTCATATGGCACCGAACCCTGTTGGAGCATGTGTATCATTTTCAAACAACATGCGCATCGGAAGGTGAGCTGTCATGGATCATTAGCGTTGATATTTCAATTTGGTGGTCTCTCTTGCGCATATCCATGCCCATGTTCCATGTTGCCGGGTTATTATAGTTCTCAAGCCAAACAATTAAATATAATTAGAAACCCCATGAAGCTGGGTGTAGAAGATAGACGCCCTTTTCGAAGCAGTCGAGACCACTCAAAACGTTCTAATGCCTCTGGGCATTCATCACGCCAATCGAAGTTCATTGGTTCTTCAAATCTTTTACTTGACCATGATTTTAAATCTAAATTCAATGCCTCAGAAATGAGTTACAACGCAGTCACATCGCTTCGAGTGGTTACAGATCAAGGTGAGAATGGCTAACTGATCGTGCCTACTGGTTCGAACTGAGCAGCCCACATTTTGTGAAAGGGTTAAAGGGTCTGAGCCCTTGATGGTCATGATAGACAAGAATAGAGGACTGCTTCTCAAAAAGTGACTACATTGTCAGATTGCAGCAAGCTGAGCTGTCAGTTATTTACCTTCGACGCCTTTCACTCTACTGATTTCAAATGAAATCAATCATCAATGGAATCGTATTGACGACATTCACATTCGATACATTCATCTAACTTCCAAATGATAAATATTTTCTGCGAGGTGTGGCACCAATATTTACCTCTCTAATTGCTATACAGTTAATTTCTGTTGTAATATGGATGAAGGAATAGTACAATTATTATTAATATATTGAAAATAATAATTAGTACGATTCCAGCAAAAGGTTGAAGCAAAATGAATAGCTACGACATATTCCGATATTTGATGTAGTCTTGTGACTAAGAAACATTAACATAAAAGACTGAAGAATTTCTATAGACATATAATAAACTTTCTAAAATTAAAGCAAAAAAATAAGACTTGGAATTATGTTATAACAAGCGGTTAAAATATATTAGTTATCCTCAGAGTTGAGTATATACAATTGTTTAAAATTGTCTCGCCAAAAAATTGATCAATATTCTGATACAATTTCATCAAAAAGGTTGAGTTTTGATTTTGAAAGTATTCCAGTTTTACCATAACACATAGAGAAAAACGAATATCAATTAGCAAATATTGGGCTGCCTATTCTTGAGTGATGCGCGGTCGTACAAATGCCTACTTTTTTTTAACTAATTCGATTTGCTAATTATCTAATACTTGCATTCATCTTTAAGACTAGGTTTTCCGTGACTGTCATCCTTATTTACTATGATACATTTTTAATTAGGGTAACCGTACCCTTAGTGGAGGTAGCCTGGTAGCACCAATAGTGGAGGTAGTGGGGTTTTAATGCGATTTATCATATTTATACACTTTAAGATGGTTTTAGTTGATGGGTCATGTTAAATGCAACTTATCTTAAGATTTCACTTGAAAAACTATTGAAAACAATGATTTTCCTTAAAAAAATTTACTCCCTTGTACCTATAGTGCAACTGTACCAATAGTGGCGAGTGGCGAGTTGTCTGAGATGAGCCAGCCGCGGGCTGAAAATCTCATTAATAAAGATCATCTCGCCCATTCGGGTACGTCTTATTCGATGTACGTCGGCGCCGAGTTCACCGAGCTTGACGTCACTCCTCATCGCCTTCAAGACGTCCGAGTACTTAGCCTCGTCCGTCTTGATGACTAGGGCATCGCCCCTGGAGCGATTGGCGCCTACCCTAGACTTCTTGCTACCCTCATTCGCCTGGGACTTCTTTTCGGCCCTTGACATCTTCGGTTTCCTCTTGTTCTTGACGAGGGTCCAGGAGGCGTCATCCCCCTCTATTTCCCTGGTCCGGGGCGGCTGAGCCTGCTGAGAGCCTGCCGTAACTCCTTACCACCGTCTTTCCTGGGTGGACGGACCTTTTAGGTCCTTCCTCCCCCGGTTTGGGAGGTACCTGGCCGGGGTTCAGCTCCCAGCCCCACTACCCTTGTTCGGGGTAGTAACCCTCCGCGTTTTGGAGGGGCCCCAAGGGAGCTCATCCCCTGGAGACTGTCACCCCCGACGTGCCCGCGAATACTTGAGCCTCAGTCTGGGTAGACTTTGGCACCACCGTCTTCGCTGGCACGCCCTCGGTCGATTCGATCTTGCCCGAGTCCGCGAATCCTTGGGCCTCAGTCTGGGTAGACCTCGACTCCACGGATTTCACGGGTTTACACTTGGCCGTCCCGACCGCCCTCTTTAGCTTGGCGTCCAACATCGACTTTCGAAGTTTCTGCAAGCTCCTCTTGAGGCCCGAAAGCCCATCGCGTTTGCAGTTCATCGCCTTCACAAGCCATGGGCCGTCTATAACCTCTACCGGCGTAGCCTGGGATATGGTTAAGTGACCCACGCTGGCGCTGCGCGCCGAGCTACCGACTATTGCTTCTGGCCTCCTAGGAAGAGACCTGAACAACCCACCTCTTGCGAAGGGGTTGTCGCCTAAACCACTACCACTAATTGAAGAATTTACTTGATTTTCCATTTTGGTCCCACGAGTTGCTCGGGAAAAGAGGTCCACCACGCCAGAGTCCAGCATGACGCGGTAAGAGACAATTACTGTGGAGGGTGCCCAGGTACCCCACAGGCTCCGTTAAAGGCCTAGCTCATTATTTCACCCCCCTGGCCATGCATCCCCTCGGCACGGGTCGCTTAACGCCTTGGGATTAGGGGTTAGGGACGATGGTTCCTTTGGTCGCACCCACTCACTCTAGCTGATGTCAGAAGGACAACAGTGCCCAGGCTGCACTACCAGCTAAGTACAAAACCCTTAGCTGGCCGATTGTCATCGGAAGACCCGTGGAAGCGTGAGATTGGAACTTGTGAGGGCCAGAGCTGTGTAGGTCGCTCCTTCCCAGATGTCAACTCATCATTTCGCAGCCCAGTCTGCCGATGTCTGTATTTTTGTATATGTACTTGGTATAAACGCTTTTGCCCAAAAGTACACGCGACGTTTCCCACAGGAAACGACACACGCGCTTTTTGCTGCCCGTATACTCGGTTCTGAAGGGGAGATAGCATTGCAGCGTTTCCTAGGGTGCGGTTGTTACTTTCGAATGTGAAACGCCGCGTGGAATCTTGTGCAAATGCGCTTTTATTTGCTTACAACTTGCATACATTAGTGGAGATTCACGTCAAATATTGTAAACATTTAGGCGTATCCCGTGTAGAATTACGCTGATAATGGCGTTACATTTATGCGCATGATTTATAGCGTATATTTCAATGGATTTTTCTATCTGCGTAGCTTATTAAGCTTCTTTAAAAGGGCTCTTGCACTGATCTGCTAACCTCACCAATAATATAGATGCCATCCACAAACCCAAGGAGTACGTTAAACTTCTTTACATACCAAATCTTCGATTTGCAGCTTCCGGAGCTATGTTGAATAGCAGATTGAAGAGCACATATTCCTGCTTTAATTCATCTATCGTCACGTGCGAATAGGATGTCTCACCATATATTCTGACCCTCGATTTGGCCTCAAATAAGCTTAGCCTCAGTTTGTTCCATTTCACAGAATCATACGCTGCCTTAAAAATCACAAGCAGATGATGAGTCCACAAGTTGTATTCCCGGAATTCCTCAAGGATTTGTTGCAGAGTAAACATCTGGTCCGTTATTGATCGTTCTTTCCGAAAGCCGCTTTAATATTCACGGACAAAGGTTTCCGCAAACGAGCGGAGTCTGGTAACCAATATCGAGAGAGTACCTTGCAGGCGGCATTGAGGAGTATAATACCTCGATACCTCGCACAATCAAATCTGTGCCCTTTCTTGTAGATATGACATATGAGGCCATCAGACCAGCTCAAAAGATCGTTTCAATTACTTGGTGGATTTTTTCGTTCAGTCGGCCCCTCCCAACTTTCAGAAACTCTGCCGGGATTTTGTTCTTCCCAACGGTCTTACCGTTCTTTATCTCTCGGACAGCCTAACAATCACCGGCTGGGTGTAGATTCTTCAACAAATATTGTGCAATTTTGCAAGCTTTTCTACAATATTGGTTGGGTGCATGTGTTTATGCCTTTTTTATTGTAATAAAAATTATTATTTTATCTAGAGGATCCACCATTGATCGGGACCCCACCAAAAAAAAATCTTACATTTATTGTAAACAATCTTGCCATATACAATTCTGCAAGGTTTTAACACAATATACAGAATTGTAACATTTCAATACAATGGTTGTATTATAATTATTCTAAATTTTATATGTCAAAATTTTATACAGTAAGGAACGGCAGTACTTTATTAAAATCTGCCATCCGCGGGTTGGGTGGGTATAGAATAATAAAGTCAGTTGTAACTATAGATAGTAGAATCTACTATATATTCCACTATTTACAGTTGTAACTCGTCTCCTGAAAATGTTTGCGTTGCACATCCACACACATTTTAAATAAGCCAGAATAAGCTTTTTTGTTTTCCTTTGTATCATTCACAGAACCATTTCATCGCAGCGTTTCTAATTGGGTGCATACTGAATGATGCAGCATTCGCCAAAGGAGTCAAACGAAAACGCTTGTTGTACGACCTTTCCGATCCCGTTATCACGGTAACTGAATCCAGCCAATACTATCATCCTCCCGCAATCCAATCGTCCATCTACTCAGAGCATACTCCCGTCCTAGACCAAATAATCAAACCGCTCCCACCGCCCCTGCCATCCTACCTCCCGAAGCCCTCCTTGTCCAGCATCTTCAAGAACAACTATTTCGAATATTCCAACTATGGCTCGCCGTTCCAATTCATTAGTGGGAACCAGCTGGGATTTCACGATGAATCGACTTACATAGCCGATGGCCGAATTCTGAAACAATATGCCGTCACCGAGCACCACCCGGAGGAAGTGGAAAGAAACCAGCTGTTGCAATCCAATGAATACCGCTCGGCACCGTCCTACTTCGACGGTGGCTTCCCGCCCGCACTCGATCAGTTTGATTTTCCATACCCATCGTCCGTCATTGGATTCAACCCACGTTTCGGAGTGCCATTAAATAGCCATCACCAATCGCCACTGCTGACGCGCAATCACGGACCAGTGGCACTTGGGTCCGGTTCGATTGGATACATCCATGGTCCCAACGGAGTTGCCATCGGATCGGGATCGTTGGGTTATATCAGTCACAAGCAGCATCGGGACTCGCTTCAAGAATTGATAGAGCGGAAAAGCCGAAAGCACCGGCCGAGTCCGCTACATTTTGGCCATAACCACGATTGAGACCTTTGCTTCGATTCTGATTGATTTCGTACATTTTCCAGCGAAACCCGTTCTACAAAATAGAGGCTGTTCCTATGTGACACATTTATCCACCAACCGAAATGAGAAGGTGTAGAAATTATTTAGAATAGATAGTAGCAATGCATTTCGAGATTGTTATTTAGCTTTAGAACGAATCACAAGTGCCTAATATATGTGTAGATAGCAGAGTGGGGCGGTCCGGAAATGATGCCATCCAAGCGAAGTTTGGGACGAATAACGCTTTGTAAATTTGTAAATATTGCTCCGATTATGGCGAGCATTAGCGCAAGAGATAACTGAATTTGTTTTAAGAAATCTTATTTTTGATATTTCAAACTTTTATCATGTTGTTGTAAAAATAAAATTCTATTGAAACTTTTGTATAAGCAATGACGTGTATATAAGTAAGTGGTATGATATCACGTATCCCTGGTGGTGTACATAGGGTGATAGATTTAAGGTTCACCCAAACACACGCGAGGCTGGAATCGCGACGCAATTCTGTCGCTTGGCGACTGCGATTCTATCGCTTGGCGACTGCGATTCTGTCACCGTTGGTATGGAAGAGTAAATAAAACATTGCTTGCAGCACCGAATGATATACCGTGCAGGTACCATATTCTGCGCATTTAAGAGATTTCCAATACATAAATATTTGTTATTGAAATATTATAATGATTTGCAATACCTTTATGTGGCAAAGGTAAAGGTATAGTATGCGGTAATATAAGAATAATGTGAATTTGTATTGAATAGACAAAGAACATAAGTTATTGATCGTTTTTGAATATGTGATATTGTTCCTAATTCTGCGCACTGATTATGAAATGTTCCTGCACAATGTAAAAATACACCTTTTAGTTTTATTTTATTTTTCATTAAATGATGTGCGTTTGAAGCCAGTTCATCAGTTTTTGTACCTTTTTGTACTTATTACAGATACTTTTTTTACTTAATTTTTCTCGTTTTGTACAGTGTTGGGTTGTTTTTTGCTTTTTTCAGATTTTTCCTCCAGCTTTCGTTTTGCTGCCAACCTCTCTTCCTCCCGAATGCTCTTCCTTTGTATTTTATTTTGCTCTTCCATTTGTTTTTGGGTTTCCAACTTTTCGAAATATGTTTTAAACGCTTCACTAGTCGCAACAGCAGGTGGCCGTTGTCGATTTTGCTTAGGTTTAAGAATATTTTTTACAGTACCGGGAATACGGAAGGCTTTATCCAGTTTTCCGCGAGCGGTAATGGCCGCCAGCTTGCTTGCGGTTCAGTCTCTGATTTGACGTGTCTGGAGGTCAACTGCACCCACCGCTCCGAGCATTCTGACCAATGTAGCATATAAGAAGGTGCTGATTCAGTGAATTCAAGCCTTCTTATATACCACATTGTTCAAAATGCTCGAATGGTGGGTGCAGTTGACCTCCAGAAATGTCAAATCAGAGACTAACCCGCAGGCAAGCTGGCGGCCATTACCGCTCGCGGAAAACTGGATAAAAAAAATCATCCTCGATGCCGTACTCTGGTTCTTCATAGGACGAATGCACGCTCTCCTTCGTCACAGTAGGAAACTCATCAAGAGCGATGTTTGAAATTGTTGCATGCATGGAACGTTGGTTATCTGAAAATATATATATATTCAATTTTTTTACGTATCAACTTTTTAACGAAATATTACCGTTCAACACATCGATACCAACAGTATCATCTAGGGTTATGCGCTAATTCGTCCATGGCGCTAGCATTCGTCATATCAAATTCTAAATCACTAAATACTCGCGAATCGTAAACTAAAATAATGAACTAATCATCTGGTGAGACAGAAAAAAGTGTACACTATGATCTGCATTCATTTAAATTACATTCCGGTGTTACTTACTTGAAATACAGTTAAATTTAACTTTGCGGCAGTGACTTTTTCACAATTTCCCACGTTATCCGTGCGACGAAGGAAAATCAGGGCCGGATGTAGGGGGGGTCCGGGGGGGCCGTGGCCCCCGGCCCCCACAAATCTTGTGTACCAAAACCAACGTTTTTTGTACATATTAGGGCCCCCACAAACTGTCGGCCCCGGGGCCCCCTTCCGGCTTAATCCGGCCCTGAGGAAAATCCAGTTCGTTCACTGCTGTAGAAGACGCGCAACACCGTCACCAAAATCAACGTAATTCACTGATTTTCACCGCACTTTTTCACATAAATTTCACACTGCGCACTAAATAAAAGCAATGTTTATTGCTCAAGTGAATAATAATTGCAAAATAACTGCCGGAAGGCGTTCAAATGATCTGTTTTTTCAAACTTTAGAGCGTTTGAATTTTTTTTTTCTTCGTCGCCTTGTTTATAGTCGAAAAACGCGTTGCCAAACTGGCGGTTTGAACTGAAATAATCTTCTGTTACACATCTGATAATACATCATGCAGTCAATAAAAGTGGGTTTTTCAATTATTTTCCGCTAGTGTAATAAAAGAAAAGTCTTCCAAATAAATATTTTTCATACACACTCGTCATTCACACTAAAGTTCCAAATGTTTGAAACAGGAGAAATAATTTCATAACAGAAATCTGTTGGCAGCACTACCCACGTACATATTAAGCATGTGTGTTAGTTGTTTGACAGACTGAGGCATTTAACTGAATGGCAGCACAATCGAAACCATTTTTATGCGGTCGAAATGGGACTGCAATAGGAAATTTTTGTTAACTGGAACCGAAAATAAACTTTTAACTTTGACTTTCAAAATTGACCGAAATGATAGTTATCTGCATAAAGTCACAGGTAAGTCGTCCAGTTATCCAAGAAATGGCTTGAGCTCAGGAACAAAGATTTGCAGTCCTGTTTTAAGTATGGTACATGCTCCTTGTGGTACAGAGAAAGAATACGTAGATGATCAATTTTCCGGTTTCAAATATGGTACATGCACTCTGTAGTACAAAGAACAGAATGCGTTCACTGCATATGTTCTTGGTCTTCCAAGAAATCCCTGAAGTAAAGCCTTTCGATCTACACGCGTAACTGAAGATCAATTTTCCGGTTTCAAATATGGTACATGCTCTCTGTAGTACAAAGAACAGAATGCGTTCACTGCATATGTTCTTGGTCATCCAAGAAATCCCTGGAGTAAGGCCTTTCGATCTACACACGTAACTGAAGATCAATTTTCCGGTTTCAAATATAGTACATGCTCTCTGTAGTACAAAGAACAGAATGCGTTCACTGCATATGTTCTTGATCATCCAAGAAATCCCTGGAGTAAGGCCTTCCGATCTACACGCGTAACTGAAGATCAATTTTCCGGTATCAAATATGGTACATGCTCTCTGTAGTACAAAGAACAGAATGCGTTCACTGCATATGTTCTTGATCATCCAAGAAATCCCTGGAGTAAGGCATTCCGATCTACACGCGTAACTGAAGATCAATTTTCCGGTATCAAATATGGTACATGCTCTCTGTAGTACAAAGAACAGAATGCAATCACTGCATATGTTCTTGGTCATCCAAGAAATCCCTGGAGTAAGGCCTTTCGATCTACACACCTAACTGAAGATCAATTTTCCGGTTTCAAATATGGGACATGCTCTCTGTAGTACAAAGAACAGAATGCGTTCACTGCATATGTTCTTGATCATCCAAGAAATCCCTGGAGTAAGGCCTTCCGATCTACACGCGTAACTGAAGATCAATTTTCCGGTTTCAAATATGGTACATGCTCTCTGTAGTACAAAGAACAGAATGCCTTCACTGCATATGTTCTTGGTCTTCCAAGAAATCCCTGAAGTAAGGCCTTTCGATCTACACGCGTAACTGAAGATCAATTTTCCGGTTTCCAATATGGTACATGCTCTCTGTAGTACAAAGAACAGAATGCGTTCACTGCATATGTTCTTGGTCATCCAAGAAATCCCTGGAGTAAGGCCTTTCGATCTACACACGTAACTGAAGATCAATTTTCCGGTTTCAAATATAGTACATGCTCTCTGTAGTACAAAGAACAGAATGCGTTCACTGCATATGTTCTTGGTCATCCAAGAAATCCCTGGAGTAAGGCCTTTCGATCTACACGCGTAACTGAAGATCAATTTTCCGGTATCAAATATGGTACATGCTCTCTGTAATACAAAGAACAGAATGCGTTCACTGCATATGTTCTTGATCATCCAAGAAATCCCTGGAGTAAGGCATTCCGATCTACACGCGTAACTGAAGATCAATTTTCCGGTATCAAATATGGTACATGCTCTCTGTAGTACAAAGAACAGAATGCAATCACTGCATATGTTCTTGGTCATCCAAGAAATCCCTGGAGTAAGGCCTTTCGATCTACACACCTAACTGAAGATCAATTTTCCGGTTTCAAATATAGTACATGCTCTCTGTAGTACAAAGAACAGAATGCGTTCGCTGGATATGTTCTTGGTCATCCAAGAAATCCCTGGAGTAAGGCCTTTCGATCTACACACCTAACTGAAGATCAATTTTCCGGTTTCAAATATGGGACATGCTCTCTGTAGTAAAAAGAACAGAATGCGTTCACTGCATATGCTCTTGATCATCCAAGAAATCCCTGGAGTAAGGCCTTCCGATCTACACGCGTAACTGAAGATCAATTTTCCGGTTTCAAATATGGTACATGCTCTCTGTAGTACAAAGAACAGAATGCCTTCACTGCATATGTTCTTGGTTTTCCAAGAAATCCCTGAAGTAAGGCCTTTCGATCTACACGCGTAACTGAAGATCAATTTTCCGGTTTCCAATATGGTACATGCTCTCTGTAGTACAAAAAAACAGAATGCGTTCACAGCATATGTTTATGGTCATCCAAGAAATCCTGGAGTAAGGCCTTTCGATCTACACACGTAACTGAAGATCAATTTTCCGGTTTCAAATATAGTACATGCTCTCTTTAGTACAAAGAACAGAATGAGTTCACTGCATATGTTCTTGATCATCCAAGAAATCCCTGGAGTAAGGCCTTCCGATCTACACGCGTAACTGAAGATCAATTTTCCGGTATCAAATATGGTACATGCTCTCTGTAGTACAAAGAACAGAATGCGTTCACTGCATATGTTCTTGATCATCCAAGAAATCCCTGGAGTAAGGCATTCCGATCTACACGCGTAACTGAAGATCAATTTTCCGGTATCAAATATGGTACATGCTCTCTGTAGTACAAAGAACAGAATGCAATCACTGCATATGTTCTTGGTCATCCAAGAAATCCCTGGAGTAAGGCCTTTCGATCTACACACCTAACTGAAGATCAATTTTCCGGTTTCAAATATAGTACATGCTCTCTGTAGTACAAAGAACAGAATGCGTTCACTGCATATGTTCTTGATCATCCAAGAAATCCCTGGAGTAAGGCCTTCCGATCTACACGCGTAACTGAAGATCAATTTTCCGGTTTCAAATATGGTACATGCTCTCTGTAGTACAAAGAACATAATGCAATCACTGCATATGTTCTTGGTCATCCAAGAAATCCCTGGAGTAAGGCCGTTCGATCTGCACGCATAACTGAAGATAAATTTTCCGGTTTCAAATATGGTACATGCTCTCTGTAGTACAAAGAACAGAATGCAATCACTGCATATGTTCTTGGTCATCCAAGAAATCCCTGGAGTAAGGCCTTTCGATCTACACGCGTAACTAAAAATCAATTTTCCGGTTTCAAATATGGTACATGCTCTCTGTAGTACAAAGAACAGAATGCGTTCACTGCATATGTTCTTGGTCATCCAAGAAATCCCTGGAGTAAGGCCTTTCGATCTACACGCGTAACTGAAGATCAATTTCTGAAGACCTTAACTTCCGGTATTTCTTGGATAACCGCGAACGTCTTCCATACGCAGATTCTGTTATATGTACTACAATGGGTACATTACATTAACAAAACAGGCTTTTAGATCATTGGTCACGCGTGTAGACCTGAAGGCCTTCACTTCAGGGATTTCTTGGATAACCGTGAAGATCTTCCATACGCAGATTCTATCATATGTACCAAAATGGGTATATTACATTTACAAAACAGGCCTATAGATCATTGGATACGCGTGTAGATCTGAAGACCTCCACTTCAGGTATTTCTTGGATAACCGCGAACGTCTTCGATACGCAGATTCTGTTATATTTGCCACAATGGGTACATTACATTAACAAAATAGGCCTGTAGATCATTGGTTACGCGTGTAGATCTGAAGGCTTTCACTTCCGGTATTTCTTGGATAACCGCGAACGTCTTCCATACGCAGATTCTGTTATATGTACTACAATGGGTACATAACATTAAAGAAAACAGGCCTGTAGATCATTGGTTACGCGTGTAGACCTGAAGGGCTTTACTTCAGGGATTTCTTGGATAACCGTGAAGATCTTCCATACGCAGATTCTATCATGTGTACCACAATGGGTATATTTCATTTACAAAGCAGGCCTGTAGATCATTGGTTACGCGTGTAAATCTGAAGTCTCCACTTCTGGTATTTCTTGGATAACCGCGATTGTCTTCCATACGCAGATTCTGTTATATGTAGATCATTAGTTACGCGTGTAGATCTGAAGGCCTTCACTTCCGGTATTTCTTGGATAACCGCGAACGTCTTCCATACGCAGATTTTGTTAGATATACTACAATGGAAACATTACATTTAAAAAACAGGCCTGTAGATCATTGGTTACGCGTGTAGATCTGAAGACCTCCACTTCAGGTATTTCTTGGATAGCCGCGAACATCCTCCGTACACATATTCTATTCAATGTTTCACAATGTACACATATCATATTCAGAACAGGCCAATATTAATTGAATTAATGTTATTTTATTTAACACGGTATGATACCGTATAAAAAACTACTTTGGTGTACTTGTAGAAATCGCACACCAATACCAACAGATTTATTTGACAGCAATCCATCGAGTTTTAGACTGGACGAATGAAAATTCTCATGGACGTAAACAGATTTTCATAAGACAAATATGAAAAATTTGAAGGGTATTTTTGATTGCCGATTCTCAATAAACTATGATTTGAAACTAGGAACTCTAAAATACATGTTACATACAACTTAGTTAGAGTAAGTAGTTGTGCTGGCGTATAAATTAGATTTGAAAACTAAGCACTACCTACTACGACGGGAATTAGCTCACTACCCTACTGTCTTTTCGGTCATCAAGTTATTCTCGGTGTCATGCTCTGGGTTGCTTGTTAGTTGGTACATGTCATGAATTTTACGTCGTTCAGCTACAAATATTAGGAATTATATAGCTATATAGATAATTCTTATTATGTTATATGTATGCATTAATCACTATACCTTCTAGATCAGAATCCTCAAATTCTCGGAAACAATCATATTATGTATTTGCCGAAATGTTGACTTTTGAATACATTTCCTCCAATACATCTTGTTTAGCTCGTTGCCACAGGTAAAATAAATTAGTGTCCTCGATCTTTCCTAGCCATTTTGACTTTTTTTATGTTGCTCAAAACTTCTTATTTGTCCGTTTAAAATAGAAGTAGCATTAGCAATAAAAGAGCTCTCATTCAAAGCGGAAGAGTATGTACTGTTTTTGATACTTATATTGTGATGCAACTTTGTGTTTAAAAGCATCTCATAGTTGACAGCGTCTGGGTTCCATGGCGATATTTCACATTTACGAAATCCATTTACATGAGTATTCGTGATATTTGGAATATTGTCTACCGCCTGTTTCAACAACGGTGTAAATTCGTGCCTCTTGATGGGTTCACCAGCATGAAAGGTGCGCCACTCTATGAGATGTTTGTTCCACTGCACTTTCAACTTCCTAAAGAACGATACGTCCAATGGCTGCAGTACATGTGTAGCATTTGGGATGAGACAAACTAGTTCAATCTTTTTATCACGACACAACTCTGTGGTTTGATAAGACACGTGTGATTTATGTCCATCGACAAAAACCACAAACGGTAGAGGAATGTTCTTCTCGATAATCCACGGAAAAATACATTTTTTAAATAATAGTAGAAAGTTTCCTGGTTCATCCATCCTGACGGATTTTTATGGATAGACCAACCAGCCGGTGCGCTGTTCGCAATTTCACCAGGTAGCCATTGCTTAAGTATACGGGAACAACACTAATGGTGGCGCCAACATTCCGGCTGCGTTTGCTGAAAACAGTACAGTGTTACACTCTTTTTCGGAATTAGCGTTAGCGGAATTTTGTCCGGATTCCGCAAGCACTTTCTCCTTCGTTGGGACCATTTTTATAGACGTTTCGTCCATGTTGAAGATACGTCTTGCGTCTTGCCAAACCTCGAAAAGCTGGTTATCTTGTATGTATTGATTAATTTCCCGGAACCAATGACGAATGCTTATTTCGTTAACGCACGTTCGCTGTTTCGAAAGGGAGCTTGGAATTCTTCGAGCAATTTTCGGATGACGTCCCAGAAAATGTTTCAGCCACTTGCGCCCAGGGGCTTTCTCAGCAAACGGATTATTGGACTTGCGAGTGCAGCTTAGATAATATGCTACGGAAGTTTTCAATCGCATGGATTCTACTGGTAAACCAACTTTCGCAGAATTTATGATCCATTGTTCAATGCGATCTTCCTCTTCGTTGGTTTTCCTGGATGGCGAGAAACGAATCCGCGAGACAGTGCAGCTCTCAACGTACTTTCCGGAACAAGGTGCCTTTTTGAAGCTTGACCGACAGTTATACCTTTTCGTATATCAACAATAGCCAATTCCGCTTGCCTGATTGTGTATTACATATTTCTTCCTTTGGGCTTCATTGTATCGACCTATACGAACATTTAGGAACATGAGAAAAAATTAGTACCATATTCTACGCAAAGTATTTTGCTTCTTATTTTGTTCATTTCAACTCTGAAACCAGAATTCCGCTACATCAAATAAACAAATACTTACTGTTTGCAGCTAGATAAAAAAATGAATTTAAACTTGTTTTTTCCATATTTGAACCTATTTGAACAAACTTTTTACAGGAGCGTCTTACGCACTGCGGCTAATGGAGGCCATTTTTTGACGTTTTCGATTCTGCTGTTTATGTTTTTGTTCATATTTTTGAAATAGGTAGAAATTTATTGTTTTGTTCTCCACCCATATCGAAATATACATAAACTAGTTTCCGGTTACATTTCATTAAACCTATTATTAACAGTAAAAAACAATTTTAAAGTGTTTTAGTGTAAAAGTGCGCAGAATTAGGAACCGCGCAGAATATGGAACACTCACGGTAGTAGCGTTTACTAGTTGTCGCCATCGCGGCGATGAAATCGCTTAAGGTTTTATTTCGAAACGCTTTATATTGCTTAACGGAAACTAATAGAGAGCGTTATTTCTAAGAGAAAAAAACATACTTTTCCTGTTTAAGTAATTTACATATGGTCGGGGTTCAGCCAAACCGCACCAAGCGGCTTTTTGACTGACTTGTAATATTTTGTTAGCAAAAGGAAAACGGAAAGTATTTCATGTCAATTCATAAATACATCTGTTGTAGTATATCCTCAGTTATGGCGTTGAACGATGTTTGATGTGATTTTTGGTTAATTGAATCTGTTACACGAAAACTTTGGCAAAAAAGTTGGAAATTTTTCATTGGCGCTTGGTGTGATTTAGCAGAACCCCGACCATATCACGGTGCTCCCCTGATCGTTATTAACAAAAAAATCTCCATCAAAACTAATACCTGGAGCTGAATTCTGGGGCTATACTGCATCTCTGGACGAAATTTGAAAAAAATCGTAGGGCCCGTTTTAGAGTTACGCCCTTTTAAAGACGTAACTGCATGATATCGAAGAAAATCAATATAATATCTCAAATGCATTTTCCTCAACTTCCAAAGAGTTGTCAGCAATAAAAGTAGTATGCTGATATACCAGTTGTATACTAAAATGATGTACCAGCTTTTATTTAATGTATTAAAAACAGTATGCGTATCCAAGACGAAAAATTGGTATCGATAACGGAGCCAGGTTATCAAAATAACACTCTCCCTGGTTTCAATAATTCCAGATCAAATCAAAATTTCAAAATCTAAAATTCGTACATTTAGGGCTAGTGGTGACAATTGGCTACAAGTGCTGTCTTTGGATCCATAGTTGCCTGAAAAATTCGAACCTTGTTGATATGGAACAGCTTGTTAAAGTTAAACGATTTTGACTACGTTATTACAGGTGACCATAAGTTTATAAACCTGATAATAGCTTATTCCTAAGTAAATCCATGTCCACAACGCGAGAGACACTTGAGAGCGGCATACCCAGGACCAGGCCTGGGATTTGTCACCTTCATACAGAAAAACCATGCGACAAAACCAAAGAGAAAACAGTCACCTCCAACTAGACAACACAACCTAACCAACGTAGCTCGATACAGCGTACTACTGGTCTCTCGCTCCGACAAGACATTTTGAATCTTGTCACATACTTATTTTGTTACGATATATTTGTCGTGTGACGCTTTCCATCACGACTAAGGTTTTGCACAACCAGACGGATTAGAATAGTTGTCATGGTTATTGACAAAAAAGTTCGTCATGTCACTTTCGAATTTTGTCGCGACAAAAATTGTTGTCGTTGTCAGCAAAATGTTGTCATTATGGGTTTTACAGCAGTTGAAGCCGGCTAATATGTACGGCATAATAATAAGGTGTCGAATTTTGGTGATTTTAGTCCTCCTCCTATTTAACCAAAATGCGTCATTTAATTACATATTTAAAATGTATGTTTAAAAATCACGAATGGTTTGAATTGATCTATAGGGATCGTTCAAAAATTACGTCCATCGTTTTTCGGCATTTTCAACCCCCTCCCCCCTCCTGTCACAAACTGTCACAAATCATTGACTCCCCCTCCCCCTGTACGTACATGTGTCATTTTTATTTTGGCGATTATTTTGGTTTTTCTTTTTCGTACACTATTTTTACAATAACATAATGAGTTATGTCCCTTACTAACAGTTTGAATATGTTTTTAAAATGCAAATTGTTCCTAAAATGCTTTCAGTATATTTTCTTGTGGATGGACGTCACATAAGACAAACCCCCTCCCCCCTGTCACAAAACTCTGACCCCCCTTCCCCCTTCAAACCTTAGACGTAATTTTTGAACGGCCCCATATCCGGAAATCTTTTAAGCGGGCCATTAACACTCGAGCACACAAGCTGTTGTATTTTGAACAACATAAACCAAAAAACATGCGCTGTACATAGCATAAACAAGCCCGCATGAGCGTTTTATGACCGTACATACACTTATTACGTAAGGACTTATGGGGGGAGTACTATCATTTTCTTACTTTCCATATGAATAAAAAATAATGTGTAAGAAAACAATTTTACATGGGGAGGGGGGTTCGAAAAACACAGAAAAATGCACCGTAATAAGTGTACGCCCCCACAACAGTGCGTGCCTAGCGATTTAAATTTATATTCCTTAAAAATATTCCTTAATTGCCCCTAATGTAGGATATACGCTTAAATAAAATTCCGTATTTCTCTTATACATAAAATATTGCAGTCAACTAACCGTCTATCAGCCAATTGCTACAAACGGTGTACCGGTCAAAATCCACTGAAGTCGATATTTACGCGGAAGATTGTACTGCCGTCATACGCATATTTGTCCATGTTTGCTGGGATTTCCTATGTACATGGGACAGTTATGCGTATAACGGCAGTGTACTGCGTAAGTTTTTTTTTTTTTTTTTTTTTTTGTATCTTTATTAATGAGGTTTTCGGCCCTGGACCGGTTCGCCTCGTTACTGCGTAAGCCAAAACCACGTAAATCACAAAAACCGCGTAAAAACGACTTTATCAAAAATCGTTGTTTCGTACGCTCCGATTTTTTTTTTCAAAACCACGGAACAAAATCGGTTTAAAATACCGCATTAATCCAAAACCCGCTTGAAAAGCACGAAAACTCCATAAACCGCGTGCGTGAAAAGCGATCAAACTTGCGTTGCGTTAAATGGCTCAGTTATTCGACACTGGGAGATCTTTCTCTATGCAAGAGACACTTTTTTTTTTGTTTATGTATTATTGGGTACATAACAATGCAAAAATTGAATAAAATTTCTTATTTCTAAACAGAAAATCTGTCAAGAGAACAAAGAAATAATTAATTATAAAGTGCTCTTTTCGGTATGATATATCAAATTTGTTCGCTGCAATTGCTCCTCCACGCAGATGGATAACCAGAAGATGCGACATAACTTACTTTCTGGACCAATGTTGTGTCGTGCACAGAGTCGAAAGTGTATGCGTTGTCACACTTTTGTCGCAGATGTGTGCTCTAACAAGACATACAACAAAAGCAAATTGTCGCGGTTGGATAAAGTTGTCATCTGGTCGTGGGAATCCAGTCGTGCGACGGAAAACTGGAAGTTGACAAGTTTTTTTTGGCTGACCATATTTTTATGTATCTTGTCAGGTGTCACTGACAATCGCGACAATTCCCTGGGCCAGGACTACTGACAATATTTGTGATGACTGTGGCCGCGATACAGGTTCTAATAAAAATTGAAAAAGTCGGACATGCTGCGTAAAAATACTTCTCATTTCCAGCAAGGACAGTGATTCAATATTGTAGAAGTGTGTCCTCCTCTTCTCGCATCACGTGAACTCTTCATTTGTTAACGTTACATAAAGTGCAGTGTTAAAACGAACTGGGCAGGTTCATGGATTTAAGGAGCAGGGTTATGTCTGACACCTTAAAGGTTCGTTAAGGTCACTCCTGACGGAATCCAAATTTCAAAGTGCTCGCGTTTTCGGGGGCACATCACTCGATACGGAAGCAACGTACAACTGTCATTTTTATTTTTTTCACGCATGCTGCGGCGCAGCAAAGCTAAATCAACAAAAATGACAGTTGTGCACCGCCTCCGTATCGAGTGGTGTGCCCCCGAAAACGCAAGCACTTTGATACTTGGATTCCGTCAGGAGTGACCTTAAGCGTATAAACGGCCTTACTGGGCATACCACGATCTTCTCGATGCTGCGATTTTTGTGAAAAAATGCGGATTTGCGAAAGTTTGCTGACGTAAGTATGGATGGAGTATAGTATGGATTAGTACAGAACAAATTGAATTATATATATATATATATATATATATATATATATATATATATATATATATATATATATATATATATATATATATATATATATATATATATATATATATATATATATACTGTTTCTTGAATTCATTACATCAGTTAGCATGCACGAGAGCATTAAAAAATGACACAGATCCGTTGAAAGCATCCATTTCGCGAAAGTTATTGGTATATGAACAGTGACGGGAAATGCCATTTCGATGTCATGGAACTAATTTGTTAATAACTTTGTTTACATGTTATGCACAATTTTGTTTTTATATAAACATGTGACACCTTTCTAATATTTCATTTCTCTAAATCTGAAATTGGCGGTGTCATTAGAGCATGTTATTAATAATGGAATAAATTCCCTATGTGAATAACATCTGTGATTTTGTTTAAAGGTTTTGAAGCATTTTCAACATGTTTGCAATTCTTGCTTTTCACACAAACTTCCACTTGGATTCTATGTCGCAATTGATAAGTTCGTAGTCTCCTAGGAAAGTTTGGATCTTCCGAAGACCTCCAAACATCATATCACAAAGTTTCATATAAAAGGAATTTTTTATACATTCGGCCATGGGCAGGGATGGCACAATGAGCTTATATCGGTTTCCGTCCACTGCAACTTTAACGCCACATGTAGACCATAATATATAACATTAAATACGTCGTAGTTGTATAAAACCCAACCTTTGCAAGCTGAAATTTATTGCGAAAAAAGGGCATGTGCGCATTAAATATTGTCCATTTAGTTTAATCATGAATAAATAGGATTAATCATACTTAGTTGGCTAGAATAGAATGTAAAATAAGATGAAGCTTATCTTAATTTTTAAAGCTTCTTAGATAAACCTTATTTTACTTATAGTCGTAGTCAACACTTTTGTATAGAATTCTATTGGTTGATTAAAAAAAACTATTTTTATCGCTGACGACAACTTGGTAGTTGAAAAATATGTATTTGACGAGATGTTATACACAGAATTCTGTTTTTACACGATTTTGTTTCAATCGTATTTTGGATCTTGTAGCCTCAATTTTTGACCAAAATCCATGCAACTTGTTCTAAAACTCCTAGATAACCCAGAGAAAAATCAGATGGTTATTCATATACCTACGATAAACATTTTAGATGGGGTCAAAACTGAGAAAATGTAAATCATGCTGAAACAGAATCCTGTGCATTTCTTCGATATATAACAGTTACGGCTTAAAAAGGGCGTAACTCCAAAACGGGCCCTACGATTTTTTTCAAATTCCACCCGGAGATGCAGTAGAGCCCCAGAATTCGGCTCCAGGTATTAGTTTTGATCGAGAAATTTCTTTTTAATAACGGTCACGGGAACACCATGGCATTATGATCAGGAATTGCAAAAAAAGGTTATTCCCCTTAGGGAACGTCCACAAATTACGTAACGCTCAGAGGGGGGAGGGGGGGTTGAGCGAAGTGTGACGGTCCATACAAAAATTTCAGATGTTTCTAACAAAAGTGTGACATAGGGGAGGGGGGTTGAAAATGCCCAATTTTTGCGTTACGTAATTAATGGATTTTCCCTTAATTGTTATTTTAGATTTAATTCTTTAATAAACGAAAAATGCATCATTCGATTGGGTAGTGGATAAATCTGATTTTTGGGTATTTTCAGTATGTTAACTCTAGAAATAAATTTGGGGGTTAGCTGGTGGAGACCCGTTAGCAGATGGGTGCCATACTGACTGCCATCATGGTACTTTTCCAACTGTGTCCTTAAACCTAGACAAATGTCTTACATTCTGGGAATTCCAAGCTATATTGTGCCCTTATAAGTAGGTAGTTTGCCAACAATTGACGTCAAATTGAATGAGTTTCGTTTCGCCACCTTTGTGTACTTTTTTGTGCTAATCAAATCAATTCAAATCTTCCACTCTAAAAACAATTATTTTACGTTAACAGGAAGCAAATTTGCTTAGTTTTACAACTGTCTCCGACATGAATCAATTGTTGTTGCGTATCGTGTAGACTTCAATAAAGTCAACAGAAGCGTATGCTTTAGACTGAATCAGAAATAAAAGCATGCGAAATTTTTAAAAAGTTCCCCAGAACTCTTTTTGATACTAGTTCTGCACTAGTTAATTATTCTCAACAAATGTGAAGGAGATTGTTGTCAGCATTTGCTACGCTAAGTTTTACAAACAGTAATGATCAAACTGTCATTATCGGTCGAACTGATACACCTATAATAATTTTTCTAGCGAATATTCTACTTTATTGTATGAAAACAAATCTTGCAAATCGGTGACTCCGTTCGTGAGTTAACTTCCCGTAATCAAGGATGTTAACGATCATTCAGTAATTTGCGTTCGATCATTTAGTAGTTTGTAAATAACACATTCCAGAAGCTGAATTTCAAAATATGTGGACTTCTAGTGCGAAGGTTTTTCTACAACTTTGCCTAATGGTACATTATTAGAATTCAAATAATAACGGAGTTAGAGCGCTAGTTGCTACTAAATGATTGGAATTTTGTTATCATTTAGTCTAAGTTACTGAAACTATAGCTATAACTCCGTTACTAGTGGAATTCAAACAACGAACCATTAGGCAGAGTTGAAGAAAAACCTTCGCACTAGAAGTCCACCATACAACATATTTTGAAATTCAGCTTCTGGAATGTGTTATTGACAAACTACTAAATGATCGAACGCAAATTACTGAATGATCGTTAACATCCTTGCCCTTAATTAATATAAATTTACATGGAAGTCAATGCAGCTTTCCCGTTTTTGCCAACTTCCTTTTTTTCAATAATTAGCGCCTTTTTAATAACTTTTAATAACATTGCTTGATGTTTCCTTCTTGGTCTGCTGGCACAAGAAAATAAGATATGCGTTTTGTTAAATATCTATCTACTTTCTAAAAGTAGAAGATATATAGTTTATAGACTCCAAATATATTTCCTTTGTTAGAAGCTTTTCAACATTGTCTATTGTTGAATAAACTGCATATATCAATTTCACACAATTCCGAGAAAGCAACAAAAATTGTTTTTGACTAATTGGTACCGAATCTTCAGATTTCTTTTTTACATATCAAAACTGCAAGCAGTACTCCATGATTGCTCTACGAAGTCGTTTTTATTTTTGTAAATAATGCCGCAAACAACAATTATTTTAATGAAATAATTTTCACCGCCTCTGGTTGACTATGAATCACTTCTGAGTACCTGTCAAAAGTTTTGTAAGTCTTTTCGACAAGAAATTATGGGCTCCGTTCACGTATTTTGCCTTCCCAAGGCAAAACTGATTCATATTTGTTAAACAAATTGAAAAAACCAATTTTTTTTTTAAATTTTGTCGCATTTTCTATTTTATTAACCCAAAATTCAGGGATGTGATAATATCGGGATATCACTGTATCATAACTTCTATATTTTGCCCTTTTTATAAGCTCCTTCATTTGTAAAAACTGTTTCGGTTCTGAGCGTTTTCTTAAGCAGATGACAGGACTATTAAAAACTAAAAACACTTGTAAGGACGTGGCCAGTAGTGTGGTGAAAATCGGGTCCACTTAATTGAAGATTGGGACAAAATCTGCAATGACAGTGGATATGTTTATCTCTGCAACTTCATCTACGATTTGTGCAAATGTTCAATGCTATGCTCTGCTAATGCTAGAATTCGAATTTCTCATTTTGGCCAAAGATGTTACATTTGAAATTTCCTAAACAAATGATTCAAATAGTAACGGTACTTATGTTTATCCGGCAGCGTCAGCGATCCCATTCCCGAAAAAGGCTTAAAATCTCTTATAAATCTCTTATCTCTTAGTTGTGCCAAAAATCTATCGTAAACATTTTTGAATAGTTCATCGTATTTGAAGCAAAGAAATAAAAATAATGTTTCTACCCACAGAAAAATGCGAAGAAATGTGTGCTTGATTCCTTTATTTCGAGAAAAGAATAATTTGTTAACGTGAGATATGAAGAATGAAACATTTCCCCTTGACCATAAAAATGAGCATAATAGCTATGCCCCATGGAAGCTAATCATTCCATTTGCTGAAAATTGAGTCAGTCTAGTGTAAGTTACAAGTTTGCTTTTATTGGCACGCTTCTGATAAAATAATCTGATAACGTGATCCCAATTGATACTTGGCTTTATTTTTCTTTCGAGACGTATAAAAGCGAAATGGGTGATTTGTACGACCGCAGGTTATCTTCAACTGTTATAGGAGAATAAGATTTCAAAATGTCGCGATTGTGCATCCTTGTAAGTGTCCTGTTGGCGTCAGCATATGGCAGCGGTGAGAGAAAAAACTGAATTCAATCCAATTGTTTCATAATTGATGAAAGTGTTTTAGTTCTTCCAGAAAGTGATGCACTATTGTCAATTCTTCCAAGACCACACTACGAACAGTCCGGTGAAATAGAATCACCGAGGGGAAATCGCATTGTGGGTGGTTATGAAATTGACATTACCGATGCTCCTCATCAGGTATCCCTCCAGTCACGAGGTAGTCACATCTGTGGTGGATCGATCATATCCTCCAAATGGGTACTTACGGCGGCACATTGCACGGATGGAGCCTCCGTGTCGAATCTACGTGTTAGAGTAGGATCCACCAAACATGCCTCCGGTGGTCAAGTAATTGCCATCAGTCGCATAGTCCAGCATCCGCAGTTCAGCTACAGTACGATCGATTATGATTACTCTCTACTGCAGCTTGCAAAGACGTTGTCCTTGAACAATAGTTCTCACGTCATTACCCTGCCCGAGCAGGATGAATCCCTCCCAGATGGTACACTTTGTGAGGTCTCTGGCTGGGGAAACACCCAGGTTCGAAACCCTAGGAAATTTTAATACTGTTCGTCATTTTAATTGTATTTTTTTTATGTTTGCAGAGCATAACCCAATCTCGTGACAAGCTTCGTGCGGCCTACGTTCCATCCTACAACCAACAACAGTGCAATCAAGCATACCGTTTGTATGGTGGTGTAACAGATCGCATGATTTGCGCCGGTTTTCAACAGGGTGGCAAGGACGCCTGTCAGGGAGATTCTGGTGGTCCTCTGGTGGCCAACGGAAAGCTGGTCGGAGTCGTATCGTGGGGTTTGGGCTGTGCCCAACCCAACTATCCGGGCGTCTACTCTCGGGTGGCCGCTGCACGTGACTGGATTCGCAGTAATAGCGGTGTTTAGTGGGCTCAAACATACTTACGCGAATCATTCATGTCGATCAATGCGTGCAATTCAATGGGTCCCGATCACGGATTGTGTAGCGAGTTTGTTATATTGAACTAATAATGAAGAACGGAGAATAAAGCACTCGTAAATCACCGTTAAGTATAATGATTTCAATTTAGTAACACATTAAACCAGTGTCTGGCAGAACACGGGACACATCCTGCGGCTTTTCAAAATAATGGTTTCTCGGAAACACACGGTTCTCCAGACAGCTTAGAAATGGCTTTAGATTACCAATACGGAGACGACAAGTTTAATTCTCGGTCTGGTCAGGAATTTTGTAGTGTGAAAGGCCCTCAACTCTCTGAGCATTGTATACCATTGTGACACAAGATACAGTGGTAGTGCTATGTAGGTACTGTGGAAATGTAAAAAAAGACATTTGCATAAATCCTCACCATGTCGAGTAATTACTAAATCAGATTCAATTAGCCAAAAAAAAAACGAGTACCGGGTCACGCAAATATTAAGCTTGACGAATCCTTATTCTGTAAGCCAATGTCGAAGGAAATGGTGGCATGATGATGTATCGTTCTTTAATTACCGGTTTAGTTGAATCACCTATTCAATTTCATTGCCTCTAGAGGAAAAGAATCGGAGCGAAATCGTGATGAAGTGTGCGATAAAACTGCCTAGATGGGTGCTCTGTTCTAGAACAAAACAGTTGTCCGTACTCGACGTTTAATTTATTGCTTAAATTCATGCAACAGGTAGCAGTTGGACACAGTTACTATACAGTTTATCTAAATGGAAGCGTAGTGTGAAAATGGAGTGAAAGGAAAATTATTTCGTGCTCTTGTATTTTGGTTAATTATATACCCGTCAAAGCGTGTTAACTTTGTAGTTTATGTTTCGTTTGAGACCATTATTTTCCATCTAGGTGGCCTAATGACTGCCGTTTCTGTTTAATATTAAGAGGTTCCTATTTTAATTACCTTGCCCACACTGGGGCAGCCCTGGTTCAAACATGGAATAAACCTCTCAGTCATTGGAATGATTAAATTGACCATAGGTGTCTTCAGCGAAGTTTCAATGTACATCAATGCCGACATTTTGTTCAATATTCACCATTTGTAGCGATAATCGCATGAAAGTCCCATACGCCAAATTGGCCAAACAGCGTTTTTAAAGTGTGATTTCTTCAGAAAAGTTGCTTGTCAGTTAATTTTGATGAACCTTGCTAAAAATATCAAATTTCCAGAGCCTACTGTGATGATTTATTTGGTTATTTTGAAAAGAAAGACCAAAAAATGAAATTTGATTGGTAATTGTACTTTTTCGACACTTTTACTACTGGATATTATTCAAAATCATAGATATTGGTAAAATACATGATTAGTGGCGGTTATTCAGTTAGAAAAAATGATTTTTGACGATTAATCGTGCAAAAAAGGCTAATTCATGGTATTTTTCACATATGCCGATTATGCGATGGGGCAGAGAGGGGCAGCTGTTTTAATCGGCAATGGATAGAAAAATTCATGCCCTTTCAAACAAACACTGGTGTAGAAAATTGGTGTGTAGATATTGGTAAAATAAACGATTCGTGGCTGTCCGGAGACGAGCCAGCCTCGGGCTGAAAGTCTCCTTAATAAAGACAAAAAAAAAAACGATTCGTGGCGTTGATCCAGCTAAACAAAATGATTTTTGGCCATTAACCGTGGAAAAAAGGCTAATTTATGGTATTTTTCACATATGCCGATTATGCGAAGGGGCAGAGTTGGGCAGGTGCTTTATTCGGCAATGGACAGAAAAATGCATGCCCTTTCAAATAAACACTTTCCCTAAAACATGATATTCGATGTTTTTTCAAAATTAATTTTACTGAATGCTAGTACTGATGCTATAAAAAATACCTCCTAATGATTTTCGATTAGTTAGGAGAGTAAATAGGGGAAATGTTCCGATCTCCATCTCACTGTACATATATCCATCTCATCGCTAAACAAAGAAATACGGCACCAAATTCGTCGCTTCTTTTTGTCAACTGAAAAAAATGCTGAAAAAAATCACAAAAATAATAAACAAACCAAATTCCTTACCATTGCTTTGTTTTTGATGGGATGGAAATAGGAGCTATGAGATGAATTGGCGAACCGTTCCCCTAATTGAACAACATGGTACGATGAAATAAATTAAAATTCGCATCGCTTTTGTTTAACATATATTTAAGAACTGATGAAATATTATTATTGCCCCTCTGGAAGATAAAGTTTGTAAGACATATTCATATCGACTTAGAAGAAAATAAACAAGAAATGATATGGACATTTTATTTAGTTTTTTATACTAAACAATTGAATATTAGTACATATGTACTATTTTTACTATGCATTGTGATATTTGCAAAAAGTGTAATATATCTGCGTTTTTCCTTTTGTTTGTCTTTTTTCATATTTTACTGTTACACTTCTTTATAAAATATAAAAAACACGCAGATACATAGGACACTTTTGCAAATATCACATTATTTGCTAAAAGTGAATATGAAAATACTGGTATTGTTTAATATAAAAAGCTCGTGAACAAAAAGTAATCCATACAATATTTATAAATCTAATCTTTATCCATTTTCCTCTGGGTGAATTCAAATATTTTCAAATAATATATATAATAGCCCTGTTTGTCTGTCCGGTGACTAGCCAACCAGACGCAGCACGCGGGGAATTCCTAACAAAAAATAAAATATTTGACACTTCAATTCTTTTTTACTATCAGATGCAGAAAACAAAACCAGTGACAACCTTAGATAACCAGACACCGCATTTGATGAAAAAATCACAGACAACAGACGTTGACAATTTTGATTAAAAAAACACTTGCCATGGGCGCTACTGCGTCCACAAATAAACTATAAAATAATATCTTCCAAAGGGGAAATAACAATATTTCATTAGTTCAATCAAAGGTAATTGCCTATTTCCGGGGATTAAACCACCCGACTTGGACGTTAATTTACAATGTTTTGAAAACTCATATGTGAATATGTACGTTATGTGGAAGATATTGATTTGGAAAATGTATTGGAGGTAACCACTTTCCCTTCGATGGGACTCGAACCCATGACCCTACAGTACGCTAGACTGGTGCTTTAACCAACTAAGCTACGAAGGACCTCCGTCGGCCTTCGCAACCTAGCGGCTACTGAACGAGCTCGAGATTCCCAAATTGGACGCATAGTCAAATCACTTAGCTTACACAACCTCACTTGATCAGTACCGTTGCTGATGAAGAATGTGTATAGCCGCCAGACATTCTAAATACTCACGCTCCTCTAATGTGGACGTGTACAATACACATGTGGAAGTATTGGCTTGATAAATGGATTGCGAGTGATTTGACTATGCGTCCAATTTGGGAGCTCGTTCAGTAGCCGCTAGGTTGCGAAGGCCGACGGAGGTCCTTCGTAGCTTAGTTGGCTAAAGCACCAGTCTAGCGTACTGTAGGGTCATGGGTTCGAGTCCCATCGAAGGGAAAGTGGTTACCTCCAATACATTTTCCAAATCAATATCTTCCACATAACGTACATATTCACATATGAGTTTTCATAACATTGTAAATATTTCATTAGTTCTTATAATTATTAATTAGTTCTTATAGTTCTCATAAGTTCTTGTTAAATCATTGTACCATGTTGTTCAATTATTTACCCTCCTAGCTAATCGAAAATCATTAGGAAGTATTTTTTATAGCATCAGTACTGGCATTCAGTAAAATTAATTTTGAAAAAAATCATCGAATATCATGTCTTTGGGAAAGTGTTTATTTGAAAGGGCATGCATTTTTCTGTCCATTGCCGATTAAAACAGCTGCCCGTCTCTGCCCCATCGCATAATCGGCATATGTGAAAAATACCATAAATTAGCCTTTTTTCCACGATTAATGGCCAAAAATCATTTTGTTTAGCTTCAACGCCACGAATCGTTTTTTTTTTGTGTCTTTATTAAGGAGACTTTCAGCCCGAGGCTGGCTCGTCTCCGGACAGCCACGAATCGTGTATTTTACCAATATCTATATTTTGAATTATATCCAATAGTAAAAGTGTTGAAAAAGTACAATTACTGATCAAATTTCATTTGTTTGTCTTTCTTTTCAAAATAACCAAATAAATCATCACAGTACGCTCTGTAAATTTGAAATTTTTAGCAATGTTCATCGAAATTAAGTGATAAGCAACTTCTCTGAAGAAATCACACTTTAAAAAACACTGTTTGGCCAATTTGGCGTTTGGGACTTTTATGCGATTATCGCTAAAAATGATGAATATTGACCAAAATGTCGGCATTAATGTATATTGAAACTTCGCTAAAGATACCTATGGTAAATTTCATCATTTTAATGGCTGAGAGGTTTATTCCATGTTTGAATCAGGGCTGCCCCCAGTGCGGCGGCCCGTACGCTTTCTACTTTGTGAATATTTTAAACATATATCGCAAAAACATGATCAATTCATCCGGTCTATTTATTTATTTATCACAAATAAATAAACAAGCCAATTTGCTTTCCTTTTTGATATTAAGGAAGAAAGTTTCAAAGATTACAAATACAAATAACGTAACACTGGAGGGGACCTCCTCCTTGGTCAGGCTGAGCGAGACGATTCATACAAATAAACATAATCTTCCAAACAAAATGAATTGCGAGGTGGAGGGTGGGGGTCCAATATCGCTAATTTTAGTGTTACGTAATGTTTGAACCCTCCTCCGGGGCCCTCCTTAGCCGTGCGGTAAGACGCGCGGCTACAAAGCAAGACCATGCTGAGGGTGGCTGGGTTCGATTCCCGGTGCCGGTCTAGGCAATTTTCGGATTGAAAATTGTCTCGACTTCCCTGGGCATAAAAGTATCATCGTGCTAGCCTCATGATATACGAATGCAAAAATGGTAACTTGGCTTAGAAACCTCGCAGTTAATAACTGTGGAAGTGCTTAATGAACACTAAGCTGCGAGGCGGCTCTGTCCCAGTGGGGGATGTAATGCCAATGAAGAAGAAGAAGAATGTTTGAACGAAGCCTTATACAAGTTTTTGGTGTTAGGAGAGGACAGGGCTAGATCGTCACCCGGGGCAAGAAGAGCACCCCTTAATTTTATCGCTATTATAAATTTTATCTCTAAATATACCCACACACTATTAAACTCTAGTCCAATAAAAGACTAGACACTGAAACAATATTATAAAAATAAAATGAATCTTAAATACAGATAAATTAGCAAAAGTTGGTGAAAACTTAGGTTTTCTTATAAGAAATCAGCATCAGAAAATAAAGTTTTTTAAAACATAAACATTTGTCAATGAAAATCATCTTGACCAACTACAATTTTATATCACTTCAAAAAATATTTTAGAGCCATTTAAAATATTCACAGTGAAATGTTTGTCCATGCCTTAATAAGATTTGAATAATTTATCTAAAATGGGGAAAGATGAGCACCCCAATCAAATAATACACAAACTACTAAAACTCTTTTGGACAACCTACAATTATGATTTACTATGAGCTGAATCTGTTCAATAACGTAAATTATAAAATTTACTGAAATTTATAACTGATTTTTGTTATTCAATGTGATTTTGATGGTATCAATGAAAAATAATAACTTATCGATCCCGAAAACAGTTTTATTGTTTGAATATGTCCAATGCGCAGGGCCCTCCTTAGCCGTGCGGTAAGACGCGCGGCTACAAAGCAAGACCATGCTGAGGGTGGCTGGGTTCGATTCCCAATGCCGGTCTAGGCAATAAAGGTCTGGGCATAAAAGTATCATCGTGTTAGCCTCATGATATACAAATTCAAAAATGGTAACTTGGCTTAGAAACCTCGCAATTAATAACTGTGGAAGTGCTTAATGAACACTAAGCTGCGAGGCGGCTCTGTCCCAGTATGGGGGTGTAATGCCAATAAGAAGAAGAAGAAGAAAAATGTCCAATGCGCATTATGAGCTATTATTTTTTGATAATATTGGTGCTCTAATACATTTCATTTAGAAAAAAAAAAAAGTTTTTAGAAGGGTGCCCTTCTTATCCCGTATGGATGCTCATCTTGCCCCGTAGGTGCCAGTAGTATATTTGAACCAGTCAAGAACAAAATTTTTGTTATGTCACATTTATCGAGAATACCGTTCTTTTTTAAATTCGCGTTCTAGTCTAGTTGTCAGATAAGATGCAACGGAAAAGAACTAGGGTGGGTGTACCAATTGTCGCCATACATAAGAACAACTATTAAAAAAAAAAATAAGTAAAAGGCATGTGGGTGAACTTTATATATCAAGGGAAAGGTTTTACTTCCTGATCCTTAGGGTCTGTCTCATTTGGAGAATTAAACTTAAAAGTGACAGTTCGAATATTAAGAAATCACCCCGTTATAAGAATGGCTGGTGCTACCCAGCAATTCCAACAGGACATCGATGGAAAATGATTCGATATCTGTCAAAAGTAATCTTGCTCTGCGAGCAGGGTTATTTGATAATTATTGAAATGTCACTTTTAAGTTTAATTCCAGTTTAATTATCCAATTGAGACGGACCCTTAGAGCAGCTGTGAAAACAACAATAAAATTTGTTATTTCCCTCAAAATTATTTAATCCATGATAGGAACGCATGCACCAGTTGTGGCACTATTCTTAATTTTGGTTCCTGTGTTATCGTATCATATGAATATAATTTATCGATATGAACTTGGTTTGCGGTGATTTGATTGGCCATTTGGCATATGAAGCACTAGTGCGACAACTGGTGCTATAGCCACAACTGGTACATCTAGCCTACTGTATTGTAATGTAGAAAATCATGCTTGCTGAGAAGGTATTAAGTATCATTCTTTGGGTGCTCATCTTGCCCCGTCATACCCTACTGTTATGCGATCACTATGCTATTTCAAAACAACTTTACAAAACCATATGCATGCCTATATTTTCGTAAACTACTTCTTAGTTGTAAGTCAAATTATGCTGAAATGTTGAATGTTGGTCATATATGGCCTGAAT
This sequence comes from Armigeres subalbatus, assembly GCF_024139115.2. NCBI lineage: Eukaryota > Metazoa > Arthropoda > Insecta > Diptera > Culicidae > Armigeres > Armigeres subalbatus. The sequence goes on along the minus strand of NC_085140.1, from coordinate 409,669,299 downwards.
AACGAAAGTACCTCCTACACAAAAGATGACAGTTTTACTAAATTTTCCTCTTTTGTCAGTGTAGACAAGCATTAACAAATTTTACTTGTACTTGTAGTAAAGTACTTGTACTTGTTTTGCATCTACAACATTTTCCTTCAACAGGTCATCCAAAAATATCCTGGAGAATATGCTTTAAGGTCTATACGCGTTAAAAAAATCGATTTTGCTCCACAGTGCTCATCTGATTCTATACCATGTTTTGAGTGTCCTCTGAAAATTTGAGCTCATTTGGATTAAAACTGATTTAGCACAAGCCGTTTCAAGTTTGCATGCAAATTAGTATGGGGAAATTTATTTTTTCATTATACTGTTAATGACACTTTCCCATCAAGCACATGTTAAAAGAAAACCTACATAGCTAAAAGGAATACTCAACAGCTTTCACTCAGTGAAAACCGCATCTCAATTAATCGTTCCAATAATTAGTAATCGAATTTAATCTATACCGTGGTTTTCTGGAGCTAATTGCATAACTCATCAACAGGCAACATTGCTGCTTGTGGCGCGAAAGATAGCACACAAATTCAGGCTACTATGATGCACTGCACATTTCAGTGATGCCTTCAAAGAAGTTTAACGATCATGACTAAAGATTCACAAACTGTCTTAAAATCGATTACTAATTATTGGGGCGATTAATCAACATGCGATTTTCGTTGGGTGAAAGCTGTTGAGTATTCCTTTTAGCTATGTAGGTTTTTATTTAACCTGCACTTAATGGGGGAACGTTATTAACAGTATAATGAAAAAATAAACTTTCCCATACTAATTTGCATGCAAACTTGAAAAGGCTTGTGCTAAATCAGTTTTAATCCAAATGAGCTCAAATTTTCAGATGACACTCAGAACATGGTAAAGAATCAGATGAGCACTGTGGAGCAAAATCGATTTTTTGAACCACCCTATTGGATACGCCTTTAATAACTTTTCCGTTTCAGATCACTCAAAAATTCCGTGGAGTATAGGCCTTAAGGCAAATCGATCTTTCGTTATGCGTATTGACCTTAAGGCGTATACTTCAATTCTTAGAATTCTTGGATCGCCTGGAATGGAACATGCCTTCAATTCATATCCAATTTGGTTCAAATGACCACTCGCCCAGCTCTAATAGATGGATATTTGAGCTTTCGAAATATTCCTGCAATCTGTCAAAATTCATTCATTTTCATTTCATTTATTTAGTTAACATCTAAACAGATAACACTGAATCAACAATTTGACGCCACAATGCACGGTTCGAGGCCGCATCTCTCCATCCTCGGATACACCCCACGCTCGCCAAGTCGTTTTGCACCTGGTCTGCCCATCTCGCTTGCTGCGCTCCACGCCGTCTCGTACCTGCCGGATCGGAAGCGAACACCATCTTTGCAGGGTTGCTGTCCGACATTCTTGCAACATGTCCTGCCCATCGTACCCTTCCGGCTTTAGCTACCTTCTGGATACTGGGTTCGCCGTAGAGTTGGGCGAGCTCATGGTTCATTCTTCGCCGCCACACACCGTCTTCTTGCACACTGCCAAAGATGGTCCTAAGCACCCGTCTCTCGAATACTCCGAGTGCTTGCAAGTCCTCCTCGAGCATTGTCCATGTTTCATGTCCGTAGAGGACAACCGGTCTTACAAGCGTCTTGTACATGACACATTTGGTGCGGTGGCGAATCTTTTTCGACCGCAGTTTCTGCTGGAGCCCGTAGTAGGCCCGACTTCCACAGATGATGCGCCTTCGTATTTCACGACTAACGTTGTTGTCAGCCGTTAGCAAGGATCCGAGGTAGACGAATTCCTCGACCACCTCGAAGGTATCCCCGTCTATCGTAACACTGCTTCCCAGGCGGGTCCTGTCGCGCTCGGTTCCGCCCACAAGCATGTACTTTGTCTTTGATGCATTCACCACCAGTCCAACTTTTGTTGCTTCACGTTTCAGGCGGATGTACAGTTCTGCCACCTTTGCAAATGTTCGGCCGACAATGTCCATCTCATCCGCGAAGCAAATAAATTGACTGGATCTGTTGAAAATCGTACCCCGGCTGTTACACCCGGCTCTCCGCATGACACCTTCTAGCGCAATGTTGAACAACAGGCACGAAAGTGCATCACCTTGTCTTAGTCCCCGGCGCGATTCGAACGAACTGGAGTGTTCGCCCGAAATCTTCACACAGTTTTGCACACCATCCACCGTTGCTTTGATCAGTCTAGTAAGCTTCCCTGGGAAGCAGTTCCCGTCCATAATTTCCATATCTCTACGCGGTCTGTACTGCCGTATGCCGCCTTGAAATCAACGAACAGATGGTGCGTTGGGACCTGGTATTCACGGCATTTTTGAAGGATTTGCCGTACAGTAAAGATCTGGTCCGTTGTCGAGCGGCCGTCAACGAAGCCGGCTTGATAACTTCCCACGAACTCATTCACTAATGGTGATAGACGACGGAAGATGATCTGGGATATCACTTTGTAGGCGGCATTAAGGATGGTGATCGCTCGAAAGTTCTCACACTCCAGCTTGTCGCCTTTCTTGTAGATGGGGCATATAACCTCTTCCTTCCACTCCTCCGGTAGCTGTTCGGTTTCCCAGATTCTGACTATCAGTTTGTGCAGGCAAGTGGCCAGCTTTTCCGGGCCCATCTTGATGAGCTAAGCTCCGATACCATCCATACCAGCTGCTTTATTGGTCTTTAGCTGTTGAATGGCATCCTTAACTTCCCTCAAGGTGGGGGCTGGTTGGCTTCCATCGTCCGCTGAACTGACGTAGTCATCTCCTCCGCTGCCTTGACTTTCACTGCCTGTACTCTCCGCGCCATTCAGATGTTCCTCGTAGTGCTGCTTCCACCTTTCGATCACCACACGTTCGTCCGTCAAGATGCTCCCATCCCGGCACATTTCGGTTCGTGGTGCGATGCCTTTGCGGGATGCGTTGAGCTTCTGATAGAACTTGCGTGTTTCTTGAGAACGGCACAGCTGTTCCATCTCCTCACACTCCGCTTCTTCCAGGCGGCGTTTCTTCTCCTGAAAAGGCGGGTCTGCTGTCTCCGCTTCCGTCTATAACGTTCCACGTTCTGCCGGGTACCTTGCTGCAGCGCGACCGCCTGCGCTGCGTCCTTCTTCTTCAGAATTTGGCTGCACTCTTCGTCGAACCAATCGTTCCGTCGACTTCGACCCATATACCCGACGTTGTTCTCCGCTGCGTCGTTAATGGCTGCTTTGACTGTATTCCAGTAGTCCTCAAGAGGGGCCCCATCGAGCTCACCCTCTTCCGGCAACGCTGCCTCGAGATGCTGCGCGTATGCGGTAGCGAAATTAGGTTGCTTCAGTCGCTCTAGGTCGTACCGCGGCGGTCGTCGGTACCGAACATTGTTGATGACGGATAGTTTTGAGCGCAGTTTAACCATCACCAGATAGTGGTCAGAGTCGATGTTAGCGCCACGATATGTCCTGTCCTGTCGATAATGTCGGAGAAGTGCCGTCCATCAATCTGAACGTGGTCGATTTGTGATTCTGTCTGCAGTGGTGATCTCCAGGTGTACCGATACGGAAGGCTGTGTTGGAAGTAGGTGTAGGTTTCGTTCGTCAGCCGGTGAGCGCTGAAATTTCCAATAGTCGGTCTAAACTCCTCCTCTTGGCCAACCTGAGCGTTCAAATCTCCTATGATGATTTTGACGTCGTGGCTTGGGCAGCAGTCGTACTCACGTTCCAGTTGCGCGTATCAGTGTATCAGTGCTTCCGGAGTGTGGGCTATGGACGTTGATTATGCTGAAGTTGAAGAACCGGCCTTTGATCCTCAACCTGCACATTCTTTCATTGATCGGCCACCACCCGATCACGCGCCTTTGCATATCGCCCATCACTATGAAAGCTGTTCCCAGCTCGTGTGTGTTGCCGCAGCTCTGGTAGATGGTATGATTACCTCTAAACGTTCGCACCATTGATCCCTTCCAACAAACCTCCTGCAGCGCTACGATGCCGAATCCACGGTCCTTGAGCACACCGGCGAGTATGCGTGTGCTCCCGATGAAGTTGAGAGATTTGCAGTTCCACGAACCGAGTTTCCAATCGCTAGTCCCTTTTCGTCGCAGTGGTCTTCGCCGATGGTTCCGGTCCGTACTCTCTTTGTTGATTGTTCGTTGCTTATGATTTTTTAAAGGCTGGCAGGGCCTGACACCAAACCCCCTAAATTTCCGGAGGACCATTCCTCCTTATTTCCGGTGGACCATGGTGCACAGTTTCACTTTAGAGTCCCTCGCTGGCACTCGGACGATGATCAGCCGCCCCTAACATGGAGAACAGGCGCTGTTGTGAGCCGATCCTGACATAGAGAACAGACGCTCAATAATATTTGCACCTCTGGAGGAGCAAACCCCCTTCCCTGTCAGCATACGACCATAGTTCCCACCGGGGCTGATTACCCGATATTCCCTAAGGTTGCTCGTATCCCGGCCAGCACCGCGGGGAGGTAGGGATAGGAGTTGCTGGGTAAAGGCTAAGGACCGCGAGATGGGGTCTATTTTATTCTTTCAGGTACGCGAAGTACCAATGGTACGCTTACCCAGCATTTGCCGTGCCAATCTGTCAAAATGGTGCACGCTAAATACAGGCGGGCCTATGCATAGCATAGAATATTTAGGTGGGTGTGGTCCTCGATTTCAATCTAGGGTGAAAATCACAAAAGCATGAGGATTACTATAGTATACTCCTGGCCACGCCCATCTTCACTGTAATTTGGGAGGGGAAGGATGTGTTCATGTAGTACTTACTTAACGAGAGGCCCCCGACTCAGCGACACCCTCATAAGTACCACGGAGTTGGATATTGGGGATGGTATTCGTTGGGTCAGGATTTGCCTGTAGCTGACAATGTGACCGTGGTAGATCTTAAACCGTAATACACCACGCAAAGGTGTCTACTCAGCGTTACGGGGCGCTAAATACAGGCGGGCCTACGCACAGCAAATACGCCCGTGTGGCTTCGGCGTGTATTATTTTGATAAATCGAAGTGTCATTTAGAAAATTCAAATATCCATCTATTAGTTTCAATCACGGAATGACTTTTAGTGAGAAATAAATTAGCAGATTTTTTGCCAACTGTGTAAGACATCTCTGGTGGGCAGATCAGGTGCAAAACGACTTGGCAAGCGTGGGGCGCATTCGAGGATGGAAAGATGCGGCCTCGAGCCTTGTATTTTGGTGTCAAATTGTTGATTCAGTGTTATCTGTTTAGATGTAAACTAAATAAAATGCTGTGTGTGTACAAGCGGCAACCATATGGCGGTAGTGCGCAAGCGTCAAACACAAGCAAATCCGTTTGAAGCGCCATCGGTGGCCGATTGATCAATTACAAAAAAATTGAATCCACCGTTAAAAATGTGAACGATGGAACAAGTGTTGAGTAAGACGCCTGTTTCTATGTAGTTCCCTAATAACAAATAGCTTTTACACTTCATTCACATTTAGAGCATGAGCATGATTGACCACCCATCGTTGCTGTTCCGATAGTGCAAGGTCAGCTGTAATTAATAAAATAGACAAAGCTATGCTTTAAAACGTCTTTATTGAACGGAAGATTAGGTATAAGTAACAGAAATGAAAATTTTAATTATCATGGCATATTGCGTTTCTAACAATCAAGTTGCTATTAGAGCATGTTGATCGGTTGCCAACTCAACACCTCCCCCAATAGTCCCAGTTTGTTCCGCAGATGTTCGAACGGTCCTTCCGCTAAGCCCTTTGTGAAAAGATCAGCCACTTGCTCTGATATTGAATTGTAGAGTATTCTGAAGAAACCATCATGAATTTTCTCTCGAATAAAGTTGTATCGAATGTCGATATGCTTCATTCATTTGTGATCCCTTGGCTCTTCAGCAATCCGGATGCAAGCTTTATTGTCCTCGAGCAGTGGTATTGGATGATTGAATGAGACTCCAAGCTTCTCGAGCAGATTCTTGAGCCAAATGGCATCGCATGCAGCTTGATTCAAAGAAATGTATTCAGCCTCCGTCGATGAAAGCGACACAGTTGCTTGTTTTCTGGTCATCCTATGCTACGGTTCCGGTCTACCTTAATTTAAACTTAAACTCACCCATATCGGACATTTCGAACTGCTTTGAAAGTTTTCGTTTGAATCTATCCACTAGGTCTATTTCGTCGGAGACAAGGATGATATCGTCGATATACAACTAAAGGTAAACAACAGAACCACCTGTCCTCAAGTAGTACAAACAGGTGTCCACTCCGGAGCGCTTGAAACCGAGCTTTGTTACAAAGGGCAGTGCAGTGCTTTTTTTTCTTTAGACGACAAACGAGGCTTGGACCTTCTGGCTACCGCATATATATGTCTTCCTTCAGCATGCCGTTGAGGAAAGCAGTTCGAACATCCATTTGGTGGACATGGTTTTCTTTTCTTTTGTTCTAGCAATCGCTAGAACGGGATATAAGGTTGGAGAACAAATGCCATGATTCCATCCATTGGTTCCCTGAAATATTATATAATTCCCTGCAATAATATTTAAAACAAAAATGCACCCGAATATCATTCAAATATTGCAATAGATAAGAACAAACTAATAGCATATGATATTGATCACTTCTTACAAATAGCGCAACATGATCTGCTCCTGAAATTTTAGTGCAAAATATTGATATTGTCGTCTGATATTTCATCTCTTATATCAATCATGTCCATTTCTCATTTTGCTATCTAATTATGATTTTATATTATTGAGCTCTTTTCATCTACTCGGGTAATCGTTCCAATTTAGCGTAATTTCGCCCTATCGATGCCTTGACGAACTCCGTCTCTGCTTTCTTATTAATACATTTTGACTGGTGCTTTAACCAACTAAGCTACGAAGGACCTCCGTCGGCCTTCGCAACCTAGCGGCTACTGAACGAGCTCGAGATTCCCAAATTGGACGCATAGTCAAATCACTTAGCTTACACAACCTCACTTGATCAGTACCGTTGCTGATGAAGAATGTGTATAGCCGCCAGACATTCTAAATACTCACGCTCCTCTAATGTGGACGTGTACAATACACATGTGGAAGTATTGGCTTGATAAATGGATTGCGAGTGATTTGACTATGCGTCCAATTTGGGAATCTCGAGCTCGTTCAGTAGCCGCTAGGTTGCGAAGGCCGACGGAGGTCCTTCGTAGCTTAGTTGGTTAAAGCACCAGTCTAGCGTACTGTAGGGTCATGGGTTCGAGTCCCATCGAAGGGAAAGTGGTTACCTCCAATACATTTTCCAAATCAATATCTTCCACATAACGTACATATTCACATATGAGTTTTCATAACATTGTAAATATTTCATTAGTTCTTATAATTATTAATTAGTTCTTATAGTTCTCATAAGTTCTTGTTAAATCATTGTACCATGTTGTTCAATTATTTACCCTCCTAGCTAATCGAAAATCATTAGGAAGTATTTTTTATAGCATCAGTACTGGCATTCAGTAAAATTAATTTTGAAAAAAATCATCGAATATCATGTCTTTGGGAAAGTGTTTATTTGAAAGGGCATGCATTTTCTGTCCATTGTCGAATAAAACAGCTGCCCGTCTCTGCCCCATCGCATAATCGGCATATGTGAAAAATACCATAAATTAGCCTTTTTCCACGATTAATGGCCAAAATCATTTTGTTTAGCTTCAACGCCACGAATCGTTTTTTTTGTGTCTTTATTAAGAAGACTTTCAGCCCGAGGCTGGCTCGTCTCCGGACAGCCACGAATCGTGTATTTTACCAATATCTATGATTTTGAATTATATCCAATAGTAAAAGTGTTGAAAAAGTACAATTACTGATCAAATTTCATTTTTTGGTCTTTCTTTTCAAAATAACCAAATAAATCATCACAGTAGGCTCTGTAAATTTGAAATTTTTAGCAATGATCATCGAAATTAAGTGATAAGCAACTTCTCTGAAGAAATTTCACTTTAAAAACGCTGTTTGGCCAATTTGGCGTTTGGGACTTTTATGCGATTATCGCTAAAAATGATGAATATTGACCAAAATGTCGGCATTAATGTATATTGAAACTTCGCTAAAGATACCTATGGTAAATTTCATCATTTTAATGGCTGAGAGGTTTATTCCATGTTTGAATCAGGGCTGCCCCCAGTGCGGCGGCCCATACGCTTTCTACTTTGTGAATCTTTTAAACATATATCGCAAAAACATGATCAATTCATCCGGTCTATTTATTTATTTATCACAAATAAATAAACAAGCCAATTTGCTTTCCTTTTTGATATTAAGGATGAACGTTTCAAAGATTACCAATACAAATAACGTAACGCTGGGGGGGACCTCCTCCTTGGTCAGGCTGAGCAGGACGATTCATACAAATAAACATAATCTTCCAAACAAAATAAATTGCGAGGGGGAGGGTGGGGGTCCAAAATCGCTAATTTTAGTGTTACGTAATGTTTGAACCCTCCTCCGGGGCCCTCCTTAGCCATGCGGTAAGACGCGCGGCTACAAAGCAAGATCATGCTGAGGGTGGCTGGGTTCGATTCACGGTGCCGGTCTAGGCAATTTCGGATTGAAAATTGTCTCGACTTCCCTGGGCATAAAAGTATCATCGTGCTAGCCTCATGATATACGAATGCAAAAATGGTAACTTGGCTTAGAAACCTCGCAGTTAATAACTGTGGAAGTGCTTAATGAACACTAAGCTGCGAGGCGGCTCTGTCCCAGTGGGGGATGTAATGCCAATGAAGAAGAAGAAGAATGTTTGAACGAAGCCTTATACAAGTTTTTGGTGTTAGGAGAGGACAGGGCTAGATCGTCACCCGGGGCAAGAAGAGCACCCCTTAATTTTATCGCTATTATAAATTTTTATCTCTAAATATACCCACACACTATTAAACTCTAGTCCAATAAAAGACTCGACACTGAAAAAATATTATAAAAATAAAATGAATCTTAAATACAGATAAATTAGCAAAAGTTGGTGAAAACTTAGGTTTTCTTATAAGAAATCAGCATCAGAAAATAAAGTTTTTAAAACGTAAACATTTTTCAACGAAAATCTTGACCAACTACAATTTTATATGACTTCAAAAAATATTTTAGAGCCATTCAAAATATTCGCAGTGAAATGTTTGTCCATGTCTTAAAAAGATTTGAATAATTTATCTAAAATTGGGCAAGATGAGCACCCCAATCAAATAATACACAAACTACTAAAACTCTTTTGGACAACCTACAATTATGATTTACTATGAGCTGAATCTGTTCAGTAACGTAAATTATAAAATTTACTGAAATTTTAAACTGATTTTTGTTATTCAATGTGAATTTGATGGTATCAATGAAAAATAATAACTTATCGATCCCAAAAACAGTTTTATTGTTTGAATATGTCCAATGCGCAGGGCCCTCCTTAGCCGTGCGGTAAGACGCGCGGCTACAAAGCAAGACCATGCTGAGGGTGGCTGGGTTCGATTCCCAATGCCGGTCTAGGCAATAAAGGTCTGGGCATAAAAGTATCATCATGTTAGCCTCATGATATACGAATTCAAAAATGGTAACTTGGCTTAGAAACCTCGCAGTTAATAACTGTGGAAGTGCTTAATGAACACTAAGCTGCGAGGCGGCTCTGTCCCAGTGTGGGAGGTGTAATACCAATAAGAAGAAGAAGAAGAATGTCCAATGCGCATTATGAGCTATTATTTTTTGATAATATTGGTGCTCTAATACATTTCATTTAGAAAAAATAATTTTTAGAAGAGTGCCCTTCTTATCCGGTATGGATCCCCGTAGGTGCCAGTAGTATATTTGAACCAGTCAAGAATAAAATATTTGTTATGTCACTTTTATCGAGAATACCGTTCTTTTTTAAATTCGCGTTCTAGTCTAGTTGTCAGATAAGATGCAACGGAAAAGAACTAGGGTGGGTGTACCAATTGTCGCCATACATAAGAACAACTATTTAAAAAAAAAAATAAGTAAAAGGCATGTGGGTGAACTTTATATATCAAGGGAAAGGTTTTACTTCCCGATCCTTAGGGTCTGTCTCATTTGGAGAATTAAACTTAAAAGTGACAGTTCGAATATTAGAAAATCACCCTGTCGTAAAAATGGGTGGTACTTCCCAACAATTCCAATAAGACATCGAAGAAAAATGATTCGATATCTGGCAAAAGTAATCTTGCTCTGGGAGCAGGTTTATTTGATAATTATTGAAACGTCACTTTTAAGTTTAATTTTAGTTTAATTATCCAATTGAGACGGACCCTTAGAGCAGCTGTGAAAACAATAATAAAATTTGTTATTTTCCTCAAAATTAATTAATCCATGATAGGAACGCATGCACCAGTTGTGGCACTATTCTTAATTTTGGTTCCTGTGTTATCGTATCATATGAATATAATTTATCGATATGAACTTGGTTTGCGGTGATTTGATTGGCCATTTGGCATATGAAGCACTAGTGCGACAACTGGTGCTATAGCCACAACTGGTACATCTAGCCTACTGTATTGTAATGTAGAAAATCATGCTTGCTGAGAAGGTATTAAGTATCATTCTTTGGGTGCTCATCTTGCCCCGTCATACCCTACTGTTATGCGATCACTATGCTATTTCAAAACAACTTTACAAAACCAATGCATGCCTATATTTTCGTGAACTACTTCTTAGTTGTAAGTCAAATTATGCTGAAATGTTGAATGTTGGTCATATATGGCCTGAATAACGAAAGTACCTCCTACACAAAAGATGACAGTTTTACTAAATTTTCCTCTTTTGTCAGTGTAGACAAGCATTAACAAATTTTACTTGTACTTGTAGTAAAGTACTTGTACTTGTTTTGCATCTACAACATTTTCCTTCAACAGGTCATCCAAAAATATCCTGGAGAATATGCTTTAAGGTCTATACGCGTTAAAAATCGATTTTGCTCCACAGTGCTCATCTGATTCTATACCATGTTTTGAGTGTCCTCTGAAAATTTGAGCTCATTTTGGATTAAAACTGATTTAGCACAAGCCATTTCAAGTTTGCATGCAAATTAGTATGGGTAATTTTTTTTTTCATTATACTGTTAATGACACTTTCCCATCAAGCACATGTTAAAAGAAAACCTACATAGCTAAAAGGAATACTCAACAGCTTTCACTCAGTGAAAACCGCATCTCAATTAATCGTTCCAATAATTAGTAATCGAATTTAATCTATACCGTGGTTTTCTGGAGCTAATTGCATAACTCATCAACAGGCAACATTGCTGCTTGTGGCGCGAAAGATAGCACACACAAATTCAGGCTACTATGATGCACTGCACATTTCAGTGATGCCTTCAAAGAAGTTTAACGATCATGACTAAAGATTCACAAACTGTCTTAAAATCGATTACTAATTATTGGGGCGATTAATCAACATGCGATTTTCGTTGGGTGAAAGCTGTTGAGTATTCCTTTTAGCTATGTAGGTTTTTATTTAACCTGCACTTAATGGGGGAACGTTATTAACAGTATAATGAAAAAATAAACTTTCCCATACTAATTTGCATGCAAACTTGAAAAGGCTTGTGCTAAATCAGTTTTAATCCAAATGAGCTCAAATTTTCAGATGACACTCAGAACATGGTAAAGAATCAGATGAGCACTGTGGAGCAAAATCGATTTTTTGAACCACCCTATTGGATACGCCTTTAATAACTTTTCCGTTTCAGATCACTCAAAAATTCCGTGGAGTATAGGCCTTAAGGCAAATCGATCTTTCGTTATGCGTATTGACCTTAAGGCGTAAACTTCAATTCTTAGAATTCTTGGATCGCCTGGAATGGAACATGCCTTCAATTCATATCCAATTTGGTTCAAATGACCACTCGCCCACCTCTAATAGATGGATATTTGAGCTTTCGAAATATTCCTGCAATCTGTCAAAATTCATTCATTTTCATTTCATTTATTTAGTTAACATCTAAACAGATAACACTGAATCAACAATTTGACGCCACAATGCACGGTTCGAGGCCGCATCTCTCCATCCTCGGATACACCCCACGCTCGCCAAGTCGTTTTGCACCTGGTCTGCCCATCTCGCTCGCTGCGCTCCACGCCGTCTCGTACCTGCCGGATCGGAAGCGAACACCATCTTTGCAGGGTTGCTGTCCGACATTCTTGCAACATGTCCTGCCCATCGTACCCTTCCGGCTTTAGCTACCTTCTGGATACTGGGTTCGCCGTAGAGTTGGGCGAGCTCATGGTTCATTCTTCGCCGCCACACACCGTCTTCTTGCACACTGCCAAAGATGGTCCTAAGCACCCGTCTCTCGAATACTCCGAGTGCTTGCAAGTCCTCCTCGAGCATTGTCCATGTTTCATGTCCGTAGAGGACAACCGGTCTTACAAGCGTCTTGTACATGACACATTTGGTGCGGTGGCGAATCTTTTTCGACCGCAGTTTCTGCTGGAGCCCGTAGTAGGCCCGACTTCCACAGATGATGCGCCTTCGTATTTCACGACTAACGTTGTTGTCAGCCGTTAGCAAGGATCCGAGGTAGACGAATTCCTCGACCACCTCGAAGGTATCCCCGTCTATCGTAACACTGCTTCCCAGGCGGGTCCTGTCGCGCTCGGTTCCGCCCACAAGCATGTACTTTGTCTTTGATGCATTCACCACCAGTCCAACTTTTGTTGCTTCACGTTTCAGGCGGATGTACAGTTCTGCCACCTTTGCAAATGTTCGGCCGACAATGTCCATCTCATCCGCGAAGCAAATAAATTGACTGGATCTGTTGAAAATCGTACCCCGGCTGTTACACCCGGCTCTCCGCATGACACCTTCTAGCGCAATGTTGAACAACAGGCACGAAAGTGCATCACCTTGTCTTAGTCCCCGGCGCGATTCGAACGAACTGGAGTGTTCGCCCGAAATCTTCACACAGTTTTGCACACCATCCACCGTTGCTTTGATCAGTCTGGTAAGCTTCCCAGGGAAGCTGTTCTCGCCCATAACTTTCCATAGCTCTACGCGGTCTGTACTGCCGTATGCCGCCTTGAAATCAACGAACAGATGGTGCGTTGGGACCTGGTATTCACGGCATTTTTGAAGGATTTGCCGTACAGTAAAGATCTGGTCCGTTGTCGAGCGGCCGTCAACGAAGCCGGCTTGATAACTTCCCACGAACTCATTCACTAATGGTGATAGACGACGGAAGATGATCTGGGATATCACTTTGTAGGCGGCATTAAGGATGGTGATCGCTCGAAAGTTCTCACACTCCAGTTTGTCGCCTTTCTTGTAGATGGGGCATATAACCCCTTCCTTCCACTCCTCCGGTAGCTGTTCGGTTTCCCAGATTCTGACTATCAGTTTGTGCAGGCAAGTGGCCAGCTTTTCCGGGCCCATCTTGATGAGCTAAGCTCCGATACCATCCATACCAGCTGCTTTATTGGTCTTTAGCTGTTGAATGGCATCCTTAACTTCCCTCAAGGTGGGGGCTGGTTGGCTTCCATCGTCCGCTGAACTGACGTAGTCATCTCCTCCGCTGCCTTGACTTTCACTGCCTGTACTCTCCGCGCCATTCAGATGTTCCTCGTAGTGCTGCTTCCACCTTTCGATCAGCACACGTTCGTCCGTCAAGATGCTCCCATCCCGGCACATTTCGGCTCGCGGCACGATGCCTTTGCGGGATGCGTTGAGCTTCTGGTAGAACTTGCGTGTTTCTTGAGAACGGCACAGCTGTTCCATCTCCTCGCACTCCGCTTCTTCCAGGCGGCGTTTCTTCTCCTGAAAAAGGCGGGTCTGCTGTCTCCGCTTCCGTCTATAACGTTCCACGTTCTGCCGGGTACCTTGCTGCAGCGCGACCGCCTGCGCTGCGTCCTTCTCCTCCAGAATCTGTCTGCACTCTTCGTCGAACCAATCGTTCCGTCGACTTCGACCCATATACCCGACGTTGTTCTCCGCTGCGTCGTTAATGGCTGCTTTGACTGTATTCCAGTAGTCCTCAAGAGGGGCCCCATCGAGCTCACCCTCTTCCGGCAACGCTGCCTCGAGATGCTGCGCGTATGCAGTGGCGACATCAGGTTGCTTCAGTCGCTCTAGGTCGTACCGCGGCGGTCGTCGGTACCGAACATTGTTGATGACGGATAGTTTTGAGCGCAGTTTAACCATCACCAGATAGTGGTCAGAGTCGATGTTAGCGCCACGATATGTCCTGTCCTGTCGATAATGTCGGAGAAGTGCCGTCCATCAATCTGAACGTGGTCGATTTGTGATTCTGTCTGCAGTGGTGATCTCCAGGTGTACCGATACGGAAGGCTGTGTTGGAAGTAGGTGTAGGTTTCGTTCGTCAGCCGGTGAGCGCTGAACTTCACAATAGTCGGTCTAAACTCCTCCTCTTGGCTAACCTGAGCGTTCAAATCTCCTATGATGATTTTGACGTCGTGGCTTGGGCAGCAGTCGTACTCACGTTCCGGAGTGTGGGCTATGGACGTTGATTATGCTGAAGTTGAAGAACCGGCCTTTGATCCTCAACCTGTACACTCTCTCATTGATCAGCCACCAACCGATCACGCGCCTTTGCATATCGCCCATCACTATGAAAGCTGTTCCCATCTCGTGTGTGTTGCCGCAGCTCTGGTAGATGGTATGATTACCTCTAAACGTTCGCACCATTGATCCCTTCCAACAAACCTCCTGCAGCGCTACGATGCCGAATCCACGGTCCTTGAGCACACCGGCGAGTATGCGTGTGCTCCCGATGAAGTTGAGAGATTTGCAGTTCCACGAACCGAGTTTCCAATCGCTAGTCCCTTTTCGTCGCAGTGGTCTTCGCCGATGGTTCCGGTCCGTACTCTCTTTGTTGATTGTTCGTTGCTTATGATTTTTTAAAGGCTGGCAGGGCCTGACACCAAACCCCCTAAATTTCCGGAGGACCATTCCTCCTTATTTCCGGTGGACCATGGTGCACAGTTTCACTTAGAGTCCCTCGCTGGCACTCGGACGATGATCAGCCGCCCCTAACATGGAGAACAGGCGCTGTTGTGAGCCGATCCTGACATAGAGAACAGACGCTCAATAATATTTGCACCTCTGGAGAGGAGCAAACCCCCCCTTCCCTGTCAGCATACGACCATAGTTCCCACCGGGGTTGGTTACCCGATCTTCCCTAAGGTTGCTCGTATCCCGGCCAGCACCGCGGGGAGGTAGGGATAGGAGTTGCTGGGTAAAAGGCTAAGGACCGCGAGATGGGGTCTATTTTATTCTTTCAGGTACGCGAAGTACCAATGGTACGCTTTACCCAGCATTTGCCGTGCCAATCTGTCAAAATGGTGCACGCTAAATACAGGCGGGCCTATGCATAGCATAGAATATTTAGGTGGGTGTGGTCCTCGATTTCAATCTAGGATGAAAATCACAAAAGCATGAGGATTACTACTCCTGGCCACGCCCATCTTCACCGTAACTTGGGAGGGGAAGGATGTGTTCATGTAGTACTTACTTAACGAGAGGCCCCCGACTCAGCGACACCCTCATAAGTACCACGGAGTTGGATATTGGGGATGGTATTCGTTGGGTCAGGATTTGCCTGTAGCTGACAATGTGACCGTGGTAGATCTTAAACCGTAACACACCACGCAAAGGTGTCTACTCAGCGTTACGGGGCGCTAAATACAGGCGGGCCTACGCACAGCAAATACACCGGTGTATTACACGCCGGTGTATTTGCTGTGCGCGCGCCCGCGTGGCTCCGGCGTGTATTATTTTGACAAATCGAAGTGTCATTTAGAAAATCCAAATATCCATCTATTAGTTTCAATCACTGAATGACTTTTTATTGATTGTTAAAAATTGTGAGAAATAAATTAGCAGATTTTTTGCCAACTGTGTAGGACATCTCTGGTGGGCAGATCAGGTGCAAAACGACTTGGAGAGCGTGGGGCTCATTCGAGGATGGAAAGATGCGGCCTCGAGCCGTGTATTGTGGTGTCAAATTGTTGATTCAGTGTTATCTGTTTAGATGTAAACTAAATAAATTGCTGTGTGTGTACAAGCGGCAACCATATGGCGGTAGTGCGCAAGCGTCAAATACAAGCAAATCCGATTGAAGCGCCATCGGTGGCCGATTGATCAACTACAAACAAATTGAATCCACCGTTAAAAATGTGAACGATGGAACAAGTGCTGAGTAAGACGTCTGTTTCTCTGTGGTTCCCTAATAACAAATAGCTTTTACACTTCATTCACATTTAGAGCATGAGCATGATTGACCACCCATCGTTGCTGCTCCGATAGTGCAAGGTCAGCTGTAATTAATAAAATAGACAGAGCTATACGTTAACACGTCATTATTGGACGAAAGATTAGGTAGAAGTAACAGAAATGAAAATTTTAATTATCATGGCATATTGCGTTTCTAACAATCAAGTTGCTATTAGAGCATGTTGATCGGTTGCCAACTCAACACCTCCCCCAATAGTCCCAGTTTGTTCCGCAGATGTTCGAACGGTCCTTCCGCTAAGCCCTTTGTGAAAAGATCAGCCACTTGCTCTGATATTGAATTGTAGAGTATTCTGAAGAAACCATCATGAATTTTCTCTCGAATAAAGTTGTATCGAATGTCGATATGCTTCATTCATTTGTGATCCCTTGGCTCTTCAGCAATCCGGATGCAAGCTTTATTGTCCTCGAGCAGTGGTATTGGATGATTGAATGAGACTTCAAGCTTCTCGAGCAGATTCTTGAGCCAAATGGCATCGCATGCAGCTTGATTCAAAGAAATGTATTCAGCCTCCGTCGATGAAAGCGACACAGTTGCTTGTTTTCTGGTCATCCTATGCTACGGTTCCGGTCTACCTTAATTTAAACTTAAACTCACCCATATCGGACATTTCGAACTGCTTTGAAAGTTTTCGTTTGAATCTATCCACTAGGTCTATTTCGTCGGAGACAAGGATGATATCGTCGATATACAACTAAAGGTAAACAACAGAACCACCTGTCCTCAAGTAGTACAAACAGGTGTCCACTCCGGAGCGCTTGAAACCGAGCTTTGTTACAAAGTGCAGTGCAGTGCTTTTTTCTTTAGACGACAAACGAGGCTTGGACCTTCTGGCTACCGCATATATATGTCTTCCTTCAGCATGCCGTTGAGGAAAGCAGTTCGAACATCCATTTGGTGGACATGGTTTTCTTTTCTTTTGTTCTAGCAATCGCTAGAACAGGATTTAAGGTTGGAGAACAAATGCCATGATTCCATCCATTGGTTCCCTGAAATATTATATAATTCCCTGCAATAATATTTAAAACAAAATTGCACCCGAATATCATTCAAATATTGCAATAGATAAGAACAAACTAATAGCATATGATATTGATCACTTCTTACAAATAGCGCAACATGATCTGCTCCTGAAATTTTAGTGCAAAATATTGATATTGTCGTCTGATATTTCATCTCTTATATCAATCATGTCCATTTCTCATTTTGCTATCTAATTATGATTTTATATTATTGAGCTCTTTTCATCTACTCGGGTAATCGTTCCAATTTAGCGTAATGTCGCCCTATCGATGCCTTGACGAACTCCGTCTCTGCTTTCTTATTAATACATTTTGGGATGTAACATCCCATATTAATCTTATGACTGATGGGCGTCAGTTTTTTCTTTAAGTTCTCCTTTAGGAAGGCCACTTCCTTATTAATACCTGCGATTGCTCTCAACAAATTGAGGGTAAGTAAGGGAAAGTTTTTATGAAATTTGGCCACAATATTCTTTGATATGCAAAGAATGTTTAGGCCAAATTTGAGCTTAATCAGTCATAAAAAAAACCCTGACAATAATAGAACAAAACCTGCCAAAGCCGTCATTCCCCCTATATTTTAACTACCAATGATCTGATATTATTTTTATGAAAAAGGGTGGGAATTCTATGGAAAATGTTTGAGTGAGCCACCTTTGGAGAAATTGTTTTAGAACATCGTAAATCCGCCAATATATAAGCCTTAAATATTTCGCTAGCCTATAGAGTTTAGAATAAAATTCAGTTTCAGATTTTTTTTCTAATTTATATATTTGCAACCAATCAATATTTATGTCTTCCTCTTCTGTCCCGTGTCTACAAGTAACTTCAACGATTACTTCACTGGTTTATGGCAAATAAAACTTATCTATTCGGGTCTCATAAATATCTGCTGCATTGTAATGCACCCGCCCTCGTTTTACTTTTCAAAGTATTATAAATCCAATCTACATATGTTCCTACATTGGTAAATACTCCCGGCTGTCTGGGTTTTGCACAGGATAGACCCCACGACACTACTCCCACCTGGTAATTATTCATAGCCATTGGGCCTCCAGAGTCACCGGTGCAGGCGTCCTTACCACCCGTAACAAAACCTGCGCAGAATTGTAAATCTCCGTCCATAGTGAATTTTTTATAGAACATCCTGCACTGAACGAATGGCATTATCGGCAGTATAACGAAGTTCAAATTGACTGGGTAAGAGTCGGGGTTTTTCTTGTCTGCTTTAGGGTCCGTTTTACCCCATCCTGAAACGAGTGCATTTTCACCCTCCGTCGGAAAATGCCCCTGTGGGGGTAATCTGATACAGACTACATCTTGATTCAACTGAAACGGACCATCCAGGTTAAGCAAAGCGATATCGTTGATCAAGTGTTTTGGATGAAACTGTGCGTGAATTCGCTGCCAACGAATTTTACGCAGTTCTCCACCAATATGTCGGCGGTCCGATCCAGCACGCACTTTCATTTCTTTGTATATTGGTTCATAACCCTGAAGGCAGTGTGCGGCAGTCAAAATCCAAGTGGGAGCTATAATTGAGCCACCACAAACCAGATAACTACGCCAAATTATCGCCACCTGGTAAGGCACCTTTGCGATTTGTATTCTTTGTCCGTTAACGATTCTCCTGTGCCTAAGGTGAGTTTCATTACTCAATGGTTTACTAATCAAAGAATTCGATATTGCGGCAGAAACTATAAGAATTATGAAAAAGTAAAGCAAAGACATTTTTGTACAATGCAATGATATCTACAAACTGAGACTCAATGTAAAATAAAATGGTTTGGTAATACTGTTCGTACAAGTCAGTCAGAATCAATTTTCTTCGTTTATGATTACTTATCCACACAACCGAATAAAATCATGCCAGGCAGTTGTTTCTAATGTGAATTGAATTTGTTTACATGGCATAAATTCGCAAATCCACTGGAAATTGTAAAGCTCTCATATCCCCTCTTCGTCTTCTTTCTCTGACGCCTTGCAGCACAAGGTGATTATACATCAAATCCCGGGATGATTTTAACTCACCACATGTTTGCCAATTCTATTTCCAAAATCCAAAATCTTACATATGATTATATTTGAACAAAAAATAAGCTTAAGCTGATATTCAGCATTAATGATCAAACGTTCTGTTATTTTTTTATGACTAGATGCATATAGTGATTCTCTCCATCCATGATCTTGAAAAAAAATGTAGGTAAGAGCACGTGATTCTAAATAGCCGATTTCTGACTTTGTTGTACAATCGACTTTCTACATCTCGATATTGATTGGACCATAGAGATAGGGAGAAACAAAGAATGAAAGAAGCATTGAAATGGGAACTAAATCGAATATGTTTTAGATGTTATGAGCTTAGGCAGTGGCGCCGGGAGTGGGTGGGACAAGTAGGACATGTTCTACCCATGAAAATACCTGGGTAGGACAGTCGAGGCATTGTCCTACCCATGATTATGGTAAGAACATAGAATATGGATAACTACAACATCTAATATTGTTTCTATTTCTAGATGGAAAAAAGATATCATTTAAAAGTTTCAATGTTTGGTTTGAAAGTTTATCATATGTTAAACTGACAATCGTGGAGGTTTTCGGGATTGTAAAAGAGAAATCTATTGTGAAAGGCTCTTCAGAGTCTGTGAGGATTTTTTTTATTCCAAAAAGTGGTCAATGATGTATTGAGATTTTCCAAGAAGTCTTGAAGTTTCTAATAGTTTTTGCTCTTCCATAAAATTGTAGAAAATTTGCTGGAAGTACGTAATTATTTCTGCTAGTTCAGGGATGCTCAGAGAATTTCTGAGATTTTATTAGAATAGACAAAACAAAGATGAATATCTAAACAAGGATATAGCTTAGCTTAGTTTAGCCTAACTGTGCTAGTCAATGGTTGACTGATCAGAAATGGTGTAAATTGCGCTACGATCCAACAGAATAAAGTTTGGGATTTACGTTAGTCGGTTGCGTTTGAATCACAAACATGTGCTTCTATTTGTCGTATTGAGGCGGGTTTGCATCTGCAACGACAATAGAGGTTCGCATGCCCCCGAGCGTCCGACCAGCTGCGGTGTGTGATACTTTCTCTTTTTTCTTTTTTCTCTCTTACTTTTTCTTTTTTCTCTCTTACTTTCTCCCTTTCTTGAAAGGGTCGATTGACTGAAAGGGTCATTTGGCCAAAGGGTTATTTATCCGAAAAGGTCGTTTGGCCGAAAGGGTCATTTGGCCGAAAGGTTTATTTGGCTGAAAAGGTCATTTGGCAGAAAGGGTCATTTGGCCGAAAGGGTCATTTGGCCGAAAGGGTCATTTGACCGTAAGGGTTATTTGGCCGAATAAGACATTTGGCCGAATAGGTCATTTGAAAAGTGAGAATTTAGGAGTGAGAAGAAATGAGATGTGAGAAATGAGGCGTCTCGCTTCCCACTCCTCATTTCTCACTTTTCACAGTTAGAAGTGAAAAATGAGAATTGAGACTTATCACTCCTAATTTTTCACTTTTCAAATGACCTATTCGGCCAAATGACCCTTTCAGCCAAACGACCCTTTCGGCCAAATGACCCTTTCGGCCAAACGACCCTTTCGGCCAAACGACTCTTTTGACATAATGACCCTTTTGGCCAAACGACCCTTTCGGCCAAACAACCCTTTAGGCCAAATGACTCTTTCGGCCTAATGACCCTTCCGGTCAAATGACCCTTTCGTCCAGACGACCCTTTCGATCAAATGACCCTTTCGGCTAAATGACCCTTTCGGCCTAATGGCCCTTTCGACCAAACGACCCTTTCGGCCAAATGACCCTGGCATGATACCGATGTGCTTTTCTGCATCGGCACCATCGGCACCAAACCGTGCACTACCAACGATGAACGCTTTGGCTACCTATACATCGCCGATCGCGGTTAAAGCGGGTGACCTACACATATAAAATAATGCGTGTATGATGCATGGCAAACCGTTCTCTGCTGAAAGTGCACGTGTTGGACAACGTGTGGCGGTGCGTCGTTTCGGTATCGTGGAGTAAAATATAACGCGCCCCCATCGCAGCATTTCAGTTGCCTCATATCACATGTCGCCTGTAAAAAATCCGTGCATATTTTACGATTATGTATTTATCGTACTAAACATATGACAAATGCACATAATACAAGTATATATTTGTATAAGAATGACAAGAAATCTATTGAGAGTTTAAAAACACACAAAAATGCTGCTGGTGCAGTGCACAGGTTGCACATGCGGACGCGACGCCTCTGCATTATATGACAACAAAAATAGGATATTGGCCCGTATGAATAAAAAGTAGTAAAATCTACAATATGTAGTTACTACTTTGTAGTAAGGTCCACATGTAGTAAAGTTGCTTTGGTATGCATAATAAACTTTTTCGAACATAGTAGTAAATACTA
The DNA here is from genome assembly GCF_024139115.2 of Armigeres subalbatus. Classification (NCBI taxonomy): domain Eukaryota; kingdom Metazoa; phylum Arthropoda; class Insecta; order Diptera; family Culicidae; genus Armigeres; species Armigeres subalbatus. The sequence continues at coordinate 409,647,602 of NC_085140.1, read as the reverse complement.
ATTTCGAAAATAAAAAAGTAGTATTTACTACAAAATACATCTGTCAAAATTTGATTTGTTTATGTTTTGTTGCTGTAGTTGTTCCCTATATGTACCATTTTTATTGAAAGTTCAAATTCAAATGAAGTAAAAAAGCCTAGCATGATGGATATTTTGATTCTGGGGCCAAGAATCTTGATATTTTTCATCGCATTGCTTGAGTTCGGGAATTGAATCCAACGGTCAGTTTTTCGGCAATTTTCCGACACGCTGACGCTTGCTCTGGTATATGTATTACATTTACGCGTTTTTTAACGTAATTCATTTTTACGCAACTATTTTAAATTTGGGATCTTTGTGGGTTTTCACGCGGTTTTTTTTTAAGTTATTTTACGTGGTTTTTTATTATAGTCAGGGCAAGTAAAAAACGCAAATAATCGATTATAGTTGAAGTCATTTCAACTGTGGTTTTTGGAATCTGCTGTTTTGTGTTACACGGATGTAGAGATCGCATTTGCCGTTCGCCACTTCTCCTCGTGATTCGATTCAGTTTACAAATGTTTCGTCGAACATTTTACGTCCACTTTCAAAAATCGATACACTTAAATCGGTTTTTACGTGGGGGACATTTTAAACAACCGCGTAAAAAAAAACTTCAAGAAAATCCGTATAAAAACCCGCGTATGTCCCAAAATTTCGAAAATAATTCGTCGCATAAAAACGACCGGCGTAAAAAAACTAGTAAAAACCGACCCCATCGTATAAACTTTGATAAATAGCACTAATCGTATCGTTAATTTAATTTGCGGTGGTTATTTCAATTTGTAAACACCTTTTACTATGTAGGTAAATTTAAATCCAGGCGATGGAATAACTTTGTAGCAAGCTTCTGAGCAGACTACAAATAATTTGTAGTATTTACTGCTTTTATTCATACCAACTGTCAGCCAAGTTCCACAAAAGTAGTATGTTCGAAAATTGTAGTAAAGTAAATGTGCTTTTATTCATACCGTTTTGCTACAAAAGTAGTAAATACTACATAATTTGTAGTAAAGTGTGGATTACTACTTTTTATTCATACGGGCCATTGTATTTTCAGGACATTGAATGTCACCATATGTCATATTCACCCATGGAGCCCTCTATAGCCGTGCGGTACGATGCGCGAAATTTTCTCGTCTTCCATGGGCATAAAAGTATCATCGTGTTAGCCTCTCCATATACAAATGGTAACTTGGCTCAGAAACCTCGCGGTTGATAACTGTGGAAGAGCTTAATGAACACTAAGCTGCGAGGCGTCACTATCGCATTGGGGGATGTAATGCCAATGAAGAAGAAGAATGTCACCAAAAAATAAATGGAATAGTAAGGGTATGCGATAACACACTTTTTCCTAACGAAACGAAACGAAACGAAATTTAAAATGTCTATGTTGATTCGGATCGAATCGAAACGAAATATAGATTTATTTTCGAGACTTCGAAACGATACGAAATCAAGGTTCATTTAATTCGAAATTTTACGAAACGAAACGAAATTTTAATTGTTTTCCTCGGAATTTTTAGTTAATTGGTTTAACATTATGTACGCAATTCTGATTTCACTTTTTCGGAGTAGCCATCGGGAAAGTAAGTGCAGTCCCGAGCAATGTCTGAAAACTTAATGATAGCATATAGAAACCATATTTTGATGTTGACATGAAATTGAATTCATAATTTAATTTCAAATATAAATTATCATGATTGATTACATATTTTGATCTCATTTTGCTGTAGATTCCTTAATTGTATGAATCCGACATCAAACTGTGTACTTATTCCCGAGCAAAGCTTGAGAGCAAAACGATAACTCGTTTTGATGTTGTGAAATCGACGAATATGATTACTTAATTTGATATCTTTTTGGTCGCAGAAAAATCTTACTGTGACATCAAATCGAAAACTAATCCTGCTATCGATGCGAGCAAATCGAAAACTAATTTTGATTTTGGTTTCGATAACAAAATAAATACACAGTTTGATGTCAGATCATACAATTTAGAAATCTACAGCAAAATGAGATCAAAATATGTAATCAGTCATGATGATTCATATTTGAAAACAAATTATGATTTCAATTTGATATCAAAATCAAAATATGTTTTCTATATGGTCTCATTATGTTTTCAGACTATGCTCGGGTTTTGTCATCGGAATCAATATCTAAATTAGTTTCGATTTGCTCTCATCGATAGCAGGAATAGTTTTCTATTTGATTTCACAGTAAGATTTTTCTGCTATACGTTTTGTTATTTTAACCGTTAAAATGACCAAAAAGATATCAAATTAAGTAATCATAATCGGCGATTTCACAACATCAAAACCAGTTATCGAGTTGCTATATCACTAGAAGAATCCTGTGCACCTTTCTAAAATGCATACAGATATGTATTTCAAACTAAATTTCACAGACCCATAGTCTTATATACAATTAGCTCGACGAACTGAACTATTGTCTGTGTGTCCTTGGCATATGAGAACAGCTGTTATGGTCAGTATGAGCTGAAAACAACCATATGTAAGAAATGAACTTTCAGCAGTTTTAATGATCTTTCAACCCGTTCTGTTTTTTTTTTTTTTTTTGCTGATTACATGCAAAAATCTAGAAATGCCCACAACACTACAACGTTCCTTACATATTGTGCAACTAGTCAAAGAAAAGCTTAGCTTGATTAACTGTACACATCGTAGTTGCTAATCATGATTGGCCGAGAAGCAGCAAATACGCACACTTATTGTATACTTGCTTCGGAGTATCCAATTCATGACCAATAACAATGATGGTCACGTCCTTACAGTCAATTTAGGATTAGGAGAGGAAAATTAGTTTAACACTCATTGTTACAAGAGGCTGAGAAATGCTCTGTATCTCCGTGAGCGCTACGGGAAAGGAATCGTTGGTTAGTTGAGAAGTTAATTCATGTGAAGCTCCTTGGTAAATATTCATTGAACACGAAGTTATTTAAAAAAAGGACGAAAACTGTGTTTCAAATCAATCCAACGCAAAATCAATGTGCTCCGTTCAATAAGCTTCTACAACACTACAAATAATTTTATGCTCTTCGATGGGGACATTAGTTTTATCACTTTGAGTTTTCCCACACTAGTTGGCGTGATCATCATCAACACGATCGATTGCACACTGGTTTAACAAATTTCTGCTACGCGAGGTAGATTTTTTCACTTCACGTTCTCCTGGACTAGCTGCCGTCCAATGACCAGCAGCAACACGGTCGATTCCGCATTCATATCGTGCAAATAGTAAAAAAAATATCACAAAATTTAAATTTGAATCTTGGAAACACTGAAGACGTTTCATGGAAGAAAACTACATACGTATTTGTCGACTTAGAATGGGGTCATGTAATAAGCGTTAATAGAAAAATTTGGATACCCTAAAGTTTTGAAAACAGTTTTTTGATTTTCTTCAGCGGAGCAGCCACAATTTTTGATAATATAAAGTATGGCTTAGGTTTAAATTTGTTTCGAAATTCCGCGGAATTCCGTTAAATTTCGTCAAAGCAAGTTATTTCTAGCGAATTTTTTGTAATTTTTCGAAACGAAACGAAATCAAGAAATCAGATTTTGCCATGCTCAAATTCCGCGGAATTTCGTTTCGAACCACCTGAAACGAAATTTTTCGAAATACCGCATATGCTTATGGAATAGTTGCTACTATTAGAAAGATTGAGGCGTAACAGTATATGTATCCTCGAATCATGTTCAATAGAAAAAGTTTTTGGGTCTAGTGTATGTCGGACAATTTATTCTAGATTAATACAATCACGGAAGTACTTCTACACTTAAGTAATTCATAAAGAAAACATGCGTATATGCATAAAACACAAGTAACCAAGCAAATAAGAATAAAAAGAAGCATTAAAATAAAAATGAAATTTTAGATTCAATCAATCAAGGTTGTAGTAGATTATAATCAAATATTTTCAATTTCATAATAAATCCTAATTCAAAAATACGATAAAAAAAACTTTCTGGTGTTTTTGGCCTTACTGATTATGCCCAATCTGCGTAATAAAAGCATATCGAAATTAATTCGTTGCGGCTTAGTCATAATCACAATGTATTTCTAACTTATATACGAATCACCTTCCACAAAAACTTCTAGTGAGCTTCAAAATGTTGTCCACCGTTTCATTTCTATTACTAATAGTCATCTTGCTGCTGGAAATCATATCCCCTACTTCAGCAATCGTTGGAGGATATCTAGAGGAAATCGAAACTACGCCATGGATGGTGTCAATTTCAGTGAAGAACGTTGGTCTCGTTTGTGGTGGTGTGATTGTTTCACCTCGTTTGATCCTCACAGCAGCATATTGCGTTTTCCGCCAAAGCCCAATGGATCTCTCCATCAGGGTGGGTTCGAAATTTGCGGACAGAGACGGTTACACATTGTATCCAGAAAGCATTATCATTCATAACTACTTCGATGCATCTAGCAAGGATAATAACTTGGCGTTGTTGTGGATGTCGACAGCGTTTCGGGAAACCAATTCCGTGTCTCCCATTAAGGTAAAAACGAACGCGGATTATGTGCCCGTTGGGACACAGTGTATGATATCCGGCTATGGTCGTACAGATACATCGAATGCAGTATCTTATAGTGGTCTCAGAAGTGCGGTAATTAAAACAATGAACCGTGAAACATGCACTCAGAGATTGTACCCATGGGTTATCACAGACACGATGATTTGTGCCAGCGCAAATGGAGAAGACGGGTGCGATGGAGATGCCGGGGGTCCATTGATTTGTGCTGGTAAACTTAGTGGAATAATGTCCTGGGGCAAAGGATGCGGTCGTGAAGGAGGAATTGGAATTTACGCCGATGTGGGTAGCGCAAGAAGGTGGCTGACTGATCATGGAGTACCATAAGCATGAGCCTGCGGACGCCTATCGACGCCGAAACACGCAGAATAATATCATATGGTTGTATCGGTACATATATTGAAGATAGGGGTTATGAATGAGATTTTGAGAAAGTCTACTTTTCAAGATGTTACTAGAGAATGATTCGTAGTCAACGATATTAAGAAAATTATTTTGAGCTTTTTAGTGGAATGTCTTGAATGTTTGTTTGATAAAAAATTAAGAAAAAGAATCAATTCTGATCATAGAGCTATTTTCCATAAGACAATCTTCTCTATATAAGGTACACTGGGGGAAGTGGAAAAGGAAAAATCGATAGTGCATGTTTGAATTAGTGTAAAACCAGTTTAAATGATCTAAATGGATTCAATCAAAATGACCTATCAAAAACAGTCAATTTTGCACCAACTGTGCGGTAATTCATACCATTTTGGTCGCTTGAAATTTGTGGAAAGAGATTTAAAAATAAGGAGTTGTTTTTCCACTTAACCCAGTGGGATGGGGTAAGTGGAAACCCATTTTACCTTGATCTTCAATCGTGATGAGTAGTTACATATAACTAAAATCAATACAATAATTGCTCTGAGTATCTTTTGTGGAATGATTTCATTACCTTAACGGAATAGATACTCAAGGAATTCTCGTAATAGCTAGGGAGGGCTGGTTTTGCCTTCTCGAACACTAAGTGAACGTAAACTCTATATGTTCGCCCCAAAGATGAACTTTTTATAGGAAAAATGGGACTTACAGGGTTATAAACTAATCAACTTAGTTAAACGAATTGAGATGATGTCTGTATGTGCGTATTTGTATGTATGTGTGTGTGCAAAGCACGTTTAAAATTATCAGCTATTCTTAAGCACTTGTCCTTAACCAATTTGTTCGCATAAAATTGCATTCAACGGCGATAATTGTTATGAATAAAAAATAATGTGAATTATAGAATATATTTACCTATCAGTGCTATTTTTAACTATTTTATACATTTTTTTCATATGTAAAACATGTGAAAGGCATCAATACCGATAGGTGGATTAATCAGGCATTTTCTCATTTATATTAGTCCAATCACCACTGGAATCACAATGATAACAAAGAAGGAACATATTAAGATTCACTGCTATCGAAATAAACCCTGGAGGGAAGAAAAAATTTGAGTTATTAGAGCATTATCCACTTCCCCCGCAGTGTTTGATACCAGGGGTAAGTGTAAAATCTTTGAATTATTTGCTTTCATGATACGAACCACTACAAATTGAATGGGATTAGTTTAATTGTATTGTAATAGTAACCTGTGATATAAATTCACTTGAAAAAGGGACAATTGGTGCAAATAAGAATTGATTTTATGAATGCTAAAATCAACTTTTCGCGAAACCTTAAATTACAGTACAAGCGTTAACCGTGTTAGTGTATGTATTATACAAATTTCAACATAGTATTAGTGTGAGCATCAAAGTATATTCTTGCATAATGTTATGATGTGGTAAAAACTGTAAAGTATGTACAATTCCAATTTTTCGAGTCGATTTTTACACTTACCCCCTTTTTCCACTTCCCCCAGTGTACCTTAATAAAAATGAAATGGTCTGTGTTCGTATCCGCATAACTCGAAAACGACTGAATGGATTTTCTTCATTTCTTCAGCAAATATGTTTCCGACGGGTTTATATGATATTTTCTCATGCGAAAACCACGAGTAAGCTTGAGTAAATCGCGAAAAACTAAAATTAAGAATAGTATGGAAATTTCGCATAGGCAGTCCAAAACGTCCATTTTCGCCTACCTTGCGGGACAACGTCTGCCAGGTCGACTAGTAATCGATAATAATCATTTTATTGTCAGTGGTTTACTACAGAAAAATATTGACTAAAACCTCAAAATGTAATCTCCATAGTTTGTATTCTTATAGTAACTGCATGTACATGGAAAGGGCGGGTAAACGTTCCAATTAATGTGTATTTATTATCAAACCTTATTAGGCCTTAAGTCTCCTTATTAAGTCGTGTCTCCAGTTTGCATTGCGAGCAAAAGTGTAGGATTGCCAATCCGGAGATGGCGAGTTCGATTCTCAGTCCGGTCTAGGATGTTTTCGGGTGGAAAACATTTTCGACCCCATTGTACTTGCCACACAAGATACATACTCATGCAATGGCGGGCAAAGAAAAGCTTTCAATCAATAACTGAGGAAATGAAAATATAATACTAAGTTGAAAAGCTGGCCATGTTCCAGTTGGAATGCAGAGCCACAGAAGAAGAAGAAGAAGAAGAAGAAGAAGAAGAAGAAGAAGAAGAAGAAGAAGAAGAAGAAGCCTATATATATATAGTCTACAGAGGGACCGCAAGTCGTCATACATTCAATAAAATCGATCGACCTTCCCAAGTAACCACAAGTTCCTTTAAGAGTACGTTTTTCGCTTAAGCAGCTCAGTGAAGCTGATTAAGCGAAAAACGTACTCTTAAAAGAACTTTTGGTTACTTGGGTTGCTCATTGCGCTCCTCAACTTCTTTCTCTCGTCTCGAAGCATCCGATCACTATCAAGAACCATTTTTATCGGGCTATTGTCTGACATTCTGGCTACATGCCCGGCTTACCGGTGCACGGTGTGAACAATGGATCGTGCTTTCAACAGCTGATGCAATAAGTTTTCCATTTTTACCCCGCCAAAGATAGTACACAACACATTCTTCCGGAGTCCTTTACGAGCATTGTATAGGTCTCATGCCGGAGAGAAAAAACGGTCCAAAAAAAACGGATCGTATACTTATTACGTAAGCAATTTTTCTTCGTTTTTTCAGCCACCCTCTCCCCATGTAAGTTTTTTTTCATACAAATGATTTTTTACTTATATGGTGCATAAGAAAATGATAGACTCCCCCCTCAGCTTACGTAGCATGTGTACGACCCCCAATGGGTGTTTTGTACATATCCAGTTTGTTACTATATTGTATTCCATTCGATCGAAGTGTCTTGGGAAGTCCACGCAAGATTTTCTGGCACGACGTGTCTCCGAATTTATCTGCTGTTATCGTTTTTGATGGATACCATACGTACACGAACTCTTAAACCATTTCGATTTTGTGACTATCGATATAAACTCGTGGCGAACATTGTCTTCTCTTGAGCTCCTGGCCTCTGGAACTTGCCCTTGCACATCGCATTGCCACCTTGATCAATTGGGTTAATACCCGGAATATAGGCAATTAACTTTGAATGTACTGAACACGAGTGGCGATCTTTCTTCGCTTATGTGGTCGGGTTAGGATCTGACGACCAACTGGTACAACCTCACACAACCCCACTTCAACGACTTCAACAAGCGCCGATGCTGATTAACCTTCTGTCTGTGCTCAAAAAAACTTACGTTGTCTGTGCTCTGGGGTCAAATTGACCCCAAATTGAAATTGCTATAACTTTTTTAATGCTTGGCCAATTTTGGATTTTTGGGGCTGTTTCGAAAGGTAATTTAATCATCTTTCAGGTAGTTACAAAATTTTAACTATTGGTGGGCGGGTACATCGCGGGGAGGGGTTTTAGTGAACAAGGGTATAAAACCAGTGATTTTTCATGATTATTTAACTTATATCCGAAAATCCTACCCATTTTGAACTGCACCTTTTTTAAAAAGGTTATGCAGGAAGGCATGTGCTCTGGCATGAGGCGTTGATAAGTTTAGAACTCGGCCGCCAGGTGGTGGTATATTTGAATTCATTATTTTGGACTACTTAAGATATTCCGATATATAGAATTCTCCTCAGTGTTAATATTCTTATCGCACAAATTCAAAAATTGGAAGACGTACTCATTATATTGAGCACCGCTTTGTAGTGCTAGACATCCTGAACAATGTTGCCGAATACAACTTGAGTGTAGGTATGAGGGATCTCAAGCTAAAGCAATATTTCATATATGCAAGAATATTGCAAGTCCGCTAGCGCCGCCTATTTGTAAATTTCCTAATTATTCATTTCGTCACATGACAGTCCATTCCCACCAGACGAACTTTATTAAAGATGTCATCTTTACAAATTTCAAATTTGTGCGATAAGAATATTTACAATGAGGAAAATTCCATAGATCGGAATTACTTGAGTAGTCCAAAGTAATGAATTCAAATATACCGCCACCTGGCGACCAAGCTCTAAACTAATCAATGCCTCATATCAAAGCACACGCCTTCCTGCATAACCTTTTTGAAAAGGTGCAGTTCAAAATGGGTAGGATTCTCAGATATAAGTAAAATAAGCATGAAAAATCACTATTTTTGTACCCTTTTTACGAAAACCCCTCCCCGCGATGTACCCGTCCACCTATAGTCAATCTTTGGTAACGATGATGATTAAATTATCTTTCGAAACAGCTCCAAAAATCCAAAATTGGCCAAGCATTAAAAAAGTTATAGCAATTTCAATTTGGGGTCAATTTGACCCCAGAGCACAGACAAAGTAAGTTTTTTGAAAAAAGTATACTGTAGCGCATATTTTCAAGATTTTTGAACTGAATTTGCACCTAGGAGACAGATCTCGGCGGCTTTTACCAAACTACCAAAAATTAGGAGAATCGGTTGAAAATTTAAAAAATGGCAGCCACTCAAAGTGGCCTGGGGTCATATTGACCCCAGAGCACAGACAAAAGGTTAAGCAAGTGTGTAGGAGCCAGACGATACTAAATACTCATTCTACTTGGTTGGCATTGTACAAAAATACATATGAGAGAATTAGTTCTGAAAATGTATTGCGAGAGTTCGGGTACGTGCCCGGTTCTTTTATCAGTACCCGCTAAGTTGCGGAGGACGACGGAGATCTTTCGTAGCTTAGTAGGGAAAGTACCTGTCTAGCGTACTGGTTTCGTGGGATAAACCCCATCGAAGGGAGCGATTATCCTCCAATACCTTTTCCTAACTAAATCTATCACATGTTGTGCATCACGGTGTAGAAAAATGGATTATTATCGAAGTTTCATGTACCTCTGATTTTTTTTTCACAGAAAGTTAGGCAAGGTCATTAGAAATGAGGTACGGGGTGTTTTAAAATATTTCAACAGCAAATTTTTGAAAAAAAGTGATTTTTATTGTTTTCTTCTTTAATATAGCGTACAAAAAGACAATTGATAACCCAACAATGGATCAATCATTGTAATTTACCCCTCAAAATTGATCATATACACATTTGAAGCCTTTTTGCCTTTCTCGTATCTATATAATAGAATTTTGAAAAACATTTTAAAAGTATTTTTAGTGTTATTTTTGTGTTTTGAAATCTTTGCTGAAACAATCATCTATCTATCTATCATCTAAACATCTATCTTTGGCATCTATATTGTTCTCTGATGAATATTGTTTTTACAATTCTATCTTCTGACATTTTTTTTAAGATGACCTGCCCACTGGAGTGCGCCGTATTTTATGAGATTCAGAATGTTTTCTCTTTGATGATGAATTTTGCTTGTAATTCATGCGTATGAGCCACATTTTTGTTTGCCTCTCATCGAGTATTGTACGCAGCATCTTCTGCTAGAAAATCTTAAAGTACATAGGCTGCTTTTAACGTTTCATGTCCGTAATTGCCCACTCGAAGAATTGAGAGCGAATATAAAAAACTCAAAGGTGCAGCCCAATCGGGTTGTACGCAAAAGTGACGTAGGACTACGTAGCTATACGAAATGGATGGTATTTGTCATCATAGTTTGTGTTATTTGATATTTCACTCTCGTACAAGCTCTTTCTTCCTCATCAATTATTGGTGGCCCTGATAAGAGCCGTTTGTTTATGGTTTCGATGGGTATCTGTGAATTCCGGTTATTTCTAGTGGATGCTGAAGTCCATTTCTCTTGCTTCATTTGATAGATCCTGTAAACATTTGATAGATGAGCTTCTGTAAATAAATAAAGAAACAAGGTAAAATTATTCTCTATTAATTTCCATTTATGAGATTATCGTACGAATGCCATTAAAATTGGGTAATAAGAAGTTTTCTGCCTTCGATGAATGCTCTGTAAATGAAAATAAGAAAAATAGATAAGTTATCCATTTTTGGATTTGTCAACGAGTATCATTAATATGAGGTATCCGGGTCAATAAATGATGACAAACAAGCGGGATAATGCTAATTGGTGGGTTCTGTAATGAGAGAAGTTGAAATGAAACAATTATAGGTTTAGTGAGTTTTCACATTCAGCTATAATCACCTGAAGATCGAGAACTTCCAGTAGATCCCGACGAGTGAAACCGGAAAAAAACCAAAGTCGTTAAATTCGGTCGGTGATGTCAGAACGAGACAAAGCTGAACCGGAGCAGAGCCGAAGCGCTCAACCGGCGAAGATGAGCGGTAGGTAGGTAGCAACCAAGCTACCACGCCAAACCAAATGCCACCGAAACAGTCCATTTTCGCAATTACCTCTTCCTTTTCGTAAAATATTGGTGCTGAGAAGAACCGATTTTCTTTTCCCAATTCCCATTCCAATCACTAACTGCATCCAATCGCTTGTGTAAATTTGCAGCATTGCCACACTGCCACCCACTTCGTGCTGCTGTGTCCGCTTCGCTGCATCCGATGTCGAACCGCCTTCTGTGGAATCTCGATCAAAATGGCTCGCGCGCGCCGAACAGCAGCTTTCTTGTATTTAATAAATTAAACCCGTAAGCCCCGCCCCTTTGTGAGCTGATATAGTGTAAATATAATGTGCACTCATAACGATTAATGAAGGGGCGGGGCTAATGGGATTACTTCATTAGATATAAGAAAGCTGCTTTTCCGCGCGCGCGAGCCAGTTCGATCGGGTTTCCACAGACAACAGACCGTTCGGAGAATTATTATGAATTCTAAGAATCCAATGAAACTTTCTCGAAAGATTCTGAATTTGGTTATGAGATCAATCGTAAATAGCGAATTTGATAGCGCGTCGGAGGGAGATGATGTAGTGAATTTTAATGGATGGGATCACTAACAGCAGCCAAACTACCACGCCAAACCCGATGCCACCGAAACAGTCCATTTTCGCAATTACCTCTTCCTTTTCGTAAAATGTTGGTCCTGAGAAGAACTGATTTTCTTTTCCCAATTCCCATTCCAATCACTAACTGCATCCAATCGCTTGTGTAAATTTGCAGCATTGCCACACTGCCACCCACTTCGTGCTGCTGTGTCCGCTTCGCTGCATCGGATGTCGAACCGCCTTCTGTGGAATCTCGATCAAAATGGCTCGCGCGCGCCGAACAGCAGCTTTCTTGTATTTAATAAATTAAACCCGTAAGCCCCGCCCCTTTGTGAGCTGATATAGTGTAAATATAATGTGCACTCATAACGATTAATTAAGGGGCGGGGCTAATGGGATTACTTCATTAGATATAAGAAAGCTGCTTTTCCGCGCGCGCGAGCCAGTTCGATCGGGTTTCCACAGACAACGGACCGTTCGAAGAATTATGAATTCTAAGAATCCAATGAAACTTTCTCGAAAGATTCTGAATTTGGGTATGAGATCAATCGTAAATAGCGAATATGATAGCGCGTCGGAGGGAGATGATGTCTGTCCAAGCGACGTTCACTAATGGGTAGTTGCTGTAGGTAGAAAGTTTTCATGGATTTTATACAAAAGAAAGTTGATCTGAAATAAACTTTCTTCAAAGTTCAAAACTCAATCGTAAATAGCGAATTTGATAGCGCGTCGGAGGGAGATGATGTAGTGAATTTTAATGGATGGGATCACTAACAGCAACCAAACTACCACGCCAAACCCGATGCCACCGAAACAGTCCATTTTCGCAATTAACTCTTTCTTTTTATAAAATGTTGGTCCTGAGAAGAACCAATTTTCTATTCCCAATGTTCCTTTCCAACTAGCTGACACCACAATTTGTAATAAATTTTGATAATTTGGTGCGGGATCGCCACAGTGCTATTTTTATGGTCAATCTTTTCTTCATATGAAATTCTGGTTCGTTGAGGTTGAATGATCTGCAGCAACACTTCGAGCACCACCACCAATGCGATGGATTTTCTTTGAAAATGTTATTAGCGCCTCCATGATGCTGTGTCCGCTCCGCTACAATCGCTTTGATGCGTCTGCTATGCGTGAAATCTTGTTCAAACTGAGGATTAGATCCAAACCCGCAAGTGATTGATTTTGATGTCTGTGCTAGTGATGCATGTACGTGATTGGTTAGTTTACCTATTTCTAAACTTTTTATCAATTATCGATAATAAATAGTTGAAAATCAGTATTTTCAAATAAATACAAAGAAGCGTTGACTCATCCTTGATCGAATGGTCCAAAAAAATTGAAAATCCATCGAAAAACGGCTTAGATATTAAAGTTTAAAGTCTATCATATTTTCGTGACGGTCCCCGATTTTCGCAATCGTAAAGTGTACCCCAATATAGAAAACACAGACGTAGTCCTACGTCAAAAGAAGAATAAAAAAGCGAATTTCGTTTCCATCTGAATTCTTTTTCTTCATCTGTATGAGACCTAACTTAGACTTAAAACTGGTTATGTACGCCAGAGATAACCCAATTTAAAGCAGACATCCTTCATAGGAAACGACATTGCCAGTATTTACAACATTGTTAATGTTTGTCAGCATTTCAAAGGTAAATTTTGTTTATACATCTTCAAACATATCCCCTTTACTTTTTTAGCACAAACAACACTAAGCTTATCTCTGTCTCTGCATGTAACCATGTACTTCATCTTGGCAGAGCTTATGCATATGCTCCTAGGTTTTGCAGATGAAATTAAGCTCCTTATAAAACGATCGCAGAGTAGAGGTGGAGATTTTTGTCTCACTGAAGATTGCGATGGTGAGAAAGAACATATCCATTTACACTACCAGTATGAAGTACATTGTTACGGGTAGAAATAAAAATTACGGGTAGAAATAAATTGGAGGCGTTGAAAAAACAGTTCACATTGGAATGTTTGTGAAATGGGATAATGATTCCTAGTAACATTGTTTAGCTACTTAAGCCCAGTATCCACTTAAAAAGTAGAGAGGTTACGGAATTTTGTTCAATATTACCAAGCAGAATTTTGACAACTGATCTGCATGGAGCAAAATGTCACTTTTACTTGCGGAATAATCGAGCAGACTATTTTTCCAAAAGTAAATTGACAGCTCCCGTTAGTTTTTGTGGGAACCTTACAAATTCCCTTTTTGATTTTTGTTCTTTTCAGGTGGATAGTGTTGAAGAAATTTCATTTCAATTTTTTACTTTTCCGATTCAGTAAACGGAATTTAACATGGGATTGGGATAGAAAAAGGAATTTCTTTTGAACACGATACCAACCTTTATGTATAATGGTTTCATAGCACACCTGAAGAGTAAATCGCTATCTTCAAAAACATTATAAAATCATAATTATTGCTTGGGTGCAAAAGCGGTTTTTCACAGCTTACCAGATTACTGCTAGATTACTGTTCATAAAAGTATGAATGACCCACACAAATATGGAATCAATCAAATGTGAGACACTTGTGCTTGTAACAACAATATAGCTTCCGTAACATGCAACCAGAAATGGAGTTTGCTCTCTATATCTCCATCCAATAGCCTGTTGCGGACATGAAGCGTGTTAATCATAAGAAGCAGGCCAGTAAGGTTTTGGAGTTTTCAAGCAAAATGTGCTGCGAACAATATTCGGTAAGGTAATTGTACATGGTATGTATCCCACAAATGATGAGACACTGTATCTAGAGGAAAATATAAACCCTTTAAAATATGGCAGACTGGCAATGGGCTGGTCTCATAGTGCGAATGTCGGATGAAAGAAATGTGATTAGAACATTCAATAGAGAACCATATTTGGGCTGGAAAAAGATGATAATTGCTAAAAAAAATTGAAAATAACGCAAAAATAAAAAAAAATAATAATAAACTATGTTTAGGAAAACTTGAATTACAGAAATTGATATTTTTCAAATATTTAGATCTATTTCAAGATAGGTTTTCCATTCAAAAAAGTCTACAAATGTGTACATTTTCAATTTTGAGGATTAATTACAATGATTGATCATTTATTGGGTTATCAATTGACTTTTTGTACAGTATATCAGAGAAGAAAACAATAAAAATCACTTTTTTCAAAAAAAGCCTATGAAATATTTTAAAATACCCCGACCTCATTTCTAATGACCTTGCCTAACTTTCTGTGAAAAAAAATCAGAGGTACATGAAACTTCGATAATACCCCATTTTTTACACCGTGTGCATATGCATAATCGAGTTTCAGACATAGTAGGCACTTTGTGTATCCCGTATATCCAAGATGAAAGACGGAGACAGAAAAGTTTGCGATACTGCTCTGTTTTATGCGCGCTAGCGTTTCAAAATCATGCAAGGACCACATTCCACGGCAAAGATGCCTATATGTTATGTAATAAATGTTTACTTTTACAGTTTCTCTCCTTTGGTGGTCTATACCCACTCGACAAATAAGATGGACGATCGGTGTAAACAATGCCGGCTTAGGCCGAAAACGGAACCCTAGAACGATGGCGGTCTCAATGGGGCTTCAAGCCCTAAAACGGCGGAATTCTAAGAGAAGGAAATTTCTGGAGTGGAGTCCACCTTGGTCTTCAAAAGCGTAGCTTTCAATTACCTGACGTCCTCTATGCATTCTTCCCTTCCACAAAGTAATTTTTCCTCAACGCTCAATAATTTGGTAACTTTATTAATTAGTAATTTTACATCCATTCACTTCGAAATAATTTGTAATTGTGACCGATTCTAGATTTATCCTCCGCTGCCAAGGTCATGTCCTCCTTTTTCAGGTCAGTCACCACACATCAGAACATCAACCAAACTTCGCCACCCCTTCATGACCGCAACGGAGTCTAAAAAAAAATTGCTGCCAAAATAACCGCCCTAGCCCTCATCTTGCGTTTTTAGAATAACATC
This sequence comes from Armigeres subalbatus, assembly GCF_024139115.2. Taxonomy (NCBI): domain Eukaryota; kingdom Metazoa; phylum Arthropoda; class Insecta; order Diptera; family Culicidae; genus Armigeres; species Armigeres subalbatus. The sequence goes on along the minus strand of NC_085140.1, from coordinate 409,631,805 downwards.
CCAACCAGTTAGTCATAGCGGACTTGGTAGTCATATGGCTACTGCTTCTGCCTCATACGCAGGAGGTCGTGGGTTCAATCCCAGGTCCGTTCCATTCTCCTACTTTGTATCTTTCTCTTTATTTCTCATGTTCTAGCATAAGCTAGAACTGGAAATGGACTTCCATACCGCTTCCATTACTATTCCTATACCTTCAACTTGAGTATTCTAGCAGTAATCTGCTAGAATTGGAAATGATCTATAGAGCTCGTTTCCTACATCCAAATAGAAATTCCATCAGTAACCTTCTCCTATCTATCACATTGGCAGCTCGTTAACCAAGACGGACCTCTGTCTCTCCAACCTAACCCAGAAACTCCAACAAATTCCGCATGAACTCGTGGCAAGTGCAGAGGTATATTCGGCTTGCAGTGGGCGAGTGATTGCATCATCATTTCCTCCCCCTTCCCAACATTGACTTGCATTCTGACGTGGCAGGCGCCAGTATGACCTAACAAATGAGATCACCAGTACTTGTACATTGAAGATGTGTGCTAGTCCCAAGCAAACATCTGTTGGTTCCCTGTGCAAGAACAGCTGATCTGGTCATAATGGAGTAGCAATCAAGCTCAAGCTCAAGCTAACATCCCGACCAGTTAGTCATAACAAAATTTTATCACAATCATATCAATATGTGTTACAAATAACAAAACTTGCAATAATTTTGTTATAAATTCTCTGTCAAAAATGGAGGAAAGAAAATGTTTATGATCGTCATAACATGATTATAACATAATGTGTTATGCTTATTTATACCGAAAAAAAATTGCCTACATTTTTGGTAGATAGGAATTGGAAAGAAAACGAAGGTACCACCTTCAGTATAACTTGAACCTGCATTCAAAGTTGAACCAGCTGGACAAAGTTAATTGCCTACATTATGGATCATCACAATCTTTTCAAGAACATAATTTGTTATAGTATAAGCTATTTTCACCACTTTTTATGTAACACAACGAGTTATATTTTTGTTCAATAAATAACATATTTAGTAATATTTTTGTTAAAACTAGAAAAGATTTTGTTACAATTTTTGTTATTTTAATTACTAATGGTACATGTTTTATAACAACCGCTGTTATAAAAAACTTCTGTAACAGAATAACAAGGTCTGATATAAATCTGTTACTATCTACTGGTCGGGATATCTCAAACAAGTCCGGAGACGAGCCAGCCTCAAGACCATAAGCCAGCCATAAAGACAAAAAAAAATATCTCAAACAATACATAATCAACAAATCTAAACACAATTTTCAATGCATGCTGCAACACATGCATCTGGTTCCTGCAATTTGCTTTTTCTAGATATGTGCCTCTGAAAGCGTGCGTGGTGTAGTTTGAGACTAGAGTCTAACGGGCTTCACCGTTTAAATGTGGTGCTTTCTGTTGTTGGATTGAAGAATATGGTGGGTGTTCGGCTACGGTTTTTTATAGGCCGGAGGAGACTCATCACGCCCTGATGCTCAACTGCAGTCGCTAGCCTACTGGGAAAACCTATATACTAGATTAGAACATCCGAAGGGCATCCTCAAGAATCGACTGAGACAATAAAACGAGATAAATCCGGAGACATCCCTATAGGATTTTCCTCAAAAATTTCTGAAAGAAATGTACCTATCTCGTTTTATTGTCTCAGTCGATTATTTGACTTATTTAAGGTCGATTTTCCCAAAAACTCATAATAGTTCGAGGGATCAAAAACATGGGTTCTTTGGGAAATTTGACTTTAAAATTTAAATAAAATAAACAGTCGAATAGTCGAAAAGGCGAATTAAACTTTTCGACAGGAATAGTAAAATTAAAGAAGAAATTCCCAAAGACATTTTTGAAAGAAACCCTCAAGGAATTTTCTACAATTTTCCTATAGGAAAGAAATTCTGGAGGAATTCCTGAAGCAAATTTTGGAGGTTTTCTGAGAATTAGGAATTCATACGGATATATATTCAAACAAAATGAAACATCGGCCTATTTCCTCCCGAAGACAACCTCCGACGCGAGAAAGACGACTGCACCTGGACTCTACTTATCGTAGCTGTGTGGGACTAAATGGCCGGAACGAAATAATGATGACAGCGGCTCTCCGTGGATGCGTGTGAACGCTACCGAGATCTGACGAGAAGAGGCCGAGTCATGGCTTGATGCTCGCCGGTTGACACGTTTAAGTAGACATATTTCATCTTAAAAAATACCATCGGCGCCGACTGGGTCTCAGGCCCGCTGGGATGAGTGGCAGTCACGCTTACTAATCACCGGGATGATAATGGTGAAAATAATAAAGAAAATTTCGAGGGAGTTTCTGACGGTAATTCTAATGAAAAAAACCGAAGGATATCCTAAAGAAATTTCCGAAGGTATAAAGAAATTTCCAAAATAATTCTTGGAGAAATTTTCTAAAGTTTTCCTGAAGGAATTTCCGTAGAAATTACTGGAGGAAGTTCTTAAGGATTTCCTGCGCTAAATTCTTTTTTTGGAACTCCTTTTTTTTGAGGAATTTCTTATGGAATATTTAGAAATTCATTCGAAAATTACTAATCATAAATCATACATTTTTAGAAGAAAATTTCTAGAGGAGACGTCGAAGAAATTATTAGTGAAATTATCGAGGGAGTAGAATTTCTGAAAGTTTTGGCAAGTAGTACGAAGAAATTCCTAAAGCAATTTTCGCAGGAACTTCTAAAAGAATTCTTGAAAGATTTCTTCAAGGAATTCCCAGAAGAATTTAATAAGGAATTTCGTTGGGTTTTCCTAAAAAAAATGATTGAACTCACACAGGAACTCTTGGAGAAGTTTCTGAAAAAATCCCCCAAAAACTCGTAGAGAAATTTCCGAAGAAATTTTTAAATAAATTTCTGAAAAAGTTGCCGAAAACATCCTCAGAGAAATTTCCGAAAGAATACATTAAAGAATTTTCTAAGATTTTCCTGAAGGATTTTCCGAAGAACTTCCTGGAGCAAGTTCCTGTTTTGAATTTTCGAAGGAATTTCTTCGAGAAATTAAAGAATGTCTTCATTAAAGTGTTTTTTGTGGAGTTTGTAAGTACGCGTTCATTACTAACATTGGCAGAGGATTTTATGGAGGAATTTTAGAATGAGTTACTGTAGGATGTTTCGCAAGAATACCTGGAGAAATTTCTGGATAGATTTTCGAATTCGTTCCTTGAAATAATTCCTAGCATATTATTTGAGAATTTACGATGAAAAGTCTGGAGAATATTCTGGATAAACGCATGAAATAACACCTGGATGATAATTCCAAGAAATTTCTGAAGGATTTTCCGAATGAACTCTTGAAGTAAATTCCCATGGAATTTTTGTGAACATCCGAAGAATTATGGTGATAGAACGATTAACCCTCAAACGATTAACCCTTCCAATTCTAGTTCTTGCTGCAGACGCTGCGCTGAATTATAAATGAACCGATTACGTCAACATTGCTAGTGCCCCATCATTACAAGAACTCTAGCGCAGCAAGTGCTTTCAAATCTTTGGACACTTGGGTAATATTGAAAGATAATTTTGTAATCTGTGAAATTCAACTGAAAAACTTAATAGCTGCGGAAATACCCCAAAGATTTGTCTATACCGTGAATGAAACTTATTTGGTTACACTAATGGTTGCAAATTCAAGACCAACATTTGAAAATGCATGCAATATATATGTGGACAAAGAATCAGAAAGAATAAATTTTGGCTGTTACGCCCTTTTCAAATGTTGATCTAGAATTATAAGGATACATAGACAAGCATCTCCATCTGTTTTATTATTGACCAACTTGTTCAAATTTCATAAACTTAATCATACACCTGTTTTTTCATAAATCCAATTTCTCACTTCTGGAACGTATGTGTACACCCCAGGACTTTTTAAATTACCACAACCTTTACCCCAGGATACGATTCCCACAAGCAGCCCGGCGCAAACCAGTGGTCCTCCTGAATCTCCCTGGCAGGCATCGTCTCGCTGACCACCAGCACATATCATTCTTTCAGTAATTACACTCGGTTGCAGCAATCGTCTGCAGGTATTCGTTTCGATATACTCAACCATCGCACTTTTGATCTGGTTGTTCGACTGGTTTGGGTCCTTGGTTTTACCCCAACCGGAAACGAGACATAACATGCCGGCATAATACTTGCTATTGGAATCGGCCATGCGTACCCAATTGATAGAATCAAATATATTGGATACGCGTTGCTTCAGCTTCAGAACAGCCACGTCGTAGTCCATTGACAATGTGGGGTAGTACCGCTCACTAACAATAACTTGTTGCACTTCTCGAATCACGCCACCCTTGCTCCGAAAGCTGGAACCAATGCGAACGTCCAGATCATCCGGGCTTACTTTATAAACACAATGTGCTGCCGTTACGACCCATTCACTCGAAATTAAAGTTCCGCCACAAAAATGACCCGAATTTGGTTTAATCAAAGAAACTGTATAGGGAACATTTTGGATGAAGTCTACATATCCTCCAACAATTTTTCCTGATGTGACCCATTGTGGAAAACTGAATGCAATAAGTAAGAAAGTGATGGTTGTGGCCATTGCTACTCGATTGCTGTTATTACGATTGAACGCTGAGCATAATGTCGATTAGTCTTAATCACAGATTAAGTTATAGGGGCAATGGGGGCAACATGAGCCAACCTCAATTCAAACCTATTGACAAGTTTTATCATGTTAAAGTTATATTTAGGTATGATTTTCAAGAGAATGTACCGCATATGTCTTCACATGAAAACAGCATCAAAATTCAATTCAATCATTATTCATGCTTTTATTTGAAAACTAAATCACTATTCATGCTTTTATTTGAAAACTAATATTCATTTCAATACAATCTGCTACCACCACAGATAGATTCCGCCATTGCGATACGAACCGAACCCGAAATCAATCCGGGAACCATCGCCAACGCCACAAGCTAACTCGTACCGCCAGAAATTCATGCCGGGAATCGTCGCCGAATGCCGAATGCCATCCAAAATCGAGTATAAACCGTCGTCGATCATTGGAATCCCGACCAAAGTCAAGCCCGAGCGCCTCTGCCAAACTGGAGTCCGCTTGGACCGTCCAAAATCGAGTCTGAGACGTCGCCGATCATCGGAATTCCGACCACCGTCAAAACCGAGCGCTTCTACCAAGCTGAATGCATCTCGCGCTGTCCAAAATTGAGCCTGAACCATCGCCATCCTGTTTATCAGAAGCCGAGAAGTGCATCTGTCATCTCACCTGCGCTGCGGCCAATTCTGTCGACCACGGCGGGATAAAGTGTCGTAATCTTGTGAGTCATGCGATATTATCAAGCCTCGCCAGTTGTAGTCTGAGCGAATTCTATCCCGTGGGCAGCTTTTGAGCGTTGCTTGTCGACTTATCCACTTTGTTCCATCGATTGGCAAAACCGCAAACACATGCTGACGTGTGTACCGTGCAAACTCAAACTTCGGACGCTTAAGCACTTTCTGATGTACAATCATCCTGTTAACTCACATTTTGAATCACACCGTTTAAATCACCATTGCAATCACTAAGTACAGTATTCATCTTTAAACTACGTATTTAATATGTGCAAGATATTGCGAGGAATGTTTGCAATTTATGAAAATGTCCGGCTTCTGTTTGATTCAAACCTCGGACACCGGCGGGGTTGTATTCATATTTCGGACACAAAGATTCAAACTTCGGACACCTGATTACATCGTACCGGAAAGAATAATTGAAAACAGTTTTCACTGCACAGTTCTGACTGTCTTTTAATCATTTCATCGCATTGTTTTAACATGTCTTATTAAAATGTAACTATACTAAAACAAGCGAAAACTATTAGTCTTTCCGATCCAGCTTCACGAAACATTTCGATGAAATATTTCAGAAAATTTCCCATACGAATTGAAGCGTCCGAAGTTTGAGTGTGTCCGAATTTTGATTATCCATGTTCCCTGCTGAAGGTGAGTTTCTTCAGTGAGAGGTAGGTATTACGGTCAGAATAGTAATAGACCCTGTAATTGTCTCGTTTCATAGCTTCGGTAGCTAGCGGGTAACATATTATAACATTTAAAGTTTATAAATAAGGTTTTGACACAAAACTGCATCACAATTAACATATTTATTATAATTGAAGATTGTGCAAACATAAATATTTTTTGCATCTGGTTTACAGTTCGTCTTTGAGTGATAAAACGGCCTACTTTTCCATACCAATGAAATGGGTGCTTTAATGAACATTATGCAACTCAAATGGGTTGCATAATATTCATTATAACACTCATTTGGGTGCTATAATGAAACACCAACATAAGAACAGTCTACATTTTGCTGAATTAGCTTCGGTATGTGCTCAGATGGTGAATTATATGCGCCCCGTAATAAATTAAATAGTTTGGTGGACACAACATAAAAAAATTTCAAAGTCAAGTGCATCTATCGCTTCACGGCTTATCGAATTATGCAATGTAGCACGGTAACATGGAATCTGATTGTTCTCCGCAGCAACATAATTTATTGGCAAGAATGATCATGTGGAGTAAATTAGACTGTACCATTTTGGTACAGATTTATAAAAATTAAAGTCCATTTTTCGTCATTGCAAAAAATAGCGTGTGCAACTTGTTGCAAAACTCGATTTTTTCAGCACTCGTAGTATTTATCCAACTCGGCAAGCCTCGTTAGATAAACGTACAACTCGTGCTGAAAAAATCATCTTTTTGCAACTTGTTGCACAAACTACTATTTTAACATTCATTGGCGTAACATAAAAGGTAACACTCCATACTATAAAGCCTGTCCACGTTAAATTTCGGACACTGTGACAATGTCCAATTGATTTGTAGCCATTTTATCACTTTGGACAAGAATGAAAACACGCTGTACGAATCACATAAAGCGGAGAGATTGAGTTATCATATAAATTAATCTTCTTAGTAGTTTGTGAAAATTTTAAAAAATCGCCTTGCATGATGGATGTCCGAAATTTAACGTGGACAGGCTTTAGATCAACTATATTTGAATAACGATTTTTTGAGCTTTTCAGAACGCTTTTCTTATGCGGCTTATATTGACCCGATCACTCCTACATAGCGCGAAACACCTTCAATAATCTATAGTGAGATATACTTTGCTGAAAGTACTCCCAACCACGAACAAATTATTCTTTGTGTGATTTTGTTTCAAGGTTTAGGCGATGCTCCAAGAACTCACACTTTGAGCTCAAGTCAATTTTGTCTTTACGCAAATTTGGTTGTGTTATCATCTCAATCCCCCATTAAATATTAAGAACATTCATGATACAGATCCCATTCGATTTTGGCTACACGTTCGAAACTTTTATGTTGCCAAAATCGAATGGTTTTTGTTTCCTCATGATACTTCACTTCTTCACTTATTGTGACACTAGTGTTTACTGTGATGATTTTTTACGCGGATTTTGAAATCTAAGCGTTTTTTCCTGGAAATTCTGTTACGCAATTTTTTTCTACGATTTTTTACGTCGGTTTCGGACTCTAATCGGTTTTTATACGCGGATTTTGAAATCAAAGCATTTTTCCTTAAAATCCTTTTACGCAATTTGTTAACAGTTTTTTAAGTCAGTTTAAAGGGTCTGCCAGTTTTTTTTACGCGTAATATGACAAGCATTTACATGGTTTGTAAGCAATTTCAAAAATGACATTTTTTGTTGCCGATGTCGAATGGTTTTGTTGCCTAAATCGAATGTTGCCGAAATTGAATGCCTTTGTGGCCAAAATCGAATGTTGCCATTAAATAGGGTCTGTACTCCTCTTCGCTTCTTATATTGTGCCTTGCAACACAATTACAGCTATCCTGATCATTTCCAAAGGCTCTAAAAGATGTGTAAAATTTATGCGCAAAACAAATAGCACGTGATATCAAAGCATTCACTGCCAAAATCCATCACTTGACGGCCAAATTTTCAAAAATATCAAAGTAGCTTTTTTTCTGGAGGTGTGTTCTTCTATTTGGCGACTATTTGGCGCTTATTTTTCATTGCGACTAAAATAAGCGATGGAGTAGTTCGTCTAAGACGAATTAAGTACTGTCCATTTAATTCCACCAGTTAATTTTCGTTATCTTTGCAGATACGTATTTCAACCACAACTGTGTGGTCGAAATACGTATCTGCAAAGATAACGAAAATTAACTGGTGGAATTAAATGGACAGTACTTAATTCGTCTTAGACGGTTTAATACATTCCACTAAAAGAGCTTAATATATTTTTATGTACGGGCAGCAGGGACTATGTCCAAGGGCTTGACGATCCCTCCCCAGGCCATCTGCGAGTTGTGGGGCTTGCCTAGGATGTGGTGGGGTTTGACAGTGGGCCCTGTTAAACCTCTATAAAAAGCTGCATGTATCCGCAAGTAGGCCCCACCAAAGCGACCGTGTGCCGCTCAAAGCGCACAAGCCCAAGTCCTGGTGTTAGGTGGGACGCTAAACAGCCCTGACACGACGGCCCTCCGACGAGACAGGAGGTTTGCGCAGGCCCAATAAGCCGCCTAGAAAACCAATCATTACGAACAATATAAGAGATAATGCGACTCGATATAATCGGCAAAGACCTAGGCGACGAATACAGGATCACGATTGGAAGCTCGGAACATGGAATTGCAAGTCGCCAGGTTTCGCAGGTTGCGACAGGATGATCTACGATGAATTACATCCCCGCAACTTCGACGTCGTGGCGCTGCAGGAGATTTGCTGAACAGGACAGAAAGTGTGGAAAAGCGGGCATCGAGCGGCTACCTTCTACCAAAGCTGTGGCACCACCAACGAGCTGGGAACCGGCTTCATAGTGCTGGGTAAGATGCGCCAACGCGTGATTGGGTGGCAGCCAATCAACGCAAGGATGTGCAAGCTGAGGATTAAAGGCCGTTTCTTCAACTATAGCATCATCAACGTGCACTGCCCACACGAAGGGAGACCCGACGACGAGAAAGAAGCGTTCTACGCACAGCTGGAGCAGACATACGATGGATGCCCACTGCGGGACGTTAAAATCGTCATCGGTGACATGAACGTACAGGTAGGAAGGGAGGAAATGTATAGACCGGTCATCGGACCGGATAGTCTGCACACCGTATAGAATGACAACGGCCAGCGATGCATAAACTTCGCAGCCTCCCGCGGAATGGTAGTCCGAAGCACCTTCTTTCCCCGCAAAAATATCCACAAGGCCACATGGAGATCACCTAACCAAGAAACGGAAAACCAAATCGATCACGTTCTAATCGACGGTAAATTCTTCTCCGACATCACGAATGTCCGCACTTACCGCAGTGCGAATATTGAATCCGACCACTACCTCGTTGCAGTATGCCTGCGCTCAAAACTCTCGACGGTGTACAACACGCGTCGAAGTCGGACGCCGCGGCTTAACATTGGGCGGCTACAAGACGGTAGACTAGCCCAAGAATACGCGCAGCAGCTGGAAGTGGCACTTCCAACGGAAGAGCAGCTAGGCGCAGCGTCTCTTGAAGATGGCTGGAGAGATATTCGATCCGCCATTGGAAGCACCGCAACCGCTGCACTAGAGACGGTGCCCCGGATCAGAGAAACGACTGGTATGACGGCGAATGTGAGCAGTTAGTGCAAAAGAAGAATGCAGCATGGGCGAGATTGCTGCAACACCGCACGAGGGCGAACGAGGCACGATATAAACAGGCGCGGAACAGACAAAACTCGATTTTCCGGAGGAAAAAGCGCCAGTAGGAAGATCGAGACCGTGAAGAAACGGAGCAACTGTACCGCGCTAATAACACACGAAAGTTCTATGAGAAGTTAAACCGTTCACGTAAGGGCCACGTGCCACAGCCTGATATGTGTAAGGACATAAACGGGAACCTTCTTACGAACGAGCGTGAGGTGATCCAAAGGTGGCGGCAGCACTACGAAGAGCACCTGAATGGCGATGTGGCAGACGAAGATGGCGGTATGGTGATAGACCTGGGAGAACGCGCGCAGGACATAATTCTACCGGCTCCGGATCTCCAGGAAATCCAGGAGGAGATTGGCCGGCTGAAGAACAACAAAGCCCCTGGGGTTGACCAACTACCAGGAGAGCTATTTAAACACGGTGGTGAGGCACTGGCTAGAGCGCTGCACTGGGTCATTACCAAGATTTGGGAGGAGGAAGTTTTGCCGCAGGAGTGGATGTAAGGTGTCGTGTGTCCCATCTACAAAAAGGGCGATAAGCTGGATTGTAGCAACTACCGCGCAATCACATTGCTGAACGCCGCCTACAAGGTACTCTCCCAAATTTTATGCCGTCGACTAGCACCAACTGCAAGGGAGTTCGTGTGGCAGTACCAGGCGGGTTTTATGGGCGAACGCTCCACCACGGACCAGGTGTTCGCCATTCGCCAAGTACTGCAGAAATGCCGCGAATACAACGTGCCCACATCATCTATTCATCGACTTCAAAGCCGCATATGATACAATCGATCGGGACCAGCTATGGCAGCTAATGCACGAACACGGTTTTCCGGATAAACTGACACGGTTGATCAAAGCGACGATGGATCGGGTGATGTGCGTAGTTCGAGTTTCAGGGGCATTCTCGAGTCCCTTCGAAACCCGCAGAGGGTTACGGCAAGGTGATGGTCTTTCGTGTTTGCTATTCAACATCGCTTTGGAAGGGGTAATACGAAGAGCAGGGATTAACACGAGTGGTACAATTTTCAATAAGTCCGTCCAGCTATTTGGTTTCGCCGACGACATAGATATTATGGCACGTAACTTTGAGAAGATGGAGGAAGCCTACATCAGACTGAATAGGGAAGCTAAGCGGATCGGACTTGTCATCAACACGTCGAAGACGAAGTACATGATAGGCAGAGGTTCAAGAGAAGACAATGTGAGCCACCCACCGCGAGTTTGCATTGGTGGTGACGAAATCGAGGTGGTAGAAGAATTTGTGTACTTGGGCTCACTGGTGACTGCCGAAAATGACACCAGCAGAGAAATTCGGAGACGCATAGTGGCTGGAAATCGTACGTACTTTGGACTCCGCAAGACGCTCCGATCGAATAGAGTTCGCCGCCGTACCAAACTGACAATCTACAAAACGCTAATTAGACCGGTAGTCCTCTACGGACACGAGACCTGGACGATGCTCGTGGAGGACCAACGCGCACTTGGAGTTTTCGAAAGGAAAGTGCTGCGTACCATCTATGGTGGGGTGCAGATGGCGGACGGTACGTGGAGGAGGCGAATGAACCACGAATTGCATCAGCTGTTGGGAGAACCATCCATCGCTCACACCGCGAAAATCGGACGACTGCGATGGGCCGGGCACGTAGCCAGAATGTCGGACAGTAACCCGGTGAAAATGGTTCTCGACAACGATCCGACGGGCACAAGAAGGCGAGGTGCGCAGCGGGCAAGGTGGATCGATCAGGTGGAAGATGACTTGCGGACCCTCCGTAGACTGCGTGGTTGGCGACGTGTAGCCATGGACCGAGCCGAATGGAGAAGACTCTTATATACCGCACAGGCCACTTCGGCCTTAGTCTGAATAAATAATAATAATAATATTTTTATGTAACAGAGGTAAATTTAATAGTTTTAAGCAGGTTTTAGTACCTCAAACTCAGCAAAATATCTTCAGCTTTTTGGGCACTCACCGTTAACTAATTTACTTGCAACAAGCTGCATTTGACGGGAAATCCTACACCATTGTTTCATTTGGCTCAATTGGACTAGGGTCTTTAAAGTTAATGTCAAAAACAAATGATAATGTACAAAAAGGCACCATTATCGCTAGGTTGATTATTCTGGGTATTCCTATTTAATATTCTATTAGCATTTCTACAGCTATTATTTGAAAGCTTTACAATGCCTGAATCTGTCGTAACGACTTGTGTTGACCTAATGCGAATCAAATACCATTTAATCCAATTTCCACGAACTGGTGATTTCCGATAAAATACATTCCGATTATAATTTAAATTACAACTTACTTTCACAGAACTTTGATAGTCACACACTCGCAGTATTGAAATGACGATACTTACTGTAGTTAGTTTTATCCTTTTGTTGAACTGTATCAAATGGACGATAGCCAGTACCGATTCACGAATTATTGGTGGTTATGAAACTAAAATTGAGGATGTTCCCTATACAGTTTCGCTTATTATGAAAAACTATGGTCATTTTTGTGGCGGTACTATAGTCTCGCGCATATACATTGTTACGGCGGCGCACTGTGTGTATGATAAGATACCTGCTGATATTACCGTTCGTGCCGGGTCCACTTTCAAGAACAAGGGTGGTAAGATCCGAGAAGTCAAGAAAATTATCATACATCCAAAGTATGGTAAAGATGTATCACTGGACTTTGACATTGCGTTATTGGAACTGAAAAAATATTTGGGGAAAACTGACTTCATCGACTCGATACCCATAGCCCACCATTTGGAAATGTTGTTCAAAAGACAATCTAAATGCATTGTTTCGGGTTGGGGGAAAACCAGGAAAAACGATAGTCGGTTCCAGCCTTTGAAGAGTGCCAAAGTACGAATTGTTGACGAAATACAGTGCCAGAAAGCACTGACTCGGAAGACGATTACCTTCAATATGGTCTGCGCTGGAGGCGACAAGGACGACGCCTGTCAGGGAGATTCGGGTGGCCCAATGGTATGCAACGGGAAGCTTGTAGGGGTGGTCTCCTTCGGTGAAGGTTGTGGCACATTGGGTAAACCTGGAGTATATGCGTACGTTCCTCAAATGTGGGAGTGGCTCACTGGTTATATTGGGGACGGGAATTGGGTTGATATTGAATAAATTGCTAAGACAGTCTTAGAATATAATTTTAAATTATTTAGTTTTATTTGATTAGTTATGAAAGTTCAAAGAACGCGCCCGCATATTCTTCCTTCATACATTAGATTACCTTAGTTGATAACATAGATAAAATTAGTGCCAACATTTAAATTCTTTACCGATCCATTGGTGAGGAATAACTGCTTTTTATCCACGTCAATGCTGAATGTGCCATTTTCAATGGTCAACTTGCCGTTACGGTAGTCCTGGAAAGTTGGTGGCTTTCTTGGGCCAAGAATTGGATCTTCAAAACGCAGAATTTCCAATGCCGATAGGTCAGCTGTAATGAAAATTTTAATAAAATTATGTTAATTTCATTTAGAACAAGGTTACGCTGGAACAATTATGTTTTGCCTTGAGAAAACATGCGTGTATTAATTTATTTGATGTTATTCATGCTGATGTCAAAGCATCAAATTTATAGGCTCAAGCATACGAATCGCGATATCGCGTGATTTGTAGACTACTTATTATAACAAGAAAAGAAACAGAAGCGATTCTAAACTAGACTGTGATAGAGTTATGCAGGTAGACGAAAATTAAACACATCTTGTTTCAGTGAGTTGAGAATAAGAGAATGAAAATTTTATTCATTCATCACAACAAGGTAAATATGTTACACCTAGAATGGTTACACCGCTCTTCGGCAATATTGCTATGTTGCTTTGATATACTGCCCCTATTCGCATAAGCGTCCCATGTCAGTTTTCTTCAACTTGAGTAATACGCCGTTGAATTTTTCAAACTTGTTTTACATGGAGAAATACAAAAAAATCTAATAAATTGATAAAACCTGCAATCTTCCTGAAAATTTGGCATAATATTCGTTTTTTGTATACATTGCTATGGAGCTATGAAATGGACAATAATTATATTTATTTTTTGTGCAGAAGTGTTTCAAAGTCTGGAATGTGACTGTTATGCGAATAAATAGCAAGATGGGACAACACAAGTGGGTTTTAATTTTCAAATTTCTAGAACAAAGTCTATTATTTTATCAGTTTTTCTTAAAGCTGAGGTCATTTTAAGCTTATTTCTGGAAGAAAATCAAAATCGTCAAAAATCGACATGGGACTCTTATGCGAATCGCGGCAGTATAGATTATGTTGCTTCTCAACATTGACTAACCGTACACCAAGGATCTGTCCATATACCACATATACCAGGTTTTGGTCAGTTTTGGATAACCTCCTCCCCCCGCCATGGATACCCTACTATATGAACCATGGGCATTCGCCAACCCCCCCCCCCCCCTCAACATTATCCACGTGGTGTATGGATCGCCACGAAATTACTTCTTTTAGTTGTTTTCAGGGACTACCAGCAATATCACTTGATAGAGAAACTTGATGTAATGGTTCTCGTTTTTACATCTCATTTTCAAGGTTTCACTGGAAATGATGCATATGACATCTAATGTTAACATTCGGTATATCAAGTATTATATGTGGCTCATAGTCTGATGGCAAATAGAACACTGTGAAAGACCTCGACAGCTGAACGTAAAAAATACGAACGAGGTAGCATTTGCAACTCAGCCAAAAAAATCCCAATTAAATTTTCGGCAAAATGTGTCATTCCGCGATATGGTCAGTTTCCGCGCAATGTACATTCCGCGAAATGATTTTCCGGAATATGTCGCATTCCGCGGAATGGGACTCCGCGAAATAGCATTCCACAGTGTGTCACTTATTTATTTATTTATTTTGCTTATTTCATCTGACTGTGTCGTCTACATGAAAACTTAAAACTTAAGATAAAATATCGATTGTATAACATTTCACCGAAAACTACTTCGCGGAATTCATTTTCGCGGTTGAACATTTCGCGGAATAACATTTGGCGGTTTGTAACTTTTCGCGGTACGACATTTGGCGGATTGTACCTTTTCGCCGAATGACTTTTGGCGGAATGTACCATTTCGCGGAATGCACCATTTCGCGGAATATTAGTAATAATAGCTTAGTGTTCATTCAGCACTTCCACAATTATTACTGTAAGGGGATTCTAAGCCTAGTTACCTTTTTTTTGCATTCGTAACACGATATTAAGACGTTGAGACTTTTATGCATAAAAAAGTTTTTTTTACCGATAAATTTCCTAGACCGTTGAACCCAGAAGTTGAACCCAGCCTCCTAGTCTATGCTGAGTCTTGCTTGGCAGCCACGCATCTTCCCGCACAGCTAAAGAAGGCCTCTCAGAACATGTACAAGTAATTTTTGAAATTTCAATTGCCCCTTACAAAGCCTTCATTATATCTGGCAGACGGACTCCTCTTTTTACTTTGTTACGAATAGGAATTTTTCTGAATAATCCTTTATTTGTTCCTTTCGCCTTATACCGAGAAAACGTATTCAGTTTAACATGGAATCATATCCTCGTTTCGCTTTGTACCGGGCAGAGCAATCATTGAAAGAACGCATTACCCCTTCCTTCGCGTTATACCAGGCAGACGCATCCTTTTATAGAAGCATTACCCCTCCCTTCGCCTACCTGGCAGATGCGTCCTTTCGTCTTATACCGGGCAGATGCATTCATTCTAAGAAGGCATTAACCCTTTCTTTGCCTTATGTAGAGCAGACGCGTTTTTTTAAAGAACGCTTTATCTCCTCCTTTCACCTTCTACTGGGCAGACGCTTCCATTTAACGAAGGCATTTCCCCTTTCTTCGCGGGCAGACGCAACAATTTAAATAAGGCGGGCATTGCATTGTTACACTTCTCTTCACCTTTTACAGGGCGCACGCGTTCTTTTAAAGAAGGCATTATCAACTTTTTTCCCCTTAAACCGGGCAGATGCATCCATTTAAAGAAGGCGTTACCCCTCCCTTCGCCTTAAACCGGGCAGACGCGTGCTTTTAAAGAAGGCATTATCAACTCCCTTTGCCTTATACCGGGCAGACGCATCTATTTAAATAAGGTATTATCATCTCCTTTCGCCCTATACCGGACAGATGCATTCATTTTAAGAAGGCGTTACCCATCCCTTCGCCTTAAACCGGGCAGACGCGTTCTTTTTGGCATTATCAACTTCTTTCGCCTTATACCGGGCAGATGCATCCATTTAAAGAAGGCGTTACTCCTCCCTTCGCCTTATACCGGGCAGACGCGTGCTTTTAAAGAAGACATTATCAACTCCTTTCGCCTTATACCGGTCAGACGCATCCATTCAAAGTAGACATTATCTTTTCCCTTTGCTTCTTACCGGGCAGACGCGTTAATTCATAGAAGGGACTACCTTCTTTCTTTTCTTTATACCGAGCCAACGTGTCCATTTCAAGAAGGCATTGTTCCCTGGTATAACGATCGTATGCGGTCATTCAAAGAAATTATTACCTTCTTTCATTGCTATAAATCACAATCCGGATTGCATGTAATTAAGCAGAAATCGGTAAATATTTCAATAATAATTATTCTAACTGAATTCCGCCAAATGGCATTCCGCGGAATGACTTTCGGTGAAAAGGTACATTCCGCGAAATGTCTTTCGGAAAAAAGGTGCATTCCGCAAAATGTGTTTCGGAGATTTGGTACATTCCGCGGAATGTCGTACCGCGAAATAAAATTCCGCGATATGTTTTTCGGCGAAATAGTATACAACCTAAAATATCTGTTTAGCCGAAACGCGGATGAACTGATGTTGAAGTCGAATTGTTCCGACACCTCGTTGAAATGGCGGATCATAGCGACAAAGCAGCTATTCGCAGCATAATTGGTGTTATGCCTTTCTTCGAAGAGCAAATCTCGAGGTCGAAGGGATCGTGAGGGTGGATACAATGGAATTTTTGCCAACAAATCTGGCACGTCGTACTCGGATAACAGAAGTTTGGCGATGAAAACGGCTTGCGCCTCGTTTCTCCGCTTATCAAGAGTATCTAGCCAGCGATCTAGACAGCGATCAGCATATGGTGGTAAATTCAGCGGGTCCGTCCATGGGAGATGGCGCAGGGCATATCGTACGAACTTGCGTTGCACAGCTTCAAACAGCTTGATATGGATTCCAGACAGCAGAAGCAAATTCGAGTTGAGAGCGTACCAATGAGTAGTAGAAGGCTTTGTAGCATAAATGATCGCGGAATTCATTTGAGATTTCAAAAATAAAACCAAGCTGACGATTCGCTTTGTCGATCGTAGTTGAAAAATGACGTCTGAAAGTTAGCCTGTCATCCAACACGACGCCTAGATCTTTAACATGATTCATACGTTGTAAAGTTGTACCTGCGATACTGTAATCGAAAACCACGGTTTCGGCAGTGCGATGAAAGCTTATTACGCAGCACTTTGAAACAGCCAGGACCATCATATTACGCTCACACCAGCATTTGAATAAATCCAAGAGCTTCGCAATTCTTGGCAGTCCGCCAGATTTCGAATAACGAGGTATAATTTGAGATCGTCTGCAAACATCAATAGCAGGCCTCCACGCTGCAGGATAAAAGTTACGTCATACAACCATTATGCTAATCTTAAGTCAAGGATAAAACTATAGCAGCTTTTTCGATAATATATGCGATGATTTTCCTCTGGCTCGAATGAAACCTCCTTGACAGCATTGTCCATTATGCAAAGCTTCAAAGCTAGATTTTATTTCATATTATTAATTGATAAGGGGCCCTCCTTAGCCGTGCGGTAAGACGCGCGGCTACAAAGCAAGACTGTGCTGAGGATGGCTGGGTTCGATTCCCGGTGCCGGTCTAGGAAATTTTCGGATTGGAAATTATCTCGACTTCCCTGGGCATAAAAGTATCATCGTGTTAGCCTCATGATATACGAATGCAAAAATGGTAACCTGGCTTAGAAACCTCGCAGTTAACCGCCATTTTAC
This sequence comes from Armigeres subalbatus, assembly GCF_024139115.2. NCBI lineage: Eukaryota > Metazoa > Arthropoda > Insecta > Diptera > Culicidae > Armigeres > Armigeres subalbatus. Next base: position 409,614,108 of record NC_085140.1, on the reverse strand, counting down.
AACATGCATGTTTTCCATTTTTCTGTTAAAGAGCTCGATGAGTAGTACTCGTTAACACCATTTTTGGAAAATGGCGTTTAAGTCACTTTTTTAGATTACGGCAGTGTGAAAGTGCTTAATGAACACTAAGCTGCGAGGCGGCTCTGCCCCAGTGTGGGGATGTAATGCCAATAAGAAGAAGAAGATTATTAATTGATATTTTCGTATATATAATTCAACTTACAAACTAGTTTCTAAGCCAAGACCCAGAGCAACATCTCAACTCTTAAACTACTGCAATATAAATCAATATTCTAGTATGGGGCTGTCCATATACCACTTGGAAAGTTTAGTGGAGAGGGGGTGTATGGAGAATGTCCACGGTTCATATACATTTTTGAAAATTTATATGAGTTGTCCACGCTGGGGGAGGGGGGTATCAAAACCTGTCCACGTGGTATATGGACAGCCTATATGCATGTATGTGCCTGTATTTCCAGTTATAAATCCAGTGTTGTCAGTTTCACTGATAACTTCAACTCTTCTTAACAACATATATACCTATATATAATAATAAAGATGTCTTATGTAAAACACATATTTGAAGATGTCCTATGTGAAAGATAGCGGAATTTAAGACTTTCATACATGATGTTTCGAAAGTTAAAACTTTTTTCTAATACACCATCCAAACATTGCCCTTTTTCCTAAAATGTGGTTCATATTACAGATGGAAACGATATATTAGGAAATTATGATTTGTGTGAACTAAAAATCATAAAGCAAAATCTAAGCAAAGTTCCAGGGTCGAAATGTAGGGGCATCCATCCGACTAAATAATGAGTACTGACGGGTGTCTGATACCGTTATCTGCATATTTTTAACAATGGATGCATGCTTCTATTGATCAATTGATTATATTTCATCAAACCAATAACGATATTCAATCATGACAACCAACCAACCAAACATGAGCAAAATTATAACCACTTTTGCGCGAAATTAGGAATAATCCTATTTTCATGCGCGAAATAAGGAACATACAATGATCTCAGACTCACACCGTATTTTTTTATATAGCAGCAAATTTGGCAAGTAACATTTTTTTGAGAACACAGAGTCATTATGTGATGCAGTTTGTTACTGTTACTGTTAGTGTTCCCAAATTGGCAGTAACAAATGTCGCAACCTGCGAAGCCTAGCGACTTGCAGTTCCATGTTCCAAGCTTCCAATCGTGATCCTTTATTCGTCGCCTAGGTCGTTGCCGATTGTATCGAGTCGTATTATCTTCTATGTTGTTCGTAATAGTTGTTTTGGGCCTGCGCAAACCTCCTGTCTCGTCGGAGGGCCGTCGTGTCAGGGCTGTTTAGCGTCCCACCTAACACCAGGACGGGAACCTTCTTACAAACGAGCGTGAGGTGATCCAAAGGTGGCGGCAGCACTACGAAGAGCACCTGAATGACGATATGGCAGACAACGGTGGCGGTATGGTAATGAACCTAGGAGCACGCGCGCAGGACATGCGACTTCCGGTTCCAAATCTCCAGGAAATCCAGGAGGAGATCGGCCGGCTGAAAAACAACAAAGCCCCTGGAGTTGACCAACTACCAGGAGAGCTGTTTAAACACGGTGGTGAGGCACTAGCTAGAGCGCTGCACTGGGTGATTACCAAGGTTTGGGAGGATGAGGTTCTGCCGCAGGAGTGGATGGAAGGTGTCGTGTGTCCCATCTACAAAAAGGGCGATAAGCTGGATTGTAGCAACTACCGCGCAATCACATTGCTGAACGCCGCCTACAAGGTACTCTCCCAAATTTTATGCCGCCGACTAACACCAATTGCAAGAGAGTTCGTGGGGCAGTACCAGGCGGGACGTGGACGCTCTACCACAGACCAGGTGTTCGCCATACGTCAGATATTGCAGAAATGCTGCGAATACAACGTGCCCACACATCTATTTATCGACTTCAAAGCCGCATATGATACAATCGATCGGGACCAGCTAATGCACGAAAACGGATTTTCGGATAAACTGATATGGTTGATCAAGGCGACGATGGATCGGGTGATGTGCGTAGTTCGAGTTTCAGGGGCATTCTCGAGTCCCTTCGAAACGCGTAGAGGGTTACGGCAAGGTGATGGTCTTTCTTGTCTGCTATTCAACATCGCTTTGGAGGGAGTAATACGAAGGGCAGGGATTGACACGAGTGGTACGATTTTCACGAAGTCCGTCCAGTTATTTGGTTTCGCCGACGACATTGATATCATGGCACGTAACTTTGAGAGGATGGAGGAAGCTTACATCAGACTGAAAAGCGAAGCTAAACGGATTGGACTAGTCATCAATACGTCGAAGACGAAGTACATGATAGGAAGAGGCTCAAGAGAGGTCAATGTAAGCCACCCACCACGAGTTTCTATCGGTGGTGACGAAATCGAGGTGGTAGAAGAATTTGTGTACTTGGGCTCACTGGTGACCGCAGATTATGATACCAGCAGAGAAATTCGGAGGCGCATAGTGGCTGGAAATCGTACGTACTTTGGACTCCGTAAGACGCTCCGATCGAATAGAGTTCGCCGCCGTACCAAACTGACTATCTACAAAACGCTTATAAGACCGGTAGTTCTCTACGGACACGAGACCTGGACGATGCTCGTGGAGGACCAACGCGCACTGGGAGTTTTTGAAAGGAAAGTGTTGCGTACCATCTATGGTGGGGTGCAGATGGCGGACGGTACGTGGAGGAGGCGAATTAACCACGAGTTGCATCAGCTGTTGGGAGAACCATCCATCGTTCACACCGCGAAAATCGGAAGACTGCGGTGGGCCGGGCACGTAGCCAGAATGTCGGACAGTAATCCGGTGAAAATGGTTCTCGACAACGATCCGACGGGAACAAGAAGGCGAGCAGCACAGCGGGCAAGGTGGATCGATCAGGTGGAGGACGATTTGCGGACCCTCCGCAGACTGCGTGGTTGGCGAAGTGCAGCCATGGACCGAGCTAAATGGAGAAGACTTTTATGTGCAGCACAGGCCACTCCGGCCTTAGTCTGATAATAAATAAATAAAAATGTTCCCAAATTGACACTACATGTTTTTGCCTTTCTCGTACAACAAAGTTGTACCATTTCACTCCGAAAACGAACTTTTGATAGACGCCTCTGAGACCCATAGTGTTATATACCAATCGACTCAGCTCGTCAAACTGAGCACATGTCTGTCTGTCCGTGTGTATGTGTGTGCACAAAAGCAATAAAAAATATTAGGCAACTTTTCGTATAGTAATCCTTCACCGATTTTCTCGCAACAAGTTTTATTCGACAGGGGACAAAGCCTTGTTGATCACTATTGAATTTGATAGCAATCGGTCATTGCGTTTAAAAGTTATGAAGAAAATGGCTCATCGGACCATATAAACCCCATATAAGGTTGGTGTCTTGACTAAATGCGAGAAAGGCACCACCAATGCCAATGCACCAATTTTTTCCCAGAAGAATTTGCACATGATGAACTTGTGCTCTGGGAACACTGGTCGGCGCACATTCTCCTTTTGTTTTGATCGTAGTCGTTTGTTCGTCACTTCGATATAGTCAGATATAGTCTTGGATGTATTGTCTTCAATGTCTGTCCAGTCTTCGTCGTTTCGATGAATTCGTTCTTCACTTGTGATCGATTTTGTACATTTTCTGCTCGGTTGAGCTGGTTCCTCGCATTCGCGGCAGAGCTTAGTCTGGTTGTATGTATGAGTATGAGTATGAGACTATTGACATTTCATTTTCTATGCTAATGAATGCCGGTATATGACGGAGCAAATTAATCCGTACTACACGCACGCCGTTTGAGATTCCGGGAAAATAATGTTTCCAAGTTTCACTTCTTATAGTAACTACTTCACCAAATTTCAACAAATATGCTTCAATTGTTGAATCATTCATTGAGGGAGGCAGATCGTGTATCCTCACAGTCACTGCTTCAGAATCTACGTATACTGGTATACGAAATTCTTTACCCGAACAAACCATTGTTCTTTTCAAGTTGTGCTCCAACTGGTAGCGCGATGCAATATCCTTATCACCCATTTCGATCAGCACACAGTTGCGGGAATTATGCAGCTGTATGCTTCTGACATCGGAGTATTGAATTTTAATTTCATTATTCAAAAACTGCTGTACACTTTTAACATCCGGACGAGATGGAAGGACACTAAAATCAACTATTAAAGTGTTTTTTCGTGCACTGTACATTTTTTCCACAAACTGAATAGCGAGAGAGTTGATGTGAACACGTCCGGAGAAAGCAAATATAGGCAAACGACTGTTGAAACTAACTTTTTTTTTTTTTCGAGAGTTGACCAGTTGTAGTCTTAGGCTGTGAACCATTCCACCGATTCGTTTAACTTTTGGTTAAAATTTGACAGTTCGATGGTTATTTCGCCGTGGTTAAAAATAACCCTGCTCCGGAGCATGGTTAGATTTGACAGATCGATAGTTAAACTTTGTTCGCGAGAAAATTGGCGCCAAATTCATTTCGTTCCGAATAACTATCAATCTGTCAAAACTCAAATGGGTCGGCTTCGGAGTAAAATTTTAACCACGATGGGAAAATAACCATCGGAGTGTCAAATTTTAACCAAAAGTTAAACGAATCGGTGGAATGGTTCACAGCCTTAATAGACTGGTATCTCGACTGGGCTCTACATGTGATACACAATACTAGCAGACGACTCAAGCTATGTTGCTCACTAGGTCACTGCGGTCTGGGTTCGTATTGTGATCATACCGATACATTTCCCTTCCCGCAGTCTGTCAGTTTAAAAACAAATAATAATAATAATGAAAGCTCATCACGCGCATGAATGTTTTCCGAATAATTAACATGTAAAGTTGATTTAATGTTTTCTTGGAGCCGACATTCAATACCGAATAGTAGTCTATGTTGACAACGGGTTGACAGCGATTAACGCAACGGCGCATCATGACAGTAATTCTGTATTCTCTGTCAAAACGCGTCACCGCGCCCACCACCGCAGCCGAGCCATAACACTTTGATTTAATGTGATGGGATCATACTAGTGGACTTCGTTTCAACATGGAATAATTTAAATGGTATCGTAAATATACAATAAATTAATTTAAGTACTATTGCAATAAATCGACATAATAATCTGAGAGCTTCCATTATTTTGGCGGTTGATCAAGATTATGTCGTCATATCCTTTACAGTACTGTCTGATATCATAAATTTCAGTAGTCAAATGGTCATATTCTATTCCGCTCTTCAAAATTTAAGTCTTTAAAGTCTGGTCCAAGATTCAGTTATCAATGGTATGGTAATGCTTCATTGCGTCTATTTCCTAGCTAAATGAATGAATTTTACGATTATGAAGCATTGATTTATATGAATAACATCATTAAAAATATGTACTACTCGTTGGATAGTCATTTCTATTATTGTGAGTTGTATAATTAATGTAAAACACTACTTGTCTTCTATATTTTAGATCTGTTATTGTCATTGTGTTGTTGTCGGTTGTCTGTCTGTTATGTTTCAACATAAAGGTCTTTTATAACTTTGTCTTATTAGTGTTTTAGTCATTGTTAGATACAGAATGTATAAAACTACAAAAGAATAGTTGAGTATTGCCTTACAAATCCTATGTCCTTCTTCTATCTACCAATATCTGATTTCTCCTTTTATCAATCTCTTTTTCTCTTTTATAATCTCAACCTCCACTTTTTCTTCTGTCTCTCTTCTATCTCAGATTTTCAATTGAATATTTTTCTATCCAATAGTACAGTAAACTTCTACCTTGGCTGCTCTAAACCATTTCTGAAACAAAAATAAAAAAATAAAATTCTGTTTAATTACTGAATCTAAAATGTTCAATATTATTATTTCATTTTGTGATCAATCTATTTTTTTAATCCTACGTTTTTTCTTGGCTGATTTCTGGTTTGCTATGACATTACTATTTTGAATTTTTCAACCTGATGTAAATCCTGATAAGTCTAAATAGTTCTCCACTCCCAATTGAAAACATTCTGAAAATTGAATGTCTCTAAAATACAAAGTAGACTTCTCAATTTCAATCTATATTACAACCTATCCTATCCTACCTATGGCCACGCGTTGGCTCCGCTACTTCCAGTTGACGAGAAATGAATCGCCTGCTTTGAGCGTGCTTACAGCGGCACACTAGGAGTTAACTTTCTGAAATCAGTATGGCGAAAGGCATCTAAGGTTCGATTTCTCAAAATTAAGCATTTTAATCGAAAAAATATTTGGTAGGCGTAGTAGCAGACACCATCCCTCATAACCGGTACCAAATAGTTTTTCATAAAAAGTTCCTAATTTTGAGAAAACCAGCGTTAGATGTCTTTCGCCATACAAATTTCTGGAGGTTAACTCTTGCTGGCTATTTTGTGCATATACTATAGCGCCTGGATGTGGCTGCGGCGAGTAGAAAATCAGCCACTGCCAATAATTCATTGATTAATTTCCCGACCCCTTGGAGAGTGCTAATGAGCCCTAGCGGATCCTCCATGTAAAGAGCTATACCTGATAAGAATGCCGGGACATACGATCAGGGGCTCAGTCTGCAAAGCAGCCGATCCACTGTGAATCGTTAGAGGCGCACTGAAGTGCTCCAAATGTGATATGATACACAGATGAATATTATCTTCAGTACCGTCAACCCCCGTGACCTTGGCTAGGGACAAGAATGAATCGCCTGCTTTGAGCGTGCTTACAGCGGCACACTAGGAGTTAACTTTTTGAAATCAGTATGGCGAAAGGCATCTAAGGTTCGATTTCTCAAAATTAAGCAACTTCATCGAAAAAATATTTGGTAGGCGTAGTAGCGGACACCTTTCTACATAACCGGTACCAAATAGTTTTTCATGAAAAGTTCCTAACTTTGAGAAAACCCGCATTAGATGTTATTCGCCATACAAATTTCTGGCGGATAACTCCTGCTGGCTATTTTACGCATATACTATAGCGCCTGGATATGGTAGCGGCGAGTAGAAAATCAGCCACTGCCAATAATTCATTGTAAAATGAATTGTATAAAAAAACATATATCCGGCTCAGTAACGCCAAATGGCAAATGAGCCTTCTAAATAAACGCAAGATAGAAAAACCCAGATTATTCCACCTAGCTGTGATGGTGCCTTTCTCGCGCTAAAAGGTAAATGTAGCCTTTACGCTTACACCTCCATGATGTACAAGAAAGGCAAAACAGGTACACCGTCTAATGTTGATAGAAAATTTACACTAGTAGACGACAGATGGCGCTGCCAAAAGTTTCTCGAATTTCCTATGTTCGAATTTTGACTTTCGGACAATTTCATAGTACTATGAAACTGCATGAAGAGCAAACTTACGCCTCGTGCGTGCAACTCGAGCATCTTCATAGAACGATGAAATTCTTGTTGGGAGCAAGCCACGGATATACTTTAAAAATATTCATAGATGCAAGGCATTTTTGCCTTTCTCGTACAACTAAGTTGTTCTACTCGGGCGAAAACGAACTTTTTATAGAAGCCTCTGAGACCCATAGTATTATATACCGATCGACTCAGCTTGATGAGTTGAGCACATGTCTGTCTGTCCGTGTGTATGTATGTGTGTGTGTATGTGTGTGCACAAAAGCAATAAAAAACATTAGACAACTTTTCGTATAGTAATCCTTAATCGATTTTCTCGCAACAAGTTTCATTAGACAGGGGAACCAGCCTTGTTGATCACTATCGAATTTTATAACGATCGGTCATTGCGTTTAAAAGTTATGAAGAAAATTGTACTTCGGACCATATAAACCCCATATAAGGTTGGTGTCTCAACTAAATGCGAGAAAGGCACCACCACGCTAGGTGGATTAATCTGGGTTTTTATAACACAATATTGTTCTATGTGACTATGTCTCATCACTATTTTAATCAGAGTGTAAAATAATCGAAAATTTTTTGTGACGTGCACCTCTCTTCACTTGTCAGCTCACTTCCAGACACATTCATAGTCGGCTCTGGACTGTCAATATTCGATTGAATATTAGTCATTGAATATTTATGTACGTTCTACAAATTGATAAATTATCTGAAATCTGAACAACTTTTAAATAAGTAAAGTAGTTTATCACATAGAACTGACTCCGATTTTCATCCACGAGGCACTTTCAATGGTAAACATCAATATAAACAATGCTAATTATGTTTTTTTCCTGCACACAGTAAGCACATTCAGTGACAGCCGAATGAATGAGTTGGTGGAGTAGTCGTCTGACTATGTCATTCTATGTTTTGAATAATCATGCGATGTTTGTCAAAATTCGGAAATTGCTTCATGAAGATGAATATTTTATGCTCTGATTTTAATATTATCTATTTTTTGCAATTCGCAATTATTATGAAATTCAATAGTGATCAACAGCGGCTTAGTCTCTGTCGGATGCAACTTGTTGCAAGAAAATCGGTTATGAGTTACTATGTGAAAAATTGGCTAATGTTTTTAATGGTATTTTGTGCACACACAACACACATACGCACACACGGACAGACAGACATTTGTTCAGCTCGTCAAGCTGTATCGATTGGTATATAACACTATGGGTCTCCGGAACTCTTATCAAAAGTTCGTTTTCGGAGTGATATGATAGCCTTTCGGTACAACTTTGTTGTTCGAGAAAGGCAAAAAGGTCACAATAGCAACATTTAAAGAAAACAAGCAACTCCATAAATTCGATTAGAATTAGGTACCTACCTTTAAATTCAATCTGCTTTGCCAATTTCTCTCGGAAGATCGAGCTCGTGTCACCCTCACACAGATTCAAGTTGACCGTAAACAAACCAGATCGTTCGATTGGATTTTCAAGAGTGACAGAGACGAATGGTTTAACGGTGAACACAATGTACGGAGCTCCCGGTCGTACCTCTTCCTTCATCTTTTCAGGGGCATCTGCTTCTTCGGTGAAACGAATGTTCAATGTTTCCAGTTCCAAAGTGTTCTTCAAGTAACTCATATTCTTCTCCAAAACTTCCCGTTCATCAAAGTCCAATGTAACATCCATGGCGCTCTTTCCCGGTCCGCCAGCAGATTCTACACGTTCTCTAACCATCTGAGCGAATGGCATTACACGTTTCATATACTTCTTCAGGATCTCTTGTTTACCCAGCTCCATAGAAATTACTTTGTTATCAGGAAGAGCGTTGGTCTTTTCGTAAAGTTCCCGCATCGTGTCCAGCACGCAACTTTGCCATGGTGGGAACGACTTGGCCACCCAAATTGTACCCTCACTGGGCTTCACTACCGTCGGAGCGGCGACAGTTTTCCCAGCTTTGACCTTAGTTTGGGAAATTGTTTTGAGGCTCACACGGAACGAATGGGCGGCATCCATTAAATAGGCAGAGCATTTAATTTTCCGCTCGTCGATTGCACCAGCTTGTGGCCACGTCGCTTTCAGGATGCTAGTTTTGTTGCCTAATTGCTGCCAGACATGTTCGGCAACATGCGGACAGATTGGAGCAATCAGCAATGCCTGACGACGGACGAATTCTAAAACCAATTCCACATGCATTCCATTAGATCCGCAGAGTTCTCTGTACTTGTCACGTGCCGATTGGAATTCGAAGAATCCGGTTCGCAAAGCTTCTTTGTACAACATCTTCTGATAGTAGTCCTCTGTTTCCTTTACCTTCAGATTCATCTCACTCATGAACACGGCATCATTCAAATCATCCAGCGGTCCTTTCCGCAACATGGTCTTTGCAGCAAGTGTCTCCTTTACCCACTCGATAAATGTGTACAGCCGAAGGATTCCGGCATCGGCGCTACTTTCAACAAAGTTAGCATCTTCAATGCTATCGCCTGCATCGGCCAGACAAAGTCGCGTTCCATCGGCACTGAACTTGGCAATCGCCTCGTACAGTGTCAGGAAGTTACCATCCGATTTGGACATCTTGGCCGAATTTAGCAGCAAATGACCGTTGCATCGGATGCCACGTGGCCATTTAGACGGGTCGTTGGGCCACATGGCCTCATGATTGTACAGGAAAAAGGTCAGATGGTTCTGGATCAGATCCTTACCAGAGACTCGTAGGTCAACTGGGTACCTGCAATGGTAAGTTGAAAAATATTATAATGTTGTGTTTTGAAAGTTGGGAAAATAAATAGGTAAGACACAGCTCTAGTCCTCGAGTCCAATAGTTGAAAAATATGTACGTAATAGAGAAATTGAAAACAATTTTCCCATAACTAAGTACGCTGCAATTGTTTTTAGGATTTCAGATGCAAACTAAACACAAATTGATTAAAACAAATAAAGAAATAATTAAAGATACTTTCCAATAGTTGAACTCCTTCTTCAGTTTATCCAAATTTGCCTTTGTGATCTTCGACGAACCAGGCAGCTTAGCATCTTTGAAAAAGATATAGTCCCAAACTTCGGCAGTCATATCAGCTGCCGTTATTCCCAATGGGCTTGGTTTTTCTCCTCGGAAGGAACCATTTTGGAGCAGATGTACCACCGTGTAGAACGCCATGTAAATGGTCGAATCGGACAGCGATTCAATCAGCCATTGATCGTCCCACGGAAGTCTCGTGCCCAGTCCGTACGTTCTTGAACATGCATATTCATGCAGCCAATCGAGACAATGTTCAAAATTCCTGGCAACCTCGTCGTGATAAAGCTGCATCGTGCGCATATGGTCGGTGGTAGTCTTCTGCCACTTTTCCTCGCCGTAGTTTAAATACCACTGATTGCACAGAGCCACCACGCAAACGTCACCCGATCGGGAAATGATCGTCTTCTCCGGCTCGTAGTACGTATCGGCTTCATTGCGGTCTACCAGATATTGTTTGAGATCTTTCTTTACATCTTGCACCTTCTTTCCGGCATGTTCACCAACAAGCAGCACTCCATCGTAGAAACCTTTGAGATAAACAAGTTCTTTGGCCTCCTGTAGTTTATCTCGATCATTTTGGCTTTGGACTTTAAATTTATCATACGCATAAACAGCACTAAGCTTACCCAGACCTGGTACCTCAATAATAGGAATTGGTTCAAAAGGTAGAACCATCTCATCCGTAATGGAGTACTTTTCGCGGAAGGCAGGCTTCTTCTGCAAATCTAACAGTGCAGCATAATCATCAGGAGAATCAGATGGTACGGACGTAACAATACCAGTTCCTTTATCTTCTTTAATCGACAACATCGGCAGCGTGTAAATTACTTTGTGAGCAGTCAGAGGAGCCGATAGTGCCAGTCCCATAATTTCTTGTCCAGTCAACTCGGCAATTTCCTTGACTTGGCCTTCTCTGGCAGTGAAGTCTTGATAGGCCATATTCCGAGCAGCACGTCTAGTGCAAATCCAAACTTCCCCATTACGAGTGGTTTCAAATGCGATGTATTTGATATCCGGATGCACCCAACAGTTAGTTTGACCGTACATAGTTTCTGGCCTCAATGTACCACAGACCAAATAAACCGCCGTTTTAACAGATGCCAACTTGACAGGGAGCTTTCCTGTAACTTTCATCTTAATCAAAGTATACTCTTGGGGCCCAACACCTTCTCCTGATGATCTATCATGATCCATACAAGGTTGCCCGTCCTTGGGCGAATAAATTGTATGCCTCTTGCCGTACATAATCTTTCCTCGCGCTTTCAGATGGTTAAACTGCCACCTAACGAACGAATCAAAGAATGGGTTAGCATCTGTCGTAATAAACGTCCTCCTCCAATCGATATGACACCCGATAGCCTTCAGATCCTGAATGGCCAACGGTGGAAAATATTCCAGCCAGTGGTCCGTGTTGGCAAATTTTTGAATTTCCTCATCCTTCAAACCAAGACTTTGCATAATTTGCCACTGGTATTTGGCTGCCCCAGTTTTGGCCACCGCCTTGCTTTTCTTTCCCTTGCTCTTGTCCTTTGGAATCACATCTTTCTCCTCGACAATCTCTACTTCTTTTTCAACTGGAAAAACCGGAGGACATCCGAACGTTTCCATCTCACGTTTCAGTTTATCCGCGCAGGCCTTGATGGGCATACCGGTGCAGTGGAACCCGAAAGGAAACAGCACCTGCTTCCCTTTCAAACGATTGAATCGGATGGCGAATTCCGCCTTGGATAACGAAAAAGTATGCCCCAAGTGTAGCCTTCCGTTCATGTACGGAAACGGGAAAGTAACCAGAAATTTCTCCTCCGGACTTTTCCTTGGCGTGTCAGCGGCATCGTTTTCGTGCAACTTTTCTCGATCCCATCGCTCCTGCATTTCCCGTTCGATCTTTTGCAGGTATTCCACCTTAAAAGTTCCCTTCCGTTCAGTCGCCTGAAAATCAATAAACATTTCGTGGAATTCAATATGCAACGCTTTTGCGAATTGCATCACTTTATTTGCCAATGTTTAGTCACTACACTTACCATTTCACAGCTATGCAACTATTGAGGTGCACTTCACAATAAAACTAAATTTATTCTGAGAAGAAAGCGAACAAACTACTCCACATGGAGCAGGAACGAAAAATGAACAACCAACACACGTCGCACAATCCACAATCGGTGTTTCACACGGTTTCTGACAGCTGATGCGGCGGCGGAGCGGGTAACTTTCAATGACATATTCTGTTTCGGTTTGTATAGACCGGTACAGCCCGCATCAAGTCCCGCATGAATCGAGGGGCCGTAAAAAGCTCGCAAAGCCTGCATAAAATACCCGAAAAAATATTATCAATTTCTCGGTATTTAAAATTTAAAGTTGGGGCCTTTCACAAATTACGTCACGCTGAAGGGGGAGGGAGGGGGTCAAGCCGAGCGTTACGATCCATACAAAAGAATTAAACCTTCCATACAAAAAGTATTACGAGGGGGAGGGTGGTGGTTCAAAATCACCAAATTTAGCGTTACGTAATTTTAGAAAGAACCCGTTGGATAATTTATTCATTATTTATTACAGTCAAACCTCCATGAGTCGATATTGAAGGGACCATCGACTCATGGAAATATCGATATGTGGAATAGGAAATCTATAGTAAGCTATTAGACGAATCCAAGTAAATATAAGAAGAAGACACACGGCGGTGTTAACTTTGACAGATCCTACAGCACAGCATAAGGAGATCATTTTAAAATGCTTATAATAAATTCTAGACAAATTGTAATTAAAATCTGATTGATGTACGGTACGGAAAAAGTTCTGAATTACGTATCTGGAAGCTTATCTCAATTTTTTGAATATTTTCCAAAAATGTATCTATCATACAGTTCGGAACTTTTTCCGTTCCATACTTCAATCAGATTTTAATTACATTTTGTCTAGAATTTATTATAAGCATTTTAAAATGATCTCCCTATGCTGTGCTGTAGGATCTGTCAAAGTTAACACCGTCGTGTGTCTTCTTCTTATTTTTACTTGGATTCGTCTATTTGAAGGGACCATCACAGTAACCCAGAAAACATTTTTTAATATGGCACACGGTTAGAAAAAAGTACCTAATTTTAGGTACACGTAAAAAAATAACCTTATATGTTATGGCAAAAAACCATTCAAAAATACTTATACTCTTCATTATGCCACCTAATAAATGCTCCCACATCAAAAAGCTAATAACATTCATAAGTTAATGAAAAGTATAAGTTTCGGAATGTATGTGACTAATGCGAGGTATAAGTTTTTTCTTATACATAACATTAAGCGTCTGCTTTGGCAAAAAAGTATTAGAAATATTAATAATATATAACATTAAATTTTTTTACGTGTACTTTTTTTCTCTTGCATCTCCCTCACTCTTCCTTTTGTTGTCATAAAATGAAGAGCAAAACCACTCAACAAGGGCATTAAAGTGTGGGAACCAAGGGGTGGGTCGCTGAGCAGAATATATTCGGGTTTTGACAAATTTTGGTCCTTATCAAACCATTCACGAGAATTATCACAATTCTCGCTTAACTTTTCAAAAGGTCCTAAGTAACATTTTTTCATGAATTAATTTGAGTAGCGCAATCAACAGACCAATATGAAAGCTTTTGATTGCACTACTCAAATTAATTCATGAATAAAATGATACTTAGGTCCTTTTGAAAAGTTAAGCAAGAATTTTTGTTTTCATTGCTTTCTGTTTGTTTTTGTCTTTGTTTTGACATTTCCCACAATATCCGCAATTTCTTTCTCTCCACAGCTCCGACATTTCCCACAATAATATATATTTTTTGAAATTAAAAATTATTGCAAAATCGGCTACATATTTTCAATTTCTGCAGTGATAAGACTATTAAACAACTACTAAAATGTCGTATATGTTAGCACATTTACACAACGGCTGGCAAGTTGATCAGGCCATCCTTTCAGAAGAAGATAGAGTGGTGGTAAGATTTCAATCATCCAGTCGAGTCCTGGTTAGTAATTCCAAACGCTGTTTCAGGTCATCCGGTTCGGCCACGATTGGGACCCAACGTGCATGAAAATGGACGAGGTGCTGTATAGTATTGCGGAAAAGGTGAAAAACTTCGCCGTTATCTATCTGGTGGACATCACGGAGGTTCCGGATTTCAACAAAATGTACGAACTGTACGATCCCTGCACGGTGATGTTTTTCTTCCGGAACAAGCACATCATGATCGATTTGGGAACGGGTAATAACAACAAAATCAACTGGCCCCTGGAGGACAAACAGGAGATGATTGACATCATCGAGACGGTTTACCGAGGGGCACGCAAAGGTCGGGGTCTGGTGGTGTCTCCGAAGGACTACTCGACAAAATATAGATATTAAGGAATTAGTTACATACCTTTATGTATAAAGATGCGTAGCTAAGTTTGTCCGTAAGTAGGTCTAAAATAAATTAAAACTTATGTAATTATGAAAGATTGACATGTATTTCCGGCAAGAAAACGCGCTGCATCCCCTTTCAATAGTCTATTTCGTTATTCAGAATCAACAATGTAGCGTAAATCTACAACAAGTTTGGTTGAGTTTTATAAAATCAAACTATTTGGTGAAAAGATGAATGTAACAAGACATAGTTCTCGTTGCTATCTTTCCTTTGAGAATGTCCATAAATTTGTAAGAAGGGGGGAGATGGTTGTGTGAAATGTGAGTCATATGTGACTACACAGGATTTTGTTTTTACACGATTTTTTTTCGCTCGTATTTTTGATCGTGTGATTTCAATTTGCCACCAAACTCTTCGCAACATGTTTCAAAAAATCCAGAATAAATCAAAGAAAAATCACATGATAATTAATATACGTTAAACATTTAGGATGAGTGGAAAATTGAGAAAATGTAAATCGTGTAAAAACAAAATCCAGTGTATTTATAAAATATTTTTAAATGCTTTATTCATACAAACTGAGTCATAAGAAGGAAGAGGGTTTCAAAATTGCATTTTTTTACATACTTAATTTATGAATCTTTCTTTTGGAATAAAAGTGCAGAGGATTTTGTTTGTACATACATCAGAACGGTAGAAATCAGTGTAAATTTGCGTTTCGAGGTGATATACCACAACACAAGTCCTGTGCTTGCAACTTTTATTATAAGATGGTAAGTTGGCGGTGAAAACTCTCTATTGACACATTCCAGCGTAACGCGACACCATAAGGAGTCGACTTTCAGTGAGAAATTAGGTCCGCATTCGAAAATTAACTTCGGGGACATATGATTAAACAGGTTTAAAATTATCCTCACTAAATTTCCTTTCTGATGGTATATTAATTTTAAGATTTTTCACTTTGAATATGATTAATATAACGCGCTGCATTTCGTAACGCGACACCATCGCTGAAATGCACTTTTTTGCAATTGGCAATGCAAGTGCGTTTTTTAGCTCTGGTATAAGGTTTGGAATCTCGGTTTATTCCAAGCATTTCTCGTATACATTAATAGAAATGAGGATGTGAATTCAAATTACGGATAAAAACGGATATTATATGAAAAATTGCTGGATTGATTTAAAACCCGCCGCGTTACGCTGATCAACAAACAGTGTTCTGCAAATGGTGTCGCGTTACGCGAGCGTGTTTATCGTTAATGGAGTACATCATTTCAGTCGATCTCGATGCGGCATGTTGCATTCGACGTGAAATATTATCATATTATCTATCGTTGAATTTAGTTCGAGTTAGTGGTCGCGATCTGGAGTTTCGGCTATTAAGGTTTTAGGGACTAATCGGCCCGAATTCGGTACTGAACCAAAACCATTCACGTCACAAGTTTTCAAAACGAAATCAATGCTAATGGGTTCACTGATTTTCAAATAAGTCACACCCAGGTATGATCAGGATCGGTTTTTCAATACGCGGTCAGATGATCGATACCCCTAGAAGTGAGTTGTATTTTTACATTGAAAACTTCTATGTTGCTTTTTTCTGCGTTAACTATTTTGAAAGGTGATGATGACCTAAGCAAATCAGAAATGTTGAAGATGCACCTTTCTGTCGTTTTTACTCTACGTTTCTACTGGAACGTGGTCTGTTTTCAACTTTTTATTTATACCCTTTCAAAGACATTGGTGTATGTTTGCCTCAACAAATGTTCATTACAAGAGAGTGCACTACTTGCGTGCATTTTAAATCTTTACGCTCTCTAGAGTCAATACTTTAAGTAAAATGAGAATTGCCGATACCTCCCATTTAAATTACACGGTCTGTCACGTGAGACGTGTCAGATTCGACAATTCTCGAGTCATTCAAGACGCATAATTGGCACAATTGTTGTATATTCAAGTTCAAAATGAAATTTATTCGAATGTCTAATATAATATGTCTTTATTAAGGACATTCCTCAAGGAATCCAAAATTAAATGCACTCGCGTTTACAAGGGCACCCCACTCAACAATAAAGTAACGCACAACTGCCATGTCCGTGAAATGGTATGTAGAAGGAAACCGTGTTCAGGAGCAAATTGTTCGTTACGTATACTCTTATGAGTACCTGATGATGTTGAGTGCGAAGATGTGCGAGAGATGTTTAAAAAAGCCTCACAATCTATTCAAACAAAACATAATTGAGCCCTAGTTTTACTGGGGTTATTTATGGACGACCCCTATGAGTTCTACGAAACAACCAAATTTGAAATTTTAATTTTTCGTAGCATTTCTTATATGGGAACTCATTTTTTTAATATGAACAGTTACCAAATGACAAACCCCATTCCACCCCTTATTTTGTTACGCTATTCATGTACAAACCCTAACATACAAAATAGAAACTTTTTTTCATTTTATGATCCATTGTGATACTGTATACATAAACCGAAAGCCGTATATCCCTTATTCCAGAAGCACACTGAATTCGCGTAACGCGACACCATATTTTTGAACCTAGTGTAACTACATAAATAATGATCCGATTTTGGATCTTAATATATATATGATCATATATGAAAAGAAAGCTTTTGACGAGTACTAAGAGAATCCAAAATATTACTTTTCCAATGTGTGTACTTTTTCTATAGTATCAATAATACGACTATTTTCGTAACGCGACACCATTTCAATGTCACTGTTTTAAAAATATAAATATTTCATGAAAACAAAAATGTTCGAAACAATACAATTGGTACAAAAAAATGTCATTATCAGCTCTACTTTATCATGTATTTATTAACACATTTGAACCCAAATAGGTGCGATGGAGCACATTTGTAAAAAAATGATTACGAAGTCTTTTTCTCATGCTAAAAGTCTACTACTTTGATTTGCTGTTAAACTGTGTTCCTAAACCAATTTTCGGTGGAAAAATGTTTTTTCTTATAATTCAATATATATGTTTTCGTGTCCTATTGATACTGGACCCTAATTTTCAGTTTGAAATGTTGGTCCCTTGGCGTAGAAGTGCGTGGAATGTGTCTATTGTAACATTTGCTCTTATTCCCAATATGGCTTGAAATAAAGTTGCTATCAATAGGTTTCGCGTTTATGCCCGGCTTTCAGAATCACTGGTGGGAATACCTGACGTTACCTTATATTCAATACAATATCACAATAATATAAGTTCTTGCAATCTAGCCCACAGACAAACATACAAATCACTTGTTATTAACAGCATAAGTCACAGTTATTAACAGCATAAGGTTTTTGAGCCACGCCACCTCTTTTTACATTCGTATACCATAAGGCCAACACGATGATATTTTTATGTCCAGGAAAGTTGAAAAAATTTCTAAACCGAAACTTCTTAGACCGGATCGGGCATCGAACCCAGCCACCTTCAACATGGTCTTCACCCTTATTCTTGTTTACGTACGAATGCGCTTTCGAACGAAAGCTGATGCGCATTCACATTTACGCCAGCAAAATCAAATGGGAAAACGATTCGAACGAATATCATTCGTTGGAAAGTTTCATTCGTCCGTAAACAAGAATAGGAATAGGGGTGCTTGTTTCAAAGCCGCGCATCTTACCGTATATACGGCTAAGAAAAGCCCCTGACTATGACTACGTGCTATTATAAATTCAGTAGAAAACCGAATTATATCCGCTATTAAAATTGGATTTTTCTCATGATCCATACGTTAAACCAATAGAGGTAATAAACTATAGAGGACGCTTGTCGCTGTCGTCACTGGCGAAACATCTTTTGCTGGCGAGGATAGGGCACTAATTGTCAACAAAGGAAAAATCAGAACGTTTTGACAGATAGGTACCCAACATGTTTGGGGACGATAACAAAGGGAACCGCAGCGACAATCGTCCTCTATAGTTTATTACCTCTATTGTTAAACCTAATTTCAGAAGTGGTGCGCTATATAGCACATCACCAAAGGAAAACAGCGCACCACTTCCGAAGTTAGGTTTAACGTATGGATTGTGAGAAAAATCCAACTTCGATAGCTGCTATAATTCGGTTTTGCACTGAATTGATAATAATACCATTGTTCGATAGCTACGGGATTGGTACAGGGAATTTGTCCTGATTGGTCGATCGCAGATCTTCCTGGGATCCGTTGGGCTGGGAGAGTTTGGATCCAATTCACAGCAGTGAACCAATTTCGGTGCGGCACGAATAACACTCAATATTTACATCACAAAAAACACCATAGTCAAAATTAACTTTATTTAAGAAAACGGTTCACTACATTTTTATTTAAACAGCAAGTTTTAATTATAATTTATTGCAAAATACGATTGCTCACATGGCTCTTAACGTTACTAGACTAAGTATAGAAAAATTGATGGCTTCTAATTATATAACAGAAAACTAAAAGAAAACCAAAAGGAAAGGCTGATAAAAACGCGGGAATCTGTTTGGTAGCGCAGATGGTGAGCACCAGATATTATGGGTGGAATTATAGGGTGGTCTTCGACAACCATATTGTATGTATGGTACCCAGAGTTACTAGGCACGTTCTTCAGTTGATGGTGCATGAGACGCATTCTAAGCTTTTTCGTACGAACGAAGTAGGTGATGCGCTTGAAAACCGTGCACCTCCGTCTAGTTACCTCATGTGTGACTCGGCGATTGGAAAAAAAAAACATTTGCAAGAAAAATGCACTGATACTGTTTCAAAAGCACTTCAAAACCGGATGGTAGGTATCTGCGCTTACCGGATAGTTAATAGATATGAACCTGGCGATTCTTCTGAACACTGTTGTGTTTCCTTTTTTGAGAGTATGTGCACATTTGTATAACGTAGAATCACATATCATACCATCGTTATGGAATCTATTTTATACCTACATCTTCTTCTTCTTCTTACTGGTATTACATGGCCCACTGAGACATTGTCGCCTTGCCGCTTAATATTCATTCAGCACTTCCACAGTTTTTAACCGCGAGGTTTCTAAACCAAGTTACCATTTTTTGTATTTGTATATCATGAGACTAGCGCGATGATACTTTTATGCCCAGAGAAGACATGACAATGTTAAGAAAATTATTTTGAGCTTTTTAGTGGAATGTCTTCAATTGTCATAAGACGAGTTTGTACAATCCCATTTACTTCCACCACTTATAATCACCTTAAGATGATTCGAGACTCCTCCCCGCCCTAGACAAGAAATGTTTCTGTGATTCTGCGAGGTGAACCGGCCCAGGGCCGAAAACCTCATTAATAAAGATAATAATAATAATGTTTCTATGATGGATCGAGACCCGTGCCTGCTCTATAAGGGAAGGTGGGGGTGGGGACTCCTATACAAATAAAACGCTAATTTCTGCATAACTCGAGAATAGGACTGTGTACATTAAAGGTTTATCTATTTCGGCGATATTCATTTGGTGTTATATCGGTATCGGCGATATATCGGGTTTGGAAATACATATCGGATATCGGATCGATATCCGATAAATTTAAAAAAATAATACAGTTTTGACCCGATTTTATCACGTTTGGGACCCTATTTTGTCACCCAGAAAAAATGAAAATTTTAGTCGTTCTTCATACCAGTAACAATATCGCACACAACATTGATTTTCCCAAGGCATAAACTGATTCATGGTTTAATCAAAGTTAATTGATTATTTTTCGGGTATTTACCCCCGGACTGGAAATCAATTACTAGTTTGAAAACTAGCTTGTGAAGTTGCACAACATGTGAATGATTTAGTTCAAAAATGTATTGGAGGGTAACCACTTCCTTCGGTGGGGTTTGAACCCAGGACCACGTGCTTTCCCTACCAAGCTACGAAGGACCTCCGTCGTCCTGATGAGTCCATATTCTCTGGCAGTTTTTGCCAGTGCATGTTCATCCCGAGCGCGCGCTCTCCTTCAAGCTCGTGTTCACCGTCAACATTGAACATGGGTGCGAAAAATGAGCGCGGTGCTGTTCAGCTCAGGGTCGAGCTCAAGCTCAAAAATTGGGCTGCTGTAAACTGAGGCAGTGAGCGTAGGTTTTGGGCCGAGCGTGAAGCATCACGATTATGCGGCAGTGTGGCACGTTTCATATGCGGCATATATACCGCCATCGGGGGAGACAATGGGTCTTGGGGGTGAAAATGGGTCATCGCTCTCACCGGCAATTTGGAGATCCTAGAGCAAAATCGTTCAAAAAGGTCTCTTGTATTTTAGTCTTCTTGCCCTCAGATTCATTCATTCTATTCTACAAGCATTCTAAGTAGTTCAAACAGTGACCTATTCTCACCTCCATTTGATCCATTGTCACCCCCGACGACGGTAGTTGAGGTTGAGGGCAAAAAACGATTCGGAGCAGATTATTGGAGCCTTGATTCGGAGTTTGTAGATGACAAGTTTCTGCATTTTTAGATAAACATAGCAGAATCGATTATTTTAAGATATAAGTAAAATAAACAATATTTTATTGCTCTCTAGTAGTAATAGCCAGAAAGTGAATAAAAAAAAGCATCAAAAAGAAACAAATTAACTTTCAAATAAAAAAAAAATAATATGACATAGTCTATAAATGCATAAAGCTTTGGAAAGCTATCATGTAGGTAATTTATTACGACGCCACGCTAATAACCAGTGTATTCGAAAATGTGGCAACAGAGCGCTGAAAAGTTGTATGAGCTTACCTATCCATCACTAGCGTGACATGTCTCATATGTCTATAGATATGTATATATATGACCAGAAAATTTTGAGTTTATTCGGCAGATGTGATAGAGGCACATCGAAGGTTGACCGGCAAACAGGCATCCAGGACCAAGATGCGACCTACAGGAGTAGTTTCCAGCGGAGCAGTTCCCGGTGACATTACAAGACCAGTGAGCAAGCGGGTGGCACCGCCCTCTGCTGGTCAAAATGTCACCGGAGGAAGCAGAGTTTCCCGATGGTAGCCATTGGAGAGTAAGCGGGTAGCACCCCTTTCTACTCTGCCTTTGGATTGCCATCGGAGGTAGCAGAATCAGTTCCGATAGAGGCGGATAACTGATATCCCTCCCTCATTCGGAACTTAGATTGTTCGGTCGCGACATGGCGCAGCAGGTAGGGGAATAGAGAGAAAAGATAGGAAATGAAAGGAATAATTCTACTTCGACGGAGATGGGCGAAGTAGAAATGTAAATGGCCAGTAAGAAGCTTCGGTGGAGATAGACGGAGCTTCGGAAAAAAAAGGAAACCATGAAAACAAGAAATGTACTTTGACGGAGATGGGCAAAGTATGTGAAATAAGAAAACAAAGGCAAAAGAAGGAAGAAAAAAAATTAGAGACTTTTATACTTCGAGAGAGAGATAGGCGAAGTATAAACTAACAAACTAGAACAAGACCTAAAGAAAAGATGGATTGTTTTCATTTGAATTAGACTGGATGCATAAAGCTAAATTTGAAGTTTAAATTGCAAATTTGAATTAAATTTGGTAATATTATTAGGAAATGGTGTGATAATTTAAGATTTAGATATATAATATTTGTATTGCAATCGAAAGTATTTAAAATAAGAATTGGTGTTTTGCTTAGAATTTCGGTTAGTTCAGAGAATTAATATTTAAAGCCTCAATATGAAAATGCGGTTTGATAGTATTTGGATTGACGATTTAGAAGAAATGAGTGGCGATATAGGTGGAAGATTTTTAATGACGATTTTAAATGCTCTAAATTTAGGCTGAGTTTTTGGTAGTTTGGATTCTTAAATTCAATTAGAGATTTACGTAGTATATTTTATTTTGGGATGAGGAATGACAGCAAAAATAAAATAAAAAGTATGGCTTGGATTGAATAATTGAATTAAATTATCCGATCGATTGCTAATGATACGGTGGCATGACCGAAGAGGAGTTGAATAAGAGATTTGGCTTACGCTTTTCATTCGATGTTGAATATTTTGATTTGTTAATCATATTATTAAAGACTCGAATAGTTAAATTGGAATGATTATTCTGATTCAGCATTTGAATTTGGATGATCAATTTGATTTGCTTATCGATGTTATTTGCAAATATTAGGATTGCATATTGACTGATATCTTGGATAGAGAACCGAATAAGAAAAAATAAGATTTCATAATTAGTATAATACAAGTTCAGATTGGATGGATATGTTGCAATACTACAATTTTCATTGAATGTGTGTTTGAATTGTATATGCATTGAAATCTGATTGGATTTTCATTCGATTACATTTAGATTCGATTTGAAAAGACTTGAATTGCATTTGGATTGGATTTAGATTGAATTTAGATTGGAGTTGAATTGGATTTAGATTGCACTTAGATTGGATTGAATTTGGAATAGATTTGAATTTTATTTGTATCTGGATTGGATTTGGATTGTATTAGCATTGAAATTGGATTGGAATTAGATTGGATTCGAATTGCATTTGGATTGGAGTTGGATTGGATTTGAATTGGATTCAGATTGGATTGAATTTGAATTGGATTTGTATTTGAATTGTATGTGCATTGAAATCGGATTGGATTTTCATTCGATTTAATTTGGATTCGATTTGAATGGATTGGATTGGACTGGATTTAATTTGGATCTGGATTGAATTTAGATTGGATTGAATTTGGAACTGATTTGGAGTTGTATTGAATTTAGATTAGAGTTGAATTGGATATTAATTTGGATTTGAATTGTATATTTAGATTGATAATTTTGGATAGTTGGTAAAATTTGGAGAATAAATTATTTTGAATTTGAATAAATTGCAGATTTCAGATTGAATGTGAAACTTGAACGTTACTAGATATTATATATTCAAGGATGAGGTTGATATTTGAATTAAGATTTGTATAAAAAAAGGTAATTTAAAATGATAATTTGGAACCAAATGAGAATAAATTTGGAAGTGGATTTAACTGAATTGTAATATGAACTGAATTAGGATTATAGCTATATGTTGCTATAGCCCCTTTTACCCTTATAGTCATTGAGACAACAGATGTCAGATGACAATTGTTATGAAATAAATAATAAAATAATAGACTAAAAATTTAAAATAATTTAGAGGTAATATTGTGTTTATATTGGCTATAGGCTCGAACCAGATGCTGTTAAGATTAGTGTAGAATTTGGAGTGTCGTGCAATCGGAATGAGTAAGGTTTGAAGTATACATGATTTATATTTTGGATTTGAATGAAATTTGCAAAGCATAATTGTTAGGGTATGGAAATATTCGTTGTAAATTTGCCAATGGTGATGGATTTGTATGGAATCAGATTAACGATCGATTGGGAATGACCTTGACCTGTAGTGAACTGAATATAAAACATAAAAAAATGTTCATGTTGAATATGCAATCAGAGAGTAGAGGAGAGGGGGATTGTAGTAATAGCCAGAAAGTGAATAAAAAAAAAGCATCAAAAAGAAACAAATTAACTTTCAAATAAAAAAAATAATATGACATAGTCTATAAATGCATAAAGCTTTGGAAAGCTATCATGTAGGTAATTTATTACGACGCCACGCTAATAACCAGTGTATTCGAAAATGTGGCAACAGAGCGCTGAAAAGTTGTATGAGCTTACCTATCCATCACTAGCGTGACATGTCTCATATGTCTATAGATATGGGAAAATTGACCAGAAAATTTTGAGTTTATTCGGCAGATGTGATAGAGGCACATCGAAGGTTGACCGGCAAGGAGGCATCCAGGACCAAGATGCGACCTACAGGAGTAGTTTCCAGCGGAGCAGTTCCCGGTGACATTACAAGACCAGTGAGCAAGCGGGTGGCACCGCCCTCTGCTGGTCAAAATGTCACCGGAGGAAGCAGAGTTTCCCGATGGTAGCCATTGGAGAGTAAGCGGGTAGCACCGCTTTCTACTCTGCCTTTGGATTGCCATCGGGGGTAGCAGAATCAGTTCCGATAGAGGCGGATAACTGATATCCCTCCCTCATTCGGAACTTAGATTGTTCGGTCGCGACAATACATATGTAAGATTTTATTGCTTGAATATTTTTCAAATGTGTGCAACTGACCTTGATAGAAATGAGTAGAAGTATGGGCAAACCTATGGCACGTAACTTTGAGAGGATGGAGGAAGCCTACATCAGACTGAAAAGCGAAACTAAACAGATTGGACTAGTCATCAACACGTCGAAGACGAAGTACATGGTAGGAAGAGGCTCAAGAGAGGACAATGTAAGCCACCCACCACGAGTTTGTATTGTATTGGTTGGTGACTGTTTTGTACTTAAAACTATTTTTATGTAAATTATTTGAACTGTACTTAGTATTAGGTAGAATGGTAATTTAAGAATTTCGGGATAACTTTAAAAACACGTTTTGTCTGCTTCATGCACTAGACTCAACTGAGCTCTAGAAATATATATTCATAGTCTCTTTGAAGGCATACATGCACAAACTCTCAGAAGGAGAGTGTAAATGATCATATAAACTTCAACTGTTATACTAGGTTCATATACAACAGTGACGAATACGAGGTGCTTGAAGAATTTGTGTACTTGGGCTCCCTGGTGACCTCCGTTAACGATACCAGCAGAGAATTCCGGAGACGCATCATGGCAGGAAATCGTACGTACTTTGGATTCCGCAAAACGCTCCGATCGAATAGAGTTCGCCGCCGTACCAAACTGACTATCCACAAAACCCTTATTAGGCCGGAAGTCCTCTACGAACACGAGACCTGGACGATGCTCGTGGAGGACCAACGTGCACTGAGAGTTTTCGAAAGGAAAGTGTCGCGTATCATCTATGGTGGGGTGCAGATGGCGGACGGTACGTGGAGGAGGCGAATGAACCACGAGTTGCATCAGCTGTTGGGGAACCATCCATCGTTCACACCGCGAAAATCGGAAGACTGCGGAGGGCCGTAGCCAGAATGTTGGACAGTAATCCGGTGAAAATGGTTCTCGACAACGATCCGACGGGAACAAAAAGGCGAGGTGAGAAGGCGAGAAGGCACAGCGGGCAAGGTGGATCGATCAGGTGTAGGACGTTTTGCGGACCCTCCGCAGACTGCATGGTTGGCGACGTGCAGCCATGGACCGAGCTGAATGGAGACATGGAGAATACTTCTATGTATTGCACAGGCCACTGCGGCCTTAGTCCGGTACTTACTTGATACTTGATGGGCTACAGCTCTTCGATGAACCTACGCCGAATGGAGTATCCTTCTCCACTGGACTCGATCCTGGGCCAATCGCTTCCAGTCGCCCTGAACATTGAGCGCCCTCACGTCCTCTTCAACTGCAAAAAGCCATCGTGTACGCGGCCTTCCACGCAAGGATGTTATCGATCATTTAGTAATCTGCCTTCGATCATTTAGTAGTTTGTCAATAACTCATTCCAGAGGCTAAATTTCAAAATGTGTTGTATGGTGGACATCTAGTGCAAAGGTTTTTCTACAACTCTGCCTAACAGTTCGTTGTTTGAATTTCACTAATAACGGAGCTATAGCGCTAGTAGCAGTAACTTAGACTAAATGATTGCATATTTTGTTATTACTTAGTATAAGTATAGAAACTAGCACCGTAACTCCTTTAATAGTGGAGTTCGAATATCGACCTGTTAAGGAGAGTTGTAGAAAAACCTTCGCACTAAAAGTCCACCATACAACACATTTTGAAATTAGGCCGGTGGAATGAGTTATTGACAAACTACTAAATGATCGAACGCAGATTACTAAATGATTGATAACATCCTTGCTTCCACGAAGCCTGCGGCCTTTTCCGGGTTCTCTACTAAATATTATCTTCGCTTGACGTTCTTCCGGCATACGAACAACGTGACCAGCCCAGCGTAGTCCGCCGTGTTGTATAAGCTTAATAATATCCAGCAGTTTATATACCTGGTACATTGGTACAATTCATGATTCATGCGACGCCGCCAGATACCGTTCTCTTCTTTACCGCCGAGTATTGTCCGCAGCACCTTACGCTCAAACATTCCGAAAGCTCTCCGATCAGCCTCCTTTAACGTCCATGTTTCATGGCCGTATAAATTATTTGATTTATTTATTCACACTAAGGCCGAAGTGGCCTGTGCGGTATATAAGAGTCTTCTCCATTCGGCTCGGTCCATGGCTACACGTCGCCAACCACGCAGTCTACGGACGGTCCGCAAGTCATCTTCCACCTGATCGATCCACCTTGCCCGCTGCGCACCTCGCCTTCTTGTACCCGTCGGATCGTTGTCGAGAACCATTTTCACCGGGTTATTGTCCGACATTCTGGCTACGTGCCCGGCCCACCGCAGTCGTCCGATTTTCGCGGTGTGAACGATGGATGGTTCTCCCAACAGCTGATGCAACTCGTGGTTCATTCGCCTCCTCCACGTACAGTCCGCCATCTGCACCCCACCATAGATAGTACGCAGCACTTTCCTTTCGAAAACTCCGAGTGCGCGTTGGTCCTCCACGAGCATCGTCCAGGTCTCGTGTCCGTAGAGGACTACCGGTCTAATGAGCGTTTTGTAGATTGTCAGTTTGGTACGGCGGCGAACTCTATTCGATCGGAGCGTCTTGCGGAGTCCAAAGTATGTACGATTTCCAGCCACTATACGTCTCCGAATTTCTCTGCTGGTATCATTTTCGGCAGTCATCAGTGAACCCAAGTACACAAATTCTTCTACCACCTCGATTTCGTCACCACCGATGCCAACTCGCGGTGGGTGGCTCACATTGTCTTCTCTTGTCACATTGTCTCCTATCATGTACTTCGTCTTCGACGTGTTGATGACTAGTCCGATCCGCTTGGCTTCCCTCTTCAGTCTGATGTAGGCTTCCTCCACCTTCTCAAAGTTACGTGCCATAATATCTATGTCGTCGGCGAAGCCAAATAGCTTGACGGACTTATTGAAAATTGTACCACTCGTGTTAATCCTTGCTCTTCGTATTACCCCTTCCAAAGCGATGTTGAATAGCAGACACGAAAGACCATCACCTTGCCGTAACCCTCTGCGGGTTTCGAAGGGACTCGAGAATGCCCCTGAAACTCGAACTACGCACATCACCCGATCCATCGTCGCTTTGATCAACCGTGTCAGTTTATCCGGAAATCCGTGTTCGTGCATAAGCTGCCATAGCTGGTCCCGATCGATTGTATCATATGCGGCTTTGAAGTCGATGAATAGATGATGTGTAGGCACGTTGTATTCGCGGCATTTCTGCAGTACTTGGCAAATGGCGAACACCTGGTCCGTGGTGGAGCGTTCGCCCATAAAACCCGCCTGGTACTGCCCCACGAACTCCCTTGCAATTGGTGCTAGTCGACGGCATAAAATTTGGGAGTGTACCTTGTAGGCGGCGTTCAGCAATGTGATTGCGCGGTAGTTGCTACAATCCAGCTTATCGCCCTTTTTGTAGATGGGACACACGACACCTTCCATCCACTCCTGCGGCAAAACTGCTCCTCCCAAATCTTGGTAATGACCCAGTGTAGCTCTAGCCAGTGTCTCACCACCGTGTTTAAATAGCTCTCCTGGTAGTTAGTCAACCCCAGAGGCTTTGTTGTTCTTCAGCTGACCAATCTCCTCCTGGATTTCTTGGAGACCCGGAGCCGGTAGAATTATGTCCTGCGCGCGTTCCCCCAGGTCCATCACCATACCGCCATCTTCGTCTGCCACA
Source organism: Armigeres subalbatus (assembly GCF_024139115.2). Lineage (NCBI taxonomy): Eukaryota > Metazoa > Arthropoda > Insecta > Diptera > Culicidae > Armigeres > Armigeres subalbatus. Next base: position 409,585,704 of record NC_085140.1, on the reverse strand, counting down.
TTGCCATTCAGGTGCTCTTCGTAGTGCTGCCGCCACCTTTGGATCACCTCACGCTCGTTCGTCAGAAGTTTCCCGTTTATGTCCTTACACATATTAGGCTGTGGCACGTGGCCCTTACGTGAACGGTTCAACTTCTCATAGAACTTTCGTGTGTTATTAGCGCGGTACAGTTGCTTCGTCTCTTCACGGTCTCGATCTTCCTGCTGACCCTTCTTCCTCCGGAAAATCGAGTTTTGTCTGTTTCGCGCCTGTTTATATCGTGCCTTGTTCGCCCTCGTGCGGTGTTGCAGCAATCTCGCCTATGCTGCATTCTTCTCTTCTACTAACTGCTCACATTCGCCGTCATACCAGTCGTTTCTCTGATCCGGGGGCACCGTGCCAAGTGCAGCGGTTGCGGTACTACCAATGGCGGATCGAATATCTCTCCAGCCATCTTCAAGAGACGCCGTATAGGTGGCCGTATAAAGCCACCGGAAGAATCAGAGTAGTATACAGCGCGAGTTTTGTTTTCGTTTGCAGACTACGGGACTTAAGCTGGTTACGAAGTCCGTAATAAGCCCTATTTGCAGTTGCAATACGCCTTTTCACCTCGCGGGTAACATCATTATCGCACGTCACTAATGTTCCAAGATACACAAATTCTTCGACCACTTCAAATTTTTCACCATCCAGCACCATTTCGCTACCACCACCACTAATGAATCCACGTTGATTGCCAGCGACCATGTACTTCGTTTTGCTGGTATTGATCGTGAGTCTAATCCTCGCTGTCTCCCCAACTAACAATTTTGGTGCTAAAAGCTTCAAGCTCTAGCCTTTGGCTGTATAATATTTGAATAAAAGCAGCCAATGCTGAATAAAAGAAAAGCCTCCGCAAATAATCCCTTAAACTTCAACTCGACTATTACCCAAATATCTATCAGCTAGTCAGTTTGTGCCGAATATATTTCATCTTTTATCGTTTATGCAGCTTTCATATAGTCATAAAACAGCTCTGTCTGAATTAGCAACAAAGCTTATCGGTTAAGAGCTCATGCATGTAACTGAGTTGCTTGTTAGCAACTTCCAATATTACGGTGGGTAGCATTCACAATGAAAACGTTTTCGCTGTTGTTATAGCACTAACAATATAGCGTAATGGCGCTATAAATGAACTAACGAAAGCTTTCAGGCTAATTCTGTATCTTTGAAGATTACACAACGTTTAAGTAAACCTTATACTGCTTCTTTTAATAGCTTATCAGTATGGAACGTCAAAACAGCAATGTTTACATTTGATTTTTGATGCCGGAGCTGTGTATGAGCTATTGATTTCTGTAATGCAGCTTAAAATGTATTCAGCTTCTCGTATTATAGCAACTGACAAAGCGCTGTCCTAGATGCTAGCAGATAGTGTAAGAAAACAAGCCATTTAGAAGCAATATTTCTGTTGACGGCTACTGTTAAACGATTAGCAGCAGAGTAGCATCTATACAGATCGAGAAAATGTTGCCTAAAAACAATTTCAGCGATTGATGATGCATAAAAGTTAGCCAACAGAACATGCTGGTAGATGTTTGAATAATGGTTAAAATAATGCTGAAAGCATAATTTTTAAGCTTATGTGCTGAAAGCAGCATGTAGGCCTCTTTCTAACGTTTATACAGCATGAATCTGAAAATAGCGTTAGTGAAGCAACCTATAGGGTATGCGAAGAAGCACATCCATAATTTTCTTTGTTATTTACATATGTCTAAGTGACGGTGATGACAGAGCAGCGGCCATTGAATCAGGAGATCAGGAGTTCGAATCTAGGTAGCAACAAAATTGATATTTGAGTTTGAAATCTACTCTCCTCTCAAATAATATTTAATCAATTTGAATTCAGTGGCTGTATAAAACTTATTTAACAGATTCAAAAAATCTGAATAAGCGCCATTGAAGCGAATTATATTATTAAATGGTTTAGTGAAGATTGAGAAAAAATTGTGTAACATGCTGTAAAGTTGTTGTGCAGACACGTCAAAAACAGCTGTATAGATTCGCCAGATTTGCTTTTAAAAGCATTGCATAGAAGTTCTTGATCATATGTATAGCACACATATTCAGCTTGAAGCCGTATAGACGAGTTGAAATAACATTTACATTGACATTAAATGTTAGTTGGGTCCCTCTTAAAAGGCACAAAAGCCTCTTCCACGGCACGGCGATCAATTCCGATAATATCGATATCGTCCGCAAAACCCAGGAGCATATGTGATCTTGTGATAATGGTACCGCTATATGCGCGCCAGCTTTCCTAATCGCTCCCTCGAGCGCTATATTGAACAGTAGATTCGATAGTGCATCACCCTGCTTTAATCTATCTAAGGTAACAAATGACGTCGATATTTCATCCGCAACCCTTACACTTGATTTCGATCCGTCCAACGTTATACGAATCAGCCATATCAGTTTCGCCGGAAAACCATGTTCAAACATAATTTGCCATAATTCATTCCGTTTCACTGAATCGTACGCCGCCTTGAAATCAATAAACAGATGATGTGTCTGCAAGTTGTACTCCCGGAATTTATCAAGGATTTCTCGCTTAACTTTTCAAAAGGTCCTAAGTAACATTTTTTTCATGAATTAATTTGAATAGCGCAATCAACAGAAAAACATGTAAGCTTTTGATTGCAGCACTCAAATTAATTCATGAAAAAAATGTTACTTAGGTCCTTTTGAAAAGTTAAGCGAGATTTGTCTCAGGGTAAACATTTGATCCGTCGTTGATCGGTCCTCACGAAAACCTGTATGTTATTCGCCGACGAAGGACTCTTCAAGCGGTCTCAATCAGTTGAACAGAATACGGGACATAATTTTGTACGCCGAATTAAGGAGGGTTATTCCTCGGTAATTGGCGCACTCCAGTCTGTGTCCTTTCTTAAAGAGAGGGCAAATGAGGCCGTCCAACCAGCTAGCAGGCATTTCCTCGTCTACCCATATTTTCGACATAATATGATGCAGAACTTCATAAAGCTGCTCACTGCCATGTTTGAGAAGTTCAGCCGGGAGCTGGTCCTTCCCCGCCGCCTTATTGTTTTTCTACAGAGCTGAGCTTTTTTAACCTCATATAGTGTAGGTGACTCCACAGCTTGTCCATCGTCGCCAATATTTATTCTGTTCACCGATGCACCGTCACTTCCACTATTCAACAAAGTCTCGAAGTATTGCTTCCACCTGGCAGCCACTTCGGTTTTATCTGTCAGCAAATTCCCTTGTTGATCGTTGCACATGACGGGGGATGGCGCCGTCGTTCTCCGCACGCCATTGACAGACTCATAAAGCCTCCGCATATCGTTCTGCTCCATTTTTTCCTGTGCCTCGCTAATAACTTGTTCTTCGTACTCTTTCTTCTTCCTGCGGTGGGTTCGTTTTTCGGCTGCTCTTGCTTCCTTGTACCGATCTCTATTCGATCGGGTACCCGACACCAACATTCGGCTTCTAGCAACGTTCTTCTCGCCTGTCACTCTCTGACACTCCACATCGAACCAACCCGTCCTGGGTCGCCTCTGTGCAGTGCCTACTACTTCTCGTGCTGTTGTGCTCACCGCTCCATGGATCGACTCCCATAGATCATTGATGTTGTCGCTAACGCTGATTGCACTTATCCGTTCGTCGAGCTTATGGCGGTACTCAGCCGATACTCCTTCCGCCGACAATCGCTGGATATTGTAACGCATCGTTCGCTGTGATCTTTCGTTCGATACAGTTGACAACCGCGATCGAATTTTACTGACAACGAGGTAGTGATCAGAGTCAATGTTCGTACCTCTAAATGTCCGCACATCGAAAACATCCGAGAAATGGCGCCCATCCACCAGAACATGGTCTACCTGGTTGCAAGTTTCACCATTTGGGTGTCTCCAGGTGTGCTTTCGGATGTTCTTTCGTGCAAAGTAGGTGCTACTGATGGCCATCACTCTGGCAGCAGCAAAATTTACTAACCGTAGGCCGTTGTCATTGGTAGCGGAGTGAAGGCTCTCCCTACCGATTATGGGACGGAAAAAGTCCTCTCTACCGACCTGAGCGTTAGCGTCTCCGATAACAATTTTCACGTCATGCTTTGGGCACTCTCCATAGGCTTTATCAAGACATGCATAAAACGTGTCCTTCACGTCGTCGGATTTATCGTTTGTCGGTGCGTAAACGTTTATTTGGCTGTAATTGAAGAATTTGCCCATCACTACGAAACCAACTCCATGCTCTGCTTTTCCGCCGCCGCTGTGATAGATGTTATACTTGAATGCAGTGTTGGTCGTGGGATCCACGGCTCGGAATTCACGTTCTCCAGATCTGGGGCCCTCCTTAGCCGTGCGGTAAGATGCGCGGCTACAAAGCAAGACCATGCTGAGGGTGGCTGGGTTCGATTCCCGGTGCCGGTCTAGACAATTTTCGGATTGGAAATTGTCTCGACTTCCCTGGGCATAAAAGTATCATCGTGTTAGCCTCATGATATACGAATGCAGAAATGGTAACTTGGCTTAGAAACCTCGCAGTTAATAACTGTGGAAGTGCTTAATGAACACTAAGCTGCGAGGCGGCAATGTCCCAATGGGGGATGTAATGCCAACGAAGAAGAAGAAGAAGATCTGGGCCATCGGACTTCTTGAATAGCGGCCACGTTCACTCCAATCTTCTGCAGTTCGCGAGCCAGAAGGCTCACTCGTCCAGGTTCATTTAGGGTCCTGACATTCCAGGTACCGAGTTTCCAATCATAGTCCTTATTTCCTTGCCGGGTCGGTTGCCAAAAATAACGTTCTCTTTTTCTTCGATGTCCATTTTTCGTGGTATATGAGAGGCTTCAGTAAGCTACCTTACCGGGGCGCGTTACCTACATCACGCTGGTGTGGCTGCCACCTTAGGTATAGCTGACACGATACAGCATCGCGTTGATCAACTGCTGGGCACCAGGCAGACGCTGTTTGAGTCGCACCTCCTGGTGAACAGACGCTCGAGGCGTACCTTCTCACTCTAACTGATGTCAGGGACAACAGTGCCCAGGCTGCACTACCAGTTAAGTACACAACCCTTAGCTGACGGTCTTTTGTCATCGGACGACCCGTGGAAGCGTGAAATAGGAAAATTATCAATAAATGGCAATAAAATGTTAAATAAAAGCCACCAACATGTTTCGGTCCAGTCTAAGATGTGGAAAACATTCTCGACAGTCTGGGCATAATTTATTCATTGTGCTTTCCGCAAAAGATAAAAAATTCACCTTCATTCAATGGCAGGCATAAAAAAGCTTTTAATTAATAACTGTGTAAATGCTAATAGGGAACACTAAGTTGGGAGCTAATAGGGGACACTTGTTGGAATAAAGATCCATTGAGAAAGAGATATTTCGATAATGTTGACTATGGGCTATGGAGGGGCCCTCCTTAGCCGTGCGGTAAGACGCGCGGCTACAAAGCAAGACCATGCTGAGGGTGGCTGGGTTCGATTCTCGGTGCCGGTCTAGGTAATTTTCGGATTGGAAGTTGTCTCGACTTCCCTGGGCATAAAAGTATGCAAAAGTATGTAAAGCAAAAAATGGCAACCTGGCTTAGAAACCTCGCAGTTAATAACTGTGGAAGTGCTTAATGAACACTAAGCTGCGAGGCGGCTCTGTCCCAGTGTGGGGATGTACTGCCAATAAGAAGAAGAAGATGATGACTATGGGTTTATGCTGGTTGGTTGACCTATATCAACCAACCTGCATAAAAAACGACTTTACCAGTTTTTTGCGATTTCCACTTATACCATGTAAGGGTTTCTGGGGTAAGATGCACCCCCGGGGCAAAACCGATGCAAACCCGGGGCAAATGCACCGGGAAGCATACCCAAAATTTTAAAAACTCTTCTTGAAAATTCAATTATCAATTTGTTTAAAAACGGTTAGCTGTTCGGAGTTGGACTTTTCTCATAGGGGAAGAGGCCCCAAAACGCCCCCCGGGGCAAAACGACTTTCGGGTATTCACTTATATTTACCATGTTTGAGATAGCCCTAAATAAAACTAGACATGAAATTATGTAGGTTAGGCAATAAAGTGTCAACATAATAGATAGGAATGTAGGAAAAACTGAAATTTTCCACATTTTGATGAAACATCTAACATTTCGGCGAGGCAAAACGCCCTAGTGGAACTATCCTACAATGTACTCGCGTCTCCACGCACTGTCCATACCAGAGTGCTGATGTCCCGACGCATGGTACTTTGTTCCATAAGAGCTGCCTGCTAAAAGGCGTTTTGCCTCATGAGTTTTCCGGCATCGAAAAAGGTGAAAATTTGGAGAAGACTTTCTAAATTTTCCTGATTTTAATGCAGGATTGATATTCTGGAGCCTGGAAAGCTCTATCCATGATTGCATGACTAAAATCAATGGTTGTCTTTCGTATTGAGATAGAACATGTAGAACAGGCCTGCCCAACCTTTTCAAGTCAAGGGCCAATTTTCAGAATGATCACTTGCTGGTGGGCCAGGAAGGGTCCGCGAGGCTAGGCATAAGTACGTTAGGTATAAGTACGTCAGACATAATGGACGTTAGGTATAATGGACGTTTGGCTTAATTCTGCCTTCTTTATGTCATGGGCTGTTCTTTGGGTCATTTTATGCCTAACGTCCATTATGCTGAACGTACATTATGCCTAACGTACTTATGCCTAACGGGGTATACCCGGCCAGGAAATATTCGGTACATATTTTTTATACATTTTAAAAATAACTATTTATTTCAGAATGGTGTTTATCTTTGCAGAATGGCTAAATAAAAAAAAATAAAAACGAAACACGATTTTATTGCGTTTGAATATTTTGTTTGTTTGCTTATTTTCTTTTTCTTTTTACGTAACAGGACATGGAATTGTTGGATTCTTTCCAATACTCGACGCATATTGATTTCGCAATCGGTGATCAAATTTTGGAAGCAAACAACAAAGATCAATAATTACTTTTTACTGCTTTCATTGTTGATTTGTACATCTGGAGAGGGAAAATATGTTTCAAAACATGTGTCAGTCTGAAATATAGATTTGAGCACGAGGTCTATTATGTCTACATATTTGAAACATTTCAGGTACATTATTATATCAGTACATTATTAACATCAGTGTTCTAAAAAATAAGCTAAAAAGGTTGGAAGAAGGTTTCGAAGAGAATAACATCTCTAGCCAGGTACCATGGGTTTGCCAACGCACAAAGATCTTTTTTGGTGAAAAAATCAATTTGCAGAGAAATATCACTAATTAACTTTTGTGGCTGATTAACAACTGTTTAACAAATAAAAAAATTGATTTAATCTTCAAGTTTCATAAAGCTCGTGTTCTTTCCCGTCATTGCCGGAGCTCCATCAGTGTTAGGCCTTATACTTTTAAAAAAGAGTTCAAGTTCCTTCATACAGGTCTTAACAGCTTTCCTCAGATCTATTATACCGATAGTCGTTTTGTTCATTGCGATCAAAGCTGCTAATTCCTCTGTGATTTAAAGATGGTCATAATTATATCAGTCTTGTTTTTTTTCGGTATTTTTATCGATTGCTAGTCAGATTTATCGATTGCTAGAGTCAGAAGCAGGTGGATTTTTAACGTAACGTAATTTTTAATTTTTCTGTGAGAACTTTAACTCTTCACCGTGCTTTACTAGAAACTAATAATATACTATATAGGAGGATTTTTCTTTAGAGCGCACGATATCACCAACGGTCAATATGCATTCCCTAACAAGTTCGCCGTCCTAGAAAGGTTTCATATTGCCAATATGTATCTCATTAACAGCAAAACGGACCCGTGCTGGATTATTTGACTCCGTGCTTGCATAGATTTAATTTTTAATCAGAAAGAACCTACAGTATTTATTCATAAATAGTAAGAAAGAGCTTCTCGAGCCACATAGAAAAGCTTTCGGGCCGGTTATGAAGTATTTTTTCTTACAGGCCGCGGGCCACAAAAAATTGAGTCAAGGGCCGCATCCGGCCCGCGAGCCGTACGTTGGGCAGCCCTGATGTAGAATATGAATGTCTTTATTGGGATAGTTTGAATGCACGAAACGTTCGGGGGGATCTGTTTTTGTTTGTTATTGTTTAATTTTACTGTAAGTATAATGGTCTGCACACAACTTATCTAGTTATCGCTGTATAAACGTTAGAGGTATCAGAATGACTGAGATTATATACTCTGAATCATGATCGTCTTTCACATTTAATTTAGTGGGTAAGTTTCGTTTCAATTAATTATCGTGATTAATTGAATATTAACATTATTTATCTTATAGCACCTAGATAGTGTAGTGGTTAGCAATTGCGGCTGTATACGTATTACAGCGTGTTCGAATCCCACTTCATCCTTATTTTTTTGTTTACACTGTATACATCCGTTCACTTCCAATATCGTTACAAAACTAAGCTGTCTTCTCCTTCTCTGTGATTTCAACCAGCTATCTCTCGCTTCGCTCAAAATTCTCAGGGATATCTCGTGGGGTTCAACACTCTAAGAAATTCTCGAACACTTTCAATAAGTATTATATTAATTACTTTTCTTTACGCGTATGTTACGCATTTCTTTTTTCTTTTAATTAACAACTAGGAACAATCGAAGTTTCTATATTATTATACTAATCTCTACAGATTTGTATATTGAAATTTAACTATAGGCTTGTATTCAAATTCATGAATTAAAATTAATATATTACTGTTGTATTCATACAAAACATGATTATTGGAAGAAACATGAGCGTAGCGGGAATGGCAGGGACTGAAGTAGGGGTGTCCATATGTAGAACTTTCTATGGAAGTCCGTTTTCTCTCTTCTCCTTCCATGCAATTACTTGATCGATTGTCAACTAAACAAATGAAAAGGTAACCTCGTCACCATAGAATGATGTGTTTGTGTTAATCTCATTGTTCATTAGCGACGATAGACGAGAAGCATAAGGCTTTTTCGATCATAGCAAGAAATAAAAACAAATTACTCGTCACCTGATACAAACGCGAAAAAAATGGGCAGAGAAATATTTCCCCTTCCGACGTTGTGATAAAACGCTTCGTTCTAGTAAAATTTTCATTGAGGACTATGTGTAAATGCGTCATCAGCACCGATGTTCTTACAATTGGAGGTATAACCTATTAATTTCGTAACGCAAAAATCGATCATTTTCATTTTATATCATTTTATTTTTATATCAATCATCTTAAAATTGTGTATGTATTGTCACACTTATGTAAATAATGGAGGTTCCATTTAGGTAAGCAAAATTTTGGTTTAGTTAACAACGGCGATCCCTTTCAGCTACCAGAGTAAGGGTTGATTTCTTCACCTCCGCTTAGGCCCCAAACCATGTTTAAGCGTATGGGTAAGCACCGCTTAAGAGTTGAGCGGAGGTGAAGAAATTGGCCCTAAATCTTACAAATTTTCTTGAGTTTTTTTTTAATATTTAGGAAAAGTTTATCTGAATAGTTTGGAAAAATTGGAATCTGAATTCCCATTGGAAGATTCTCCCAACTTCCAGGCATAATTCCTCTAATTTTCTATTCAGAAGTTCGTCTGAATTTCTTGTATTTTTTAAATTAAATTTTCACTGAAAATGTATCTGCATTTTCAAGGAATTTATTCTGAATTTCAGTAGATTTGAGTTTCCACCGGAAATATTTATGAAGCTACACGGAAGCACGGGAAGTCTTCAGCAACAAACGGAAACACGACTGTCACCAAGGAGTTGTAAATGGTTATTTAATGAGCGGATCATTGCATAATTGTTTGATTATTAAGCCCCTTTTCTGTCTGTCTATTGGAAATCTGATGGATCGGACAATTGACTCAAAAAGTTTTATTGCTTTCTGTTGAAAATTGACTAGATCAAACTTTGGGTTCGGAAATAATGGTAAAGTACAATTTGAAAAATTCAAAACGTTGATGAATTTTAGGCACCCCTAAATCATGTCCGATTGAGCTCAAATTTTGCTTGGGATCATATTTTGGGGTAATGAAACTTGTGAGCAATGTCGTTTTTTGAAATTCGATGACAATTTTTTTCCATACATTCCATTGGCACCGTAATACCTACATATACCCAGGGGTGCGAATTCTCAATCTCAGTGACTGAAATTTGTTGGATATTGATACCATTCCCTCTTCACACTCACTTCCTAGCAGTGAAAACTGAAAATGGTTAGCAGCAACAATCAAAGATAAAGTAAACAAAAGACCTCTCTTCTCATTGCACACGCAGCCCGCACTGACAGTCTATTCAGTTCACTCGCTGCTGTGTGAATGCGACGGCCCTATATAAATGCATGGGTGAATACTATCACTTGAAAGACAATGACAGGAAATTTGTGCCGAATGATCATCAGCTTCAGCCCGCTGTTGGCAAACCGAGTTTGCTAAGCTACTCCTGCTTTGTCGTTCTGACTGAAAGGCACCGTCATAGGCAAAGAGGAGCAGAGAAAAATACAAAACAAAAAAATCACACTCAGCAGGCATTGTTGATAAATTGCACCACTGCATATACCCATGAGTCGAGAAAACATAAGATTAAATATTGTTCATTCTACACTTCACATCATTCACGAAAAGCAAGCAATTATATTATGATTACATTCATATACAGGTACATGACTACAAAAATCACTTGTCGAGCGTAATAAATTACATTTTATATGTATATACAAACCCTGCAATCAGGAACACATGAGCATAGCAGACGGAAACAAGTCTAAAAAGCAAAACATTGTACAGAATATGAAAAAGTTTCCCGAATTCCGTGTTGTAAAACTGCCTTTGTATTTCTATGTAGCAAAAGTTTCCACCCACCAACTCTGCCAAATTTGGTTAAAAGTTGTGCAATGTTTGGACGATGGTGGGCTCCAATGTTTGCGACTAGGTATGTTTGTCTCGCCCTTATCACCACACATGTAATAGCACGAGTGGACGGAAGAGATGGGAAAATTTTGCATGCATGCAAATTGAGGTCATGTTGCTGTTGGGTGTATATCACGCGGTAAAAATCAGGACTGAGTAGTAAACCATATGTTCTAAATTCATTTATATTCGAATGTTGCTCAGCTAGTGAGCAGAACTTTCATAAATTTCGAACCCTGTTCTGTACACTACAAAAAATCTAATCAAATGAATTTCAATAGCAAACCGTTGGACAGGATTTCCGGGAATGCAAATCAGCCAATGCCAAGTTTCAAGTTTTGTTTTTGCCTTTCTCGTACAACAAAGCTGTACCGAAAAGCTAAAGGATTACTCCAAAAATTAACTTTTAATAGAAGGCCCGGAGACCCATAGTGTTATATACCGATCGACTCAGCTCGATGAACCGAGGTGATGTCTGTTTTTGTGTATGTATGTGTGTGTGTGTATGTGTACAAATTTTATAGACACACTTTTTGGAACTTAGCATTAAGGTACACCGGGGCAAGTTGAAATGCGGGGTAAGTTGAAACGGAAGCTGTAATTTGGATCGGCAATGACCCAATGCCCTGATTATTTTTTACAACAAACTACTACCCTGAACGCACCTTCTGACTGCCATTCCCGGAAGATTGCAGCTACAAAAACGCAATCCCTGCCTATGTTTATTTTTCGCCCTTTGCAAAATATTAACCAACTTTTTGACGTACCAATAAAACAGGTCTCAAAATGATGTTTGAAAGAGTGCTTTCCTCAAATTTTCACGGTAGGTAATCATTCAATATTGAACAAACATAATGATTATGAAAAATCGATGGGAGATCCGTTTTCATTTTTGTATTTCGGTCGTTTGAAATTGCTCCGCAATTTAAACCCATCGGGGCAAATAGAAATGTGTGGTGCGGGGCAAGTTGAAACAACGATTCAAAACGTCTCCCTCGCATTTTTTTTTTTCTAAAATTCAGATAGGGGAACAGACGGCTTTGGCAGGTTTTGTTCTATTATTGGCAGGGGGGTTGTTGTCGACCGAATTTTATGAAATTTGGCCACAATATTCTTTGATATGCAAAGAATGTTTGGGCCAAATTTGAGCATAATCAGTCATAAAAAACCCCTTGACAATAATAGAACAAAACCTGCCAAAGCCGTCATTACCCCTACTTGATAGTAAGCTTTAAGGGCACTGAAATGGAAAGTAGGCTTTGAAATTAAAACAACAAAAAATCAAAAACAAGTCGCCACCCACCAAACGCGGAGTTTCTGCCGCCATTGTTCTACGGGTAGAGCATAATTGCACCAGAGCAGTGTTGGTAAAATCACTCATAAATCTCAATCAACGAGCGCTCCCGTGCGAATGAAATCGTCTGCGATTTTAAAGGAATGCATCACGCTTGAATTTTTCATGCTAAAACGCATCATTTCACTCATTTGCCAAAAAATCATTTTGGCTTAAAAACGCATTAGAAATCAATTTGGGGGAAATTTATTGCTTATACATAAAAAAGTGTCTAATATTTTATGCGACAAACGTCATTTCACTGTTTTCAACGAAGGAGAACAAAAGAAAATCTGCGATGATTCAAATGGATGATTCAACTCATCCATGAGTTTTTAGGTGCTGAGTTGGGTGCGTTTCAACTCACGCTTGATTTGAATCATCCATGAGTTTTGAGATTTTGATTTTTTACCAACACTGCACCAGAGGTAACTGTTTTTTAATTGCTAATTGCGAATCATTACATAAGATAAGTGGACTACAAATCGAAGGGATCGCTTTTCAAGGTGCGTATTGAACTATTTACAATGATAGTTTGTTTAATCAGTCTGCTTCAATTTAAATATTTAGTTTAAAAATAGCTGTACGGATTATGATCCTTTGATTCAAAATCCGTGCGCGGTGGACGGATTTCGATTCAGGAGTAGTTGATTTCATTCATAATATTCTCATGTTTTTCGTAGTTTTTATGTGTAAATGTGAAACACTTTAAAAGTAGAAGCCTTCATGTTCCCTTGTCAATGACAAACGTTTCATTTGCATTCGATTTCTATAGTCTAGTCTAGAGTACGGATTCCGATGTCCCACGGTATATATTGATATGAGACAATTGAATGGATCATATTTAAGTTTATTTTTTTAATAAAAGAATGTCAATATCTGGAATGTGACTTTTATGCGAGTAAATATCAAGATGAGGCGACATAATTTGGGATTTCGTTTTAAAATTTTTAGAACAAAGCCTACTATGTTATAAGTTTTTCTTAAACAGGAGACAATTTTAGGCTAGTTTCTAGAAAGAAAATCAAAATCATAAAAAAATTACATGGGACTCTTATGCGAATTTAGTCACCTTTTCAACCTCGTGCATCTTGAGTCTCACTGAGTGCATATATTGTGATTTTAATACGGAGAAAATAGCTTATCTCTGTATGTAGCGCAGTGTTTCAACTTGCCCCGATACGCGGGGCAAGTTGAAACGATGCACATAAAAAAGTAATTTCAATATACAAAATATTTATAAAAAGTTTGGTGAGGTTGCTTATTTTTTATGTATAATCTTTGGCCCGAACTAGCAAACACCGCAAACGGATTCAAAATTTATTAAAAAGCGATTTTTTTATAGCACTTCAAAGTTCAACTTTGAAAAAACCGTTTCAACTTGCCCCGGTGTACCTTACCCGTTTTACTCACAACAATTCGACGGGGAATGCGGTCCCATTGTTTGCTATTAAAAATTGGCCCGATCGGACATCGCATTTCAGAATGATTGAAAAATCATTGTTTTTTTTCCCAAGGGTCCCAAATTCCAAAATCGAAAATATTTTTTTTCCAAGATTGGGGGCAATGCATAATAAATAATGTAAATACAAAATGATGAAAAAAATGCGATCTATTCTCCTAAAGTGCTTTTTTGACCTCTCTTATGGGATTTTTTAATACATTTTATGATGCACAAGAAAGGCATCATCACCGCTAGGTGGATTAATCTGTTTTTTAAGTTTTAGCGAAACATTAAATTTTATTCACGCTAATTTTCAGCAAATCAAACATTGAGATGCCTAAGCCTCACGATTGAGCCTAGTTGGCTGTATGATTAAAAACTTAATTTTAACGAGCACGATTATTATTTTATAAGCAAACCCTCATCGGCACATGAATGTCGATGGTATATGAAACATTGCAATCGAGTACCCTCACTTTGAAACAACAGGAAAAGAGGATACAGAGTATGAAAAACAGAACTATTCGTATAAACTTCTGAATGGACAATTTGAAGTGGCCTCAATATTCGAATATTGATCCGTGTTTTCAAGTTTCAAAATAAGTTGACTTTCAAATATGTGACTGATAATATTATGCGATGTAGCTCAGTCATACATACATCGTTATAAAAATCTACTTGGAAATAAACCACATATTCCAGTCTAGCCTACCTATTTTATTTTGTCGTATTTGAATTAAATATATATTTTTTTCAATTATAGGACTCTACTATTCTTCCATTTACTTCCACTATAATAAACTGTGTGTGTATCAACAGATACGTATTTCGTTTTCTACTTGAAAACTTCTCTAGTGTTTTGTTATCCATAACAATTATCTGTTTATACAAACAAAGTTGATTATAGTGGAAGTAAATAGAAGAATTGTAAAATTTTATAACTGTGTAACATTTCTCCTGAAGGACTGAATTACGCACTCACTAATTACGTACACATTTTTGTCTGGGTTTCTCTGTTAAGATTTTTCCCATACAAATTAATTTGTGTTTATATGGAGCGTAAGAAAACGACAGACCCCTCCTCCACCCATAAGTGCTTACGTAATAAGTGTACGGCGCATAAGACGTTCTAAAATAAAGTAATAAAGTTGAGTAACAAACGTTTAGAACAGGTACTGCCCAAGTAAATTTTCTCTTTATTTTACTAAAGTGCTTTCACTCACCGCAGTTCATTCAAATTTACTATATTTAAAGGATATCCAACAGTCGATATCAAATATGCTAGAATCCATAATCCGCTTTGTCGTACCAACTTCAAACCACAACAAAAAACGTAACTGGTAGTGAACAGTAAATAGTACAGAAAGTTAGTGGCGATTGGTATCATCATGCAAACTGCTTTAAGCGCCCGATCATCACCGCAATCGATAGGTATCATCTTTATCGTTACAGGACAGGACAGGATGGAGCGAAGAGATGTAGAAAACATCTGTCGAATAATCTGACGGTCGCAACCTGATGGTCCCTCAGGGCGCTTCCGCGCTAGACGAGTGACGACGAAACGACTTCAAACACGATGTGCCTTATGAGTGAAACACTATCATCACTTGGGATGGGAAGAATCGATTTTCTCTTTTAACGGTCGTTGGGGGCAAATGGTTTCAAATATTCTTTTGTCATACAAAGATTCATATGACATTGACTGTGACTGAGCGAGTTCAGTTATGGAAACGCATGGTAGCTGTCAAACTTATTTCTGTACAATAAAGTCATTCACGCAATTCAATTTAAATATAAATGTTTGAATTTTGTTAAAAAAAGACTACCTACAACATTTTGTTCCATTTCCGCATCGCATTCACTTGTAGCATCGGAAGCAAAGGAGCCATCGAAAATCATTCCCTCGCATTCTCGAGAAGAAACCCGGATCTGCTATCTTCACGATGACGACGACCATCAAGCGTGCTACTAAGGGATGCTGCTTCTGCTGTTCCTTATACATTATTCACAGCTGGAATTGCTAAAGCACACACAAAACCTAATGATTATTTAAATACTTCCAGCGCGACGTCTCGTACGTAAATCGGTGTCACTCGGAAAAACTGGAACGAGTGTTGCAATGGTGTGGGACAGCTTCACTTGCAGTCGCGAGTCAATGCTCGACTTAGGCTTCATTAGGATTGAAATAGAATAAGTACTAGAAAACATTTCTTTTTACTCTCCAGTTGCCATCAGTACTTTGCAATGCACGTTGTATGAGAATAATTGAACTGAATGAATTTATTATACCTTAGTCGGATGGTACTATGCGTTTCTTCTTGTTTGTAGTCCTACGACTTGAATGCCCATAGTATGTTAAAAAAACACTTAAATAAAGGAGAAAATCAAAGTTTGTCAATTTTGTTATTCGGCTGATCAAGTAAAAATAAATAAAATCTTCAACAACAGTTGAAAACATACATGCAAGGCACGACCGCCCGATAGAAACTACGTAAAACAGTTTGATGCATTGGGAAATGTAGTGTCATTATCCTGAATAATCTAAGATAATTGCGCAGAGATTCAACCCTCTGAGACCAATGTTCAAATACTGGAATTTTTTGATGTTTTGGATTTTTTTATCTTTCGTGTAACAAGTTAGAAAACTATTTTGCGTATCTTTCTAATATAGAACGAAGGATTATTTGGGCAGCAGCACCCCCTATCCTCGTCCACAATGTACATAACTCGGCCGCCTTCTAACCATACGACTTGGTTTTACGTGCATCACTATAGAAATCTGCAGATGCTACTATGTACCAAAAATTTTAAGCCCAGTGATTCAATATAAATGTGCCCGAGTTAATAATGTTGCGGATGGAAAAGAGGGGAGCTGCCCAACTGATCTGATACCCTATTCGGTTAGATGTTGGAAATTCACTTGTCATAAGACGCATTTTTTTGTCAAGTTACTTTCAAATTTATTCAAATTTTTCAATGAAGCTCTTTTGTAAACGAGAACTTCTCACGTCGCTGTACAACCGGACAAAACTATGTCGAAAAATAAAAAAATATATTCAAGAAATTATTTGATTGGATAAAAAAACTTGAAAATCAAAAATCTAAAAAATCAAAGCGTGAAATTGAAAAAAAAAACGCGAATTAGAAATTTTTAATGCTCAAACCGTGTTTAGATCAATTTTAGAAAGTTAAATAGTGATTTTGAACGAAAACAAAAATGTGTGTCTCCCGAACAAATATATATGGGAAAATGAAATTTGGCTAAGCTTTTTTGGGAAAGATTCGAAAAGATCTGGTATTATGTATTAAAATCTATAACTTGTCTACTTTCCGGTGGTTAGTGTGGTAAATTGCGCATAGCTGCGCCAAAGCGGTAAATTGGACGTTGTCTTTATTCTAGATCCTAGGGTTTGGGCTTGCGGAAGCCCTTGGATAACATAACGTATGTCGGATAACAATTTTAACCTCAAAATGAATTCAACGTTTCAAAATTAATCTGTGGTGAAGTTTTGAACGCAATCTCAGGTTTTGTCCAGGATTTGTATGAGGGCCCGCCACTGTGCGCTGGTGGGCTAATTTGTGCCCACCCATGCAATTCAGTGCCATTTAATGAAAGAAGAGTAGAATATCTTTTAGCAATTTTCCACATATGATAAGAAAATCATTAAAAGGTGGAATGTCTTAAAGTAGTGGAATTAAATGAGATAGTACGAACTCGTCTTTTGACAACTGAAGATATTCCACTAAAAGCTTCAAATGATGTTCTTATCATATGTGGAAAATTTCTAAAAGATATTCTACTCATCTTTCATTAAATGGCACTGAATTGCATGGGTGGGCACAAGTTAGCCCACCAGCGACTCGAGAAGCTCTCGTTTACAAAAGAGCTTCAATGAAAAATTTGAATAAGTTTGAAAGTAACTTAACGACAAATTCCGAGATATCAAACAATTTCCATTTTGTCATTAATAATGGTTTTATTGTACATCATAAAATGTATTAAAAATCACATTAAAAAGGTCAGAAATGCACTTTAGATCGCATTTTATCTTTTATTTAGTTTATTTTTGCATTAATATGCATTGCCAAAATTGAGTCTATAAAATTCAGTTCGTCGAGCTGAGTCGATCGGTATATCACACTATGGGTCTTCTATCAAAAGTTGTTTTTTTTTTTAAGTAATTCAATAGCCTTTCGGTACAACTTTGTTTCAGGAAAAAAAGCAAAATTTATGAAAGCCTGCACCAAAAAGCATTTTAAAGATTTCTATAGAATTCAAGAATTTAAACCGCGTTTGGATGAACTACTTTTGCATTATGATGGCCTCCAACTTTAAAAAAACGGTTTGGAGATAATTACGTTTCATTCCGCGCGCTACTTTTGGTTTGTAACCTTAGAACGGAGTGTCTCAAAGGGGAGGAGTATCCGAGAAAAAAGTAGATTCATAGAAATTTTACACGGTATGGTATAGGGAATGAAGAATGAAATGAAAAAAAATCCTTTAAAAGGAAACTGTCCAGCCTCCTGTATCGATAAAGTAGCAGCGAAAAACTGTCACCATTTGTATTTTGAAATTGCTGCATCGTAGCAAGCGTAGAATAAAAAGATGACAACTGTTCGTTGATAGTGGTGCCCTTAAAAACGCTTGGTGAAACATAATTGGATTCCGAAAAGCTCGTCGTTAAGGGGCTAGAATTTTAAAAGCACACAATATGTTTATTATCTCGATTTTCATACTTCATTTTATGATAGCAGCTAATTCTTAAGATATTTGTTCAGATTAGATTATGGGTTCAAAAGTTATGACTAAACTACTAATCTCAAATACTGTATGGGAAAAATTCACTTTTTTGGCACTTAAGACTCAACCGATTTGCTTTGTTGCGGTCGACATGAAATATTGCAATGAATAAATAGATAAATTAGAAATTATCTACCAATCAGTAATATTTTGGACTCTTTAACCTTTTCGAACGTATGAGAAAGGTATCATCACCGTTAGGTGGATAATTTAGGTTTCGTTTTAAACTTGCAGAGTGTAATAATAAATACATTATTTGAAATATAAATATTTTGATATATCGGCATCAACATTTCAAAAGGGCCAAACCTCTTTTTGTAAACAAGAGCTTTTCACGTCCCTGGTGGGCTAATTTGAGCCCACCCACGCAATCCAACACCATTGATGGATCCAGCGAATCCTCTTTTTTCTTCAAATGGCGCTGGATTTCGTGGGTGGGTACAAATTAGCCCATTAGCAACGTGAGTAGCAACCAACCTGATGGTGAGTAACCATGCGTCTCCGTGAATATTGAAAATTGGTCCAGTAGTTAGATAAACAAAAAAAAAGTGAATAACTTAATTGGTCCCGATTCTGATCCCGCAGACGTGTTTCAGGTAGAACGCAGAACATTCGTGAAATCCGACTTTGTGGTTGTGCTGCAGGTAACTTCGTCGAATAAAGCAGAACTGAGGTTCTTTCTCTCTTTGCGGAAGGAAGTTTTTAAAACTATTGCCCGTTGCATCAATTTTTAGACTCTGGCGTAATTTCGTTTTGCTTCGAATTTTTAGCGTGCACACCAATATATTCAAACTATCTTTGTAATTGTTTTTTTGTTGTTGTTATTTATCGGACACACGTGTTTTTGTTTACTCGAAAGACAGCAAACAGTGTTAATTCATTTGTGTGAGTGACACGGGGAAAATATTCACGCAAATAATTTTCGCGCAGGGGTCTAATAAGGCGGAATCTGCGCAATACCCGAAGCTATTTTAATTTCAACGGTGCTTCTTAACGCTATTTGTGCCCACTGATCCCGTTACGATCTTTGCAAGGACCCGTGCCTTCGTTTTACGTTGGACCCGTTTGCGGAAGTAAAATTCCGACAAGCGGTGGTAATCCTGCAGGGACACCGTTCTGGGAAAAAACCTCTTAGAAGGTCACGTCTCCACGCTCAGCAATGAGTATTAACAAAAACAAGAGGAAGGGGGAGTCTCTGAATTCTCCACTTCCTTCAAAGAAACAAGGATTCAAGAAAATTATGTTGAGCTTTTTAGTGGAATGTTTTCACCTGTCATAAGACGAGTTTAAACAATCCCATTGAATTCCACCACTTAATTGTATCTTGACAGATACGTATTTCGACCTCAACAGTAGGCCGTCTTCAGTGTCTCGCACTTAAGTCGAGTCAAGTACGAGACACTGAAGACGGCCTTACTGTTGAGGTCGAAATACGTATCTGTCAAGATACAATTAAGTGGTGGAATTCAATGGGATTGTTTAAACTCGTCTTATGACAGGTGAAGGTTTCAAGACCATCCTGCCCAAGCGCGGAAAAAATAGAAGGAAGCTGGAGAATTCAGATATTCCTTCTAACTCTAATATCGGAAATAATTCTTCTCCAATCGAACTGAGCAATCAGTTCGATTTGATTAATGATGAAATTGAGCAAATCGAATCTACCTCTAGCCCAGGTGATTCGATTCATGCGAAAAAGCAAAGGATTCCGCCAATTGTGGTATCTGTTGCCGAGTTTTCTGGCTTCCGGAATGAGATTTTGAGTAACCTTCAGGGGATCAAGGTTTCATTTCAGATTGCTAGGAAGGGTGACTGCCGCGTTTTGCCGGGATCCTTTGACGATCGCAAACGTCTTCTTCACTATTTAACTGAGAAGCGCCATAAATTCTTCACATACGACGACAAAACTGAGCGATTGTTCAAAGTCGTCTTGAAAGGTCTCCCCAGTGATGACAAATCACTTGGATTTTTACCAGTCCAAGTAATTAAGATGAAAAAGAAATCCCATTCTGGTACTTCCCAGAGGGGCATTTCTCAAGAATTTTATTTAGTTCATTTTAACAAAAGTGAACTAAATAATATGAAAAGTTTGGAAAAAGCCTGTATTATATCCCATGTCCTAGTTACATGGGAACATTTCCGGAGGCCTGGGGGAAATTTCCAAAACCCTACCCAGTGCCGTAAGTGCCAAAAGTGGGGTCATGGAACCAAACATTGTCACATGGATGCTAAATGCATGATTTGTGGTGGAACCTCTCACGCCAAGGACGCATGTCCTGTGAGAGAAGATTCCAATAAATTTAAGTGCGCAAACTGTGGGGGCAATCATAAATCCAATTTCTGGGAATGCCCTTCACGCAAAAAAGTTTTGAATTCCCGTGCAAAATTGATGACGGGAAATTCCAATCGGATCCCAGATTCGACGGGTAGAAATTTTTCAAACGCTCAAATTTCGAAACCGGTTACCGGTCGAGCAATTCATACCCACCACAATTCACAAACAAAGTTTGCAGCTCGTCAACGGGTAGCAAGCACTTCAGTAAATTCCAATTTTTCGAATGTACCTACGTATGCAAACATCGCTGCTGGTAGACAAAATTTCTCTTCTCAAAATGAGGTTTATACCCATGTCCCAACGGAAAAAAATGGTCATGTTGCCGATTTAGGTAGCATGACTGCTTCCGATTTTGATTTTTTAACTGAACAATTGCATCACATGATTGATGCAATGTTCAAAGCAAATACCATTCCTGAAGCTGTTCAGGTTGGTATAAAGTACACACAAAAAATTGTTATCGGACTCCGTTTCAATGGATCCAAATAATTGTGTGAAAGTTCTAAATTGGAATGCCCGCTCTCTAAAGGGTAAGGAAGATGAATTATTCAACTTCCTTTCACTTCATAATGGGCATATTGCCATTATAACTGAAACGTATTTAAAACCAGGACTCTCCATTAAAAGAGATCCAAACTATTTTATCTACAGAAATGATCGTCTTGACAGCGCCTGTGGTGGGGTCGCCATTGTCATTAATAGACGTATCAAACATAAATTATTTTCTTCGTTTGAAACCAAAGTTTTCGAAACCTTGGGAGTTTCTGTTGAAACAAATTTTGGACAATTTTCCTTCATTGCAGCCTACTTGCCTTTTCAATGCAATGGGCAGCAAAAGAATTTGTTGAAAGCTGATCTTCAAATTCTGACTCGCAACAAATCAAAATTCTTCGTAATTGGTGACTTCAATGCCAAACACCGTTCATGGAATAATGCTCAAAGCAATTCCAATGGAAAAATTTTATTTGAAGATTGTTCTGCGGGATATTATACTATTCAATATCCCAATGGACCAACTTGTTTTTCTTCCAGTCGAAATCCTTCAACAATTGATTTAGTTTTAACGGATTCAAGTCAGCTGTGTGGCCAATTGGTAACTCATGCTGACTTTGACTCTGATCACCTTCCTGTGTCATTTGAAATCTCACAAGAAGCCATTTATAATCCAATCAGCTCTACTTTTAATTATCATAGAGCTGATTGGGATTTATCAAAACGTATATCGATAGGAATTTTGATGTTGATATTCCTCTCGATACCAAAAGTGATATTGATAATGCTCTCGTATCTTTGACAAATTTAATTGTCGAAGCCAGAGGCATTGCAATTCCGAAATGTGAAGTTAAATTCAACTCCATTATTATTGACGACGATCTTCAGCTACTGATCCGTCTTAAAAATGTGAGAAGAAGGCAATACCAAAGAACTCGCGATCCCGCGTTGAAAGTTATTTGGCGGGATTTGCAAAATGAAATTAAAAAACGTTTCGCTATTCTGAGAAATACCAACTTTGAGAATAATGTCTCGAAGTTGGATCCCAGTTCGAAACCCTTTTGGAACTTAACGAAAATTCTTTAAAAAACCTCAAAAGTCAATTCCAGCGCTTAAAGAGGATAATAAAATTTTATTAACAAATGGCGAAAAGGCTCAAAAACTTGCTCAGCAGTTCGAGAGTGCCCATAATTTCTCTCTAGGTCTCACTAGCCTAATTGAGGATCGGGTTACACGGAACTTCGAAGACATTCTCAATGAAGAGAATTTTTTAGACCCTCGTTGGGAACTAATTTGGATGAAGTGAGATCTATTACTAGAAAATTTAAAAATATGAACCCCCGGGTGATGATGGTATTTTCTACATACTTATCAAAAAACTTCCTGAAAGCTCTTCATCCTTTTTGGTTAATTTATTTAACAAATGTTTTCAATTGGCATACTTTCCAGATAAATGGAAAAACGCCAAAATTGTTCCAATTTTGAAGCCAGACAATCCAGCTGAGGCTTCTAGTTATCTCCCAATCAGTTTGCTTTCTTCAATAAGCAAACTGTTTGAAAAGTTTATTTTAAATAGACTGATGGTTCATATTAATGACAATTCTATTTTTGCTGATGAGCAATTTGGTTTTCGCCATGGGCATTCAACCACTCATCAGTTATTAAGAGTTACGAACTTAATTCGGCTCAACAAATTTGAAGGATATTCGACTGGAGTTGCTCTTCTTGATATAGAGAAAGCATTTGACAGTGTTTGGCATGAAGGTTTGATTGTAAAATTGATGAATTTTGATGATCCTCTGTACATCATTAAACTGATCCAAAATTATTTATCAGATCGCTCGCTGCAGGTAAACTATCAGAATACTAAACCTGATAGATTACCTGTAAGGGCTGGTGTCCCCCAAGGCAGCATACTGGGGCCCATATTGTATAACATTTTTACTTCTGACTTACCTGATTTACCACCAGGGTGTCAAAAATCTTTGTTTGCAGATGACACGGGCCTTTCAGCCAAAGGGCGAAGCCTTCGTGTCATTTGTAGTAGATTGCAAAAAAGTTTGGATATTTTCTCCACTTACTTGCAAAAATGGAAAATTTCCCCGAATGCTTTCAAAACTCAGCTTATAATTTTCCCACATAAGCCGAGAGCTTCTTATTTGCAACCTTCTAGCAGCCATATTGTCACTATGGATGGGGTTCCAATTAATTGGTCTAGCGAAGCTAAATATTTAGGACTTCTGCTAGATCAAAAATTAACTTTTAAAAATCACATTGAAGGCCTTCAAGCCAAATGTAACAAATATATTAAGTGCCTATATCCACTTATAAACAGAAAATCAAAACTTTGTCTTAAGAACAAACTTTTGATTTACAAACAAATTTTTAGACCTGCCATGTTGTATGCTGTGCCAATATGGGCTTGTTGCTGCAATACCAGAAAGAAGGCACTCCAGAGGATTCAAAATAAAATTTTGAAAATGATTCTGAAGTTGCCTCCGTGGTATAGTACCAATGAACTTCATGAACTTCAATTTCTAATATTGAGACATTGCAACAAATGTCCAACAAAATAATTTCCAATTTTAGACAAAAATCGCAATCTTCTATTGCAACGATTAACTCCTTGTACCCTTAGTATAAAATAGGTTAAGTTTAGTTTAAGTTGAAAACATTGTAATTCCTACATGGTTCAATTCAACCAGAGGAAAAATTCTAACTGCCAGAGGCAATTGAAATGTATTAATAATAACTAAAAGCGTAACATAGCAAATAAGGATGATAGTGTTAAGAAAACACGGAACACCTAGTCTAAGAGATGAATGCATGTATTAGATAATTAGCAAATAAAATTAGTTTAAAAAAAAAAGCAGAACTGACGAAGGGAAAACGTTTTGGATTCAACAAGCAGCTCAAGCAGCATAACACATCCATGCAACCCTAAACAGACATTTTTTTTAACCAAGGTAAAGGAAATCTGCAACCAGACACCTGGGGAGGCACACCCAGGTAGTGTAGGGATGGGATCACCACTCCCAACCCACTAAAACAATCTCCTTCCTCCGGCCCGAAATTAAGCAATACTTCGGGGGATGACTATTGGGCATTGCGCCCCCTACATGACTCCTGGTACTTCCCATGCACCACATGTGCCCATGTGCCCCAACACTCACCTGCCTATGCCGCTCGAATGACAGCAAGAACCCTATGTTGCCATCTCACAACACAGACAGTCCTCATTTAGTATGGTGATCACCCCGTTCTGCAAGAGGGTGGCACCACTTGTCTACCAAGCCGGAGGCGACACTAGGTTGGTGGATCATATTCCTCTCCTAACTCAGCTGCGAGGCAGACCCTTTCACGTCTCCAATTTCTGAGGTGCCGCAGAAGCATCAACCCCACAACACTCCTGCCAGGCATAGCAAGACTTTCATGTCCCCTAATTCTGAGGTGCCGTAGAGGTATCGGCACCCCGACACTCCTGCCAGGCCTAGCGAGACTTCACTCAATCCGTCACTGGCAGCCTCACACTACTGCCTAACTGCCGTAATCTGAAAAAGTGACGTATACGCCATTTTCCAAAAATGGTGTTAACGAATAGTACTCATAAATGATGATGATACTACCATCTATTGTAGCAAGGCACCTGCCGATAGCACTGGCCATATCTGACATACGATTTGATCATGATTATATTATTGTTTGTATTTCATCAAACTCCTGTATGAATGATGATGATGATGATGATACTACTACCATCTATTGTAGCAAGGCACCTGGCCGTATCTGACAAACGATTTGATCATGATTATGCTATTGTTTGTATTTCATCAGACTCCTGTATAAAGGGCCAAAAATGGGTGGGGTGGTTCCGTAAGCAAAGACGCTTATGCGAATCCACGGGATGAATAGAGAATCTCCTTCCAGAAGAAAGTTCGTACATACAATAATATAATCTAGCCCTCGTTTCCCAGATTGACCCAATAGATGGGGAGAAGAGCCCGCCCTTTATCCACGAGATGTTAACAATAGGAAGTTGGCGATTCCACTCTTCCTATCCAAATCGCTTCAATCGGGTGCCCTGATGGTTATATATACCTTTTTAATTTATTTATATAAATAATGGGATATAATGTAATTGTATATAATGAAATTCTCTCACCACCAAATTTCTGTGGACGAGACCTTTTCTTCACACCAGTGTGTGTTGAGAATGCTTCAGTTTTGAGCCAATGTCTTAAAAAGCACAGAAATCAGCAAGTGTTTGATAAAATGAAATGTTTGAGTCCTTGTTTTGTTTTCCATCTCCGTTGAATCGTTCAAGACATTATGGACATTCAAGACGGGGCACGATTGGTCACTATCAACATCTTTTTTTCTTCGTCGGAATATCTAGATGGCATTCGATTCGTCAGTGATACTTGAATTTCACATTTTCTCCATTTCTGCTTTCAATCCACCCACAACCAGCCACAACCCACCCGCGATGTACTCTGGTTGACCAACAGAATGCCGACTTCTTTCACCTTTTGGCACAATGATTCGAGATCCAGCTATTGTTAGACAAATTCCATAACAGTCGGCATCATCATCGCTTTCTTGTTCGCTTGTTGAACAGTTAAGCGATTGTTGTTACCATACTTCAGATATTCGGAACTTATAATCCGCGATGATACTCGGGCGAGACAACTCAATTGCATCTCTTTATAACATCTCTACGGTCTACAAAGAACATAAAGCAGTGTCCACTTAGAATCCGGAATCATTTATTGTATTGCAGCGGCACGGAAAGTGACCGCTGCAAGAATTCTTTTACAGTAGTTCCTGCAAAGTTTAAGTTTGCTTTTTGGACAAACTTGCAAAAAAAAAACAGATGATTTTGGCAAGGGACTGTGGGGCATAGATCTAAGTATTTGTGACGAATAAGACGATGGACTCGAAGCTGTACAAGGAGGAATGTCGCAAAAAACCGCGGTCGACCTTCCATAAAGCCCATAAAGGTCCCGTGAAGTTTTGGCCAGATTTGGCGAGCTGCCACTACAGCCGGGAAGTCATCCAGTGGTACCGCGATAATAACGAAGATTTCATCGATAAAAACATAAATCCACGCAACTGCCCACATCTCCGGCCCATCGAGACATTTTGGGCAGTAATGAAGCGGAAGCTTAAGAAAAGTGGAAAAAGTGGAAAAACAGCTCAGGACGCGACTCAGATGACCAAAATGTGGAACAAATGTCCCAAGGAAGTTGAGTCCGGAGGTGTGCAACTTTTGATGAGAGGAATAAAGAAGAAGGTGCGAATTTTCACTAGAAACACGAAGAAATTATTTGCATCAATAATTTTTCCTTAAAGTACAGTGAATTACCCTTGTTTTGATGTATTAACCTTATTTGTGTGTCAATCCGTTACCGAGATACAGATGATTTTATTATTCCGGATTCTAAATGGACATAGCTTTATGTACCATTTAAAAATCAACTCAGGGATAAAATTTTGGCGGCAGAATCCATAATTTTTTTTTCTATCCCGGAAATATGTCACTCTATTATCAATGACTGCTAGGATTCAATAACAACTAATAATACTCATAGAGCTCTTTAACAGAAAAATTGAAGACATGCATGCTGTAATTTGGCGTTTACGTCACGTTTACGTCGTTCTCAGAGGTGTCAGGCCATTAGGCCGAAGGCCGTTAGGCCGAAGGCTATTTGGCCGAAGGTCATTAGGCCGAATGGTCATTAGGCCGAACGGTCATTAGGCCGAATGGCCATTAGGCCGAATTAGCAAAAAGTGAAAAATGAGAAGTTCTTTCTTCACCTTCTTCCCCTTCTTCCTTCTCCCTTCTTACACCTTCCTTCTTCTATCTTTCTTATTCCTGCTTCCTGCTACTTCCTTTTTCTCTCTTCCTTCTTCCTTTTTCTTTTTTCCCTTTTCCTTCTTCCTTTTTCTTTTTTCCCTTTTTCTTCTTCCTTCCTCCTTCTTTCCTTCTTTCTTCTTCCGTCTTCCTTCTTCCTTTTTCCTTCTTCCTTCTTCCTTGCATCTTCCTTCTTTCTTCTTCCATCTTCCTTATTTCCTTAATTCTTCTTCCTTCTTCCTTCTTCTTTCTTCCTTCTTCCTTTTTACTTCTTCCTTCTTTCTTCTTCCTTCTTCCTTCTTCCTACTTCCTCCTTTCCTTCTTACTTCATTTATCTTCGTTCTTCCTTCTTCCTTCTTTCCTCCTTACTTCATTCTTCTTCCTTCTCCCTTCTTCCTTCTTCCTTCTTCCTTCTTCCTTCTTTCTTCTTCCTTCTTCCTTTTTCTTTCTTCCTTCTTCCTTTTTCTTTCTTCCTTCTTCCTTTTTCTTTCTTCCTTCTTCCTTTTTCCTTCTTCCTTTTCCTTTTTCCTTCTTCTTTATTCCTTCTTTCTTCTTCCTTCTTCCATCTTCTTTTTCCGTTTCCTTCCTTCTTTCTCCCGTCTTCCTTTATTCTTCTTCTGTCTTTATTCCTTCTCCCTTCTTCCTGTTTCCTTCTTCACTATTTCTTTTACTTCTTCCTTCTTGCTTCATTCTTCTTTCTTCTTCCTCCTTCCTTCTTTCTTCTTCCTTTTTCCTTATTCTTTCTTCCTTCTTCCATCTTCTTTCTTCTTTCTTCCTTTTTACTTCTTCCTTCTTCCTTCTTTCTCCTTCCGTCTTCCTTATTCCTTTTTCCTTCTTCTTTCTTCCATATTCCTTCTTTCTTCTTCCGTCTTCCTTCTTCCTTCTTTCCTTCATTCTTCTTCCTTCTTCCCTTTTCCTTCTTCTTTCTTCCCATTTCCTTCTTCCATCTTCCTTCTTCCTTCTTTCTTATTCCTTCTTCATTCTTCCTTCTTCTTTCTTCCTTCTTCCGCCTTCCTTCTTCCTTCTTTCCGCCTTACTTCATTCTTCTTCCTTCTTC
The DNA here is from genome assembly GCF_024139115.2 of Armigeres subalbatus. Taxonomy (NCBI): domain Eukaryota; kingdom Metazoa; phylum Arthropoda; class Insecta; order Diptera; family Culicidae; genus Armigeres; species Armigeres subalbatus. Next base: position 409,557,533 of record NC_085140.1, on the reverse strand, counting down.
CTTCTTCCTTCTTCCTTCTTCCTTCTTCCTTCTTCCTTCTTCCTTCTTCCTTCTTCCTTTTTCCTTTTAACTTCTTCCTTTTCCCTTCTTCATTTTTCCTTCTTCCTTTTTCTTCCTTCGTTCTTCATTTTTCCTTCTTCCTTTTTCTTTCTTCCTTCTTCATTTTCCTTTTCCCTTCTTTTTTATTCCTTCTTTCTTCCATATTCTTTTTTCGTCTTCTACATTCTTTCTCCCGCATTCCTTTATTCTTCTTCTGTCTTGATTCCTTCTCCCTTCTTCCTTTTCTTCTTCCTTCTTACTTTTTCCTTTTTCCTTCCTTCTTCCTTCTTCCTTCTTCCTTCTTCTTTCTTCCTTTTTCCTTCTTTCTTCTTCCTTCTTTCTTCTTCCTTCTCCTTCTTCCTTTTTCCTTTTCCTTCCTCTTTCCTCCTTCTTCCTTCTTCCTTCTTAATTCTTAATTCTTCCGCCTTTTTTGTTATTTCTTCATCCGTTCTACTTCTTCCTCACTTCGCACTACTCACTTCTCACTCCCCAGTTCTCATTCGGCCTAATGGCCATTCGGCCTAATGGCCATTCGGCCTAATGACCGTTCGGCCTAATGACCATTCGGCCTAATGGCCTTCGGCCTAATGACCTTCGGCCTAACGGCCTTCGGCCTAATGACCCAGCATCTTCTCAGATTACGGCAGCTAAGCAGTTACTGTGACCACATGTACCATGCGAGGCTTACTTGTGTTCTTGCCCATACATTCGGTCCTTCACTCTGTAGGTTTTTTGTTTATTCCTTCCTTCGACTATTAGGCACTCTGTGTTACTTAACCGCTACTATGCCGAAGTCTACTATGATATGCTGCTGTACAGAATCGACACAGAATCTATTTTTACATTTCAATTATCATTATTCTTATCCTTCCCAGTCCGTCTAATCGTGAGTCCATTGTGTCCGTTTCTCCATGCCGTGCATCTAATGATTGTTGCAAGGTTCGTTTGCCATTTATCCGGGTAACGTTGGAAGAATGCCTCCGAGAAGAACAAGTTGGACGAGGGTTTGGTGAAGGGGCTGGGAATCGAACCCATGACCATTCGCTTACGTGTAATACCCCCATCTTCCATTCGCTTGCACCACTCTCCTGACCAGAGCCTAAAATATTCATCTTCATGAAGCAACTTCGGTCCGAATTTTGACAAACATCGCATGAATATTCAAAACATAGAATGACATAGTCAGACGACTACTCCACGAACTCATTCATTCGACTGTCACTGAATGTGTTTACTATGTGCAGAAAAAACATAATTATCATTGTTTATGTTGATGTTTACCACTGAAAGTGCCTCGCGGATGAAAATCGGATTCAGTCCTGTGTGATAAAAAACTTTACTTATTTGAAACGTGTTCAGATTTCAGATAATTTATCAATTTGTAAAATGTGCATAAATATTCAATGACTAATATTCAACTGAATATTGATTGTCCAGAGCCGACTATGAATGTGTCGGAAGTGAACTGACAAATGAAGAAAAATGGACTTCACTAAAAAATTTCGATTATTTTACACTCTGCTCCTGACATTCTCCGTCTCTTACTCCGTGGGGGTTGTAATACCCCCTTCTCCCATTTGTTTCCACTTTGTGCAACCGGCACATCACTTGTGCCCCAACTCACCTACCCGGACTTTGATACCCAACAGGGACACCGTATGGGTACCTTGCAGGAGATACCCCCTGTTGGTAGTTCGTAGCCCAGATAGTCCTCAATCAGTGCGGTGGTCACCCCGTCCTGCAACAGAGTGGCACCACTTACCTTACACGTCTCCAATTTCTGAGGTGCCGCAGAAGCATCAACCCCCGACACTCCTGCCAGGCATACCAAGACTTTCGTGTCCCCGAATTCTGAGGTGCCGCAGAGGTATCTGCCGCCCGACACTCCTGTCAGGCCTCACCAGACTTCAGTCATTCTAACACTACCGACCATGCGTACCATGCGAGGCTTACTTGTGTGCTCACCCATACGTTCGGTCCCTCACTCTGTGGGGGTATTACGTGTAATACCCCCAGCTTCTATTCGCTTGCACTACATGTGTACCACTTCGGGGTGTGTGGGTACCACCAACTGCCTCCCGCTTGTCGCCGAAGTAGCCCTCACTCTGTGGAACCTTCACAGGCTCCGTTATCGACCTGGCTAATTGTTTCACCCCTCAGGTCATTCATCTCTGCGGCACGGGTCACCTGACACCTCGGGATTTGGGGTTAGGGACGCCAGTACTGACATGAAGAGACCGAAATGCAGGAAACGCAAGAAATATGGAAACATCGTCAAAGATTGCCGAAGTAAGAAAGATGAAGAGGGTTCTTGTCCTGTCTTGTCGTCGATAGAGTTAAATAGCAACACCGATTGGCTGTTCGACTCGGAGGCAACAGTTTATTAAAATAGATTTTTTTAAAACAAATTGGAACCCTCAAGCGATCAAAGGCCGGTTCTTCAACTTCAGCATAATCAACGTCCATAGCCCACACTCCGGAAGCACTGATGATGATAAGGATGCATTCTACGCGCAGCTGGAACGTGAGTACGACAGCTGCCCAAGCCACGACGTCAAAATCATCATAGGAGATTTGAACGCTCAGGTTGGCCAAGAGGAGGAGCTTAGACCGACTATTGGAAAGTTCAGCGCTCACCGGCTGACGAACGAAAACGGCCTACGACTAATTGATTTCGCCGCCTCCAAGAATATGGCCATTCGCAGCACCTACTTCCAACACAGCCTCCCGTATCGGTACACCTGGAGATCACCACTGCAGACTGAATCACAAATCGACCACGTTCTGATTGATGGACGGCACTTCTCCGACATTATCGACGTCAGGACATATCGTGGCGCTAACATCGACTCTGACCACTATCTGGTGATGGTTAAACTGCGCCCAAAACTATCCGTCATCAACAATGTTCGGTACCGACGACCGCCGCGGTACGACCTAGAGCGACTGAAGCAACCTGATGTCGCCACTGCATACGCGCAGCATCTCGAGGCAGCGTTGCCGGAAGAGGGTGAGCTCGATGGGGCCCCTCTTGAGGACTGCTGGAATACAGTCAAAGCAGCCATTAACGACGCAGCGGAGAACAACGTCGGGTATATGGGTCGAAGTCGACGGAACGATTGGTTCGACGAAGAGTGCAGACAGATTCTGGAGAAGAAGGACGCAGCGCGGGCGGTCGCGCTGCAGCAAGGTACGGCAGAACGTGGAACGTTATAGACGGAAGCGGAGACAGCAGACCCGCCTTTTTCAGGAGAAGAAACGCCGCCTGGAAGAAGCGGAGTGCGATGAGATGGAACAGCTGTGCCGTTCTTAAGATACACGCAAGTTCTATCAGAAGCTCAACGCATCCCGCAAAGGCTTCGTGCCGCGAGCCGAAATGTGCCGGGATAAGGATGGGAGCATCTTGGCGGACGAAAGTGTGGTGATCGAAAGTTGGAAGCAGCACTACGAGGAACATCTGAATGGCGTGGAGAGTACAGGCAGTGAAAGTCAAAGCAGCGGAGGAGATGACTACGTCAGTTCAGCGGACGATGGAAGCCAACCAGCCCCCACCTTGAGGGAAGTTAAGGATGCCATTCAACAGCTAAAGACCAATAAAGCAGCTGGTAAGGATGGTATTGGAGCTGAGCTCATCAAGATGGGCCCGGAAAAGCTGGCCACTTGCCTGCACAAACTGATAGTCAGAATCTGAGAAACCGAACAGCTACCGGAGGAGTGGAAGGAAGGGGTTATATGCCCCATCTACAAGAAAGGCGACAAACTGGAGTGTGAGAACTTTCGAGCGATCACCATCCTTAATGCCGCCTACAAAGTGATCATCTTCCGTCGTCTGTCACCATTAGTGAACGAGTTCGTGGGAAGTTATCAAGCCGACTCCGTTGATGGCCGCTCGATAACGGACCAGATCTTTACTGTACGGCAAATCCTTCAAAAATGCCGTGAATACCAGGTCCCAACGCACCATCTGTTCGTTAATTTCAAGGCGGCATACGACAGTATAGACCGCGTAGAGCTATGGAAAATTATGGACGAGAACAGCTTCCCTGGGAAGCTTACCAGACTGATCAAAGCAACGGTGGATGGTGTGCAAAACTGTGTGAAGATTTCGGGCGAACACTCCAGTTCGTTCGAATCGCGCCGGGGACTAAGACAAGGTGATGGACTTTCGTGCCTGTTGTTCAACATTGCGCTAGAAGGTGTCATGCGGAGAGCCGGGTGTAAAAGCCGGGGTACGATTTTCAACAGATCCAGTCAATTTATTTGCTTCGCGGATGACAAGGACATTGTCGGCCGAACATTTGCAAAGGTGGCAGAACTGTACACCCGCCTGAATCGTGAAGCAACAAAAGTTGGACTGATGGTGAATGCGTCAAAGACAAAGTACATGCTTGTGGGCGGAACCGAGCGCGACAGGGCCCGCCTGGGAAGCAGTATTACGATAGACGGGGATACCTTCAAGGTGGTCGAGGAATTCGTCTACCTCGGATCCTTGCTAACGGCTGACAACAACGTTAGTCGTGAAATACGAAGGCGCATCATCTGTGGAAGTCGGGCCTACTACGGGCTCCAGAAGAAACTGCGGTCGAAAAAGATTCGCCACTGCACCAAATGTGTCATGTACAAGACGTTAATAAGACCGGTTGTCCTCTACGGACATGAAACATGGACAATGCTCGAGGAGGACTTACAAGCACTCGGAGTATTCGAGAGACGGGTGCTTAGGACCATCTTTGGCGGTGTGCAAGAAGACGGTGTGTGGCGGCGAAGAATGAACCAGTGTTGAGAAACTCACTCATATGAGTATAAATTCCTCACTCATTGCTCATTTTTTCCGTGAGTACTCACGCGTGAGTTACTCACGAACTGTGAGTACTCACAAGTGAGCAAACGTGGTTTTGCTCACTCACGAGTGAGGAATTTTTGCTCATATGAGTAATCCAATAAGATTAGTTTTTGTTTCTTCCACAATGTAGATGTCAAGTTTTGGCCAATTCTGGTAGTTGTCAAGAAGTACGTAAAAATTTGTGGCATGAATTTATAAAAAAAAAGATAAAGAATTTGTCAAATTATACGAATAAGAAATTTCTAATATATTGGGAATTACTAACAACATGTTAATTAATTGCATAATAATAAATTTCGAAATGAAGTGCAGGATTGTTACGACTGCGCGGATTTTGCGCATATGGCGCGGTTTTAGCTTCGGGTGAAAATTAAATAAATAAAATTATGGATCTTGAAAGAAATTATGGATAATTGAGAATAAATGTGTTGAAGTTAATGTTGAGATGTAATTTACGTATGAAATCAATGTTTATATATGTTTGCCTTTTTCGTACAGCGATATATTCACTTCAAAGACGATTTTTAATAGAAGGCCCCGAGACTCATTTTGGTTAATACCAATTGACGATTATAGATGATGGTTGTGTGCGCGTGTTTTTGTGCATATGCGTGTGCTTGTTTGTGCGTGTGTGCGTAGGTTTGAGTTTGCGTGTGTTTGTGTGTGGGTGTATTTGTGTGTGGGTGTGTTTGTGTGTGCGCGTATGTGTTTATGTGTGCGCGTGTTTGGGTATGTTTGTTTGTGCGTGCATGTGTGTTTGTGTTTGCGTGCGTGTGTATTTGTGTGTGCCGTGTGTGTGTTTGTTTGTGCGCGTATGTGTTTATGCACGTGCGCTTGAATGTTTATTATATTGCTTAAGCTCTATGCAAGTTTGTCTTTCAATTCATAATCTAGACAAATTACATAATTTATTGTTGTAGGGGAAAAGATGGCTTAGGCATTAAATTTTAACTAAAAAATTTTATAACAATAATATAAAGAACATGCATAACAGTCACCATATCTTCAAAGCGAAGGGTTGTAATACTAATGGCGATTTGTTCAGATTCATTCCACTTCATTTTGGTACAAGTGTGCATAGAGCGGCAAATTAGAATGGTATCAAGAATACTAAATTACCAATATGCCAATATGTGTCACAAAAGTTAAGCAAAGTAGTAAAGAGACATTCCGAGAGGTGTCTCAACGTATGATGTAATATGCAATAGACCGTGTCGAAATAAGGTAGTTGTAGGTAGGTAGGTAGATAGTTAGGCTCTTATATCAATAACATTTGCAAATTGAACAATTTTGGGTTAATTTGTGTCGTTTTAAGCACTGTTGAAAAAATCTCAAAAATTCTTTGTTACTAATTTGGATGCAAGGAACGAATTCAAGGAGTGGTAATCCTAATATGCTAGAAATCGTGTTTTGATTTCTGAGTTTGGAAATAAAGTTTTGAAAAATGTAATTCAAATAGTTGACAACTGTTAAATTTGTGTAATTTTTCGATTAATGCACCCCTCGACTTTCGCTTTTGAGCCTTTTGGGACGCAAGATGCTGTTCGTTGCATAATGTGGAGAGATTCACGAAGTGAACTATATTGTTAATCTACTATACATATCTGATGGTATTAAAAATCGTTTTTTATATAACGCACTTCAAGTGAAAATAGTCACAATTTTAGTGATAAAAAATGACATCTCACGTGTATTTAACACTAATACAGTTCTAGGTCGTGCGGATTTAAGTTCATGCCGCCGAAACGATTACTAAATAAAGGCATTTATTTGTTGTTTACAACAATTTTATTCGTTAAATAAGGTGGTTTGAAGTATTATCTTTATTTATTATATTTACTTTTAGCCAAATTTTTAAACCCCTATACCGTAAAAATAATAAATAACCGATTTTCTACTATTCGAAAAATACTGTAGAAAAGATCAATTAAGAGTCGAAATACATATGCATATCTTTATACGAAAATACATTGACAAAACTAGAGAATATACAGATCTCATATTTTTTTAATTAACACATTTAAGGGAAGATCCATTAATTACGTAACGCAAAAATTGGGCATTTTCAACCCCCTATGTCACACTTTTTGTATGAAACATCTGAAAATTTTGTTTGGATCGTCACACTTCGACCAACCTCCCTCCCCCCTTAAGCGTTACGTAATGTGTGGACGCTCCATACTGTTAAATTTAGCCAGCTTCGAAAATGATTTTGGTCTTGTTTGTAAAAGTGCTAAACATTAAAAGCCGGCATCTTTAGTTCTCATGCTGCACTGCACGAACAGGTATAAAATAATAATATACTTACGGCATGATACGATCATTTAGTTCGACTCATTTATAATGACTATTTATTTAATAAAATACTTGATATACAACATTTTAGAGTAAAAACAATTGGCTATACAATCACATTTTAAAACTCGGCTTCTGAAAAAATGAGTAAAACTTGAACCACAGACAAAAAAACATTCATTCATCAAATCCATCGTCGTTCAAACACTAACGACATCCGTTGACTTCAGCTTGCTGGGCTAATCACGAACTAGGTAGCGGTAGTGAGCAAACGTCAAAATAGAGTAAATTCGATGCACACGCCACGAGTGATCGATTGGCCAACTAATGATTATTTGAATTGACCAGTAAATCAGTCAACGATGGAAATTTGTCGAGTGTTATGTCTGTTTGTCTGTGCCAGTGGCGTAGCCAAAAAATTGGTCTGGGGGAGGGGGGGGGGTTCGGAACATTTTTGAAGGTTCGAAAAAAAATTCCTTCTAAAAATTTTGTGTCTGGGGGGGGGGTTTATGTCCAAAACCACCCCCGTGGCTACGCCACTGGTCTGTGCTTGAACTACATGATCGAACCACGTCTGGTGGTACAGAAATTTATTGGAAAATTTAAATAATATTGAAGGCTTTGACTATAACGCATGTCCCTTCTAGCTATTTTTATGTTCGTAGTCTACGCACCCCAAACACAAACACACACACACACACACACACACACACACACACACACACACACACACACACACACACACACACACACACCAAAATACAAACACGCAACTAAACACAAATACACACCCAAAACATAAACACAAACACGCACCAAAATACAAACACGCAACTAAACACAAACGCGCACCCAAAACATAAACACGAAACTAAACAGAATCACGCACCTAAACACAAACACGCACCCAAAAACACAAACACGCACCCAAAACATAAACACACAACTAAACACAAACACGCAACTAAAGACAAGCACGCACCTAAATACAAACACGCATCTAAACACAAACACGCACCCAAAAACAAACACACAGCTAAACACAAACACGCACCTAAATACAAACACGCAACAAAACACAAACACGCACCTAAATACAAACACGTATCTAAACACAAACACGCACCCAAAACATGAACACGCATATAAACACAAACACGCATCTAAATACAAACACGCGCCTAAATAGAAACACGCTCCCAAAACACAAACACGCACCAAAATACAAACACGCAACTAAACACAAACACGCACTTAAAACATAAACACACAACTCAACACAAACACACAACCCAAACCATAAACACAAACACGCACCAAAATTCAAACACAAACGCGCACCCAAAACATAAACACGCAACTAAACACAAGCACGCACCTAAACACAAACACGCACCCAAAACATAAACACACAACTAAACACAAACACGCAACTAAAGACAAGCACGCACCAAAATACAAACACGCACCTAAACGCAAACACGCACCCAAAACATAAACACACAACTAAACACAAACACGCATCTAAATACAAACACCCGCCTAAATAGAAACACGCACCCAAAACACAAACACGCACCTCAACACAAACCTATACACGTATATTTAATGATCTTCAATTGACTTAGGAAATTCGCATTTTCAATTATTGCTAACCTTACAGTATATTTTTTAATACACCTATTTCCTCACTTACTCACCAAAAAAATCGAATGAGTAGTTTTACTCACTCAGGCGTGAGTTTACTCACGCGTGAGTGCTCACCATACCTGTGAGTACTCACGCGTGAGTAGAACTGGTTCAACTCATATGAGTGAGTGAGTGAGGATGGAACGAACCATGCTCACTCATTTCCCAACACTGGAATGAACCATGAGCTCGCCCAACTCTACGGCGAACCCAGTATCCAGAAGGTAGCTAAAGCTGGGAGGGTACGATGGGCAGGACATGTTGCAAGAATGCCGGACAGCAACCCTACAAAGATGGTGTTCGCTTCCGATCCGGCAGGTACGAGACGGCGTGGAGCGCAGCGAGCGAGATGGGCAGACCAGGTGCAAAACGACTTGGTGAGCGTGGGGCGTATCCGAGGATGGAGAGATGCGGCCTCGAACCGTGCATTGTGGCGTCAAATTGTTGATTCAGTGTTATCTGTTTAGATGTTAACTAAATAAATGAAATGAATGGAACCCTCAAGCGGTTATGTTATTGCGGCCAACAATGGTGAGATGAGCATTGAAGCTATTGGCAAAAGTTCTATGGTTCTAAGCGCGTGATTTGTACTAATCGAATCTTTTGGTCACAGAGCACTGATGCTAAACCGACCCACAGTGGTTCGCTCTAGAACAAAGGGTGGCCAAAACCTCAAAATGTCCCTAAAAGTTGGTTTTATGGTTGTATCATGGTATTTCGAGGCTTTTTGTCACATACAGACTTGATCGTGGGTGTTGGAAGCATTACTTTGGTAATATATAGCCTTTTTCGGCATCTCTGTGAATAGCAAATACTTTTATTTTACATCTAAATTCGGTTTTTGAAAACTGATCATTACAGAGACGATCTCAGATGCCATAAAACTAGTTAGTACTATTCCATTTAATTCCACCATTTGATTGTTATTTTACAGATACGTATTTCGACTCCATCAGCCACGCCGCCGTCTTCAGTGTTTCGTACTTGACTCAAGTGGTGGAATTAAAAATGGTAGTATTAACTCGTCCAAGTGAAGATAAACCACAAAAAAACTCTAAATAGTTTTCGTATCACAATAATTGCTTGCTAAATACTGGCTGTTCATGTGCTAAGACAAGATAAAACAAAAGATGATCTATTTGTTCACAATGTAAAAATAAATTTTAAAAGGTCAGTGGACAGTGCGGCGAAACGTTGTTTCTTGACTAAAGTTACTGTTATCGTAGTAAATTCCATACAAACTTCGAACGGCTTGTGCTCTGTTCAATTACAATCAACTTTTAAAAATTTGAAATACTATTGAAATAGACAAATATAGATAGTAGTGTGTGATTTGATTGATAGAATCGCGGTAGCTTTATTCATCTGTTATGCTTGTTCAAATAGTTGTTTCGGTTCAGCTTTTCAGTTCAAATATCAGTACCAACATTGTCTATTGCTGGCAAGGATAGTTTAGCTTGAGCTCAAACATTAGAATTTGAAACTATGTATAGGTAGAATCATTTTTTTTGCAAAGTGATGAACCATGCTAATATCCAATACTATGAGTTTTCATATGCTGTAGAAAAGCTTTCAGCATGATTACATATTTCGGATTAATAGACAAAAACAAAATCCCAACAATAAAATCCATATGAAAAAAAAAACTCGTCTCGGATGGCAGGAACAGATTTTGGAAGTAAGACACTTCAATCTAATAATTAGAAAAAGGCATTTCTAAGGCTCTTGTGAACAAAAAATACGCATTTGTGAGGTTCAATTAGAAACAGAACAAAAAAATACTAAGCATATTTCATACAAAAACGTTAAAAAGCAGCTTATCGCAACTTTTCGCAAAACAAAATAGTGATTAATAGAAAGCTATTGCTTTCAGCTTTGTAATGAGCATAGAATCATTATGTGCACTCATTGGCGCATATACTTTTGGATCACTTCAATAAAAAAATGTAAGTAATTTAATTAAATTTGTATATAAAGTTAACTTAAGTTGACTTCTGTCACCTATATTTGACATACGCATACTATTTAAGACCCTGATAATGAAGTCTTGAAATAATATTGGGGTTAGTGATGTAATTGAAGCCGTACGACGCTGATCTAAACGCATTGTTAAACAGCGTTTTCAATTAGAAATCAACACTCATGTTCAATTAAAAATGATGTAATAAAGTCAAAACTCAACAGAACTTCTTAAAATTTTGAATTTGAACCACATAAGTATCCTATAAAATGAGAAAAATATAATTCCGACCGAAATACGAATTTCGATTTTTGAGGTTTTGGCTGCCTTCGAACCATTGTGCAACCCCACGGTTTCGTATTTTATAAAAGCGTATACGTCCGTTAATTCTCATATAAACTTAGAATGACGTAGAATAGAGAAACGTGCTGAAAATATTCACAGACCAATTACACAGAATCAATTAGCATTAGCATTAGCATTAGCATTGAGCAATTCGCACAAATTCGTAGGTGGTACAAGCCAAGACTATTGTATTACATTCGTCCGTTACCACAGATATTGATTTGGGACTAATCACTATCTCTTAGATGGAAGCAATGTACCCTCCAATAGTCGAGATCTGTCCTGGCCACGTCCTTGCGAATGCTGAGGAAAGGGAAGGATGGTTAGTTGGACACCTACTTAAGAAAGATGCAGAGAACTCTACGACCTCTCATAGGTGCCACAGGAGGTTTTGGGATTGTGTGGAAGGTTATAACAGTAGGAATCGTTTTGGTAGAACGTGAAATACAGAAAGAACTAAGATAGAAATACAAAGTAGGAAAGGGACGAGCCTGGAATTGAACCCACGACCTCCTGCTTATAAGGCAGAAGCGGTAGCCACTAGACCACCGAGCTCGTCTCAGACCAATTACACAGAATCAATTATGTCTAAAATTATGGCGTTCCATTGAGTATTGAGTTCTATTATCGTTGCTGTCTATAATTGCTCATGAACTTACAAATTATAATTTGTATGTTGTTGAACTTAATAGAAGTATAGCTTTTATTCGATCGACTGTACCCATCGTGTTGGGTGGCTTATAGCATATATTTATTTGTGCAAAGAAGTATTGTGACCTAACACGTGATTTATTAAATATATTTTTAAAAATCTGTGGATTACAAATACCTAGTTTATTCAATTCCGTCAAAACCATGATAACAAAATCAACAAAAAGCACGAAAGCTGATAGCAAAACGGAACAGCTTAACCCGATATCTGTCACATTTGCACGTCCATCTCGGCTCCAGATCAAGAATTTTTCACTGCAAACTGAGCCACGTGTGAAGGTCAACATATCATCTAACCTATATTTTCTGCACCGTCGAACGGTAGGTAGCTTTCCCGATTCTCTTTCTCAGCAGTTGGCGCCTCCAATATCCGCCAGGCTGCAACAAATGCGGGAAAATTCACCACCGACTGCTGGACTCGCGAGAGTCGCAAAACCGATCAGTTCGATCGATCGCCGGGAAAATGGGAGAGGATGCGTGTGGAAAACAAACCTGTTGAGAAGACTCGCTCCGGTATCCGGCCGTGTCGTGCCACGGTGCTAAGTGCGCCGACTCACCGCCAACAGTCTGTTGATTCTCGACGGTCGGTCGGTGGCCAGGTCCATCCGCTTCGGCAGCGACCTCAGTTTCTTTAGAATTTTTGTATGAAGCGCATCATCACTTTCCGTTTGTCCGTAATTTCTCACAAATAGCAGGCAGCAGCACATATGTACATGTGCATTAAATATTCAAGCAGTACCAATTCAGTGCAATGAAGCGAGCACCGTGGGCCAAAAGTGTGTGTTTTTGCGGGGGAAGGCGGGCCCTGTTCAGTGATCCGTGATCCAGAATCTGTTTGTGTATGAATGCTTTAGAGGAGTGCTGCGGTTTTTGCCGAGAAGAATTCAAGGAGTTCAAACCGACACGGTGGAACGTAGCGTACGGTTTTCTTTTTTTGCAGAAATGTGGTGGTGAAGCTGTAGTGTGTTCCTTTGAATATTGTGCGAATATCCAATATCTCTGTTTCGGTTCCCACGGAGGGAACCTGGGGACCAGGTGCCAGGTGAGCGGGAAGAAGAGCTTCGAGAAGAAAATTCGATCCCATACGGCAACGAGTGGATTTAATCGATTACGCACATTGGTTCAAATTGAATTTGCTTGTTCGGCAGTAGCAGGAGGAAAATTTGGGAATCAAAAATTTATTTTTCCGTTGCGCAAATAGTCAAGTGTAAGAAGAAACCCCCGGGTCCAGCGGTAACCACAGTAGCATGTGTTCCTCATGAGTGTGTACGTGAGCTCGTATAGCGAGAGTGCTGATTTTCCGGTGGATTTTTTGGTTTGGATTTCATCTAATTAGTGGAATTGCCCGAAATAGTGATTGAGATCAATGACGTGCGAATATAAGTCAATCGTTACCAAAAATCTGTGGAATGCAATTTTCATTTCTATCAAACGGAAGACTAAATAATTAATTCAAAATCAGTGAATTGATGCGGCAATGGACGATTTTCGAATCTGAAGTATGTATAACAAATATCACAAGTGAATTGAACACAGTGGATTTATAGATACAGGGATTATAGTTAATTTCCTCTCTACAAGGATCGCCACCAAAGGAACGCCAGACACTTTCAACTAATATGGACATTCAGGTTATTATCATACAAATATTTCTAGATTTATATCTCTTTGTATGAATACCCCATATAGGATTGCGTCAAACCTTGTTTCCAATATTTTAGGATGTCAATAGTTCAGAACGCAAATGAACGATCTGCAGACATTTTCGTCATCATTCAAAATTAGTAGTTGAAAAATGTGTGTAAAAAAAAGAAAATCATATTTGTTTCAAATTAGCTGCTGAAATGATTTTTTTTTCAAGGAAGCATGCCATATAGATTGCACAATATAAATTGTTTAATCATGAAGGTTTTTCAATATGATTGTGGTTTATTAATTAGCATTCATTAATTCACTTCTATATTTTCGGTAACAATGATTTGATCTGCGTTTCAATTTAAATAATGACTGATGAAAATGATTTGAACGTTAAATTATCTGGCCCAAGATCTGGCCTTTTCTTGTCACTCGTCTGTATTATTTATAAAAATCCTGATTAATCCACCTAGCGGTGTTGGTGCCTTTCTCGTGCAAAAATAATACTAAAAAATATGAGTGAGTGGTTTTTAGCGTGTTTTGCGCATAGAAAATAGTATTTTGGCCATAACTTCTGATCCCATAGTCCAACCTGGCCAATTTTCAATAGCAAACAATGGGACAGGATTCTCAGTCGAATGGAACTTGTTGCAAGAAATTCGGCCAATGCTAAGTTCCAAAAAGTGTGTCTAAAAAATTTTGTGCACATACACATATACACACACACATACATACACACAAAGAGACATCACCTCAATTCGTTGAGCTGCGTCAATTGGTATATAATACTATGGGTCTCCGAGCCTTCTATCAAAAGTTTGGTTTTGGAGTGATCATATAGCCTTTACGTATACTTAGTATGCGAGAAAGGCAAAAACATATGTGTATCTCATATTGTTCAAAAGTCTTTATGCCCAACTTCAGTTATAAGAAAAAAAAGTTAAAAAAAAATAAGTGTGAATTTAGAATTATGAACACCAACAATATATATTTAGCAAAAAAGCTTAGTTTAAACTCAATTTAAAATAGCAGTAAGTTCAATTAAATGTTGCCTTTATTTGCATGCTCCAAATAGGGGAACTGCTCCGTTTTCCATTCCGCTGAAAATATATTCATCTCGTTGCAAAACAAATAAATACTGCACTAATCGCGTCGCTTCTTTTTGCTAACAGGCGTGCTCACTGCTAAAAACATCATGAAAATAAGGAACATCAAATTCGTTTTTATTGCTTTGTTTTGATGGAGTGAACATAGGATCTATGAGATGAAGTGCCGAACCGTTTTCCTATGTGCATAATTTAAATAATAATTAATTTCCTTTATTAATTTATTAAATAAATGAAGTGTCTTAATTCCAGCATCCGTATTATTTTGGTTCTTGCATTTTTTTCTACCGAATGGGTTTGCATAGCCAAATGCGCCATATAAATGTCGGAAAATTTGTACATTTATATGAATTGGCCATAGATTAAACATAAAACATCATAAAAATTCCAGAGATTTTTTTTATGTTTCGCTAACTAAGCCATAGTTTTCCGGTTTTCCTGCTCAGTTTTATTGCTTTTTTATAGAAATTTTCTTATTTTTGCCCTTCTCGTACAGAAAGAATTGTATATCGAACGACTCAATTCGGCGAATCGAGGTGATGTCTGTATGTGTGTGTATATGGGTACAAATTTTGTAGACACACTTTTTGGAACTTAGCATTACCCGATTTACTCGCAATAAGTTGCATTCGATGGGGAATGCGGTCCCATTGTTTACTATTTGGCCCGATCGGACATTGCTTTTTAGAATTATTGAAATCATTGTTTTTACCAAAATTCCACCCTTGAAAAAAAATTCAAAATCGAAAAAAAAATGGTGTTTCATGCTTATTAATTAATGCAAAAACATGCAAAATTATAGAAAACATGCGATCTATTCCCCTAAAGTGCGTTTCTGATCTTTCTAATGAGATTTTTTCAATAAATTTTATGATGCACGAGAAATGCAACATCGTTGCTAGGTGGATTTCTTGTTTTTATATTACTCTTTTTTTTTTTGAGGAAAGTTATTGATAAGAAAATTATTTTGAGCTTTTTAGTGGAATGTCTTCACTTGTCATAAGAAGAGTTAATACAATCCCATTGAATTTCACCACTCCAATTAAGTGGTGGAATTCAATGGGATTGTATTAACTCGTCTTATGACAAAGGAAAGTTTTTGATTTTTTTGTGGAAAAAAATATTTATTTTGTGGAAAATTTTGTAATTGTTTATGGAGATTTTGTATTTTTTCCGTGGAACATTTTGATTTCTTTATGGAAAACTCTTCTGTTATAATTGCAATTTTGCTTTAAAAGTGCTAATTTATTTTTGTTTTGTGAATAATTCTTAATTATTAATGGAATTTTTGCATTATTTGTGGAAATTTTATTTTTATTTATTGATCATACCCTAATTTTTTTTATAGAAAATTTATATTTTTTTAGGGGGAGTTTTTATTTTAGTCTTTTATGTCATATTTATTTTCCAGATCAACATTTTTCAGATGAACATTAATTTTCCATTGGAGTTTTCCAGAAAAAAAAGAACCTTTTTTTATTTAAATTTAGCTGTTTGTCTGTTACTTCATATTTATAATGATAACAAAACAAGGTCACACACCTAGTAATGGTACTGCCTTCCTCCCATTAACTAAGACATCGTGAAGACCTGTTTTGGCTCAGTTCGCCATTATCTTGATAATGATAACTTTCGAAAGCAATGGCGAAAGCATTGAATGAAACATATCCCGATCAGGAACGAATAACGGAGAGTAAGCAATTCGTCTTCCACCTGATCGATCCACCTTGCTCGCTACATACCTCTGCTTCAGCTTATCGCAATTTTTTTTGGGATGGGACACATGACACCTTCCATCCACTCCTGCGGCAGAACTTCCTCCTCCCAATTCTTGGTAGTCAATTACCCAGTGCAGCGCTCTAGCCGTCACCATCACCGTATTTGAACAGCTCTCCTGGTAGTTGGTCAACCTCAGGGGCTTTGTTGTTTTTCAATGTCTCAATAAAACTGTGCCTGTTATCGCATGTCCCATATGCTTACTTACTTACTTACTTACTTAGACTGACTGTACATATCAATGGTTGCTACTCCGTGATTGATCAGAACTGGTGAAAATTGCACTACGATCCAAGTAAATAGTGGTTGGGATTTACCAACTATTCTCGAAGTGCACGTTTCAGCAGCTCGCAAATATTGATCAATAACGGCGCCGGCCAAGTCCTTACAGTCAGTTGGGAAAGGGAGGGAATGTGAGTGTGTGGTAATTGTTGCTACTAGAGACCGAGAATACCTCTGCATCTCCACATTTACCACGGGAAGGAAGTAGTGTTAGTTGGGTGGGGTAATCAGTAACATAGATCGGGATTCACAATGGAAAGTGATGTGACCTATGAAACTTCTACACAGCAGTATTAGCATTTCCTTGATTTGTTCAATTGTTCATTCTTCGCGAGAATAAACAATCAATCGCTCAAAGTGAGCGATTGTTCATTTGAATTTCGGATTAGGCGCCCGCGTTATCATTTCATTAACGTAAGAAAAGTAAAAAAGAAACGGGATTGAAAATAATTGATAGTAATCGGAAAGCTAATGTTATTCAGCAACCCTTATTTTATCTCTATTTGACGTTAAGTAAGAATGTAAATTTACGTTCATTTTACATGTCGTTTATTTTGCATTACTTTCGCGCGCGCGTGTGTGTCACTTGCCTTGACCAGTATACCGTAATCAGGATCTCACTGGTATTAATCCTGATGTGCCGGTTGGCACTCGTGTTGGGCTTGTGCGCTTTGAGCGGCACACGGTCGCTTCCCAGTCCACATAAAAACGCACATGGTGCAATACAAGATGCTAAATTGGAGACGATACATATATACATGTTGTGTGGAAAAGTACCTATCGCCTGCACTTCAGCATCCTACACGACACCATATACATTCATGTGTTGACTGGGTTTGATAGGGCCTGCTTATGAACACATGCAACTTTTTGTAGAGGTTTAACAGAGCCCACTGTCAAACCCCACTACATCCTAGGCAGGCCCCCTAACTCGCAGTGGCCATGGGGAGGGGTCGTCAAGCCCTTGGACATAGTCCCTGCTGCCCCTAGTGCCTGTTATCGCATGTCCCATATGAATAGGAAACCCAGCAAAGATGGGGCAAATAAGGCGATTACATGCAGTAAACATCTCTCAATCAACACAAGTCATGAGAATAAGTTTATCGCCACCTGATATCTAGGTACAAGTCCAAAACAAACAAATCCGAGAAGCAGCCGCCTCCCAAAAGCTTACTCATAGAACGCTTCGTTCTCCCTCGAATTCTATTGAGGTCTTTGATGTTATCGGCAGAAATTTTGTGTTCCATAAAATTATAAGTAAATAAGTAAAAAAAATAAGTTAAAAAAATAAGAAATTGCGACTCAAGAAATACCAAAATAAATCACAATTAGCAATACAAAGAACTAATTTTCTACAAATTAAATATCCACAAAAAACAACAATGTTTTATAATAGGGGAAATACTTAAGTATTTAAAAATAAAAAGGGCATAAAAAGGGATACATTTTCCCGCAATATGCAATGTACAATGAATGTTTCTAAGGAAAGGGTCATCTATGGGGAAATATGTTCAACTTGACTTGTTCAACTTCACTTGTCATAAGACGAGTTTGTACAATCCCATTGAATTCCACCACTTAATTGTATCTTGACAGATACGTATTGAAGTCGAGTCAAGTACGAGACACTGAAGACGGCCTTACTGTTGAGGTCGAAATACGTATCTGTCAAGATACAATTAAGTGGTGGAATTCAATGGGATTGTACAAACTCGTCTTATAACAAGTGAAGACATTCCACTAAAAAGCTCAAAATAATTTTCTTAACAAAATTGTTCAACTTTTTTTTATTTTTTTTTGCTTTTTCTAATTTTTGAAAACTATTCGGTTTGGGTCATTTGGCATAGAGCCATTTTGGCATAATGTAACTGAGTATAAACAATCTTTGATATATCGGTCATTTGCCATAACGGACATTTGGCTTAATTTTGTATTGCGATACAAGTTTAAGTTATTTGGAAATTTTGGCATAACAGATATTTGTCATAACTAATACGGGTATCTATTGTTGATTTATGGTCCAATGCGTGCTGTCAAAGAAAGATGAGCAAAGGCTTGGCTTTTGCGAAGAGATCTCATCGCCTTAGCCTTAAAGTGGACAAGCGTTTTAGGAAGAAATTATATCTTCGATTACCTTATTCCGGACAGTTCCAAAGAAGTGATTGTGATCATTTTCTTATTCCAGGTAAACGCTGAAGAGGGAATCACATTCACCATTGCCTTAATCTGGGCAAAGGGAATCTGTTTCAAGAAAAAATCATTTTCGTTATTTCCTTACCTCAGGAAAACGAGTCCTATAGCGATTCTGACCATCGTTCATCTCACTTCAGAGTTGGATTTTACTGGCTTAACAAAGTCCCGAAGTATCTTTAAACCGCCGACCAGCTTTGAATTTTTCTTGATCTTGGTATTGACGATTCCAATCATAATCACTTCACCCCGAAATAAGGATTTACTTGATATGATTAAGTCTGATATCGTATCTGACCGACGAAGTTTCTGATTCACTTTAATCCCCAACTAGATAGGCATTTCTTTGAATTATGTAGACTGTTAGCAATGTACTTTTCGGTGGTTATTTGGCGTTTCAAGATCCAATAAGGATCGAAACGTTTGAGAAAGAAAACATATAGTTGTTTTTCATTCACAATATAGACTGAAACGCCAAATAACCACCGAAAAGATAGGCATTTCGATCATCGATCGAAGCTTTTCAGGGGCCCCGTATAGGCTCCGACATGTTGTACAATTTTGGCTCCGCCGTCCCCAGGAAATTTGGTTCGGTTGGAGTAAAATCGGACCGTCTGTGGGCATGTTGTACGACTGTTGGATAGTACAATTTGAACACAGACGGTCCGACTTTACTCCGACCGAACCACATTTCCTGGGGGCGGAGCCAAAGTTGTACAATATGTCGGAAAGTGTATGGGCCCCTTAGAGTAGGATGTTACAAGAGTTTTCTAGGAATGTGCTTTGATAATAAATATTTAGCAATCCACCGCTGAATATTGAAGTATTCTAATATCAAAGTTTTCATCTTTTAATCTTACTTCTTTATAGTAAGATTAAAATTGTTCTAAATGTAAATTATCGCAGGTT
This sequence comes from Armigeres subalbatus, assembly GCF_024139115.2. Classification (NCBI taxonomy): domain Eukaryota; kingdom Metazoa; phylum Arthropoda; class Insecta; order Diptera; family Culicidae; genus Armigeres; species Armigeres subalbatus. Next base: position 409,537,753 of record NC_085140.1, on the reverse strand, counting down.
CAATTTTACTTAAAATAAAGGGGCGCCCAATAAGAATTAAGCCAAGGGCGCTAAAAGTTTACGCTACGGCGCTGGCTGCAGTCATTTAGAAGAAAAAAAAAATCTGCTTAAGTACCATAAAATATAACTCTCTTGAAATCTAAAAATTGAAAGGGGTGGAGACTTTGCAAAACTCTTTCGATTAAAAAAACTGTTGCGAAATATCACTGCGAAAAAAAAAGCTTCTTGTACGATTTACGGACCTTGTGAATGATAGCAAAGATTTTAAAGCCTGCCGGGACCGGAAGTTGATCGGATTTTTTTTGCTGAGTGAGAAGAAGGACCCAGAATACTCACGGTGGCGTGGGGTGATTGAAGGGTGACATGACGTTTAACATTTTGTTCAGTTTTAATAGCAATGTTGCGATTCCACGCGTTGCTGTGATTGGATAGTTCGACCGCCATCCGTTGTAGCGCTTTAGTCGCGTTCGCCTGTTTTTAGCCAAAGTGGGCTATATTGTTAATATATAATATTTGGTGATAGTCTAACGAATTGTCACCGGAATTAATTACGAGTTGTCAAAATGGTGAGCGATGCTTATTTGCGTAACTAAGGGAAAACTCTAGGAGGCTAACTTGTTGATTAATCATTCTACGCATTCACTAAAAACATTCAAGCTATTGTTTTCGCTCGATGCTCGACCCAACTGTTTCCAAGTTGGCCTAACAGACATGTCTAGACATATATTAATCTACCAACCTACAACACACCGATTCACGACTTGAACTATAAATCAGGCCTGCTCAACCTTTTCAAGTTACGGGCCGATTTTCAGAATGGTCACTAGGGCAGTTCAAATTTCAAAAATGTTCGAAAATTCCAACTCCCATATGTCTATTAGCATCATTTCGATAATATAGGAATCCTGGCAAATTTTCAGACAATTCGGTGGCCATTTAGGGGTGGCGCGAAGTCAATTTATGTTTATATGGAAATTTGTATGGGAAAAACTTAAAATTTTATTTATTCAAATCTCCCTACAACTGTCTATTTGTGATAAATTCAAATAAAAATTCCCAACCTTTCTTATTTGAATCTATATAAATGAGACCTCTGGATAACACATTAGTTATGAGTGGATTGAACGGTTCTATTAAAATATCGGTTAAATATATCGGTTAAATATCAACTTACCTACTTTTTACTGCTTTCATTCCTGATATATTCTTCTGGAGAGAGAAAATATCTTACAAAACATGAGTCTTTCTGAAATTTATATTTGAGCACATTTCAAGTACATTATTCACAACAGTAAACGGTGTTGAGGAACTGTGTTCTCCTGTCATAAGACGAGTTTATACAATCCCATTGAATTCCACCACTTAATTGTATCTTGACAGATACGTATTTCGACCTCAACAGTAAGGCCGTCTTCAGTGTCTCGTACTTGACTCGACTTAAGTTCGATACCTGATTTGAAATTTCAGTCGCTTCATGTTCGAGTCATTGAGATATTTGGTGATGTTTACTATAAAGGCCAAGCCACTCACCCATTCAGGACGATGCGGCTTGGGCATTGGTTTTGCTTTATCTTGTGAAAATAGTATGATTTCCTTTCGAAGAGAATGAAATCTCTCAAACGTGGTGTAGGATTGAGAACTTCGCAGCACAGCAAATCTCCGTATCCAGAATTTCGCGCGCGGTAATGGCTGCCGTTTTTAGACATTTTTCAAGTGTCAAAAAACGGCAGCCCTTACAGTGCGCGAAATGATGGATTCTGATTATATTTCCGCCAACAAACTTTGCAATAAATGATGGTCTGGTAAATTTTCCCGAGTTGCCACTACAGCCGGGAAGTCGTCCAGTTGTACCGCGATAATAACGTAGATTTCAACAATAAAAATAAAATCCACCCAACTGCCCGCAGTTCTGGCCCATCGCGACATTTTGGGCAATAATGAAGCGGAAGCTTAAGAAAAGTGGATAAACAGCTCGGGACGCGACTCAGATGACCAAAATATGGAACAAATGTCCCAAGGAAGTTGTCTCCGAAGATGTGCAGCATTTTATGAGAGGAATTAAAAAGAAAGTGCGAATTGTCACTAGAAAACTAGGAATGATTTGCATTTATATTTTTTCTTTAAAGTACAGAAAATTACTTTTGTTTTGATGTATTAGGGTAAGACGGTATAATGCGCCCCACCTTACCAAAACGCCCCTCTTTGATTTCTAGAAAACTATAACTAACTAAGGGTCAAATTCAGTTGGTACCTATAAATATTTGTAAAACCATCATCCTATGTGAATATGGGAGTATTTGTGTGTAACATAATGAAAATATTTGCAAAATACAAAAAGTCACAGTTTTGATGTAACTTTTAATGTTTGTTTGCTCAACATTCTGGAGCGACGCTAGCATACTGTCCGCAAAACTTGCACTGGAACACTTAGTTGGGCAACAAAATAACTTCTCTCAGTGGTTAATATAATATAAAATTGCTTCCATCTTCAAAAATGTTACGTTTTCCAAAAACATGTTTCGCTGGTCAAAACGCCCCAGTCAGTGTAGGCAGGACAATATGCCCTTACCAACTGGACACAAGCGTGGCGAGCTTGCAACAGTTGCTTCCAAATTATATGGAAACTATTGAAATGTAATCCCAACCTGCTTAAATGGACTTATGTTGGTTTTTTATTGTCAAGCACATAAGAATTTGTAACCTTTTTATTATGTAATTGATAAAATACTAATGAAGGGCTATGAAACGTCTTTGGTTAAGGTGGGGCGTATTGCCCAGGCACTTTTTGAAATCCATTTTTTACGAGTTTTCAAAAAAGATTTATTACGTGTTATCTGTAATATTTTTATATGACTACTCACGGGCAATGCATTTGCGACTTCCTGGACTACCAAATAACACAAAGTTTGCATAAATTGCGTTGAAAAGTAAAAAGTTATCGAGGAGTTCCCTTAGGGGGGCATATTATACCGTCTTACCCTACCCTTATTTGTATGTCAATCCGTTACCTAGATACAGATGTTTTATTATTCCGGATTCTAGATGGACATAGCTTTATGCGGAAGCTTTTGGTGTGCTTTACGTCCAGGGAAAAATAGAAATAATAATATAATAAAGTAGCAATGATTTGTCATAAATTCAAGAATTTTGTAGAACAGAGACTTTTAGGGGAAACAGTGTTTTTATGCACTTAAAAGCCCGAAAATCACTTCAACATGGTCAAAACATGAACGGAACGAATCGCAATGTTCACAAGAATCTGTAGAGCACATCGAAAGCTTCCGTATAGAGGTTGTTGCGATAGTTTTCGGCGTTTATATATTTGGTAGATTTTTTTCAAAATTTAAAATAGCCCAAAACACTAAATCGAAACAGTATCTGTCAAGGTACAATTAAGTGGTGGAATTGAATGGGATTGTACAAACTCGTCTTATGGTAAGTGAGGACATTCCACTAAAAAGCAAAAAAATAATTTTCCTAACAAAGCTTTTAGTGATCAACGCCCCAGTCGTTGGGGAATATGCATTCTGGTATGAACAGTGGGTGGAGGCGCATAGTATATTGTACTCACCAAAATGCTAGATATCATAATGCATAATACATAATAAAACATATGTTTCATCAAAAAGTGTAAAACTTCGGTTTTTCCTACCTTTCAATCTATTGTTTCGACACTTGAGTTTTGCCTCGGGGTGATTCACCTAGAATGTAGAGATTTTGAAGAAGAAGGATAAGTTTACAGACAAACATATTTTGTATTTTCAAATGCACTTCAATACATTTACAATACAATAATTTAATATCGAATGTTAACTTGCTTATTGGGCTTTTATATATCGTTGGAATTGCGAAACTTTTTTGTGTGTTCATTTTGCGTTTTCATAATAATGACTTCAAGATCCTATTTTGGCATTCATATATCACAATTTACGAGATCAACAAGATGATACTCTTATGCCTCAGAAAAATCGAGAATATTTCCAATCCGATTTTTTTCTAAATCTGAATGGCGACGGAAATTTATCAAAACAAATTAAATCATTACCAGTTCATTTTGGATTTAAAAAAAAAACATATCAAAATACTGATGACTGAACCACGTTAAATAGTTAAAGATGAAAATAAATAGGAACGTACCCACACAGCAATGAACGAAGAAACGCGACTGGGCTGGAGCATATTCTTACACATGGCAAGCGTGGGCGGTGGGTGGCAATTTTTACCCGTCACACTGCTGCTTGGAACTGGCGGTGGAAAATAAGCACGGCAAGTTTTTCCCGTCCAAGTGCGATCGTGTGCAGTTGGCCGTGGCAGCGGGTAGATGAGAGCGGGAGAGATAACGCGGCCAGGCTGAATAACTCTGATGGCTGGCGCGTGAGGGAGTCTAAATTGCTGTACGAAGGTGCACAGGACTAGGGGAGAGATGTTGGTTGGTTTGGTGTACGGCGAGAGGAAGCTCGATGAGGTGGTGAGTAGAGCGAAGTGGGGTGCACGCTGTCACAAGTATCTACATTTTCATTTCATACCTGTAGCTTTTCGTTGCGGTAAGAATGGAGCCGCTCGTCTCGCTGTCGTTCGGAGGGACTTGCAGCCAGCCACATGTTCAACAACAGTTAGAGCTGGTTCTAATGAGAAAAGAAGTTTTCCCCGTGGGATTTTTTTTACCTGTTATCTTTTAGTTCGATGAATCTAAGATGGCAAGAAGTATATAGGGGAACTGTTTTATATTCAATCTCAGAGTCAAAAATTCATTTTATCTCGATAAAAATGATAGTAAAATAAAAAATCAAGTCCATCTGCTGTTTGATTTTTTTTCTTTTGTTATAATAAATATAAGAGTGACGATAAATTATTCTCTTTACGGGTAGCCACCAAGTTAGAGAAGTAATTTATCAATACATATTATAATATATCCCTAATCGGTACGTCTGTGTGCCACGTATTTTTTGTGGTGAGTTGAATGATGGTATAGTCACTGTCTGTTTTCTGTTTTATTACCCATACTACGCTCTTGTTTTGATAAAATATTGTTTTCCACTTGTCTAACCTGTATATGGTTGTCAAATATTTGGCATTCTGACATGTCTAATGGAAATGAAGACATTCCATTCAACTAGCTCAAAGCAACATTTTACGTTGAATTTACATTTTTTGTAGGTTCAATGCAGCTCATTTTGGTTTCTCATATTTATTTTTAAAATCAATGGTTATTGTCAGAAATCTGGATAAGATATAATTCTTGATCCCAATCTAACATAAACATATTAAAATCAAAGGTAATTCCATCTTTAGGAGAAGGAGGGGCAATATGCCCTAGCTAAGCATAGACTGCTTTTATGCCTTAGCTATAACGATTTTCATGGGTGTTTCAACCTCACGCAACAGTTAAACAATATAGCTAGCTGATGCCATATTAAAATTAGAAAAAATCTCAATCATATTGATGATATTCATAATTAAACAAAGTGGTGATATTTCGTTGCCGGAAAACTCATGAGGCAGAACGCCTTTTAGTAGAAAAACATGCTTTAGTTCATTTTTTAATTCAATCAAAACCATGCCTAAGAAAAAAATGTTTAAAATTAAGAGTAAATTAATTATAAACAGAAATATTTTCTCTAGCGCTTTATTATTGAGACATCAAGTCATATCTATTTTTTCATAATACAGTTTTCATTTGATTTTTTAATTTATCACGCTACGTTGTAATGTTTTTAAAACTGATTCACAAATTATTGTTAAATATTTTCTAAATCTTATGCTAGATTTTTGATCGTAATATACAAAGCTCAAAAAGTGAATCATGAGTGTCCACTTTCCCCTTAGCACCTAGGGAAATCAATTTCCCATCATCAATTCATTTCCGTTTTAACTTGCTTCCGTAAGTTGTAGAATGTTCCTAGAACGTTTTCTTCGCATTGTTTTTATTAAGAATGTGTAATAATAACGTAACCTAATCCAAAAATTCGCAACAACAACAACAACAACAACTGATTTAAGAAAAAAAAAACTACGTAGCTATTGTCGACATTGAAAGCTTCAGTATTCTATAGGTCTTAAACTGTACAGCAATACAATGCCGATTTTCTTTCAACAAATTACATCTCCATAATATTTTCCCTACTTGTCTACAACGTCGTTGTTGTCATCATCATTCCGTATTTCATTTCGAAGTCCAGTTCAGAAAATGAATAAAAAAACTGTAATCTGGTGTTTGTTCGGTGCTCATACTTATTGCCGGTAGCTTTGCCCACTTGAGAAATGAAGATACAAATAAAAACAAGAATGATATTTACTCTGCAGATTGCTCAGAAAGGAACATAATTGAAAAATGTAGGCTTGAATGAATTTCAATTTTTAATCAACTGCTTCTCCTTAGTGAGCGGTTATACTAAAGCAGTGAATGTGCAAAATGGTCCGTAACTAACTGCTTAATATGGTTTTGTTTTTTCTTTTCTTTTCGTGAGCACCTCCGACATTTGTGCTCCGTTATGGTGTTACGAATGCTTCATATGAGGGATAATGATAGTGAAATATTTATTCGATTACCATCCGGCGACAATGCGAGAGCAATGATACGAGCAATTTGGAGATACAAAGGGAAGAAGTTTGCTCTGCCTTTTGCCGTTGGAGATGTACACTAGCTAGGTATATATCTCTGTTTCTTTAGTATAGGCTTCGCTTTCGAAATAACATTTCGTCCTTGAAGGAAGCTTGAAATTTGTTGGGATGAAAACGATAAAGTGACTCGTGGGACGATATTGTTTTGGGTAAGCAGCCAACTGAATAGATAGGAGTTTATCCAGTCATGCAAATTGTCATCATTTCTTTGGAAATTTGTGATTTATGCAAAGCGGATGTATTCCGTTCCGATTCCGAAGAGCATGTCTAGTAATCTTTTTCTTTTCATTGTGAAGCAATATTCAGTCTCTAGTCGTTACGCCTTTATTTACTCATTGAACAAATAGTCTTATAAACGTTATTGGATACGTTCGATATGTAAATGCAATTGTATTCGTTTTTACATGGAGGTAGGACATAATATTTATATTTATTTCAACTTTATTATGTAACTTCTGCTTCATTGGTAAAAATTGCGTAGAAGAACAACGAAACGTTCAATCTTGTGATACTGGCATTCTTGCACTTAGTTTAAATATTAAATTATCATAAGTTTATTTGTTCGTGACATTTCCATTTTGATTACGATTGACCAATCTTCTTCTTCTTCTTCAATGGCTTTACATTCAAACTGGAATATGGCCTGCTTTTCAACTTAGCATTCTATTAGCATTTCCTCAGTTTTTAATTGAAAGCTTTTCTATGCCCGCCATTGCATGAGTATGTATCTTATGTGGCAAGTGCAATAGATACACTATGTCCAGGGAGTCGAGAATGTTTCTCACCCGAAAACATCCTAGACCGGATCGAGAATCGAACTCGCCATCTCCGGATTGGAAATCTTACGCCTTTGCTTGCAAGTGTACTGGAGACCCCACGATTGACCAATACTTCAATATAAATCCAATCCATCCAAATCGCTTCCTCATTTAATTTCACTTGCGTGAACAATTATAACAAAACACTTTGAGCATAAGTACAATTTGTATATAACCAAGTTACTACCGCATCTCGTCTCACGACGTGAGAGATTGCGATTATTCAGATTGCTATCAGAAATGAAGGTGGGTGCGATACATGGTTTAAATCCAGGATAAAAATCACAAAAGCATGAGGATTACTACTCCTGGCTATGCCCATCTTCACCATAACTTGAGAGAGGAAGGAAGGTATGATGTAGAACTTACTAAATGTGAAGCAACCGACTCAGTGACACCCTGAGGACGAAAAATTCAGGCGTGATGCAACTCTTCCAATTTGCAATCGAGTTTACTCGTGTGGAAGGGCTCGATGATTGAGATTTGGGAATAATTTTTCCATTACTGACCCTGAAAACCCCTTAGTTGGGTTTCCTTCACTTTTGAGCCGGCGTCTAATCCTGTCGTAAGACCCAACCCCTGCACAGTGGCTAAAATCGAGTTTTTAGCGCGTTTATTTAATAGTATCTTTATAATGTGATTTAGCGTGATGGCGTCTTCGAGACATTTTATCAGTAAGTTGACGCGCAACTTGGGGGTATTAAGCCTTATGAACAATCCCCCTAAGAGTGAGATGAAAAATTTATTTTTTGCACTTCACAACATATAAAGTTTGATTCTTCATAAAAGTTGTAGCAAAAGTTCTCCTGAAAAACTTTGTCGAAAACACCGAGTTCGTAATTTCTTTACTTTTGGAGATTTATTGATTTTTATGCCAACAAGTTTTGAGCATGTTCGATGTATAAGCAACCAAGCACATGGAGACGCATGGTGCATTAGTTCATCAACTCATTGAAGGGTGATTGATTTCTACCTTGAATAGTAGGTAATGGCTTTTGATGAAACATTCCTTCCATTCGCTTACAACTCTGAAGTTGAGGTAATAATTTAAAGCTCATTACTTGTACTTTGTTATGCGTATGAGATTGTGTGCCACAATTTGCTCGTTGGCAAATTGTAGTTATATTAAATATGACTAAAAAATCCAATAAAACTGTTATAGCTTTTTTATTTTTAAAGTTTTTAAGTCACAATAGTCACCAAACGGCGTATTTTAATATTATCTAAAACTTTCTAGAACATGCACAAAATGTATAAATTAAAGTGAAAAAATATGATGAAAAAACACATTTTAAGGGTTTATCCGCATACAACGTAAAAAGTCTCCAAAAGTAATGGAATTACGAACTTGGTGTCTTCGGCAAAGTTTTTCAGGAGAACTTTTGATACAACTTTTAAGAAGAATCAAACCTTATATGTTGTGAAGTGGAAAAAATAAATTTTTCATCTTACTTTTAGGGGGATTGATCAGTAAACTGAATACCTCTAAAGAATCGCATAAACTTACTGATAAAATGTCTCGAATACACCATTACGCTAAATTGCATAATAAAGATACTATTAATTAAACGCGCTCGAAACACGATTTTAGCCACTGTGCCCTGGTATAAAAAAACGACGTTCCCACTAGTTCCAAATACGTATTTTGTGTTATATTATGTTTACTAACTTACGTAGCAGATCAAATGCCGGACCCTGTAGACGAGTGGCATTTAGCATTGACAACACTATAGTAACAAATGTTAAAGTTGTGTATATCTATAACACATTTGTATTGCTCTATGGTTCCAAACCCAGTTAAAGGATTTACGAAATTCAAAAATTATCCCTAACTTTCTCAATTGTTCATGGATATTTAAGAATTTTCCATGGATTTCGTTAGTGGTTTGAGACATTGCTATGGATTTCTATGAATCCTCGCTACTTTTATAATATATGAAACTGGATTCCAGAGACTCTTAAAAACTTGCTGGAACCTTGTACAATTACTCGGTACACTGAACCATCTCAAAGAATATAACAGAAATTAAGACGAACCTCATATGCTCACCTAAATATTTTGAATAACAAATTTTTGTCATATAGGTATAACTGATTTTCGCTAGAATGAAGTATCTGTTTTTATTTCTAGGAATACCACATAACTAAGGCAGTAATGAAAGAAATTGATTCATCCAATAGTGATATTGTCTTTCTCAAATTTAGCCAAGACGGCAATGATTTTGATTCAACACAGTATTTTTACATAGCTTTTGGTCGATCGTGGCCATATTCAATATTGGTCAAAGCTTTGTCATCTGTCGAATGCAACTTGTTGCAAAAAAAAAATCGCCCTACAATTTTTATATGAAAACTTGACTAAGGTTACATATTTGCTCATTTCGTCGAACTGTGTCGATTGGTATATAAATAACATCAAGCATATCCAAGCTTCCTACTGAGTGTTCGTTCACTTTTGGAGTGAAAAGAAAACCTTTCGGTATAACTTTGTTGTGTGAGAAAGGCAAAAAGGATATGAAAAAAAATTCCTGATGGGTCTTCGCTCTTGGATGAACTGAGTTTTTAATCTCTGTTTCTTCTTCTTTCTCTAAATTGGATTTTCCAGTCATTCAAACGAATTATGAATAAGAAGTAAATCAATTGAGAGTTAATCAAAGGGATTTGTTTCATTATGGTATCTACTTGATGTAAAACTTTATCTTGCACGGAGCTCCGGAGTGGAAATGAAATTATAAACGCATACTTGGCTACAATAATGAACAAGCAGGATAAAACATCGTAGGTACTCGTATAGGGTAAGTGCATATTGTCATTTTATCATATATTTACAGCAAATTAAATAATGATATATATTATGATACATATTATAAGACAGGATCAACGTCTTTCGCCAAATGTCGCATAGACTGAATACTTAACACGTAGCATTTAACAACGGACATCACGGCTGTGAAGCCCACTTAATAGAGGATAGAAAACGATTTTTAGGTTGTTTAGGGGAAAATCTAGGAAAGTTCGAAAAACAATTAAAATGTTGATAGAATGAAACATTTATGATTTTGTGGGCTCTATGTCAATCTACTATGAACCATGCGCTTCCATGCTCTATTCACCACTTTCTTTAGAGAAAGGCAGAAGCGATAATGACTTTTATATAGGTGAACTGTTCCGTTGTCCATCTCACTGAACATATATTCATCTCATCGCGAAACAAAGAAATACAGCACCAAGCTCGTCGCTTCTTTTTTATAACATGCGTGCTCACTGCTAAAAAATATTTGAAACATATTAAACTCCTTTTCATTGCTATGAGATGAAGTTCCCAAGTTTTACACGGCCGTGTAAAAAAAATCCTATACAAAATTTTTGCAAAGTTGCTCCATTTTGCATGATTCGTCGAGAAATCATAAAACTTTTTTTACACGGATTTTCAAATTTTGAACTGAAAACTTTTTTTACACGGAACGTATCCCATGCGTTTCTTGAGTCACAGTCACCAACCAAACGACCACGGTATACATAATCATGGTATACACAAATTTGCACGCACTTATCCAACACTTATCCGCACAACAGTAGCCAGAAAAGTTGATCGGATGCAGATCAGTCTTCACGTTTTGAAATCAGTCACTGGAATAATGTAAAAACTTAATATAAACCGCTATTTTTGCCCGAGGGGTCGTTCAAAAATGATGTTACAGGTTTTAGGGGGAGAGGGGGTCTAAAATTTTGTGACAGTACATTTACTAGGTATACAAAAAAACGTGACAGAGGGGGGAGGGCGACTAGAAATCCCAAAAAGTAGTGGACGTCATGTTTTAATCGCCCCCGACAAAACTATTAAAAGGCTGATCACGGAGTGAATGTAAACACCGGCACCAGTAGCAGCAAACTAATAATTAGGGTGGTTCAAAAAAAAGTATTTTGCTCCTCCACGCAGACGATTATGTTTCATATTTTGGTGTTGTCCGATGGTTTGGGCTAGTTTGAATAGGGGCTTACAGTGCACAGGTCGTTTCAAGTTTGTATGAGAGTTGGTATGGAGGGGCTGAATTTTACATCATACTGATTGTGGCTAAAATGCAAAATTTACGTAATTAATGGATCTTTCCTAAAGTGCGGTTTTTGTTCAATGAAGACTCAGGAATGTGACTTTTAGCTATGTGGGTTCTCTGTTTGCCGGCGCTTGGAGGGAGGCACTATAGTCACTGTAATGAAAGGTTTAGTTTTCCATGCTAGTTTTGATACAAACTTGAAACTGCTTGTGCTCATTCAGTTTTTATTCAAATCAGCTCTGGTTTTCATAGTACACGCGGAGCATGGGACGGAGTTGAGTAGGCGTAATGGAACTGGGTCGTGTTTTTGAAACACCATACTAATAATCTTTGTTTTTTATAAATACGTCACCAATACTACCAAACATTTTAAAGTACGAGATAGTCCACTCTTCAATCCTCCATACATGTCAATAACACTTTTTTGTGAGTGCAGCGCCAACTTATGGCGAAAAGTCGGACTATTACAGTAAAAAAGGTCAAGTCTACATTAACTTTGAATTGTTATTAAAATGTCATTTATTGAGATATATTTTGGTGTTTTAGCGGTTGATTTTTTTATAATCTACATTTGAGTGTATTTGACGTTATAAATACAAAACATATCTTGGTAGGTAGGAGTTTGTTCATATCACTCCCACACTAGCTAATTCATTTTACATAGATTTGCAGAACAGATATCGTCAGGAAGGATCACCAACAAAATGTTATGCAAACTGACGAAGAATCCGCAGTCACAAAACACATATATTTTTAACAGTTGATGAGCTTTGCACTGCTCAAAACATCGGATATGTTAATAAGTGTATGATTAAAGAAGAAATGATGATAATTTTATAACATTTTGTTTCTTTTGTGGATATGTCTGACACCCCACATAGACAAAATCTCAGTATTTGGTTGGTACTTCCGGTATTATAAATGGTTGTCGCTTGTTTATTTACGCTTGTTAATCTTCATGCAACAAATAAAAAAGTTGATGTATTCATAATAAAATACTAAAAATAGAAAATAGAACATTTTATTTTCTATGTTCGTAATACCGTTAAAACCCCAAATATGAGTCATAATCCAAACACTAGGTTTTGGACACCATAAAAACAAAATTTTCAATAGCTCTCGGCAGAGTGAATCAAGACCCAATTTAATTCAAGATTCTGTAAAATGGATAACACAAGAGTTTGAAATATGAACAAGGCGCTTGGTATGAATCAAAACGATATGTTCTTTATTGGATACAGGAAATGAGAAGAAGGATGCAGTTTCTCCACCCCATTTTCAAAATCATAATTGTCTATGGAGTTACGCACGTCCCTCATTCCGAATGTAGTCCAACCATCGAATGTTTTTCGATTCTGCTCAACCATCGATCGTTTTTCGATTTAGTTCTGTGGCGAATTATAGGATTTGTCTCTATTCCAAAGAGTGACCAGCGATCGTTTCCTGCTATATTAGTGAAACACTAACTACTAGCGACCAGTGAATATTTCCATTCAAAATTTTGACTTCAGAATCAATGTAACAAAGAACGAGTGATTCCAACAGATTATTTATAAAATGTACAGATTATCCGAAGTCTAGTTAAAAACATGCGATAAGCTGAAAAATTTAGGCAGATTAGAAAAACAGGCATTTCATATGTTTATACCGTTTATAAGGGTTATTTTGAACAACCATGGAAGTGATTCTTCGATGCAAATGGATTTGGTCAGTAAATCGAGTCATTATGACGTTTGCAACTTCGCTTTGTTCGGATTGTTATGGAAGCGACGATACGCCTTAACATAGCCTTAACACATCGCAACGATTTTATCAAAATAACGTGTTGCTTCGATTAAATAGTTCGACCACCATCCATAAGAGCGCTTAGTTTGCGTTCACCTGTTTTTGGCAGGGGTGGGCTATATTGTTAATACATATTTGGTGGGGGTTCAGCCAAATCATACCAAGCGCCATCGAAAAATTACCAATTTTTCTGCTCAAACTTTCGTTTAGCAGATTTAATTGATCGCAAATCACATCGAATATCTCTCAACCCCATAACTGAGGATGTCCTACTGTAAATGTATGCTTAAATTGATGTGAAACTATTTCCGTTGTCCAGTACGAACAAAAAATCACAAGTCAGTCGAAAAGCCGCTTGGTGCGGTTTGGCTGAACCCCGACCATTTGATACTACTACAGTATATGAAAAAAAATATTGCGCCAATACTTTCAAAGTTTTGTTTTGGGTACTCAATCCAACTTCACCATAAGGTTCCCCCAAACACAAGCGATGCGAGAGTCGCGACGCGATTCTATCGCTTGGCGACAGCGATTCTGTCGCCGTTGCGTTGATATGGAAGCGTAAATAGAACATCGCCTGCAGCGACCCAACGATAGAATTGCGGCGACTAGTTGTCACCGTCGCGGCGATGAAATCGCTTAGGTCTGGGGAAACCTATATTCTTTTGCTGGAAAACTCATGAGATAAGACCTTTAGCTGCCAGCTCTTAGGAAATAACCCACCAGTCACCACGGCCACCATGCGTCGGTGAATCACCAATTCTGGTATAGACAGTTTGAGGAGGCGCGTAGTACATTGTAAACTAGTCCCACTAGGGCGTTTTGCCTCGCTAAAATGATAACTGTTTCATCCAGATATGGAAAATTTAGGTTTTCCTACCTTCAAAACTGTTATTTTGACTCATTTTTCCCATAACATACCGTTTTGGCTGAAATCCCGAATATGACTCATATACCGAACACTGGCATTTTAGCGCCCTAAAACTAAAATTTTCATTGGTTTTCCGAATTTGTTTGTAATCTTGATCCTCAGCAAGATTACAAACAAATTCAAGCTCCTGTGGACAAAATTACACGAATAAAGTCAAAATGGTCGTTTAAAAGCGTTTGTTCGGAATATGAGTCATGTTCGGAATTTGAGTCAAAACGGTACATATTTCAGAGACTATGAGGGAATACCAAAAAGGCATTTTAGCTCGGAGACGTTATGGGGTCTCTTCCATTACGTGTTTCAACGTAAACATTGAGTTAGCTTGACTTAGTTGAGCTACGTACAAGACACTGACGACAGTAGTTGGGCCTTCCAGATCTTCTTCATTTTTCAGCTAAATCAATGGATCTACATTCAAACTGAAACTTGGCCTTTTCAACTAAGTGTTATCTGATAGCCTGTGTCTGTGTCTCGTGATTCCAACGTGCTAATAATGTATACGGAATATCGGAATTAATTAACAGGTAGCATGCAACTTACTTTAAACCTCAGGGGCTGCCTACTCTGTCGTTCAAGAATCGTTGGAGGTTAGGCTGGGCCCGCACTATCGCTAACTGTGTTAACACCGCCACCGGTTGGGGTCAAGGAATGAGTACTCACTGTGCACTCGCACCGAGACGGGGTACCAGCGACTTTATAGTCACGAAACTAGCTAACACGCTCCTAGCCACAAGTTCCCTTTCCTGAGCACGACTAATACGGTTTTTCGGGGTTCAATTAGGAATTCACTTTTCTGGGGGGGCTGGGGTGGTCGTTCTAAAGGCCGGTTACTCAAGATCACACTGGACTGTCGCTTCTCCGATTATTCCATCATTACCTAGACACACGCGGTCGGAATTTAAATTACGGAGCATTTACTTTCTCTACGACCAGCTGATTGGGGCTAAACGAGATGACGTCTAACGATGGGTCTAACGTAACGAATCCCGGCGGATTTCGGTTTATTTTCTTGGGATAACGACACACAAACCACGCACTATCGGTAGGGGAAGAGGCCCCAAAACGCCCCCCCGATGCAAAACGCCTTTTGTGGTTTCCTTCATATTTACCTTCATTAGGATGTCCTTAACAAAACTAGATCTAAAATTATGTAGGATAGGCGAAGAAAGTTTCAAAATAGTGCATGGGAAGGTCGGAAAAACCGAAAATTTCCACATTTTGAAGGAACATCTAACATTTTGACGAGGCAAAACGCCCTAGTGGCAATAACCTACAAAGTACTTGCGTCTCCACGGACTATCCATACTAGAATGCTGTTTCGCCGACGCGTGGTACTTTATTCCCTAGGAGCTGCCAGCTAAAAGGCGTTTTGCCTCATGAGTTTTCCGGCAACAGAATATCATCACGTTTTTTAAATGTGAATATTATCGATATGATTGAGATTTTTGACAATTTTTGAATGGCATCAACTAGCTATCTTGTTTAACTGGTGCATAATGTAAAAATACCCATGAATAGCGTTACAAATAAGACAATAGAGCAGTGTTTGCTTAGCTAGGGCATATTGCCCCCCCTTCCCCTATTTGGGCATTATTTTCACCAATCGCATAACTTTTCTATACTGATTCGCGGTACAGATAGGGGAAGAGGCCCCAAAACGCCCCCCCGATGCAAAACGCCTTTTGTGGTTTTCCTCATATTTACCGTCATTAATATGTCCGTAACCAAACTAGATCTAAAATTATGTAGGATAGGCGAAGAAAGTTTCAAAATAGTGCATGGGAAGGTCGGAAAAACCGAAAATTTCCACATTTTGAAGAAACATCTAACATTTTGGCGAGGCAAAACGCCCTAGTGGCAATAACCTACAAAGTACTTGCGTCTCCACGGACTATCCATACTAGAATGCTGATTCGCCGACGCGTGGTACTTTGTTCCCTAGGAGCCGCCAGCTGAAAGGCGTTTTGCCTCATGAATTTTCCGGCAACAAAATATCACCACTTTTTTGAAATGTGAATATTATCAATATGATTGAGATTTTTGACAATTTTTGAATGGCATCAACTAGCTATCTTGTTTAACTGATGCATAATGTAAAAATACCCATGAATAGCGTTACAAATAAGACAATAGAGCAGTGTTTGCTTAGCTAGGGCATATTGCCCCCCCTTCCCCTAGTCTAGAAAAAACTCACTCGACCGAACAAGTCAAAAAGAGGACGAGCAATTAAGCAGAGTCTCCAACGAGCCCCAACATTGTTTGTCCCCATTCTTTTTCTGCTTGCATACCAATCGTATCGTTTAACTTTGGTAGCAGAAAATTTGATAGTTTTCGTAGCAGACGGCGTTTAGGCGGGACAGATAGGTGAAGAGACCCCAAAACGCCCCCCGGGGCAAAACGACTTTTAGGTAATCTCTTATATTTACCATGTTTGAGATAGCTTTAATATAACTAGACGTAAAATTATGTAGGTTAGGCGAAAAAAGTTTCAAAATAATAAATAGGAATGTAGGAAAAATTTAAATTTTCCACTTTTTGATGAAACATCTAACATTTCGGCCAGGCAAAACGGCCTAGTGGAACTATCCTACAATGTACTCGCGTCTCCATTCGTCCATACCAGAATGCTGATGTGCAGACGCATGGTACCTTGTTCCCTAAGAGCTGCATGCTAAAAGGCGTTTTGCCTCATGAGTTTTTCGGCAACGAAATATCACCACATTTTTCAAATGTGAATATTATCAATATGATTGAGATTTTTTCTAATTTTCATATGGCATCAGCTAGCTATATTGTTTAACTGCTGCGTGAGGTAGAAACACCCATGAAAATCGTTATAGCCAAGGCATAAAAGCAGTCTATGTTTACCTAGGACATATTGCCCCTCCTTCCGCTAAAAATGAACAAATCTAAACAATTCTGATTTCTAACTCCTAACACAAAAAAATATATTAAGCTCTTTTTAGTGGAATGTATTAAACCGTCTAAGACGAATTAAGTACTGTCCATTTAATTCCACCAGTTAATTTTCGTTATCTTTGCAGATACGTATTTCGACCACAACTGTGGTCGTCTTCAGTGTCTTGTACTTGACTCGACTTCAAAGTCGAGTCAAGTACAAGACACTGAAGACGACCACACAGTTGTGGTCGAAATACGTATCTGCAAAGATAACGAAAATTAACTGGTGGAATTAAATGGACAGTACTTAATTCGTCTTAGACGGTTTTCCTAACACAAACCAAAATACATATATCATTTTCGTTGAACTTTAATTTTTATGGGACGTGATTTCATGTTACAAATTCGGAATTTTACAAGGCCAACTTTATGAGAGTGCAAACCAATTTCTAACGCTGACCAAACTTTTGCGTCTCGAAACTTCCACTTAATTCGCATCATGGCTTAGCTCTTGCAAAACTGGAAGAAAACTACATCGCTACCTTGCACATAATTTTTGGGGTTCATATTACCCTTTCATATGGACGCACACCCTTAAAAGAATAAGTCAAATGGCTGCATTCGATGCCAAGCTACTGAATAACGAAATTGACAACCCCGGTTGTTTGCATTACTGGTTCTATCAAAGAGCAGTCGTCATTGCTGTAAGTTTTATTTTCAAAATGATTTTTTGTGTAATCATTTCGTGGAAAATTTTGTATTTGTTTATTGCTAATATTGATTTACTTATGGATGTTTTCTATTTTTTATATGAAAAAATTTGATTTCATTATGGAAAATTCTTCTTATATAATTGCAATTTTTACTTTTAAAAGTGTTAATATATTTTTGTATCTTGGAACATTTTTTATAGTTACCGGAAATTTTTTATTATTTAAGTATATTATATTTAATTTATTGCTACTACCCTATTTTTTATTGGCAATTTCTTAATTTGCTATGGAAAATTTCTAATTTTTTATTATGTTTTTATTTTTGTCGTATTATAATTAACGATAAATAAATAAAAAGTAAAATTATGATCAGGTCTGATTTTGGTATTTATTTGATGTTTTTACACCTTTAGCAAATCTTTAACGTATTAAACACTTATTCATCAAATCACAGCATCCCTAATACACGTGAAATTTGGTTCTTACGTCAACTATGAAATCGAAGGACTTTATGATTAGAATATGAGAAGTCTACTAGTGGATCAATTGTGCCACATAATTCGTACGATGTTGAAATCAAAAATAAATACTAGATTTATTATTTATGTTTGTATGAAGATATACATTTTTTTTAATTGAAATGCAAATAGAAAATAATGTACAGTACACAGGGTTTGCAGGAATCGCTCTCAATAGATAACGAACAACGATAAAAGAGAGGCAAAAACCTCTTCGAATCATAACAAGCCATGTAAACAAAACTATCGCACTTGTATACAAGTTGAAAAAAAAACTGATTCGTATAGGGGGCCCCACCGATGGGGTTTGATAAAACACCTCATTCTCGCTCATTTCATGTTGGGGACCATATTTTTTTCGTACAGCTGTGTAAAATAAGTTGAAATGCATCATCAGAACCGGTGCCCCCGCAATTGGGACTTATCGGAAGCAATTTATCATGGGTTGTAGCCCCCCGAATCAGTTCATTATCGTAACAGCTCACGGTATGCTACCTATCGAGAGTATATACAGACATGATAAGTGAGAGATTTGCTCATTCTCCTTTGGATTCAAACCCTGACAGTACATTTACAGTAAATACGTCACACTTTCGAATACGGTCAAGATCCCAGGATTGAAATATGCTCTAATAAAGTCACAATAATATTTTGCAAGTTCAAGATATTTTTGTTTATGAATTATTTTTAAAACAATTCAGACTACGTCAGCTCGGCGTTTATCAACCTAATTTACATGAACTTTGGTTATTTACAGTGTTGGTAAAAACTCAAATTCTCAAATCTCATCCACGATTCAAATCAAGCGCGAGGCAAACCTTACCCGACTCATGGCCCAGAGAATCGTTCATGATTCGACTCGCAATTTGCATCATTGTGTGTATTATGCGTGTTCTTCTTCGTTAAATTCATCGGAATAACTTTCTTTGCTTAAAACAATGGATAATAAATCCATACGTAAACAAAAAAAATACGCTTCCATTGGGTTTTGACACTTTTTGGAGTAAAATCATTTTTCGGCGAATGAGCGAAATTATGCGATTCTGCGTGAAAAACTCATGCGCGATGCTCTCCATGCAGAATCGCAAGCGAGTCAGCTCGCGCATGAGGCTTCGATGAGTGAGATTTAAGCATGATTCTACCAACACTGGTTATTTATAAAGTTTTTTCTGGTTTCAGTCCATATCGTCGAATTTCCAATATTCACTGTGTGACGGGCCATGGGTTAAAACTCAATTTCATGGTTTCCTTTACTTGAATATCGAAATATTTGTCCTATTTTGCTCACTATGTCCCTTGCAGCATTATTCATTTAATGCTTGCTAAAGCTATTATGCAAAAAGCGAAATGTTTGAAAATGCTGGATTATTTTTCGCAAACTTTTGGTTTATCCACTAGCATCGCTTTTAGCATGGAGTGTTAGCTCAAAAGCTTTCTACTCACAATACATTGCATCAGATTGCATCGATCAGTGCTTGTAAGTTGATGTTGCTGATGAAACACTCCATATTCTAATGAAATGTACCGTCGTGCGGGGCTTCTTTTGATTCCGGGGGCTACTTTGGATTTTTGATTTTTTGAAAAAAATAAACGAAAAAAATACCAAATTTGAAACAGAAAGTTGCCATCGAACTATAAACAAGACACCCGATTGGTGATAATGACAATTTTATAGTAATTTTCGTTATAATTCTTGTTTTAAAATGTCCAAAGTAGCCCCTGATTTTTCAAAAGAAGCCCCGCATGACGGTAGTATGAACGTAATTCCATAATTTTAGTCAAGTGAGAGACACTAAACACGGCCTTACTGTTGAGGTCGAAAAACGTATCTGTCATTAGTCAGGTTGAGTTTGACTCGCGCTCGATTTGAATCGTGAATGAGATTTGAGAACTTGAGTTTTTCTTATTCTCTGTTTGAGCATAGTGTATCCATTGTCGCACACAAATGAAAATGTTGTTAAACCATAAAATTGCAAAGCAGTCTTCAGCAGTTCCAGTTGGAATATAAAGCTATTGATGGAGGAGAATATATTATTGTTGATAATTACGGCTATCCCCCAATCGGTGCCATTTTCGTTCTTTATCCCATGCCGTCTGTTTCTTTCCAATGTGCAAGGAGTAATCAATTCCGAAAATTAAATTAATTTGGGTTTCATGGGTCTGCAAAAGTTAAAAATCTATTTCAGAGTCTCGTGAGTATTATCAAACCTGCAAGAATATAAACTCTGTTGGATGCATTCAAAATATAACTTCTTTTTTTCTTCCTTTATTTCAATTGCAATTACTAAATGTGCCTAGAGTAGGTTTTCTTTTTATCTCTTATGAACTCAATGCACTATGAGCAAACCAAACTTCCGTATATTACAAATGACTGAAAATGTTTTTGAACTAATATTCCTCTATTTTCTTTTTGCAGGACTATACGTAATACACTAGAAACCGGCGGCGGATAACAAGGAACGAACTTTTAGGAGTTTCTCCAATACAGAAACATCACTCGTTGAATTATCATCGTCACAGCTGAGCAGAAATGACGGAAATAGGAAAAAATACTAAAGTGTTCTGGTTCCATCCCAGCCGAGATCGTATTTACCTCGTACAGGGTTAAGCTCACATACACATCTCAACAGTGAAAAATGATACCAATAAAGCTGCTTTGGTAGCCCTTCAACGTCTGGTAGTGGCAGAAGTAGTAAAGATTTGGGTGGCACGTTCGCCTTTGGTGTCGGTGAAGTGCCAAGCCAAGTGAGCAGGTGAAAAGTCCATACAGCCCAAGTAGAAGTAACATGAACGACCTACGAGGATTAGCTACGTTTGATAGTTTGTATGTGTGCCCTCTGTTGGTGCTACTCACAATGGCATGAGTTCTGTATCAGTCTTGCTGTCGAGTCTGAAACTCCTCACCAACTACAAACACGAACAAAAAACCCAGGTGATAAATCTTTGAGATTTACATCATAAATAACGCCATTTTTTGCTGGTGTGGAGTCCTTCTTCAAACGGCTCACGTGCTGAGTGACATGAAAGTGCAGCTTCAGGAAGGGGTGGAGACTCCGGCGAAGGTGGAAAAGGCTTGTGAAAAAACTCGTTGCTGAGAGGCAGAAACAGAAAAAACAGGCATCATATTAAGCAAAACACTGTGCGAAGAAGGCTTGGTTGAATGACTGATTTGTACAGTTCAGTTCTTTTTAGATTGGAATCTCGCCCAAATAATGTAATACATATGATGTTGAAGATTTGCATTTATATAGTCACAGAGGGGTGCATGTACTTTCGACAATCAGATTTACCGAGATAGGGTTTAAATCTAGTAACTGACATTTGTGATGAGAATTCAAATAAACCAAAAAATAGTAAGTGTGTAGAAGTAAGAATTGTGAAGACATCAATCCAAAGATTAGAAGAAGTGCAAAAGCATAGTACCGCAAGTGGAAAGTGAATGCACTAAAAACAAATTTAGTGTACATAGTCTATGAAGTTTGTCCGTTATTTCCAACAAGTAAATGAAAATCGGCTGACTCACAAAGAAGAAAATCTTAAAAGACAGTCATTTGCAAAGTATCTTCGTCACCATCGCCGTAACTATCAGCAGTAGCTTTGTGCAATATATTTGTTAACACGATGTGGAGATGAAGTTAGAGGATACATCGCAGCATCAGCAGCCACAACATCATCGCCGCTGTTGTCGTAATGAGTGAATTTACATCGGAGCAACGCGTCCATCATACATAGGATTTTTATAGCAGGTTTTTATAACTTTATAACTTTATTCTATTCCCTTCTGACATACTTACTCACTGGATGTATGGGGTTCTCATGTGGTTTGCTTTCAAACATCTCCAATTATTATTAATGGCAAACGTTCAAAAATCAATTAAAAGTTCTGCTCTCAATCAATTGATTCATAATTTAGACTAATTTATATGGTGAAGAAGAGGGACCTTACTATAAATACTTACAATTTGCATTCGCCTGATCTAGAAATTCCACATTTCAGTCATATAAATATTAAAGAGAAAACTACTTTTTGATGTGATCTTTTTTGCTGTCTATTAGCTTCTAGAAGATTTTGAAAGATTGGATTTTGTGTGATTTAAATGGACAAAACAAAATCTCCTGGGATTGATGTTATCTGATATGAAGTTTTCCGATTAGGAGCGGCTTATAATAATAGATTGTTTATTGAATGAAAACCGTGGAACAGAAGCTTTTTGACATACATTGTTTTAAAAAATTGTTTTGAGAACCTCTATTTTTTCAAATTTACGACGAACAACGAAAATGAAACAACAAAGTTGCAACCATAAGATTGTGAATAATATATGTCAATGTATGTAGTGAGCTCATATGCTGCACAGCCTTTCCTTCCTTTAACAGAGCGGCAAGCAACCCAACTGTGTCATCTGTCAAGGACGGTCGTTAGCGAAATTTATGCGCGATAAATTCAATTTACTCCAAGCGGCATAATAATGCGAAGAGTGGCGAATTGTTCCGTCAAGAATTACGTACGATAAAATTGCTAATGACTTTCGGGGTGTGATTATGATGCTTTCGGAAGGGTATCTAGCGATGTCGGCTTCAGTGGTTTTATGGGCCATTTAAGAAGATACCTATTATATTGGCCGTATGATAGATTACATCTTGGCCAATTTAAGATTATTTATTATTCATAACTAGGTTGCATGCACATATAATATGGAAAATTTAATTAGTATATGTTCAATCTTATTTTTAGTTTAGTTGTGAGGTAAAGAGAATCTAACAGAGGGAGCAGAATTGGTAATTTTTATTGCACACATGAAAAACTTTGCGTAGATGGGCTTAATTATTTCGTTGACGCGTTGGTATATAGTATTTTTTCTTACTGAAGCTAAGAATTTTCTTATTGTTGGTAATATGAGCGCAAGCAAACTTAAAGAAAACTTCTTCATCAATATTGTCTAGAAAATAAAAAGTTAAAGTACGAAATAAAAATTTCAAACGATGACAATAAGAAATATAAAATGTTGATAATGTTTGCACCATTAAGGAAAAATAAAATTTAAACAAAATCTTATAGAATTCGGTTTCGCTTTTTTTTTATATTTTATGCAACAGAAGGATGTATCTGAAACTATTTAACTATGTCGATCAACGATCAAGTTTCCACTTGCTGCAATTACGGCTTCCACACGCTTCCGGAACGCACGACAGATCCTTATAATGTAGCCTGGAACCTTTTTTTCAGGTACGGGTCAATATTTACATTATTGGACACTTGCTGTAGGTACTCGGGTAATATTTCGAACAAGCTTTGGCCTTCATGAAGTGCCATACTGAGTAATCCAGTGGAATCCAGTGGAATCTTTCGTGTCCTTTTTTTCTCGGTCGATGATTGAAATGTCTTTTTGCGTTATTTGAGCGAGGGTCAAATCACGACCCTCCTTAGCCCTCCTTAGCCGTGCGGTAAGCCCTCATGGGGCCCTCCTTAGCCGTGCGGTAAGACGCGCGGCTAGAAAGCAAGACCATGCTGAGGGTGGCTGGGTTCGATTCCCGGTGCCGGTCTAGGCAATTTTCGGATTGGAAATTGTCTCGACTTCCCTGGGCATAAAAGTATCATCGTGTTAGCCTCATGATATACAAATGCAAAAATGGTAACTTGGCTTAGAAACCTCGCAGTTAATAACTGTGGAACTGCTTAATGAACACTAAGCTGCGAGGCGGCTCTGTCCCAGTGTGGGGATGTAACGCCAGTAAGAAGAAGAGTCAAATCACGAATACGCTGCCATTTCTTCATGCGTGGCAACTGTCAAACAAATGAAATCCGCTTCTTTTATGGGCAGCCTATTATTATATGAATCATGGCTTACGTACATGCAAAGTAAACCAAGGTACAGGTGAAATGAGAACATTATTTGTAGGATTGTCCCATATGCTATTTGTATCACCCACGTTCGGGATGCATTTGGGATAATACTGAACTTTTTAAGTATACGCGTTTCTTCCTACTCCACTACTTTTGAAAAGAAATGGAGCAGCAGCATTAGATATATCTCAAACACAAACTTGATAGTTTCAACCGACCCATAAAAACGTGCCCCTTACTTATGTAGAAGTCTTTTGAGTTTCAAAAAGCGTTTTTTCCATTAGGTTCGAATTCGTTTTTATTCAAAGATCCGAGGAGAAAAAGGAGAGCAATCTGAACCTTGGAGATTATCGCTTAAATTTTCAAAAGATCCTAAGTAACATTTTTTTCATGAATTATTTTGAATAGCGCAATCAACAGACCAATATGAAAGCTTATGATTGCAGTACTCAAATTAATTCATGAAAAAAATGTTACTTAGGTCCTTTTGAAAAGTTAAGCGGGATTTCTTTCGTCAGTTTTGACACAATTCTAAGCGATCATTACTCGAGGATCGAAGTAAGCCGTGTTTGATTTTTGACAGCGTCGTTTTTGTCTTTGATATCGTAATGTTTTTATTTCGGCTGGTGCTACCCCTAGGATTTTTTTGACGTAGGCTTACGTCTTTCGGGAAGATAGGGGGGTCAATCTGCGGATTCAAATTTGTGATCGTCACGGAAAGTGGTCAGGAAGTATGGGCTAATAACTTAGTCGTCTTCCAACCAATTTTGGAGATTTTGTAGCAATCGAGCGACGAACTCTTTTTCCGATTTTTGGTATCTTGAACTTCCGGATAGGTAGCTATACCGCAACGTGCGCGAATGTTCTGATAAAAAAGTGCGGTTTTGTGATTTATTCTAAGAAATATGTGTGTAATCGTGGCACAGTAAAATATGTGTATAATGTGGAAGCTCCATGGGAGCTAACAGTCTAACATTAAAATTAAATACGCGCTGGATTGAATATTGGTAATGGTAGCATAAACGGGCGGGGCTTATTGTAAGCTAAAGTGACCTCGGACTGGTCATGAAATACCAGGCAGTCTGAAATTGGTCACTGGAGCTGCAGTAAGGCTAGCACTTTCTAATTTCTAATATGACTGTAAAACAATGTAAAACTATTTAGAACAGACAGCTTTTTCCATAACATCACTGCCAGCCAGTGGGGGTTAATCCGTACACGCACGCACAGTTTTGACACAATTCTAAGCTTCTCCACCCAACCAGAGACTGTTAGATTTTCTAACAATTCTGAGCATGAGCAGGATGATCGTAAGATTAGTACACAGAAAAAAAATGTTGCGGTGGAAACTACCATTCCGAGGGTTACTTTAAGAATATGCACCAACGATTTTCAGCAGATAACAAACCCGTTTGATTTTACCGTGCGCGCAGTAAAAATCAACTGTGGTCCTTGTGTTACTACACAGAAAAAATCCATGGTAAAAGTTACTATTTCGTAGACTACGCCTTGTTTTTGAAACTACCAGGGGCGTCTCGTGAACTTTTGGTACACCTGTTCTACCAGCCTGCTAAAAAAATATACATCAAGCTGAGGTTTCGAATGAAAGTTGTGTATTTGATCTAATACTATAACCTTTTCTTGTACAACGTAACCAAACATTAGAAAAAAAATTAAACAGAAAGGATTTATAAAACAATAAACAGCTTCTTAATCTCCCTACTAAATTAATCTCTTTTGTTCTAAAAATGTTTAAAATTAAGATGCACTTGAAATTTAAAACTATCCCAAGTCGTCCAAAATCTAACCTGGTAACAGATAGCTCAGAATAGAGATCTTTCAAATCGGCTCTTTCCACCATTCGGGTGCGCAGGACCCATCGCCATTTAAAAACTCTCACATATTTTGTTGTTATGAAGGAAATGTAATTAACGTCTTAATTATTAGTATCATCATTTGATGCGACCCCAGATTTAGTGAAAACTATGCCTTTTTTTCTATGTTGATTGATTTTGATTATTTGGAAAAAAAAAACATGATTAAATAATTCAATTTTATAATATTTTCTTTTTAAAAACTCAAACATTAATTTAATATTGTTCTTGATGCTGAATTGTTTATGATGCATAATCATCAGGAGAAAAAAAAAACAAACCGTTCCCAATCATCGAAGCATGAACGAAAGCGTGTGCGGTCGCGGTGCGCCTTTCGGCAAAGCACAGCCCGACACTCCGACCGAGTCTAATGGAACGTACACACGGTCTAGCAGTTTGACCAACATTGACTCCACCTCTCGTTTATTCCAACATCCTTCAAGTTTTACCAACAGCGGCACGAACAATCAATTTATTCGACCAACAATATCACACACGAACGACCGAAGCGCCAACTTGAGCACCAACCATCAACAAATATATGGGGGTTTGTGCAACTTCACTACAAATGCTCAAACATGTTCGGCGAACCTTGACTCCACCCCCGACAACTCAAACCAAAATCAAACCGTTTTAATTTTTTCCAACCGAGCCGCCAACTGTCAAATGGTTGTTCGAACAACTTCACACACGTTCCAACAAAGCAGCAACCGAAGCGTTTTCTTGGGGGTGGAGTCAATGTTCGTCAAACTTCTTGTGTACGCTGCATAACCGAAGATACGTCGTGTCGTTGATTGTTCTCGAAGCGCGTCGAACGGGTTGGACTCCTGCGCACATAGCACGCACAACATTCATCTAAACATGCCTGCGTTGCATGCGAAAGAGGATGATGTGAAGAAACGAAGAAAGCTGGCAACGCTCACACTGGTTCTACGCGCGCGGAGAACGAGTGAGCATACCAAGGAGGAAATTATTTCAAAACTTTCGTCATGGCGCAGGCTTTAAATTTTACTTCTGACAGCGCTGATGTTGGTTCTTTATGAATCGTACGACTGGCAAAAGCTTTCTATGTGATGTGGTGTGCTGTTATTCGTCGGAGAAACACATATTTAGCTGATCTTGTCTGAGTTGATCTGTCTACGCAATATTTTGTTTCGTTAGATATTAAATCATCATTGGAAACATTACGTGAAACTTTGTATAAAAATTTCACTGAGTAATTATTTGCCCTAATAAATAATTGCAAAGAAATTAATTGTAAAGACATTAAGTTTCTTACTTCTGAACTAAAAATGGTTACCTGTTCCATGAACAGGTAGAACATATGGACGAGTCGCCTCTGGAAACTACTATAAAATTTCAGTTAAATAAACCATATGACAACATTCCACAGTTGTTTTTTACTGGGACCACAGTTGTTTTTTTACTGCGCGCATGGTAAAATCAAACGGGCTTGTTATCTGCTGAAAATCGTCGGTGCGAATTCTCAAAATAACCCTCGGAATGGTAGTTTCCACCGCAACATTTTTTTCTGTGTATAGATAGTAGAATCTATAGATGAGCGAAAGCATGGCTGAGTCGATTTTTTTGACCGTGCACACGCGCATATGACGTCACAGCCTTTAACATTTCCATTGAAATCGTGATGTCATGCTCGTTTGGAGACACGTTTGACAGTTCGTTTGGAGACAGAGGATTTATCTTCGCTCATCTATATATTCCACTAACTATAGTTGTTACCTGAGCTGAATCAGTGGTGAATTTCTCTGAAAACATGGTTAATTTAATTGATATTTCATAGTCGTTTCAAAAACAAGGCGTAGTCTACGAAATAGTTTCTTTTACCATGGATTTTTTTCTGTGTAGTTACTACTCCGTGATTGACTAGAAATTGCGAATTTCGGAAATTCATTGCATCTTATAAGTCAATCATGGCGCCGGCCACGTCCTTACCATCATCAAGGAAAGTAAGGATTAATAGTTCAACTCTCGTTGTTACTAGAGACCGAGTATACCTCTGTATCTCCACGATCATCTCAGGATAGGATATTGTGTTAGTATGAATGGATATATAATCTGGATTCACTTTAGTAAGTGATGCGATCTATAGAATGGGAATATATGATTGATAATTAGAAGTACTAGAGTAATGTTAAAGTATTGAAGTGAATTTTAATGGGAGGATTTTTTTACAATTAGAATTTTAATGCAATTTGATTCTAATACCACGCACACGTCTACCACACTACCGCTACCTGTTTGAGGCCTGCACGAGAATAGCGGTCCTATGCGGGTAAAAAGTAACAGGCAGCTTGTTATAGCAATTCTATATATGTATATAGAATCCTATTTTCTAGCAATGAGAATTTATTTTGCAAAGAGATTGTGATATATGATTAACCAAATTGTCTAAAATGACTTTGGAAAGGGCTAGGGATCGAACCCTTTATCTCCTGCTTATAAGGCAGAAGCAGTGAAACGAATAATTTTATGTTACTTTTTAACGCATGGGTCGATTTAATTCTCATCCGGAGCACGTATTCTCTACCCAAAGGAAACAATTATAAAGAGCAGGGTTGGTTAAAATCAAATTTTCGAAAAATCGAGAATGATCAAACTCACCGGCGATTTTACTTTTAAATTATCAAGTGATTAATACTCGCC
Organism: Armigeres subalbatus; assembly: GCF_024139115.2. NCBI lineage: Eukaryota > Metazoa > Arthropoda > Insecta > Diptera > Culicidae > Armigeres > Armigeres subalbatus. The sequence goes on along the minus strand of NC_085140.1, from coordinate 409,509,028 downwards.
AGCGATTAAGAATCGTTTGAAATCGGATCTTGATTTGAAGCATTTACCGTTACATTTTGAACTCTTTTTCCTTACTAGCATGAAGCGGTTGACAATTAGCTATTATTAGTGAAGATTAATGATTGAATGAAAATTCTGTGTTTATTATCGTTTGAGTACAAAATTTGAGAAGTTGTCGCCGGCGACAACTCGCCTACTGTTTTCACGTGAGAAGTTTTCACATGAAAATTGCAATCATGATCGTCTGATAATGATTAAGCACAACACTGATAAAGAGGTTGGTAGGGTCAATTAATTTCTGAGCTCCTAAACCGATTTCCACTAATATTGGGACACACATTCTCTAACTATAGCAGACGATTATAGACGGGGTAGGACGGTCATTGGGAAAAGGAGGAGGTGTGCGGGTGGTGTAAAGTGTGAGGTTATGTATGAGTATGTTAAGTATGTAAAATTTCCTATTTTTTAGTTTATCCTGGATTCTATGAGATTGTACTATTTCCCGAAAACCAATTGTGCGAATTTCTCAAAAATAGCACATCCTCGACAACAACATTTCCCGAAAATAACATTTACCCAAAAATGCCTTTCGAAGAAGATGACACTTCCCCGAAAATTACATTTTCCTGAAAATGCCTTTCGAAGAAAATGACACTTCCCCGAAAATGACATTTTCCCGAAAATGACATTTTCCGGATATGAAATTTCCCTGAAAATGATATATTCCTGAGGGTAGCGGGCCATTGGCATAAAGTCATTGTCATAGCCATTGTTCGGAATAAGGTTATGGTAGGATTGATCCCTTCCTTTGCCCGGAATGAGGCATCGGTGGATGTGACTCCTTCTGCAGGCAGGTGGATTTGATTCCTTTTTGGAAAATTAGTCAATGAGCATGAGCATGATGACCGTGCATTTCGTAGTTGCTACTCTTTGATTCCCATGAAAGCATGGGATTTGCTCTTCAACCTCAATGTACACAGTTCTAGAGCTAATTTTTTTAATGGTCGATAACGGCGCTGGCCACGTCCTCAAGAATCACTAACAAAACAAAATTACTCTGTTGACCAATTTGTTTTATCAATATTCGATTGTAATAAAAACTGCCAATCAAACTGGCAATTTCGAGCCAGGTAAATACATCCTGGTGGCAGTTCAACAATTTTCACGGTGAAAATAGAATTTTCAAATATATAATTGGAACTGGAAAAATACATTTAGAACAATTTATTAGCAAAAGTGGAATAATAGCTGGACAATTTCACTTTTATTTTAATACAAAAAATAAGCTATTCTTAATTGTACAGTACGACAGTGCAATTTTTCCTTTGCGAGCATAAGTACGTCAGGCATATTAAACGTCTTTATGTTATTGGCTGTTCTTTGGGGCATTAAATAGATAACGTCCATTATGGCCTAACGCATGGTGACCAGTAACCGGGAAAACCGGGAATTGTAAATCACCGTCAAAATATCGGGATATATGCATTGGCAAATTTTGAAAATCTGCATTTACCTCCATAAAAATTAGTGTACACATCTTAAACATTGAAATATGGATTGATAGTCTTGATTTTTCGTTCTGTTTTAGAGCTTATTTTTTTACAAAACTCAAGAAGATTTCTAAAAATTTTCTTATACATATTTATCAGTTCGTATATGCTAGACAACAATAAGGTTTGCCCAAATGGATGTATATTGCAATGCTTTACGATGTTTTTGCCTTTCGCGTATACCTAACACATCGAACTTTTGATATAAACCGAACTTTTGATATGAGGCTCGGAGACCCATAGTGTTATATACCAATCGACGCAGCTCGACGAATTGAGGTGATGTCTGTATGTGTGTGTATATATATGAGTACAAAAAATGTGAGACACACTGTTTTGTACTAAGCCTAATCCGATTTGTTTGCAACAGGTTGCATTCGACGAGGAATACTTTCTAATTTTCGGCCAATCGGCCATTGCGTTCCGGAGTTATTAAAAAACATTGTTTTCCCCATTTTTTTAAAGTGCTGCAATGCATTCAAATGAACGTAAATTAATGTGAATTGATGGAAATAACTTAATCTATCTCCCTCAAGTGCAAATCTGACCTTTTCTTGTGACATTTTTTAATACACGAGAAAGGCACCATCACCGCTAGGTAGATTATTCTGTTTTTTTCAATATTGCCGTATCATCAATGCTATTTAAAAATGCTAATAAAAGATTTTCGTTTCCAACAATAATTCACAATAAAGGCATTTAAACGAAAATTTTAATTTTGTGCTTTTTGACATCCCAAGATATAAAAAAAAATTTTGATGATGGTTTTTTGACTCACTATTTTACATTATAATAGTTTGTGACATCAGTGTTTTAAATGTACGAGGCTTAGGTTAAAAGTATTTGGCTTAGACAAAGAAGATCTTTTTTACGTTGACTAATAAATGCGTTACAGAAGAGATGTTTAAGAGCCATACATTTGATGTTATGTATTGAATGAACGCAGTTACACCTTTGTAAAGCCTTGTCTACAATTACTGCCAAAATTTCGCAAGGAGATATAAGTTTCTGATTAAAACATGTTCACAATTTGTATAGGTTTGTTTTGAACTTCATCTAGATTAAAAACAAAAAACGTTTATAAAAAAAGTTGAACATCAAATTCTGTCTTGAAAGGCCAATACTTTCTTCTTCTTCTTATTGGCTTTACATCCCCTACTGGCGTCTCGTAGCTTAGTGAGGTTTCTAAGCCAAGGCATCATTTCTGCATTCGTATATCATGAGATGAACAGACCGGTATAGTGGCCTCCGTAGTATAGTACCAATGAACTTCATAGAATTTCTAATATTGAGACATTGCAACAAATGTTCAACAAAATAATTTCCAATTTTAGACAAAAATCGGTACAATCTTCTACTGCAACGATAAGCTCCGTGTGCTTTTAGTATAAATAAGGTTAAGTTTAGTTTAAGTCAGAGGCGTTGCGTGATCAATTCTTCCACCTGTGCTTCGTTTGATTATAGTTAAATATTTCGAGAAAAACGCGTAATAAAGGGACCCAAAATAATCCTATGAAAGGAACACTTCCCATATAAATGCTTTATCTTCAAGCGTGTTTCCCATATGTTTGCCATTATCTATCCCATGTCCCATTTATCTTATTAAGCTCAAAATAAACTTGAAAGTGACAGTGCGTAATTTTTATAAAAAACTACCATCATGAGAATCATTATGCTTTTTAATATGATAGATAAGATATCTATCTATCTATTCAATGAAATGGTCACTTTTAATTATAATTTGATTTTTTTTGTAAAATGAGACGTAGGTAGTCTTAATTGTTGTATGTTAACCAGAAAATTGAAATATTTTAAGCATGATTAGATGACTAATTCACGTTTGTAATTAGCATGTCTTTTCAGAAAAATTGGGTCCGTGCAAAACAAGTTTATGGTCTATACGTTTCTCAATTATTAATTAGGGGGAAAAACGGCTTTGGCAGGTTTTGTTCTATTATTAGCAGGGGGTTTTTGTCTACCAAATTTTATGAAATTTGGCCACAATATTCTTTTATATGCAAAGAATGTTTAGGCCAAATTTGAGCCTAGTCAGTCATAAAAAGTCCCCTGCCAATAATAGAACAAAACCTGCCAAAGCCGTCATTCCCCCTAATCTATTTTTAGTTTATTCCTTTGATAAATAATTTTCTTCCGAAAAGGACTTTCCTCATACCACGTGGACATATGTCGAACAGTTGTAGATGTGTACTTCCCTTCATCAGTGTATACATCTGGTCTAGCAAATTTTCATTATTTGTGTTAACCAATTTGTATTTGTAAATGGGCCATATCCCAATCAATATAAAATATTAAAAGCCCTTTTGCTCCAAGATGCTAATTCAAAACCGGACTTCCGTCATGGAACGCATTGAGAGAGCAGAAAATTGATTTAATCAACGGTCTCTTTTCTCTTTCTATTTTGTTCCGGTTGCGCGCTCTTCACCGAATCGCGCATGCGGTTAGGTAGGACCAACTCGGTAGGCACCAAACCGATGTGCGTGCTTTACTACATCGGCACCAAACCGTGCACTGCCAACGAAGAACGCTTGCCCGATCAGTAGATAGTAACAGATTTATAACAGAACTTGTTATTTTGTTACAGCATTTTTTTATAACAGCGGTTGTTATAAAACATGTACCATTAGTAGTTAAAATACACCCGATTCTGTTTTTACACGGATTTTTTTTACACGGCCGTGTAAAAAAAATCCCATACAAATTTTTTGCAAAGTTGCTCCATTTTGCATGATTCGTCGAGAAATCATAAAACTTTTTTTACACGGATTTTCAGATTTTGAACTGAAAACTTTTTTTACACGGAACGCATCCCCCGTGTAAAAAAAGAATCGGGTGTAACAAAAATTGTAACAAAATCTCTTCTAGTTTAAACAAAAATATTACTAAATATGTTATCAATTGAACAGAAATATAACTCGATGTGTTACATAAAAAAATGTGAAAATTGCTTGTACTATAACAAATTATGTTAGTGAAAAGATTATGATTATCCAGAATGTAGGCAATTAACTTTGACCAGCTGGTTCAACTTTGAATAAAGGTTCAAGTTATACTGAAGGTGGTACCTTCGTTCTTTTTCAATTCCAATCTACCAAAAATGTAGGCAATTTTTTTTTCGGTAAAAATAAACATAACACATTATGTTATAATCATGTTATAACGATCATGAAATTTTCTTTCCTCCATCTTTGACAGAGAATTTATAACAAAATTATTGCAAATTTTGTTATTTGTAGCACATGTTGATATAATTGTGATAAAATTTTGTTATGACTAACTGGTCGGGTGGCTACCTATACATCATCGATTGCGGTTAGAGCGGATGACCTACACATGCAAAATAATGCATATATGATGCATGACAAAGCGTTCTCGGCTGAAAGTGCACGTGTCGAACAACATACGGTGGCGGTGGGTCGTTTTGGTATCGTAGAGTAAAATATAACGCGCCTCCATCGCATCATTTCAATCGTCAAATTTGTACAAAATATACGACAAATGCACATAATCCAAATACATATTAAGATTAAATTGACAAGAAATCTATTAAGAGTTGAAATGTCAGGTACAAAATTGCTACCTGTGCAGTGCACAGGTTGCACATGCGGGCGCGACGCCTCTGGTTTAAGTTGAAAACATTGTAATTCCTACATGGTTCAATTCAACCAGAGGAAAAATCCTAACTGCCAGAGGCAATTGAAATATATAAATAATAACTAAAATGTAACATAACAAATAAAGATGATAGTGTTAAAAAACATGGAACACATAGTCTAAGTGATGAATGCATGTATTAGATAATTAGCAAATAGAATTAGTTAAAAAACAAACTATCTTGGCAAGTAAAGACATTCCTCTAAACAAGTTCAACAATATTTTTTCTTATTCCAAGGCACATTTTTCCCCTTATCGTCACGGCTTTTCCCACTATGAGCCGGTGTAAAAATACTAGCATCAACTCCCATGTCACCCACTAGCAAGGAAAGAAAATGCTTTCAGAAACTAACTTAGCCGGAGTAGCTTTCTGCATTTCATCTGTGGTTTTCTCTCACCACAGTGACTGGCTCCGGACAATCCTTTAGCATCCGGCGAAGTAGTAAGAACTGTAACCCGGCACCAGCTCGCCACGGTACCGTTTCCCAGGGCTTATTCCAACAACCAGCGTTGTTTTACAGTCAGGTCGCAGCAGTGCCGGCGGTTTGGATGGAACCAACTTTTTTCGGCTTTGTTCTTCGGCTGTGTCTTTTGCTTGGGATTTCTTTACGACTTCGATTGTTCGTGCGCTCAGTTTGCCCCTTAAGAGGACTTTGAAAACTATATCCGGTGAGAAGCGCCGCATTGCATCCTTCTTCGAATGGAAAGAAATCTGAACTTCTCAAGGTTCTAATTGGGAGGAATGGGAAATAGTGTTTTCCACTACATTTAACCCAGCAGAACATTAACAATTCGATCCAGAAACAAAAGTCTTCTAGTGAGAAAAGGTCGATACGGGTCAAATGAGAAACGTGAAACTATGGTTTTGGATGAATGATTATTCATTTGGGTGTTATCCCACAAATACTTGAAGATTTATGACGGCATTATTTATTGGGATACTAATGAATCTATGAAAAATAAGTGACTTGCTCTGTAATTAAAAAACACTGGAATAAATAGAAATTTATTGATTTTTATCTTTAGGTACAGCCTATCAATGTAAGCATAAGAATGTAGAAAATTTAGATTAGTCTACTTAGTGATGATAGATTCTTTTATGTGCATTAAAAAATTGGAGATATGTCGTATTTTTGTTCTTCTTCTTCTTATTGGCATTACATCCCCCACTGGAACATTGCCGCCTCGCAGTTTAGTGTTCATTAACCACTTATCACTTTTTCTCAGGGAAAAGCAGTGATTTGTTAATCTATCTATATTAATAAAAATGAAATGGTCTGTGTTCGTATCCGCATAACTTGAAAACGGTTGGATGGATTTTCTTCATTCCTTCTACAAATAAGTTCGTTATCCTTTCCGACGGGTTTATATGATATTTCTTCATGCGAAAAACATGAATAAGCTAGAACAAATCGTGAAAAACTGAAATTAAGAATCGTATGCAAATTTAGCATAGGTTGTTCTCAACGCGCACTTTCGCTACTATGCAATGCAGGACAACGTCTGCCGGGTCGACTAGTAATTATTATTTTGATGATGTTATAAAACTATAAAAATGAACCCCAATTGATTTTATAACGGCGATGATGAAACTAACTGTACAATTAATTCTAGATAGTATTAGTATTTTAAACCATAAAGTACAACGAAATGATGTTCTTAATAAACTGTTCTTATAAACTTAAAATTGATTTCTGATTAATTATGTAAAGAAAAGAATATGAACTAATCAAATATTGAAGAAACTATGATTGTCATAAGATGAGCTTGTATTCTTCCGATAATTTCCACCTAAATGCCGAGGACAATATGTTGTCATTACCGGTAATATGGTAAGCCTATTAAGAGATTTTTATGATGCTGAAAGTGTTTCAATATATCGCCTACATTTTCTGAGAGTTTGCGATGGATTTTTCTTATTGATTCGAATGTTTATTATCTCAACATCTTAACATGTTTTACCGAAGTTGAAACTTGTTTTTCCATTATGGTCGATTTCCTTTCCCAGATACATTTGTGACCTTTTCCAGTTCCTCAATTTCTCCTAAAAGCACGCGCCGTAGATTGGTCTGGCTCGAGACAGGGCTAATCTAATCGGGAAGGACGATCAAATAATGGTTTCATTTTTCGGTGCAAATTTCAAGCTAACGATGGCAAATTTCATTACGTGCCTCGTCGTTCGTTCTATCGATACTTGCCGCATGAAAGTCATTGGCGTACATATTCCCCTGGGGTGTTGTGCCGTTGCGTAGTGGAAAGCTTGGTGCGTTGTCTGAGGTCCGCTCGGCGTTCACCAAATGGTCCATTCACCGTCGTGTATGGCGTTCGGCGGCCGTGGTACCATTTGTGAATGTAGTCGAGTACCATATTCAGCACCCGCATGGTGGAAAATACTATTATACGTGGAGGTCGACCGATGTACAATACCTTCCCGTATCCACCCACCGCGATGGCGTTGATGGCGAAAACATTTATTGCTCGCGGATGATAAACGATGTGATCGAAAATAAATTTATTCGATTTGTCGATTCGTGTGTTGCTTGGTATTTTAAATGAATACAAACCTGGCTGATTCGCAGTCGTATTTTCGGATCATTGAAAAGTTATGTATTTATGGATTTGTTTGTTTTTTCTGTGCAGGGGCCGTCCGTAAAACATGCAGATATTTTTTCAGTACCTAAATATTATTTGATTTCCTTTCTTTCCTTCTTTCCTAAAAGTCTATGTAAACCGTTGAAAGTATTGAATAGTGTATACCGAAATCGCAGTTGATTGCACATATCTATTTCAATTCAGCTTTCCATTTTCTATTTTATGTTTTTGAATCAATTCTATATTCCATACTTTTCAGTATCATGCGTGTACAGTGCCTGAAGCGATAAAAGAAGAGTCCATTTATTTTAACAATTTTATTTTGAAAAATATAAGAGTTACGGTGGAAAGATCTATAGACTTTTCCAATTATTCTACTTCTTCTTCTTCTTATTATTATTATTATTATCAACAAAAAGGGGATATCGTCCATTAATACGTAAGCTAAATCACAAAAATAACACCTTATGAGTCGACAAAATTAAACACGAAGTGGCACATTTCTTAATTATTTTATTAGGCACAGGCGCAGGCAATCATTTAATGGACGTTTTTCACGCTCATATTGTACATAATAAAATGTTAATTGAATCCACCTTTATAAACTATAGTAACAATGTTTATGATCTTCGCGTGAGACATATGAAACAGTGACTCACAAAGTGTTCTTGGTGAGGAAGGTGGAAGACTACTTTCTAGAAGTTTCAAATTGAACTCTATTTAACTAGAATCTTTTTTATCGAGTCTTTTTTATGTATTGAACTCTCGATTATATTATATATTATATAAGTTTGTATCGGGAAAGCCTCATAAGCGATAGGTGGTAGAAGAATTTGTGTACTTGGGCTCACTGGTGACTGCCGAAAATGATACCAGCAGAGAAATTCGGAGACGCATAGTGGCTGGAAATCGTACATACTTTGGACTCCGCAAGACGCTCCGATCGAATAGAGTTCGCCGCTGTACCAAACTGACAATCTACAAAACGCTCATTAGACCGGTAGTCCTCTACGGACACGAGACCTGGACGATGCTCGTGGAGGACCAACGCGCACTTGGAGTTTTCGAAAGGAAAGTGTTGCGTACCATCTATGGTGGGGTGCAGATGGCGGACGGTACGTGGAGGAGGCGAATGAACCACGAGTTGCATCAGCTGTTGGGAGAACCATCCATCGTTCATATTGCGAAAATCGGACGACTGCGGTGGGCCGGGCACGTAGCCAGAATGTCGGACAGTAACCCGGTAAAAATGGTTGGACCCTTCGTAGACTGCGTGGTAGACTGCCATTATTCTGAACAAAACGCACTACCGTGGGGCATTGAAATCCGTACACTTAGAACATTAATGGAAAATACGAATCGAATGCAAATAAAACGTTCGTGTTTGTTCCAGGTGCACGAGGGCTTCTATATTTGAAGTATTCCACGCATCAAAAACTTCGCAAAACATGATAAATTATAGAACCAAGTTAATATTTCCTGAATCAAAGACCGTTCATAGTGGACGTATTTCGAATCAAAGGATCAAAATACGTACAGCCATTTTCCGACTAAATATTTAAATTAAAGCAGACTGATTGACTAAACTACTACTGTAAATAGTAATACGCACCTTGAGAGGGGGGATCCCTTTGTTTTATTTTGCACTGATCTAACTCTATTTATTGCGAATTGCAATTTAAACACAGTCACTTTTCGGTACATGTTGACCTTACCACCCAAAAAAAATGGCGCATGAAAATCCGCCTTCGCTAGATGGTGATTTGTTTTTGATTTATGTTGTTTTAATTTCAAAGCCTACTTTTCATTTCAATGTTACCAAAGCTAATGTTAAGGATATGACCAGAACCAGATGATTTTTTTCAATAAATTATTTACCTTAAAACTTACATCAATATTTTGATGCTGTACAGATATCAGTCCCCTACGGTATGGAAGGTGCAAAAAGACGCACTTGCATGGGAAGTAAATGGTGAACGCATGGTTGTTTGTAAATCTTAGCAGATTGAATGGATGTTTTTTTGTTTCTTTATTAAACTGATTTTTTTATTAAGACTAAAGCTCATCACTGATTGAAATAAAGTCTTATAAGCGAGTTGAAATAATTTATCGTTGAATTTCGGTGAAAATCAAACGATTTTTCTCATTTATTGCGTCACATCTTGATGATTAAGAGCAAATATTGAACTGCAATGAATAGAATTGAAATGATATTAATAACTCGGAAATGTAGTATAAGTGATTATACGCGTGATTTAATGACTTTGGATATTTTGCTCCATGCACCGTGTAAGATCAATACAGACATTCACAGATGAAAATATTTTCTAATTTTAAAAGTATTCCCATTCACATGTATAGATCATGCAAATAAAGGCAACATTTAATAAATTTTGTTATAAGAATAGTTAGTACTATTCCATTCAATTCCGCCTCTTGATTGTAAATACAGTATTTACAATCAAGTGGTGGAATTAAATGGAAAAGTACTAACTCTTCTTATGACAAGTTTTAAAGTTCCCCCAAACACATGCGACGAGACAATCGCGACGCGATTCTATCGCTTGGCGACTGCGATTCTGTCGCCGTTGGAATTGGAACGTAAATGAAACAATGCCTGCAGCGGTCCAACGATAGGATCGCGGTGACTTGCTGTCACCGTCGCGGCAATGAAATCGCTTAGATCTGGGGAAGGAATTTCTGCGGAAGCTCTTGTAGTTCCTCCGCCAATCATACTGCAATACAACACTAGGAGTTACTTTGTAGTTTTTCGTGTGAGCTTTTCCAAAAAATCCTCAGACTATTCTTCTTTAAGTTTTCCCAAGAATTTTATTGGGAATTCTCTCAAAAGTGCTCCAGAAATTCTGCAAGAAATGTATTCGAAAATTCCCTGAACTTCTTACTCACTCACTCACTCACTCATGTATCCTGAACATCCCTAGGGCCAATGTAAAAGATCTCCATCCTGGGCAGCTGTCCAGGTCACATTTGTGTCGACTTCCTTTATTTCTTTGTTGAGGCTACGTTGCTACGAGCCCCTGGGTCTGCCTCTGTTACGATATCCTACTGGATTCCAGTCCAGTACTTGCTTGCAGATTTCGTCTCCACTCTTTTGTAATGTGTGGTCAACCCATCTCCCTTTTCGCTTTCGAATTTCTGTTTCGGTTTTTGATGGCATCGTCGATGGAGCTCTTCATTCTAGATTCAGTTGTGAGGTCACTAGGCCCGAATTATAAAACGTAGACATCGGTTGATGAATACTTGTGGTGTCTGCGTGATTTCTGCTGATAAACACCAAGTCTCACTGGCGTACATACATAAACACAGATTTCACGTTAGACTTGAATATTCGAAATTTAGTGCGTTGACTAATCTGATTTGAACTCAGTTTATTTCAAAAACTCGCACAAGCACCCCTAGCCTTCTTGATCCGTTCGGCTATGTCGATCTTGGTACTACCGTCCGCCTTTTTCGACCTTCTCCATTGCTTTCCCGGCCACCGTAAAGTTGGAGTCAGTCGATTCCACCCACCTTAATCTCGTTGATTACGATGAGAAACAGTAGCGGAGATAGAATACATCCTTGCCTCACTCCAGCGACTACCCGAATAGGGTCAGACAAAGCTCCGTTATGTAGGACTCTGCACGTAAAAACTTCGTACTGCGCTTCGATGAGGCCGATCGAAAATTTTTCGTAGTCAATGGTAGAGAGACTCATGGAATTCGTTGACTTGCTCCAGGATGATACAGAGCGTGACAATATCGTCTGTTCCGGGGGCAAATCCTGCCTTTTTTATTACAGTTGATGCAACATTTGCGCAGATAGTGTGGGGTCAGCTTTGAGCATCTCTGCTGAAATGCGATCGACCTCGGGAGCGTTGTTAAATTTCATGCTTCAGTAGGCCGCTACAATCTTCTGCAATGATGGATCATTGGAGTTGATGCATCCTTGGCGGTTCATGCCGAAATGTTGATGATTGATCGGGTGTCGAGACTTGAAGAAGTGCTCGAATCAACAATTCAGGTGATCCGTTGGGTCGGAGAATAACTGACCTATCGGGTCTTTCACCGGCATCCTCGGGTTCATCCTTGCTCCACTCATTCGTCGTGAGATATCGTAGAGGGGGCGAATATTGCCAGTTGTTGCAACTTTCTCCTCTACATCGGCCAGGGTGTCCACCCATGCATGCTTGTCCCGTCTGCAGCAGCGTTTTACTACCTTCTCAAGAGCCGAATACCGTTGACGGGACTCGCATTTAGCTGCTCTGGTTCGTGTCCGCTCTATAGTGGCCTTTGCTTCTCTACGCTCCTCATTTTTTCGCCAGAATGCATCTGTAATCCACTCCTCCCGCTGAGAGCGCAGCTTACCCTAACTGTTGTCGCTTGTTTCGATAAAGGCATTTTTGATGGGCGTCCACTGCTCTTTCCGAAACATTTGCTGCCCAAGTTCCAAGTTTTTTAATGAACGATCACTTTACATCTGGATCTTCTAGTCAGCGTGTGTTGAACCGCCGTCCAAGTTTCTCCTTCCGTAATTGAATACGAACAATGCTTAATCGGATTTCGCCAATTAGAAGGTGGATGTTCAGACGCAATGTCAGCGCTTCGTTTATTCTGGGCATCATGAAGGCAGGGGTCAAACGCGATGACAGCGCTTCGTTTATTCCAGACATTTTCGGCGTCTGCCATCTTAGGTATAGCTTCCGGGGAATAGCATTTCATACTCAGCTGCTGGATGCCAATCGCTCGATGAGTCAAATTTGTTTAAAATCCTATCCATGCCAAAACTAGTCTAGTGCGCTTTAAGCGGCACTTAGTCGCTTTGAACATTTAGGAACTTTTTCAGAAAGTCCCTCAAGAACTCTTCAAAAATTACCTCGAGAGATCTTTTAGGAATCTCCCCAAAAAATCCACCAGGAATTCCCCATTCAACAATACTTTAATTTGCTAGTCATAATAATGACTAGCAAATTAAATTAGATCTGCAACTGAACTTTACCGCACTTTTGAAAACAAATACGATACAAATGATTTTACTACCAAATATTTTTTGCCACCGACGTGACAAAAAATATTTGGCGGCGTGTGGTAGATTTACATACGGCGGCGCGCCGATTCATTTTTTACGGCGGATGCGCACAGAACTAGCTATAACTTTGAGACGCAATGAGATAGAAATCTGAAAAAATCTGACTTTCCCTAATTTGGAGAAACTAAGCTTATCTAGAAGAGACGCTGTAAAAGAACTGACTACCACAAAAATTAAAATTTCAACCGATTTTCCTTCTTTTGCTACCAATCGAAAACTGCCGGTTTCTACAAAAACGCCCTGATGTGATTTATACCAATCTTGTCCCTGGGAAACCTGTACTAAAAATATACTGCTTGACTACTCAATAAGATACATAATTCTTTAGTTCCTGGCTATGGAACTATCTATCATGTAGGTGGCATTTCCCGATAATTTCATCTATTGAGGGGGCAACATATTACTTTTGCGTGATACCTAAAATCAAGTTCTACATCTCTTCTTCATGATACATACATAAGCACTCAAATAAACGAAGTTATTCGTTTAAATTAACATTTCATAGTCTGGCTGTATTTACCCTATAGTAGACCCCCTGGGAGTCCATAATAGAAAATGGCTTCCTTATAGTCGACACTTCATTTGATTTTCATGTTCCGTTTCGGAATGTTTTTCTTCCCTATTATAGACCCTCCAAAATATTACTATAATGGACACTAAAGTGTTTATTTTTTTTTAAATGAATTGTAAAAAGTCATCTATTTTTACCAGGGAATAGTTTTTTTTTGGATGCGCATGCGAAACAAGTAACGAAAGAGAACCAACGACAAAGCTTTGTTTTTGTCGGAGCTAATAATGACAAAGATCCAAAAAAATTTGTCAGCACAAAAAGAAGACAATTTTGTTGCTAACTGTTTATCCCATTATTTTGCATAATCTCAACAGAAAATTTCTGTTTTATGCTATCGTGGTTTCTGCTTTTATGGAAATATTCGAAAATATAGTAAACAAAATTAGCATCGTATTCTCGGAAATATCAGAGCATGCAAGGTAAATGATTCTCTTGTTATATTGTGTTCGGGTTCTTTCGAGGTGCGTTTGTCAGTAACAAACTCTGTTGACGACAAAGGGTATATGATTAGGCGTTGATAGAATATTGATTCCCTGATTTTTACTTTCTATAACTAAGATTCTCGGTCCGGTCTAGGATGTTTTCAGGTTGGAAACTTTCTCGCCACCCTGGGCATAGTGTACCCATTGTACTTGCCACACAAGATACATAGAAAAGGACATAGAAAAGCTTTCAATTAATAACTTAGGAAATGCTAATAGAATACGAAGTTAAAAAGCAGGCCAAGTCCCAGTAGGAATGTAGAGCCATTGAAGAAGAAGAAGAAGAAGAAGAAGAAAGAAGTTAAAATTTGCGATATTTTTCTTAGTGTATCAACGGATTGTTTGTTGTTTTCTATCAGCAAACAAGAAAAATATGACAGTTCTAACAGCAAACAAAGGAAAATTTTGTAAACACGACACCAACACTGATGGGGATGGAGAGGGCTATTACTAACTTGTGGTATAATAAAGTTGTTGCTTGTTTAAGGAAGATACGGATATGCACGCATATAGGAATGCAGTTATGGAGTAATGTTATATGTTTGTTATATTTGTACATGTTTAAAGGTTCATAATATCGCATGTATAAAGTAGGTACAAAGCATATCAAGCATTGTTCCTATAATTGAATTCAATAATGAATGAAACTATTTCACGTTAAATGCATAAGCACCTTAGTTGGTGTGGTACGACCCACAGAATTACAATGTAACGACATAGGAACCAGCAGCCACATATTATCTTTGTCAAACTTCATTATCCTTTCTAGTCTCTCTCTCGGCCAGTGACACGTAATGATAATAGCCACAAAAAGGTATTTTCAACTTCCAAGCATTTGAGCGCAAACAAAAGCGATGATTACATACACACGGTGTGGAAGCAACCTGAGTCTTGCTTTATTTCAGTTACGAAGGATACCCAACGCTGGCAAGCATTCCCTCAAGCCAAGAGCAGACTATGTGTATGCACATTACATCGGTTGGTACGTGTACAAAACCTGGCTCTTGTCTGATGGCCTAGATTCATATGTACATCGTTGTCGCCGTTGTTAGATCACCCGCACATTCGAATGTTATACGGCTGTTGCTCAATCGACCGCTGAATGAATGTACATTAGACTGGCCTCACATATTAATAACCGCCGAAATTCTATTCACGCTTCACATTCATAAGATAATCAAAAGAGTCTTAGGTTAGTTGAATTATTTACCATTTCAGCCAGTCATGTTTGACCTTTTTCTAAAAAAAAAACATTAGTCAACCATATCTGCCTTATCTTATGCCGAACAAATGCTTCGCTAAAATAGATAATATGCGCTTGTTCCATAAAGCAGTTGGCTGCATACTTTCAACAACAGATGCTTGCTTTTAAAAGAAGGTACAACATCAACTCTTGCTCCATTCATGGACAAAATCTTGTTTTCTACAAAAGGGGTTTAAGACTAAGGGGGACTAAGTCGAGTCAAGTACGAGACACTGAAAACGACCTTACTGTTGAGGTCGGAATACGTATCTGTCAAGGTAAAATCAAGTGGTGGAATTAAATGGGATGGTACAAACTTGTCTTATGACAAGTGATTAAAAGATGTCAATTTCTTTTTCCATATGATTCTACTACAGTTAATTATTTGTCGACAATAAAATATTGAAAAAGTTTTCATGTAGAAATGAAATACGTATCTGTTGATCTGTAATGTAATAATTGGGACAATCATGCATCGATAGACCTACATATTTTGGTTCTGAGTGAATTCTGATGAAACAAGGAACCACAGCTAGCTCGAAAATCGACGTTAAGCACGTGCAAGTGCTGCTGACAGAACCAATCGCATAAGGCCCCAGTTCTGCCGAATCCATCGCTCCACGAGGTCCGTATATTCCCCACCAGTACTGCCCATCGGAGCAAAGTGAGCCTCACCGTGTGTCCATTCCGCGGTACCTCGTGCTCATTCGCCATATTATAAAAAAAATGATGTGTGGAACAGGTTAATGTCATTAAAGATAATGGAGGAACTTTCAATCAAATTGAATCTGTATGGTTCTGAAACTCCAACCAAGAAGTTTGCAAGGACTCCTGATTCTGCACTTTTAGATATGCAACCCGCATAGCATAGTACGAATTGTTTCCTTATAATCCACATATTCAGTTCGATTTATGTTTTGCAGAAACCGGTGAATATATTGACTTCAAATGATGCGCACCAGTCTAATGTAAATATATCTACACTTTGTCAGACAATGATAGAGATGTTGTCGGTGAAATGTTTCAATTGTACCGATGCGATGAAAGATAAATAATTCATAGCACATGGATGATATAGCTAATTGTTGCCTCTATGTGACCAGATCCAAGCATTGCTTCCGAATCGGAGTTGTCACGTACGCTGGACCATGAGTTGACGGTCAAATGATGAACTTGGAACGATCGATCATATTAAATGCATCGAAAAATTACATGATCATAAAACCTGGTCTACAGTTCTAATTTGAATGAAGAAACGGCCTACTTTTCCATACCAACGAATTGGGTGCAATTGAAAATATTGAAACTGAGCCAGATTGGACTATGGCAGCGGTTCTCAACCTGAGGTACATGTACCCCCGGGGATACCTTCGCTGACCCCATGGCCATAGCAGCACAATCCGGACCGATTTAGTTGCAGCAACACAAATGTGACTTAATTCAGTTATATATGGGTCACAGAAACTTTTGGGCAACATGTGTGCTGCTCGGGGGGGTACCTCGGACGAAAATGGGTAATGGCGAACGTATAACAATTCCAATAAAAACTTATTGGTAAAGATTTGATAATTGTATGAAATTATATTCCAAGACTTTGTATTGTACATAATATGCACAGCAATCAGTAAATCAAAACATATCAAATCATGTTCATCACAGCCACTTCATACACTGTATGAAGGGCTGTGTAACAAAAGATGAAAAAAATCTTCAAAAGCAATCTATTTGAGCGAAACAAAATTATGAAATATGTTAAGAATATACATATTAACTAAAATATTAAATTTGAAGGTTCAGAAGCCTTGAAGCATAAAGGCTTAAAAAACTCTTGGAAGCCTGCTTCTACACGGTTCGAAAGCCTCCTTTTAGGAGACTTGGAAGCCTCCTTTTGAGGGGCTCGACATTATTCTCTCAGCCTTTTTTTAAATGGATCAGAATCCCCCTTTCAAAAGGCTCAGAAGCCCACATTCAAGACACTCGGAAGCCCCCTTTCAAGTGGCTCGGAAACTTCTTTTCGAGGAACTTGGAATTCTTTCTTCGAGAAGCTTGGAAGCCTACCTTAAAAAGCAACGTCATTTCAAGAGGCTCAAAAAACCCCTTTCATGAGGCTTGCAAGCCTCCTTTTAAGAAGCTCGGCAACCTCCTCTCGACGGACTCGGAATTCTTTCAGCCAACCCCCACAAGTGGCTCAGAAGCCTATTTTCAAAAGGGTAGGAAGCCCTCTTTTTAAGAGGGCTGGAAACCCCCTTTCAAGAGACTCGGAAGCCCACTTTCAAGAGGCTCAGAAGCTCCCTTTCAAGTGGATAGGAAACTTTCTTTCAAGTGGCTCGGAAATCTTTCAAGAAGCTTGGAAGCCTACAATTGGCTCAGCAACGTCATTTCAAGATGCTTAATGCTTCCTTTCAAGAGGTAAAGAGGCACAAAAACCTCCTTTTGAGGGGCTCGGAATTCTTTTTGCAGCTAGCTCACTTTGAAGTGGCTCGAAAGCCTCTTTTCAAAACAGTCGGAAGCACCCTTTTCAAAATGGTTGAAACTCCCCTTTCAAGAGATTCGAAAGCATTGTTCCAAAAAGATTGAAAGCCCTCATTCAAAAGGCCCGGATGCCCCTTTTTTAAGAGGGTCTTTTAAAAGATCCGGAAGCCCCCTTTCAAGAGGCTTGGAAGCCCACTTTCAAGTGGATCGAAATTCTTCTTTCAAGAAGCTTGGAAGCCTATTTTCAAAAGACTTAGCAACGTCATTTTATGATGATCTAAGCCTCCTTTCATGAGGCTCGAATTAACACTTTCACCAGGCTCGGAAACCTTCTTTCGAAGGGCTCAGAATTCTTTCAGCCAAACCCTACAAGTGGCTCGGAAGCCTATTTTCAAAAGGGGTTAGCAGCAGGAAGCTCCCTTTCGTGTATGAAACTTTCTTTCAAGTGGCTCGGAATTATTTCAGGAAGCTTGAAGGCCTATTTCCAAACGGCTCAGCAACGTCATTTCAAGATGCCCAATGTCACATTTCAAGAGGCTCGAAAGACCCCTTTCAAGCAGCTCGGAAACCTCCTTTTGAGGGACTCGGAATTCTTCTTTCAGCCAGCCCCCTTTAAAGTGGTTTGGAAGCCTCTTTTCAAAAGAGTCGGAAGCCCCCTTTCAAGATGGTTGGAAGTCCCCTATCAAGAGATTCGGAAGCCCCCTTTCAAAAAATTGGAAGCCCTTAATCAAGAGGCTTTTTAAGAGGGTCATAAGCCCCTTTTTCAAGAAAGTTTCAAGTGTCTTGGAAATCCAATCGAGGGTCTTGGAATTCTGCTTTCAAGAAGCTTGGAAGCCTACTTTCAAAAGGCTCAGCAACGTAATTTTAAGATGGTCAAAGCATCCTTTCATGAGGCTCGAAAGAACCCTTTCATCAGGCTCGAAAACCTCCTTCCCGAGCAGCACAAGTCAAGCAAATCTGGTTGCAGCAACTTGATTGCGACCAAATCTGGTCACATATGAGTTACAGTAACCTATGTGGAATATTTGTGCTGCTAGGGTTTAGAGGGACTCGAAGATCTTCTATCAGTCAGACCCCTATCAAGAAACTCAGAAGCCCACTTTCAAGAGATTCGGAAGCCCCCTTTCAAGTGGCTCGGAAACTTCCTTTTGAGGGGTTCGGAATTCTTCCTTCGCGAAGCTTAAAAGCCTACTTTCCAAAGGCATAGCAACGTTATTTCAAGATGCTCAAAGCCTCATTTCAAGAGGCTTGAAAGCTCCCTTTCATGAGACTTGGAAGCCCCCTTCTAAGAGATTCAAACACCTCCGTTCGAAGGGCTCGGAATTCTTTTAGCTAACCCTCACGAATGCACGGAAGCCCAATTTCAGGAGGCTCGGACGCCCCCTTTGGAAGCCTACTTTCAAACGGCTCAGCAACGGCATTTGAAAATCCTCAAATCCTCCTTTCAAGAGGCTCGAAAGATCCCTTTCGAGGGTTCTGAATTATTCTTTCAAGAGGCTTGAAAGCCTACTTTCAAAAGGTTCAGAAACCTCATTCAAAGAAGCTCAAAAGTAGGTTCGAAAGCACTCTTTCAATATAATCTTGTCAGTGAGACTCCTTAAAATGGGCCCTCAATGATGCAAAAACACGAACTAATACCTCTCAAGAAAAATATTGAGAACCGCTGGACTATGGGATTAGAAGTTATGGCCAAAATACTAATATCAAAACGTGAATAGTGAAAAAACAAAAATGGGTAAACAAACAATTTTATTTAATAACTTATCTTAGAATGTGAAACAAGTTGAAAGAACGTCGTGGATATAGAAGAACGCAATATGTGCCAATTTTGACGTTATATGTTATTGATTATGGAAAAAAACAACAAAGTAAAAGCCTATTAACGAATAATATTCTCGACTGTGTATTGTAATACAGCACAAATAAGAAACTCTTCACGCGAAGAAATTTGTTTGTTTTTGGGTTGAAATACGAATATAAATGATGATCCTTTTCTGAAAAAGTACGTTCAACGCCAAAATCAAATTATGATCTCATTTCTCCAACATTTTCCACGTGCGGCATCCTCTCCCGGATTTGACTATTCTATTAACATATCAATAGTACAGTCTGAATTTATTTGATTCGTTAATGACTTCTACACAATGTAGTAGGATCCCTAAACTGTCAAAAACAATAAGAAGAGTTTCAATTTCACGTTTTGTTTTGGAGGTATATCGATTTTTCGATTCTTCATTCATTCGAAATTCAGTTGAACCACCATATATGTACGTACAAGTATTAGTGCTGCGTGTGTTATAGCTTTACAGCTTCAACTAAAAACACGCCACAAATAAATATCTTAACTGACTGTCATCAATTTTTAAGGAGTGAAAAACAATAAGGTTTTGTTTACGTAGGGTTACAGCTCCTGGACTTCATCTCATAGCTCCGATATTCATCCCATGAAAAACAAAGCCATGAAAAGTAATTTGATTTGTTCCTTCTTCTTCTTCTTAATGGCATTACGTCCCCACACTGGGACAGGCGGCTCTGTGTTCATTAACCACTTCCACAGTTATTAACTGCGAGGTTTCTAAGCCAAGTTACCATTTTTGCATTCGTATATCATGAGGCTAACACGATGATACTTTTATGCCCAGAGAAGTCGAGACAATTTCCAATCCGAAAATTTCCTAGACCGGCACCGGGAATCGAACCCAGCCACCCTCAGCATGGTCTTGCTTTGTAGCCGCGCGTCCGGCTAAGGATGGTCCCTTTTTTTGTGATTTTGTTCATCAGTGAGCACGCATGCTACCAATAAGAAGACGAAAATAATACTGTATTTAATTGTAAGGTACGTGCTGTTCCTTCGCCTGCATTTTCAAAATCATTGGAAATTTCACAATAATATACGCTGAGGTCATCTTACCCAACATTTCCTCAAAAATAAACCAAAACCAATTTTTGGAAGCGGTGAAATTTTCTGTTTTCACAATAGAGTTAACAAACTACAGAGGAAGATTGCCGTTGCGGTTATTTATGTTCTCATTTCTCAATATATTGGGAACATAATTGTCAAAATGATATCTTCTTTCATTGAAATCCAGCGCTCAACCTATCCTTGTTAGTAAAAGATGTTTCAGCAGTGACGATAGCGACAATCGCCCTCTGTAATTATAATTGTTTAACCTTATTGTTGACACCCTTTACTCTATTGTTGACGACCTTTACTATGTATTGATAATATCAGTACCCATAGATAAATCTCAAAGCTTTAACCATTAGTGGGAAAAGCGAACCATCTCGACAATACCTCTCAGGGTGCTCTTTAGTACTCCATATAGACAGACCTCCCATTACAAGAAAATCCTTCCTACATCTCATTCTCACAAATACAACATTCAACCTTTCCAGAACAGCTTGTGTCTACCCACGTTTAATTTATCATATCCCAAGCATCACCAGCATCGCCGTAGTCACCACGTCCCTACACCAGGACATGGAGGATTGGATGTGTGCCGAAAAACACCGAAATGCTTCCTACCTCGCATCGTCGTCGTCATCATCAACACCATTATTATTGTTCGTCGTGCTGTGCCTTCCAGTTGGGACAAGCACCTCTCCACTCGATGAAATTTTGATGTAATGCTAATTAAAATTTAATCAAAAACCTCGCTGGAATAAATTCCCGAGCCAAAACCTTATGCTTGACCCAATACTGGTTACAATATTGCTATATATTGGAATATGAGTATGTCAAAATAAATTCGGATGATATTTATAATTCTACAGCCAGTTGAACACGCAAATCTGTTAAAATACATTTTTGAATTAAAGTAAATGAAATTACACTAACTATAAACTTTTAGACATTCAACTATGCTACTATGTACATTAAATAAACTGTAATAAGTTATATTTACGGTACTGTAGGAAAGTTGACATAAGTTTTACCTTTTTTTTTGTTTTGAACTTGTTGATCAATTTTGTTACTAACAATTCCGTAATCAATTTTCATGAAGTTCGGCTTCTGCTCGGGATTCCGTTTTATCTGAAGTGGAGCTTTTCCCCACCGTAGACGTCGCTTGGCATGTCTGATATTTTGTGGCAGGAGAACTCTCTGTCTCTTTCCCAGATTGGGATACCAGGAATTATCGATCCACTAGCTACTGGTGGTTTGACTTATGTACATTCGTGGCTTCATATGCCGGGCAATATTACATATTTTCTGACCGAATATGAATAGGATGTAACCTGGGATGGAAGCATTCTGAAGGAATTCCAGTTTTATGCTAGAGAATTTCTCCTAAAAAGCTCCTAAGGACAAAATTGTTTTGAATCTATGGGTCGGTTATTAGAAAGAAGGGGCGTCTAACATAGCTGTAATCCTCGCATTTCCTAATCTCACACTTCCACTGATCTGTCGTTAACAATTGACGTTCAGTGGAGGTTGCATACTAGCTGGTAATGTGGCTTGGGCATATTTGGTAGTTTCTTATTTCTTGAATCCTCCTTTTCAAAAATCAAAAACAAAAATATAACTAATGTGCTGGAATTTGAATCGGGTGAATGCTAGGCCAAAACTGGATTGTAACATTTTTGTTTGAATTCTTGATTTAAATTTAAAAAATAGTTAGAGGCGCCTTTTTTAACTAAAAACGCAGTCTTTAAGGATTAAAACAAGATTTATATTTGTCTAACGTTTCGACACGGGGTTGGTGTCTTTATCAGAGGAAAAATATTATGTTTGTTCCTTGTCTAATGTTTGGTCTTACAATAACTGTCTGGTTTGGATATTTATGGTACATTATTTTGAAAACACTTAATTTTAACATTGATGACACTAGCAAATAACACAGATTTTCTTTATCAAACCGCCTCATTGCAAACCTCCCTTTTTCCATTTTTCCATACATTGGTAACCAAGATGCCCTATCTGAGAAATTGAGAGTCAACGTAACGCATGCAGAACGAAATTATAGACACTTCCGAAGGAAGGGTCAAAAATCTGTTTATAAACAAATAAGAATAGATGCCCAAAAAACAAGTGTCCAGGTGAATGATTCTGAAATCAAACGAAAAATTAATTAGGTTTAAGATTTTTTAAACTCGAGATTTTTTGTCCACCCATTTTTGAATAACTTTTACACTAAAGTCTGCCATTTAGAAATTAAAGTTTATTATAATTTTTGGATAAGAGACCATCGTTTCATTGGATTTCCAAAATTTGCCTCAGAATGCCACGTGAGATCAAAAGCTCAAAAACTTCATTTAAATTCGTTATTAAACCATAGTTTTAAAACAGGTTGAATCGTATTTTTTAAATTTCAACCGTTTCACATTCAAGGGGAAATATAATTTATGCATCGTTGGGAGTGACTTTGCTAAGAAGATTAATGTACACTCCTTGGGTCCTCGACGTCTTGGGATGGGACACAGTTTTTAGTCTAGTGCCCTGACTTATTCACTGATGGGCAAAAGTATTCGCATAAATTCAGTTAGATTACTATGAACACATGACGAATATTTATATACATCAGTGTACATATAGGCCTAGGTTTAAGCGCCATTACTCGCTCTCTGAAACGAGAAAAAGAAAAAGAAACAAAAGCCATGAAAAACAAGCGAAAACTCATAAGACGATAAAATTTTACCATATTTTTACTTACTTTATTATTTATTTATTTATTTATTTTTACTTACTTTATTAAAATTGCTTGCCACAAATTCTCGCGAAAAGTAAGAAAGGAGTAAAAATAGAGAAACGAAAAAAAAAATCATCAAGAAAGCAGACTTTCGTTTATCTCCCAGGTTCATTCTAAAGAAATCACAAATTACCAAACATTGTTCATCAAATAATATAAGGAAAGTTATGGATGAAATATTATTTATTAATTTTCTAATGCATTCAATTTTATTAATTATGATTAATATTGCTTTAAAACACATATTGGTTAGCCAATTTGTCCCTTTCTTCAAATATTGGCTAAACCTGTTTCTGGAAAATAGTACTCAAAAGCTCAAAAACTTCATTTAAATTCGTTATTAAACCATAGTTTTAAAACAGGTTGAATCGTATTTTTTAAATTTCTTCGTCATTTTAATTACTGTATTTTTCAAACAAAAGGTCCTACCAAATATTTATAAGCTTTGTGAGTCCAAATAGTTCACCATCTAGGAATCAATTAGATTATTTTATATCATTCTTTGGCTGTTATGCATCAATATTATTTAAGCAACTTGTAACTCATTACCCGTTCCCCTGCCACCGGTTAGTTTCCTTCTCGTGGTGTGTTACTTATAGGAGACCCCAGACGAGAGATATATTGACAATACTTTTCTTCAATATTTTCACTGATTAACCGACATGGCCGTAGCTAAAGAAAAAATCCATTTTTTCTTGAACTAATACGAATAAAATAGCGGTATAACTAGGGTGACCATATGAAATTTTTCCATAGGAGGACAATTCACCCAAATCGTGGCAAAAAAGGAGGACATTTGGTTAGAAAGAAGGACATAAAAACATCGATCGATTTTTGGTTTTTAATATGAATAAAAATATTATATTTGTTAGAGTTTTGCACACTAATGTTTATTGGAAGATATTTTGTAGGAATCAGCAAGTAACATAGCAAACAAAAGATCGCATAATAATGCGAATAAGTGCACAAAGTGGAGACCATATATGAACACTTTGCACTGACTGAACATTAAATTCTATAAGGAATTTCTTGAATGCCATTGAGAATCACAATTTAAGACATGTAGATGAGAATGATTTTGTTAACTGTATCACCAAGTTTGTAACCGAAGAAATTTAAAACTATTCAGATTTAGACTAAAGAAACTCAACTGTTCAAATTAGTTCAGATTTCTGTTCCATTCTAGACATGGTATAGGAGCTGCTCTTTGCCGCACATATTAAAGAAACGTACCGTGCGATGCGTTCCAAAGGCAATTCGATGGGAGTTCACTCGTAGAAAATTTTGAGAAGCATTTGCACTTTTCCTAATCCATTTTCCAATACCTACTCTTTTGTTATCTTCGACATCTATGTTACTGTAACTCAAGCATTTAATTTCCAATATTAACATTAATTTTATTCAAAAACTTAAAGGAAAATATTTGAGGGGGTCAAATGCAAAGGGGTGTAAGTGACAAAAAGTTAGTTTTAAGAAAAATGGGAACAAAGTTTTTCAATATTTTTTCGCTCCATACAAATTGTATGGAAGTTCAAAAAATTTATATTTTTTTTATAAATTTTCATATTGTTTATAAACATCGTACAAACTATATCAACATATTGCTGCAAAGCTCGAGAATCAAAGCATTTTTTGCTGTAGCCAACTCAATTTTGACAAAAATGTCACAGAAGCAGAGTGGTGCTTCTAACCCCCTCATTTCATGTTGGAAAGCAAAATACTATAATATGTGCAACGATTAATTTGCGAATGGATCTCCATTGCAGAATTTTTTGAATATATCCAAAAAGGAGGACATTTTAGCGAAAAAGGAGGACATCTGATTTTTAATGTAAAAGGAGGGCATGTCCTCCTTTGGGATACCATATGGTCACCCTAGGTATAACCAACAAAACACGCACACACAACCGTCATCAACTCCTGTGGGCAAACTGCGGGGAAATATTGAAATGAATATCAAACCTTTTTGAATCCCCTCAATATTTACTTCAATATTTTGGGTTTGCACCATCAATATGTTTCTTCATGTATAAATATATGTTTTCATGTATAAATATTCAAAATCGGTTGTTGCGAACTTGGCGGAAAAATAGTTTTCAATAAGAAATCTAAGATGGCGGCCAAATTCAATATGGCTGCTTCTATTTTTACTATTGCAAATTGAGGATACACTCTTCCTCTTTCCAACAATATGCTGATCTCTACGATCGGTTGAGAAATGTTGGAGTTATGATACTTTTGGTGAGTCAAGAATTGACAAAAATCGAGGGGTCCATTAAAATGATTTCGTGTATAACTAACGAGGGGTTTATCTTTCTGAAGAATTTAACTCGGATCCTTAATATACTAGCCGGCTTCCGAAAGAATATAAATTTAGGCATTTTTAAGAACCTCGTGCAAATAGTGGCCCGGTTTCAGCGAGAATTACTCATTTCGGAGTGCCACACTCACTCCGACATTCTGCAGCTCACGAGCCAGGAGCCCATCAAGTGCGGGTTCATTTAAAGTTCCCACGTTCCAAGATCCGATTCTCCAATCGTTGTCCTTTATTCGTTGCCGGGTCTGTTGCCGTTGAATCAATCCGTTTGCTCCACTTTGGCTTTTCTTGGTAACTGTAGAATCTTCGGTAGGCTACCTTACCAAGGTTGCGCTACCTACATCGCGTTGAAGGGGCTGCCTTCTCGATGCTGACACGATGCAGCATGATGTGCACAGTAGAGTGATTCAAATTTTGACTTTTTTGCCCCCTATGCTTAAACTATTGCATTTACCATTTTAATAATCCTCCTAAATTTTTAGCTAATTTCGATCTAATTTGAGTGAGCACGCGCAGTTTGAAGTTTGTATGAAAATTACTATGGAAACAGTAACTTTTATGCAAAACCGTTCCCCAACGGCTCCCATCAAGCTCTAAAAGCATATAAGTACATCGGCAACATAGGAAATTTTAACAGGAAACAGGTCGTCTTTGTTGCGAAACGATTTGATGCTTGCAAGAAATGTTATTAAAGGAATATTGAATCTTGGGAAATTCAATTTAATACGTAAAAGAATAACATCAATATCAATAATGAGCATTTTTGTTTTCTGCATAACTTTGCTTCCAAACGACAAATGCCTTCTAGCTTAAGCAGTATTCTACGTAGTCAATGCGTTGATTATATATAAATAGTTCATGGGCCACCCCACGGAATGGTATTTCACATAAGGGTCGGTTTTCACAGTAATTCCCATACAAATTTTAAGTGACGTGTGCACAATAAAATTACATCCAAATTAGTTAAAAATTTAGGGGGATTGTTAAAATTGCAGATGCAATCGTCTAAGCATCGGGGGGCGAAAAAGTCAAAATTTGAATCACTCTAGTGCACAGTTTAGTTTGGCGTCCCTCGCTGGCACTCGGACGATGATCAGCCGCCCCTAACATGGGGAACAGACGATGTTGTGAGCCGCTCCTGACATTGACGCTCGATCAGATTTGCACCTCCGGAGAGGAGCAAATTTCCCCTTCCCTGTCAGGATAGGACCATGGCTCCCCTCAGTACGCTAGACTATTTAGAGCTTTAAAAATTATTCAAAAAAATTATGGGTTTTTTGTCCATAATTTCTCCATTATGACCCATAGTGCATAAAATTACATATATTATCTGCTACAACATATCAAAAATAAAAAAAAATATTGAAAAATTCGTTTCTGAAAAAATCGATTTTAAGTTTTATTTTCATAAGATTGAACAATTTTTGTTCACAGTGTATATTTTTTCTACATAGCCCCAATGATTACCTAAAACATTGTCGAAGACACCACAATGATTGGACAAGCCATTTTCAAGTTATATTTTTTGAAGGTGTTTTTGCTTAGGCCCTTGTACAGGGGTTAGACAAAAAGGTTGAAATAGGTAAAATTATGTCGAAATTCAAATCATCATAACTTTGCGTACAATAATCCGATTTTGATAAAATCAGGATCATCAGAAACGGACGCTTTTCTAGTATACTGTCCCTTGCAAAACCTAGGATTGGTCCTTGGCCACCGTAGATGTTCCGGGTTTTCCAAAGGTATGTTCAAAATGCATTTTTCCACTGCTTGTCATTTTATGTGACGTTTACTTTCATCATGTTTTATACTTTCTCCAAAAACTAGAACTAATATGCCGGCCAATGGTGGCTGTAGAACGAGAATTCATCAAAACTACGCAGAGATATGGCCATTTCCGTAAAAACGGTTCCGGGACCATGATGAAATGATAACAGATAGGAATAATGCAAATATGGATATTTATCTCCATGGCTTTTGCGAGACGATGATTACAGAAACATTTCCAGAATGATAGTGTCCACTGCCACCCTTATAGCAGGTTCCAAGGGCCTTCCAGGAGGGGCCGGTTTTGGAACCGTCTGGAACTATGCATATATAGGTATCAAAATCAATGTTTTCCCAAGACGATGAATACAGAATCTTTATTAAAGATACATTATGGTAACTGTAAGACTCTCTGGCCAATTTGTAACAGGTTCCGGGTGTTCTGCGAAAGTGACATTTTTTCAGGGTGTATGGCCAATCCCGTACCGATTTTACGAAAATGGCCATATCATTGCGTATACCAAACGAATTTTTGATCTGCAGCCAGCATTGGTTAGCTTATTAGTTCTAGTTTCCAGTGAGAATATAAAACATGATGGCATTAAACATCAGATAAAATGACAAGCTGAAGAAAAAATGCGTTTTTAACATATCCTCGAGGACAGTATACTAGGAGAGTTTCCGCATCAAAAGGTCCGGGTTTCATCGAAATTGGATCATTCTACGCAAAGTTATGCTGATTTGAACTTCGACAAAATTTTGCCTATCTTAACCTTTTTGTCTAACCCCTGTATGTCTAGAGTCAAAATGGCAAACCAATAATGCAAATTATGCTTTTTGATCACAAAGAATGCATGCATATGCAAAATTTCAAAGAAATCAAAAATACAAAAATAAATCAACCTTCGATTTCACAGATAATTGCTTTTCAGTGTTTAATATCTACGTGTCATAGGATAAATCACTACTTGGGCCTATGGACCTGATTCCCGGCTCACTGCACAGAAAACTAATTATTTCTACTGTTAGGAAACCGTAGGTTTATGATTGATAATTTAAAAAAATAGTCTCGTTAATATAAATCAAATAAAAGCTGCTTCAGACTATGTTTAGCAAGAATAACTGTTTTTTAAGCAGAACTGAACCCCATTGCAGTATTACACGGCCCACGAAATTCAGGAAAAGTTTCTTCATATTATAAATATTTATTAAATAATGCAATCTTACGCATGTTAGGCCGGGAATGGGGTAAAAGACCCTACGTCATATCTCCTAACCTTAAGGACATAGTTGGAAGAGTACCACGATGGCAGTCAATATGGCACCGGACCTCCCACGGGTCAACCCCACACCTCCCGGACTCCTCTCCCACCAACATTCGAATGCATCGAACAGCATCGAACAGAAGTTTAATATTCAAATTATTAACCTGTTCACAGCATATTTATTCACTTCCCGTGATAATGAACATGTTTCTCCAAAGGGTCCTATGTATGTATGTATTTCGGCTCGAATTATATCATAAATCAGCAGTTGCGTGCAATTTATTAACCGTTCGCGATTTGGTGGGGTTATCACTGACTTCACTTCTTCTCAAAGGAAACTGGAAAAATCAAGTTTTTACTCACTTCTCCGCACATGACCAGCCCAAAATGTTGATGGAATGCAAATTAAACATCTATTTTTGAAATCAGTTACTTGTTTGAACCGAAAACTTTATATAAACTGCTATTTTTTCCCGGAAAAAACGATTAAAAACTGATCGCGGAGCGAATGTAAAGACCGGTAACGATAGCTGCAAACTAATAACTAGGGTGGCTCAAAAATGATTTTAGTCCGCCAGGCTCAGTCGATTATGTTTCATATTTTGGGTGTCGTCCGATGGTTTGGGTCAGTTTGAATAGGGGCTTATCGTGCACAGGTCGTTTCAGGTTTGTATGACAGTTGATATGGCTAGGTTGAATTTTACATTAGTGTGATTATGGCACTCCGTTATGGGGCGCTGGCGGGGGGGGAGACCATATGACTGGATGAAATATTCAAGAGCTTGAACTTCATAGACAATGCATTCAATGGTCTTTCCAATAGATGGAAGTCGATTTTAATCGAGGTTGCGAGTCTTTAGCATGATAATTAGGCTTCTCAAAAGGCATCAGTTAAACGTGTAATTCAACAGAATAGCCAGAATTTGTCTATGATATCTATCGCACCAGGAGCAGATATTTCATACAAAAAGTTTGACAAGGGGGTGAGCATGGAACAAAATGCTTTTTTTGCGTTACGTAATCAATGGATCTTTCCTGCGGTGCGATTTTCGTGCAGTGAAGTCTCTGGAATGTTGCTTTCAGCTTTGTGGGTTCTTTTTTCGCCAGCGTTTGGAGGGGAGGCGCTGTAGCCAGTGTAATGAAAGGTTTAGTTTCCCATACTAGTTTTCATACAAACTTGAACCGGCTTGTGCTCTACAAGTTTTGTTCAATTCGGTTTTTGGAGGACACTCGGAGCATGGGACGGAATCGAACCACCTTACTAATATTTTATGTTTTTGCCTTTCTCGTACAACTAAGTTGTACCGAAAAGCTATCATTTCACTACGAAAACGATTTTTTTATAGAAGCCTCTGAGACCCATAATATTATATACCAATCGACTCAGCTTGATGAGCTGAGCACATGTCTGTCTGTCCGTGTGTATGTATGTGTGTGTATTAGGGTGGTTCAAAAAATCGATTTTGCTCCACAGTGCTCATCTGATTCTTTATCATGTTCTGAATGTCCTCTGAAAATTTGAGCTCAATTGGATTAAAACTGATTTAGCACAAGCCGTTTCAAGTTTACATGCAAATTAGTATGGGGAAATTTATTTTTTCATTATACTGTTAATGACGCTTCCCCATCAAGCGCAGGTTAAAAGAAAACCTATACAGCTGAAAGGAATACTCAACAGCTTTCACTCAGCGAAAACCGCATCCTAATTAATTGTTCCAATAATTAGTAATCGAATTTAATCTATACCGTGGTTTTCTGGAGCTAATTGCATAACTCCTCAACAGGCAACATTGCTGCTCGTGGCGCGAAAGATAGCACACACAAATTCAGGCTACTATGTTTCACTGCACATTTCAGTGATGCCCTCAAAGAAGTTCAACGATCATGACTAAAGTTTCGCAACCTGTCTTAAAATCGATTACTAATTATTGGGGCGGTTAATCAACATACGGTTTTCGTTGGGTGAAAGCTGTTGAGTATTCCTTTTAGCTATGTAGGTTTTCTTTTAACGTGCGCATAATGGGGAAGCGTCATTAACAGTATAATGAAAAAATAAATTTCCCCATACTAATTTGAATGCAAACTTGAAACGGCTTGTGCTAAATCAGTTTTAATCCAATTGAGCTCAAATTTTCAGAGGACATTCAGAACATGATAAAGAATCAGATGAGCACTGTGGAGCAAAATCGATTTTTTGAACCACCCTAGTGTGTATGTGTGTGCACAAAAGCTATGAAAAACATTAGACAACTTTTCGTATGGTAATCCTTAACCGATTTTCTCGCAACAGGTTTCATTCGACAGGGGACAAAGCCTTGTTGATCACTATCGAATTTTATAACGATCGGTTATTGCGTTTAAAAGTTATGAAGAAAATGGTATATCGGACCATATGAACCTCATATTAGGTTGGTGTCTTAACTAAATGCGAGAAAGGCACCACCAACGCTAGGTGGGTTAATCTGTTTTTTTTATTAATACGTCACCAATACTAATACAGTATATGACAGTTTTTATTGTATCAATACTTTCAAAGCTTTGTTTTGGTACTCAACCCACCTTCACCTTAAAAGTTTTAATAAAATTTATTCGAAAATGCTAGTACAATTATTTAAGCCACCTAATAAAGTTAAAAAAGCTAATATATATTAAAAGTATATGTTTTGGAATATATGTGGTAATTGCAATGTATAAGTTCCTTCTTATGTATTTCATTAAGGGTCCGCTTTGGCACAAAAGTATTAGAAATCTTGATAATAAACAGCATAACGGATAAAGACTTGCTTGTATTTGAAATTATTTTCGTAGTGGTTCCATTCAAAGCATCGATGAAGTTTCAAATAAGTAATTGGGGAATTGATGAAGTTTCAAATCCGCAGACGATTCAAAATTAACGAAGCCGACTCGAACATTTTCCTTTATTGATTTAGTTAAGGAAAATATTACCTCGATAAACAACTGAAACATACAGCATTCGACTTCGTTTCGAAAAGCAGCTTTCCGGAGTAAACTAATCAGCAGCAATAAATATCGGTTAAACTTGGTTCGAACCGGTTTCGTTTTGGTGGAAACCATGCGCTCCTATTCCGGTAAAACCTAACCCTCTTGAAACGGCACTAAGCTCCAAGATTATCTCCATTCATCGATTCAAAATTCAACCAGACGTCACATTGTTTCCATTTTCACTGCTTCTGATTGATGAATTCATATTTCCGTTGTGTGACTAGGTAATTAATCGTACCCGTCGATCATATCTCGTTGACTGAAATAAAATGAGACGATTGAAAACTAGCTATTTACAAAAAAAAATCTAAACTACTAAACAAATGAATGACAAAATAAAAACAAATTGATCTGTTTTTTTCTACTTTCGGTTTTCATAAGATGAATATAAAAACCATAAGAGCAGAAACTAGACCAATAACAATCACAATTGAAGCAAATGTTGTGTGTTTTTATGTAATTTAAATTTCAATTAAATTTCATAGATTTTTATTATTTCATATTCTGTATTTTCCAGAAAGCTTAATTTGCACCCTACCTTGTTAGTCTGCTGAGTCAGTATTTTCATTCATTCATTCATCAGATAGAACAAGCAATAAAAAAAAAGTTCCACTATACTTAACTGTTGGTTGGGAAGTGCAAAATTCCAGGTCCCAGCTGAATGTGGCAGATTGGAAATCGCTATCTTGTGGCAGTCATGAAGATGCCTGTGCCTAGCAATGTTTTGCAATAGCACTTTATAACCACATACACTGCGAAGACAAGATGAGCCGAGGTGATGAAGAGATAAGTTATTCGTGGAATTTCGCCCATTTAGCGCGGGAGCTGGCTGGTATGTATATCAAACTATGGAGCACGGTATCTAGCGCTTCGTATGCATGCAAAGAATGGAAATGAGCTTCTCCGCTGACGCGCTCGTTGATGCCTGCAGTACAGAGTGGAAATGTGTTCCAGGGTGGGGGAAATTATAAGGTAATTACACCCGCGAAGTATTTCGAGCACGCGCACTTGTTGGTGGGGCAATCTGGCATGGTTTTGTATTGATGAGGCGGTGAAGCAATCTGTATGGAATTTATGTTTTTTTTTCAATACTGCCATAACATTAAAATAGGACGAAAATTGCGAGGTGGCAGACGAAAATTGTGGGGATGCAGACCATGCTTAAGTTGGCTCGATTCAATTCACGATTTAAGAATCAAAAACAGTATCGAGTTCTAGGGTCATATGTCTTGACTTCAAACAAGAAAAGTATTGTAACTTGTTGGCCTAGAATTTTGTCCTTTATTATTATTTATTATTATTTATTCAGACTAAGGCCGAAGTGGCCTGTGCGGTATATAAGAGTCTTCTCCATTCGGCTCGGTCCATGGCTACACGTCGCCAACCACGCAGTCTACGGAGGGTCCGCAAGTCTTCTTCCACCTGATCGATCCACCTTGCCCGCTGCGCACCTCGCTTTCTTGTGCCCGTCGGATCGTTGTCGAGCACCATTTTCACCGGGTTACTGTCCGACATTCTGGCTACGTGCCCGGCCCATCGCAGTCGTCCGATTTTCGCGGTGTGAACGATGGATGGTTCTCCCAACAGCTGATGCAATTCGTGGTTCATTCGCCTCCTCCACGTACCGTCCGCCATCTGCACCCCACCATAGATGGTACGCAGCACTTTCCTTTCGAAAACTCAAGTGCGCGTTGGTCCTCCACGAGCATCGTCCAGGTCTCGTGTCCGTAGAGGACTACCGGTCTAATTAGCGTTTTGTAGATTGTCAGTTTGGTACGGCGGCGAACTCTATTCGATCGGAGCGTCTTGCGGAGTCCAAAGTACGTACGATTTCCAGCCACTATGCGTCTCCGAATTTCTCTGCTGGTGTCATTTTCGGCAGTCACCAGTGAGCCCAAGTACACAAATTCTTCTACCACCTCGATTTCGTCACCACCAATGCAAACTCGTGGTGGGTGGCTCACATTGTCTTCTCTTGAACCTCTGCCTATCATGTACTTCGTCTTCGACGTGTTGATGACAAGTCCGATCCGCTTAGCTTCCCTCTTCAGTCTGATGTAGGCTTCCTCCATCTTCTCAAAGTTACGTGCCATAATATCTATGTCGTCAGCGAAACCAAATAGCTGGACGGACTTATTGAAAATTGTACCACTCGTGTTAATCCCTGCTCTTCGTATTACCCCTTCCAAAGCGATGTTGAATAGCAAACACGAAAGACCATCACCTTGCCGTAACCCTCTGCGGGTTTCGAAGGGACTCGAGAATGCCCCTGAAACTCGAACTACGCACATCACCCGATCCATCGTCGCTTTGATCAATCGTGTCAGTTTATCCGGAAAACCGTGTTCGTGCATTAGCTGCCATAGCTGGTCCCGATCGATTGTATCATATGCGGCTTTGAAGTCGATGAATAGATGATGTGTGGGCACGTTGTATTCGCGGGATTTCTGCAGTACTTGGCGAATGGCGAACACCTGGTCCGTGGTGGAGCGTTCGCCCATAAACCCGCCTGGTACTGCCCCACGAACTCCCTTGCAGTTGGTGCTAGTCGACGGCATAAAATTTGGGAGAGTACCTTGTAGGCGGCGTTCAGCAATGTGATTGCGCGGTAGTTGCTACAATCCAGCTTATCGCCCTTTTGTAGATGGGACACGACACCTTCCATCCACTCCTGCGGCAAAACTTCCTCCTCCCAAATCTTGGTAATGACCCAGTGCAGCGCTCTAGCCAGTGCCTCAACACCGTGTTTAAATAGCTCTCCTGGTAGTTGGTCAACCCCAGGGGCTTTGTTGTTCTTCAGCCGGCCAATCTCCTCCTGGACTTCCTGGAGATCCGGAGCCGGTAGAATTATGTCCTGCGCGCGTTCTCCCAGGTCTATCACCATACCGCCATCTTCGTCTGCCACATCGCCATTCAGGTGCTCTTCGTAGTGCTGCCGCCACCTTTGGATCACCTCACGCTCGTTCGTAAGAAGGTTCCCGTTTATGTCCTTACACATATCAGGCTGTGGCACGTGGCCCTTACGTGAACGGTTTAACTTCTCATAGAACTTTCGTGTGTTATTAGCGCGGTACAGTTGCTCCGTTTCTTCACGGTCTCGATCTTCCTGCTGGCGCTTTTTCCTCCGGAAAGTCGAGTTTTGTCTGTTCCGCGCCTGTTTATATCGTGCCTCGTTCGCCCTCGTGCGGTGTTGCAGCAATCTCGCCCATGCTGCATTCTTCTCTTCCACTAACTGCTCACATTCACCGTCATACCAGTCGTTTCTCTGATCCGGGGGCACCGTCCCTAGTGCAGCTGTTGCGGTGCTTCCAATGGCGGATCGAATATCTCTCCAGCCATCTTCAAGAGACGCTGCGCCTAGCTGCTCTTCCGTTGGAAGTGCCACTTCCAGCTGCTGCGCGTATTCTTGGGCTAGTCTACCGTCTTGTAGTCGCCCAATGTTAAGCCGCGGCGTCCGACTTCGACGCGTGTTGTACACCGTCGAGAGTTTTGGGCGCAGGCATACTGCAACGAGGTAGTGGTCGGATTCAATATTCGCACTGCGGTAAGTGCGGACATTCGTGATGTCGGAGAAGAATTTACCGTCGATTAGAACGTGATCGATTTGGTTTTCCGTTTCTTGGTTAGGTGATCTCCATGTGGCCTTGTGGATATTTTTGCGGGGAAAGAAGGTGCTTCGGACTACCATTCCGCGGGAGGCTGCGAAGTTTATGCATCGCTGGCCGTTGTCATTCGATACGGTGTGCAGACTATCCGGTCCGATGACCGGTCTATACATTTCCTCCCTTCCTACCTGTGCGTTCATGTCACCGATGACGATTTTAACGTCCCGCAGTGGGCATCCATCGTATGTCTGCTCCAGCTGTGCGTAGAACGCTTCTTTCTCGTCGTCGGGTCTCCCTTCGTGTGGGCAGTGCACGTTGATGATGCTATAGTTGAAGAAACGGCCTTTAATCCTCAGCTTGCACATCCTTGCGTTGATTGGCTGCCACCCAATCACGCGTTGGCGCATCTTACCCAGCACTATGAAGCCGGTTCCCAGCTCGTTGGTGGTGCCACAGCTTTGGTAGAAGGTAGCCGCTCGATGCCCGCTTTTCCACACTTTCTGTCCTGTCCAGCAAATCTCCTGCAGCGCCACGACGTCGAAGCTGCGGGGATGTAATTCATCGTAGATCATCCTGTCGCAACCTGCGAAACCTAGCGACTTGCAATTCCATGTTCCAAGCTTCCAATCGTGATCCTGTATTCGTCGCCTAGGTCTTTGCCGATTATATCGAGTCGCATTATCTCTTATATTGTTCGTAATGATTGGTTTTCTAGGCGGCTTATTGGGCCTGCGCAAACCTCCTGTCTCGTCGGAGGGCCGTCGTGTCAGGGCTGTTTAGCGTCCCACCTAACACCAGGACTTGGGCTTGTGCGCTTTGAGCGGCACACGGTCGCTTTGGTGGGGCCTACTTGCGGATACATGCAGCTTTTTATAGAGGTTTAACAGGGCCCACTGTCAAACCCCACCACATCCTAGGCAAGCCCCACAACTCGCAGATGGCCTGGGGAGGGATCGTCAAGCCCTTGGACATAGTCCCTGCTGCCCGCAGAATATTGTCCTTTATAAGTGCGAATTAACCTAATTGTATTTTTTTGCATTTCTCGTATATTTTATCTATATTTGAGTTAATTTTAGCCCTCAAGTTGTTTTCCATTTAAACCTTATTGTAGGTACATGAAATCAAATGAACAGAAATTTATCTATTTTTTTGATTTATTGGATTTGTTTGCAAAACTTGTCGTACACCTTCCTTCCACGTTGTTGATAGCGTTCTTGCAACAGCATGATCCAATCGACGATTGGTTAAGAAACACTTTGCACGCATCAGATCATGATGATCAACTGTTACGATCAACAGCTGTGTTTGGGTTAGTTGTAAAATTGGGTCACTCACTGTACATGACTAAATAATGGAAAAGATGTCAGGATCATCTCAAATTTCAATAGGACGTACTGTAAATTAAATCACTTCATCAATCAGACAGCTCTATGAACAATCATGTCAAACGATTTCAAAATCGAGTGTGTCAGTCGTGTACAAGACACTGTGGCACAAGTCTTCTTCTTTTTCAATCACTTTACATTCCAACTGGAACTTGGTCTGCTTTTCAATAAGCATTTCCACATTATATTAGTTATATGCATTATATCCAATTTCATGAATTTGTATCTTGTGTGGCAAGTACAATGGATACACACTATGCTTGGGTCGGAACGTGAATGTTTTTCACACAAAAAACGTCTTAGGCAAGAATGAGAATCGAACATGCCATTTCCGGATTGGCAACCCTTTGCCTGCAAGATTAACTGGAGACCCCGTGACTCGTCTTATTGGCAAGAGAGAACAATTAGCAAAACGCTCAAAAGTATTTTTCTTTTCATGCATATCTTGAATTGATCAAACTCTTCACGCCTACTTGGCCAAATTCACTCATCATTTTCATCAATCAAAGGGAACCGAAACGTAATACGGTGCGAACTGCCCGAAGCTATTTCGATGGAACATAAATAACCCACAACTTCCGGGTATCCAGAGAGCTAGTCTCGATTCACCAACTAAACGTTGACTTTATTTATTTTGCTAACATTTCCCGGAGAGTTTTCCCATTCAGAAGTTCACGAGCACGCAAACCGAACCGAAAGTAACTGTATACGACACTGCCGTACACAAGCAGCAAAGTGCCATCGCAGTTCAGTTGGCTTGAGTCCAAGAAAAATAAATAAGCAAGCGCAATTTTCCCCAAAGTGAGCATACAATTTTCCATCGCTATCCTCTTCATCTAGGCACGCTCCCGCACCGTTTGGAACGTCTCCTTGAAAATTTGCTTGAACTCGACTCGACCAACCCATACCATGGTTCCTGAACACGAGAATACCTGTTGAAACGAACATAAAAAAGCACATATTTTCTAGTTGGGTATTTTTTTGTTCATTTCCCGGAGCATTTTTCTTATCAGATTCGCCTGGTCTGGATTCACATTCCCGTTTCTATTATTTATTTCTGCTTTATTTGAGCTATGAAGTATCCTGACCTCGTACACAATGTGTCCATTCTTATCTTGTTCCAGAAATGAAGCGTTCTTTAGATCATGAAATCTTTATTTTATAGAAGAAAAATCCGTTAATGATAAACAAATGATACGATGAAAAATTGTGAATAACGATTTCTTTTGTACTAAACGTTTTTTTATCAATACACCAACACACACTGACTGCCTTAAATTGTGTTTTTGCAATTTCGGAACAAAATGCCTGGTTTTACAGTTTGTGCTTGAATAATAAAACGGCCTACTTTTCCATACTAATAAAATGAGTGCTTTAATGAACATTAGGCAACTCAAATTGGTTGCATAATAGTTGTTTGTGCAACTAGTTGCAAGAAGATGATTTTTTCAGCACGAGTTGTACATTAAATACTACGAGTGGATACATACTACGAGTGCTGAAAAAATCGAGTTTTCAATTCGCAGTCTGGTGTTCTGGAGACGTGTTCGATAGGATGGACAGTCCTTATTCCATGCTGAGTGGCACACGTCCAGGATCTCGTCGTTTCGTGAAGTCCGTTGCTTGTTGGCTTTTTTTTTCCTTTGTTCGGGATGAACCACTGGGTCCATTTCATTGAACTTTTGTACTGCCGTAATCTGAAAAAGTGTCGTAAAGCTTAGATCATTTAGAAATGGGACACTTGATTTTAGCGATAGCGGCGCTCCCAGTGGTCAGATATACAAGCTCTTGACAGCGTTTTGTTGGTTATAAACAGTACTGCTCGGTAAATTTTTTCGCTGCCTAAAACTAACGTAGTTCCGAGATATTTATCATGCAGGAAGAGAGAAGAAAAATAATTGTGCACAACCACCTGCAAAACCCATTTGCGTCAGCCCGGAAGCTGGGAAAACTGCTGGGTTATCCCAAAAGTACCGTGGCGCGAGTGATAAAACGGTATAAGGAGACCCTAACGACTGCTCGCAAAGTGCAAACCAAGCGTCGGAGTGGAACTTTTGATCGTCAACTGCGGTTGAAGGTCATTCGAAAAGTCAAGGATAATCCCAACATCTCTGATTATGATTTGGCGAAAAACTGAATGCTGATCGCTGTACAGTGCGGCGAATTCGTCTCCGGAAGGCTACAAGTGTTACCGTGCAAGTAGGCAACCAAACCGAACCCTCAAACAGCAAACAACGGCCAGATCCCGAGCTCGTAGGCTGTACGACCGACTGCTGACGAAACGCGAAGGGTGTCTCTTGCTCGACGATGAAACTTACGTGAAAACCGATTTCCAACAAATCCCAGGGGTCAAATTCTACAAGGCACCTGCACGCAACAAGGTTCCTGGTAAATACAAGTTCATTTTCGCAGATAAATTCGCGAAAAACTTCATGATTTGGCAAGGGATCTGCTCTTGCGGAAAGAAGACCAGCGTTTTTGTGACGAATAAGATCATGAATTCGGAAGTATACACCAGGGAGTGCCTTAAGAAGCGGGTTTTACCATTCATTAAGTCCCATGATGGTCCAGTTACGTTTTGGCCAGATCTAGCCAGCTGCCATTACAGCAAGGATGTGCTACAATGGTACAACAACAATGGAGTCCAATTCATCCCAAAAGAGTTGAACCCACCAAATTGTCCCCAGTTTCGCCCGATAGAGAAATATTGGGCAATAATGAAGCGGAAACTGAAGATGAAGGGTGCAGTCATCAGCGACCTTGGTCAGATGAAGAATTGGTGGAACCGGATGGCCAAAACCGTGACTGAAGGAGGTGTGCGCCGGCTAATGAGAGGTATTAACGGAAAAGTACGAGAATTTCTTCGAATTCGTGATGAATGATTTGATTCACATTTTTTCATGAAATATAATAAGATTACCCGTGTTTCTTTCTTAGAAAGTGTTTTGATTGAAAAAATGGTTTAAAAGATACACGCATTTCAAAGTGTCCCATTTCTAAATGATCTAAGCTTTATACGCCATTTTCCAAAAATGGTGTTAACGAGTACAACTCATCGAGTTCTTTAACAGAAAAATGGAAAACATGCATGGTGTAAAATGGCTGTTAAGTCACTTTTCCAGATTACGGCAGTGTAGTATACCAGTGTCATTTGTTTAGTGCATGTCTTTCTGCTCCATTTGAGAAGAAATGAAGTAGTCGTTTTTTATTCAGATATTTTCTCAAGCTTAATGTAAGGCCTCTTTAGATTAAGGTACCGCTATTTATACCCTTCGAGAAATGGCTAATACCAACTCTCAAAGGCGCGCCCTTCAATCAGTTTCGGTTCAACAATAAGTGGGATAATACTGATTTTCATCATGCATCGGTACTGAAGTTCAAACATATTTTCGCTTCTTCTTATGAGTTCCGAATTCGTTTCTGTACAGAGATCTGATTTCTTTGCCTTTTTGCATTTCTGAATCTCACTTTTACACAGAGCTCTAATCAGTCAGAGGGTTCAGCAGATCCACCAAATTCATATCCTCTTCTTTCCTAATTAATCAATTTTATTTATTTTTTGCCTTTCTCGTACAACTAAGTTGTACCGAAAGGCTATCATTTCACTCCGAAAACGAACTTTTTATAGAAGCCTTTGAGACCCATAGTATTATATACCAATCGACTCAGTTCGACGAGTTGAGCACATGTCTGTCTGTCCGTGTGTGTATGTGTGTGTGTGTGTGTGTATGTGTGTGTATGTGTGTGCACAAAAGCTAAGAAAAACATTAGACAACTTTTCGTATAGTAATCCTTAACCGATTTTCTCGCAACAAGTTTTATTCGACAGGGGCAAAGCCTTGTTGATCACTATTGAATTTGATAACG
Organism: Armigeres subalbatus; assembly: GCF_024139115.2. Taxonomy (NCBI): domain Eukaryota; kingdom Metazoa; phylum Arthropoda; class Insecta; order Diptera; family Culicidae; genus Armigeres; species Armigeres subalbatus. The sequence continues at coordinate 409,468,462 of NC_085140.1, read as the reverse complement.
ATCGGTCATTGCGTTTGAAAGTTATGAAGAAAATGGTACATCGGACCATATATACTCCATATAAGGTTGGTGTCTCAACTAAATGCGAGAAAGGCACCACCAACGCTAGGTGGATTAATCTGGGTTTTTTAATTCTTTATTAAAGTGTTTTTTTAATTTTAAAATTAAGTTCAACACTAGCCAGATTGAGTTACGTTTTTATAATTTACTCCATTGACTCCATCCAAAAAGAGGAAAAGATGGTTCATCTAAAAGTAAATTATAGTCGTTTTATACTCTTTCGACCATCACTCATAAGTATTAACAAGAATAGTAAGAACTAGAGCACAGTGTGGTAAATTTTACTCCGTAATACACCACGAAAAAAGTGTCTACCCAGCATTACAGGCTCCGTTAACATCCTGGCTAATTGTTTCAACCCCCAGGCCATTCATCCCCTCGGCACGGGTCGCCTGACACCTTGGGATATTGTCAGCTTCAGTGTTGTACCGAGCCTGGCGATGTGACCGGATTTACACCGTTTCGCACTACTTCAGAGTATCCATATCCCAGCGTAACGGGCTTAGTACTGGCTTTAGTACAGTTAACACAGCTTTCATAGTCAGATATACAATCTTTCACATCATGACCGTCCACACACTTTGGATAGCATGTTGGGTTTTTACACGACAAAGCTTTGTGTCCATATACTCGGAGCACTTGAAACAGCGTAAGACATCAATGGATTCCACGACAAAACAACGATCCCAGCGTGACACGCCGCAGTTTCATTAAAGGATCGAAAGTTTGTGCATCGGTTTCTAAATAGGCAACAGTTTTAGACGATTGTAATCGTTTTCTTTTGAGTAGACGTGTGATTGTTATTTCCCTTGGTTCTGAAATATCATTTTGTTTTTTTGCCTTTCTCGTACAACAAAGTTGTACCGGAAGGCTATCATTTCACTCCGGAAACGAACTTTTTATATAAGTGTCGGAGACTCATAGTGTTATATGCCAATCGACTCAGCTCGACGAGCTGATCAAATGTCTGTCTGTCCGTGTGTATGTGTGTGTCTAAGTGTGTGCACAAAAGCTAAGAAAAACATTAGACAACTTTTCACATAGTAATCCATTACCGATTTTCTCGCAACAAGTTGCATTCGAAAGGTGGTAAAGCCTAGTAGATCACTATTGAATTTTATAACGATCGACTGTTGCGTTTAAAAGTTATTAAGAAAACGGTACGTCGAACTGTAATATCTTCATATAAGGTTGGTGTCCTGGCTAAATACGAGAAAGGCAGTATCACTACTCAGTGGATTAAGTTAGGTTTTTTTTTCAATATGATAACAATTTCTTCCGAGCAACCTCTTCAGGTAGACCGATGATTTTAACTCTAGGTTTCATGGGCTTCAGAATATTAACCGCATACACATCAGGCAGTGTTTTGGTGGCAGCTAGAAGCATCTTCTCCGCTTTTTCTTTTGAATCACAGCGCACAACGAATTCACCACTATCCTTGCAATACACTTGTTTGACCGAAAACTCAATAGGAACTGATTGCAACTTTTTTTTTTCGTGTCATCAGCTTGCTGGGTTATTTTCGGCTTGAAAGAGAAAAATTGTTCCATCCTAGTGACAGCTCTTGATTTTGGAACAGGGAATTTATCTTGGGATTTATTTAGTTTTTCGATCGCAAGCTTTCCACAACTAGGCACTCCAGGATTACGGTTACTAGCAGGGGAGCTTTGATGGGCCCGTAGATTACGCCTCTTACCCGATCGAAGTAAGCCGAAGGCTCAGGACGAATGTCAGCTGGATCAAGTTTGTCGTTCAAGCTGCTGACAAGAGTGGCTGCGTAGGAAATGCTAGTTTCCGAGGTCTTCGAGGAATCAGACGATGCATAAACTTTGCAGCCTCCCGCGGAATGGTAGTCCGAAGCACTTTCTTCCCCCGCAAGAATATCCACAAGGCCACATGGAAATCATCTAATCAAGTAACGGAAAACCAAATCGACCACGTTCTAATCGACGGTAAATTCTTCTCCGACATCACGAACGTACGCACTTACCGCAGTGCGAATATTGAATCCGACCACTACCTCGTTGTAGTATGTCTGCGCTCAAAACTCTCGACGGTGATCAACACGCGTCGGAGTCGTCCGTCACGGCTAAACATTGGGCGGCTACAAGACGGTAGACTAGCCCAAGACTACGCGCAGCAGCTGGAAGTGGCACTCCCAACGGAAGAGCAGCTAGGCGCAGCATCTCTTGAAGATGGCTGGAGAGATATTCGATCCGCCATTGGAAGCACCGCAACCGCTGCACTAGGCACGGTGGCACCGGATCAGAGGAACGACTGGTATGACGGCGAATGTGAGCAGTTAGTTGAGGAGAAGAATGCAGCATGGGCGAGATTGCTGCAACACCGCACGAGGGCGAACGAGGCACGATACAAACGAGCGCGGAACAGACAAAACTCGATTTTCCGGAGGAAAAAGCGCCAGCAGGAAGATCGAGACCGTGAAGAGACGGAGGAACTGTACCGCGCTAATAACGCACGTAAGTTCTATGAGAAGTTGAACCGTTCACGTAAGGGACACTTGCCACAGCCCGATATGTGTAAGGACATAAACGGGAACCTTCTTACAAACGAGCGTGAGGTGATCCAAAGGTGGCGGCAGCACTACGAAGAGCACCTGAATGGCGATATGGCAGACAACGGTGGCGGTATTGTAATGAACCTAGGAGCACGCGCGCAGGACATACGGCTTCCGACTCCGACTCCAGGAAATCCAGGAGGAGATCGGCCGGCTGAAAAACAACAAAGCCCCTGGAGTTGACCAACTAGAGACACTGGCTAGAGCGCTGCACTGCCATCTACAAAAAGGGTGATAAGCTGGATTGTAGCAACTACCGCGCAATCACATTGCTGAACGCCGCCTACAAGGTACTCTCCCAAATTTTATGCCGCCGACTAACACCAATTGCAAGAGAGTTCGTGGGGCAGTACCAGGCGGGATTTATGGGTGAACGCGCTACCACAGACCAGGTGTTCGCCATACGTCAGGTATTGCAGAAATTCCGCGAATACAACGTGCCCACACATCACCTATTCATCGACTTCAAAGCCGCATATGATACAATCGATCAGGACCAGCTATGGCAGCTAATGCACGACAACGGATTTCCGGATAAACTGATACGGTTGATCGGGTGATGTGCATAGTTCGAGTTTCAGAGGCATTCTCGAGTCCCTTCGAAACCCGTAGAGGGTTACGGCAAGGTGATGGTCTTTCGTGTCTGCTATTCAACATCGCTTTGGAGGGAGTAATACGAAGGGCAGGGATTGACACGAGTGGTACGATTTTCACGAAGTCCGTCCAGTTATTTGGTTTCGCCGACGACATTGATATCATGGCACGTAACTTTGAGAGGATGGAGGAAGCCTACATCAGACTGAAAAGCGAAGCTAAACGGATTGGACTAGTCATCAACACGTCGAAGACGAAGTACATGATAGGAAGAGGCTCAAGAGAGGTCAATGTAAGCCACCCACCACGAGTTTCTATCGGTGGTGACGAAATCGAGGTGGTTGAAGAATTCGTGTACTTGGGCTCACTGGTGACCGCCGGTAACGATACCAGCAGAGAAATTCGGAGGCGCATAGTGGCTGGAAATCGTACGTACTTTGGACTCCGTAAGACGCTTCGATCGAATAGAGTTCGCCGCCGTACTAAACTGACTATCTACAAAACGCTTATAAGACCGGTAGTTCTCTACGGATACGAGACCTGGACGATGCTCGTGGACGCGCACTGGGAGTTTTTGAAAGGAAAGTGTTGCGTACCATCTATGGTGGGGTGCAGATGGCGGACGGTACGTGGAGGAGGCGAATGAACCACGAGTTGCATCAGCTGTTGGGAGAACCATCCATCGTTCACACCGCGAAAATCAGAAGACTGCGATGGGCCGGGCACGTAGCCAGAATGTGGGACAGTAATCCAATGAAAATGGTTCTCGACAACGATCCGACGGGAACAAGAAGACGAGGTGCACAGCGGGCAAGGTGGATCGATCAGGTGGAGGACGATTTGCGGACCCTCCGCAGACTGCGTGGTTGGCGAAGTGCAGCTATGGACCGAGTTGAATGGAGAAGACTTTTATGTGCAGCACAGGCCACTCCGGCCTTAGTCTGATAATAAATAAATAAAACGTTACTTCTTTCTCAAAATTGTTCAGTTGGTCTTTAAAGACAGTGTCAAAACTAGACTGAAGAGTTTTCACGGCATTAGAAAGCTTGTTGATCAGCATCATCAGACTGCTGCAATTTTTCTGAATATTGAAGAGATAAATTACGTTTTTCCTGCATTCATGACACACATACTTCAGAACATCATTCTCATTCATCGCTCTTGCGGTCGCAGTATTGATATCAGAGCATTTCACATGAAGGATTTGATCATTAACCGCCAAAACGTTCGTTCTTCGACTTTAATGCTGTACAATGAGCAGCTCGAAGTAGCTCGAAGTTCCCATCCCTCTCATGTCCGTGTGTTGACAAAAAATCACGAGCAGGACGAAGCAACTTCAAGCTACTTCGAGCTGCTCATTGGACAGCACTTGTATCTTCTGCACGCAAGCACTGCACACAACAGAGGTCATTGTTTCCTTCCTCTTTCGCAGCCCACATGATATTGCTATTTATCTTTGATGCAACCGTGGAGATTTTTTGCAAATTACAAAACATTCATTAATTTGGCCTCTCAACTTCACTATTTCTGGACAGAAAACCAATCTTCTCGTATGTTTGGAATGCGAGAAGAAAAACGATTAACCTGCGTAATAGTAGAAAAACGCGAACAATGTGGCATGATAACATGGAATCTCTTGTTTTCTATAGCAACATGATTTTGTTTGGCATGAATGATCATGTAAAGTAAACCGGAATGAACCAATATGGTCCGGATTTATTCTATTAAAGCCCATGTTTTGTCCTTGCCAAATAAAAAGTCTGTGTAACTCGTTGCAAAAAAAACATGGCAAGTTACTTCCAACGACTGGACAATAAATACGGATTCGCCATATAAATTTAAAACGCGATGCGGAAAGCGAGGGCGTAACCAATCGAGCCCATATTTTGCACAGTTGATTGGGGTCCCAATTGATTTAGAAAAACATTAATCTCACTTGATTGAATGAAGTTTGCGTTTTTCCATACAAGTGCGCCCCACTCTAATGCACACATAGCAGACATCACCTCAATTCGTCGAGATGTGTCGATTGGTATATAACACTATGGGTGTCCGGGGCTCCTATCAAAAGTTCGTTTCTGGAGTGTCCATATAGCGTTTAGGTACAACTTTATTGTACGGGAAAGGCAAAAAGTAGTTAAAAATTTGTATTATGGGTGAAAAAAATTACTCGATGCTTATTCACATAGCCACACAATTGTATGTGTGTATACGCATAGGCGTACATTTTACTAATCAACTCGCATCACCTAGGATTGAGCAGTTGGACGCTGATTGACGGCTACAATCCAAAATAACCGACCTATGTGTCGGTTGTTTTGGAGCTTCACACTTCTGCAAACATACTTGATCGAACATAAGCAACTCTAAATCGATTGCGTGACTATTTTGTTTTGCCAAATACTTCTATCGTTGTTAGAAATGGAAACCACCAGTGATTGTTTGCATCATTTCGACTGCCAAGAAAATATAAGCACGTCAGTCATCTGCATAAAATATGTAACATGGGTGATACTGCTGGAAGCCAAAATAACATGGGAGGCTCGAAAGACTATTGCATGAAATGTTAAACGGTTTCATTTATCGCCTTATTTTCTTTTGGCTCGGTTTTTGATACTAACTATGCTTATAGTGGAAGATGAATTCTAAGATCTCCAACATTTGTATTTTCTAATACGATTTCGAAATAAATCAATATACAAAAAGTTGTTTTTCTTTATTATGTTAGAAACATGTTTCGAACGACTTTCATTAACTTTTGCACTACGTTTTATTACAGGAATATCAACAGAAGTTTTCGAAAAGCCATTGATCACATCTCATTACATATTTTAGCCATAACTTTTAAACTTATAGTCCAATTAGGCTAATTTTCAATAGCAAACAATGATGGGATAGGATTTCCGCCGAATGGAACTTGTTGCGAGTGATTCAGCCAATGCTAAGTTCCAAAAAGTGTGTCTACAAAATTTTGTACACATACACACATAACAGACATCACCTGAATTCGTTGAGCTGAGTCGATTGGTATATAACACTATGGGTCTCCGAGCCTTCTATCAAAAGTTTGGTTTTGGAGTGATCATATAGCCTTTACGTATATTCAGTATACGAGAAAGGCAAAAAGATTAATTAGTAACCAACTTGCTAAACCTAAATGCAAATGAATGACTTTTCCAATATAAGAAAGTTGTTTGTATTTAGGACACATTTCACAGCTTTCAGACTTATTATACAGAATAATAAAACAAAATTATTATCTCTTCTATGAATCCCAAAACCGCTTCGATGGAATTTGCATGGCAAGTGTTTGTTTCAACACAGCCAATAACGAACCACTTACCATGACTCTTTCGAACAACCAACCTTCCATAAACATACTCGCAAAAGCAACATTTTGAACCCACCCGTCCCATGATTCTGCTCCGCTTGGTGCCACCTATATTATAGATGACCTATCCATACCCATAGTAATCTCATATCACGTATAACAATTGATTTTCGGCCTTATTCGCTTGAGAGCCAGTCCTTTCGGAAAATAATCGCACTCATAAAAGGTGCCCCATTATAGGATCGTTTCAGCTTTGTTGAAAATGAATTTATCTCAACCCAGACCATAACCCAACATACTGATCGATGCCAAACCGAGAGTGAGAGTATGGGTCATAAAGTTGAATCAACAAGCATAATCATCGCCACAAAACCAACTGAACTTTCACCTCCATGAGTACTAGGCGAATCCCCTCGATTCGGATACTGCTGAAATCTACCACCAAGAAGAAGATGTTCCACAGTATGTCTCAAAGACTACTGCTCGTAACCGAAACCCTATGCATCCACACATGAAACTTCCGTCTGAAGTCAACCCGCACCAGCATGCAACAGATATTGTGGGGAACAGTTGGCAAGTTGCCGAGAATGGCTCTAATTGGTATTCAAACCACTTTCCTTTTCTTCAAAACCTCATATCCATTCACCGATCCGTCTCACAGTGATGACAATTCGCTGGAAAGCTGGCAATTATTTGAAAACGATATAATGCATATCGAGAGAAAATATGATTAGGAATTTAATGCTCTTTTAAGAAGATCTGGGTTATAAAATCATGCAGGTTAGAGCTGAAAAGTTCTTTGTACAATGAATGAGTAAGCACTACGTTCAGCACACAAATCTAAAAACATTTATTCTAAATACTGAGATGCAAAATGTGATAGACTGAATATAGCATTAAAAAACATGGTACAATTGTGCTGTACTGCGTTCAAAGATAAGAATACTATTATCACAGATCTATCTCAAACAGGGATTGAATCCAAAAGATAATGAAAAAGTCTCTCACGTACCATCTCTGTATACATAACTATACGATATGTAGCATAATGTGAGAGACTTTTTTCGCAAGCTGTCATTATAAAGAACTGATTCGGGAAGTTATACCTCACGATAAATTTCTCTTAAAAAGCTCCAAACGCGAGGAGCACTGGTTCTGATGATGCATTTCAACTTGTTCTACACAGCTGTGCGGTCCCCAACACAAAATGTGCGAAAACAAAGCGAGAATCATCACTTCTCTGTGATACTGTCTGATACTGTTTTTTCGCACTTGTATACAAGTTTGATACATTTGTTATCATGGCTTGCTATGATTTGGAATAGTTTTTGCCATTCTTTTATCGTTGTTCGTTATCTATTGAGAGCGATTCCTGCAAACCCTGATCTCAAGTAGGTATTAGATTCAATATTCGATTAGCTATCGTAAACCACCATGCGCTTCAATTATATTGATGGAAATGTGAATTATGACTTTCATTCAAACAGCACAGTGAGGATTTGGAATACCTCTGAATTAAAAGATGAACGCTAGGTTTACAAATATTCAATAGTTTAGACGACTCACGATTTTTTTTCGACTATAATCCACCGTGCACCAAGCAGAGCCCCACCACGCCTGTGTGGTTTCGCAAATGTTCCTGAAGCCCTGTTGTGAACGCAACAGGGCGAGAAATTGAATAAAAGACCAAATTATTTCCCCCAACTTTGCAGAAAACCATTTAAGGGACTTGATTTGATATTCAGACTCGCCAGACGGAGAACAAGAGAAGGCGAAATGAAAACTCCTTGCACGTGCCCCGGAAAGCGCCATACCTGCAGGGATATAAACTTTTCGGTTCCGCATTCGTTGCGATGTGTTGGTTCTTGTGGTTACATCCTGTTGCTTCCAAAGGAAAAGCTACAGGAAAACGGAATAGGCTTATCTTTCTGTTTGGCAATGCTTGAAGCCATATGGAGCATCCCTAGCCGATACGTGCAAAATGTTTGGCGGAAAAGACACAGTTTCGACGAATGTGTCGTCTTTGTTGGCGGTATCATTGCTCTCTGCATTCTATAAGCGAAAATACTTTACCACTGGGATTGAGCTTGATTGCAGGTAAATTCGAGAAAGTTTTCCCCAGCCGTCAGAAAAAGAATCCATCTGTTGTCTGTTTGACAACGTTGTGAATTTGCTAACCATGATGCCAAGTTGTGGAACATAACAGTTTTGAAAGGTAAATTTTATTACATTGATTTGTTATTTTCTCAGACTTTGGCCGGAGTGGTCTTTGTAGTACATAAAAGTATTTCCCAGCCAACAATTTTGTCCACGTTAGGCATTTATAATTATCTGAAGTGAACCAATCTGTGGTATAAAATAATCCTTAAAATTGCAGAACACATCTATATGCACAATGCACATATTTGAAGTCCATGTGCGTAATTATTACAAAAATGATTCCGCATTTTGCGACTTCATTAGGTATTTTATGAAACTTTAGTTTTGATGACAAATTGTGTTTAATATGAATTCGTTTGTGCCATTGTACAACTTACAAATGATTTGAATGGTCATATGAATAGCTGTTGAAGTAAATTTGGATAACTATCTGCAAAATTGGTAGTATAACAATCTGCTAAGCGAACAATATACGTATAACCAGAATTAAAAAAACAAAGACCTTTGTTTATATTGTGGGTTGCAGAGGACATTCCGAGTTTGACGTGCTTCGAGCTAGATTTTCTAAGGTGTTATAAAAGCTATATGTGTTTTAAATTGAATGTTTTTTTTTTGTTAATGCACAAACCACTTTTGTAGCCTATTGATGTTGAACAACCTTAATAAATAAATATTTATTTTAATGATCGAGATCCAGAGCATCAGAATTTTAACTTTAATTGGTCGAGGTTCAGCCAAAGCACACCAAGCGCCAACGAAGAATTACCGATTTTTCTGCTCAAACTTTCGTTTATCAGATTCAATTGATCGCAAATCGTATTGGATATCCCTCAACCCCATAACTGATGATATCCTACTGCAAATGTATGCTTAAATTGATATGAAACAATTTCCGTTTTTCTTGAACGAACAAAATATCACAAGTCAGTCGAAAAGCCGCTTGGTGCGGTTTGGCTGAACCCCGACCAATTGTGTATGGTACGATACAGGCAAAACATCTTCTTCTTCTTCTTATTGGCATTACATCCCCACACTGGGACAAAGCCGCCTTGCAGCTTAGTGTTCATTAAGCACTTCCACAGTTATTAACTGCGAGGTTTCTAAGCCAAGTTACCATTTTTGCATTCGTATATCATGAGGCTAACACGATGATTCTTTTATGCCCAGGGAAGACGAGACAATTTCCAATCCGAAAATTGCCTAGACCGGCACCGGGAATCGAACCCAGCCACCCTCAGCATGGTCTTGCTTTGTAGCCGCGCGTCTTACCGCACGGCAAAACATACTTTTGCGGTTGTATACTATTTCACCGAAAAACATTTCGCGGAATTTTTTTTCGCGGTACGACATTTCACGGAATGTATCAACTCTCCGAAACACATTTCGCGGAATGAACCTTTTTTCCGAAAGGCATTTCGCGGAATGTACCTTTTCACCGAAAATCATTCCGCGGAATGCCATTTGGCGGAATTCAGTTAGAATAATTATCATTCAAATATTTAACGATTTCTGCTTAATTACATGAAATGCAGGCCATTTTTTTTATCTTATACAAACCCGAACCCGACCCGTACCCGAGAATTTTTGCATTCGTAAACCCGTACTCGACCCGAACCCAACATAATTTAATTATTTAAGCCCGCACAAAAGTTTTCCCCGGAAAATTCAAACTAGATATTTTCTGGTTGTTTTTAAATTGAAAAACAAATGACAGCCCAAACAAAGAACTAACCTCACAATTAACAAAACTGAATAAAATAATTTTCAGTATTTTATTTTTTAAACCCGTACCGGACCCGAACCCGATAGGTATTGTACTAATTTTTCAAACCTGAATCCGACCCAAACAAATCGGGTTCGGGTTCGATTCAGGTTGCGAGCTTCAAAACCTGAAACCCCACCATTTCTACTGCCCGGTACAAGGCGAAAGGAGTTGCTAATGTCTTCTTTCAAAGAACACGTCTTCCCGATATAAGGCGAAGGGAGAAGTAACGCCGTCTTTAAATGGATGCATCTGCCTGGTATAAGGCGAAGGGAGGGGCAATGCCTTCTTTAAATTGATGCATCTGCCTAGTATAAGGCGAAATGAGTTGATAATGCCTTCTTTAAAAGAACGCGTCTGCTAGAGGTGTGCGCCGGTCCGATATTCGTCGGCGGCGGCGTTTGTCAAAATTTTGGTCGGCGGCGGCGGCGTTTTCGGCGTCACGCCGAAAGCCATTTTAGCCGGCGGCGGCGGCGGCGTGAATCGGCGTGGTGATTTTTTCATTACGTTTTTCTAAGATTTTTTTTTTAATTTTTCCGGGATATTTTCATGAAAAATCTAATGATTGGAATTTCAGCAGAAAAATCGTCGCAATAAAACAGTAAATTCTTAAGAATTTCCGCGAGAGACTTTCAGGAAAAAATCTCTGGAATGTTCACGAGAAATTATCCATATGTTCAACGGAAACTTCTTTAGAATTTCCGCGGAGGATTGTTCAAAATATCTCCACGAAATATTGTTCTAAAATTAATTTCTATGGGAAATTCTTTGTACATTAGACGTTCGATAACTGAAAGTAATTTAACTGCAATGCTTTTAAGAGCATTTCGATAGTTACATCAGTTTTGCAGTTATCGGACAGCTGAGCTTCAAAACGATGTCAATGTCGATGATAGCTGCATCCAGCTTTCTACGCTTTTTCCCTTCCTCTCACCCAGGAATGCCAGTAGACTTTCCTCCAGCTAGTGTCAAACAGTAGGGGAGACTGGGTAGACTTGATCCCCTTTTCTGATTTCCGACGTATCACAGCCAAAAATAAATAAACATACGCGATTTCCACACAGACTCTCTAAGAAATATAGTATTTGACTTTACTGATGTATAACAGTCCTTAAATTATTGTTGTTATTGATACACAATCGATTTTTTAGAGTGCTGTCAAAAATCTACTTTTAAAATATTCGGGGGAAATTGATCCCTCTCCAAGAACTTGCTTTGATAAAACTAGAAAGGTGCCCTCAGATTTTTAAATATTTTTCCTTCAAAATACGCCCAATTTTCGAATTGCTGTGCGTATACATGAACTATTTTTGTTATTGAATTCGACAGCACATGCAATTTTAAAATTTGGGGATACTTGATCCCCTTTCTATGATATCTGCGCAATGAATATTTTTTCCTGTCAACCCTTCATCAAATCTGTCAAATCTACAAAAAAAATAGAAGCCTGAGAACAGATTTATATTTTTTTTAAATTTTTTCGCCAATTTTTTGTACGGGTGACTAATGGGGGGGGCCTCCTAATCGGGGCCCTCCTTAGCCGTGCGGTAAGACGCGCGGCTACAAAGCAAGACCATACTGAGGGTGGCTGGGTTCGATTCCCGGTGCCGGTCTAGGGAATTTTCGGATTGGAAATTGTCTCGACTTCCCTAGGCATAAAAGTATTATCGTGCTAGCCTCATGATATACGAATGCAAAAATGGTAACCTGGCTAAGAAACCTCGCAGTTAATAACTGTGGAAGTGCTTAATGAACACTAAGCTGCGAGGCGGCTCTGTCCCAGTGTGGGGATGTAATCCCAAGTAACAATTTCCATGCTTGTTGGATTTATTTAATTCTTATAACGGATTTATAACAGCAATCACCATGGCTAGTTGCTCAGTTTTATTGGCGCTCTTATGACTATCAATAAACCTCTCATAAATCTGCTGAAAAAGCCTCAAACGTCAAATTCCAATTGATTTTATGAGCTGCTCTACGGTTGTAATGGAGAGCGCAATAAGTCATATTTTCAAAGCTCGATAAAAGCCAAAATTTTTGGTCGTAATGTAGTCAAATGAATAACCGCAATAAGAATATTTGCAATGCAAAGAGTTTATAAGGGTGTAAAATAAGAGCAACATGTTTCTGAACGGAATTGATGATGGCCATATTGGAAAAGAAGAAGCATTTTCAAATCAGTCAAATTTATCGCTGAAATCCATAATTAAATAATGTTTTCGTCGCGTAGAACACTTCTCCTGTTAAATGATTAGAATTGGAAATATATCAGGGTGAAAATCTACAGATTATGTGAATATTTGCAATGTTGATATTTTAATTGATTTTAATTTATTGCGCTGAACTACATTATTTCGCTGGCGCGTAGTATAGAATCTGCAGAACAAACCTGAGTAAATATTATTGTGTTTATATCCTCATCATAATTTTCATCATCAGTCCATTTTGTTACTATTTCTCCGTAAATTTGATTCCCTTTTTTTCAAACCAATATTTTCCTTTCCTTTTTTTACGGGTGGTTTAAAAGGGGTTTCCAAATACGCTTATAAGAGGTTTATAGTGGTCATCTAGAGAGGGCCACATGGCCATATCTTACTCTTATAGTGGTCATCAGATGGTTGTCGTATAATAATGAGTTTTATTGTGAGTTCTTATAATTTGATCGTGAAAACCATTCCAAGAGTGGAATAAAACTTGAAATGTTACTTGGGAAAGAAGAAGAAGAAGACTAATGGGGGATCAAATGTCCCCATATTGAGGCAATAACTTCAAATCCAAATATTCTAAAACTTTGATGGAATGTTGACATTTTCATCAGTACAAATCATTAAGCAAATTTATTATTTTATGCTGTGAAAAAACGAAAGCATTTAGTCATTGTTATGAAAAGTTATTCAAATTTTGCGTGGCCAATAAAAAAATCTTTAGGAAGGTCAAAACATTCAAACCGCCCTGCGGAATAATCCAAAAAATAACTCGCCTCATAAAGGTCATTTGTCTGGAGGATCTATACTAAAAAATACGCTAGAACAAAACTACTTTAGTTCTCGATAAAACAGGGGGTGATCAAGTCTCCCCGGGGATCAAGTCTACCCACTTTCCCCTACAGTGACCAATTGATTTTTACACACTGATAGCGCTGATCAATCAGGTGCACTTCTATTCTGACGCCGTCTGACAATTGTTTGCAGTCTTGAATGCGTCGCAGTTATCGAACGCCATTAGCTAGCTAACGACTAATGTATTGTCCATAAGAAATTGTTGGAAAATCCCATTGGCCGTAAGCGATACACTGCCGAACTGGTAATTTGGCCCAAATAGTCGTTTGCCGTAACAGGTCATTTGGCCGAATAGGTCATCAGCCCAAAAATGCTATTTGGTCGAAATGGTCGTTTAGCAGAATGGAATATTTGTCCGAAAATATAGTTTAGGCCAACAGATTATACGGCCAAATGTCAATAACTGAACGGGTAATTTAATCCAAAATATCCATCAATTTGGCCTTATAACATTGAAAAGGCTAATTGTCAAACGACCCTTGAACGAAATTTCGAAACCTCTCTACTTTTTAAGTTGATACTGGCCTTTAAGCCAAAAGCCATATAAACAAATCCCATTGAGTCGAATTGATATTCGGATAAACGTCTTTTTGGCAAAATGATCAATTCAGTCGAACAACACTTTTCAAAGAAGGTTGCATAAAGTACATTTTTGGGCCAAATGGCTCTTTCTACAGAATGACATTTTTTACCGAACGGCATTTTTGGTCAAATGATCTATATTCGGTCGAACGACTTTTTCATTCAAACGGTAAATTCAGCCAAATAGTTAGGGTAAACAACTTTTTTAAACAACAACAAGTCTGCAAAAATTTTCCTTTTGCCATTGCCACAGCCAATGCTTTCGGCCAAACTACATTTTCGGTCAAACCAGTTTTGACCTGATAACAGTTTCCGTGAAACGTTTAGTTTTGCTAAATGGTACCTGTGTAGATGTCTTTTGGCTTAAATGCCAGTGTCGACTTAAAAATAGAGAGGCCACGGAATGTTGTTCAATGGTCAATAGACAAAAAGACCATTTCACAAAACAAATGGCCATTTCTGACCATATTACCCGTTTCGTACTGATCAGTCATTGAAATTTGGCTGTATTACCCGTTGGACCAGATGACTTTTTCGGCCAAATGGCCCAAATTCTGTCATAAGTCTTTATCTGCAAAATGGCATTTTTGGCCAACGATCGTTCCGGACAGACCTGTTAGGGCAAACGACTTTTTCGGCCAAATTTCCTCTGAAGAAATCCAAAAAAATCCTCAGAAATTCCGAGCATTTTTTCGTTATTTTAAAGTTGGCTATGCCAAACTAGCCGTTTAGTGATGAACTTCTCCCTGCGAAAAAATCACTCTAATAAAGGATAAAAAAAACTAACCGTCTTATATAATCTAGATTGGCGAAGTCAACGTAAAGCATCTCTTTTACCAGTCACAATTTTCTGTGTGAATTTCGAAGGATACTCAACAGAAACTCAATAGGAACATTCTGTGGATATTCCGAACATTTTCCTATAGAAATTTGGAACAACTTCTCTTGAAAAATCTGAAGAGATTATCACGTGAATCCCAAACAACTTTCTATGGTAAATCCAAAGAGCTCCTCTTGGTAATTCCATAGATTCCTCGATACTTAAAAGTAGTTTCCGTGGAAAATCTGAAACTAATTTTCGAATAACTATTCTGGAAAAACTAGAAATCTTTCGTTAAAATTCTGAGGAGAAAATCAAAAGATTTTCCCTTTATTGTCTTGAAAATATTCAAAATGACCAATTCAGCCGAGCCACACTTTCGACCGAAAGTCATTTTCGACCAAACGACTATTTCGGCCGAAGGACATATTCACGATTTTTTTTGGCCAAAGGAACTGTTCGACCAAATGACATTCTCGGCCAAATAACTTTAAGCTAGATCCTAGCGATGTCTGAAAACAAACATAATGAGATCATATAGAAAACATATTTTGATTTTAACATCAAATTGAGTCATAATTAATTTTCAAATATGTATAAATCATTATGATTCATTACATATTTTGATCTCATTTTGCTGTAAAGCCTGTCCAAGTTAATTTTTGGACACCCATCTTTTAAAGCTATTTTTGAAAATTTCCACAAACCACTGAGACGAAGAATTTACATGACAGATGAATCTTTCTGCTTTATGTGTTGCTTTCAGCATGCTTTAAACACGCTGAAATTGATAAAATGACTACAAATCAAATGGACATTACCTAAGTGTCCGAAATTTAACGTGGACAGGCTTTAGATTACTAAATTGAATGATATGACATCAAACTGTGTACTTATTTTGTTATCAGAAACCAATATCAATATTAGTTTTCGATTTTCTCTCATCGACAGTAGGAATATTTAATGATTGAATGTCACAGTAAGATATTACTGCTATTACGTTTTGTTATTTTACTTGTAAAACGACCAAAAAGATACCAAATTAAGTAAACATAATCGAAGATTTCACAACATTTAAAAAAAAGTTATCGGTTTGCTCGGGAAGGCTTCTACCAAATAGTAGTCTTTTTGGGTAAACGACGACAAAACAAAACGGTCTAACAACTTTCAGCCTTGTTGATCTCTGCCGAATGACTCTTTTCTATTCAAAAATTCAATTTCAATTAGATTTTTTTTTAAATTTCAACGGGAACTCCTTCGCAATTTTAACGCTTAGTTTTTACGGAGAGCTTTTCAAAATTTCAACAAGTATGGAATTCTCATGAATATAATTGGTGTCTTCACGCAACATTATCTGGAGTTTCAAAATATGTTGTAGAGATCTATCAGGAAATTATATGGAAATTGCACTGAATCTTTGGAGTTTCCACTGAAAATTTGAATCGGCGTGGAAAATTATAGATCAGCGGCGTGACAAATTTGAAACGGCGGCGCGCCGATGCAAAAATGTCGGCGGCGGCGTCGTGCCAAAAACTGTCGGCGGCGGCGGCGTGGCGCGGCGGCGCACACCTCTAGCGTCTGCCCGGTATAAGGCGAAGTGCGGTGTAACGCCTTCTTCAAATTGAAGTATCTGCCCGGTATAATGTTAAAGGAATTGATAATGCCTTTTTTAAAAGAATGCGTCTGCCCGGTTCAAGGCGAAGGCATAGGTAACGCCTTCTTTAAATGGTATAAGGTGATAGGAGCTGATAATGCCTTCTTTAAAAGAATGTGTCTGCCCGGTATAAGGCAAAGGCAGAGGTAACGCCTTCTTTAAATGGATGCATCTGCCCGGTATAAGGCGAAATGAGTTGATAATGCCTTCTTTGAAAGAACGCGTCTGCCCGGTATAAGGCAAAGGCAGAGGTAACGCCTTCTTTAAATGGATGCATCTGCCCGGTATAGAGGGAAGGTAGAGGTAACGCCTTCTTTAAATGGATGCATCTGCCCGGTATAAGGCGAAATGAGTTGATAATGCCTTCTTTAAATGAACGCGTGTGCCCGGTATAAGGCGAAAGGAGGGGTAACGTCTTCTTTAAATGGATGTATCTGCCCGGTATAAGGTACAATTGAAATTTTGAAAACTGCTTCTAAGTATTCTGGGAGGCCTTCCTTAGCCGTGCGGGAAGATGCGTGACTGCCAAGCAAGACTATGCTGAAGGAGGCTTGGTTCAATATCTGGCCCGGTCTAGGAAATATATCGAAAAATTTGTTTCGGCTTTTTAGGTAGAAAAGATTTAACGTGTTAATCTCGTGTTCAACGAATTAAAAAAAAATGGTGACCTGGCTTACAAATCTCGCAAGTAATAATTCTAGGAATGCTGAATGAACAAAGGCTGTTATTATTAATATTCCGCGAAATGGTACATTCCGCCAAAAGTCATTCGGCGAAAAGGTACAAACCGCCAAATGTCGTACCGCGAAAAGTTACAAACCGCCAAATGCTATTCCGCGAAATGTTCAACCGCGAAACTGAATTCCGCGAAATAGTTTTCGGTGAAATGTTATACAATCTACTTTTGCTTATAAACAATAAAGACGGATCCATAAACAAAGAAAAACAATCTGTAAATAGCATCTGAATGTTCCATAAAACACTACCATAAATCCATAAAATAGTTCAGGAGATTCCATAAAGAATAATTTTTCGATCCACAACTAAGCTAAAATTACGCAATTAATTGAAAAATATGTTCCATTAACATGGTCAAGAAAAACAGTACAATTCTTGCTATTTTTCCATGAACGAATGATCCATAAAAAACTATAATTTTGGTTATATGATCCCTAATTCTGACCATTGATCCACAAATTTTGTCAAATGATCCACACGTGTGGATCAATTAATATCCCTAGTAGCACAATTCTGATCGATTTTGTTGCAGCAACTCCAATGTGACTGGATTTGGTTGCATATAAGTCACAGTAACTGGTATATGACAAGTGTGCTACTCGGGATAGTTTGGCCTTCTTTCCAAGCATTATGGATCACATTATCAAAATTATGGATCATTTAAACAAAATTATGGATCATATGACCAAAATTATGGATCATACTACTGAAATTATAGATCATCATCAGGATGAAAATTGCGCAAATTTTAAATTTTATGGATCAATTTTTAGTTTTTATGGATCATTTTCCAAAGATTTATGGATCATAAAATTATTCATTATAGAATCTCCTCAGTGGCGTAGCCACGGGGGTGGTTTTGGGTACAAAACCCCCCCCGGAGACAAAATTTTTGGAAGAAATTTTTTTTTTCGAAAAAAATAATATTCAGAAAACCCCCCCAGATCAATTTTCTGGCTACGCCACTGAATCTCCTAAACTATTTTATGGACTTATGGTAGCGTTTTATGGCACATTCAGATGATTAACGGATCGTTTTTCATTTTTTATGGATCCTTTTTGCACATTGAACGGTGCAAAGTAAGGGCTGCCGTACGATGCACTATGGCCCAAGATACAGTTTCATGCATAAAGGTGCATGTTGCTCCATATGGTTTCATGCATAAAGATGCAAATGCTGTTCTACAAAATTGTTCGGAATAGTGTGGCCCATCATATAAAAAAATGGAAAATTATTTTTTTATTTTACATGTAATATTCTACAAAGTTGTAGCGCAGCTTTTTCCAATAATATTTGCTAAATAAACTTTTCCTGCGGCTCTTTAGTTGGCCAATTTAGAGCAATTTTACCTACTTGGATTAGGGTGTCCCTAAAAAACAGTATTTTTGATCACCTTTTTTGATGGGTAAATATGCTCAATATCTTTTGCCGATCAAAAGATAATCGTTTTTCTGTAAAGATTGCGTTTTTTTCAAACGTTGATTTCTCCGATTGGGGTAGTCCAAAAAATATGTTACACGGCATTTGAAAGAGCATTTTTATTATTTTCTTTATTATGTAAAAAATGGAGATATGTTATTTTTTTTATCTCAAGTTTTACCAATTAATGTCATATTTTTTCGAATAAATTTATATCGATCGACAACGGAAAACGATACAGAAAATGTTCTTATAGCAAAACACGCGTCTTGTAAAGCCCCAAAAATCTTCAGAAGGTGACATTCGTAAAAAATCTTCTTCTTCTATCTATATACATAAAAATGAATTTCTGTCTGTCTGAACCTTATAGACTCGAAAACTACTGAACCGATCGGCGTGAAAATTTGTATGCAGAGGTTTTTGGGGCCGGGTAAAGTTCTTAAGGTGGTTCGAGACCCCTCCCCACTTTGGAAAGGGGGGCTCCCATACAAATGAAACAGATATTTCTGCATAACTCGAGTGCTAAACAGAGAATAAATCAATTTTAGGCGAAACGAAGTTCGTCGGGTCTGCTAGTCTCTATATAATAAAAATGTATTTCTGTCTGTCTGAACCTTATAGACTCCGAACCTACTGAACCGATCGGCGTCAAAATTTGAATGCAGAAATTTTTGGGACCGGGGATGGTTCGTAAGATGATTCGAGACCCCTCCCTCCTTTGGAAAGGGGGGCTTTTATACAAATGAAACATCATTTTTTTGGTTAAATAAGTATCAGTTATCAATGTTTAGACATAAATATAACCATCTGTTCACAAGATTTTTGCTTTACTTCTGAAATATACAGGTTATCGCAGTTTGAAAAGCTCACAACAATTTCCTCTCCATGTTTGTTGCAAATAAAACGGAACGCAACATTGTCTTTATCCTCTGCAGATGAGGACAAAGAGTTATCGCTATTCTCTTTTGTCGCTTGTTTTTTGCATTTTTCAGCGACAATTACATTCCTTGTTAGGGACACCCTAATCCTAGTAAGTAAAATTGGTTTAAATCAGTAAACTTAAGAGCTACAGAAAAAGTTTAAATAGCAAAGTTGATTGGAATAAGCTGTGCTACAATTTTGTAGAACATTTTTTGTCAATACATTACAAAATAAAAAATAAAAATTTTCACATTTTTAAATGAGCCACTCTATTTTTCTATATAACATGGGCCCAAGTACCCAGAGCAACTTTGTAGAACACTCTTTAAAGTATAGTTTTGGCCGAAAATGTATCTTTTCTCGTTAATCTTGGAATATAGTGATAATGATAAAACGAATATAAATTGTTAAAGTTGTAGATTATTTATTTTTCTTTTTTCACGAATGTCACCTTCTGAAGACTTTAGGGGTTTTTCAAGACGCATTAAGAACATCATCTGTATCTTTTTCTGTTATCAAGTTATAGGTATAAATTTATTTTTTTTAAATATGACGTTACTGAAAATGCCAAAACTTGAGATAAATAATATCATATCTCCAATTTATAATACAATACAATATATAATAAGAAATATAAGTTGCTCTTTCAAATGCCTTGTGAACATATTTTTTTGGTATGCCCCAATCGGAGAAATCAACGTTTGAAAAAAAAGCATTTTTAACAAAAACGAAACGATCGAGAGTTATTGATCGGCAAAAGATATTGAGCATATTTACACATCAAAAGTTACATTTTTTTGAGCTCTAAATGTCACCCGAAGACGACTTTTCCAAAAAATCGAAAACAAAAAAAAGTAGATTGAAAATACTGTTTTTTTTAGGAACACCCTAATCCAAGTTGGTAAAATTGCTCTAAATCAAAGTTTAAATTGCTCTAAAGTTTATAAGAATCTTTCACTTTCAATCATTGTGAACAATAAATTCTCAAACAAAGTTGTCTTATATCCAGGAAATCACCATCCGTAGTAGATATTAATTGCAAAGAATGAAGTAATTCATCGTCACGAAAAAGTATATTTTGCACTAGCACTATCTGACATTCAATCTTCAAAACATGGAATTATGTAGTGATTATTAAGGGACTGGCTAACTACAGCATTTATTTGCCAATAAAAAACAAACTGGTACACAAACGCGTATAAACAAGTTACACCACATTGTAGGCCATTATTCTTCAAACAATTATCCGTGGGCACGAACATGGCATGTTTGCAAATTAGCAATAAAAAAATCCTTCGACACACGATCAACGAGATACATTAAGCTTTTCTCATACATCAAAGTGTACGGAAGGCTATTTGTACTGTAGGACATTAAGAAGAATGGTTACAATTTTCTATTCAGACAGTATATAGAGTTACTCAGAGCTTGAAACATACTTTTGTAATTCAAAAAATTATTTGTATCATAATTGTCTGCTGAGCAAGTTCAAGCTATGTAGTGCTTGAAATGATCGAAGAAGGGTGCACTCAACCAGTGGAAGCATATGGCCAGTTCAAATACGGATTTCGGTAGGTTCTTAAACAGTATTGTAAGAAAATCTAACAAACGCTGATGCATGTGTGCATGGATGAGCGAATTGCCATAATTGTTAGTTTCCTATTTTAATGATGCATAGAAACATAAAAAAGTATTACGACATCAGAAGCAAACTCAAATCGTTTTCCCTCCTCGCAACCAACAAGGAAGTTTATGCGCAATCTAGATAAGGTGTCATGACGGCATTAGCTGCCTTATGACGCCGTTTTATTGCTAGAAAAACTCCCGATACCGTGTGCCAAAAAAATAACCATCCGTTTTGGGACAGGCTTACCGCGTCTATGAACAGGAGCCAATCGTCGCCCTATCAGGTGTCGATAAAAATATATTGTCCCTATCGTCGGTCTATCCACATTTTACGGGGGTTCACTTTTATGTTTCTTCTGTTTACTGAAATCGTTTGCTTTACGTGACCATGTTGCAAAGTGTTTTCCATGTCTCCACACCACTGGAACAAATGCATCCACCCAGTTTCCATCAGGCACACCGCGCGCTGGTTGAGCTACCGTTTTGTAGCATTTTGCAAGAAGCCAATTACCCCTAAGTGGTGGCCGTTAAAATTTGAATGGAACATTATCCTACTGTGTCGGTGCAGTCTGGCTGCAAAACCTTATGGCCCACTTGTATGAATATGGGTGAGCAATGCAAGTCTGGAATTTAAGGGAACCAGACTCATCGTGCTGCTTGAACAAAAGAGTTATTCAGCGTTCGCTAATAGGGTCAAGCGTTGTTTTGATCTTATAAACGCAATGCCAAAGGAATTGATTAAAAAAGCCACAAATATTTTTTGCTGGAGCGATGTTGATTTTTCAATATCAGACGTTTAATAGGCCAAAAATTGGCTTGCAGTCTATGCAAGAGACATCCAATTGCATTCAACCCCATGAGGACCAGCGACTGCTGCTTATGACAGTTAAATTTCGGTAACGATATTTCATTTTCTGTTGCACGCAAAGCAAAATCACTTTGCTTCTTCCGTCTCTGATTGTTGTCGCTTGTTGTTGACTGTCTGCTTTTCATTGTTGCTGCTGGCGCAGCTGCTTAGTTGGTGGCAATGAAGGATGATTTACGACTCAACCCAACTGTCACATGGTATGATTTATGCTTCTGGGTTTCAGCGATTTCTATTGGCATGGTTTGAGCAGGTTTTCCATCACGGTTGTGGCGTGTAATGTTGCCAAAAAATTATGAGCTCATATGTAGGATAATAAAACTTGAATTAGCATCCATATCATGTCTAATGTATAGATATCAATTAAAACCGTTTATTGTGTTAATTATGACTTGATGGAGTGAATCAGAAATTAGTGTTGTCAGATCAGCCTCATACTTGAAAAGGATTTGGAAATACTCTGATATTTCATCTATAGTTTCTTCAAATGCTTTAGATCAGTATATTCAAAGTGTTTCACGTTTTTCCTCTTTTTATATTATTACTATCATTTACATGTTAAGAAAATTATTTTGAGCTTTTTAGTGGAATGTCTTCACTTGTCATAAGACGAGTTTGTACAATCCCATTTAATTCCACCACTTAATTGTACCTTGACAGATACGTATTTCGACCTCAACAGTAAAGCCAACTTCGGAGTCTCGTACTTGACTCGGTAAGTCGAGTCAAGTACGAGACACTGAAGACGGCCTTACTGTTGAGGTCGAAATACGTATCTGTCAAGGTACAATTAAGTGGTGGAATTAAATGGGATTGTACAAACTCGTCTTATGACAAGTATCATTTACATATTGGAACAGGCATCCAGCTGGTATCCAGCTGGAGCTACCTGGTAGCTTAAATTGTCAAGACTGGACCCGAACAGAAGTTTTGCTTCTATTAGGACCAATATTTAGAAGAACTAGTCTATGTTGACCACGTGAACACTATTTATTTTAGTATTTTGATAGCTAGCAGAATCTCAAAATTTCTGTTGTAGTATAGATTTCCCTTTTACCCTTTTTTATTGTCGTTTTCCCGTCAGTCTGTCAAGCAAATAATGGAAGTTCTAATTTGAAACGTTTTAAACACACAACAAAGGTTATCTGGCGATTTTAAATGTAAAATTTGAGCAGAATTTAAATGTAAAATTTAGTTTATAGTTTCTTGGAGCCGACAATCAGTACCTAAAGGCAGTCTATGTTGACAACGGGTGATACTGTTGCCACCTCCAAGTAACACTTCTTGAAATAGGGATATAATTAGATGTTATGTTATTGATTATACCAACATTATTTAAATGGCTAAACAATATTGGTGGTAATATTGTCACCTCCAAGTAACCAATCTTGAATAAAAATGTAATGAAATTTTTCAGATTGTGATCAAATCAAATCAAGTTGTTATGGTAATAAGATATATTCGCTTAAGAGTTGTCTTCATATTTCACACATAGAAACAGGGTTTTGAATAATTGTGTATTTCGTTAAGTCATCCTAATATCTGAGTTCTAAGTAACGTCCGATGCTAAAGTTATATTAGTTAAATAAATAGTCAGTATTTTTTTCAATATAATCTGTTGTTGGAGAACGTATCATAATATAAAAAAGCAATTTTGAGAATTGCGTCTTCGAGCCATATGAGTTCAACCCTACAACAGGTAGCCAGGGGATACAAGTGTTAGTAGGTTCGAAAAGTTCATTTCCCAATAAGTCAAACGTTTCACACGATGTCACTTCATCTCACCCTGTACAATTTACCCATCACCTATCTCTCTCAGTCATTTTCTGTACCTCAAGTTATTCAGTTTAAGTCTATAATATTTGCAAATCATGTTGCGTCAACTGTTAGTTCACTAAACTTCCATTCTTCCCCTTTAATACCATTGGTATTATGCCAATCTCCGAAGGATTACCTACGCTGTACCTTGCCTTCGGAAATAAAAGTCCAACTTTAGCTTTCAATACACAACACAATACATAAACACATGTTTGGTTCAACAAATAGTTCAATGATAATATAAATATGAACAATGTTATTTCAAGTTACCTAGAGTTTAATTTTTTATTAATTTTAAAGTGTTTGGAGAATGAATTTAAAAATCTCAACGAAAATACACTCTACTAAAAGAAAATCGGCCTGAGATCATTACGCTAATAGAAGCAGCGAATCTACTTAGTTTTTCTACAAGTTACTGGTAATACTACTACAGCTACTGCTATTACTACGAAAAATATATTAACTATTAAGACAACTATTACTACTCCTAAGACCTACAGCGGATGATCGTTAGCTTCCGAAGTCTTTCTTATTTGTGTATAAGGTTAGTAAAGACTCGTACTGGGCCCTGCCGGCTCCTCTAATCTTACGCATAGTCTCCTGACGATAAAGGATGTGCCAGTGTTCAATGCGCATATTAGGGGCGTGGAGCGTCAAGTTTTAAACGATTTTGTTTAGGTAATTAAGAATTGTTAATTAGTCAACAATTGTATGTATGTTTCACAATATAAAAATATGCATGTAATTGGAAAATTGTTATGGATCTAAAAAATATTAAATAATGCGAACGCAATACAAAGAACAAAATTTATTGGGAGTGAATTTAGTTTAACTCCATTAATTCATGTTATACCGATATACTTGACGAACCACCGTCGATCCCATCATCCATGGACAGGGGATTTTTCCCGGTGAACCCTAATCGATGATTTACCGTTAAATTGCTGAAGAACGGCCTCTTTGTTGAATCAATTTTCTCTAAAGAACATTTGCCGACGGCCTCCACTGGGAGTGATACTGACGCTATCGAATTTTCTACACTCACCAAGCCATTATGTTTTGCACTGAATTCGTCTCTGCTCAACTATCTCTTGTATAAAATAGTGGTCCTAGAGGGAATCGATTTGTTTTCAGTAGCACAGGGGAACAAAATTTAACCTTTTGCGGGCCTTCGGAACCAATTGATGTGTCTCCAGTAGATTTTGGCTCGCTGAATCCAGATATGCTCTAACACGTCCAAATATTAAGATGTAGCTTGATGAATACCGCTAATTTGAAGGAATTTGCGTTTTCCGAAGGTAGGTCATGTAGTTTATAAACATACTTTTAGGTCAATCAATACCCGAAATGGTATAAGCACATCTGATCTAACGATTTATCATCAAATTTGCGCGTTATAATTGTTTTCTATTTCGTATTCCTCGGATTAAGGCTCAGTGAATTTAACTTAAAAATGTTCCATGCAAATCCGTTTCAAAAACTTGCATGCAAACGCCATCTGCATATATTGAGCTCGGTGGGCACGTGGCTACCGCTTCTGCCTTATAAGCAAGAGGTCGTGCCTTAGATTAGGTACCTAGCATAGTATAAATAGTGTAAGCTGCGATTGTTTTCGTCGAGTCAAGTACGAGAAACTGAAGACGGCCTCACAGTTGAGTTCGAAGTACGTATCTGGAAAGTTAACAAAACGTAGTGGAATTAAATGGAAAGTACTAAGCTAGTCTTAGACAGTTGACTCTTATTATGTTTAAATTTCTCAAAATTCACTACATTTTAAAAGATTAAATGTGTGTGGTCCATTTTGGACTTTGGTTGACTAGTAATTACCTTATAAAGTTAACTAGGGTCGTTAAAAAATGTTCAAAATCATTGATTTTGCGACATTTATTGAGGTATATCTCAAAATTTCGACGTGTTATAGCAAATTAGAAGTCAGATTCGGATTCAGCGAACCAAAATCTACTAGGGACACATTGTTTGGTATTGAGGACAAAATCTTGTTGAGCTGTGTAATGCGTTTTTCCAATCACTAACAGCAACAAAACCAAAATCAGAATCTTAGCATAGCATAGTTACGGTAGACTTCGTGGATTTAACACTAGTGATACTCATGCTTTTCTTTTGAAATCCCTATCCAAACTGTTATCAGAAATCAAGATGTGTGTGGTCCTTGATTTCAATCTAGGAAGAAAAATACAAAATAATGAGGATTACTAATCCTGTTGATGTAGTACGGGGGCGTTACGGGGGCAACAAATCCAAAATCAGAATCTCAAATGAAAATTTAAATTACTTTATAACGATGCCGGCCACGTTTTCATAGTCAATTAGGATTTGGATAGAAAAATTAGTTCGGCGCTCATTGCTACAAGAGACAGAGGAATTCTCTGCATCTCCGCATCACGGACATGGGATAGTTGGTTATATGAGAAGCATTGGCGTAACTACCTCCGATGCCTAGGGGGGGGGCTATAGCCCCTTTGTACTTTTTCTCGAAATTGACCCTCTTTTCGAAAATTCTCGAACATTTTAACATCTCATCAAGTTATCAGCGGTAATGTGACAAATGCAGTCCAACCACCTAAGGCGATTGCGGATCCATCACACTCATTCATATTATTCTCTTTTTTTCAAGCACGTGCACGTGTGAGCAACAACTCACAGTCTATGTTTAATTGCGCTCGACTAGCGTCAGGCAGTGGATATATTTGCATACTTCATAAATATTCTATCTACCTCAAATGAAAAAAAATAGTGCAACTTTCCATGGATTCCGCCGAGAATCTTCCAAGAATTCTGATGAGAATCCTTTAGTGATCCTGACTGGAATGTTCCAGGGACTCCGACGGGAATCTCTAGATATTTCGACGAGAATACCGATGGGAGCCTCCAGGGATCATGAAGGGAATCCACCAGAGATTTCGGAGGGAATGTTTCAGGAATTCCAACGGAAAAATTTCAAGGATTCCGACGAGAATGTACCGGGGATCCTTCACCTTCCAGGCATTTTGACGGGAATATTTCAGGAATTTGAAGGGGAATATTCTAGGGATTTCGTCGAAAACCCTCCAGGAATTCCAATATGAAGGTTCCAGGTATTTGATGAGCAATGTTCCAGGGATGAAGACGCATATCGTCGTAGGATTTCGAAGCAATCCGTCGAAGGACTTCGAAGAAAATCGTCGAGCGACTCCGAATTAATCCTTCAGTTATTTCGAAAACAAACCTCCAGCGATCCCGAAGGGAACCCTCCAAGGATGTTGAAGAAATCGTTGAGGGATTCCGATGCAAATCATCAAAGGATTTCGAAGCAAATTGTCGAATGGTTCCAAAAAAATTTCGTTAAGGGACTCTGAACAAAATCTATGAGAAATTCTGAAGCAAACCGTCGATGTATTCCGAAACGAAACGTCGAATGATTCTGAAGCAATTCTTCGCGGGATTCCGAAGCTAATCGTCAGCCGGATTCCTTATCGTCTATAGACGTCTTATCGTCTATAGATTTTATATATCTCTATATAGACATCCCAACGCAGATCATTTGCAAAACGTCGAGAGACTCCGAATTAAATCTTCAAAGGATTACGAAGCAAATCACCGAAGGATTCTCATTTGTCAAGGAATTCCTAAACCAATCTTAAAACGAATCTGGAGATATTCCGGAGCAAATCAACGAGAGATTCTAAAGCAAATCCTCAATGGATTTTAAAGGGTATTTCTACAGATTCCCAAGGGTATTGCTTAACAATACTGGAAAGAATCCAGTAGGAATTCTTCTGGATTACGATTGGAATACTTCGATGAATCCGAAAAGAATTCTTTAGAGATTGAAGTGAGAATTCTTCACGGATTCTGATGAGAATCCTTCTCGGATGCTGATGGGAATCTTTCTCAGAATTCAGAAACATGCTAATTTTTCTTCCACTCATTTCATCAAGTATGATAGAGTGAATATGAGAGATAACTCTTCAGTCTTCAAACTTTTTCGGTAATTCATTAGGCTATATGTTAAAAACTGATATCACTGCTAACTAACTTATCAAATCCTATGGGGGGCTAATTTTTTTCTAGGGATGGCTAAGCCCCCCTAGCCCCCCCTTATTTACGCCAATGATGAGAAGGTAATCTATAGGAAGTCGCCGTGGTAAGCGCCATGTCACCACGGCGACGCCACCATGTCAATGCTTTGGGGCCGCACCATAGGCGTAACTAGAGTCTCGGTCTAGGGGGCCATGGCACCAGCTGGTGGGATGTAATTTTCAAAGGCCATGGGTTGCAATAGAAATTGTTTGACTAAGTTCATCGCTCATTCGTCCTAGAACTAACATAAAAAAAATCGCGAATAATATAATTGATTTCCAATGATGCTGTGATTGCTTCAAAACGCTGTGTCTGTGTCAACTTGTCTTCTCCATGTTACTAAATGTGGATAAGTGTTTAATCTAAGATTCAAGAATCTTCTTCAAATTATCTATAAATGAAATTCGATATGAGTATATTTCTGAAAGTTTTCAAGCATTTCCATGATTACTTAATGCATAAAGATCTCGATTTTTTTGAAACTTGAAATTTTGAAACTCTTTAGATGTGGAATAAATTTTACGAAATTTTGTCATAATCAATATAAGTATCCATGCAATTCCAAAATGTATGCTATGTGCTGAAATAGTTAAGTACCGATGAACACAAATTTGGAATCCTAAAGTGTTTTTATGGGTCATAAAATTATGACTCATAAATCAAATTCCACAATAACATAGGGTTTTGTAGTTACTGACGTTAGGAAGAGGCTTTATTATGGTTTTCTGAATAGGTGAGAGATTTCTCTGCAAAAATCAAAGAGACTTGAGAAGCGATCTGAATTGTGCTGCAAAAGATATGTCTAAATCTAATTTTTTATCCTAAAAACAAATTCTAACTAAAGCAGGCACAAAAGAGTTTTCCGATGATCCTTATGAAATCGCCAAAAAATTAAATGGAACAAGATCTTTTGAGGATTTTAAAAAGATTTCTTTAATGCAATCTCCGTTGTGAGTGCGAAAGTTGCCTAAGTTTTGTCCTAATACTTTCAATGGAATGCGTTGTTGATCTTTCTGTCATTGTAAAAAAGATTCTTAAGTTTTATAATTATATATCTTTCTGTGCCAGAATTATCTAGCGAGAGCAATAAGCTCCATAGGAATTTGATCAACCGTTTTGTGGCATACCTTGCGATTAACTCGAAGATTTTCGAAAGAATGGTCGTTCGAAATTTCATTGACCGGATTTGTGTACATGTGCTCATTTTGATGTAGTTGCTTCAGTCTTTTTTGAAGCGGATGGTAGTTTAATAGAACAGAAATATTTATATCTTAATACAATTATGTTTTTATGTTTCTGCGACCAGGATACTTGTCAAACAAATGCAGAACAAATTTATTATTTTAAGCTAGCAACTGAATTAGAAGGCGCATTGATTCTAGCTTAAAAATCGAGAAAATGTTCCCGGCGGTCCAACTTAAATATTTCGATGCTGTGCTGAACAAATGGTCATAGATGTGATAACGCAACAAAAAATATGTTTATAGAATTCATAATCAAAATTGAGAAATATGTAGGAAATATGTAAATGAAATAAAAACTGACTAAGTTAGAATTACTTTTCAAAATTTTCTGGGGGGGGGGCACAAGTAAGCCTGGAGGGGAGAAAGCCCCCCCCCCCCCCACCGCCCCCCCTTATTTACGCCAATGGTCCGCACACTTATTACGTAAAGGCTTATGGCGGGTAGGGTATGAACATGATACCCATATTGCCATAGTTTGTAATATTTTGAAATTGGCAGATTTTGGTGCCCCGAAGGCTTCCCCAAGGGCCTCGGAACTGGCCCCAGTGTGGCCAATATCTTCAGAATCATATCTGAATGTCATAATTCCACTAGTCTTCCAAAATGCTGAAGTTTGATACCCATATTGCTAGTATGGAGCAAAAATATTGAACTGTCCATTTTGGACCGGTTCCCGAAGGGTCAGTTCGAAGAAACCCCGTTGTTGACCATTTCTGGAACAGGTGTCACCATGATTTTTGGTTCTGACATAATCCCTACATACAAATCTACCGAAATGATATGAATTGAGACTAAAAAAGCAACATTTTGTTGGACTTATAGAGCCAAAAAAGGAAGTTGTGGTCAAATTTACTGCATCTGACCCAGTGACCCACCGGAATAACTCCGGATAGGAGGACCACATCACAAGTCTCAACATGTATTCTGGGATCCGTACGAGCAGAACAGTGATAAAACCAGGCCAATAGGACAAAAAATTACGAAATGGCAGTGATTTGATTTTTTTCCTTCACTCAGGCCGATACGGGTTAAATAATAGAATATTTTGGATAATCGAGCGTGAGAAGTGAGTAGTGGGAAGTGGGAAATAGGAAGTAAGAAGTGAGCGGTGAGATGTGATAGTTGAGAAGTGAGAAGTAGGAGGAAGTAATGAGAAAAAGAGAGGCAAGATGTGAGAAGTAAGAGTTGAGTGAGAAGTTAATGGTGGGATATAGAACAGAAAGAAGATGGAAGAAGAGATGATAAAGAATAAGAATTAAATAAGAGGTAGAATAAGGATGAAAATAAATCAAGAAAGAAGGAGGATAAAGAAAGAAGGAAGAAACCAAATGGAAGAAGGTAGAAACAAAATGGAAGAAGGACGAAAGAAAAAAGGAAAAAGAAAGAAGGATAAAGAAAGATGGAAGAAAGAAGAAGGATGAAGAAAGAAGACGGGTGAGAAGGCATACGGATTTATTATACAATTTTCATTTCTCACATCTCACTTATCATTTCTCACATTTTACTTCCCACTTCTAATTTCTCATTTCTCGCTTTTCGTTTCTCACTTCTCGATTCTCACTTCTCACTTCTCACTTTTCCCTTTTCACTTTTTCATTTTTTGATTTTCATTTATCGATTCTCATTTCTCAATTTTCACTTCTCACTTTTCACTCCTCACTTCTCAATTCTTACTTTTCACTTTCCATTTTCCATTTTTCATTTCTCACATCTAACGTCTTATTTCTTATAACATGTGAGAAACGTCTCACTCCTCACTTCTCGCTGTACACTTCACGTAATTCACTACTCGTTTCTCTTTATTCAGTTTTAACTATTTGCAATCTAGGGTAGGTGTACCAATCGTCGCCATATTTGAGAACAACTATTTTTAAAAACATAAATAAAAAGCATTTGAATGGTGTTGATATATCAAACGAAAGGTTTCCCTCCCTGCTCCTTAGAAGAAATGTGAAAACCGCATTGAAATTCGTGATAGTGCCCGAAATTGCTTATTCCATAATAGGAACTTTAGTAGGCTTCCTGTTTCCCCAAGAAGATCGATGAAACTGTCAACAGCAACTCCATTGAATCCTTGGAGGCGAGCGGCTGACGTGAGTTCAGCAATCCTGAGAGAATGTTTTGGGTGTCTGGTTCGGAAGCCGTAAAACCAGTATAATCAATTCCTTACAAGCTCCAAAATGTGATTTACCAATTCCGTCTCCTGCCACGCGTCTTATATGTTTTTGTGATTATTTCAAATTTCACGGATCTTTCTGCACGTGTTGATACAAATGGATTGATTTTCAGCAAGAAAATTCTTAAAAATCGATAAATTTACGGGTTTATATGAATTTTTTCGAAAAATCGAAATATGGGCAGAAGCCATCGAGTAAGTAAGTACAGCACGTGTGTTAATTATCGCGAGCAGAAGAAAAAATATCAATTTGATAATTTGTTGGATCACACGCAATACAAAATTGCGCTTTGCTCCGGTCGAGACAAGTACGATCTTCCATAGTTTGCAGTAGCTATCGGGCAAGTAAGTACAGAATGTTGCGCGTTCGTTCTGTCGTCCAAAACGCGATCCTCCACAGTTGTACTTTGTGCGGTCAAGAAGTGAATCAATCGATTTGCGTTTGATCGTGTTCCTGCTCAGTGTGCTGGTAGTTAATTTGTTCTGATTTGTGCGGCCTAATCAAGGTTGATTAAAATCCTTATGTAAAAAGAATTGCACGGTCGTATCGCCTATCAGTTTGAATCCAAATCCAACTGTGCCTACACCCAACCGGCGGTCGTTAGATTTTCTAACAATTCTGTATAATAATCTACCAAAACCTGTATAAGAACTAGGCATATGCGAAAATGTTAGATTTTCAAACAAAAAACCCAGATTAATCCACCTAGCGGTGATGATGCCTTTCTCGTGCGGTAAAAAAATAGTATTTTGGGCATTACTTCTGCGCCAATCGTCTGATCGAGCCAATATTCAATGGGAAATAATGAGACAAGATTCTGCGTCGAATGCAACCTGTTGCGAGGAAATCGGTTCAGGGTAAGTGCATTAAAAGTGAGCTAGATTTTTTTACGCGCTTTTTTCTGAGAAAAAGTATTTTGGACATAATTACCTAGCCCATTGTCCGATCCATCCAATTTTCAATAGGAAATAATGGGGCAGAATACTGCGTCGAATGCAGCCTGTTGTGAGGGAATCCGTTTAGGGTAAGTGCATTAAAAATGAGCTAAACTTTTTTACGCGCTTTTTTATGAGAAAAAGTATTTTGGCCATAACTCCCAAGCCCATAGTCCGATCCGGCTAATTTTCAATAAGAAACAATGGGGCAGAATACTGCGTCAAATGCAACCTGTTGCGAAGAAATCGGTCAAGGGGAAGTACAAAAAAAGTGAGCGAGACTTTTTGCTCTTTTGGTGCGCACATACACACACACATACACACACACACACACACACACGCACACACACACAGACATCACCTCAATTCGTCGAGCTGAGTCGATTGGTATATAACACTATGGGTCTCCGAGCCTTCTATAAAAAGTTTGTTTTTGGAGTGAACATATAGCCTTTACGTATACTTAGTATACGAGAAAGGCAAAAATGTAAGAAAAGCTTACAAAATTGTATATTTGTATAAGAATCTAGCAATTTCGCATAGGCCCAGTTCTTATACAGGCTTTGGTAGATTCTTATACAGAATTGCTGGAAAATCTAACAACCGCCAGTTGGGTGTACCGACTAACTGATAATCCTTTCTTTGGTTTTTGTGGAGACGCAGAGGTAAACACGCTCTTCAAATAGCAAAAACCACCGTCGTTATTGATCATTTGAACATTTGAGTCACTGAAACTTGCACACTGAGAATGTTTGAACAATCCCAGTCAATCATTCAGTTGATTCTTTGTGCAATTTCACTGATTCTGATCATTTACGGAGTAGCAACCATAGATATGTGTAGTCAGTCAAAGATAAACTAAGCTAAATCATGAAATTTTGAATTACGGATAACTTTGGATATTTTGTAAATTTCGACCTGGGTCGTTGTCATGTGAAACGAAAACGATTTTTTTTAATTGTGTAAGTATACGTAAAGGCTATATGATCACTCCAAAACCAAACTTTTGATAGATGACTCGGAGACCCATAGTGTTATATACCGACTCAGCTCGACGAATTGAGGTGATGTCTGTTTGTGTGTAATGTGTATGTATGTATGTGTATGTATGTATGTGTATGTATGTGTAATGTGTATATAAGTACAAAAATTTTATGTGTATGTGTGTATGTGTGTATAAGTACCGAATTACTCGCAACAAGTTCCATTCGACTGAGTCCTGTCCCATTGTTTGCTATTGAAAATTGGCCATATTGGAGTATGGGATCAGAAGTTATGGCCAAAATACTAATATCTCTGCGCAAAACACGCTTAAAAACACTCATCCATATTTTTTTGCGCGAGAAAGGCAGCAACACTGCTAGGTGGATTAATCAGGGTTTTTTGTTTTTTTTTTGCGTTTCCCTGAACGAATTGCCGTGCCAAGCTATCGTAAGCTTGATCGCTGAAATAATCGTTTGAGAAATGTACATCTTATTAGCCTCGCGCAAAATTACGCTCTCATTTTCCAACTACTAATATCCGAAAATATCGTATCGAAAACAAATTGGCGCTTCCGCCAGACCAGCTCAATAAAAGCGACACGTCATTGAATTAGCAACCATGCGGATCCATCCTATCCAACAAGAACAAGATGGGGAAAAAT
This sequence comes from Armigeres subalbatus, assembly GCF_024139115.2. Classification (NCBI taxonomy): domain Eukaryota; kingdom Metazoa; phylum Arthropoda; class Insecta; order Diptera; family Culicidae; genus Armigeres; species Armigeres subalbatus. Next base: position 409,434,393 of record NC_085140.1, on the reverse strand, counting down.
ATATTAAGCTCGTTTAGTGGAATGTATTAAACCGTCTAAGACGAATTAAGTACTGTCCATTTAATTCCACCAGTTAATTTTCGTTATCTTTGCAGATACGTATTTCGACCACAACTGTGTGGTCGAAATACGTATCTGCAAAGATAACGAAAATTAACTGGTGGAATTAAATGGACAGTACTTAATTCGTCTTAGACGGTTTAGAACAAGATGGTTACAGCCCTTTCAAACGATAAAATGTCGATTCATAGATGAACTCACAAGGTCATAAAAACAAATCTTTGCTCTCAAAATAAAAGATCCACCATCTGAACGGATGATCATACTAATTAGAATTAGAATTCCATCAAATTGATTATCGATCCATCAGCGGCGTCATCGTTGCGTATTCATCGAATATCCAATCATTATTCCTCGCACGAATTGTGAAATCGCGTTTTGACTACAGCTCAGTGATCGCGAGTTCACATGTATTTAGTAGGCTATATCGTGCAAGTAATGGTTGCTAAAAATAAGTCTCCAGTGAATCGAATACTGCATATGGGAGGCAAAGTCTCAATATTCGGGAAAATTGAAATCAATCGATTTCAATCAGACAAAACCATGACTGGGCGTGCGCTGGAGCGTAAGCGAGTAGTCGATGAAAATTGAGACACCAGGCAGTCAGCCGGGAGCGGTAGCACGCAAATATTTAGATCTACCGACCTGTTTTTATTTAGAAATAATTTTTAATTATATACTATAAGCGGAGAAATGTTTACATCGCCGGTAGGCAGGATTGAGTTTGTCTGAAGTGAAATTTGGTGCTGGACGGCGTCGTTTGCAGTTGCAGAAAGATAGCTAACTAAGGTGTGAGAACGTAGGATTGGAGTCATTTTAAGATGAACGAAAATTCGTCTGACCTGTATGATGAAGAAGCGGTACAGTTGATGTGGCATTGTTGCTCTATACTGAGTGTGAGCCGGTCATTAACTTTTGGTTAGTCAGTGGCAGTGAACTACGGTTGATACGAACAAGGCGAAAAGAATCAATATTTATAAACTCTTCGTGGTCTGGTTTTATGGTGGAAGATGTTTACGAGACAAGCAGAGGAGAGCAGGCGATGTTTTCATTAACTTTCCAACCCAGCAACCACTTCACTCCGAAATCTGGATTCACCTTGAAACTCTCTGGTGTATATTGGGTTCGAAGGCCAGGACAGCTATTCGTAATTATTCCAGCCGTGTCCAAAACGAGATTAGGGTTAATTAAAAACTGTTTGACTGATGAATCAAGCATTTATAATTATGCCAATCAAGTTTAGGAGAAAGTATTTGAAGAATGTATATCTTTGAGAACGAAAGTCTTTCTTCATACTTTATTTTCTCTAGATTCATGTTATGTAACGGCGGAAAAGTTCCATAATTATTTTACTTCCGTCTGGTCATATCTCACAATCGTCTGATTCAGGAAATCACATCATGATATTCCACCCAGCAAAACACGTACATTCACTCAAAGCGTGACGAACAAAATCTGTGTCTTCCTTTGAACGAGAAGGAAATAACGATCCCGATAACGGAGATGACGTGACAAAATTTTTCTTGGGCCATTTATTTGTGATTAGGAAACTTCCGCCATTGATGGTTGAAAGATTGCGTGTTAAACGACCGGCTAGATATAAGTATCATACGTCTGCTGTACCGTGACTAGCATTTGGCATTGTTCCATTTTCCTGTGAAGACGAGAAGGAAAGTATTTGAAGACATACGAGTTTGCTTTAAGATTTGAAAAATAAATTGAGATTTGGGTTGCAGTATGCGGTTTTGTACACTTTAGGCTCCCATCAACGACACTGACCTTCACTGGACGACCAATATATGATTTATATTATTTTTAGTGATGTACAATGTACATGCAAAACAAGCATCAAGAAGAAGTCTTTGAAAAAGCTTCACTCTCTCGATAGATGATAGTGGCAAATGAACAAGAATTACATTATTGTGATTTTTACTGTGTTTTAATAGCGAAATTCGTTTTTAAGCTTTCGAAGTGTTCTCTTTCGCCTAAACGAACATAAATAAAATCTTGGTGATGAGCTTGTAATGAGAAGAGTTACTGATTGTGACTTCACAGATACGAGGTATTTCGATCTCAACAGTAAGGCTGTCTAAGTGATGAACTTCTTATAATTTCGAAAAAATCACTTTAATAAAGAAATTTAAAAAAAAGTAAGGCTGTCTTTAGACTATTTACTATTAGACTCTTTTCTACATGTTTGTATAAAGTTGATACACCTACAAGTTTTATGATTCGATTCAATATTGCATTTTTCTGTATAGGTATTGCAAAAAAGTAGAATTTACAGAAAAGTATACCATCGATTTAATTTTCTGTCGGGTCACAGTGACTATCACCCCACCATCAGAAAGTGAAATCAGAAATCTATTAGCATCCCAAATATAATCCCTTACAATATAAATCAACTTCAATCTTTCCGGAATATTCCTAAAAGCCAAATTTCAGTCATCCGTAGAAACCAACCAAATCCCCAAACAGACACCAATTTTCCTAACCTTGCGCTATTGGCCGTCATCTCATCAACCGTTTAGTCCGCCACCCAGTATGAAAGCACGGCCTTGTAGGCGAAAATTATCTCGGATCACTGCACGGTTCGAATAATGTAACATTAAATTGAGCATACAATCTATACAACTCCCCCGGGCCACTCGTTTCTATTTCGCTCCTTTTCTCCTGTGTTGTAAAGCAAAACGATAAAAGGGTAAAAATCTGTTGGCACCATGAACTGTGTGTGTGTGATATGATTTACAGCGATGAATCGATTATTTTTCTCGGTGGCAAGTTCAGACACCAAAAGCAAAAATCAGGAATCTCTGGAGTGCTTTTTATCACGTTTTCGGTTGAATATCTTAGGTCAAACACAGTGAATGTTATTAGGAGAAATAGGATGTTCCATTCGGAGAATAGAGATTACATATGAGAAGTAGTTTTAATCAATATTCTAAAAAAGTAGTTTTTGTGGTATTGTTGAATTGGAATTTTTGAATTACATTGATCATTTACTATTTCGGAAACTACAACACTGTTACACAACAACACCTAAAACCTGATTTAAGGAAACCAAGAGACTACACACATTATACGTTACTTTTAAGAAGACTTAATTTAGTGAGCAACTTGCTTGAAAGCATATGTTTGCGGGAAAGCACATGTAGTCTGTTCTGTTTAAACAATAAATCTTTTTAAACCTATTGACTAATCTCCTTCATTGGCATTACATCGTACGCTGAGACATTGCCGACTAGGAACTTAGAATTACATCCACACATTAATAACGCCACTAAGGAATCCGCCTGGTAAGCACTTCAGCTTTATAAAACCAAGCAGCACCAATGTGGATCCGAAGAGTAATATTTTGAAAACCTATTTTTTTAATGAAAAATAAGTATTATTAGAGATATATCATCCACAAACTGTACCGACAAACAAAATTTTGAACTATAACAATTAAAGTTAGACCAAACAATAGACATTAACAACAGTATTGTAAGATCCACTAAACAAACATGTAAAACAAATAGTAATAGTCAAAAATGTGCAGCTCTCCCTGAGGAAGACACATTCCCCGTGTCGAAACGTTGGATAAATAATATACTCGTTTTACTAAATTAAGACTGAGTAGCCGTTTTTGCCTTTCTCGTATACTAAGTATACGGTAAAGGCTATATGATCGCTCCAAAAACAAACTTTTTATAGAAGGCCCGGAGACCTATAGTGTTATATACCAATCGACTCAGTTCGACGAATCGAGGTGATGTCTGTGTGTGTGTGTGTGTGTGTGTGTGTGTGTGTGTGTGTGTGTGTGTGTGTGTGTGTGTGTGTGTGTGTGTGTGTGTGTGTGTGTGTGTGTGTGTGTGTGTGTATGTGTGTGTGTGTGTGCGCAAAACTACTCAACAAAATGTCACTCATTTTTCGGGCACTTATCCTCAACCGATTTGCTCGCAACAAGTTGCATTCGACGCAGAATCCTGTCCCATTGTTTCCTATTTGAAATTGGCCAGATCGGACTATGGGATCGAGAGTTATGGCCAAAATACAAATTCATTTGAAAAAATCGCGTAAAAAATGTCACTCATTTTTCGGGCACTTATCCTCAACCGATTTGCTCGCAACAAGTTGCATTCGACGCAGAATCCTGTCCGATTATTTCCTATTTGAAATTGGCCAGATCGGACTATGGGATCGAAAGTTATGGCCAAAATACAAAATCATACGAAAAAATCGCGTAAAAAATGTCACTAATTTTTCGGGCACTTACCTTCAACCGATTTGCTCGCCACAAGTTTCATTCGACGCAGAATCCTGTCTCATTGTTTCCTATTTGAAATTGGCTAGATCGGACTATGGGATCAAAAGTTATGGCCAAAACACAAAATCATACGAAAAAATCGTGTAAAAAATGTCACTCATTTTTCGGGCACTTATCCTCAACCGATTTGCTCGTAACAAGTTGCATTCGACGCAGAATCCTGTCCCATTGTTTCCTATTTGAAATTGGCCAGATCGGACTATGGGATCGAAAGTTATGGCCAAAATACAAATTCATACAAACAAATCGCGTAAAAAATGTCACTCATTTTCGGACACTTATCCTCAACCGATTTGCTCGCAACAAGTTGCATTCGACGCAGAATCCTGTCCCATTATTTCCTATTTGAAATTGGCCAGATCGGACTATGGGATCGAGAGTTATGGCCAAAATACAAATTCATACGAAAATATTGCGTAAGAAATGTCACTCATTTTTCAGGCACTTATTCTCAACCGATTTGCTCGCAACAAATTGCATTCGACGCAAAATCCTTTCCCATTGTTTCCTATTGAAAATTGGACAGGTAGGACTATGGGATTGGAAGTTATGACCAAAATACCATTTTAGCCTTTTTATACGAAAAGGCTGTATGTTCGCTCCAAAAACCAAACTTTTACAGAAGGCCTGGAGACCCATAGTGTTATATACCAATCGATTCAGCTCGACGAACTGAGATGATGTCTCTGTCTCTCCCACTTCATACGGGAGTTTGGCAGAAAGACGGTCATGAGATTTATATCATAACAATTATTGCCCTCCGCTCGCGTGATGGGAATGACATTTTCGTTTTCTTTTTGTGTAGTCGGAGCTTCAGTTCAACTAACATCCAAAAGTGATATCCTTAAAATATATGACTGGGTGAAATAAAACAGGGTTATGTACGTCAAAAAGATTGGAAAAGGAAACAAAAATGTCGAAATTGTTATTAGCATATTGTAGATCAAGCTGAAAACCGAACCGAGGTCCCGCGAAATCGCATTTTCTCGCATTTCCGGATGTTGCAACTGCATCGCGAGTAGTGCGCAACTGTGCCATAGTCGGGCACCACTCGCGATGCAGTTGCGACATCCGGAAATGGGACAAAATATGATTTTCGGTTTTCAACTGGATCTACAATATCTTTGCCATAAATAATCTGATTTTCATAGAACGGACAAAGAAATTTGTCTTTTTTACTCCTAGCCACTAGCTCATCTTTTTTCAAGCACACACATTTTACGAAGGTCGAGAAAGGCACCATCACCGCTAGGTGGATTAATCTGGGTTTTTTTAGTAAAATACAAAAGAAACAGTCGTCACACAAACAGTGTGTCTGTATTTTGAGAAATGATCTTTTCCGGGAGAACATTATTATTATTTCCAACTATATTATTCCCCTTTTGTGCGCTACTATGCGTCTCCATCAGGTGGTAGCGCACCTGTTACATTCAACTGATACAACCGGTTGGCTTTTTCTAGCATTTTCACCTCGTAATTTTGGAGCGGTGTATTTCGGTTTTCAGTTATTTGATGTAACTGTCAATGTATCAGCATGTAGATTGCGAGTAAGCACGCGTCGGTGATACTTTTTCAAAATCATATTTGTTGTAGAAAAAAAAATTAATCATTCAATGATGAAAATGATGACGATTTGATTATTGTTCGTGTTTCCCGTATCACCTCAAAGTGTGTCAATAAATGTCAATTAATTTATTAATACAAAATTTGCTGCATGTTTTTATTATTATTATTTATTCAGACTAAGGCCGAAGTGGCCTGTGCGGTATATAAGAGTCTTCTCCATTCGGCTCGGTCCATGGCTACACGTCGCCAACCACGCAGTCTACGGAGGGTCCGCAAGTCATCTTCCACCTGATCGATCCACCTTGCCCGCTGCGCACCTCGCCTTCTTGTGCCCGTCGGATCGTTGTCGAGAACCATTTTCACCGGGTTACTGTCCGACATTCTGGCTAGGTGCCCGGCCCATCGCAGTCGTCCGATTTTCGCGGTGTGAACGATGGATGGTTCTCCCAACAGCTGATGCAACTCGTGGTTCATTCGCCTCCTCCACGTACCGTCCGCCATCTGCACCCCACCATAGATGGTACGCAGCACTTTCCTTTCGAAAACTCCAAGTGCGCGTTGGTCCTCCACGAGCATCGTCCAGGTCTCGTGTCCGTAGAGGACTACCGGTCTAATTAGCGTTTTGTAGATTGTCAGTTTGGTACGGCGGCGAACTCTATTCGATCGGAGCGTCTTGCGGAGTCCAAAGTACGTACGATTTCCAGCCACTATGCGTCTCCGAATTTCTCTGCTGGTGTCATTTTCGGCAGTCACCAGTGAGCCCAAGTACACAAATTCTTCTTCCACCTCGATTTCGTCACCACCGATGCAAACTCGCGGTGGGTGGCTCACATTGTCTTCTCTTGAACCTCTGCCTATCATGTACTTCGTCTTCGACGTGTTGATGACTAGTCCGATCCGCTTAGCTTCCCTCTTCATTCTGATGTAGGCTTCCTCCATCTTCTCAAAGTTACGTGCCATAATATCTATGTCGTCGGCGAAACCAAATAGCTGGACGGACTTATTGAAAATTGTACCACTCGTGTTAATCCCTGCTCTTCGTATTACCCCTTCCAAAGCGATGTTGAATAGCAAACACGAAATACCATCACCTTGCCGTAACCCTCTGCGGGTTTCGAAGGGACTCGAGAATGCCCCTGAAACTCGAACTACGCACATCACCCGATCCATCGTCGCTTTGATCAATCGTGTCAGTTTATCCGGAAAACCGTGTTCGTGCATTAGCTGCCATAGCTGGTCCCGATCGATTGTATCATTTGCGGCTTTGAAGTCGATGAATAGATAATGTCGACGTTGTATTCGCGGCATTTCTGCAGTACTTGGCGAATGGCGAACACCTGGTCCGTGGTGGAGCGTTCGCTCATAAAACCCGCCTGGTACTGCCCCACGAACTCCCTTGCAGTTGGTGCTAGTCGACGGCATAAAATTTGGGAGAGTACCTTGTAGGCGGCGTTCAGCAATGTGATTGCGCGGTAGTTGCTACAATCCAGCTTATCGCCCTTTTGTAGATGGGACACACGACACCTTCCATCCACTCCTGCGGCAAAACTTCCTCCTCCCAAATCTTGGTAATGACCCAGTGCAGCGCTCTAGCCAGTGCCTCACCACCGTGTTTAAATAGCTCTCCTGGTAGTTGGTCAACCCCAGGGGCTTTGTTGTTCTTCAGCCGGCCAATCTCCTCCTGGATTTCCTGGAGATCCGGAGCCGGTAGAATTATGTCCTGCGCGCGTTCTCCCAGGTCCATCACCATACCGCCATCTTCGTCTGCCACATCGCCATTCAGGTGCTCTTCGTAGTGCTGCCGCCACCTTTGGATCACCTCACGCTCGTTCGTAAGAAGGTTCCCGTTTATGTCCTTACACATATCAGGCTGTGGCACGTGGCCCTTACGTGAACGGTTTAACTTCTCATAGAACTTTCGTGTGTTATTAGCGCGGTACAGTTGCTCCGTTTCTTCACGGTCTCGATCTTCCTGCTGGCGCTTTTTCCTCCGGAAAATCGAGTTTTGTCTGTTCCGCGCCTGTTTATATCGTGCCTCATTCGCCCTCGTGCGGTGTTGCAGCAATCTCGCCCATGCTGCATTCTTCTCTTCCACTAACTGCTCACATTCGCCGTCATACCAGTCGTTTCTCTGATCCGGAGCACCGTGCCCAATGCAGCGGTTGCGGTGCTAACAATGGCGGATCGAATATCTCTCCAGCCATCTTCAAGAGACGCTGCGCCTAGCTGCTCTTCCGTTGGAAGTGCCACTTCCAGCTGCTGCGCGTATTCTTGGGCTAGTCTACCGTCTTGTATCCGCCCAATGTTAAGCCGCGGCGTCCGACTTCGACGCGTGTTGTACACCGTCGAGAGTTTTGAGCGCAGGCATACTGCAACGAGGTAGTGGTCGGATTCAATATTCGCACTGCGGTAAAAGCGTACGTTCGTGATGTCGGAGAAGAATTTATCGTCGATTAGAACGTGATCGATTTGGTTTTCCGTTTCTTGGTTACGTGATCTCCATGTGGCCTTGTGGATTGTTTTTTTTGCGGGGAAAAAAAGTGCTTCGGACTACCATTCCGCGGGAGGCTGCAAAGTTTGTGGATCGTAGGCTGTAGTCATTCGATACGGTATGCAGACTACCCGGTTAGATGACCAGTCTATACATTTCCTCCCTTCCTACCTGTGCGTTCATGTCGCCGATGACGATTTTGACGTCCCGCAGTGGGCATCCATCGTATGTCTGCTCCAGCTGTGCGTAGAACGCTTCTTTTTCGTCGTCGGGTCTCCCTTTGTGTGGGCAGTGCACGTTGATGATGCTATAGTTGAAGAAACGGCCTTTAATCCTCAGCTTGCACATCCTTGCGTTGATTGGCTGCCACCCAATCACGCGTTGGCGCATCTTACCCAGCACTATGAAGCCGGTTCCCAGCTCGTTGGTGGTGCCACAGCTTTGGTAGAAGGTAGTCGCTCGATGCCTGCTTTTCCACACTTTCTGTCCTGTCCAGCAAATCTCCTGCAGCGCCACGACGTCGAAGTTTCGGGGATGTAATTCATCGTAGATCATCCTGGCGCAACCTGCGAAACCTAGCGACTTGCAATTCCATGTTCCAAGCTTTCAATCGTGATCCTGTATTCGTCGCCTAGGTCTTTGCCGATTATATCGAGTCGCATTATCTCTTATATTGTTCGTAATGATTGGTTTTCTAGGCGGCTTATTGGGCCTGCGCAAACCTCCTGTCTCGTCGGAGGGCCGTCGTGTCAGGGCTGTTTAGCGTCCCACCTAACACCAGGACTTGGGCTTGTGCGCTTTGAGCGGCACACGGTCGCTTTGGTGGGGCCTACTTGCGGATACATGCAGCTTTTTATAGAGGTTTAACAGGGCCCACTGTCAAACCCCACCACATCCTAGGCAAGCCCCACAACTCGCAGATGGCCTGGGGAGGGATCGTCAAGCCCTTGGACATAGTCCCTGCTGCATGTTTACAAGTCTTATTTAATAATTCTCTTGAATTTTCTACAAACTGGTACCAGCTATGGGAAAACTCACTCACTCACACGAACCACACCAATTTTAAATCCCTATCCATCAGCGAACACGCGATTGCAAAACGAATGCTACTCAACCCAACAGCGAACCAACAAACGATTCATACCTACTGAGTGCCCCCCAGCAGGGAGAAGTGAAACCAAAAATAGTACGAAAAGAAGTCGAGAGATGAGAGTGAACCGATGTGTAGTGAGTGCAGCAGAAAACACTGAGTTGGACTTAAAAGATTGATTCAATTTAGACTCAATGATTCATTTTGCGGCCTGATTCTTTCTGCCGAATCCTCACTCACCACTCAATTGCGATTCCATTCGTTTACGAACCAAATGTAAACAAATACTCGGCTATGCATCATTTGCTATTTGTGGGAAAGATTCGGTGATGAATTTTGTCGGTTTGTTTTCAGGCATGATTCGTTACTAACTGAAGCCAAACGGCAGACAATCGAATTTGAAAATTTTGGAAGGGCTCGTGTACAGTTGCCTAATTTGCGATTGTGTGTAGATGTGATTGAAAGATTAGCGCTAAATGAACCGATTTTTCCCATACCTGACTGGTACACACATTGACCTTTTTTTGTCTTTATTAAAGAGATTTTCAGCCCTAGGCTGGCTCATCTGGGCTACGAAATGGTGAGTTGACATCCGGAAAGGGGCGCCTAACATAGCTCTGGTCCTCACAAGTTCCAATATTCACGCTTGCACGGGTCTTCCGATGACAATTGACCGCCAACTAAGGGTTGCGTACTTAGCTGGTAGTGTAGCCTGGGCACTGTTGCCCTTCTGACATCAGCTAGAGTGAAAGGATGCGTCCTGTGGGGTCTGCCTAGGATGTGGTGGGGTTCGTCAGTGGGCTCTGTTGAACTTCTATAAAAAGCTACATGTGTCCCCAAGCAGGCCCTATCAAAGCGACCGTGTGCCGCTCAAAGCGCACTAGGCTAGTCCTGGTGTTGGGTGGGACTTTAAACAAATTTGACCCGACTGATCGAGCGTCTGTTCACCAAGGAGGTGCGGCTCCAACAGCGTCTGTTCTGGCATCCAGCGGCTGAGTATGAAATGCTATTCCCCGGAAGCTATACCTAAGATGGTAGCCCAATCCCGGTGGATAGGGAACCTTGGGCCAACAACCTACTGTTCCAGAAACATCAATTTGTTCGAGAATCCGATAATGAAAGAATACGGACTGATTTTACGGCGACGACTCATAGTGCGAAACAACGGACACGAATAGGAACATGGAACCTTTTAACCGTAGCCCAGCAGGGTAAATTGGCACAACTTGCCAATGAGGCAAGCCGCATGAAACTAGAGATCCTGGGACTGAGTGAAGTCCGATGGCCAAACTTTGGAGAACACAGAACGCCTTTGGTACAAGTTCTGCTATACTCTGGTTTACGAGGTGAACACGCTCCCCGGCATCGCGGAGTTGGCTTCCTACTAAGCGCTCAGGCACACTCTGCGCTTATGAAGTGGTATCAGGTATCAGAACGTCGGCTCCAGGGGCACGTTCACCTCAATTCGGGAGATTTGTGCCATCGCCTTCACAGCCTTTCTCATCACGCACCTGACGGAAAAGGAAGTGAACAAAAAGGAAAGGAATATGGATGGGAGAAAAATGGGAAGTTGAGGAAAGGTACCCTTGAAGAGGGCATACAACGTATACAACACGTACAAAAGCTCATAGCTCCTTACCACAACGGGTTATGAACAACAGAATGCTTTGAAGGTTCAGGTTTCTGTAGTCAATTTCACTTAGTAAGTGTTTACCAAACATTTGGAAACGCAGTTGCGCATAAACTGGGCAGTTACATATCAGATGATAAGAAGTTCCATAATAGGATTCACAACCATCACAGACAAAGGATTCAACACGTTGAATATTTGCCATGTGATAGTTGAGTCGGCAGTGACCTGTCAAGGCCTTGACTAAGACACTGCAATTCTGTTTAGACAGATTAGCTAAATAGTTAGCTACTACCGGAGATGGCTCTCGGATATACAATTTTGTTTGTCGACATGAATCCAAACTACTCCAATACCGTTTGTGCTGAGTGGAAGCCCAAGAGCTAATCAAACGCTTCACCCAACACTTAGATATTGGAATAGCTGGCTCAGGACCAAAAAGTCTTGTGATGCTCCAGTGCGAGCTAACTCATCAGCCAATTCGTTTCCAGCTATGGACGAATGGCCAGGTACCCATATAAGGTGCAATGTATTAACTGAATTCAGTTCCTCTATTTGAGTTCGACATGCGATTACTAACTTCGACCTTGAGTTGGCCGAAGCAAGGGCTCTGATAGCTGCTTGGCTATCTGAACAGAAGTATATTACTTTGCCCATTATGTGTTTCTGCAGTGCGGATTGCACTCCACACATAATGGCAAATATTTCCGCTTGAAAGGCAGTGCAGTGTCTACCCAGTGAGTGTGACTGTTCCAATCTTAGCTCACGCGAGTAGACACCTGCACCCGCTCTACCTTCGAAGAGGGAGCCGTCAGTATAACAAACAATGCTGTCCGACATACTTCTCTCCCAATAGCCAGATGTCCACTCATCCCGCGAGGGGAATTGTGTCGAAAATGTCCTATAAGGAAAACTACTAGCGAGTGTGAGATCACTTGGAGCAATGACTGTTCTGTCCCAATCAACCATGAGTTGTAACAACGAAGTGTGTGTAGAACTGCGGTTTACAGGATTCTCTTCCAAGAAACCGAGAACCCATAATCGGTAAGTACAAGAAAGTGCTTCTTGTTTGAGATGTATGTGTAGTGGGACAACGTCGAGAAGAATCTCGAGAGCAGCCGTGGGAGTCGAAGAAAACGCACCAGTCATTGCCATTAGGCACATTCTTTGAAGATGGCCTAATTTAGACTGAATTGTCCTCACTTCCCCCTTTTGCCACCACACAAGACATCCATAAGCCAAAATTGATCGTACAACTGTTATGTAAATTCATTCAATATATTTAGGATTAAGACCACAAGTTTTACTGAAGGTTCGTCGACATTGGCACACGCTTTTTTGATCCTGAACTCAATGTTAGGAGTCCAGGAGAGCTTGGAATCAAGAATTAGTCCCACATACTTTACCTGATCCGTTACATTGATTTCAGAGTCAAAAAGATGTAATGGGCGAATACCGTTACGGTTACGTTTTTCCGTGAAAAGAACAATAGATGTTTTATTCGGATTAACCGAAAGGCCATATTGGCGACACCAACTTTCGACTGCCTGAAGAGCGTTTTGCATCAGGTCGAATAAAGTAGTAATACACAAACCGACTATCAATATTAGATAGTCGTCAGCAAATCCATAGGTAGGAAAACCGCCATTATTGAGTAATCTCAATAGCGTATCTGCAACGAGGTTCCACAAAAGTGGAGATAATACTCCCCTTAGGGCAGCCACAGACACTTAATTTCCTAATCGCTGCTTGACGTAATGTCGAGTAGAGATGTCGGTTTTTAAGCATCTGGTGAATCCATTTGGTAATTATATTAGGTAGCCCATGACATCGTGCGGCTTCCAATATTGCATCGAAAGACACGTTGTCAAAAGCACCCTCAATATCTAAGAACGCACCCAAGCATGATTGCTTTTGAGCAAATGCTTTTTCGATGTCGTAGACAACCTTGTGTAGAAGAGTCACGGTGGACTTTCCAGATTGGTAAGCATGTTGATTAATATGAAGAGGCATGTTTGCCAAACAGTCATCACGAATGTGATGATCGATAATACGTTCTAAGCATTTCAGAAGAAATGAGGTCAGACTGATGGGTCTAAAACTCTTTGCTTCTTCATACGAAGCACGTCCTCCTTTTGGGATAAACTTTACAGTGACATCCCGCCAGGATATGGGAATATACCCAGTAGCAAAACTGCATACTAAAAGTTTTTTCAAAACATGTTTGATATGCTCAAAACCCTTCTGAAGAAGAACGGGATAGATCCCATCTTCCCCTGGAGATTTGTAAGGAGCAAAACTATTAAGAGCCCATTGAATCGATTCAGTAGTTATGATTCTACGAGCCTGAGCCCAAGACCCATAACTACATGAAAAGACATCAGGAACATCCGAAGATGCAATATCTACACATCCAGGGAAGTGTGTATCAAATAAGTGCTCTAACGCTTCTTCGTCAGAAGAAGTGTAGTCGCCATTTGGCTTGCGAATTTCGCCAACTTGGAAATCCTTGGATCTCGCAAGAATTTTTTTCAATCGAGTGGCTTCACTCAAATTGGAAACATTTGCACAAAGGTTTTTCCAGCCGAATCGTTCAGCAGATCGTAGAGCCTTCTTGTAAGCTTTGCGAGCCAACTTGAAAGAATCCGTCCCTGCTGAATGGCGTCTGTTCCAACTCCTTCTACACTGCTTCCTGAGCTTAGCCAAATCGGAATTCCACCACGGGGTTCCTCTTGAGGTTTTCACAGGGCAAGCTTCTTCGAAAGCTTCCACGATATGCAACGTTGTAGTATCAACGGCATCATCCAAGTCGGTAGGAGTTTCAATGGATGGTAGATATCCATGAAATTTTGTCGAGAGCAACTCTGTATAGAGATCCCAGTTGGTTGAACGGGGATTTCTAAAACGCAAAGTCTGCGAAGAAACATTCAACTGATCAAAATAGATGTAGCGATGGTCAGATATGGATTCCTCATCTGACACATGCCAATTCGTCAACTCGTGACTGATTCGATTGGAGCAGAGAGTTATGTCTAATACTTCTGCTCTATTAGATACCATAAAGGTTGGGCGATTGCCTATGTTAAGTAAACCAAGTTCGGTACTACTTAAGTATTCCATCAAGCTGGAGCCTCTCAGATTGATATCCGAGCTACCCCAGATGATGTGATGAGCATTAGCATCACTACCGACAATTAGCGGAAGGCCTTTTGACGTGCAATAACTGACCACTTGTTTGAAAGCATCCGTAGGGGATGGTTCATCATGTGGTAAATAAACCGAACAATAGACGTATTTCCTGACGGGGGATCCACCAGTTGCATCAATTGTGACAGCACATACATCTCTGGTTGTTAGTTCAGAGATAAGTGTAGCAACGATAGCGTTGTTAACAAGTACACATGCACGCGGCATTGATCGAGAGTTTGCCATTTCATTACTGAAAGCAGCAAAAACCGGGTTCACTAGGTTACCTAGGTAAAAGCTACCCTTGCGAAAATAGGGTTCCTGCACCAAAGCCACTTGGGATTTGCCATTTTGCATAAGTCTACAAAGATTAATCGTTGCTGTTCTTTTGTGCTGAAGATTGATTTGAGCTATCCTAACTGTAGCCATTGTGAATTACGATAATACACTCCACAACTTCAACATTTATGTGAACAGCAACGATGAAACCAAGTCGGTATCGTATCAAGAACGTCAAAGACGAAACACAGAGTACACTGTGAAAAACGCATATAGCGAATCCATATAGGTGACAATTAGATGAAAAACTAAACAAAAACATACTCATAATCCCACCCTTATTTAACCTCAAGTTGAGATTGAATAAGAGTAGCCGATTATTCCGGAGAAGCAAAAGTCAACTACGCCATAGCTCCGGTTAGCGCAATAAGGGCTCAATACTGTGAAGGGTGCCCTGGTGCTTCACAGGCTCCGTTAGCGGTTAGGTTCTTTTTAGACCCCCCTAACCATTCATTCATAGGCACGGTAAGCATAAAGCCGCATCACACCAAGAATTAGGGGTCACCTGTATGGTGGGCTTTTACCACTGGAACAGGCAATCCGTAGCGTTATTCTTAGCCAGACAACCGGCTGCCGACACCACACGGCTATCTAGGCTGTTCGTGGGGAGAAGTTGACATTGACTTTACGTCAACTCTCAATGTGGCCGAACAGCCCACTGTTGGGCACTGTTGCCCTTCTGACATCAGCTAGAGTGAAAGGATGCGTCCTGTGGGGTCTGCCTAGGATGTGGTGGGGTTCGTCAGTGGGCTCTGTTGAACTTCTATAAAAAGCTACATGTGTCCCCAAGCAGGCCCTATCAAAGCGACCGTGTGCCGCTCAAAGCGCACTAGGCTAGTCTTGGTGTTGGGTGGGACTTTAAACAAATTTGACCCGACTGATCTGTTCACCAAAGAGGTGCGGCTCCAACAGTGTCTGTTCTGGCAACTAGCGGCTGAGTATGAAATGCTATTCCCCGGAAGCTATACCTAAGATGGTAGCCCAATCCCGGTGGATAGGGAACCTTGGGCCAACAACCTACTGTTCCAGAAACATCAATTTGTTCGAGAATCCGATAATGAAAGAATACGGACTGATTTTACGGCGACGACTCTTAACGCGAAACAACGGACACGAATAGGAACATGGAACCTTTTAACCGTAGCCCAGCAGGGTAAATTGGCACAACTTGCCAATGAGGCAAGCCGCATGAAACTAGAGATCCTGGGACTGAGTGAAGTCCGATGGCCAAACTTTGGAGAACACAGAACGCCTTTGGTACAAGTTCTGCTATACTCTGGTTTACGAGGTGAACACGCTCCCCGGCATCGCGGAGTTGGCTTCCTACTAAGCGCTCAGGCACACTCTGCGCTTATGAAGTGGGAACCTATAAGTGAAAGGATAATCGTTGCCAGATTTAGAACACGGTAGACCTGTGCGCCGCCGCGCCACGCCGCCGCCGCCGACACTTATTGACGTACGCCGAGGCCGGTCAAGGTGTCGGCGGCGCGCCATACGCCGGTTGGCTCCACGCCGCCGAATTTCGTATTTCACGCCGATGATTGGCCAACACAAAGGCAACCTTCCGAACCAAGGCCACCTATTAGACTTTAAATAAATTGCTATTATAACTTTAGCAGATTTGTTTGCTTTTATATTTGTCACTGCATCGGTGTGTTAAATGCTAGGTCATCCAAGAACTTCTTGGTTACAGACCTACAAGTTAACGAGCGTAGCGATATACTTCTAATATCATATGCAACTTCAATGAAATTCTGGTCGCATTGGGTGGTTCATCATCTTCTTAAAGGTTTAAATGTTACATTTCTTAATTGGTTTAGTGCTTTTGCACACGGCTACAAGTCAACAATATAATAAATGTTTGATTTGAATTCCCAGTCTGGTACGATTTTTTTAACTTCCCTGGACATGGAGTATCATTGTCATATCATTGAGGCTAACTCATAATATGCGAATGCAAAAATGGTAACTTGGCTCCTTGAGTTGAAGCACGATGGAGCACGTGACCCATTAAATTGAACCTTTCCTTCACTCCTCCTTGTACTTCAATTGCCAGAATTGTTCTGAAAAAAAAAAAATGATTTCGATTTATTTTGATAAACAATTTCCCAAGAAATTTCTTGGTTGCAATGAAATAATTTCCGAAGGAAGTCCAGGAGGTAGTTCTGAAGGAATGCATGTAGAAAATTCTTGAGTCGTGAGGAATTTTATCTCTCTCTAGGATTTATCTCTGTAGTAATTTCTGGAGGATTTTCTGAAGGAACGCCTGGCGAAAATTCCAAAGGAATTCTTGGAGGAATGCCCAAAGAAAGTCTTTAACAAATTTAAGAATGTCCTTTGGTTCCTTTGGAAATTGCTCTAGGAATTCGTACGGAGATATCTTAACAGAGTGTAAAATAATCGAAAATTTTTAGTGAAGACCATTTTTCTTCATTTGTCAGTTCACTTCCGACACATTCATAGTCGGCTCTGGACAGTCAATATTCAGTTGAATATTAGTCATTGAATATTTATGCACATTTTACAAATTGATAAATTATCTGAAATCTGAACACGTTTCAAATGAGTAAAGTGATTTATCACACAGGACTGAATCCGATTTTCATTCGCGAGGCACTTTCAGTGGTAAACATCAACATAAACAATGCTAATTAGGTTTTTTTCTGCACATAGTAAACACATTCAGTGACAGCCGAATGAATGAGTTCGTGGAGAAGTCGTCTGACTATGTCGTTCTATGTTTTGAATATTCATGCGATGTTTGTCAAAATTCGGACCGAAGTTGCTTCATGAAGATGAATATTTTAAGCTCTGATCTGAAAATACGTCCTAGAATTTTAAAAGGAAATGGCGGAGAAAATTCCGAAGGAACTACTAAATGAATTTCCGAGGGAATAGAATGTCTTACGGAAAAACGTAAAAATTTCCAGAGAAATTGTCAAAAGAACTTCCGAGGGAATTTTGTAGATATTTTTAAAAGTATGTATGTATGTATGTAGTTATGCACCATCCTGGCTTGAGTCTTGCTCTGCATACGGCTCTACCCAATAGTTTTCATTCATTTATTTAGTCTAAATCTAAACAGATAACACTGAATCAACAATTTGACGCCAGAATCCACGGCTCTCCATCCTCGAATGCGCCCCACGCTCGCCAAGTCGTTTTGCACCTGGTCTGCCCATCTCGCTCGCTGCGCTCCACGCCGTCTCGTACCAGCCGGATCGGAGCGAACACCATCTTTGCAGGTTTGCTGTCCGGCATTCTTGCAACATGTCCTGCCCATCGTACCCTTCCGGCTTTAGCTACCCAATAGTACAGTCAAATTTAATTACCATTCTGATTTCAATGCACTGCTGTATGAAGGCCAAAACATGGAAGTGGCGGACCCGTAAGCAGAGACGCAAAGCCCGCGGGATAGAGAGAATATCTAGAGATGTCGCAAATTAATCGATTACTCCGATTAGTTGATTCATCGTTTGGTAAAATCTCAAACTCTCAAATCTCATCCACGATTCAAATCAAGCACGAGGCAAACCATACCCGACTCATGGCTCAGAGAATCGTCCACGATTCGACTCGCGATTTGCATCATTGCGTGATTTTTGCGTGTTCTTCTTTGTAAAATTCATCGGAATATTTTTCTGTGCTTAAAACATTGGATAATAAATTCATACACAAACATAAAATACGCTTCGATTGGGTTTTGACACTTTTCAGAGCAAAATCATTTTTCGGCGAATGAGCGAAACGATGCGATTCTGCGTGAAAAACTCATGCGCGATGCTCTCCATGCAGAATCGCAAGCGAATCAGCTCGCGCATGAGGCTTCGGTGAGTGAGATTTGAGCATGATTCTATCAACAATGAATCGATTATTACCCAACCATCAATCGATTTAATAATCGAGAGGAATAGAGAGTAATCGATTATTTACTAATTGATAATTCAGGATTTTCCGACATCATAAGGATGTTGCAAATTAATTGATTACTTTGATTAATCGTTGTGATAATCGATTAATTTTGAATCGATTACTATTCAACGATTAATCGATTCAATAATCGACAAGAATCGAGAGTAATCGATTAATTACTAATCGATTAATCGGGATTTTACAACATCTCTAAGAATATCCTTTCAACAGTGTAATCCGACAGACTAATAGATTCGCGATCTTTTTTTAGCTTTCCGAGGAATGGTTTCTTTGAAGAAGGGCACGTCAAATCCATTACAACTGTGGGGAATTGTACCCATCTACATGGGCAGAAATTTTTAAAAGTATTCCAAAAAGTATTTCAGAATGAATTTATGGTGGAAATGTCAGAATTAATTTTAGAAGAATTTTTGAAGGATTTTCCAGAAGAATTCCTTAAAAAAAATCTAAGATCCTAAAAAGATCCGAAGTAATTCCTGAGGGAAATTTCAATTCAATTTGGTTTCATTTGTGGAGGTTTTCTAATGAATTCCTGAAGAAATTCCCGATCTTCCGAATTCTTGACGAAATTTTTGAAGGTATATAAGAATGAGTTTCTTGATGACTTAACGAATCAATTTCTGAATATACATTTTCGAAGGAACTTCTGCAGTAGATTCCGAAGGAATTTTTTATATCCGCAATCTCGATATTTTTGGAGTTTTTCTTGTCTTGACTCAAGAATCAAATCTGAGTTCATTTTACTACTGTCAGGATTTTCGAAGAAATTCCTGGAAAATATAAGAGTTTCTATATAAATTCCAATAGCTTTTTTTTCTGAACGCTTAATGAAAATTCCTTCATAAGTTCCTTTCAGAATTCCTTCTGATGTTTCTTCAGAAATTCATTTAAAAATTCTGTTCGAAAATCTTTTTAGGTTGTCATTGGGTTATTCCTTCAAGAATTGAGTCGAAAATTCCCCCGAAAATTTCTCCGAAAATCTCTTTAGAAAAGCCACCAGGAATTAATTTGGACATTCCTTTAGTAAACCCTCCAGGAAGTCCTTAGGAAATTCCTTCAATTTTATTTTTTACTGGAATTTACAAACGAAATTTTCGAAGATTTCCCAAAAGAATTTCTGTAGAGATTTTAAAAGAATTCCTGGAGAAAGTTTGAAATAAATTTCAGAGGGAAATTTCGAAAGAATACCAAAAATATCTTCCTAGGGTTTCCGAAGAAGTTCTTTGAGGAATTACTGGAAGAATTTCTATTAGAAATTCTTAAAAGAAATTCCTGAAGGAATTTAAAAAAAAATCCTTAATCAAATTCAGATAGTGTTCTCCTAAAGGCATTTCCGAATATATTCCTTGGAGGAAGTTCTGAAGGAATTCAATAGGGAAATTGTAAATTAGTTCTTAGAATTCATTTTTCGAATTTTCTGACGAATATCTTGAGTAATTTCCAAACGAATTTCGGGATTTATATCCGAAATGCTTTTCAATGAACTAATGTGCTGTGATGCGGCAATGTCCTAGTGGAGGATTATTATGAACTTTTGCTGTGGAGATGCAAGCTATAGCTATTAGGATGTTCCCCCCATCAGTCTGACTGTAGCTAGCAATTGTACAAAAAACCCTAAAATGAAAAGCATGCCTTGCCGCATGACATTTTTTTTCTCAGCAAAAAAATCTTCACGCCGATTCACGCCGCCTCCGCCGCCGCCGAACATTGTTTACGGCGTGACGCCGCCGACGCCGCCGCCGCCGGTGTAAAAATGGCCTTACGCCGCCGTCGCTCACAAATACTTCGGCGCACAGGTCTAGTCCGAAACCTTATTATAATACAATGTTATGCGCCAACCGATGCTGCCTATATGCAAGACAAAGAGAACTTCTACAGTCAACTCAATGCCGTCGTAGATAGAATTCCGAAGGGTGATATCAAGATCTGTTTGGGCGACTTCAATGCGAAGATCGGATCTGACAACTCGAACCATGAACGCATTATGGGACGCCATGGTCTCGGAGAAATGAGCGAAAACGGAGAGCTGTTCGCAGAATTTTGTGGTAATAACGACATGGTGATCGGGGGATCGCTCTTCCCTCATCGACCGGTCCACAAGGTCACGTGGGTTTCCCGTAACGGCTTTACAGAAAATCAAATAGACCACATCTACATCAGCCGAAAATGGAAACGGAGCCTTCTTGATGTACGGAATAAACGTAGTGCCGAAATCGCGTCTGATCATCACCTCCTCATCGGCGAAATACGCCTGCGCATTGCGTGGATTCGTCGACAGGAGGAAAGAGTTGGACGACGATTCAACACACGCCGACTGGAAGATGCCACGGTGAAACGGTCCTTCGTTGAAGAACTGGAGACGCGTGCTGCAGATATTACGGAAGGTGGCAGCGTGGAAGACCAATGGACCGCCATCAAGAATGCCTTTATCGCCACCAGCGAAAACAATCTGGGCGAACTGCGCACCCAGAGAAAATAATGGATCACCGATGAGACCTGGAGGAAGATAGAGAAGCGAAGAGAAGCCAAAGCCGCGATAGAGCGATCGAAAACCAGAGGAGCCAAAGTCTTAGCCTGTCAACGATAAGCGGCTCTTGAGAAGGAAGTAAAACGCTCATGTCGACGGGACAAGCAAGCGTGGGTAAACTCTCTGGCCGACGAAGGAGAGAGAGCCGCCGCAACCGCCTCTACGATATCTCACGGCGCTTAAGCGGGGTGAAGATCAATGCAATGATGCCTGTGAAAGACGCGAATGATCAGTTATTGACCGACCCAACTGACCGCACCACCTCGGCATGATCTGCCTAGGATCCGACGTATAACACGCGTCAATACCGAAGCTCCATCACTGCTAGAGATTAAAACAGCCATCCAAAGCATGAAATCGAATAAAGCCCCAGGGGTCGATCGCATATCAGCCGAGATGCTCAAAGCTGACCCCATCCCGACCAGTAGATAGTAACAGATTTATATCAGGCCTTGTTATTCTGTTACAGCAGTTTTTTATAACAGCGGTTGTTATAAAACATGTACCATTAGTAGTTAAAATAACAAAAATTGTAACAAAATCTACTCTAGTTTTAACAAAAATATTACTGAATATGTTATTTTTTGAACAAAATTATAACTCGTTGTGTTACATAAAAAGGGGTGAAAATAGCTTATACTATAACAAATTATGTTCTTGAAAAGATTATGATTATCCATAATGTAGGCAATTAACTTTGTCCAGCTGTTTCTACTTTGAATATAAGTTCAAGTTACACTGTAGGTGGTACCTTCGTTTTTTTCCAATTGCTAACTTCCAAAAATGTAGGCAATTTTTTTTTCGCTAGAAATAAACATAACACATTATGTTATAATCATGTTATGACGATCATGAAATTTTCTTTCCTCCATCTTTGGCAAAGAATTTATAACAAAATTATTGCAAGTTTTGTTATTTGTAACACATATTGATATAATTGTGATAAAATTTTGTTATGACTAACTGGTCGGGATTACATTCGCTCAACTACTGCATCGTTTATTTCGTAATATCTGGGACATCGCAATTTTCCCGGTCGACTGGATGCAAGGTATCTTAGTGAAGGTGCCCAAAAAGGGTGACCTGACTGTATGCGATAACTGTCGAGGCATTATGTTGCTATGTACCGTTCCCAAAGTTCTATGCAAAATTATCCTAGTCCGGATTCAGGAGAAGATCGATGCGACTCTCCGGCGGCAGCAGGCCGGATTCCGTGCCGGAAGATCCTGTGTGGACCATATGGTCACGCTCCGCATCATTCTGGAGCAGGTAAACGAATTCCAAGAGTCTCTTTACTTGGTATTCATTGACTACGAAAAAGCTTTCGACCGTCTCAATTACGAGAATATGTGGGGCGCCCTGAGACGCAATGGTGTTCCTGAGAAAATCATCGGCCTCATCGAAGCACAGTACGAGGCCTTTTCGTGTAGAGTGCTGCACAATGGGGTCCTGTCCGACCCTATCCGGGTCGTAGCTGGTGTGAGGCAAGGATGTATTCTATCACCGTTACTGTTCCTCATCGTAATCGACGAGATTCTGGTAGATGCGATTGACCGTGAACCAAACCGAGCACCTAAACGAATTCGAATTGGCTGATGACGTTGCACTCCTCGCGCAACGGCGCTCTGATATGCAGAGCAAGCTCAACGACCTTGCCGAGCGCTCCTCTTCGGCAGGTTTAGTCATCAACGTCAACAAAACCAACTCCTGCTCCAGTTTCACAGTCAACAAAACCAACTCCAACTCCAGTTTCACAGTAGCCGGGCAACCCGTGGAGAATGTTGAAATCTTCCAATATCTTGGTAGCCAAATGGCGTCAGTTGGCGGTACCAAGATCGACATAGGCGCACGGATCACGAAAGCAAGGACTGCCTTTGCGAGTTTAAGAAATATCTGGAAAACAGGCAGATAAGTGAACGCACCAAAAAACGAATTTTCAAATCTAACGTGAAACCTGTGCTGTTATACGCTAGCGAAACATGGTGTGTATCAGTGGAGAACACGCAAACCTAAAATCTTCAAATATTACTTGGGTGGTGACGTTGGAGGTTATGAATTCAATTTCTTTGGGATTAAAAACTAATATTTTCTCAATATCTCTACCAAGATTGAGCACAATTTTCAATACTTTTTTTTTCCAAAATGTGAGTAATGTAGTTAGAATGATTTCGTCATGCTGAATGTTTATATCTATGTATAAAAACTAATTATGTTTCACTTGATATTCTGACCCCGATCGAGGGACAACCCTAGGTAATACAATTAGAGAAGGTGAACCATAAAGTGAAAACCTAACATGAAACAATAAGAAAACATTTGTCCCAGGCTGATTTATTGTATGATAAATATGTTCAAATTAATTTTAATTTACCTAAGCATCCTCCCAAGATTATCATCGTTACCGTATTTCTATAGTCCTCAAAACAGCACTTTAA
The DNA here is from genome assembly GCF_024139115.2 of Armigeres subalbatus. NCBI lineage: Eukaryota > Metazoa > Arthropoda > Insecta > Diptera > Culicidae > Armigeres > Armigeres subalbatus. The sequence continues at coordinate 409,410,827 of NC_085140.1, read as the reverse complement.
TACTCCTCTGAATATTGGGTACTTGAAAGTTGTATGTACGGCATGTATTGAAGCCTAAAGTTTGGTCTGCACAGCTCGGTCTCATAGTTATGAATGATGCGGTGTGGTTGAATGGTGAGCAAGTCTCGCTTGGGTGCACTTTGCACTACACTACTACTTCAGGTATAGGTGGTAGGTGGTTTGTGAAAAGCATCGTCTCTAGAGGAACGTTCTATTCTTCACTTTGTGCTTCGAGCACTGCCATGGCACAACGGCTCTCCACGTGCTGTTAATGAGAAATCGTGGCGAGTTCCAAGTAGGTACCAACCGAGAAGATGAAGAACAGTGTGCTCGTGCGTGTCGGTGGTTTACTTCAGTATTGATGTATCGCTCTATTCAGATGAGGAAGTGAATGAGATTTTCATTTAGCGTTTATTGAATGGGAATATAATGAACAAATTTAACGATCGAGCCGCGTGGAAAGCAGGGACTGGGTACGGCAAACAGCTACCAACCATGGAAATCGTGACATCATCGTGGAAAAATCCACTTTGAACAAGGAATCAGTCAGGCAAATTGAGAACATCTTCTTCTAGCACATACCAGATCCATCCTCAATTCCAAAGTTGATTCGGTGGATCTGTTTGCTTTTGCATGCAATAATAAACATGTTCAAATCGCATCGATCGGTAATTGTTATCTCCAGCTGGGAAGTTATTTATTTGAACGAAAACGAAACGATCCATATCGCACCATCAATCGATTTTCTTTCGTGTGGGGTGTGAGCAATCAAGCTAAAATTGCCATTCGAATTTGTGATGGATTTGCTTATTTTACGTTTAGCTGAGCGGCACTTGAATCATTTTTCGTTTGAAAGAAGCTGAAGTCTGTTGAGATCCAATTATGATCCAACTCCAGGAGTATTCTATTTACATGCGTTCTGTAGATGTTATTACACAAATGAATACCATTACTTTCATCTTCACGTATTTTCATTTTTTTTTAGCTTCGAAGCGCAATCTATTGATTTCACTTGTAATTATCAATATTCAAGCAATTATAGAAACAAACAGATAAAATAAAGGAGGATTATTTCTTGAAATTTGAAATTATTAATTTATGTGAAGCTCTGATCAATTTACGGAAACTCAATTTCTTTAGCATTGATCGTTGTATGATTCTCATTTAAATAAAATGCTCATGGAGTCGGTGTGAGGGGGTGTCAATAAATGACACATCTCAAAATAAGTACCTAATCATTCTTCCTTCCTGATTTGAAAAAAAAAAAAAGCTGATCCGCCATACGAACTCTATGGTGAGCAACCATGCGTCTCCATATACGTGTTTGGTGAATCAAAGGTCAAAGTCTCAATAATCAAACGATAATTTTTATTGTATTCCATCGTTTCGACTACTTTTCGGGTCATCTTTAGGGTAATGCATACACACCAACGGGTCTAGCTGATTGACCTGCCATTAAAAGTTTAAAATTTTCAACCAACAAACATGTTCCAATTTGAATGTTGACAATATCTTCATGAATATTTGAGTAGAAATATTACAAAAGCTTACAACTTTGTATTGCGGTTACTGCATTTCCACTGAAGGGGGATGACAATTGAAATTGTACCTTGCCTAATACCAATCTAATACCTAACAAAATTCGGGACTTGTCTTAAGACGAGTTTATACCATCCCATTGAATTCCACCACTTAATTGTATCTTGACAGATACGTATTTCGACCTCAACAGTAAGGCCGTCTTCAGTGTCTCGTACTTGACTCGACTCGAGAAGTCGAGTCAAGTACGAGACACTGAAGACGGCCTTACTGTTGAGGTCGAAATACGTATCTGTCAAGATACAATTAAGTGGTGGAATTCAATGGGATGGTATAAACTCGTCTTAAGACAAGTGAAGACATTCCACTAAAAAGCTCAAAATAATTTTCTTATCAAAATTCGGTATCCCAACAATAAGTATACAAATCAATCCAACTGTAGACAACATGGCGTGTTACCGCTCGTTACCGGTCTTTACCGACTATGTGACTGACTGGCTTGATTTGGCGTGCCCTGCTCCGCTCAAACGGCATGGCATTATTCTACCGTCCAACCATCACACTGTTGAACCAACAACTGTCCCTCATTTTGCCAACACCAGGAGAAGGTAATGATGAAGGTAAACTGAACGTGTCCGTCCGAAGGCGTATGATGCTGCTGAAACAGATGCCAAAATACTCCTCAATCTGCCAGATCATAAGATATATAGTCTGTCAAAACAAATGCGCTATTATTAGCTCGGTATACTAATCTATATGTTACTGAGGTATTGTGCAATGCATGCGTGGAGAAGGTATATGGGAAATAAATTGCATCCAAGCCTACATTATGAGCTCATAACAATGGTTAGTGATTATAATTAATTGGAATGACTTAGAAGGCAGATGTACTCGGAATTTTGCTACGCTCGGAAACGCTTGCATATCTATTTATTTTTGTTTCCGTAGTTATGTGAAAACTAGGGCGAATTTTACAAACAGGTTGCTGCAATATTACTCTGTAATGATGTACTATGAGTTGGAATAATTTGTCGAACAATGAAGTAGAGAGACCCGATTGACTCCATGATTAACCTGTCATAAGACGAGTTTATACAATCCCATTGAATTCCACCACTTAATTAAGTGGTGGAATTCAATGGGATTGTATAAACTCGTCTTATGACAGGTGAAAACATTCCACTAAAAAGCTCAAAATAATTTTCTTATCCATGATTAAATTATTCTTTGACCGTCTCCCCCATAAAAATCTTCCATCAACCAAATCTTAGCTAACGTACAAAATGTCGAAAGACAAAACGACGAGGGATAACTCAAAGGTCAAATATTCAAAAGGTCGAATTGTCAAAAGGTCGAATAAACAAATTTTAAAAATTATTATTGTTATATGCATTAGGTACAATATGCTCAACAATATGTTAGGATATATGTACATATATGGTTCAGCAATGTTTTGCTCTAGAGATTCTATGCCTATTGCATTTTACAATTTTAATTATTTGTACTATTTTATTTGTACTATTTTTACCTTTTGTCCCTACGATATTTTGTCTATTCGATGTTTCATTCCTTTCGTCATTTTGTCGATTTTACCTTTTGTTCTTCAACCTTTTGTCTTTCGATCTTTTGACATAGATTGTTCAAACCTATCTTCAATATATTTGATTGAATTTCCTCAGTTTCCTCGAGATCAAATATCATCGAACACAACAAAGTTCTAGCTAATTAATTAATTTCTCCCACGATGTGCTCAGACACTTTAGACGGTCGGGCTTATGTTTCATACGCTTATTATGTTCTAGCCCATTTGCACAACATGAGCTGGTGTTATTCTACCAGTACTAATTAATTACATCAATCCTTAAGAGGATTACCTTTTGCAAAATTTCTCGCTCAACTATGCTGCAGTGTTCATCAAATATTACTGAGTGAGTCTGTGTAGTGGATAGATAGTTATGTCTCTCGAAATTCTTTGATCGATATGCCCGACGAGATGATTAAAAATATAGATGTTATTATTTCTAGAACACTACGAGAAACTGGAGACAACATTATCGTTTAGGGTCCAGATACGAATTCGCAAAGTGGCAATTAAGTGGTGAAATAATCATAAATAAACATTCGTCAGGGATGGTAGTGGGTCAAATGAGTGTTTCAACATTTTAGAACCATTATTCTGTCGCAACTGTCGCAACTATGAAAGCCCTTGCGCACCCTGTGCGTGTAAGGTACAACCATTACTGCTGGCAGTTGTAAGGAGGATTCTAAAGTGCAAGGGCAAGGACATCGAGCTGTGTTGGGTGATTCTCTGTTGGAGTCAAAGCGACATATTTGGCGATCCTGCCAGGAGTTTAATTCTATTTACTGTAGCAAAAATGGAGAATCACCCAGCACAAGCTGGCGGTGATGGTGTAAAAGGGATTTTTCTACTGCTCATCCGAGCGCGCAAAGAAGTTGTTGTGTTTTTGTTTTCATAACAGCAGTGCACAGTAGCGAAAATCCAACAAATTAAGTATAGTGCAATTTGTTATATTGATCAAGTACATCATTGTTGGTCGATGGGTTTGATGCTGAGACTGATCGGGGTGAAGCGGTATAGAGCATAGTTTTGAGGAGGTCAGGCTGGATTGAGGAAATAAAACGCCTAGCCCCATGGATTTGGAATTGTTATTGCTCCCTTTGGGGCCAACATAGACATTCGCAGTGTGTTGGCGTATTGGTGTACGTTACTATAGGAACGGCCTTTCCAAACAGATGTTATTGTTTGTTTGTGTTTATAATGGGAATTTCAGGTGGATTGAGGAATTGAGTTTGCGACTGGACCGTGCTGATTGGGATTGTTAGGGTTGTGAATGGTTAAAGTTACTGCATGGTACTGGTTCAGGATGACCGCGCAATGAAGTGACGGAAGCGGATCGGGATGACCGCGCAATGGAATGTAGGAAGCGGATCGGGATGACCGCGCAACGAAATTTAGGAAGCGGATCGTGATGACCATGCACTTGAATGTAGGAAGCGGATCGGGATGACCGCGCAATGAAATTTAAGAAGCGGATCGGGATGACCGCGAGATGGAATTTCCATTACTCCTCCTCAATGGTTAGTCAGCTCACCTTGCTATGGTCGCTTACCGACCAACCACAACTGTTCAGCAAATTGCCGATGCTTAAGGTGATTATAGAATGAAGCCAGAAATCGGCCATTTTGTAAACCACGTGCTTTTCCAATATTTTTTCAAGAGCACGAGATAAAAGATCCATAACGTGTATGGGGCTGAAATAATGGTAGATCGTTTGCTTAGTTATGCTGAACAATCATAATTTGAGTTTCGGCACTGTACGAAAACTATTACGCCAGATTTGGGCTTTTGGAAATGTATGTAGATAAACGTGTGGTGAATTTGAAATTCACCACGGGCTTCATTCTATAATCACCTTAACGAATCCCAACGGCTTCGTCAATACATCAGCTGGCATCTGATCCGTTGGACAGTACTGCAGCACCACCTCACCGTTGTCGCAAAGATCTCGAACAAAATGGTGCTTGGTTTCGATATGCTTTGAGCGCTTGCTGGACCTCTCGGAACGGGCGAAGCTCAGGCATCCCTGATTATCTTCGTTTACCACTGTTGCTTCCACTTGTTCTTCACCAAAGTCTTTTAAAAGTCGCCTAAGCCACACTACTTCCTGGCACGCTTCGGCCAGGGCGACGTACTCCGCTTCCATCGTCGAAAGGGTCACACAACTTTGCCGACGACTGACCCAGCAAACTGCTCCTCCTGCGTAGAACACCACGTAACCGGTTGTTGACTTCCGTGTGCTCGTACCTCCTGCCCAATCAGAATCCGAAAATGTCATCAACTCTTCTATTTTCTGGGCGCCAAACCTCAACTTCCATTATTTGGTACCTTTAAGGTACCGTACCACACGCTGTGCAGCTGTCCCCTTCCATGGGAGCACTAAATTTCCGGCCAAGGTTCCCCACACTGGTAGCTATATCCGGCCGTGCACACACCGCCACATAGAGAAGAGTACCAACCACGCTTCGATACTTCGTACCGTCTTCGAACGGATTGCTCCCAACCTCGTTCTTCTCGTCCTCGCCAACTTCGTAGCCGGGTGGTTGGCGCATATAGAGCTCTTCCTCTATGTCTCCGTAGAGATACGCGGTGCGCACATCTAAATGCTTCAGCACCATCCTCTTCTTCGCCGCCATAGACAGCAGTACCCGTAGTGTGGCATGCTTGGTCACAGGGGCAAACACTTCGTCGTAATCGACTCCGTAGCATTGCGTGAACCCCTGGGCAACGATCCGCGCCTTGTAACGGACCACTTCGTTGGATTCGTTCCTTTTGATTTTATACACCCAACGGCTGCCTACCACTTTCTTGCCCTTCGGAAGCGGCACTAACTCCCATGTCTGAATTTCGCTGTCCATCGTCGCCTTCCACGAATCTCGCTCTTGACTGGATACTGCTTGATGAAATGTCGTTGGTTCCTCTTGCTGCTGCCTGACGACGCTTACCACATAATCCGACATTCGGCTGGGTAGCATTCCACGGGTGCGACGCCCTAATCTCCGTGCACCGTTCACAACTTCTTCGTCATCTTCCTCCTGCTTCACAGCGAGGGGATCTTCGTCCGACTCAGCATCTTCTACATCAAAATAGTCCTCTTTTTCGCTTTCTTCACTCACTGTTTCTTCGCCGCAGGGGGCTGTTTCTTCTTCTGCATTTTCTTCTTCTCCTGTTTGCTGCTTCGATTGCACTACCGGAAGAGGCCACTCCTTGCCACTAATCGATGAACTTCCGATGACAGCTGGATTCAACTCCGCCCCGTGAGACGACCCGTTGTCCAGCTCCAAAAACCTTGCGTCGCGGCTGATCGTGACCTTGTCCGTAGACGTATCAACGAATCGGTAACCTTTATGGGCGTCAGAGTACCCGATGAACCGCAGCTTCCTCGCCTTGCTCTCAAACTTCCCGCGCTTAACGGCAGGAATATGTACAAAGGCCGGACAACCGTATACTTTTAAATGGCAAAGTACTGGTTGCCGCCCGTACCACTTTTCGTATGGAGTCTTGTCCACCGATCGCGACGGAAGACGGTTCTGCAAATAAGCGGCCGTTGACACGGCCTCGCCCCAGTACCGTTTGTGGAGACCGGCATCCAGGAGCATCGTCGTCGCCATTTCCTGTAGCGACCGATTCTTCCGCTCAGCTACACCGTTTTGCTGTGCTGTGTATGCTGTCGTATACTGCGCCTTGATTCCCTCCTTGACAAAGAAGTCGCTCAACTCCTCATTCACGTATTCGTCTCCGACATCCGAGCGTTTTATACACGGCCTCCTGTTTAAAAGGTTCTCTGCATACCGAAAGTACTCCTTCACTTTATCCGGCGCTTCTGACTTTTTCTCCAGCAGATAAGCGACTGTCATCGTCATGAGGAACCTCTTACCGCCGGGTATCGTCATCCGCATTAGCCCGCACAGATCCATGTGAACCAGATCTAGCATTTGCGTCGACTTCCTCTCGGCTGATTTGGGAATTGGATTCCTCGTCAACTTTCCCTTCTGACACGGCTCGCAGCATTCACGGATGCCACAGTCGGTAACGATCATACCCCAAGTAACAATTTCCATGCTTCTTGGATTTATCTAACTCTTATTGCGGACTTATGACAGCAATCACAAAGCTGATTGCTCAGTTTTATTGACGCTCTTATTGCTATCAATAAACCTCCCATAAATCTGCTGAAAAATGCTTCAAACGTCAAATGCCTATTAACCATATGGACAGATCTATGGTAGTGATGAAGAGCGTAATAAATCCAATTTTTAGCGCTCGAATAAAGCTACAATTTTTGGTCATAATGTGGTCAAATTAATTACCCCCATAAGAATGTTTGTATTGCGAAGAGTTTATAACGGTGTTTTATAAAAGCAAAATTTTTCTGATCAAATTCCATGATGGCCATATTGAAAACGGAAAAGCATTTCGCAGTCAGTGAAATATATCACTGAAATGCATGATCTAAGGAAAATTTTCACCGCTTATCATACTTTTTCCGATAAATAATTGTATTAATTAATAGTTTGGGCAAAAATACTAATCGATTTAGTGGACATCCTAGATGTTGTGGTAATCAATATTTTCGATTTATTTCCCTGAACTACGTTATATGGCCGGCGCGTGGTGTTTAACCTTATTTTTTTCACAACATTTGACCATAAAATCGGAAGCGCACTTCTTTTCAATAGTACTGAATTGAAAATACAACCTGAAATAAAATATTATTTTGTTGTCATCATCATAATTTTCATCAACAATCCATTTTGTTATTATTTTTCTGCAAAGATTTGTTTCTCTTTTTTAATGCAACATTTTGACAGCTGCCGCAGCCAAATTCCCTTTTTTGCGGGTGGTTTAAAAAGGGTTTCTAAATGCTCTTATAATAGGTTTATAGTGGTTATCTGGAGAGGGCCACTTGGCAATATCTTACTCTTATAGTGGTCATCAAAAGGTTGCCGTGTATTACTCGGTTTTATTGTTAGATCTTATAAATTGATCTTGAAAACCATTCTTAGATCGGAATAAAACTTAAAATGTTACTTGGGACCGGTGCCTAACTTCTCCTCGCGAATTCTTCTAATCACATCCGGATGCCTATGTCCTAAACGTCGGTGCCATTGATGCTGGCAATTAGTAGTGTGTGTCTTACCTTCAGCTTCTTTGATGATTCTGCTAGCATCAGGTGGTACAGACAGCCAAAACGCTCTCTTACTACCGTCAATGAGCCGGTAGCATCACGGATCTCACATCCGTTAGCACTAAAAACGGCCGTGAAACCATTTGTGGTCAGCTTGTTCACCGAAATAAGCCCACTCGTCAAAGATGGAACATACAAAACATCATCAAGCTTCACATTGACCGCATCACCATTACCGTTAACTTCAAGCACTGTACCTTCACCATGCCCGACAGTCTTCGCTATTTTCCGTCTGTCAAGAAAACTTTCGGGCCATACTTCTTTTCCAACGTCGAGAAAAAAAAAAACTTTCATCACACGTCATGTGACAACTAGCCCTTCTGTATATGAACCATGGCCCGCGTGGAGCACTTCTAGGCATAAAGCACACACCACTGCTATTTTTCTTCGCCTGCTTGGCACTTTGTTTTTATTCAGACCTCGTCCATTCTATGTCACTTTTCTTCTGCCGCGTTTGCAAACAGCAATTTTGCTACATGTGACCCACCTTTCAACAATGGAAACACTTCCGCTCGTGCGCAACACCACTTTTTATTCCCCGCGTCGTCGAATTCTTCATCGCATTCACTTCTTCTCATGTCTTCGCTCGTATTCGTCGAGCACCTTCGACTTCACTAGCTGCATTGTTAGGTCCGTGTCCGGCCGATCCTCTAAGGCCGTCACTAACCCGCCATAAGAGTCCGGAAAACTCCGAAGAATCATGGCGATCCGCAGCGGCTCTTCCAAATTTTGTCCGGCTGCTGTCAACCGGTCGCACGTCTCCTCTAGTTCTAGGAGATGCTTCTCCACATCACCACCCTCATTCAAGTTCAACGAACGCAATTTCTTCAGTGAAGAAACGCGGGAAGTCAGTGTTGACTTTTCGTGGTAAGCGCGCAACTGATCCCAGAAATCTTTCGCGGTTTAAGCCCTTTTTACCAGGCTAAACTGGTTTTCTTCCACAAGCAAACCGATTGTAGCCCGGGCTTTCTGCTCATCTTTGTTCCACCGCGCAGTCACCGGCTCTGGTTTCGGATCGGATATCACATACCAGAGTTCTTCTCGCATGAGCAACATTTCCATGCGGAATTTCCAGCTCGCCCAATTATTGTTGTTGAGCTTTGCAAACGAAAGTTTGCCCAAATCCGCCATCTTCTCACAACACAAGATGCGCACTCGCGATGGAAAATCGAAGTTAACCGCGGGATCACTTTTTCTCGCAATTTTCACCTTCCAATCTTCGTTCTAGGCCAATAACCTGTTGGTTGTGGTGCAGAGTTCTCACTTGGCACTAGTGGACACTCGCGTACCGACTTCGGAAGCTGAAAATTATCGCGGAACACAGCGGACATTCACGGACAGAATGGACGATTTATTGAACGAACATAGTTGAACGTATTTACACATAATGTTGATGGTCAAGTAATTAAAAACAAAGTACATGAAATAAACATAAACATCAACCGTGTTGCCAGAAGGGCCAAATTACATTTAGGGGTAGGAATCCATATTGTAAAACTAGCGGAACTTATAGTGAGGGTCAAACATTGTAATTTCCATCAAGAACAAATAAAAATGATTGTGAATGTGGTCGTGAAGAACCTCGTAGTTGGAGTGGCTGGTCGCTCTCAATGTGGGCTAACTAGAGCTGGAGCAATGCAGAGTGTGTGGATATACGAGGTCTCGAATAGTAATTTCTGTGGTGTGCTGCTGTGAGAACTACTCAAGCAACCCAAAGTTCTGATTTTACTTGAATTTGTTCCTAACCGAACCAATTGGTTCACTTTTGGTTCACATTGAGTTCCAAGCACCTTAACGGAACTTCAAAGTTCACTTTTGCGCTCCCATTATACAACAAATTACTTAAAATGCGAGCTGATTAAGCCAAAACATCCCCTCTTATTCGAACTTTTGGTTACTTGGGTAAGCAGTGATCTGATTTCAATTTTTGAAATTCGGTTAGATAATTCAAATTATATTTAACTTACTAAGTTATTTGTGGGTCATGTGCACACCAATTGATGCAAAGCACCGACTTGGAAGATTTGCATCCAGCTATCGCCTTAATATGTTCCAGGTTTAATTTCGTTCGAATTCTTTTATTTCTTTATGGTGGCTACTGCCCTTTGGTAACAAGGGCGATGGAGCTCGGTGTTTGAGAACCTATTGTGAGGCTACCAGCACCGTTGATGAATACCTGCAGCCGCTGACTGTCCCCTGATGCACACCATGTTTCACTAGCGTACAGTAGCACAGATTTCACGCATTACTTAAACTTATTGTGAGCCTATATCGATCTTGGAACCGCCGTCTGACGTCATTTGACCACTATAAAGTTGGAATCGGTCATCGTGTTCGCATCTAACGATTTGATTGTGTTCACGTTGATGACTAAGCCTGTCGATTAGGAATGTAAGGCAGTTCGTTGATCTTAATCTGCATATCAGATAGCCGTTAAGCTAGACGTGTAACGTTTTCAGCCAAATCGAAGTCGTTCAGCTGCTGTCTGGTGGTTCGTGGTTTGGATCACGAACAACAACACCGTCATTTACTGTGCAGCATGGTGATGATAGGATATATCCTTGGTTGACATCGAACAGGTTCCCGTTGTGCATCACTCTGTATGAGAGGGCCCCTTGCTTTGTCTTGATTAGGTTGATGATTTGCTAACAAACCGTTTTGCGTCTCATTGTGATTAAGTCGGTTGAAAGATTTTTCGAAGTTAATGGGAACCAAATTGGAATACTCTTGGAATCCATTGACCGGCTCCAGAATGATAAGGACCGTGACAATATGGACACATAGGATCTTCCCGCATACAACCCGACCTGCTGCCGTCGGAGAGTCACATTGATCTTCTCCTGGATTCGTTCTGGGATCACTTCGCATAGAACCTTGAAGACAAGCATTATACAGCAGCATGATGCCTCGCCACTTGCTGCATACAGTCGGTCTCAGTTTTGGGCGTCTTCACTGAGATACCATGCATCCGGTCGTCCGGGAAACTTGTGTCCCAGTTATTGCGGAGTAGACGATACAACAGTTGAGCGAATGTTATGGAATCGGCGTCTCGCCCCTGGGACTTTGTTCAATTTCATGCATTGGATAGTTGTTTGGATCGCTAGCAGTTATGAAGCTTCGGTACTAACGCGTGGTATACGCCGGATCATAAGCAGACTGACACTGACAACTGAAAAGTTGGCCAATTGAGTCGGTCAATAGCTGACCAATCGCGTCTTTCACAGGAATTGGTGCATTTTTCTTCGCCCCGGTTGCTGTGGCTTTCTCATCTTCGTTGGCAAGAGATTGCGCCCACTATCGCTTGTCCCGTCGACTTGAGTGCTTTACTTTATTTTCCAGAGCCGAGTGTCGTTGATGGGCTAAAATTCCGTCTCCTTTGGTTTTTGTTCGCGGTTTTGGCTTCTCTTCATAGTTTTGCATAGTTTTCTCTGGGTGATGTGAAAAAGTTTGGTAGCAAGCCTCGGTAAACTCTACTGTATTGTCGTGTCCATATTTTTTATTGAGAGTAATAAGTTTGATTGTAAATGGTTACATGTTTTTTTCAGAAATGTTGGAATAATAGTTGGAATTTAATAAATACCGAATGAGTAAGTTTACAAGCCAGTTGACATGATTTTTTTATGTCTCTACTCTATTAGGTGGTATTGCTTACCACATTCCGGTTTAAATGTTTATTTTGTTTTTGTTGCTAGATGTTTACGAGTGATTTAGTTTTATGCACTGATTATGAGAGAAGAGGGAAGATGTGTGGTATGAGTCAGTCTATAACTTGGATCAGTCTATGAAAGCCCTTGCGCACCCTGTGCGTGTAAGGTACAGCCACTACTGCTGGCAGTTGTAAGGAGGATTCTAAAGTGCAAGCACATCGAGCTGTGTTGGGTGATTCTCTGTTGGAGTCAAAGCGACATAGCAACCAACCTTCTTGGAATCTATATCTAACATTATTGTGAATGATATCCTAACTGAGAAAGTTAATATTGTTATCTTTATTATACATACTTGCAGCATTAGGCTGGATCAGAAAATCAGAAGGGTTATATACAATATACGACCGCCCGACGGAAACTACTTGAAACAGATTATAATATAATTCATTTGTTTACATATCGGGACCAATTTGCTATTTGGACGTAACTTATTTTGTAAACAAACATTGTTTAATAGTTCAATCAAAGTTAATTGCCTATTTCCGGGGATTAAACCAAGGGGATGCTACTGTCATAATTTTGCCTACTCAACATCGGAACAACATGACGTCATTTGTTTATATTTTGCTTACCGACCAGAGCGGTAAACAAAGTCAACAGTTAATATTTAGATTTTCACTATCGTTCGCAAAAACTCGCAAAAATAAGTGTTTTAATGCGAAAATTCAGGAAGCAAGACATAATGAGATGGTTGAATGTGTCTTGCACTGCTAACGACACATTAGTGCGTGGTTTTACGATACGGTACGCATGTAAGTTTAAATTTCACCTTGCAAAATTATAAGTGCTCCTCCACATTCACTCATTACAGGATTCCGACAGAGCTGGTCAGAACGCCTGCTGTCTACCGATACTATCCAGAACCAATTATTTGGATCTTCCCGAACGCACAAACATGTTGGAGACGTTTTCACGGTACTGATTCCATGTTGGTCGAACGGAAGAATAATATGTCTACTATGGCGGTATTCTGCTGAAGCAATCTTCTCGCTGCTTAGCCTGCGTAGCACAAAAAGTTTTCTACGTTTATTTTGTACCTAAAATGGTTTTCTCAGATTAAACTCTAGATGAAACTAAATTGAAAACTGTAGAGCAAAGTGAAAAAAAAATTGCGTGGAAAATAAAAATATCAATTTTTGGAAATATCTCATCAATTTAGAATGTCCTCTGTTGTTTAATTCCAAATAAAGGTTCCCCGTAACAAATGCGACGCTTGGTGAAAACGATTGTGTGCCGTTGCTTGACGATTGCGATTCTGTCGCCTGTGGTATTTAAGCGTAAATTGAACTTTGCATTCAGTGACCCAGCGATAGAATCGCGGCGAATAGCTGTCGTCGCGGTTTGAAGTTCCTTAGGTTTGGGGAGCTGTTACTTTGTAATATAATTCTCGCTTATAATGACTGTGAGGTGATTTATGATCTCTGAATTGTTTAACCCCAAAGTAAGGCTTTTTCAGAACAATATTTTAAAGTTTGAATGTTATTTAAATTACGAACATTATTCGGCATCAGCCCTGTCGTCGTAAAATATGAGCTACTTAGTCGCTGATATTTTAAGGGGGCGCTGATACCATAGGGCGGTTTTAAAGGCGCACATTCGAAAACTGCGAATTTCTAAGGTGCTAGGGATTAGAAGCTCGGTTCGTGGCACTGCAAATTTCACAACATCATTTGGAGCGGATACTTGTCAATGTGCTGGAGGACCAAGGATTCGCCTACAACGTACGGTGGCCTGAAACGTTAAAAGGTGGCCTGAAACGAGAAGCAGCAAATTTTGGATTGGTGGTGAGCGTTTCGAGTGCGACAGAGTCCTTCAAAAGCACAAGCCCAGGGAGTGCCAATTGGCATGGGGAGTGTCCCTACTTCGGTAGGGTAGCGCGTGAGCTGCTTCGGCAGGGAGTGAGTGATCTGTTTGTGCTGAGGCAGGAGTGTCATAGCGCGTCACCGCTATTGTCACCTCGAAGCGCAGCAGAAGTCTGAGTATGGACTGCACATGCTAAGGTAGGAGTGTCGTAGCGTAGTATCGTTGATTTGTCCCTACATACCGCTATCGACACCTCGAGGCATGGCAGTGGAGTTTTAGAGTGAGTTGGGGAGTGTCCCTACTTCGGTAGGGTAGCGCGTGAGCTGCTTCGGCAGGGAGTGAGTGATCTGGTTGTGCTGAGGCAGGACTGTCATAGCGTGTCGCCGCTATTGTCACCTCGAAGCGCAGCAGAAGTCTGAGTATGGACTGCACATGCTGAGGTAGGAGTCGAGGTACCTATCGACACCTCGAGGCATGGCAGTGGAGTGTTAGAGTGAGCACCCGAAAAAGGGTCACATGGAGCGAATGGTCTTTGGAGAAGCTGCTTCGGCGGCAGGGTAGCAGTGGGTTGTACCCACACACCTACAGTTGTGCACATGTGGTGCATGGGGAGTGTCCCTCCTTCGGCAGAGTAGCGTGTGGTCTGCTTCGGCAGTGGTGTGATTGATCTGCTCGTGCTGAGGCAGGAGTGTCGTAGCGTAATATCTGTAGGCCCAGGCAGTTACCGCTATTGACACCTCGAGGCATGGCAGCGGAGCCCTAGCAGCACACATCTTCCACATAGGTTACTGCAACTCATATGTGACCAGATTGAGTCACAATCAAGTTGCTGCAACCATTTTTGTCTAACTTGTGCTGCTTGGGAGTGCCCGGGAGAGCATCCAAGTAAGACTCAAATGGAGTGAATGGTGTGCGAGCACCCAAGTCAGTCTCGCATGGGACGAGTGCCTGTGTGAGCGATAATGAGCGAGTACGCTTAGTACTGCCATCCCCCCAGAAGTAGTACTCCGAGGTAGTTCCTGGGGGAAACGATGGTGGAGCCCAAGGGAGTTTAGTCGGTATTACCGGTATGGTCGAGTCCGACACTCCAGTACACTTCCGTGTGGTAGTTTGGCAACTACAATGCACGTGTACTGGGTTAGTGTGTAAATGCATTCTCCCTTGTAAAAAAAAAAAAAAAAAAGGAGTGTCCCTGGGCTGGGGTAGCAGGGACAATGTTCAAGGGCTTAACGATCCCTCCCCACGACACAACAGTTAGGGCGCCTGCCTAGGACGTGTTGTGGTTTGACAGTGGGCTTTTCTAAACATCTACAAAAACCAGAAAAAATATTTAAGCTTCTTTTTGTGGAATGTCTTCAACTGTCTAAGACGAGTTTAGTATCTTTCATTTAATCTACAAAAAGCTACATGTGTCCGCAAGCAGGCCACAGCAAAGCGACCGTGTGCCACTCAAAGCACACAAGAGCCCATGAAGTGCCAACTGGCGTGGGGAACTGATCCAACTCTACAGCGAATCCAGCATCCAGGAGGAGGCAAAAGCTGGAAGGATACAATGGACAGGGCATGTTGCAAGAATGCCGAACAAAAACGCTGTGAAGATAATACCACAAAAAACTTTAAATAATTTTCTAAGTTGAACATAACAGGTGTAAAAAGTAACTATTTGCTCACATGAAGTACATATCTCACTGTCCGGGTGTGGAAAACAGCTGCTGGTTACCGGTATTGATTTCGTACAACATCCGCATGAAATATCTAACAAGTCATTATCGATATTTTAAATATGGCTTTGATTGACCATCTCTAGATAATTGGAATACGTTTGATCGATTTTAATATTGTTTATTCAAACCTTCTAAAGTAAGGTAAAACACCAAAATTTCAAGTAATTTTTTTTCAATTTCAAATTTTGAACAAAGCGCACAACAATGAGGATCTGTTATTATATATGCAGGTAAAGGACTATGTCCAATTTCTTCGCCTCCGCTTAACTCTCAGATGGTCCTTACAAGTCCGTCTGAACCTGGATTGAATCCTAAGTAGAGTGAAAAGACCAGGACTTCTGTTCGATCAAATTTGAGACATAACTCTAAAATTAAGTTTGAATTGGGTAAGTGAATTGATCAACCCATTAGCATGTCAAAAGTGTGACATTTTCTACTTGATGTTGCTAAAATTGTTATAAGACGCTTAATTCGCGTTCAAGTCGAACGAACGACTTTCAATTCACTGGGGCGCATATTAATACCATGAATGTATCTCACTCAACCACAAATTCTAGAGATGGTTGGCAAGATGCACGTGGTATTTTCTAAGCGCAACGCGTATTACTAATGATGATGATGATAATGATGGTAGCTGCTTACGCTCGCAACTGTCCGGCGGCGGCAGAACTGTTTTCCACTCACTTCCCATCACGCATTTGGTATGTACTCACTCTCTCGTTTCGGCGACAGGTACTCTTTCGCTTGGTTGTCAGTGCTGCTACGGTTGCATTCACACAGTTCATCGGTAGGGTCAGTGTACCAATAACGGTGGTATCCGTGATATATTAAGGCTATAGGGCACTGCACGGACTGCTTTGTCTCTTTTTCGCTGCTAAGAAATTAGAAAACAACAAGGCCAGTCAATTTCAAATTTCATGAAGAACGAAAGAGAAATAGATTCGTCCGTGCAGAGCCCTATTTTAATAAACTAATGAGACACCAATATCATCGGTTTTTTAAACTCACATGCGTGGAAAACAGACACATGCCAAATCGCTACTCATCCACTTGTTTTTTAAATGGACTATAACAGTAATCATTAGCACAAAGCCTTTTTTTCCAAGGATGTTATCGATCATTTAGTAATTTGCGTTCGATCATTTAGTAGTTTGTCATTAACTCATTCCAGAAGCTGAATTTCAAAATGTGTTGTATGGTGAACTTCTAGTGCGAGGGTTTTTCTACAACTTTTTCTAATGGTTCGTTGTTAGAATTCAACTAATAACGGAGCTATAGTGCTAGTTGCAGTAACTTAAACTAAATTATTGGAATTTTGTTATCATTTAGTCTAAGTTACTGAAACTATAGTTATAACTCCGCTACTAGTGGAATTCAAACAACGAACCGTTAGGCAGAGTTGTAAAAAACCTTCGCACTAGTCCACGATACAACACATTTTGAAATTCAGCTTCTAAATTCAGCTAAATGATCAAACGCAAATTATTAAATGATTGATAACATCCTTGTCCTTCTCAACTTTTCGGCAAAACTAATGTAGATAATTACGGTAAAAAAATTAACAGCAAAAGGTAGAAAAGAAATACTTTTAGTTAACGCTTGGATTACATAAAGTGTATTCCGTATTATTATATACATCAAACAGATACTAATATTACTATAACTGGTACTCCTACCCTAGTGCGTGTTTTGTTTTGCTCGTCAGTACGGTTTTGAATGTTGCGGGCGCGCGTTCATTTTT
The DNA here is from genome assembly GCF_024139115.2 of Armigeres subalbatus. Lineage (NCBI taxonomy): Eukaryota > Metazoa > Arthropoda > Insecta > Diptera > Culicidae > Armigeres > Armigeres subalbatus. The sequence continues at coordinate 409,393,546 of NC_085140.1, read as the reverse complement.
CTGCTTCGGACAGCCAGAAAAATAATTTATTAGTGCGGTGCGTGTTGTGTAGATTTTGTAAGTACCTACTTATTTTCGTCGCGGTAAAAGTAAACGAATCGCTTCGGTCGACAGTCGTATACTATAGGTACGGTGCGGTGTAAATCGGTGAGAATGTTTTTTCAGTAACGGCTCATTCACAACTTAGATAACGCATTATGGGGTGGGGAGGTATCTGCCTGAACGATACGAACTATTTAAATTTTAGAACTTTTTTTTATTGTCTTTATTAGGGAGACTTTCAGCCCGAGGCTGACTCGTCTCCAATTTGAGAACTCTTTTATCAAACGCTACGAGGGGGTTGATGGGGATTGAAAATAGTCAATTTTTGCGTTATATAAATAGTGTACGAACCCTTCTTAAGACTTGCAGTCCGAGGTTCATCTGTGATGAGAACTTGTTTTACACATTAAAACAATTCGATTTCACCAAATTCATTAAATCTAGCATGATTTTTAAAAACGTGGTATGTAAAAAAAGAAACTCCTTTTGATTACTTTCTCTCTCGATTATTACAAAGCCATACTGACATCTATACTGGATTTTTTAGCAGAGATCTAAAGAAAATAGCTTTGTCTATCGTGCTGAGGTGAAAATATTGCAAGAAATACAAAACTAGCCTACATATTAGCGAATTAGTGGGTATTGAAAAAGTGTCTCTCATGTGGACATTCGACTTTTCATGCTAGAAATGTATACGATTTCCTACAAAACTAATACCCTTATCTGACAATGAAAGGCTCGTCTTGTCGGATATTGTATTTTTTTCAGAAAGTGCCTAATTTCCCAGATTCCTTTTCAATGTTTGCAAGGGCGTAGCTAGAGGGGGGCCGGGGGTTCGTCGCCCCCCCCCCTAAACGGTTTAAAGATTGAACGGGTACTGAATTTCCCTAAACATGTGCACATGATCCAATCATATTCAGAAATAGGTGGTTGAACTTCGAATGATTCCCAAAAACTTATTAGGGTATGCAGGATTCCGTGAAGTGATTGTAAGTTTTTTTATGTTGTGGAAAACCCATTAGCTAGCTGACCATAGGATTGCCGAATAGTCTCTTCTATCCTCAGTTGGTCAAGGCTGGATTACAATAGTGCGTTGCTATTGTACAATAGTAGCGCAATAATGTGTGACGCGTAACGCATTATTGTACTAAATGTTCTAAATTATCAGTGTCACAACGTCGGGCGCGTCTGGTTTGAAAACATTTAAATTTAGCGCATTGAAGCTGACGAAAATCAAGCAAACAACCAAGTAACCTATATTTTCATTGCTAAGATTTTTGATATTTATTAACAATGGTTCATTAAAAAATAAAACAAATTTGAAGTGAATCAAAACATGGTATTTATCTGGTCATCAGATCTGAAGATCCGTACATAATTTATAATCCAACCTAATTTTAAATCTTATCTAGTGGTTTTCTGACTTTCTAGGTGTTCACTAAGAAATTCATGAACCGTTTTTTTTTTTTTTTTTTCATCTACTTTGTCGTTATCTCATTTTCTCCTTGAGGTTTTCATACTTGATGCGATATTTTCCCTTTCTCTACCTCCTACAAAATAATATGTTTCTACAAGAAATCCTTCTAGAAAATCCCCGGGAACTTCATATATTCCTCCGGAAAGTTGTCCACGAATTCCACTGGAAATCGTTCGAAAATCCTTCTCATATAATTGTAATTCCTCCTAAAATTTTTATAGAAACCCTTCACTAAATTTTTTTTTATGAAATTCATAAGGAAATTCCTTGAAGATTTCTTTTCTTCTCAGACATTTCTTCAGCTATTCTTCCAGAAAAATCTACGGTATTTATTTCAGGAATCCATTCGAGAGTTCCTTCAAGAATACATACGGAACTTCCTCCCATAATTCCTCCAGAAGTTTCTTCAGAAATTTATGACGGAAATCCTCCAGCTTCGCTCCATAATTACACTTGTAAATCTATAAAAAAAATTCTTAGGAAATTCTGGCACTCTTCCTTTAATACCTCCGGGATAACTTCCATATTTTTTTCCAGGAATACCTACATAAATTACATAGCGAAATCCTCTAGGATTTCATTCTGGAATTCTTTTCGCAATTACTTCAGAATATCATCCAAGAATTCCTCTAGAAATTTCTTTAGTAATTTCTCCAGGAATTCGTCCAAGTATTTCCCCGGAAGTTCTTCCAAGTATTTTTTTGGGAATTCCTTCAGGTACTTCTCCAGGAATTCCTCTAGGAATTTTTCCGGGAATTTTTCCGTGGAATCGTCCTGGAATTCTTTCCGAAATTTATTACAGAATTTTATTCGGAAATTAATTTGAGAGTTCCTCTAAGAGTTCTTCCAGGATTTTCTTCTAAAGAAACCCCCGGGACTTCAGCAATTCATTTGCAACTACTTTCAGGATTCCATCCGGGAATTTCTCTTCCTCCTGCTATTGTTCCTGGAATTTCTTCAGATATTACACCGGAAATTCCTTCAGGAACTTCACCAATAATTATTTCAGGGAATTCCTCCGGAAGTGCTTGTGGGAGTTCCTCCGGAAGCTCCTCCAAGGGGTTTTCTAAGAATTCCTCCAGGAATCCCCCCAGGAACTTCACAGGGAATTCCTGTAAGATATTTGGCAGGAATTTCACGGGAAATGGGATTTTGGAAGTTCCTCAAGAAATTCAATTTTGAGTTTTACACCGGCTGTTCCTCTGAAAATTCCTCCGTTAGTTCCACCAGTAATTCCTCCGGGATTTTATTCAGGCTTTCTTTAGGAATTTATCTACATATTCCTCCAGAAGTTCCTTCGAGAATTTCTTTGGGAGTTCCTCCGGGAGGTCCCTTAAGAATTCTTCCAGGAGTACCTCCTGGAATTCTTACGGAAGTTTATCAGGGAGTTCTTTCGAGAGATCCTCCGGAATTCCTCCAGAATTTCCTCCGGAAATCCTTCCTGTAGCTCTTGAAGAAATTCCTCCAGAAGTTCCACCGGCAGTTCCTCCGAGAATTCTTCTGGAAATTTCTCCTGGAATTCCTCCGGAAATTACTCTGGAAGTTCCTCCTCAAAAAATTACCCGGAGGAGCTGCCAGTGAAACTTCCGGAAGAATTCTCGGAGAAAATCCCGGTGGATCTCCCGGTGGAATTCCCGAAGGAACTGCCGGAGAAACTCCCAGAGGAATTTCAGGAAGAACTCCTAGAAGAATTCCTATAGGACCTCCCATAGAAACTATCGGAAGAACTTCGGGAGGAATTTCCAGTTATATTTGTGAAGTAAGCCTAAATGATTTCCTGAAAAAAGCCTGAATGATTTCCTAGAAGAGCTACTGGTGGAGCTCCCGGAGGAATTTGGCGAGGAACACCTGATGGACTTCCCGCAGGAACTCCCGGAGAAACTCCCGGATGAATTGCGGGAGGAACTCTCGGAGGAGTTCTCGAAGTAACTCCTGGAAGAATTTGTGAAGAAACTCCCGTTAGAATTTTCAGAGGAACCCCGGAGGAACTCGAAAAAATCTTGGAGAATTCATCTAGTAGATAAATCTCGTCTAGCTGAAACCTTTGTATGAGTATGTAGCTGGATTATCATTATCATCATCAGAGGACCTCCCGGAGAATTCCCTGAGGAGCTCCCAGAGAAATTCTCGGAGGAACTTCTGGAGGGATTTATTTATAAATTCCTGAAGAAGCCTAAATGAATTCTAGAAAGAAATCCTGAATGATTTCCCGGAGGAAATTCTCTAGATATTCAGAGGAACCCCCGTAGGAACTAAATAATTCTCGGAGAAAATCCTGGAGGAATTCTTGGAGGAACTGCCGGTGGAACTCCTGGACGAATTCCCACAGGAACTCCCGGAGAAATTTCCGGGATCTCTCAGGGAAAATTTTGAAGTTTCCACTGGAATTCTTTCAGGATCTCTTCGGTAATTGATCTAGGAATTCCTCCGAAAATTCCATTGATGATTCCATTTAAGGTATAATTTCTGTATAAATTGGATGGAATTGGTAGTTCGTTAATAATTTTAAATAAATTTAAATAATTAGAAGACTCCGACTCGAAGTCGAGTCAAGTACGAGACACTGAAGACAGCCTTACTGTTGAGATCGAAATACGTATCTGTCAAGATACAATTAAGTGGTGGAATTCAATGGGACTGTATTAACTCGTCTTATGACAAGTGAAGATATTCCACTAAAAAGCTCAAAATAATTTTTCTTTTCGGAAATTTGTTCGAAAAATGTTCGCAGATTTCTTTTGGAAATTTATCCAAATTTTCCTCCGTAAATTTCTACACAAAGTCCTGGTATTTCTCTGGAAATTCTTTCAGAAATTCTTCCAGAAACACCTAATCAATTCACTCAAGACATCCTGCTAAAGAATTCCTTCGAACATTCTTCCGGAAATTTATAATCCTTAAATTCCACAAGTATATTCCCACAAGAGATTCTGCAGAAGTTTCCCTAGAACTCGTCCGGAAATTTATTCAGGAATTTCTCCGTCAATTACCCAGACAGTCCTTCGAAAATTATTTCAAAACTTTTAAAGAAAATTCCTCGAAATTCCTTCAGAAATTTCCCGGCAATTCCCCCAAGAATTCTCTAGCAAACTCCCTTGGGAATTCCGCCGGAAGCTACCCAGAGATTTCTTCCAAAAAATTCTTCATGAATTGCACCAAAAAATCTTTAAGAAATTTTATATGAAATTCCTCCAAACATTCATCCAGAGATTTCCAATAAATTATACAATTTACACAACGTTTACTAGTGAATGGAAAAATTTAATAATCCCATAAATGTGTAAATTTAGTTTTTCGGTTAAAACTTGGTAACTTCTTCAGTGTTTTGTTATCGAGAATATGTTTTGAAGTTCGTATTGGTTCATTGTTCTTTATAAATTAGGGTGAATTTGCACGTTCCTTCGTTCAGGAGTATTGTGATGTGATCAGGCATTATTCGCAAAGTGGATCGCTGTTGGTTGGCACATCAGTTCCAGCTAATGCCTATGAGTTATTTAAGTTATATAAGGAAAATGTTATACTTGCTTAATTTAGCAGAAATAATGTTGGTGCTTGGCGCACCAATGCGAAGTGCAAAAGTGTTTTCCTGCTGTGTTAATAAGATTTATGCTGATTTATGCTTTGTGCAGGAGAAAATATTTACGTGATAAATGTGTGTTGCAACGTGCTATCGCTTAGCACGCCAGTTCGATCAGAAGAATTTTCCCGAAGTTTGAAAGAATTTTATAGTGCGTGTTGGCGCGATTAAGTGACTGACACTCTTGATCGTCGAGAGTTTCACAAAGTGTAAGAGTGGAAATTTTCTGTTTTGTCTAGCGGAGTGCATATCGCGTGCACGTCAATTCGTTTAAAAGGATCGTTTATCAGCGGCAGCAGTATGGCAGCATGGTCGTAGAACAGTTGGAATTCTGGGACATCGGCGGCATGATACAGCTAATTGGCGAAAATTTGTCGTAAGTTATTCTTTATAATATTATGATCTTAATATATGCAATATTTGGTTTATGATCTTTATTTTGACTATAGGGTGATTCTACACAATATAGGTATTACACAAGCATGCAAATGCATGCTTTGCTTGCTATGGTGTGTGTGGCGAATCAATAACTTTTTATCGGTGGTCTAGTTACTGCCGCTTTTCTCTTACAAGCAGGAGATCGTGGGTTCGATCCCAGGCTCGTTCCTATTTTTTAAAGTGGCACGAACTATATCCACTTCCTTGGTGAATCCTCGACCTATGCTTCAGTTTATCTACCCTACCCAATTAACAAAACTTCCTTTCCGTGGTAATTGTGGAGATGCAGAGGTATTCTCGGTCTCTAGTAGCTACAATAAATCCACACTAACATTCTTCTCATTTTCCAACTGACTGCAAGGACTTGGCCGCAGCTCCATTATTGATCTCAATTTGTTATCTGCTGAAACGTGTACTTTGAGAATAGGTGGTAAATCCTAACCTCTATTCACTTGGATCGTAGTGCAACCATTTACATGTACAGTTAAGTTAAGCTAAAACAAAATTAATAAACCGCCTTGCGGTAATGGTACTTTCTCGTGTAATAAATACACTATGTAATAAATGCATAAAGTGTTATACATTAGAGATCCAAGTAGCACTTCATGGGAATATATTCCATTTTTCATCAATCCACATCTATATGCGTTTATAAAGACAGAAGACAGAATCACCGGATGTCGCACAGACTGAACACTTACATCTAGACAACTGACGTCACTAACCACACGGCCACGAAGCCCATAATTGTGCTTATTATGATACGTGGCAACAACATCTAAAAAACCCTAATTAAACCACCTACTGATGATGATGCATTTCTCTCTTATTCAAAATAATTGATAAACATGTAAGAGAAGTCTCTAATAACACTAATAGGTAAAAGGGACTTATTTTTCACCTTCGCTTAAATTGAAAATTTTGCATTGTAAAGATTGCTGCCGAATGTAAATTTATTGCAAGCAAATCGGCTTAGGTTAATTGCCCGAAAAATAAGTGAGATTTTTGCACAAGTTTTGCTTATAAAATAATATTCTAGCCTTTACTCTTGAGCCCATAGTGCGATCGGATCGATTTTTTATATGACTTTACGGTGTTCCAGGAATATTTTTAAAAATGTTTACTACTGGAGTGCCCGAAAAATGATTAGGATTTTTTTGCACGGGTTTTACATATAAAAAAATATTTTTGCCATAACTTTTGAGCCCATGGTGTGGTCGATTTTAAATAGGAAACAATGGAGCAGGATTCTTCGTCGAATGCAACTTGTTGCGACTAAATAATTAAGGATAAATGCCCGAAAAAAGGGGTGAGATTTCTTTGTGCACACACAAACACCAAATGACCAAATCTTCAAAAATAACAAAGTTACTTTTTTCTGGAGGTATGTTGGTTGGGCGACTATCTGACGCATATTTTTCGTTGCGACTAAAAATAAGCGAACCAGTAGATTTTTTTTATGAGCGGTGATACGACTATAATTTGATGTCTTTATACTATGTTCGCACTACGGCCTGAATAACATGTTATTTAAATTATCAACAATAGAAAGCTCATCAAGATAGCCGAATAACATAAGAAGGCTTTAGTGCGAAACCAGTATTAAATGTATTTATTGAGATCTAAGATCTAACTGTCAATCGTTTAGTTGATTGTAGCGCCGCACTCTAGCTAGCTAGCACTTTAATAAAGAAATTAATAATAATAATAGGGGAAAAGACAGCTTTGGCAGGTTTTGTACTATTATTGTCAGGGTGGTTTTGTCGACTAAATTTTATGAAATTTGGCCACAATTTCTTTGATATCCAAATAATGTTTAGGCCAAATTTGAGCATAATAATAATAGCACAAAACCTGCCAAAGCCGTCATTCCCCCTAATAGATGGATTTAAGTTCGAGCTTGATGGCTTTCTCCAGAACACATGAAAACGTTGTATTCTAATAATACTCCAACTTTCCCGGCAAAATGTTCAATCTTCATAAATATAAACACAGCTGATCTCAATACAAATCGATTCATGAGAAGTACATCCGTTTGGGAGTTATATTGCCTCAAAGGAATCATTTTTATATATTTAGAATAGAAAAGCAGCTTGTAAGAGCTTATATCGATGTGCTTCAGTAAAGGTGTGGGCCAAAGTTCTCTAAGTCTGTATTAGTCGAAAAAATAATGTAAACATTCACTTGCCATAAGACGAGTTTGTACAATCCCATTGAATTCCACCACTTAATTGTATCTTGACAGATACGTATTTCGACCTCAACGGTAAGGCCGTCTTCAGTGTCTCGTACTTGACTCAACTTAAGTGGTGGAATTCAATGGGATTGTACAAACTCGTCTTATGACAAGTGAAGACATTCCACTAAAAAGCTCAAAATAATTTTCTTAACAAAATGTAACAGTAGTGGGCGGGCGTAGTGAAACGTCACGTCTGTTATAAAAATTGTACTGAGTATACCAGACGAGACGTCACATTCGGTCGCCTTTGGCCATCGTCGGCAACCCACCTGAGAGTTTCTCCCTCAAAAGAAAGAATTTTCGTTGAACAAATACTACTTTAGGGTGCCCACGCAAAAGATATTTTAGTTACTAGATAAAGATTGTCGCTTCGGTTCCCTTTGTTCTGCTGTCCGGAACATGTTGGGTACCAAGCTGTCAAATCGTATGGATTTTCCTTTTTTGACATTTAGCTTCCATATCCTCGCCAGCAAAAGATGTTCCGGACAGCGACGACAGCGACAATCTTTATCTGGTAACTAAAATATCTTTTGCCCACACCTGTAGTCAAGCACATCAAGATCGTACTATAAACTTTGCATCGCGTGAGTTGCAACATCGATTTTGCGCGTACTCGCTCTCTCTAGCAGACCATGGTAGCTCACTACCCGAAGCAATTAACACGAATGAGGGTGGAGAGCGCAGAACCAACGCTCACTGACTTTCTGACTTTTCAGACAAGAGAGGCTTCATTTTATAACAGTAATAACTTTCAAGTAAACCGTGACCGAGTGGATAGCGTACACGCATCAATCTGGCGGTTTTGTTGATGCTCTTGGTTCGAATCCAAGAGAGAGCCATGGGAGGGGGGAAGGGGGTGGGGCATTTAAAACCGATTGGTTTACTATTTTTGTACACACAGTTGATAGTAACTATCATACTGAGACCTATGTAGGCGAATCTGAGTTTCAATTAGCTAAAATAAACCAAAACAAATTTTTGCTTTAGTAGAAAGCTTCTTAGTTGTCGACTAAGCGTGACTAATCAGGACGGCAGGGCTGTATGATCCGAGTATCCCAAAATTAAATATGTTTGCAGGGGATGTTGGAATGCGATTTTAGGTGAGCAATAAGAAACTTTCGATGCAGAATCAAGACCCATATTAGAGAAGGCAGTGCAAAACTGTACTCGCGGATGCACAACATGTTGGCTTTGGGGAGTTGATAGTAACTAACAGCGCTCAACTGCGACACATGAGGGCGCCGGTAGTGCGAAGTCGTACTCGCGGATGCACAACATGTTGGCTTTGGGGAGTTGATAGTAACTAACAGCGCTCAACTGCGACACATGAGGGCGCCGGTAGTGCGAAGTCATACTCGCGGATGCACAACATGTTGGCTTTGGGGAGTTGATAGTAACTAACAGCGCTCAACTGCGACACATGAGGGCGCCGGTAGTGCGAAGTCGTACTCGCGGATGCACAACATGCTGGCTTTGGGGGCGTTGGTAGTAACTAACAGCGCTCAGCTGCGACACATGAGGGCGCCGGTAGTGCGAAGCCGTACTCGCGGATGCACAACGTGTCGGCGTCGGGGGAGTTGATAGTAACTAACAGCCCCCAACTGCGACACATGAGGGCGCCGGTAGTGCGAAGTCGTACTCGCGGATGCACAACATGTTGGCTTTGGGGGAGTTGATAGTAACTAACAGCGCTCAACTGCGACACATGAGGGCGCCGGTAGTGCGAAGCCGTACTCGCGGATGCACAACATGTTGGCTTTGGGGGAGTTGATAGTAACTAACAGCGCCCAACTGCGACACATGAGGGCGCCGGTAGTGCGAAGTCGTACCGTAAAACCGATTGGTTTACTATTTTTGTACACACAGTTGATAGTAACTATCATACTGAGACCTATGTAGGCGAATCTGAGTTTCAATTAGCTAAAATAAACCAAAACAAATTTTTGCTTTAGTAGAAAGCTTCTTAGTTGTCGACTAAGCGTGACTAATCAGGACGGCAGGGCTGTATGATCCGAGTATCCCAAAATTAAATATGTTTGCAGGGGATGTTGGAATGCGATTTTAGGTGAGCAATAAGAAACTTTCGATGCAGAATCAAGACCCATATTAGAGAAGGCAGTGCAAAACTGTACTCGCGGATGCACAACATGTTGGCTTTGGGGGAGTTGATAGTAACTAACAGCGCTCAACTGCGACACATGAGGGCGCCGGTAGTGCGAAGTCGTACTCGCGGATGCACAACATGTTGGCTTTGGGGGAGTTGATAGTAACTAACAGCGCTCAACTGCGACACATGAGGGCGCCGGTAGTGCGAAGTCATACTCGCGGATGCACAACATGTTGGCTTTGGGGGAGTTGATAGTAACTAACAGCGCTCAACTGCGACACATGAGGGCGCCGGTAGTGCGAAGTCGTACTCGCGGATGCACAACATGTTGGCTTTGGGGAGTTGATAGTAACTAACAGCGCTCAACTGCGACACATGAGGGCGCCGGTAGTGCGAAGCCGTACTCGCGGATGCACAACATGTTGGCTTTGGGGGGGATGATAGTAACTAACAGCGCCCAACTGCGACACATGAGGGCGCCGGTAGTGCGAAGTCGTACTCGCGGATGCACAACATGTTGGCTTTGGGGGAGTTGATAGTAACTAACAGCGCTCAACTGCGACACATGAGGGCGCCGGTAGTGCGAAGTCGTACTCGCGGATGCACAACATGTTGGCTTTGGGGGAGTTGATAGTAACTAACAGCGCTCAACTGCGACACATGAGGGCGCCGGTAGTGCGAAGTCATACTCGCGGATGCACAACATGTTGGCTTTGGGGAGTTGATAGTAACTAACAGCGCTCAACTGCGACACATGAGGGCGCCGGTAGTGCGAAGTCGTACTCGCGGATGCACAACCTGTTGGCTTTGAGGGGAGTTGATAGTAACCAACAGCGCTCAGCTGCGACACATGAGGGCGCCGGTAGTGCGAAGCCGTACTCGCGGATGCACAACATGTTTGCTTTGGAGGAGTGGATAGTAACTAACAGCGCCCAACTGCGACACATGAGGGCGCCGGTAGTGCGAAGTCGTACTCGCGGATGCACAACATGTTGGCTATGGGGGAGTTGATAGTAACTAACAGCGCTCAACTGCGACACATGAGGGCGCCGGTAGTGCGAAGCCGTACTCGCGGATGCACAACATGTTGGCTTTGGGGGAGTTGATAGTAACTAACAGCGCCCAACTGCGACACATGAGGGCGCCGGTAGTGCGAAGTCGTACCGTAAAACCGATTGGTTTACTATTTTTGTACACACAGTTGATAGTAACTATCATACTGAGACCTATGTAGGCGAATCTGAGTTTCAATTAGCTAAAATAAACCAAAACAAATTTTTGCTTTAGTAGAAAGCTTCTTAGTTGTCGACTAAGCGTGACTAATCAGGACGGCAGGGCTGTATGATCCGAGTATCCCAAAATTAAATATGTTTGCAGGGGATGTTGGAATGCGATTTTAGGTGAGCAATAAGAAACTTTCGATGCAGAATCAAGACCCATATTAGAGAAGGCAGTGCAAAACTGTACTCGCGGATGCACAACATGTTGGCTTTGGGGAGTTGATAGTAACTAACAGCGCTCAACTGCGACACATGAGGGCGCCGGTAGTGCGAAGTCGTACTCGCGGATGCACAACATGTTGGCTTTGGGGAGTTGATAGTAACTAACAGCGCTCAACTGCGACACATGAGGGCGCCGGTAGTGCGAAGTCATACTCGCGGATGCACAACATGTTGGCTTTGGGGAGTTGATAGTAACTAACAGCGCTCAACTGCGACACATGAGGGCGCCGGTAGTGCGAAGTCGTACTCGCAGGTGCACAACATGATAGCTTAGGTAATGTTGTGAGTGACGTCCAGCGGTCAGCTGCGACACATGAGGGCGCCGGTAGTGCGAAGCCGTACTCGCGGATGCACAACATGTTGGCTTTGGGGAGTTGATAGTAACTAACAGCGCCCAACTGCGACACATGAGGGCGCCGGTAGTGCGAAGTCGTACTCGCGGATGCACAACATGTTGGCTTTGGGGGAGTTGATAGTAACTAACAGCGCTCAACTGCGACACATGAGGGCGCCGGTAGTGCGAAGCCGTACTCGCGGATGCACAACATGTTGGCTTTGGGGGAGTTGATAGTAACTAACAGCGCCCAACTGCGACACATGAGGGCGCCGGTAGTGCGAAGTCGTACCGTAAAACCGATTGGTTTACTATTTTTGTACACACAGTTGATAGTAACTATCATACTGAGACCTATGTAGGCGAATCTGAGTTTCAATTAGCTAAAATAAACCAAAACAAATTTTTGCTTTAGTAGAAAGCTTCTTAGTTGTCGACTAAGCGTGACTAATCAGGACGGCAGGGCTGTATGATCCGAGTATCCCAAAATTAAATATGTTTGCAGGGGATGTTGGAATGCGATTTTAGGTGAGCAATAAGAAACTTTCGATGCAGAATCAAGACCCATATTAGAGAAGGCAGTGCAAAACTGTACTCGCGGATGCACAACATGTTGGCTTTGGGGGAGTTGATAGTAACTAACAGCGCTCAACTGCGACACATGAGGGCGCCGGTAGTGCGAAGTCGTACTCGCGGATGCACAACATGTTGGCTTTGGGGAGTTGATAGTAACTAACAGCGCTCAACTGCGACACATGAGGGCGCCGGTAGTGCGAAGTCATACTCGCGGATGCACAACATGTTGGCTTTGGGGAGTTGATAGTAACTAACAGCGCTCAACTGCGACACATGAGGGCGCCGGTAGTGCGAAGTCGTACTCGCGGATGCACAACATGTTGGCTTTGGGGGAGTTGATAGTAACTAACAGCGCTCAGCTGCGACACATGAGGGCGCCGGTAGTGCGAAGCCGTACTCGCGGATGCACAACATGTTGGCTTTGAGCGGGAGGATAGTCACCAACAGCGCACAACTGCGACACATGAGGGCGCCGGTAGTGCGAAGTCGTACTCGCGGATGCACAACATGTTGGCTTTGGGGGAGTTGATAGTAACTAACAGCGCTCAACTGCGACACATGAGGGCGCCGGTAGTGCGAAGCCGTACTCGCGGATGCACAACATGTTGGCTTTGGGGGAGTTGATAGTAACTAACAGCGCCCAACTGCGACACATGAGGGCGCCGGTAGTGCGAAGTCGTACCGTAAAACCGATTGGTTTACTATTTTTGTACACACAGTTGATAGTAACTATCATACTGAGACCTATGTAGGCGAATCTGAGTTTCAATTAGCTAAAATAAACCAAAACAAATTTTTGCTTTAGTAGAAAGCTTCTTAGTTGTCGACTAAGCGTGACTAATCAGGACGGCAGGGCTGTATGATCCGAGTATCCCAAAATTAAATATGTTTGCAGGGGATGTTGGAATGCGATTTTAGGTGAGCAATAAGAAACTTTCGATGCAGAATCAAGACCCATATTAGAGAAGGCAGTGCAAAACTGTACTCGCGGATGCACAACATGTTGGCTTTGGGGGAGTTGATAGTAACTAACAGCGCTCAACTGCGACACATGAGGGCGCCGGTAGTGCGAAGTCGTACTCGCGGATGCACAACATGTTGGCTTTGGGGGAGTTGATAGTAACTAACAGCGCTCAACTGCGACACATGAGGGCGCCGGTAGTGCGAAGTCATACTCGCGGATGCACAACATGTTGGCTTTGGGGAGTTGATAGTAACTAACAGCGCTCAACTGCGACACATGAGGGCGCCGGTAGTGCGAAGTCGTACTCGCGGATGCACAACATGTTGGCTTTGGGGAGTTGATAGTAACTAACAGCGCTCAGCTGCGACACATGAGGGCGCCGGTAGTGCGAAGCCGTACTCGCGGATGCACAACATGTTGGCATCGGGGGAGTTAATAGTAACTAACAGCGCCCAACTGCGACACATGAGGGCGCCGGTAGTGCGAAGTCGTACTCGCGGATGCACAACATGTTGGCTTTGGGGAGTTGATAGTAACTAACAGCGCTCAACTGCGACACATGAGGGCGCCGGTAGTGCGAAGTCGTACTCGCGGATGCACAACATGTTGGCTTTGGGGGAGTTGATAGTAACTAACAGCGCTCAACTGCGACACATGAGGGCGCCGGTAGTGCGAAGTCATACTCGCGGATGCACAACATGTTGGCTTTGCGGGAGTTGATAGTAACTAACAGCGCTCAACTGCGACACATGAGGGCGCCGGTAGTGCGAAGTCGTACTCGCGGATGCACAACATGTTGGCTTTGGGGAGTTGATAGTAACTAACAGCGCTCAGCTGCGACACATGAGGGCGCCGGTAGTGCGAAGCCGTACTCGCGGATGCACAACATGTTGGCTTTGGGGAGTTGATAGTAACTAACAGCGCCCAACTGCGACACATGAGGGCGCCGGTAGTGCGAAGTCGTACTCTCGGATGCACAACATGTTGGCTTTGGCGATTTGATAGTAACTAACAGCGCTCAACTGCGACACATGAGGGCGCCGGTAGTGCGAAGCCGTACTCGCGGATGCACAACATGTTGGCTTTGGGGGAGTTGATAGTAACTAACAGCGCCCAACTGCGACACATGAGGGCGCCGGTAGTGCGAAGTCGTACCGTAAAACCGATTGGTTTACTATTTTTGTACACACAGTTGATAGTAACTATCATACTGAGACCTATGTAGGCGAATCTGAGTTTCAATTAGCTAAAATAAACCAAAACAAATTTTTGCTTTAGTAGAAAGCTTCTTAGTTGTCGACTAAGCGTGACTAATCAGGACGGCAGGGCTGTATGATCCGAGTATCCCAAAATTAAATATGTTTGCAGGGGATGTTGGAATGCGATTTTAGGTGAGCAATAAGAAACTTTCGATGCAGAATCAAGACCCATATTAGAGAAGGCAGTGCAAAACTGTACTCGCGGATGCACAACATGTTGGCTTTGGGGGAGTTGATAGTAACTAACAGCGCTCAACTGCGACACATGAGGGCGCCGGTAGTGCGAAGTCGTACTCGCGGATGCACAACATGTTGGCTTTGGGGGAGTTGATAGTAACTAACAGCGCTCAACTGCGACACATGAGGGCGCCGGTAGTGCGAAGTCATACTCGCGGATGCACAACATGTTGGCTTTGGGGAGTTGATAGTAACTAACAGCGCTCAACTGCGACACATGAGGGCGCCGGTAGTGCGAAGTCGTACTCGCGGATGCACAACATGTTGGCTTAGGGCGGGAGGGTAGTAACTAGCAGCGCTCAACTGCGACACATGAGGGCGCCGGTAGTGCGAAGCCGTACTCGCGGATGCACAACGTGTTGGCTTTGGGGGAGTTGATAGTAACTAACAGCGCTCAACTGCGACACATGAGGGCGCCGGTAGTGCGAAGTCGTACTCGCGGATGCACAACATGTTGGCTTTGGGGGAGTTGATAGTAACTAACAGCGCTCAACTGCGACACATGAGGGCGCCGGTAGTGCGAAGCCGTACTCGCGGATGCACAACATGTTGGCTTTGGGGGAGTTGATAGTAACTAACAGCGCCCAACTGCGACACATGAGGGCGCCGGTAGTGCGAAGTCGTACCGTAAAACCGATTGGTTTACTATTTTTGTACACACAGTTGATAGTAACTATCATACTGAGACCTATGTAGGCGAATCTGAGTTTCAATTAGCTAAAATAAACCAAAACAAATTTTTGCTTTAGTAGAAAGCTTCTTAGTTGTCGACTAAGCGTGACTAATCAGGACGGCAGGGCTGTATGATCCGAGTATCCCAAAATTAAATATGTTTGCAGGGGATGTTGGAATGCGATTTTAGGTGAGCAATAAGAAACTTTCGATGCAGAATCAAGACCCATATTAGAGAAGGCAGTGCAAAACTGTACTCGCGGATGCACAACATGTTGGCTTTGGGGGAGTTGATAGTAACTAACAGCGCTCAACTGCGACACATGAGGGCGCCGGTAGTGCGAAGTCGTACTCGCGGATGCACAACATGTTGGCTTTGGGGGAGTTGATAGTAACTAACAGCGCTCAACTGCGACACATGAGGGCGCCGGTAGTGCGAAGTCATACTCGCGGATGCACAACATGTTGGCTTTGGGGGAGTTGATAGTAACTAACAGCGCTCAACTGCGACACATGAGGGCGCCGGTAGTGCGAAGTCGTACTCGCGGATGCACAACATGTTGGCTTTGGGGGAGTTGATAGTAACTAACAGCGCTCAGCTGCGACACATGAGGGCGCCGGTAGTGCGAAGCCGTACTCGCGGATGCACAACATGTTGGCTTTGGGGGAGTTGATAGTAACTAACAGCGCCCAACTGCGACACATGAGGGCGCCGGTAGTGCGAAGTCGTACTCGCGGATGCACAACATGTTGGCTTTGGGGGAGTTGATAGTAACTAACAGCGCTCAACTGCGACACATGAGGGCGCCGGTAGTGCGAAGCCGTACTCGCGGATGCACAACATGTTGGCTTTGGGGGAGTTGATAGTAACTAACAGCGCCCAACTGCGACACATGAGGGCGCCGGTAGTGCGAAGTCGTACCGTAAAACCGATTGGTTTACTATTTTTGTACACACAGTTGATAGTAACTATCATACTGAGACCTATGTAGGCGAATCTGAGTTTCAATTAGCTAAAATAAACCAAAACAAATTTTTGCTTTAGTAGAAAGCTTCTTAGTTGTCGACTAAGCGTGACTAATCAGGACGGCAGGGCTGTTCGGCATTCCGTACAATTCGTCCGCTATTGGCAATCATGTTCCCTTTAATCTTTCGTTATGTATTTATTGCCCTTCCCCCAAAATCCAAGGAACTAGAGCATGATCGTTCAGTTACAAGACGGCAATAACGCAATTGAAATCCCAATAGAGAGATTTATAATTCAATGGATTGCTGAATATATATAAAAAAAGAATATCCGAAATGACCACCCATACAAAATGAAGCCGAATACATTCAACAATCAATGTATCATTATCTTGTTACGATAAAATAATAATGAAACAAAATTATGAAGAAATAATTGCAAGTTTTCGTTGAAAAAAAGTTAATTATCGGAAATACATAGATTCGAACAACTATCCGCTTACTCTAATAAGATTTTTCTTGGGGTAAACGTTACAAAAAGTGGGTACCAAAATCGAAAGTACCAAAACATATGTGAGGAAGATGGGTTATCTATGGATTTTGACAGCTGTGTCGCCCCTCTGGATTAAACCACCCGACTTGGACGTTAATGTACAATGTTATGAAAACTCATATGTGAATATGTACGTTATTTGGAAGATATTGATTTGGAAAATGTATTGGAGGTAATCACTTTCCCTGCGATGGGACTCCTACAGTACGCTAGACTGGTGCTTTAACCAACTAAGCTACGAGGACCTCCGTCGGCCTTCGCAACCTAGCGGCTACTGAACGAGCTCGAGATTCCCAAATTGGTTAATGCATCTCAAAGTTAATTGTCTATTAAATGGCGATTAAATGCTTTGAATTTTATTTTAAGGGGCGCTGCCAAAATGATAAAAGGATAAGATAATCCTCTTCACATTTGGAGAGTTTCCGAATATTTTTATATAAATCGTAAAAAGTCATTAAAAAATAAAGGCGCTTTTAACATTTAAAATCTTACACGATTTCATGACGGTTCTCAATTTTGAAATATTTATTGTACACCCTGTATTTCAGCCTTCCCCTTAGACGCAGTTTACGTTAAAAATAGGCTTTAACGTCTTTTTCAAATATTGATCTAGAATTGACCTTAAGCATAAACCTTGTTCATTTAGAGGGATTACAATGAAGATTTGACGAATTATTATGTCCATCAGTGCACTACAAATATTTATTTGTTTTTAGCTGCGTTAAATCGTAAATGAGAGAAGGGGATCATGTGTCCTCAGTCTGCCCTATAGAAGTGAGCAAAATAAATTAATTGCAATATTCGGTTGTTCGGCCACATTGAGAGTTGACGTAAAGTCAATGTCAACTTCTTTCAAGTACCCAGCGTTGAGTTTTTTTAAACTTATTTTGGAGTTATTTTTTCTCTTCTCTTTCTTCTTTTGTCAGAAACAAAAGAGCCAAACAATCCATCGACGCTAGTTCAATACGGGAAGCCAATTTTGAGTTTTATTACCTGAGGTCGAAATTGAGTGAATTAAACCTACATTTGGGTAAATAAATTTTCCGTTGGGTACTTTTTTAACATGGGAGTAAAGGCAAACTACTTCGACCCTACTTATTCAATTTTGGCTTCCCGTTCGAGGTTGGGTGAATTAAACTCACTATTGGGTAGTTTATTTCTTCCGTGTAGATAGCCGTGCGGTGTCGGCAGCTGGTTATCTGGCTTAGAATAACATTACGGATTGCCTGTTCCAGTGGTAAAAGTCCACCATACAGGTGACCCCTAATTCTCGGTGTGATGCGGCTTTATGCTTACCGTGTGCGAATGAATGGTTAGAGGGGTCTAATAAGAACCTAATCGGAAACGGAGCCTGTGAAGCACCAGAGCTCTCTTCACAGTATTTAGCCCTCGCTGCGCTAACCGGAGCTATGGCGTAGTTGACTTTTTGCTTCTCCAAGATAATCGGCTGCTCTTATTCAATCTCAACTTGAGGTTAAATAAGGGTGGGGTTATGAATATGTATTTTAATTACTTTTCCAACAAATTGTCACCTATATGGATTCGTATTATGCGTTTTTCACAGTGTACTCTGTGTTTGCCACCAATATGGATCAGCATTATGCGTTTTGCCTTTCTCGTATTTTACAGTGTACTCTGTGTCTCGTCTTTGACGTTCGGCTTCGGCTACTCTTGTTCAATCTCAACGTGAGTTCAAACAAGAGTGGGGTTATGAATATGTGTTTTACTTAGTTTTTCAACAAATTGTCACCTATATGGATTAGCAATATACGTTATTCATAATGTATTTGTTACGTCTTTGGCGTTCGGCTTCGGCTACTCTTGTACAATCTCAACGTAAGGTTAAATGATAATGGGGTTATGAATATGTTTTTTTACTACTAGTTTTTCAACAAATTATCACCTATATGGATTCGCATTAGCGTTTTTCACAGTGCCTTCTGTGTTTCGTCTTTGACGTTCGTTCATAGTTACGGCCTCAGTGTTTTTGCGACACCTCTTTTTAGTCCCTAGTTTTATGCGTGTGAGCCTACATCAGAGCATAAAATATTCACCTTCACGAAGCAATTTCGGGCCGAATATTGACAAACGTCGCATGGCCATAGTATGACTTACTCAGTTTTCTTCTTCACAAATTGTTTCATTTGATTGGCACTGAGAATGGTCACTGCGTTTAAAGACAACATAATTGGCCTTGATTATATAGACTTTTGGCACTAAAATTGTCCCTCAGTTTACGGTGGGGTCATATCTATGTGAGTAATTGTTGAAATCATCATTTAAATGTTCGGTTTTACAATATTTTTTTAGTTTACGAAATCCGGAAATTGTCAATTTTCAGCCGAATATGAATATCCATTAAGTAAGGGTGACAAAGAAGGCCGATGGGCTTCACCTAAAACATTCGATTATTTAAAGCTCTGGCCTTCCTCTTCTTTTCCCTTTTTCACTTCCTTTTCCGTCAGGTAAATGATGAGACAGGCCAGTGGAGGCGATGGCACAAATCTCCCAAATTGAGGGGAACGCACCTCCTGAGCCGACGTTCTGATACCTGATACTGCAAATAATTATTTGTTATTGTCTGCGATAAATCGTAAATGAGAGAAGGGGATCATATGTCCTCAGTCTACCTATAGCAGTGGACTAAATAAAAAAATTAATTGCAATATTCATCAATTCTAATTGTTAAGAGATTAGCCTCGGGTTAAAAATATCTTCAACACAGAAAAAACATCTAGTTTTCATTTCGAGAAATACACCCCGGAAATAATTATAAAGCCAACCCACTTGTTTGAAGCTTTATATAAAATAGATGGTTTTACACTTATTTCCATCTGAAGCAGCGTAGCCAATCAACATATTATATACATATTAGAGAGTATTGTTTAACGGTTATGCAGACTGATGACCAGCTAAAACACTATATTATTTCTGATCCAACGTTTCGGTCCTTTATTGGTTCTTTTCAATGGATTTAAATGGATCAGCGATCAATAAAGGTACTGAAACATCGGATCGGATAATATAGTGTGTTAGCTAATCATCATATTGCATAGTAACAATACTCTGAGTCAATTTACAGTCGGCAACCACCTCCACTATACATATAACATCAAATATAATTGATTATAGTTCGACTGCGATATTTGTTTCTATCTTCTGGATTTTTCAGTCTGAAAATTATTCAAACGGGTTCACATTTGCATTGTCCGACGTTTCGGCCCGTTTATTGGGTCTTTTTCAAGGGAAAATTAAAACATAGTGAACAATTAGTAGCACGTAACATAAAAATTAACAATTTAACATACGCTGTCTGCCGTTTTTCGTACACTTAACATCTATGAACACATGTGCTAATTTAATTCACTCTGGCTGATTTAAAGTGAGAACCCGAGCTTGAGATCAAATCGATAACTTGTTTTGATGTTGAGGAATCGCTGATTTTTATTACTGAGGTTGATATTCTTTTGGTCGTTTTTACGATTAACAAATAATAACAAAACCAACAGCAGAAAAATCTGTTGACATCAAATTGAAAACTATTTCTCGATGAAAGCAAATTGAAAACATATTTTGATAACGAAATAAGTAATCAGCTTAATATCAGCAAAATTTCTAAATATTATTTCGAAATCAACAGCAAACTGAAATCAAAATAAGCAATCAATCACGGAAACCAATAGAGAGAGAGAGAAACGATATCAAAATGTGCGTTCTATTTGCCCTCAATATGGTCAGTCAGTGCTCCGGAATACAGTAGCGCCGCGGTGTCACAAAGGGTACACAATCTAGTGAAGAGATATTCCGAGGTGTATTCAAACGTATGATGCTATACGCAGCATAAAATGCCAAAATAATATTCTCGAAATAATCCTTTCTAGACCAACATTTGAAAAGGGCGTAACAGCCAAAATTTATTCCTTCGGATTCCTTATCTACATACATAGCTATATACATAGACAAAATACTGGAGAGATCAAATTTTGGCTGTTACGCCCTTTTCAAATGTTGGTCTAGCTTTGTGTCTATTTTGATATCTTAGCTATTTTTTTAAATGTTATTCAATATTCAGTAATTAAATATTGTAAACTTTGTATAATTTTTGCAATAACCAAACCCCAAGGCTATCGTTTTCAGCTGTTAGTTACCCTTTATAACGTAACATGGCGTGATTGTGCTGACCGTTGCCTAACAAACGAAGATTCACGAAGTGAGTTATATTGTTAATATACGTACTATATTGATTCATTTGATCCATGATTCATAAAAATTCAGGTAATTTTAAGCTGGGAGACAAAACATGTGCTTATTCTAATCGCCAGGAATAAAGATCTTGACCCCCAAACATAACTATTTTGTATGAAAATCCTTGCTAGCGTTATGATTATTTGCAGAGGTGTTATGCTATCTCCAAAAGCTCAAACAAGCAATTATGATAAAATCATATAGTGATCAATAACATCCCATGTTACTATCACATATCGTTTGCATTAGAGTAGTATGAGTGAATATGTCAATAACTTAATCGCCAAGATGACGAATCGAGGTGACATAGCAGCTGAACCATTGGCACCGAATCCAGTGACCATTAACACATGCTTGTATTCAACCATTTGTAACCAATCAGATTTGATACTCCCTCCATATCTAATATTCGCAATAGCAGTATACCAGATCCACGCAATCATCCCCTTCGCTTATAGCATGTATCCGGATCATAGAGAAAATTGATTGGATCAATATTACGCTAGGTTGAATAAGAATTATATGAACTTTGGTCTCATTTCGGACGACGACGGGGAGGTATGGATGTCTTTCTTTCCATTTTCCGTTTCCGCCGAATCGAATCAACAACGGTGAAATTCGATGATATTGAATTTCCTTCGCTCTCGTTTGTGGATGAAAACGTTGAATTAGCGACAAGCAGCATGGCCCGGTATTTGATTGATAAGTTGAAAGCTGTTTTTCTTGATGTCCAAATATATATACTGAGAATGGAAGTCACCGCTAATATGCTCCGGGAGATTATGATCTGCCAACTGCGAAAGATAAGCTTAGCTTCAGATGAATAATGTATTTGCTTTTCTCATCAGAATTCATATTGTCTTACGCAGCAGACGGTTATCCGACAAATACGGTGTCACGGCAAACGACAGAGAAGATGACCTCGCGATATTGATTTTCCATCAGATTAACGGTTGAGCATCCTGTGACATGACACCACTCGACTGTTTTCTTACTTTTTGCATATACAATTTTTGTTTTAAGTTGTGATTTCAAATAAGAAGATTACTTTGTCGTATGATGAAGAATAACAAATGCTTTTTTATTTGACGATGCACATCTGAAGCTTCATAAACCATTTTTACAGAAGCCTTTTTTTTCTAGTTCGGTGATCAGTAAATCGTTTGAAGTAAAATCTTGCAGTGACTAAAGTTTACAGTCACTGCAAACATTCAAACTGCTGTGCAACAAAAACGGCAAGCGCAGTATGACCTTTCAACTCTTTATGGAAAGACAAGTCGAGAAGTTGTGCCGAACATTTGCGAACATGTAATACATGGAGTGACGGCGTGATTCTACGGCGAAGTCCTTCTCTTTTCGTGCATGAATCAGCACTCTGCCATAACATGTCAGATTTTACGAGCTGTAGTTACACGAGGACTTTGTTGTGTACATCTATGCTTCAAGCCGGGATAAGGAGACTTACGTGAAATGCTTTACTACTTCATCGTCGAAAATGTTACTCTTTTGCTCAAATGTAATTGACATTGACTACCGTAAAAAAGTACTCGTGATTGATCATAACCCAAGGAACTGATTTATGAATATGTATGTTTTTATTTCTTAATAAGATGAAATTTAGTTTTACACTTTTGTGCCAAACTTTTAATTAAGATTAGAAATCATCTACAAAGTACGTAACGCATTTAAAGGGACGGATGGTTTACAGAAGCGACGGGGATTCTCGCATTTAGTTTAAATGAACTTGATAAACGGGACCTATCCATTTTGTAAATTGTCTTTCACATTTTCTACCATGTTACCTTTTCCAACGCACGAGTACCGCTGGGTGGATTATTCAGGATTTTTTCTTCCACGAGATCCACCGGATCAACACGTTTTGGTAGAAATATCCCCAGTTCCGGTCGATAATCGATTCGAGTCACACACCAATATCCCAAATGACCGGGCAAACGCAAATAACTTCTCGTCGTTTCATGACCCAATTTCTGCGAATTTGTCATAATTTTTTGTCACATTTGTGGCACAAAGCAACATGGACGCGCGTGGCTGACACGCAGCGTTATGTTCGCATCACTTATCACAACGGTTGCATCAACAACATCCACATGATTGTACTGCATCTGCCTATATATGTATAGAGCAACAGCACGCCTTGATGGAACCATCAAGCATTTAAATCGGCTAATCCTATAAGGATAGACGGTCGCATTCGTTCGACAACCGATAATTCTCACGCCATCAATAATATCGCAACGCTGCGTCACCAACATAGAATGCAAAGAGGACTGTGGAATGTACACGAATGGAGATACCTACTCGCCGACGTGATAGAGATTGGTTAGATGGTGACATGTGCGCACTCAACCTCACTCGTAGGGGGTGTGATTCAGAAAAAAGACATTTCGGGTTGAGTTGTTTATGTAAACATGATATCACGAAAATACTGGTGTTATCAAATATTGTAGGATAGATTCGGGTCCTTCTTTCTATTATAGTTTACAAGAAACAAGCTTTATTTCAATAAAATAGAATATTTAGAGATTTTTGTTCCACTATGACCAGTTATTAGATGAATTTTCTTCATCAAGAGCATCATTGCAGAGTCCTGCTGTTTAGACCTTTCACTAAGAGCTTATCATAGTACACCCCTAGTCAATAAGGCACCAATCTTTTCTTGAGAAAACAGAAAAGTAATACTGTTGATTGGTCATGCATCGGAGCTATAGCCACATCCTTGATTTGCTTCTAGATTATCCCCAGTAAATCATCAAACCCGGGGCTAAGCACTTTCTACAAAACCATTTCAAGCTAAAAACTTTATACAGTAACAAGAATTTTCGCGAATCGCTCCTCTTACTACCATTCAAAAGTTGATTTTTATCAGCAATCAGTTCAGTCTAGGCCAATGGGTACCGAGGTTTTCTTAAAATTGCTTCCGCTGCCTCAAACGGAAAGAATTCGAGTCTTTCAGCTATCTTCTGTGTAAAGTTAATTATTTTATACTTCTAAGACAAAGTTAACCATCTAATGTGTATGAATTCACGTAATTCCGTACCTTTACTGACTAGTCTATCTGAGATCACCATCTAATGCTAATTTTTTCACGTGAACTAAGCCAATTGAATATTTCTAAAACATCTTTTTTTCACTTTCAAAAGGAGTGAAATAACAAGGAGCGAAGTATCTTCGGTTACCCATTCTTTAGTAGCTTACAATGCGAAGGCCCAACTTTCCAACAGAATACGCAGATTGCCTTGCCTTAACACAAAAAGCGCTATGGTTGATATCAAAGGCGGCTTCATAATTAAAAGAAAAGGACGCACTCAAAGATAAATCTTTCATTGTTACACCGGGGCTTTTGAAATATCATGAAAGAAACGCTTCAGAAGGCAATGATTACATGTACTGAGGAGCAAAATAATAGCTTTTTAATGAATTGTTGTCATTTATGTTAGTTGAATGTTATAAATAAATATTGCATATTATTCGGCAACTCAGCCGTACGAAAAATCATTCTTTTGTTAAATTACTTGGCTTCGTTGAATAACTTGGCTGCGCTACACACTTTGAAAAATCACAACCTTCAACCTATGAGACCAATATTAATCTGTCACAAAATGAAAGCTAATGAATGCTACTTTCAAGAAAATACAAAACCTACCGGTTTATTTGGAAAAATTTTGAAACAATTGACATAATTTGTTTCTCAGCTATCCAAACACCGTGGTACAACCTATTAATTATGGAAGACTTCTCGTCCACATACATAGCTATATATGTATAGGGATGAAGAATCAGAAGGAATCAATTTTGGCTGTTACACCCTTTTCAAATGTTGGTCTAGACTTAACCTTCCGGGATTCAAATTGTTGTAAAAACTACAACACATTGAATAAAAATAAGACATCTGTTCAGTCTGTTGATCAATTTGCACCAAACTACCATGTATTCCTCAAAAAAGTTATTTATCAATTGAAAAGATAAAAAAAGTGAACGGGGAAAAGTTAATAATAATGAATTATTTATTTAATTTATTAACAATTCATCCTAAGGTAGGGCGATTTTTGACAATGACCTTGGAGTTAATTCGCACTTCTCACTCATGACTGTAGGTGGCCACCAGACAGCCTTCTGGAGAATCCGGAACATCGGTAAAAATGGTCATTTTGTGAAGTTCGTCCTAGAGCAGCACATTTTTTTTCTAAATCAATTCTGACAGTGATCTTGGAGATATCTCGCTTAACTTTTCAAAAGGACCTAAGTAACATTTTTTTCATGAATTAATTTGAATACTGCAATCAATAGCTTTCATGTTGTTCTGTTGATTGCAGTACTCAAATTAATTCATGAAAAAAATGTTACTTAGGTCCTTTTGAAAAGTTATGCGAGATATTTCAAAGTCTTACTCAGCTATTATCACAGGTTACAGTTACTTAACATATTGATCTCCAATCCTCGAACAATAGATCCCGAGATATCGAACCAAACTTGTAGGTTCATATACACTAGCGAATACCAAATCATTTTTATCCCTTGGCTCATAGTGTCGCATGGGATCATAGATGGTGTTGCGGTAAACCTGTAGATATGGCAACGCAGTGTCTGTCGCACAGTGAGTAGAGTGGATAATCTGCTGTATCTAGCAATACGGCGAAGTACGAATGGGAAGAAATATGATGGTAAGGTCATTAGGATCAAACTATCCAACGTGGAAATCATATTGTGTGAAACTTTAAACTCTTTTAAATATTGTAAAAATTCCTAAATAAAAGCTAGTTTGTAAAAAAAATAATTAAAACGTTCACTGTACAAGTAAGTCTACATAAATTAATCAAAAAGTCCTACTTAAAACTAACTTAAATCTAAATAAATTAGGTACGAGACTGTCAAGCAGGTTAGATTGAATTTGTAAAAATAGTGGATGTGCACGATTATTTTACAGTAAGTTCTGAGCAATTATTTCTTTTCCCTACACCAAGATATAGACTAGCTACTTAAACTAACTTAAACTTATATGAATTTAGAGTTTCTACTGTGCTGAACTGCAATTTATAGTATAATCGAAATATAAACGAAATACGCTCCATTTGTAAGAGGAAAGCGATTTCAAAACTAAATTGTAAGTAGTCGAGACTTTAGTTAAGAGTTCATCATGCTCATAGAATAAATTGAAATTACAGCTTTGATCAACTGTTAAAGAAGACGGTGATTACAAGGACTAGTTTCTCAAGCAATCCGAACATAAATCAAAGAATTTATGCCTCAAACGATGGACTCTGAGAAGAGAGATTGCCTTATGTGCAACGCTCCGAACAAGATCTGCGACATGGTGCAGTGCGATAAGTGTGAGCTTTGGGCCCACTATTCGTGTGCTGGAGTTACGGCGGAGGTAAAAGAGGAAGATTGGAGTTGTACGAAGTGCGCTAGTACGCTGTTAGTGCTAAAGCCAAGGAAAACCAGCAAAACCGTGACAAAGAAGTCAAACAAGACAAGACAAAGAAGAGTGATGGAGGATCCATCGCATCTGCTTCGGAGGGCGACGGAGTGTTGGAAGACTCCCTTAAAAAGCTGCAAAAAGAGCAGCGGGAAAAGGAAAAAGCGTTGGCTGAGGAAATGATCCTTCGGGAAAAACAATTAGAATTGGAAAAAGCCCTGCAAGAGAAACGGCGTCAGATGGAGAGAGATTTTCGCGAAAAGCAACTTCAACAAGCACGAGAGCTGAAAGAGCAGCAGTTGCGTGAAGAACGTGAGATGTTGGAGAAAGAGTTGGCTGAAGAAGCGGATTTCCAAGACCGACGCAAGAAGATGTATGAGGAGTTCCAAGAAGCAAAAAAAGCAGTTTCCGTTGCCGATCGTGAGAGCGTGGCCGGCGATACTAAGGAGGAAAAGGAAATGTCCTTTGAGAAAAAGGTGAACTTCTGGCTGAAGAAGCAAACGACTGAGAAGCTACCCACTACGACACTAGATGAACCGATAGCGGGTTCATCGAAGCAAGTTTTCTCAAGGAACGTCTCTCACCTTCAAGATGAAGTCGATTCGGCAAAATCTGAAGAATATACAAATGAAGAAAGCGGAGATGAAGATAACGATGAAGAAAGCGACGAAGACGAGCCAGACAATTTTCAGCTATCGCGGGAGGAACGAGAACTGCTTGCGCGTCTGCTAACTGGCGACAAAAAGAAGCATCAGCTGCCGTTGGGGAAACGCCAACCACCGGAGAAAAAAATGCCGGTGAAGAAGCAGCAATCTATGCCAAAAAAGATTCCGTTGAAAGTGTCGAAACAACTGCCGTTGGTGGAAAAGTATCTCCCGTGCGCCACTAAATTGTCGAAGGAACAGATCGCAGCTCGACAAGCTCTCTCGAAAAACTTACCCGTCTTTAAGGGTGAACCAGAAATGTGGCCTATCTTCATTAGTAGCTATGAGTATACCACGCAAGCATGCGGGTTCTCAAACTTGGATAATCTCAAGCGGCTACAAGACAGTCTGCAAGGTAGCGCACTTGAAGCGGTAAGGAGTCGTCTTGTGCTTCCGGAGTCCATTCCGGATGTTATCGATGATTTGCGGCGTCTCTTCGGGAAACCTGAGAAGCTACTTAAGACGTTGTTGACTAAGGTACGCAGCGCACAAGCTCCGAAAGCGGATCGCTTAGAGTCATTTCTTCAGTTTGGCATCACGGTTAAACAGCTTTGTGACCACCTCGAAGCTGCTCACTTGTCGGATCATCTCAACAATCCAATGCTGGTTAACGAGCTGGTGGATAAACTTCCACCAAACTACAAACTGGAATGGGTGCGCTATAGACGGGACAAAAGAGGAACGCCGCTACGAGTTTTTACTGACTTTACGAACAGCATTGTTTCTGATGTTTCGGAAGTTGCAGAGTTCACTGCCTTCGGTATGAACGAAATTTCATTCGTTGGTAAAGACAAGCCGAAGAAAAAGGAATTCATCCACGTGCATGGTGCTACATCGAGCAAAACGACTAATTCGAAAGAAATTAAGGAACTAAAGCCATGCTGGGTTTGCAAACGGACAGACCACAAGCTACGATTCTGTGATGACTTCAAGAAGCTTAGCATTATGGATCGGCTGAAGACGATTGAGCAACATAAACTTTGCTCATTGTGCTTGAATAATCACGGCAAAAGCCGATGCAATTTTAAAGTTCGCTGTAATGTCGCCGGTTGTCTCGGTCAACACCATCCACTACTGCATCGAGCCGAAAGAGCTGTGCAGTTATTAAATATTGAATGCCACACTCACGGACGATTAATTAATTAACCGATTACTCTACACTATCGAAACTACGCTATGGATGTTTTGGCCTTTTTGGATGAAGGGTCATCCTCTACACTCGTGGAGGAGTTTGTGGTTAACGAACTTAACGTGCAAGGAATTCGCGAACCGTTAGAAGTAACTTGGACAGGCAACGTCAAGCGCTTCGAAAATCAATCCCAAAGGGTGGATTTTAAAGTCTCGGTAAGAGGATCACGCGAGATACTATCGTTGAAGGACGCGCGCACGGTAGCAATGCTGAAGCTGCCAAAACAAGCCATGCATTACGAGGAAATCGCAGATCGATACTCTCATTTAAGAGATCTACCGATAATTAATTATGCCGCAGAGGAACCTCGTATCATAATAGGGTTGGACAATCTAGATTTATTTGCTCCTATAGAATCTCGAATAGGTGAGCCTGACCAACCGATTGCCGTTAGATCAAAACTTGGGTGGACTATCTACGGCCCAGGAAATACTACTCTGGGTGTAGCGGAAAGCTATGTTAACGTGCATTCTGTTGAACCGACGAGTAACGAAGAACTATTTGAAATGTTGCGAACGCAATATTTACTCGAGGACACCGGTACTGCTTGCATGACAGCACCAGAATCTGCTGAAAACCAACGAGCGCGTGAAATTCTTCAAGCAACAACAATACGAATAGGCGATAAATTCGAGACGGGTTTGCTCTGGCGTGAAGACGAAAGACAGTTTCCAGACAGTTATCCTATGGCTATTCGACGAATGAAGGCGCTGGAGAGAAAACTTGAAAATAATCCTGAACTCAAACAAAACGTCCATCAACAAATAGTTGAGTACTTAGCTAAGGACTACGCGCATAAAGCTACAGAGGAGGAATTGGCTAACACCAAGAAAAACGAAATTTGGTACCTTCCGTTGAATGTAGTGCTAAATCCTAGGAAACCAAACAAAGTCCGTCTGGTGTGGGATGCAGCTGCCACGGTAAATGGAGTTTCCCTAAACACTGAATTACTAAAGGGACCGGATATGCTGAAGTCCCTGCCATCGGTGCTCAATCAGTTTCGACAATATCGAATTGCATTTGGCGGAGACATCCAAGAAATGTACCATCAGTTGCGCATACGAGAGGCAGATAAGCAAGCTCTGCGGTTCCTGTTCCGGTTTAATCCTGCGGATGCTCCGAGTATATACGTCATGGACGTGGCTACGTTCGGGGCTAGCTGCTCCCCCTGTTCAGCGCAATTTATAAAAAACTTGAACGCAGCTGATTTTTCTAAGGAGTTTCCTAGTGCTTCGTCTGCAGTTGTGAACAAACATTATGTGGATGATTATTATGACAGTGTCGACTCAGTCGACGAAGCAATAACGCTGGCAAACCAGGTGAAGCTTATACACTCTCGTGGAGGATTCCACATCAGGAACTGGGTTTCCAACTCCCCACAGTTCCTTGACGCAATGGGTGAAGAAAAGCTGAATCCTGCTGTTCACTTCAATATAGACAAGAATACGCATACCGAGCGTGTTCTGGGTATTGTGTGGGACCCGAAAGAGGACGTTTTCCTGTTTTCCACCGCCGGACGAGAGGGATACCAAGCAGTTCTACATGGAATGGAAATACCTACAAAAAGGATCGTATTAAGTTGTGTTATGGCGATGTTCGATCCGCAAGGCTTGCTTTCTCCGTTTACTGTGTTTGGGCGCATGTTGATCCAAGATTTATGGAGAACCGGATGTGATTGGGATGAAGAAATTGATGATGTGTCATTCCAGAAATGGATTCGCTGGACGAAGGTACTGCCAATGATAGAAACGATCAGAATTCCTCGGAGTTATTTCGGAAATGCTACTATGGATCAAGTTGAGAACTTGCAGCTGCACATTGTGTCCGACGCTAGCAAAGGCGCATATGGTTGCACGGCATATTTTCGCGCTGTAGTGGACGGATGCGTTAAGTGTGTACTAGTATCGAGTCGAGTGAAAGTAGCACCGTTGAAGCCGATGTCAGTCCCACGACTTGAGTTGCAAGCGGCAGTTCTTGGAGCCAGGGTGGCTTCAGTAGTGAAAGATAGTCATTCGTTGGTGATCAATCAGCAGTTTTTCTGGACAGACTCTACGACTGTGCTCTCGTGGATAAGGTCGGATCAACGCAAGTATAAAGAGTTTGTTGGTCTTCGTATCGGCGAAATTCTTACGCGAACAAATCTGTCCGAGTGGCGTTGGGTCCCGACCAGAATGAACGTTGCAGATCAGCTGACTAAGTGGACAAAAGATCCGGAAATAAATTCAACTAGCAGCTGGTTCACCGGGCCGGGATTCCTGCAATTACCAGAAGAAGATTGGCCGAAACAGAAGTTACCACAACCAGGTACAGACGCGGAGCTGAAAGCGCACCTATTTGTTCACGATGTGCACCTACCAACACCTGTAATAGCAATAAACAGGATTTCGAAATGGACTATTCTGGTGCGAACAATGGCCTGTGTGTTTCGCTTTGTTTCAAATTGCAGAAAAAAGATACGTGGCGCACCATTAGATACGCTGAGATCTACGGAAATTCAGGCGCAAAGGATTATTCCAACCAATCATCCTAAAACGCGAATGCCATTGAAGTAAGAAGAGTACGAGCAGGCGGAAATCTGTTTGATGCGAATGGCACAAGCGGACGCATTTAGCAACGAGTTGAAAATTCTAATGAAAAATTCTAAGAGAATGGTTAGAAGTTGAAAAATCAAGTTATTTGTACAAATTAACTCCACTTATAGATGAAGCAGGACTGTTACGCATGGAAGGTCGAGCGGGACCTGCCGAATTCCTACCATTTGACTTGCGGTTTCCAATAATACTACCTAAAGACCATGCCGTTACAACACTATCACGAGCGGTATGGACATGGGTACAGAGAAACGGTGAAGAACGAGTTGCGGCAACGTTTCATGATTGCTCAGGTAGGCAGCGTCGTATCCAAAGTGGCAAGAGAATGTGTGCAGTGTAAAATAGCAAAGAGTCGTCCGCGGTCTCCTCGAATGGCTGCATTACCGGTGCAAAGATTAACTCCTTATCTTCGGCCATTCTGCTTCGTGGGCATCGATTATTTCGGACCGTTGGCGGTAACATCTGGGCGGCGAAGTGAAAAGAGGTGGATTGTGTTATTCACTTGTCTGGTAGTCGGGGCAGTACACCTTGAAGTAGCGCACTCATTGACAACGCAGTCGTGTATGATGGCAATAACTCGCTTCATCTGTCGTCGTGGCCCGCCGTTAGAAGTATTCTCAGATAATGGTACAAATTTTAAGGGGGCGAGTAGGGAGCTGGTCAACGAAGTACGCAACATCAACGAGAATTGCGCAGGAGAATTAACATCAGCCCGGTTGAAATGGAATTTCAACCCTCCCGCGTCTCCCCATATGGGGGGAGTCTGGGAGAGACTAGTTCGTTCAACGAAAGATGTTCTGAAGACCATAGATGATGGGAAGAGACTGACAGATGAAATTCTGACGACTGCAATTGCCGAAGCTGGGGATATCATCAACAGCCCACCACTGACCTACGTCACAAATGAATCAGATCATTCGGAGGCTATCAGCTCAAATCATTTTCTTCGTGGAGTTACACCGAATGAACCAAGGTTCAAAACCTTTCCTACCAACACAGCGGCAGCTTTGCGGGATTCCTATCAGCGATCGCAGCAGATAGTAGATGAGATGTGGAAAAGATGGATCAAAGAGTATGTTCCATCAATCAATCAGCGTACTAAGTGGTTTGGTGAAGCGACAAATTTGAAAAGAGGCGATTTGGTGTATATTGTAGAAGGAGACAAGCGGAAGAGTTGGGTACGCGGAATAGTAGAGGAACCAATAGTTTCTGGAGATGGCAGAGTACGTCAAGCCTGGGTACGTACCAACAGTGGTATTCTGAAGCGGGCGACAGCGAAACTTGCGGTGTTCGAAATCAATGAAAGTGACGCTGGACCGGAAGCATCGGACCAGGTTCACGGGGCGGGGCATGTTGCGGTAAACCTGTAGATATGGCAACGCAGTGTCTGTCGCACAGTGAGTAGAGTGGACAATCTGCTGTATCTAGCAATACGGCGAAGTACTAATGGGAAGAAATATGATGGTAAGGTCATTAGGATCAAAACAAAACAGATGATTATCTATCCAACGTGGAAATCATATTGTGTGAAACTTTAAACTCTTTTAAATATTGTAAAAATTCCTAAATAAAAGCTAGTTTGTTAAAAAAATTGTTACGAACGCGATTATTATTTTACATTGATTCATAGATTTATTATCAAGCATGATTCATTGGGTCGCTTCACTGACTGGTCTCTGCCTGTTTTTACGATATGCATATGACGCATTCTTCTATACGACATGCAGGGCTCATTATGATTGTTCTACCTCGAGACAATCTGCTTAAGAAAATAAGTTAGAAGCATGGAGAAATGCTGAAATAAACATTTGCGGCGCCAACAAGATAATGGCAATGAGAGACTTGCCTGGAGTTTTATGATAGCCAGGTACACATCGCATCGTAGTGTTAAGGTATTATGTTTGTATATACTATTATATATAGCTTAGAAGGTAGCAAAATAAATTAGTTCTTAGCTAGCATTCACGCCAGCCGGGTTGTTCATTATTCCGAAAGCCCTGCGGTAATTGCCGATCTCGGTTCGCAGTTTTTATTTACATTTTGGTGGCTCCAGAGAGGAACGAACTAACTTTTCTTCGCGAGTGAGTTGAGTGAGGTGTTGTCGGCGCCAGAAGATCGGCAAGTGAAGTTTAGAAGAACTCCGGCAGTAATTCTGCCGTAAAAAATAGTGTGTGGTGAGCAGAAAAAGTAGTGAGTGTTTCCGGAAAAGTCGTAAGTCGCTGAGTCGCAGACAAAGTGAGTATTTCCGGAAAAGTCGTAAGTCGCTGAGCCGCAGACAAGTAAAAAAAAAAAAAAAGGTCGTAAGTCGCTGAGCCGCAGACAAAGGGAGTGTGTTCCAAAAAAGTCTTAAAAACATCGAAAGTGAGTGTTGCGTTGACAACAGCTAAGACTAGAACATTTTAAGTGAGTGAGAAGTCTGAGCCGTCGAAGGTCCGCCGAACTATCTATACAGTGACTATAAGTGGGACCCGCTATAAAAGTGAAAATGGCGAACGCGAACATTTCGATCAAGTTCGTCGAGAACGATTTAAATTAAACGTTATTAAACGAATTAAAACGTTCACTGTACAAGTAAGTCTACATAAATTAATCAAAAAGTCCTACTTAAAACTAACTTAAATCTAAATAAATTAGGTACGAGACTGTCAAGCAGGTTAGATTGAATTTGTAAAAATAGTGGATGTGCACGATTATTTTACAGTAAGTTCTGAGCAATTATTTCTTTTCCCTACACCAAGATATAGACTAGCTACTTAAACTAACTTAAACTTATATGAATTTAGAGTTTCTACTGTGCTGAACTGGAATTTATAGCATAATCAACGAAATACGGCCCATTAGTGAGAGGAAAGCGATTTCTAAACTAAATTGTAAGTAGTCAAGACTTTAGTTAAGAGTTCATCATGCTCATAGAATAAATTGAAATTACAGCTTTGATCAACTGTTAAGGAAGACGGTGATTACAAGGACTAGTTTCTCAAGCAATCCGAACAGATGGATTTAGAATTTATTTCACTACGCCAGAACTTTTAGATATGATATAATCACCGACAAACCGACGGGCCTCTCTGATTTCAAAATTGGCAAAAAAAAATTATAATAGATTTACTCCGAGTGTAGTAACTCGTTCTTTCATTACTGACATTAACGTTCTTTTGATAGAAAAAAGTCAAGAAAAAGAAAAAGCAAAATGCGCGCAATCCACCAGCTGGTCGACGTAAACATTATACACACGTTTAAAACAATCTACACAGCGATGAAGATAAAAATAACCAAGTAATAGAAAATCTTTTTCGATGCTTAAATCGACATTTAAGTTTTTACGATCATTACACACATTTTTGAAAATCGAATTTTTTCATTTGTCTAATGAATCCTATCATAAAACTCTTAATATTCATAATATCGAATATTGATTATTATGTGGAAGCTGATGAAATAAATTAAAGAGTGCATGACCAAATTTGCCCGCGCACATTTGTGAGAGCTGTTGTGTAAACCATCGCACAGATGGAGCTAGGTAATGAAAGGAGAGTAATTGCCAAGAAATTTGAAGAACTGTATATGGGAAGGCACGTCGGTTTGTCGGTGATATAATGATATAAACACCACGCCGTTTATTAAGAAAATTGACTATTTCCACCGGTGTTCCGTTGGTTCTGGATCTTCTGGAGGACCATCAAAAGATTCACTGGACTTAAAAAACTTGGCGTGGTTTTTGAAAACGTCGTATGTCCAAAAGTAAGGCTCTCTTTGGTTACTTTTTCTTTCGATTATCACAAAGTCATACTAACAACATTTAGGGTAGGGACCCAATAGTAAGGGTATGCGATAACACACTTTTTCCTAACGAAACGAAACGAAACGAAATTTAAAATGTCTATGTTGATTCGAAACGAAACGAAACGAAATATAGATTTACTTTCGAGTCTTCGAAACGATACGAAATCAGAGTCCATTTAATTCGAAATTTTTCGAAACGAAACGAAATTTTTTTTTTTTCCGCGGTATTTTTATTGAATTGGTTTTATATTATGTACGGATTTTCGATTTTACTTTTCTAAGTCAAATAAGGGTGTTACAAATATTTAATTAACTTTTTGTCCTACTGGTCTCCGAAAGATCAAGGGGGGGGATATAAACGGGAAAAAAACGGGATATAAACGGGAAAATAAATATTAAAATGAAAAAAATCAAAAAACTCCTCGGATTTGTTAAAGAATGTTTTGAAAATCCTCAAAATTATCCGATTTTTTTTTATTGCCCCCTCAAAATATTATTTTTTGGCAAAAAAAATCCGAGGGAGGGGGGGAGACAAAATAGATTTTAAATATTTGTATCGGCCTAACTGTTTTGCGATAAATAGAGTTATAATAAGAGAAGAAGTAGTCTGTGATAAATCACCTCGTTCCCGTTTATATACAATTGGCAATAAGGCAATACCCCAGCATTTGTGCCGCTTTCAAAGCAATACATGGAGCGTGTTCTCCCGAATCTGATCAATCAGTTCAGTTTTATATTAGTAAGTATATGAATATATAGAAATTGTTGATTTTTCTTTTCAAATTTCGTTAAAAACCTAATTTCACCTGAATTTTCTTTAATTTTTTTTGAATTTTTTCATAGGGTTAACTCAAAGTTTCATTGACGCTAAAGGTTGTAATCGAGTAAAAACCAACCGTGTAAAAAAAGAACTGGGTATAATATACTCTGGATAAAAAAAAGTTATTCACTTGCTTCGGAGTTTCCAATTCATGTCCAATAATGATGCCGGTCATGTGCTTACAGTCAATTTATTCCTTAGGGCCTTCTTAACTCTTAAGCGGTCTCCACGTGGTGCGATAGAGAAGGATTGAGTGTAAATCCTTCCAAAACCACTATTGTGCCCGTCACGCGTAGGAGGAAATTCTCACTGAACAACATGATATTGAAAGGTACACGATTGGAACTTTCGAATACAGCCGAAAATGATCCATTGGATATATTCAGCTATAGTAAAACCAAGAATTACGTATGGTTCGTTGGTCTGGTGACCAAAGACGAAAGAGAAAAATGCTCAGATGAAACTCGAAAAACTTCAACGATTAGCGACTATCTCAATTACAGATGCAATGAGCAGTACACCATCTGCATCAAATTGTACAATAAGAAGCTGAAAAGATTGCCTTGAGGATCAGAAGATCCGAAAACCTCTTAGGAGGTGACCTTAAGGGTCATCTTAGCATTCTAAAAAACTTCAGTATAAACTCCCTAGTAATAAACAATGAAGACTGGATAGAGAAAAAGTACAATTTCAATAGACTGTTCAAAGTAATTGATCCTGGGCGCAATACATGGTTGAAAGAAGGACCAACACTTCGTTCAGGATCAATTACGTTTTATACTGACGGTTCAAAATTGAACAACCAAGTGGGATCAGGAGTTACTGGCCCTGGGATAGATACATCGATTCCACGTATTCCACGCGGAAGTTCACGAAGTGTTCTGTAATATGTTTGCGTAGGAACTACAGACACTCAAATATATGCATAATGTCCGACAGCCAAGCAGCTTTGAATGCTCTAAAGTCGGCAACATGCACTTCAAAACAAGTTTGGGAATGCATTCAGTCCCTTCAAAATTGTCTTATCGGAACCAAGTCAATCTATATTGGGTTCCAGGACACTGTGGAATAGATGGTAACGAAAAAGCCGATATGCTGGCGAGACTCGGATCATCAAGTCGGTTTACAGGACAGGAACCTTTTTGCAGCTCACCAACTTCTTCTCTTCGTATGAAGGTATGGGAATCTATGAAAATAGAAACCAATTTTAGGAACGCAACTAATGCCAGGCAATCGAAACGCTTTATCACTCCAAATGTTTTCATGACTCGCAACATCTTAGAATTATCTAAAAGAGACCTAAGCACTTATATGGGTTTCATTACAGGTCATTGTCCGAGTCGATATCATTTGAAGTTTATAGGAAAACTTAATAAAGTATGGTTCTAGTTTAAATTTGTTTCGAAATTCCGCGGAATTCCGTTAAATTTCGTGAAAAGCTGGTTTTTTCTTGCGAAATTTTTGTAATTTTACGAAACGAAACGAAATGAAGAAATCAGATTTCGCCATGCTCAAATTCCGCGAAATTCCGCGGAATTTCGTTTCGAACCACCTGAAACGAAATTTTTCGAAATACCGCATATGCTTACCCAATAGTGGAGGATTTAAGCACGTCACTACACTTATTTCTCGATTATATCTAATCTATAGTTCATTTTGTTTACCTGGAGGGTGCGAAAGCTCATTAAATCTATTTCATTCAAGAATGTTGAAATTTTATCAGGATCCGTCTTTGTTGCCTGAAATTAATCCTCCAATTATTGGTGCAGTGTTCCAATAGTTGCTTGCGGTATTTTGTTATTCTTGTTCCTATAGTTGCGAATGTCATAGGTTTTATACGGGATTCGCAACTATGGGAACACTACCGCAACTATTGGTGCAAAGGCGAGAAAAAAAAAGATGTTTTCAAGATACTCAACCTATTTAAAAGGAATTCTAAAACTTTTTTGTCTCTATCGTGTTATGACAAGTCAACTAATTGACCGGTAAGGTGGGTTGCTGCGTTTAATTAGTAGAATTTCTGAAAACCGCACTACCGCAACTATAGGAACACCCACGACTATCGGAACTTTCACCCTACATCGCCACAAATCTGAAGAAAATAGCTTTGTCTAGTGCGCTGAGGGGAAAGTATTGTAACAAATCCAAAACTAGCCTAGATGTAAACAAAACAGAGTGTTATGAAAGAGAGTCTATCATTTGGACATACGGCGTTTTCAAAAATCATGCTATAAATATGATGAGAGTATATATCACCTTTATTATTTTCTCGAAAAAATCACGTTAAAATGATATCAACGTATTGGCTTCAATATAACGGATTTTATGAAAGCTGAAGCGAGTAACAGAAGGTTAAGCACCGTGCCAAAAAATATTTAAAGAAATGAGAAATTTCCAATCGTATGTTCTATTTACCCAATTGTAGGTTTAATTCAATCAATTTTAACATCAGGTAAGAAATTCAACTTTACTCAAATTTCTTGTACTCAACCGTCGCCGTTGGATGTTTTTTGTTTTCCGAAAGACTGAATCAAAGACGTTCAATCGCAACGGCTTTTTCGATGCCTATCTCTAACTTTTCTTATATGTTTTGTGAAATTGGAAATTTTATTAAAAATATACAATATCCCTAATTAATTCGCAACAAATTGCATTCGACGGTGAATCATGTCCCATTGTTTCCCATTGACCCATTGACCAGATCGGATTATTGACTTCAAAAAATGTATCACTGGTAGGTGGATTAATCAGGGTTTTTACGATAGAAGTTCTCTTTAGCCTTTATTTCGTGCTAAAACCTGTCCACGTTAAATTTCGGACACCCATCTTCTAACGCGATTTTTAAACATTTTTACAAACTACGGAGACAATCCATTTACATGACAGTTGAATCTCTATGGTTTATTTGCTGCATTCAGCATGTTTAGCTCACGTCCAAATTGATGAAATGGCGATAAATCGATTGAGCATTATCGAACTGTCCGAAATATAACGTGGACAGGCTTTAATAGATTGGAAATCGGTGCGATAGTTCAAAAGTTATTACATTAAGAAAATGCTCCCGAACATTCAGATTTTTCTAGATAATAATGAATTACTTTATGACGAATTTTAGGAATATACTTGTTTAATAATGCGGAAAATTTTACATGCAATTGCTGATTGAGTATGGATCTGTAATTTATTTTTTTGTATTTTCGAATATTTGTTACTTGTTTTCAGCAGCGCGTTAATGTGAATATCCTTAAGCCTATTATGTCCCATGTATCATCGAGTTTAGGCTCATGTAAATTATTCAGGTAGACATTCAGTGGATCTCTGCATTCTGTTAAGTTTGCATGAACACTCTCCCCTATTTCGCACTTGTTGGATGCAACGAAGCTTGTCTCAGTAACATGCTGGAAGCAAAATGTCACGGAAGCAATAAAAGATGACAGGAAATTTCATTAGCAGTAGCTCGATGAGAACGATAATTGACTTGCGCTGTATGCTGTTATAGCTGCGTGCATAGCTTTTTCCATGGCTGGCGATCACTGGTTAATGTGCATTTGTGGAAGTAAATAATAAACATTTTCTAGTGCCTCTCGGAACAGTCCTGCTTTATGGAACCAGTTCCTCAGTTTGCCGAGCTGAGTAGATTAATCACGCAGTTTGGCCACTGTACCACGATAAATATAAGGGATCACTGAAAATGCATTTTCCCTTGGGGAACGCATGGAACATGTTCCACTTAGGTTGCTACATCGATCGCATACGTGACCAGATTCAGTCACAGTCAAATTGATGTGACATTTTTTCATTTTTCCAATAAAATTCCTTCAAATATGCCTTCAAGAGTTCCTTCGGAAATTCTTTTAGGATTTCCTTCAAAAGCTACTTTCGAAATTCCTTTGAAAATTTTACATAAATTTTCATCAGGAATTCCTCTGGATTTTTTTAAATAATTTCTTTGGAAATTCCTTCAAAAATTGTTACAGAACTTGTCACTTATGACTAGTGAATTTCCAAAGGAATTATAAAAAAACCCAACTTAATTCACCGAGCGGTGATACTGCCTTTCTCGCATTTAGCCTAGACACCAACCTTATATGACGCTTATATAATTCGATTCCATTTTCTTAATAACTTTTAAACGCAATGGTCGATCGTTATCAAATTCAATAGTGATCAACAAGGCTTTGTCCCCTATCGAATGCAACTTATTGCGAGAAAATCGGTTGAGAATTACTGTATGAAAAAGTGGCTAATGTTTTTCGGTTTTCGTGTGCACACACACACACACATACACACGGACAGACAGACATTTGTTCAGTTCGACGAGCTGAGTCGATTGGTATATAACATCATGGGTCTCCGAGACTTCTATAAAAAGTTCGATTTTGGAGTGAAATGATAGCCTTTCAGTACAACTTTGTTGTACGAGAAAGGCAGAAGGCCTTTTTGGATAACCCCAAACATCTTCCATACAAATATTCTACTATATGTACCACAACGGGCACATAACAAATTCAAAACAGACCTGTAGACTATTGGTAACGCGTGTAGATCTGAATGCATTAATGTCAGGAATTTCTTGGATAACCGTGAACAGCTTCCATACGCATATTCTATTATATGCACCAAAACAGGCACATAACATATTTGAA
Organism: Armigeres subalbatus; assembly: GCF_024139115.2. Classification (NCBI taxonomy): domain Eukaryota; kingdom Metazoa; phylum Arthropoda; class Insecta; order Diptera; family Culicidae; genus Armigeres; species Armigeres subalbatus. The sequence goes on along the minus strand of NC_085140.1, from coordinate 409,353,188 downwards.
ACTTGGTCAATGATAGAACTGAAGGCCTTCAATTCTGGGAATTTTTTGGATAACCAAGAACATCGTCAATACACATATTCAATTATATGTACCACAATGGACATAAAACATATTCAGAACAGCTCAATATTGTATGAATTTATGTCAATTTGATTTACCGCGGTGCATATATGCCACATAAAAAACTAATTCGGTGTACTTGTTGAAATCGCACACCAATACCAATAGATTTATTTGACAACAATCCTTCGAATGTTGAAATGGACGAATGAGAACTCTAATGGACGTAAACAGATTTTCAAAAGACAAACTTATAAAAATTTAAGGGTATTTTTGATTGCCGATTCTCAATAAACCATGATTTGTTCATTGCGCTAATAGTATGCAACACAAATTAGTTAGATTCAGTAGTTGGGCTAGCGTTTAAATAAGATTTGAAAACCAAGCACTACCTTCTACGACGGGATGTTCTACGCTATGTTCTACGACGGGCTATGTTCTTGAAAAATAATCTTGTTCAGACTTAATCAAAAATTTCAGATTTTTGGTCACAATCGGTCTCTAGATATTACGACCTGTAAAAATTTCAAACTGCATAGTAAACAATATATTTTGTATCTGATTCTGTTATAAATTTCTAACAAAATTTGTTATGTTTGTGATAAAATTGTATCAGAATTTGAAAAAAAAAATGTTTCAAGTAGTGTAATCTTTTATAAAAAAAAATTGAAATTTTAGCAACAACATATTTATAATAAAATTTTAGTTTAACATAATCACATATGTTGATATAATTTTGATATGACCTTCTAGTCGGGATACTTTGCGCCTATCCATCTTAATTGCGTTTTAATCAAGCCAATATTTCCTATGCTGATTCAGCGTCAATTCTGCAGCATTCAAATTGGGGTTAAATGGTTAGAAGGTAACATCCCTCTGCTTGTTCCTGCGTCCACAAACGTTCTCGTCCTTGACACAATCATTCTGCCACTAGCAACTCAGCGACGTCAACAGCATTTTCCACACAGTTGTAACAAACCAAAAGCACCGACAGGGAAACGGTATTCCAATTAGGGTATCGTTAAGCAAAATTCCTGTCTTGTTAGGCGAAATGTGCCGCAGTCATTGTCGTCGACGATGACGTTGTCTGGCGTTCGCTCCTGACACTGCATTCATTGTTGCAGCGTATGATGCGAAAAGTTGCATCCACCCACAGCTGGCTGCCTGCCGGAAAATGGTTTCATACAGCAGGAAAGTTGAGTAACTTCTGCCCATGTGGTCTTTCACTCAAGAAAAGGAGGGAGGGTTTAATGGGCGGCACATGGCGCAAAGCAATATCATTGTACCGGTGTAGCATGTTCGGATGCTGCAATACGTATAACGACATTCCGGACAACAAAACTAGCATAAGTGAACAGATGGGGGAATTTGGGATAAAATGCTGGAAAGAAATCCGAGGGTTTAATACGAACTGTCCACATGAGTATTGCACTCTTCACAATTCAATCGCAAATAATTACAACTACAACGATTGAGGTTTGCTTATTAATAGCCAATAGCTATTAACCAATAGCCAGCAGAATTTATATGAATATGGTGAACAAGTCTGAGTTGAAATATGGTTCAATTAGGTCAAAAGGTTGACAACCTCCAACCCCATTTATTTTTGTCTTTTCAGCTAGGAGTTTTTGATTCTGGAGTTTTCTATATTTCTATATGGTATTTAAATGGATATGCTGGCTTAATAAAACAAATTTAAATAAAGCAGCGAGACGGCAATATCTCAGTTATGCAATGCCAATAAATAAAAAAATATACTTAATGGACTGATCTGATCACCGTGGACAGAATTGTAAATGTTTACAACATACATTTCGTTTTAAAACAAACAAATTCACTATGAATCAGCCGTAATCGTAAAGTATTTCTCACTCTGTACCGCATTTTTTTTTCATTTTCGCTAAAACATTTCCTTTAAAAAAACAAAAATGAACTATATGTTTCATATTACATTTCAAATTACTAGTTTAACCAATTTAAATTGTTTTACTAAACGTGATACAGATAACAGTTTTTACAAAAAATATATCCAAATATTTTATTCTGCAGCATGCAAATCAACCCATGTGATCCAAAATTTAACTGGATCTGTTTTCAGAAGTCAAAACCAGAACCTAGTGTAGCATGATTGCGAAGCGACAGGATATGCTTCAGGTTTGTAAGTGTATACGCCCGTATTTACAATTTACGGAGCCTAGACGAACGGGGAACGGCTGAACGACAAAGAAGAACTTCCACAATGCACACGACGAATAGCAAACCGGGGGCATGAAAAGTATGGTTTTCCACATTATAATCTACGTTCTGTCCTCTTATCATTGTACCCATTGCTTGGTGTGTCGGATGGGGCTACCACCACTAGTGATGGTGGTCTTACGCTCCGTGCAATTCTAAACGGGAATGTCCGGCGTACACACACTGATTGTCGGTGTGAGCTTCAGTTTAACAACGTCTTTGGCAGCAAGATAACCGGACGTGATCTACTTTTTGTGCCATAATTGCTATAAATGCTCAATTTTATTTTTTACAGTGTTTATTTCTTGGTTTTTATTTTTCACCTATGATTGATATCTGATAGGGACACGACAGGTATTTCCGTCCATCGTCATAGGGGCTAAAATCAATGAAAGCAACGTCATTTTGCTAGAACTCCACTATAGCAGAACGTTTCGCCTAAGCTTACGATTGGGTACGGATGAATTTGGCAAAAAATCTTCTATTTTATTGATATTTGAGACTATGACGATAAGACGAAAATGCCTGCCTTAACCCTATACATTTTCAAGATTCAAAAACGCCAGAGCAAAATGTTGAATGAAAATAAAAAATAATGTTTAATTACAGTATGGCCCATAAAAAAAGGCGTGAATATTTTTTAATTTATGTGTGTGTGTACATTAAAGGGTTATTTCTGCTAAGAAAATTATTTTGAGCTTTTTAGTGCAATGTCTTCACTTGTCATAAGACGAGTTTGTACAATTGTTTGTACTCGACTCTAGTCGAGTCAAGTACGAGACACTGAAGACGACCTTACTGTTGAGGTCGAAATACATATCTGTCAAGGTACAATTAAGGGATGGAATTAAATGGGATTGTACAAACTCGTCTTATGACAAATTATTTCTACTATTCATATATATGTGTGTAAGCAAACGAATCATGAAAGAAACATTTGTATCTAGTGAATGTATTAATTTAAAAAAAATTACTATGTAACATAGTCTCTCAACTATGTAACTACGTAACTATAATTTTGATGTTTTCGCCTTTTTTATTTTTTAAACATATTAACTCCTAATGTGTCGCTCAAAATAGGCGGTTCATTATAGGATTTCACATTTTTTTTACTTATTGCCATTATGTTAAACTTACATGTTTTAATTAATAGTAGAAGAGAATTGTAAAATCTTATTTTTTGTCTTTATTAGCGAGGCTTTCAGGCTGGCTCGTCTCTTACAATTCCTGACCATAATACCGGGTTTACAGTTCGTCTTTGAATGGAGCGATTCCAAGCAACAGCATCAAAATTTAAGAAAATTTTTAATTCATGATTTTCTATTGAGTTGAAACTTTGCACAGTTTTTCAATTTCATCTAAATCGTCATTTTTCGATATCAAATCTTCATATTGAGTCACGACTAACTTTTCAAAAGGGTGTATGTGAAAATGGTTCAAAAATATTTAAAAAGCTGCACAGCAAAAACGGAATGTTCGATTGTTATGGTTTTTCAATAAAGTTAGACAACTAAATGGTGATTCTTAAGAAAATGTACACGGTAAATTTTTTTTGCGTTAAACATATCATTTTTGTCACAAAAACTCAAATACCTCAAAATCCTATCTTTTTACAAACGTAATTTTTTTAGGGAAAACGGTCCATTATATTAGCTATCTACCATAAAAATTTGGTGATGGTAAACTAATAAACAAAAAAGTTATGACATTTCAAACATTTCACAATTTTCACATATAGTAAACAAAACAAATTTCCGTGTATTTTTTTTCAAGAATCGCAGTTTGATGCTGATTTTATTGTTAAGGGCCTTGCGTGAGTTAAACAAGTTGTTTGTATGATATTCCATATTTATGTATTCATCGATATTATGTATATTATATGTATAAATATTATATGTATAAATAAATAAAAATGAATTAATATTATCCTAAGTATTAAATTAAATGTGGCAGTTACACAATGTTGTTATAGAAACTCTAAGAGTTTTGGGTTTGAATTTTGGTATGGGTTATGATATCATGAAAACAGTTTATTAATACTTATTTTTTATTTATTTTTATTCAATTTTTTAAAATATCGAACACTTTTGAATTATTATCAGCACAGTTTGAGTATAGTTTTGCTTTAATTTTATTTTCCGACAATGGAATGAAACAGTGAAATTTTTGGGTTCCTTGGATCGTTTTCGCGTTATTAAATTGCTCGCTGAGCTCTGAAGCCTTTATTTCGTACTCTTCAGTAGTAGTAAAACAAAATGATAATTTGGTTAAATCTTTTTCTTTTCTACGATTTGCCCAATCAAAAGTTCTTTCGCAGTTTTAATTGGATGCTCACGTTCTTTGGCTAAACTTGCTCTTGTGGCCATGCGCTTTATTGTTCCTCCAATAGCATCACAAGGACCTTTGCCATGTGATGTAGCAAAAAAATGCCATTCTGCATCAATTCCGTACATTGATTTAAATTGACATAGGCTCGAAAAATTCTTACGATTTTTGTACTGCGACGCTGCTCCATCAGACATGAAATATATCTTTTTGACTTCTTATCAACGCTTATCAACGCGTAAAAAGTTAATCATTTTTTCAATGAACAAGTTTACGGATACTGAATCGTGTCTTAAATCTTCGGAAATTATAATAAAACTTAAGTGTTCAATTTGCGTACTTCCATTAAAATAAATAACGAATGGATGAATTGTAGCTTGTTGTACGTTCCAGTGATGGGACTGCACTTCATCTTGCAATACAAAGCTGTAATTTTCAGAAAATCACAAATGACTAAAATTCACCATTTTGTAATGTATTTTTCGTATTTTTTAAAAAGCTGGATTGTTCTGTTTTAATGAAATCGTGAGGGATTAAACTTTCTAATTTCAAGCAAAAATATGACACAAACTCATCTACAGGTTTTACAATAGTTTCTATGTCACACCTATCCGTGGTCACCCATTGCTCAAATGATAACTGATCAATATATTTTTCTTCAAACTCAGCGAATAAAGTATTTTCCAATGATGAAGAATCTGGACAATCCGAACAAGATCGTAGATAGCAATTTGATGTTGTATTTTCACACAAAAGACTACCAGTTAACATTTTAATATCCTTTGTTAAATTGATTCTTTTCAAACTATGTAAAATAAGATTAATATTCTCATGGGTTGTGCACACACACACATTATGTGTTCCTGAATTGGAAAGAAGCTTACATTGCCTTGGCCGAAGGCTTGCAAATGAGGAAAACCTATTTTAATATTATCGTGAATTTCCTTGAAGCGTGTGTACGCTTCTTTCAAAGTCGTCATCATTAATCGTTTTTGGATTGCTTGACGCTTTCCATCTTTTTTTACTGATACATAATCTTTTTGACCAGGCATAGCTCGACTTACTTCATCATCTTCAAAATATTGAACTACTATTTCTTTTGTCTCATCTGTTAATGGAGTACTAGACCTAGTATTTTTGGTTGAAAGACAGTTATTCTTCAATTGTTTTGCCTCTTTTACTGTATTTCTATTGGTTTTGAACTCATCAATGGCATCCTGAATAGACCACGAACTTGGCAGCATCGACAAAATCAATAATTTTTCTTTCCTTGTCGTGGCTGCATTCGAGAACCTTTCCTTCATATTTATAATTACCTCATCGTAGTCTGTATTTTCCACATCATCAGGTCCTAATTTGAAGAGGTTTCTTCGTACAGCTTCGTTTATTTCACGGTAATCCGGGTAATAAACGTAGTCCATCTCACTCCATTTAATCGGAGTCACTTTTATCCCAGCTATGCCCTCGTTAAAGCGTTCGATGTTGACCTTTTGGATACACTCATCTTCCGATTGATTTGTTGAAACAGATTTCGCTGATGGTACGGTGGCAAGGCTCTCAGCACTTAATACTTCTGGTAATTCCTCAGTTGTTGTCGATACATCTGGCAATTCCTCAGTTGCTGTCGTTTTCGAACTTCCTGCGCTCTGCTCAACCGATGATATACAGATTGCTCTTTTGTCAACGTTTAGACGGCAGGACGTGCAAATGCGTAAATTTGTATTCAATGTGGACATTGGAGCATAACCAGTCGCTTTCAGTTTACCTATGGTGCTTTCGGTGAAATTTCGTAACTCTTTTGAACACTTTTTTCCGGCAAACGGCCTACAACAGTTGAGAGAGCGGGTACTCATGTTGTTCGTAATATTTCAATAAACAAAATCACTTTTAAGTTTTTACTGACTAGTTTGGTGTCATTTGCTTGACTGAAGAAAAATTTACTATAAGATCTTTAACAACCTTAGTAGTAGTAATTTTTTTGCTTTTTCGTGAGCATTGTCATGGTATGTACCTATTATGCATTTGTTGTTGTTGAAGATACCCGTTTCCTCCCGATCATAAAGTCTATTCTCTAAGAGGTATATTTTTTGCAGGTAAACTATAGACGTACACGTGTATATAAATCTTTGATTTTGCAGCTTTTGTCTTAAAAATAACATTTCTGACATGTTTCTATCAACGTTATTATCAACAGGTTTCAACACTATTAAAAGAATTTTTCGCCAGTCACGTGCAATGAAAATTATGACACTATCAATACTTTTGATCACAACACTGGATCGTGTCTAAGTTTCTTATAGATGCTATGAATAATTAAATCAAAATATCATGACAACTTGTTTAAATCACGTCCCTTAACAATAAAATCTGCATCAAACTGCAATTCTCGAAATAACTTACACAGAAAAAAAAATTTTTTTACTAAATGTGAAAATTGTGAAATGTTTGAAATGTCATAACTTTTTTGTTTATTAGTTAACCATCACCAAATTTTTATGGTAGATAGCTAATATAATGGACCGTTTTCCCTAAAAAAATTACGTTCGAAAAAAGATAGGGTTTTGAGATATTTGAGTTTTTGTGACAAAAATGATATTTTTAAAGGCTAAAAAATTTTTTTTTACTGTGCTCATTTTCTTAAGAATCATCATTTAGTTGTCTAACTTTGCTGAAAAAATCTTATCCATCGAACATTCCGTTTTTGCTGTCCAGCGTTTTGAATACTTTTGAACCATTTTCACATACACCCTTTTGAAAAGTTAGTCGTGACTCAATATGAAGATTTGATATCGAAAAATGACGATTTAGATGAAATTGAAAAACTGTGCAGAGTTTCAAATATTTTCGAAATGGTCGCTCAGGATCGACTGACATGCCCCCGTGGAATGCCTCAATGGTGAAACGGCCTACTTTTCCATACCAACGAAATGGGTGCTTTAATGACCATTATGCAACTCAAATGGGTTGTATAAAATTCATTATAGCACTCATTTAGGTGCTATAATGAAATACCAACAGTGGGACAGTAATAACATGACTTCATTTTGCTGAATTACCTTGGGTAAGTGTTCAAATAGTGTATTCTGTGCGTCTCGTAATAAATGAAATCATGACATCAAAATTTTCCAAAAGCAATTCCATCTATCGTTTCATGGCTAGTCAAGCTATGCAAAGTGGCACGATAACATGGAATCTGATTGTTCTCTTGCGCAACATAATTGATTGGCATGAATGATCATGTGGAGTAAATTCGATTGTACAATATTGGTATAGATTCATCATATTAAAGCCAATTTTTCGTCATTGCTAACAATAGCGTGTGCAACTCGTTGCAAAACTCATTTTTTGGCTTGCCAACTCGTGCTGAAAAAAACATCTTTTTGCAACTAGTTGCACAAACTCCTATTATTACATTCTTCGTCACAATCATAGAGCTATTCTCTAGCTCAACATACATTTATATTACCGAAGGAATCCTGAAATAATGAAGTAAATTCCAAGATGTGTAAAAAAAATGCAGCAATTCTAATAATCATTTTGGACTACAAAAACATGCTTTAAGTTCAGAAAATCCCTAGGACTTTTATAAATCTTGAAATTATGAACTTTATACAGGCATTTAGAATAAGTGAAATTAGACCAGAGCTTCAATAAATTTTCTGGAATGTTGTATATGTATGTTGAAAATTTAAAGTATTTCCCTGATTTCTTAACCTAATATGACAGCCCTGTCATGGTCGCCATGGCGAAAGAATCGTTTTATCAAAAGTCCTAACAAGTTACAGAAACCGACCGATCATCTTTGATGATTCTTTATTATTAATCAAATTTATAATTAAAAACAATATTATTTAAATTTCTGTAAGTATGGTTATATCCTGTCATATCAAATTTAAACAGGAAGGGGTCATTGGATTTTGCCCAAATCTCAAAGTAATGAACATAATATGTGAATGGAGCACACAAGGCATTGTGAGTGGACCGGGCCTCAATATCTGGCCCTATAATCTCAATTTTCTCACAAAAGATTATTGATTTTCCCGTTGCTATCTACCCGCCAATTATCATAATGTCCATCATCTAACGAAACCACTAATTTCCAGCGGCTCTACCTTATCTGCATCCCTTGGGCTTTAAATAAACAACCATTGAAGCTCCACTCCTCGCCACCTCATCAATAATCATCGTTATCGTTAATTGCCATTGCTGTCGGTAAACGTTCCCCAAACTGGAAGAAACCATACACAGGAGCCAACAACGCAACACACCACAGGTGCGAGTGAATAATCGTCACCATCTAATCAAGTGGATGCGTAATTTTGGTCACCCAGAAGGGGCACGGGCTTGGGCTTGGGAGTATCAGGTAATGAAGCCTTCAAAATTGACGACAGCTACGACAGCGGTTAAGGTGCGGATGGCGATATGGCATGCCAGGTTGATGTTTTGTGGTGTTGAAATCACTCGGGCTGTAGCACCAATCATTTGCGGCTCGGTTTGGGGTTTGTGGACCGGTAGGTTTAGGGTGTCACGCGGTTGCAATTTCATCGGTCCTGAATCTCGTTGGGGACTATTTTTGGGCACTAAAAAGCTACGTTAAAGTAATCATATGAAAATAGTTACAACCGATTTATGTAACCAATATTTGGGGAGCAGGGAGCATTTGAAAAATCACATTATAAAGGATAAAAAAGCACTTTAGGGGAATAGATCGCATTTTTTCAATCATTTTGTATGTTTAAGCATTAATTAATATGCATTAGCGGGGAAGGGTCGTTTGGCCGAAATTCACTCGTCCGAAACCATTTGACCGAATGCCACTAGGTCGAACAAACCATTAGGCTGGAACTCATCTGGCCGAAAGTCATTTGGCCGAGTATGTTATTTGGCCAAACAGGTCATTTGGCCGAATAGGTCATTCGGCCGAATATATCATTAGGCCAAAAAGGTGATTCAACGTCTCACCTGTCAATCATCTTTTTACACTTCTCACTGCGAAAAGTGAGAAATGAAAAGTTAGAACTGTTGAGCGAGAAGAGTGGCGTCTCCTTTCTTACTTCGCTCTTCCCACTTTTCACAGTGAGAAGTGATAAGTGAGAAACAAGAGATGAGTAGTGAGAAGTGAAACATCTCACTTCTCATTTCTCGCTGTTCTTTTCTCACTTTTCACTGCTCAATGTGCAGAGTTAGTAGTGCGAGGTGGGATTAAACCATACGACTTGGACGTTAATTTACTATGTTATGAAAACTCATATGTGAATATGTACGTTATGTGGAAGATATTGATTTGGAAAATTTATTGGAGGTAACCACTTCCCCTTCGATGGGACTCGAAGGTCAAGGTGAGGGCACTCACGACGGAGGTGAATCCAAGGGTTAAAGACCTGGACGAGATCATCGAAGTCGAAAAGCTCGTCACGGTACTGCGGCGACAGTGTGAAGTGGAGACGCCCACCGCAGCCGTTCGGCTACAGAAAGGTCCGGCAGAGACGCAGGTAGCATTGGTTCGGCTATCTGCAGCGGATGCCTCCAAGGTAGTCAAGTTAGGGAGCGCCAAGGTGGGATGGTCGGTGTCCCCTGTGGGCATATACGAGCAACCCGAAGTTTACTTCAAGTGCCTGGAACCGGGGCACAAGCAAAGGGACTGCAAAGGCCCTGACAGAAGCAATCTCTGCCGACGCTGCGGATTGGAGGGACATAAGGCACAATGCTGTACGAACCCTCCCAATTGTTTGAGTTGTTCTAGCAAAGCTGTGAGCAGCAAGCATCCCATGGGGGGTTCGAAGTGCCCGGCGTTTAAGCGTGGTCGAACTCGATCCTTTTATCGAACAAGTGGCCGCGCGAAGAACAACATGGTATCGTCGCTTTCGCGGCGTCGGTCAACCGGGCGGGTTCCGAGCCCGAGGACGGAAAGGGGTCCTCGTCAAGGATGGGGCAGGCGTAGGCACCGCGTCGGCAAGTCCCTCTGTGTGTTGGCGAATAGACCCTATCGCAGAGAGGTCAATTTGGGGTGCACGCGGCATCATCATTCTTGATACCAGTCGTGCAGAGGGAAGCAGGCGCGAAGTCGACCCTTCCCACCTTCCGAGGATATAGGGCCTGGTATGGCCACCTGGAAAGCCAGCAAAGCGCTGACACGATATCATGGTGTTCTTCTAAAAAAGCGAGTGACGATGTTCGATGCTGCAAGGACACGCAGCTAACCTCGAGGGTGCGTTGTGCACTGGCCCCCCTTTGAAGCATTACTTTCTGGTTGTACCGAAGGGACGATGGGCTTGGCGGCAATGGAAACGGTTTGGCGGGTCGGGGATGTAGTCCTGGCTCCCTCGTTTGCTGTTGCAGGTGGTCCCTAACCCCGCACTTCCTGGACAACCCAGGATGTCTGTTGAGCAGATTCCCAATCCATTAGGGGCTGTCCACAAACCACGTAGACCGAAATTTCACTTTTTCAAACCCCCCGTCCCCCCTAGTAGACTTTCGTAGACTTTTTCAAAACCCCTCCCTCCCCCCCATGAAGTCTACGTAGACTTTACCAAATTTTACAAAACGTCATATGTGATTGGAAAAATATGGAAATCAATCCAATAAGTTTTGCATGGAAATTTCGTAAAATTTCCCAATTGATAACCTTGAAATACTCCAAAGAACCTCCGTGATAATTCCGATGCTTTTCTTGAAAATTCCATGCAATATCCCACTGAATAATCATCTGTTGAAATCCCAAGATTTTTCTTCTAAATTCTAAAAGTTTCCCCGTTAAAAAACCCGAGTAATTTTCTGTGAAAATTTAGAATTATTTCCCGAGATAATTTTTATTGTAAACGGACATTCCGAAATATTTCCCGTGGAAATTTAGAATGGTTTCCTATTATATTTTTTAATTTTTTTTGCAAATTTGGAGCAATTTCTTGAGGAAATTGAAATAAATCTTATGGACATTCCAAAAAATATTTTCTGAATAATTTTCGGTTGGAATTATGGAGAATTTTCAGTTGAACTTTTTGTGAACTTCTCGTAAAAAATTCGAATAAATTTTCATGACAATTAGAAAGGCTTTTTTACAAAAATAGCAATTTTTTTTTTGTGGAGACTCAAACTGTTTTTGGTTGGAAATTCAAATAATTTCTCGTGGAAGTTTTCAACAATTTATTTAGAAATTCCGAAAATTTTCCATCGATAATTCCAAAGAATTTGCATTAGAACGGCCGAAGAAATTTACGAAGGTGAATTTTCCACGGGCATTTCGAATAATTTTGCTTATATTTGCAAAGAATTCCTCGCGAAAATTCCGAAGAATTTCCGAAATTAGGCTAAAAATTTCGGGGACTTCCCAGAAAATCTCCAGTGAATATTCTGAAGGGTTGCTCGCGGAAATTTCGGAGAATTCCCTTTACAAGTTCCAAAGAACATCTTTTGAGCATTCCAAAGACTTTTTCTTGGATATTCCAAAATACTTCCTTTGTCAATTAAAACAAATCCGTTGAAGTACGACATAATTTCCATAGTTTGCAAAGAAGTTCCTGCCGAAAATCAAACGAAATTCTAGAATAATCTGCAGTAAAATCCAAGCGAAGATTTTGAAAAAAAAATCGATAGTTTTTATAGAATACTTTGGAGAATTTTCCTGCTCAACACTGAAGAATTTCCTGATGAAATCCATGATAGTTTTAGGCCGTAGCTCAGACTTTTACTTTAGTAAAATTCATTAAATTTTTAAGGAGAAATGCAAGAGATTATTTCGCTAAAGTCTTTCAAAAAAAAAACCGGAACATCCTAAAAAATCAAAAAGTCTACGTAAACTTTTAGTATACCCCTCCGTCCCCCTTCGTGGACTATCGTAGACTTTTTCGAAACCCCTCCCCCCCTGCAAGAGTCTACGTGGTTTATGGACAGCCCCATTGCTTAGGAAGAAATAAAAAAAACACGCACACACACACACACACAGCGGAGTGACCGAGGCTGCAACTAGCAGCAATGGAGTCTCCCCAGCTGTGACAGGGTATAGCCCTATCAGCACGTTCAGCGGGCCACTACCCGGGATGCGGGTGGTCGCCGAGCAACTCGATGATATCATCGAGTTTGCGAACGTAAGGCAGAACATCAGTAAGGAACTTAAACAGAACCTTCGGATGCTTCGCCAGGCTGTTCGAGGCAAGGCAAGTCAAGAACAGGATGCATTTATCAGGCGGGTGGTGGGAAGAGAGAAGGCCGACAAAGGTGCTCAAACCGATGCCTTCTCCTTCCTTAGAGGAGCAACCATGGCCCAAGAGGCGATTGATTTCTCCTTGACGGCCCATGAAGAAAAGACTGCGCCTAACCCAAAACGGTTTAGGCAGTAATATGGCGAAGGCGCTTAGAGCAAAGCCAAACAACGGGCTACCGTAAAGGCCAAACGTCGACTGGGCGGAGCAGATCGTGGTGCAGAGGAGCCAGGAGGGCGTCGACCCGAGAAGGTGACTTCTCGGCCCGAAAGGCATCAACCAGGTGCAAGTCGCCGGGCTGCAAGAGGAAGTCGAACGCATCTCGACCCGTAAAGAAAGCTAAGGACAGTGCACATTGGTCCAGGGAGGAGGCAAAGTGGTAATAAGTTTTTCAAGCCGAAATTAGCAGAGATAGAAAAAAACTTTGTTCTACAAAATTGTTCCTAACGGTAAGGGGCTTATTGAGGTTTTCATAAAAAATAGGGTGGGCCACATTTGAAAAAAATTAAAAATAAAACTTTTTCATTTGCAGAGATACGGGTATACAATGTTCTGCGAAGTTGTAGTTCAGCCAGATTCCAAGAATTTTGTTCAAAAAATTATTTCTGTAGCTCTTAAATTGACTGATTTAGAGCAATTTTCCCAAGTTTACTTAGGGTGACCCTTAAAAAACAGTTTTTTTGTTTCAAATTTCTCAGCAATGTGATGTTCAGACCACTTTTCATGTACTTAACGTTGCCATATCTCATGCGAATCAAAAATTATTGAGGGTTTTCTTCGAAAAAAACGTTTTCTTCTAACGGCTGTATCTATGAATGGCGCAAACATATTTCTAATTTGTTTTCTCGACCTTTTTCTACTACTTCCATACTCCATTTCAGGATGTTTAGATCAAGAAGGTAATTGAAAATAATCCCATATTATTGCATTGAAAAATTACCATTGTCAATCACTAATTTGCTATTTTTATGTGTTTTGCTTGCATGGCAAACGCCACACCATTTTGTTATAGAGCCTGAGCAGAAGCTAATATCTTGAAAACAGCAGTTCTTATGAACTTGATATGAATAAGAGGTAACATGACAAAAAATAATAACAAAAATTAATATCCAAAATAAATACTTCAGGCATAACATTATCAACATATGTTATGCCTTGAATATTTTGTATATTACTTTTTGTTATTTCATATCTTATACAACGTGAGTAATTCTCGCAGAGACCGGGCCACTATTTGCACGAGGTCTTTGAAAATGCCCAAATTTATGTTAACTCGAATGCTTTCGGCGAGTTTATTAGGGATCCGAGTTAAATTTTTCAGAAATATGGACCCCTCGTTTGTTATAGACGAAATCACTTTTATGGACTCCTCGATTATTGTCAATTCTTGATTCACCAAAACTGTCATAACTCCAACATTTCTCAACCGATCTTAGGGATATATCGTTGGAGTAGATTATATCGTTGGAAAGAGAAAGAGTGTATCCTAAATTTGCAATGATAAAAATGGGGCAGCCATATTGGATTTGGTATTGGACTAAAGTTTTGAGCCTTCCAAATAAATTACTGTTGTAGATATGCTCTTCATTTTCAAAATATGTTTGGCGTAGAATAGTGTATGAAATCAATGAACTGATGTCGTAGTCTCATATTAACCATAAAAATAATGTTCTTGCCGCAGATGGGACTTTAATTTTTTTTTGGTAAATCGTACATAACTTTTGATAGAAAAAACAGACACCTGAGATTTTTGAACGCAAAGCTCAATATAAGCTAAGCTTTCCATCGATGCAGTGATATTCAAAATCGGTGGTTGCAAACCTAGCAAAAAAATAGTTTTTAAAAATAAATCCAATGTGGCAGCCAAATCAAACATGGCTGCTCCATTGTTATTATTGCAAATTGAGGACACTCTCTTCCTCTTTCCAACGATATGCTGATCTCTAAAATCGGTTGAGAAATGTTGGAGTTATGACAGTTTGTGAGTCGAGAATTGACAAAAATCGAGGGGTCCATAAAAGTGATTTCGTCTATAACTAACGAGGGGTCCATCTTTCTGAAAAATTTAACTCGGATCCCTAATAAACTCGCCGAAAGCATTCGAATGAACATAAATTTGGGCATTTTCAAAGACCTCGTGCAAATAGTGGCTCGGTCTCAGCGAGAATTACTCACATGTATAAGATATGAAATAACAAAAAGTAATATACAAAATATTCAAGGCATAACATATGTTGTTATTACAATATCATAGGCAAAACATAATTATTTTTCGTTTTGTATTAAAATATCTGATAATGTTATGCCTGAAGTATTTATTTTGGATATTAATTTTTGTTATTATTTTTGTCATGTTACCTCTTATTCATATCAAGTTCATAAGAACTGCTGTTTTCAAGATATTAGCTTCTGCTCAGGCTCTATAACAAAATGGCGTGGCGTTTGCCATATCACGAAGTAAACCATGGAAGCAAAACACATAAAAATAGCAAATTAGTGCTTGAAAATGGAAAAAACGGTAATTTTTCATTGCAATAATCTGGGGTTATTTTCAATTGCCCCCTCGATTTAAATACCCTGAAATGAAGCCTGGAAGTAGTAGAATAAGGTCGAGAAAACAGATTGAAAAAATGTTTGCGCAATTCATAGATACAGCCGTTAGAAGAAAACGTTTTTTTCGAAGAAAAACCTCAATAACTTTTGATCCGCATAAGATGTGGCAACATTAAGCCCATGAAAAGTTGCGCCCTGCAAAGCACAAAAAGTGGTCTGAACATCACATTGCTGAGAAATTTGAAACAAAAAAGTTAGAGCAAAAAAACTGTTTTTTTAAGGGTCACCCTAAGTAAACTTGGGAAAATTGCTCTAAATCAGTCAATTTAAGAGCTAGAGAAATAATTTTTTGAGCAAAATTCTTGGAATCTGGCTGAACTATAACTTCGCGGAACATTGTATACCCGTATCTCTGCAAATGAAAAAGTTTTGTTTTTTATTTTTTTCAAATGTGGCCCACCCTATTTTTTATGAAAACCTCAATAAGCCCCTTACCGTTAGGAGCAACTTTGTAGAACAAAGTTTTTTTCTATCTCTGCTATTTTCGGCTTGAACAACTTATTACCGCTTTGTATGCTACCTGGACCACTGTGCAGTGGCAAGGCCTTGTTGGTGAAAACTGATAAGGCAAAGTACGCTGAAGTCCTTAAATCGATGCGGGCGGCCGATAGCTTTCGGCGCTGGATCAGGACGTGCGAAGTGTCAGACGCACCAAGACCGGTGAAATGATCTTGGTTCTGAAACGCGGAGCGCAGGCTAATGGGACTGACTACAGGAAGCTGGCCCTACAGGAAGAGGTCTTGGGTGACGATGCCAAGATGAGGTCGTTAGGGGCGGAAATGACCCTCCAGTGCAAGCAACTGGATGAGGTCACGAACGCGGAGGACGTCGTCTCTGCCATCAGAGACCAGTGCGGTACAGAGGTCGACAAGACCTGCAACCACGTTATGGGTGGGTCTTCGTGTCCCATCGGAGAAAAAATAAGAATAAGCCGTGCAAGTAACACAGCTGAATCTTGGCCACTGTGCAACTGCTCAGCAGCCGTTGTGGCAGTCGGTCTTGGAGTCGAAGACTGATGTCGCCCTCCTGTCCGACCCGTACAACGTCCCTGTCGATAACGGCAATTTGGTGGCGAACGGGTCTTGGATGGCGATTATTTGCACGACGGGACGTTACCCGATCCAAGAAGTGGTACACTCCTCTGCTGAGGGTGTCGCGATAGCTAAGAGCAATGGTGTGTTCTATTGTAGCTGCTATGCCCCACCAAGGTGGCCATTAGAACGGTTCAATCAGATGATAGATAGGCTATCGTCTAACCTAGTGGGTCGTAAGCCGGTCGTCATATCAGGAGATTTTAACGCTTGGGCAGTGGAATGAGCAGCCGCAGCACCAATCGAAGGGGTCAAGCGTTACTAGAGGCGCTAGCGAAGCTCGACGCAGTGCTAGTCAATGATGGTTCCGCTAGCACGTTCAGAAGGAACGGGGTCGAGTCATGGATTGACGTAACGTTTGCCAATCCTGGTCTAGCAGCAGACTTGGACTGGAGGGTGGACAAGGGTTACACCCATAGTGATCATCTAGCAATTCGCTTTAAGATCAACTATGGCGCGCAAAATCTGTGGTCCGGGGATCCCTGTCAGGTCCGGGGGTGGAGAACCAATCACTTCGACAGCGAAGTTTTCACCGCAACCCTGGGAATGGAAACCAATACTGAAGATCTAAGCGGGGATGCGTTGATAGCTGTCCTATCACGCGCGTGTGATGCCACCATGTCGAGGAAAGCCCTGCCAAGAAATGGCAGACGGCCGGTATACTGGTGGAGTTCCGAGATTTCGGCCCTTCGATCATCCTGCCTCAAGGCTAGACGAAGGATGCAACGTGCCCGCACCAAGGATGAAAGAGCGGACCGCCGTGAAGTGTTTCGAGCAGCGAAACTGGCCTTCAGTGTTGTCCTACACTCAAGGCAAAAAATTCTGCTCTTTGATTTTACTTCATCTAAACGATTTTATAGTCTCAACTAAGTAAGTTCAACTAATAGAAGGATATTTGAATTTTCTAAATGTCATGGCAAACTGTCAAAAAAATGCACTCCAGAGCCACAGGAGCGCGCGCGCTGAAAATACACTCCAGTGAAAACACTCCAGTACAGACCCACTAAGATCCGAAGAATTTGTTTTTAATAATTTGAGTCTTGTGAACTAAAGCATTACTCAAACGGAATTTTAAATAATATTCCAAACATTGGAGAAGGTGGTCTATTCATTATTGTGTACATACGATGTGAGAAATTGTAATCAAATTGATTTTTTATTTGGTTTATCGACGGTTGAGATTAATATACGGGCTGTTATTAATATGGGAACAGATACCCTACAATAAATATTAATATAGTGGTGGTGGAACGTAGTGGAATTTTATGTTAATCTAATCTAATCTAATCTAATTATTGGGCGTCATCTAACTCAATAGTTTTCCAGGATGCTTTCTTTGTACTGGCTGCGTTTGTGTTCGATTAGATTAGATTAGATTAGATTAATGTTTGTGTTTCCACCACCACTATATTAATATTTATTGTAATTCTTCGGATCTTAGTGTACAGACCCACTAAGATCCGAAGAATTACAATAAATATTAATATAGTGGTGGTGGAACGTAGTGGAATTTTATGTTAAGTACTAAACTCGTCTTAGACAGTTGAAGACATTCCACTAAAAAAGCTTAAATATGTTTTTCTGATTAATTTATTAATATGAATTGACACTAAAAAAGTGATAGGGAATAGTGATAGTTTCCATCAAAAACTAAATATCTCTAACAAGGAAAACAAAAAAAAGTCATTGAAAAAATGATTGAATAAATAAATAATAATAATATATCAAATGAATAAATTAATCCCAAGGGTTGTGATCATATGGGACTTCGTAGAGCGCAGTCACTCAATTTACTTTAGTATCTTTTCATATAACGTTAAAACATGTTAAACAAATTACAACTAGTATCTGTGCTGGTTTGCTGTGGAATTTAGACTGTTCCGATCAATCTTGGTACTGAAACTTGTGCGCTCATCAAGCCCAAACTTATTGGCATAATGACTAGTGTAGATATTTATATGACCAATAATTGCCTTTTCTCTACTGCAAAGTGCATCTATCTATAATAAAACAGGGTAAAACTTTGTCTGAAATGGTGCTCGTAGTTACAAGCTGCAGGTCTTTGCTATTTGGGCACGACAATCTAGATTATCAGCGTTGTTCGAATCAACACAACCGGCACTAAATTGAATGATATAAATTTCTGTGCCACAGCGGGCAAAATTTAATTTGCGTTGCGATATTGATTTTGCACCGGAATTCAATTAATTGGGCGCCGTGCCTTTGGCGACATTTTCGGATACTTATTGTTGGTACCCGAAATGTCAACATTTTCCTCCAATCAATATTACTAGTGGGGCATTGAACATGATGGAAAATGTATGGTTTGGGTTTTTCATATTACAACAGAAATAACTTTTTTTCAAAATAAATTTAAGGATTCTTAGATATTGAGCCAAAATTCTCGAAGCTTAAAATGCATTCAAACAGTTCCTACTAGATTTATTATACTTTTTTTTATTATCAGCGATAACTAAAGATAGGTAAACACATTACAATCTGTGCTTCGTTAGCCTTTAAAATTACATGAGTACGAATAAGCGGTAGCAATATATTATCATGAACCTCATCTCAACTCCGACCCATTATATATTGATAATCGACTCTATCAGTGGCAACCTTTGTTGCCGGATAAGCATTTGACCCGCTACAAGTAAGGTAGACGATAGGCACTTTCTCATTTTGCCATCATTTACTTAAAGTGGAGAAAATCGTTGTGAAAACCGTCTGGACCTGGTCCCCCATCAAGGGGGGACCTTTATTGCTTCTTGGTCGGGAAACCCATCTAATGGCAATCTAACCGAACCCCGGATGGTGGTGCCATCCCATTGATGTGATGTATTGATTTTCCGTTCATCTTCTTGCCACTTCTTCCGAACAATAGAGCTGTATATAGTCTCCTGCTATGAAGCATCTCCCCCTCGCTTTCAACGACGGAGACAGATCTGATGCACTGCATAGGATAACACCCTGCTGTAACCCATCTCTTCACTGAGAAGGACCCCAAGGCCATCAGACATCAGGGCTCGATGTTGCACCTTGCCGACCGGTTGTATCGGTTTATGAGTACAAGCACTTTTTATCCCCGGGTAATTCGACCCAACCACCCAGCCAGTTTCGAAGTTATCGAAGTTGTCTCTGTTTTACCAGTTAGCGCTATCAGCAGTGGGTAAGCACCGAAGAGGGTTTATTGATTTTCTTTCCCTGGTGCAAGGGTTGCGAAAGTTGATCCTGTTATCTCGAGCAAAAGTGTGCAATTCAGTTGCTCATTTAGGTGGATGAAGGGGTTCTCACTGCATGCAAAGGTACTGATTGGATATAGAATTGGAATTTACATGGCACTGCTTCAAGGTATTGTTTCTAAAAAAAATAACAAGCGTTAATAACATACTTTGAAGTGAATGCATTTCAAACTTCACCCAATGACATATTTTTTAATGTGAATAGGGGTTTGGTGCGATGGACAATTATTGCAGATGCCCAAGCTAAATGAGAAAATTACTTGACTTGATCACAAATAAATAATGCACCTCTTATCAGGTGAAGTAACTTATTTAACTAAATGACAATGATATGGAAATGCTAATATCATCTTCCAAACTTGGACGTACATGTTCATGATAGCATTAGAGGCGAAAGTATAGAATTGATAGTTCCGTTAGGATACGGCAGGCATGAAGAATGTTTTTATAGAAGTCGATTTGAAAGCTAGCGGAGGGCAACTATCAATTCTATACTTTCGCCTCTAATGCTATCATGGACATGTACGTCCAAGTTTGGAAGATGATATTAGCATTTCCATATCATTGTAAATCGTTTAACTTCACGTAGAAGTAACACACACGAAATCATTAATTTAGTGTACTACCCTTGGTGGGGGCATCCATCAATTAAGCTGTTATTGGTCGACGGTACAGCAGCAGTGCCTTTCTCTGCTTTGTTCTCTCCGAGGCAGCCAAGTTGGTTGCGACGAGACGGACGCAATGAGAAAACAGAACTGTGCAATAAAAATCCTATTCGACTAAATGCTGATGTCATATTAGAAATTTGGGGACAGTACTCGTCGATAGCAAATCCTTCCGCACGCGATGGCATATGAGCAAGTCAAACCACCTTCCTTTTGCCAGTGGAGATATATCAGCTTCCACACTGATATTCTTCCCTCCCCCTTCATACGGGAGCTTGTCAGAAGGAAGGTCGTGCGATATGTGCCATCACAAATATTGCCCTCCGCTCGCTTTCAAATCGACTTCTATAAAAACATTCTTCATGCCTGCCGTATCCTAACGGTATCAATTCTATACTTTCGCCTCTAATGCTATCATGAACATGTACGTCCAAGTTTGGAAGATGATATTAGCATTTCCATATCATTGTAAATCGTTTAACTTCACGTAGAAGTAACACACACGAAATCATTAATTTAGTAACTAAATGACGTTTGAAAAATTAAATATTTCTGACATTTGACATATTGAACATGCCGAAATTTATTAAAATATTTACTAGAGCAATTAACTCTTTTCTCCCTCATACTGACGCCTTATCTCCAATGATATTGGTCTTCTTAAAAACATCCTTTTTTAATTTACTTGGTAATTGGCTTATTTGAAAAAAACGTTCAGCAGGCTTAGCATTATGGAACAGTTCCTTTTGATAGCGACACGATCTGATTCTTGCTAAGAAAGTTAATACGAAAATACTGAAATATGGAATAACATATTAAAGTCAATAATCATTAAGGAGCATTTTTATTTTCCTAATACGCTCTACAAGTGTCAGATCGCATAGCAACATATTATCGAATGTCTTTTAACTTGAGAAGCTTTCTTTGAACTTGATGTGTTAATTAGTCAATGGACAAAAATTCAATTTTGAAAATTGAAAATAGATCATTCATAAAAAAAAATCTATAACCAATCCCTATTGTCTTTTAGTTGCCTCACTTTTTAGGGGTGTACCGATCTTCAACTTTTTAATTATTATTATATTTTATTTGCAATGGACGTTCCAAAAGCTATCTTTTGTATCACTGTATGAGCTTCTAAACATATCGTGTCTGGCGCGCGTAGGGTGTACTTGTCTACAATCATTCAGAAATAGATTGTTGGCTTATTGAGAAGGCCAAGGTCAAAGCGCAAATATTTGGAGTGAATCTGTTCAACTTACCATCAGTGAATGGCAAAATACTTTGTAAACAATCTCACATTTAAAACATTGAGAGAAATATAATACATGCGAACAACTGTACATTAGAAAACTATACAAGGTTTCTTGTCTCGGGACGAATAGCCAACAAACCCATTATGTTATTTGTTCCCTTTCCAATCTTGAAAAAGACACTCAAACAGTCCCATCCGCCTTCCTTATCGTTTGACTCTGACCAAGAAACAATCCGGGTAAACATTCCTCAAAGCAAATACCTCAGGAGGACACACAATAGCATCTTTTTGTTCCTCAACTCTATCTTTGGGTGGAATCTTTCTGCAGTATCACTGGACACATTTATCCTCAAAGAAATATCTTCATCACAAAAGCCAATAAAGCTCACGTTCTAATGCTATTTTATTCCACTTCTTTCGATATCTTCCAGGTAGCTACAAAGGTTGAAGAGCCATTTGGACAGTGACGTGAATCTGCAATTCGTATGTATATAGGTATCTAAATATTGGCCATTGGTCTAGCGCAGAAAAAAACGACCTGGTACCCACTTCTGAAGCAAATCGATAGTCGACACTTTTTTCTATGATACCTACCGACAATAGCAGTCATACAACATTGAAACTTTTCCATGAAAGTAATGGTAATGGGTGAATGCTACATTGCATCGACTCTACAGCATCTATTTTTTTATTAGACTGGTCCTTCTCAGTTATAAATTTTGTTGTCAGAAACAAAACTAAATCCGTTAAGCAATTTTATCAACTTAACTTATTATTTTTATTTCAATGGTAGGACTCAGTCGAAATTATCGTTTTTATTGAAAAACATGTGGTTCTGATATTCAATTTTTTAAACATTTGTACACTATTAAACCATTCTATGATATACAGTCGTTGCATCACGTGAAACAGTTTCACAGTGACCGGAATGTTCAAAAGTTTATTACTTATCTTGGTACATGAAACAATGTGTGTATTTTACACGAACACCAAATGTTCACTCGTTGCTTACCGATTAGAGCTTAGATGATGTTTGAAGCGCAAACCAAGCGGGATGGAATACCATATTGATACCATGCTGTGTTACTAAATTTTCATAACAAAGGCAAATATAAACTTGGTCATTATTATTTATTTATTGTCAGACTAGGGCCGGAGTGGCCTGTGCAGTACATAGAAGTCTTCCCACTAATTCAACTCGGTCCATGGCTACACGTCGCCAACCACGCAGTCTGCGGAGGGTCCGCACATCGTCATCCACCTGATCGAACCACCTTGATCGATGTGCACCTCGTCTTCTTGTTCCCGTCGGATCGTTGTAGAGAACCATTTTCACCGGATTACTGTCCGACATTCTGGCTACGTGCCCGGCCCACCGCAGTCTTGATTTTCGCGGTGTGAACGACTGATGGTTCTCCCAACAGCTGATTCAACTCCTCCTCCTCGTACCGTCCGCCATCTGCATCCCACCATAGTTGGTACGCAGCACTTTCAAAAACTCCCAGTGCGCGTTGGTCCTCCACAAGCATCGTCCAGGTCTCGTGTCCGTAGAGAACTATCGGTCTAATAAGCGTTTTGTAGATAGTCAGTTTGGTACGGCGGCGAACTCTATTCGATCGGAGCGTTTTGTGGAGTCCAAAGTACGTACGGTTTTCTGCCATGATGTGTCTCCGAATTTCTCTGCTGGTATCGTTAAAGGAGGTCACCAGTGAGCACAAGTACGCGAATTCTTCTACCACCTCGATTTCGTCACCACCAATACAAACTCGTGGTGGGTAGATTACGTTGTCCTCTCTTGAGCCTTTTCCTATCGTGTACTTCGTCTTCGACGTGTTGATAACTATTCCAATCCGTTTATCTTCGCTTTTCAGTCTGATGTAGGCTTCCTCCATCCTCTCAAAGTTACGTGCTCGTCGACGAAACCAAATAACTGGACGGACTTCGTGAAAATCGTACCTCTCGTTCACCCTTCGTATTACTCCCTCCCACGAAAGACCATCACCTTGTAGTAACCCTCTGCGCGTTTCGAAGGAACTCGAGAACGCCCCTGAAACTCTAACTACGCACATCACCCGATCCATCGTCGCCTTGATCAACCGTATCAGTTCTCCGGAAACCCAGTTTTCGTGCATTAGCTGCCATAGCTGGTTGTATTCGCGGTATTTCTGCGAACACCTGATCTGTGGTATCACGCCTGGTACTGCCCCACGAACTCTCTTGCAATTGGTGTTAGTCGCCGACATAAAGTTTGGGAAATTACCTTGTAGGTTCAGCAATGTGATTGCGCGGTAGTTGCAACAATCTAGCTTATCGCCCTTTTTGTAGATGGGACACACAACATCTGTCATCCACTAGCCAGTGACTCACCACCGTGTTTAAACAGCTTTTCTGGTAGTGTCAACTCCAGGAGCTTTGTTGTTTTTCAGCCGGCCGATCTTACTAATGAAGCAGTTTTGATTACTGCAAAAAATATTCTTATTAAAATTAGTTAAATTGGGAATATCTATCATGTAAGTTGCAAAATTTAGTGTAGAACAATGACAAATAAGTCTTTTTTACCTTTCTCGTACAACAAAGTTTTAAGTTTTTAATTTAGTTTAAAAAGTATCGTCCATTTTTTGGCACTTATCCTTAACTAGCAATAAGTTTCGACGGAAAATCTAGTTTCCTAAAATTGGCCCGAAACCGACATTCTTTTACATTGTTGCATTGTAAAATTCAATAAATAAAATATAATAAACCAGTTCTTGACTACAACTTTTTCTACAACTCATTAAAAAGTCTCGCCCATTTTTGGTTACCTATCTTTAACCATCTTTAACAGATTTGCTCACTATAGGTTGCATTAGTTCAGGAATCCTATCCCATTCTGTCCTAAGGTAAATTGGCCGCAGCAGACTCTAGGCCAAAGCTTGCCAAAATACAATTTTTGTTTCAACAAACACATAAAAAAGTCTGCCAGATTTTGGAGGCTCAATGGAACAGTTTTCGAAGCCATTTGATCTGAAGCCAGGAATCAATCTGTTGATAGTGGGCTAATCTAGGCAGATTTTCTATTTCCTCTCAGTAAGATAAAGTTCACTGAGAGTATGGCCGGTGTCCAATGAGCAGCTCGAAGTAGCTCGAAGTTATTCTCATCCCTCTCATGTCCATCTGTTGACAAAAAAGAACGAGCAGGGCGGGAACAACTTCGAGCTACTTCGAGCTGCTCATCAGACAGCACTATACTGTTGGGAAAAAGAAAACTTTAAGGACAGCATGTTATAATTTGATATTTAATGTTAATGTCCAGTAGTTATCATCCTGATGAAGAATCGGAATCATGCATTTTTCCAGCAACTGCTCTATACATCAGATGCGGTTTTTACATCATTTTTTTTACGGCTGTGTCAAAAAAATCTCAAAACAATTTTTTGCAAAGTTGCACGATTTTGTATGATTTTGCGAGAAACAATGAAACTTTTTTACACGGAACGCATCTCCCGTATAAAAAAAATCGTGTGTAGGGTTAAGGTAGGCATTTTTGTCTTTTCGTCATAGTTTCGAAAACCAATAAAAGATATAATTTTTTGCCAAACTCATTCGTTCCAAATCATAAGCTCAGGAGAAACGTTCTGCTATACCTAGTGGAGTTCTAGCAAATGGATGTTGCTTTCGTTTGTTTTAGTTCCTACCAGGCCTGGGAATTGTTGCGTTTGTCATTGACACCTGGCAAGATACATAAAACCATTGTCAGTCTAAAAAAACTAGTCAACTACTAGTTTTCCGTCGCACGACGGGTTCCTCACGACCAATTGACAACTTTTTCCAATCGAGACAATTCTTGTTTGTTGCATGTCTTGTTACAGTCGCAATTCGCTGGTTGGGCCACGACCTCGGCCCAACTAACGAATTCGGTTTTTTAGTTGGGTCAACTGACAGCCATTTGAACACGTGTATTTCGACTTGAACATCTCAAATGATGTCCAGTGACGCCCAATCCCGTTTTCCGTGTTTACATTGAATTTTGACGTACGGTTGCTTTTTAGTTGGGCAGTGGCCCAACCAGCGGAGGCCCAACTAAAAAGTGACCCAAGTATTAAGATCCCAACCAGCGAATCCCGACTGTATAACATACCTAGACCAACATTTGAAAAGGGCGTAACAGCCAAATTTTATTCCTTCTGATTCTTCGTCTACAAATATCGCTTTATATGTAGACGAGGAATCAGAAGGAATAAATTTTGGCTGTTACGCCCTTTTCAAATGTTGGTCTAGATACATCTGCGACAAAGTGCGACAACCCACAAACATTCGGCTTTGAGCACAACACGACATTGGTCCCGAAAGCAAGTTATGTCGCATCTTTTTGGTTGTCTCCTCATGAGCAGCGACCAGATTTTGAATGACATAACGAAAAGAGCACAATAGGAATGGTTAATACTTTGTTCCCTTGTCAGACTTGCTGTTCATAAAATGTGTTCAACTTTTGCGTTGTTTATTTTTATGAGTCAATCTCAATAATACATTTAAACATAACAAAAACAGATGTCTATTGCATAGGAAAAGAACGTCAAGCTGTGCCATTCAATGCAAATAGAATTTCAACAAAATAAACTTCTATTTCAAGGATTTCGGACAAATTTTGTTTACGCGGTTTTTCAAAAAAAAACTGAAGAGTACGTGAAAACCGTGAAAAATCAATTTCCATTAAAGTTGTTTTTCACGCGACACTTATCCCCGCGAAAAAAAACGACTTCAGTCTGCCGTAATTCTGGTCTGGTCTGGTCTGCCGTAATCTGAAAAAGTGACGTATACGCCATTTTCCAAAAATGGTGTTAACAAGTCCTACTCATCGAGCTCTTTAACAGAAAAATGGAAAACATGCATGTTGCAAAATGGCGGTTACGTCACTTTCCCAGATTACGGCAGTGGTGCACCTTTTGCAGTTTCTGTAAACGGGGTAAATTTTTATTGGCGCTTGTTGCTGTTTAGCAGAATGCCGATTAAAGATTGTTACAAAACAAGCGGGGTACCGTTTTTTTAACATAAGTAATGTAATTTGTAATATGTTTATGCATTTTGTAAAACATTCCACATTTCATAAAAGTGTTCCCTAAATAGTACCGAATATATTACGGCACGGTTACTATGATGGTAATTTGACCATTGCTATCCCGGCGAAGCTTTTTTTTGCTTTTACAGTTCGATGGTTGCATTTTGTCATTATTCATAAGCTGAAATGTTCTACAGCAGTGGAAGAGGAGTGAAGACTTGGGCCAAAGTCGCCAAAATTTACATTAATAGATTATTAAAAATATTGATATTGTGCTGTTATTAGTCGAAATTGAATCATTATGATACAAATCTGCAAACGTGTAATTTTGATTGACATTTAGCGATAAAATTGCTGTAAATCCAAGAAACCACTCCATTTTAGCGGTTTTTCTACTATTTGTCTTTAAGTCATAGTGACAACATTTTTGTCGCGACCAAATCCAAAGATGACATGACGAACTTTTTTGTCAATAACCATGCCAACTATTCTAGTCCATCTGGTTGTGCAAACACTGACTCGTTATGGATAGCGTCACACGACAAAAGACGTCGTTACAAAATAAGTGTGCGACAAGATTAGAATTGTTTCGTCAGAGAGAGATACCAGTAGTACAGCGTATCAGTTACCGTTGGTTAGGTTGGGTTGCTTAGTTTGAGCAGACTGTTTCCTTATTGTTTTTGTCGCATGGTTTTCCTGTATGAAGGTGACAATTCCCAGGCCTGGTTCCTACGACGATGGACGGAAATACATGCCGTGTCCCTATTTATATTTTACTAAACCGAACCTACCCGATCTTCCTCGGGTTGTTTTTTCTTCGTCCTAAATGTCAATTGTGTAGTCGTCGCCCTCTAGATCAGCGGTTCTCAACCTGGGGTACATGTAACCCTGGGGGTACCTTCGCTGGCCCTACGGGGTACCTCGGATAAAAATGCATAATGGCGGACGTATTACAATTCTAATAAACTTTGTCTCCTCAACTAGAACATAATACGAAGGGCTGCGGAACAAGAGGTTCCGCTTCGTTGCAAGAGGTTTAGAAGCATCTTTCTACGGCTCACGGGAGCCGTCTTCAGAGCAGCACGAATGCCTACTTTCAAGATGTTCAGAAGCCTTCTTTCGAAAGGTTCGAAAACTTGCTTTCAAGAGACTCGGAAGCCTCCTTTCAAGAGGCTCGGAAGCCTCCTTTCAAGAGGCTCGGAAGCCTCCTTTCAAGAGGCTCGGAAGCCTCCTTTCAAGAGGCTCGGAAGCCTCCTTTCAAGAGGCTCGGAAGCCTCCTTTCAAGAGGCCTGGAAGCCTCCTTCAAGAGGCCTGGAAGCCTCCTTTCAAGAGGCTCGGAAGCCTCCTTCAAGAGGCTCAGAAGCCTCCTTTCAAGAGGCCTGAGGCCTCCTTTCAAGAGGCCTCAGAAGCCTCCTTCAAGAGGCTCAGAAGCCTCCTTTCAAGAGGCCTCAAAGCCTCCTTTCAAGAGGCCTCGGAAGCCTCCTTTCAAGAGGCTCAAAGCCTCCTTTCAAGAGGCTCGGAAGCCTCCTTTCAAGAGGCCTGAAACCTACTTTCAAGAGGCCTCAAGCCTCCTTCAAAAGGCTCAAGCCTCCTTTCAAAAGGCCTGGAAGCATCCTTTCAAAGGCTCAGAAGCCTCCTTTCAAGAGGCTTGGGAGCCTCCTTTCAAGAGGCTTGGAGCCTCCTTTCAAGAGGCTTGGAGCCTCCTTTCAAGGGGCTCGGAAGCCTCCTTTCAAGAGGCACGGAAGCCTCCTTTCAAGAGGCTTGGAAGCCTCCTTTCAAGAGGCTTGGAAGCCTCCTTTCAAGAGGCTTGGAAGCCTCCTTTCAAGAGACTCTGAAGCCACCTTTCAAGAGGCCTCAGGCCTCCTTCAAGAGGCTCAGAGCCTCCTTTCAAGAGGCTCAGGCCTCCTTTCAAGAGGCTCAGAGCCTCCTTTCAAGAGGCTCAGAGCCTCCTTTCAAGAGGCCTGGAAGCCTCCTTTCAAGAGGCTCAGGCCTCCTTTCAAGAGGCCTGGAAGCCTCCTTTCAAGAGGCCTGGAAGCCTCCTTTCAAGAGGCCTGGAAGCCTCCTTTCAAGAGGCCTGGAAGCCTCCTTCAAGAGGCTCAGGCCTCCTTCAAGAGGCTCAGAGCCTCCTTTCAAGAGGCCTGGAAGCCTCCTTTCAAGAGGCTCAGAAGCCTCCTTTCAAGAGGCTCAGCCTCCTTTCAAGAGGCCTGGAAGCCTCCTTTCAAGAGGCCTCAGAAACCTCCTTTCAAGAGGCCTGGAAGCCTCCTTCAAGAGGCCTGGAAGCCTCCTTTCAAGAGGCTCCGGAAGCCTCCTTTCAAGAGGCCTCAGAAGCCTCCTTTCAAGAGGCCTGGAAGCCTCCTTTCAAGAGGCTCAGAAGCCTCCTTTCAAGAGGCCTGGAAGCCTCCTTTCAAGAGGCCTCGAAACCTACTTTCAAGAGGCCTGGAAGCCTCCTGTCAAGAGGCCTGGAGCCTCCTTTCAAGAGGCTTGGAAGCCTCATTTCATGAGACTCTGAAGCCTCCTTTCAAGAAGCTTGGAAGCCTCCTTCAAGAGGCCTCAGGCCTCCTTCAAGAGGCTCCGGAAGCCTCCTTTCAAGAGGCCTCAGAGCCTCCTTTCAAGAGGCCTGGAAGCCTCCTTTCAAGAGGCCTCAGAGCCTCCTTTCAAGAGGCCTGGAAGCCTCCTTTCAAGAGGCTCAGAGGCCTCCTTTCAAGAGGCCTCAGAGCCTCCTTTCAAGAGGCCTCAGCCTCCTTCAAGAGGCTCAGAAGCCTCCTTTCAAGAGGCCTCAAGCCTCCTTTCAAGAGGCTTGGAAGCCTCCTTTCAAGAGACTCAAGCCTCCTTTCAAGAGGCCTGAAGCCTCCTTTCAAGAGGCTCGGAAGCCTCCTTCAAGAGGCCTGGAAGCCTACTTTCAAGAGGCCTGGAAGCCTCCTTTCAAGAGGTTCAGGAAGCCTCCTTTAGGCTCAGGAAACCTACTTTCAGGAGACTCAGAAGCCTCCTTTCAAGAGGCTCAGAAGCCTCCTTTCAAGGGGCTCAGAGCCTCCTTTCAAGGGGCTCAGAGCCTCCTTCAAGAGGCTCGGAAGCCTCCTTTCAAGAGGCCTGGAAGCCTCCTTTCAAGAGGCTCAGAAGCCTTCTTTCAAGAGGCCTGGAAGCCTCCTTTCGAGAGGCCTCAGAAGCCTCCTTTCAAGAGGCCTCAGGCCTCCTTTCTAAAGGCTTGGAAGCCTCCTTTCAAGAGGCTCAGAGCCTCCTTTCAAGAGGCCTCAGAAGCCTCCTTTCAAGAGGCTCAGAAGCCTCCTTTCAAGAGGCCTGGAAGCCTCCTTTCGAGAGGCTCAGAAGCCTCCTTCAAGAGGCTCGGAAGCCTCCTTTAAAGAGGCCTCAGAAGCCTCCTTTCAAGAGGCTCAGAGCCTCCTTTCAAGAGGCTCAAGCCTCCTTCAAGAGGCTCAGGAAGCCTCCTTTCAAGAGGCCTCAGAGCCTCCTTTCAAGAGGCCTCAGAAGCCTCCTTTCAAGAGGCTCAGAAGCCTCCTTTCAAGAGGCCTCAGAAGCCTCCTTTCAAGAGGCTCAGAAGCCTCCTTTCAAGAGGCTCAGAAGCCTCCTTTCAAGAGGCTCAAGCCTCCTTTCAAGAGGCCTCAGAGCCTCCTTTCAAGAGGCCTGGAAGCCTCCTTTCAAGAGGCTCAAGCCTCCTTTCAAGAGGCTCAGAAGCCTCCTTTCAAGAGGCTCAAGCCTCCTTTCAAGAGGCTCGGAAGCCTCCTTTCAAGAGGCTCGGAAGCCTCCTTTCGAGAGGCTCGGAAGCCTCCTTTCAAGAGGCTCGGAAACCTCCTTTCAATAGGCTCGGAAGACTCCTTTTAAGAATTATTTTGCCAAACAAGCTTCAATTGGCCATAATTTATGCATCATGTTGTAGTGCATGTTTTGTTTCATCACCAACATTGGTTTGACAATTGTAGTACCGGTCACGCGAACAGTAACGACATTAGCAATCTTATACTTTTGAATCAACTGTATAGGCTTGCTAATGTCGTTCCTGTTCACGTTTCTAGCATCTAGGTTACTTTGACCTGGCAGTCAAAGTACTGGTACTACAAGTGTCAAACCGATGTTGGTGATGAAACCAAACATGCACTACGACATGATGCATAAATTATGGCTTGTTGAAGCATAATTTGACTAGATAAATTAAATGACTACAGCTTTTACTGGTTTTCTTCAGAATATATATATCCTTAGTTATAAGGTTGAAGGATGTCCGATACGATTTGTGATCAATTAAATCTGGTAAACGATAACGGGGGGCGAAAAATGAGAATTTTTTAGTTGGCGCTTGGTGTGATTTGACAAAACCCCGGCCATATAGAGAAGAAGAAGATAACAGTCGAGATTCAAGATTTTAAAACTCAGGTCAGTTCTTTTTTCTGCAGATTTGAACCACGAATGAATCACGAGATTCAAATGTTTTCCAATTATTTTGATCCATGAATGCGTCATTAAATCTACAGAAGAATCCGCCTTTCTTAGCAGCAATATAATTATTTTATTTATTTGAAACATTTTCAAATATGAATAGAACACTGCTGATTAAATTAGCCACTTTGCTCTTTTATTCAAAATTCTAATTAGAATGGAGTTTGATAATTTGAAATACAACTGAATCACTTTTGATTTAAATCTTTTGTGCAATTTCTAATAGTAAAAAGTGTATGATAGTCTCGCAAACCTCCCAAACTCGGTGATTGAGTAAAATTGTATTGCCGTCTCATTTTTTTCTTCGGAAATTTCACTCGATGCCGGAGTAGTACCACTTTTGATGAAAATTGAGTAAAATTTCCTTGAGAAAAAAAGGACAATACAATTTTACTAAGTCTAAAAATGTTGTGGCATGATGTGCTGTGATGTTTTGTGACCAATCACAACCTTCCGAAAAGTTTTCATGTAGTCACATATAAATACAAAACCATTCTAATTTACAACCGTAAATCTATTTACTTATTTATGAATTGATGATGAACCAAGATATTAAAAATATTATTGGAGTATTCGCTTTTTCAGAGCCAAAATATTCCTAAGAGGCTTATTCTATGTTAATGGTCCAGATTTGAATCATATAACAAGCGCGAATCGCCCAACCATAATGCTGATAATATGAAATGACAAGAATTCGTCTTCTAGGCTTCCAGCAAATCATAATCCTATTTTTACACAAAGGATTAAAATTGTTCTCATTTAAACAAATTTTAGGTTTTTCCAGCTTTTCTGCGGGAGCTCCGCACTGCATGCTGTCCGAAGGTACTTCACACTGCTGTTCCATTTTGTGCACCTTTTTTACGCTTCCAAAAAGCATAACCTTTGGCGCCTGTTACCGCACATTTTGCGGAAAGGTCAGGTTTCCTGGGCCAGCAATAATTGCCTTCGGCAAAGTTGAACCACGCTGTCGACGTCGGGGTGCATAGGTTGTTATACATATTCCTATTTTTTGTCATCTGCGCAGAGGCCGGTAGAACGCGGGGAGAGCACTGAACCGCCACAGCAAACAACGTTTTTGCTATTGCGGAACGAGAGGGTCCCCAGAAATGGGGTTACGGCCAAACAAAGCGCGTGGTTAAACTTTGACACACACTAACTAGTGACCAGGGAAGGCAAGGCGCGATAGCGATGAAATGTAGATCGCTGAGATGGACAGTCGGATGGGTGATGGTCGGATGGACGGAAGTGCTCCAGCGCACAGGGACGAAGCGTTGCAATGTGATAGTGTAGTTTTTCCCGAACCACACGGGTGAATTGTTTGATCTGGAAAAATTTCAACTTTTTTTTTCCTTTTCTGTGTTCGTCCGTTTGCTTTCTGAAAAGTTTATGTTCCGTACCTGCAACAGTTGTTGACAGAAGATAAGCTGCAATCTGATATATGATTGTTTAAGTGGCTTTAGTTTGAGTGTGATGGCTTTTGTGGGCTAACGAATGGTAATGCACTTCGAGCATGGTAGGATTAGTACGAATACATATTTTATTATAATGAGAGTATTATAATGGAAATTGGGAAATGGATTTTTCATTGCAACGCTAGTGTATTCTATAATCAGATCTGTTTAAATAGTATTATGTTTATTGAATGTCGATATTTGAAAATGCCAATCGATAACCCCATAAAGATTTATAGTATCGTCATGGGATTAATTATATATTCACCCAACCCTAATGAATCAAAAGCTGGGAAAAGGCAATGTCCCACTTGTGGGATACGACAACAGACACTATAATTCTTGATTAATATGTTTCATTTTTTAGTTCAGTGGTGCTCAGCACTTTGGGTGTTTTTTTTTCATTTATTTGCTTCTAACACAATAATTTGGGTTTTAAAAAAATCTTTCGACTTCTTGATCAATCTGATCAAGTTTCAAAGATTTTCCACATCGAAATTGTTGCATACCGAGTAATGGCAATGGAGTTTGAGAGAGGAAGAGTCTTATATGACCTTCACCGAATCTTTAATTGATCTTCAGTTAGCGTTAGAAAGAACAGTGAACGATTGTTTTCACAATCGCTCCGTCAGCCGCCATTAAAGAGCGCGGAAGCCAGAAACAGGTGCGAAATTGTTGGAACCTTCCGCCATTTTGAAAAAGAGAAAAACATCTTTCCAATGTTATTTTACTTTGATTGAAACTAGCTTCCTTGAAAGAAACAAATAAATTAGTTCCACATCTAACGCAAATTACTGACAGATATAAGTCAACAACTTTGTGCCCGACTGGAACATAAATAAACGAGGATAATTAATTTTCGTCAGCCAGTCATCATCAGCCTCTCCAGACCATCAGATCCATTCAAGTATTTTCACACGATTGTTATTCATCTTCGAACCCTTTCTTTGGTCCAAAACAGATTGACAGCGACGGCGTAAACCATCGGAAGAAAATGATCCTATTAATTTTCTCCATCCTCAGGGTTTTTGTTAGGTCAACAAAGCGGTTAATTTATTCAAAACGTTCACAATGTTCCAGTCCATCGATCTCACGTGAGAATCGTGCAATTATTCTCCAATTATCCACATTGAATAACCCCGTATGCCGCCTTCATATGCCGATAATCTAATTTAGGCAACCGTCCCATATACCAGCAGGGAGCCATATCCCAGTCTGCTACTGGCAACTGTGTACACATCAGGCAAATTATTAGATTATGATATTTTCCTATTACCTTTAATGGCAATTGAACGACATGAATAAACATTCAAATCCAACCCGAACGAGATAGGAACTCGGCGACCCTCCGGGCTGATTCGACACAGACATATTCCATTCACGGAGCACCCCCAAAAATAGATACTGGCGGTTGGAATATGAGGCTCCGTCTTCTCCATGACAGCCCCTCCACATAAACTTGTTCCGTTCATCCAGATGGAACAGTTGTAAAATTTTGGTTCCGTTAAACTTCTGTTGCTACGCGTGAACCGTGTGGTGTATTTGACATTCCATTTCAATAGGGACAGACGATCAACTCGGAAGCAAAGGTTCTTCATTTCTAAACGAATTATTAGAATATGAGTTTAAATAAGTTATAAAACATTTAATATGAAAACTAATTGGATACATCATTACCTATTAAAATATTTTAATTCTCAATTCATTCAACACCATTCCACAATTTAAAAATTAATTTTAACACATTAATACACAGATTTCAAGTGTCTTTGAAGAACTCAATGTATCAAGATATTGAAATAAGGTATGCAAATATGTGTTTTTTGCATTTCAGATTCCTCTACTGTATTCCAATGAATACTGATAACTGTGATAAATAATGTCTGAAAGATAGGCCCGATCCAGGGCCCGATGATTGAGCTGGTATAGTGTGGACCAGGGCTTAATCCCAGTCGACGTTGTCAGCATTATCTTAAACGAAACATGTCTGGTCGCTCTTTCTAGTGTTTGTCAGATTATTCTTACAAATCCACACCTACCCTAATCTGTAGAAAAATAAGGTTGTATCCTAGACTCAACCGCAAGTTTAACATAGGATTACATTTACGTTATAACATTACATTTACGTTATAAATCTTCGAGAGATTGTTCATGAATAGACAATTATTTCAATGTTGTTTAGCATTGGACTGATCACCGCGAGTTTTGGATTGTTATTGATCATTTATCAAACTTTAATATTTTAGTAATCCCCGTGTCGAAACGTTGGGTAAATAATATACTCGTTTTACTAAATTGCGACTGAGTAGCCGTTTTTTACTAAAATACAAAAGAAACAGTCGTCGTCACACAAACAGAAACTTTAATGATTGTTTAAAGGAAATTTTTTTACAAATGTTACAAAACACTTCTTACGCTTAGCAAGCTTTTTTCTGCATTTTTTTTTTCACGCTGATTTTTAAAATATAATGTTTTTCACAAAGGTTTTAACATTTTTTCTATTTTCACTGGCCGACATAATAAAGCGCCCACTTGCCGCTTTTCAAACAAAATGGTCATCTTTGGAGCTCCAGATCTCGGTTGCTAGTGAATCGATTTTGCTGAAAATTTGACCAGAGCTCAATTATAACTTGAATTTTACCATACCATAGTTTCGACCATATCGATTCACAGGCTAAAAAAATACTGCGGTGATAAAATTTTTTTTTTGTCTAAAAATTGTTTTTCAAATATCTAGTTCATACAACTCTTAGTGTACTGGTATCTTCAGCCTTTTTTTTTTCTTGGTTTTGCCAGAATACGCATTTTTGCTGCCCGTGTCATCAGTCTACAACCTACAGAACTCAATATATTTAAAAAATATTTTTTTGTCAAAAAAATCATTTTTGTATTACCGCAATATTTGTTTACCCTAGTTACCCTGCTCAAATGTGCCCTAGAGGACGTCCCCTAATCCGCGCGAAGTAGGAGCTAGTGCCGTACTCCGGGCGGAAGGCATGTACATACTTGGAAATTAAAACTTCCGTCTGCTTCAAATCTATCATGCAGTCGACGATTGATCAGCCTCTCGATAGCCGTGGATACGCCAGAGGTCAGCGAGATAGGCCGGTATTTGGCAGCATCCCAGAAAGAAACGCTGTTTTTCTGGATAGGAATGACGTGACCGTGCCGCCACTCATCGGGATTGGTTTTATCGGACAAAGCCTAGTGATCAAATCCAGGAATAAGATTTTCATGGTGGGAGAAGATTTTTGATCTTTGGGCACCCTATACCTTCCGAAACAGAAGACTTCCCGCTATTTTTAAAATGGGCGGAGGACACTTCGGCCAACAAAAAAAGTTAGTTGATTGGGGAATTCAACCAGTCCACCAGTATGAGCTTTTTGAAATCAGCTAGATTACCACTTACCGACACGGGCAATGCAAAATACTTCCCAATAGCGTTGGACACTTCCGGGGGATCGTAAATGAAACGGTCTTGCATTTGAACCAGTGTTGGGAAACGTATTTGTCTATTAGACAAAGTGTTAGAATTATTTAAGCGCTGCATACTTATCGAAAAAGAACTGAATAAAGTTATTAGCAAATTAGGAATAGCAATCCCATGATATTTTTTGACATTTTTCAACACTGATCAGAGTGCTCGGTGGGCAACAACACGACACATTTTATCCGATCACCAATTAAAGACTTTTTGTCCGGACTGGTTTGCGAGAGGAATTAGCAGTGACCTGAATTGGGAAATGGTTGCTACCGTAAAGATAGAAAACATCCTCTTACTTTAGCGAAAGGGGAAGGGATGATGGTTACGTCAAAGACGGTAGTCAAAAGGCCGTCAAAATCCATGGGTGCACCATCGTTGAGAGGACTACATCTACCATTTCGAAAGCAGGACGCAATCCAAGGCGAGCTGTCGTTGGTCAACAGCTTCAGGAAAACAGGTTCTTTCAAAAATTGTTAATGGTCTACTGAAGACAGAGTCTGACCTCCAGTGGAAGCGTAGGGATCGAAAGGAGATTGGAAAGTTACCTTAATCGAACCCTGAAATGAGAAGGGAAGAAAGCGCTTTGGGTGTTGAAGCCTGGGTGTCCTTTGCACCAAAAGACAGAGTTGATGGATCTGGACAAGATGTGCAGAAATGCTGGCAGTAGGCCTTAATACCCCGGTAGGAATGCTCAGGGAGCCTGAAACAATGGGGTACTCGGGGTGCCATGGTTAATCAGCTTGTTGCTACTCGATGGGTTGCATCCCTCGTCGTCCATCAGGGAAGAACAAAGCATCCCTATTAACGCCGAATAAGAATTGCTTGCCTTCCACATAGTCCTCCGGAGAAACAGCGTCCTCGAACTTTGTGCTGTCGAAAAGCAATTTATTTTGTGATTTTAACGATCCTCCGGCTTTCACTAGGTTTTTCATATATTTAATTATATTCATATAAGACATTTTTTTACTTTAGACTTTCAGCCCTAGGCTTATGTCATTTGAGATCGATACTAACAGTGCGTGAACGAACACTATAAAATCGATTACGAGACGACGCTTCTAAGCCATCAATCGGCAGCTGCACTCCATCGAGGGATCACACTGTCGCTCAACCCGCAGCAGCACCTCATTCAGTGTTATTGAAAGCAATCGCATAGAGGGCGGGTCAATATGACATAGCTAAGCAAAGACTGCTTTAAGCACTGGTGCCATTTTAACAAAGGAGACAATTCCATTCACATAATATTAACGTTTGAAAAAGTGTTAATATTCTGTTTCCGGAAAGCTCATGAGGAAAAATGCCTTTTACCTGGCATCTCTTTGAGAACAGCGCACCACGCGTCGGCGAATCAGCAATTCTGGTATGGACAGTGCGTGGAGGCGCGTAGTAGATTGTAGAACGTTTTGTCTCGCCAAAATATCCCCATCATCCCCACACTTATAATAATAATTTTACTACGTTTAACCGTTTTTGGTGCCAAACATTCATTTTATCTCTCCTTGCTCATTTTAGAGATTAAACTTATAAATCATCAGTACCTGCGGCTAGCACCCTTTCTAAGCTATGCGCCACAGGTAATTAAACTCGATTCTGTTCTGTTTTGCGCTACGTACGAGCAGAAAAAAGAACATACATGCAAACGGAGGGTTAGGGACAAAAGGTCGAAAGACAAAACGTCGAAAGACAAAAGGTCCAAGGGACAAAAGGTCGAAAGGGACAAAAGGTCGAAAGGACAAAACGTCGAACGGGACAAAAGGTCGAAAGAAAAAAATATTAATAAGATCAAATAGACGAAAGAGACAAAAGCTCGAAATAGACAAGAAACTGAAACGGAAAGAATCAATCTAATCTCGCAACAGAGTTGGCCTACGCAGTTGGCAAAAAATCTGCTCTTTTATTTTTTACAATTTTTAACAATTAGATAAAATTCATTCAGTGAGTACAACTAATAGATGGATGTTTGAGTTTTCTAAATGTCACTTCGATTTGTCAAAATGGCGCACGCCGCACATCTGGCGTGTATTACACGGTGTATTTTTAATGCACGCGTCTTCATGTAACATTTAGAAAACCTAGCCATCAATCTATTATTTGCACTCATTGAATGAATTTTATTAAATTGTTAAAAATGGTGAAGAATAAAAAAGGATTTTTTTTTTGCAAACTGTATAGCACAACTCTGTCTTGTGCAATACAGGTTTTATTTCAACAATCTTTGTTATCTCTAACAGAACCATCTAGATATTCATAAAATTGTTTCATAGTCATTACTCTTTTTGAAAATGGCTCATTATTCAACTTTGATTAATGTGATGAGTGTGTAATTTCTGCTTGTAGTTAAATGCATTTCACAAATTTATTTGGAATACACAAAACTTGTTATCAGCTTGTTCTTGATCGATCTTTTGCCCTTTCGACCTTTTTGTCCTTTTTTGACCTTTTGTCCCTTTCGGCCTTTTGTCTTTTTCGATCTTCTGTCCCTTTCGACGTTTTGTCCTTTCGATCTTTTGTCTTTCGACCTTTTGTCCTTTCGACCTTTTGTCTTTCGACAATTTGTCATAGATTCGCAAACGCCTACCGCATCTCACGCAGCAGCAAGAAACAGTTTACCGATGAAGCAAAAAAATAGGAAAAAATGTCGCGTACATTTTTTGGCAAACTGTTTCGGATTGTTCGGCGAATGAAATTTGACCGGATAAAATGAAAATAGTCGCAAAATCACAGTGTTTGTTTCCCAGAACTGTATCTATTATTTTGAAACTTTTTTCGCCTAACGTAACATATGTATCAGGTGATGAGCATTTTTTTTCATGTCTTGTTATGATCGAAAAAACTTTGGACTTCTTGTCTATCTTTGTTAGTATATATTAAGAGCGAATTCTGCCATCCTTGTTATGCACCCAAACTATGGCGGCGAGGTTACGCTTTCATGTGTCGAATGAGTGACTGCTTCATCAATTTTGGAACCAGATTGGATTTTTATAAATAGCAAATCTGAAGATGTTGTCTCAAATGCAACAGCTTAATTGACAATCGATCATGAAATTACATGGAAGAAAAAAGAGGAAACAGACTTCCATGGGAAAGTACTTGAAGCGAGAAGTTGTTGGACATGTTCTAGAGAAAATAGTTTATTTACACACTTAGATTTTTGTACCGAAGTCGGTTCATTGTTAGAACCGAACACGATCGGTTTACAACAAAGAACCGAAAAATTAGTTAAAATCATGGTTTTATGTCACATTTTTTGCATAAAACCGAATGTTTGGTAGCCGTAGCAGAATTTTGACAGATGAGACCTGAAAATGAACCGAAAAATTCGGTAAACCATTCTTGTTTACTGTCTCGGTAGTTCAGAACCGAGAAAACTCGGTGAATTAATTCACGGAGCCTCGCACGGAACCGAACATTCGTTTCATTACGGCAACATGTTAATCACTTGCTCAAAATAGTTTTCTTAGCGACATGTTAATGTTTACGATCTGTAGAACATCGTGCATACTAAACTGCATTTCATCATCCATTACTGTGCTCGCGCTGTATAGCATGAATTTGTCACTCTTCTTCGACATAATTTGTAAAACTGGAGTAGACTGTTGTAAGGTAAGGTGTTCACCGATTTGATTCTATAATATTCTATATTATTTCTTTTTCTGACATCTTATAGGCAAATTATATGTAAATCGAGTATGGTATATTTTTTGGACGACTCATGCGAGTTTTTCTTCTTTGATTACCAAGCAGAAAACACTACCATTTGATAACGACATGAAGTTGAATAAATAAAGTATTGAAGTGTTTTATTTATGGTAAAAACTTACAAACTATCTGCGGGCATCACAAAATTTTAAACAACCGAATTCCGTAGTATTTTTACAGGTCAATCGGTTTTATTTGACAGCTTTCGGTAAAATCTCCCAACCGATTGTCGGTTATAAATATTTCCGGTGAACCGAGTTTTTTCGGTTAATTTGACAAGTGAAGCTAAAATAAGTTTACCAAACACTCGGTTGTTCTTTTTTGAACCGAGCGTTCAGCAGATAAAAACTCGGTTGAAATTCAACCGAGTTCGGTACAATTTTTTAAGTGTGTATGGAATAAATCTATATATATAAAACTCAAGGTTTGTATGTTTGTATGTATGTTCCAGCATAACTTCTGAACCCATTTACCGATTTTACCCAAGTTTGGAACACAAATTCTTTATCTTAAGGAAGGAACGATAGGGGTTGAGCATGCTCTTTGGAAAAGGGGGAGGGTGTGGGGGAGGGGTATTGCTTAGTTATCGATCAACTCAGTGTACATTCTGAACCCCTTGACCGATTTCAACCAAATTGGAAAAGGGGGAGGGTGTTGGTAGGAGGGGTATTGCTTACTTATTGATCAACTCAGTGTAACTTCTGAGCCCCTTGGCCGATTTCAAACAAATTCGGAACAAAAATTCTTTACATTAAGGAAGGAACGATAGGAGGTTAGGGATGCTCTTTTCAAGGAGGAGGGTATGGAGGGAGGGGTATTGTTTAGCAATCGATTAACTCAATGTAAATCTTGAGCCTCACGACCAATTTGAACCAAATTTGTATCAAATATTGTCTGTCCTAAGGAAACGATTTTAGTGGATATGGGTAAGTCATTTTTAGCAGGCCATCAACATAACACTATTTGGCCTAAGGTCATTCGACATGATGGACGTTTGGGATAATTAAGAACAGCATCAGAAAAATCTTGCATAGAAAGCAAGCATTTGCTGGGTATAAAACAATGATAATTGTTACCCTTCATCGGAATAATGGTATGCCCAGTGAAAAGCAATGATTTATGTGCTTTCATCTGAATGGTGGATGTGATAGCTGATTTTAAAAATATGCATTTGCCCGGAATAAGGCAATGGTGAGTGTGATCCCTTCTTTAAAAATATGCGTTTGCCCGGAATATGGCATCGACGGATGTTTTTCCTTCTTTAGAAAAAGACGTTTGCCCGGAATAGGAATAAGGCTTTTCAAACCCACGATCCCTTCTTCAAAATCAGTCAATGTTTCCAAAAGCCTTCTTTTAATCAAATGATAAAGTATGAATTAGTAAACACAATTACCCTGTTGACCAATTGGTTTTATCATTTTCCGATTGTAAAAGGAAACTGCAAACCAAACTGGCAATTCCGAGCAAGGCCGGGTACATAAAGCTAGTATAATCATATTTTGTATGAATATGACAGTAATATATTCATTTGAATTCATGGATTTGACATACAAGGCTATAGTCAAATTTCAATATACAAAGATGGGCATCAACCCCCTCGAACAACCTTGATACGTCCCATATTGTTAAAATAATCATATTGTATATTATAATATTGAAATTTAAAAACAAAAATTTTAAAAAATCGTAGAAAAAAATACTCAGGATAATCGAGTCTAAAATTCCGGATAATCGAGTCTCCGGATAATCGAGTCCGACCTATATTGGTAAATCATACATAACGTTTGATAGAAAAAAAACATACACCTGAGATTTTTAGACACAATGCACAATATAAGCTAAGATTTCCATCGATGTATTATTGTTTAAAATGGATGGTTGCAACCTAGCGTAAAAATAGTTTTCAAAAAGAAATCCAAGATGGCGGCCAAATTCAATATGGCTGCTTCTATTTTTATTATTGCAAATTGAGGATACACTCTTCCTCTTTCCAACGATATGCTGATCTCTAAGATCGGTTGAGAAATGTTGGAGTTATGACAGTTTTGGTGAGTCAAAAATTGACAAAAATCGAGGGGTCCATTAAAATGATTTCATGTATAACTAACGAGGGGTTCATCTTTCTGACGAATTGACCTCGGATCCTTAATATACTCGCCGAAAGCTTTCGAATGAATATAAATTTGAGCATTTAAGAACCTCGTGCAAATAGTGGCCCGGTCTCAGCGAGAATAACTCATAAATGATTCTAATTAGCCATGAGTTTTTAGGTGCTGTGTTGAGTGCATTTGGTCGGGGTTCAGCCAAATCGCACCAAGCGCCAACGAAAAATTAGCGATTTTCCTGCTAAAACTTTCGTTTTGCAGATTTAATTGATCGCATATCCCTCAACCCCATAACTGAGGATATTCTACTGCAAATGTACGCTTGAATTGAAATAAAACTATTTCCGTTGTCCTTGTACGAACAACATATCACAAGTCAGTCGAAAAGCCGCTTGGTGCGGTTTAGCTGAGCCCCGACCATTTCAACTCATGATTGATTTAAATCGTTCATGAGTTTTACATTTTTTTTTTACAGACATTTTTTCTTGTTCCTCCAAACTATATTTTGAGTGCGAATCCTCCGCTCGTGAGATTGAGTAAGTATTACGATTTCACACGGTCATTGTTTGCCTAAGGATCTGTCTAGGAAAAGTCGGCATGTTGCTGAATGCAGATATTCTTGAAATTCGGGCCCTGGCATCAAGGCGTCTCGTTGTGCATTAAGTACAAAATTAAAGCTCTCGGTGGAAGCACTGTAAGCTCCATTCTCCATTTCTATGGAAAGATGAAAAAGTCTGTTATATCAGTTAAATAGTGAAAACTGGTCGAAAAACATAGGGCACATTATTTCTGAGACATTAATCTTATAAATAAATGTGCTTCTTATTTTAGTTTTGTCACATTGAAAAAAAAATCGAAAAAGCACACATCTTATCCAAATATAGTTGCCACCCTTGATTGTAACCCGTACGTATTTCGACCATAACAGTGAAGCTGTTTCCAGTTTCTTCTTCTTTTTCTTCTTCTTCTTCTTTTTCTTCTTCTTCTTCTACTTCTTCTTCTTCTTCTTAAATAGCTCTACATTCCAACTGGAACTTGGCCTGCTTTTCAACTTAGTATTCTATTAGCATTTCATCAGTTATTAGTTAAAAGCTTTTCTATGCCCGCCATTGCGTGAGTAGGGGAGGAGCTTTGGTTGTGTGCACCTCTATGTATCTTTTGACAGATAAGTGATGCTGTCATTCTAACAACTGTCGTTTGTTTGCTATAGTAGCATGATGTTTTGTGCTTAATATCAAACCAGATGGGCATCTCTACTTTGAACAAGAATATTTTTTTTTTGGACAAGAAAAACAACACGAAAGTTTTTTTTTGCCTTTTTCAAAGTGTTATAAAATGAAATGATTTAATTCAAAAAGTGAGTTCCAATGCATATTTATACAGTAAATTTAATCTATTTTGAGGCTTAATGACGATTGCCATTTTGCACCCTCATTTTGTTGATAAATCATTCAATATTGGTTTAGTTGTCCCTTAACTTATTTTTGATTACGTTTATATGCAGTTATTATAATTATTTAGACATAATTGATTGAAATAATGAGTTTATTTATGTTTGTTCTTTGGGCATGTCTTGTTATTATACACACATTTTTTAGAACAAAGCGTTGACCAATTTGCTTGCAACAAGTTGCATTCGATGGGGAATCTGGGACTATTGGATCAACATTTATGACCAAAATATTATTTTTTGTAATGAACGAGAAAGTCACTATTACCGATAGGGTAACAAATCAGGATTTTTTTGACTGTGATGCATACCAATAAAACGTTAGTCAATGAAAAATTGAAACCCATTCGCCTAAAGTGCTATTTAAAACCTTTCTTATGTGATTTTTTTTCAACTGCTAGGTGGATTGATTTGAGTTTTTTTAGTGTCTCCTGGCAATAAGAATGTATAAACTATTCATTGTCTTTAAATCTGGGTGGTTTTTATTCATGCTTCTTTATTTTTAGCTAAGTTTTCAAGGGTGTCCACAACCGAACCACAAAATGGAAATGTCCAAAAATGTCAAATTTTCTAAAATGTCAATATTTTTTCCAATCGATGAAATCATACTAACTTTCTTTGCTAGTAGTAAGGTTATACGTCTAGCTTTCCATTGCTATACGAATGTCGGCATAGGATCAACCAGGGCCAAAGTTATGGACCAAACACAAAATGGTGCCCACAACCGAACCTCCTCCCCTATGTATCTTGTGAGAATCGAACTCGCCATCTCCGGATTTGCAACCCTACGCCTTTGCTCGCCAGGTTACTGTAGACCCCCCCCCCCTCCTTTTTCTAGTTAAATGAAATGGTGTTAACTCGTACTAACACGTCATATGACAAGAAGAGCTACTCCGTTTTAGATATGAAGTGTGTTTGTTTACTTTTTTTTGGCCTAGGTACTTCACTGTCTATGATTTCATAGCAACATCGATACGTTTGTTATTAAATCATTCGAAATACATATGCAAAAGTGCAATGGTTGTTACGTCAACTATGAAATCATGGGCAGTTCATGATTTTCGTATTGTTATTTTATAAACACTTTTTTGTGATAAACAGCACAATATTCTTTAACATTGAAAAAAGCATACCACTTCTGGATGCTTAGTGATTGATAAATATTCACCTGGCTAATTGGAAGTCCATGAATAAATACCAACGAAGCAGGAATAGCAGCAAACATCATTACGGGGGAAAATTACTCTAATTTTAGCTTAATATTAATGAAGACACTCAGTCATAAAACAGTAATTAACACTACTAGCGCGGTTGATTCTTTTTTGTGTTGTCGCTGTGTTAACCCGGATCTTATCGCACTTCCGTTGGCTTCCTTTCCATCGCTGTTCGTACGAATAATGAAACAAAAATAGCCGGGAAAGGCAAAAGTAGCAAATTTAAATATTTGATTCTTGATTGTTCGGTGTACTTCTATTTCACTTTGAGCAATGAACCTTTGACAAATCACAATCACTGTCATTTTCTTACAGTTATTGTCCTTAAGCACAGTT
The DNA here is from genome assembly GCF_024139115.2 of Armigeres subalbatus. NCBI lineage: Eukaryota > Metazoa > Arthropoda > Insecta > Diptera > Culicidae > Armigeres > Armigeres subalbatus. The sequence goes on along the minus strand of NC_085140.1, from coordinate 409,308,284 downwards.
TCATTTCCGCAAACGACATTCCCCAGTCGCAAAACAACGAGAGCTTCGTTAAAATCAAGCAGGCTGGACACCCGGCGCTTTAATTACTTTCGGCTTAATGGTTAGCTTAACCAAAAATTCCTGATTTCTGCTGCCCGACGCGTCGGGCGTCTTTCATGAACACACAAAACAGAGTTCATTAAAACTTTCTGCTCGTGGTTCTAACGAGCAGGCCCAAGTGCGGCACAATCGTCCGTTTTCCCTTCTTTTCGTCGAGTTGCTTTCCGCATCCGTGGAGCCGTTTCATGTTTTTCTCGATGGATGGTCCCTCTGCAGGATGTTGGTACTATCTTCGGTACTAAACATTGGTGGTTAAAGAGGGAGTTACAGAAGAACATTCAACTCTTTTTATTACATAGCATTTTGCCTTATCTCAACATCAGGAGGTGCCGAGAAATTGAATTGGCGGTATGTATTAATAAATGATTATCCAACATAGCTGAGAAAAATACCCAAACATGTTGTTAGAATGTGGCTTAGTACACTATTTTCTTCTTCTTCTTCTGGTTCGTGGGGGTTGTCAGATCAAACGCCCACTGGTCAATGACACAGCATTTTTGCTATAACGCTATTCGGTATCCACTATTTCCAGAAAAAAAAAACAAACGAGTGGGTAATAATGTCTTTTACTTACTTTTGGTGTATTTTGACAGATACGCGTTTTTCTGCATCAACTACGTATGGAGATGCATTTAATGGAAAACATTAACAAGTAATTCAAAAACTAGAACATCAAATCACATGAAGGGGTGTCTGGGGTAATATGCACCCCCTGGGCAAAACGACCTTTTGGCAGTTTTAGCTGTGTTCCAGAATTATTTTCAAGAATGTTTACTGCTGGATTGGTAGATCAAGATCCGAACTACATGTGCTGTAGTAAATACTCTGGAAAAACTGCCGAAAATGTACTAAAAAATGCCAAATGGTCGTTTTGCCCCGGGGGTGCATATTACCCCAGTTTCCCCTATTATTTGAAATATTTGGAAATTTAAGATGCATACATCATGCATTGATTGGCAACGAAAAGTTTTAATTTGCTCATTTTTTTCAATACTTATAATGCGAGGACCGCGGAGTTTTCATGCTTTCCATAGCATAAACTTGTCAATATGTCCAGGAAGTTGAAAATCTTTCCTTGTACTTTCTTTATTTTACTTATAGTTAGTAAGTATGACGAACCCGTATAATTTTTAGTCAAACAATAGAGATTATAAAATGTCATAAAAAATCAAATATGTAGAGATTACGCCTCTCAAGAGACTCGAAACCACCTTGACAACTTACTCAAATAAAATAAATGCCTCACTTCTTGCCAAAGCTGAAATCACATTTTCAGTCGTCAGCCGAGATTAGTTCCCTTTGGTCGTTCCAGTAATCATCAATCATGGATTCTCATGCGAACGAATGATGTGGTTATGACGAAACGTCTGCATTGGACGGCACTCGGCCGAATAAAAACGGTTCGGTCCCCCGGGAAGAAGGCGAGTACAGCCCAGCACTACAGCTGGCTGCCTGGTAGTACAAAGCACCGTAGTGCGGCAGTTAGCGTCAGTATCAACAGTACCACCGACGCAAAACTGTATTAAAGAGATTTGCAATACTTTTACCGACTACATAGAAAACCTTTTATGTGGCTTAACAATATTCTTTCACCAGCACTGGCACCCTGCTGTTGCTTTTGAGCCAACCCTCCGGGGGTTCACCACTACTTTCACCTTGGATAACCAGCGTTTTGTAAGTGGCATCTGATGGGTTTGCGGTGTGATTAAATGGTATGATTTAGAAGAGGACGCTGAATCTAAAGCTTATTCTCATTGTTATGCCCCAATGCGTATCATATACTACTGGCGGTAAATAAAATTGAATTTAATTCCTGGATTGGTCTACGGTTTTTTGGGCAGCATCTTTTCGGCCTTCTAACATACCCCAGCTGCTAAAGTTTTTACTTTTTTGGTCGATATGTACTGTACGCTTAGTCTGCAAAGGATTTTTTCTGTCTTGTTTTTTGTTAACATTACACGATTCACTTGTCATAAGACGAGTTAGTACTATTCCATTTAATTCCACAACTTGGGTTGTAGCTTTACAGGTACGTATTTCAACCTCAACCAACAGTAAGGCCGTCTTCAGTGTCTCGTACTTGACTCGACTCGTCTAAGTTGACTTCTTCTCCTTTTTCTATGACTCTACATTCCAACTGGAACTTGATTTGCTTTTCAACTTTCTATTCTCAACTATATCACTTAGCATGTCCTCAGTTATTAATTGAAAGCTTTTCTATGCCCGCCATTGCATGAGTATGTACCTTGTGTGGCAAATACAATGAATGCACTGCACACTGACCTACCTAAGCAACCAGAAGTTCGGATAAGAGGGGATGTTTTGAGTCAGTCTGCTCGCTTTTTAAATATTTTTTTTCACTTGTCATAAGACGAATTAATACAATCACATTGAATTCCACCACTTAATTGTATCTTGACAGATACGTATTTCGACCTCAACAGTAAGGCCGTCTTCAGTGTCTCGTACTTGACTCGACTTGAAGAAAATGATCGCAGCTTACACTATTTATACTATGCGTAGGTATAATAATTTATCTAGGTACTTATCTAGTTACATTTACTACGGTTCTTACTTCTACTCGCTTGTTGCGCTTAGTGCTTAGGTATAAACTTGAAGAGCCAGGAGCTACCATTTCCTTGATCTTTATTCAACAACCGCGTTTGTACCTGTCAGTAGATTTCCAAGCTCTCAGCAACATCAAGTTTCCACGGAGAAGAGACATTTCTTAAAATTTTAATGTTTGATGTCGTAATTGAATGATTTTCCTGATATACATGTTCAGCTACCTTAGACCTAAACTCATAATTAGGGGTGGTGGAAATTCGCGATTTCGCGGAAGTCGCAAAATCCGCGAAATTTGATGTTAGCCGCGAAATTTAAACATTTTCGCGAAAATAACCTTTCCCGTCTATAATTTTATTCCATTCTATTGCCTCAGTCGATTTCTTGACCTAATCAATACCAACTCGACAAATAACGCATTTTTTGACGTCTCGGAATTATTATTTTTAAGTGCAAAGTCCGAAATAGGTCGAATGTTGAGCCAAAATTAAATTGAAGAACAATTTTGTTTTTCTTTCAAATTTAAAAAATAGTTAGGGAAGTTTCCCAACGTCGATCGTCTCGTGGCATGTTTCAAATCTATTTTTTCTCATTCGGCCTCGAGAAAATGTCGTTCTCCTGATCTCTATACATAGCCGAACTAGCCGGCGTTGATAAAGAAAGTGTACTTTTGCCCCCTACATCGGTCATTACGAGATGGAATAGTTGGCTAAATACTGTAACCACAGACAAACAGACATAACACATTGAACATTTACTCATCAAATTCATCGTCGTTCAAACACTAACGACATCTGTTGATTTCAGTTAGTTGGGCAAATCACGAACCAGATAGCGGTAGTGAGCAAACGTCAAACCACGAGCGCACCACGAGTGATCGATTGGCCAACTAATGATTATTTGAATTGCCCAGTAAATCAGTGAACGATGGAAGTTTGACGAGTGTTATGTCTGTTTGTCTGTGCTGTAACCTACCATGCTCAATATGTGACTTACTACCGAAAAATTATGGCCAAAATATATTTTTTTAGAAGAAAAAATCTCACTCACTTTTTTGGCACTCACTCTTAGCTGATTTACTCGCAACAAGCTTCATTCGACGCAGAATCTTGTCCCATTGTTTCGTACTGAAAATTGGATAGGGTTTCGAAGTTATGACCAAAATTCATTTTTTACATAAGAAACACATACAAAATTCTCACTCATTTTACAGGCACTTATCTTTAACGGATTTTCTCGCAACAAGTTGCATTCGACACGGAATCTTGTCACATGGTTTCATATTGAAAATTGGCTATGGGATTCGGAGTTATGGCCAAAACACATTTTTTTTCAAAAAAAAATCTCACTATTTTTTAGAAACCTCAATTTTTACTCATTTTTCAGGTACTTATCTATATCAGATTTGCTTGCATTCGATGCAGAATCCTGTCCCATTGTGTTCTATTGAAAATTGGCTGGATCGGACTTTGAGCCCTACTCATAATTTAATCCCTTATCAGTTTCCCTCTTAGCCTTACTTACTTCTGCAATATGTTCTTTGAACCTTACATCTAACGATTTTTGTTTGACCTACATATACTTTATCACACTGTGAACAATTAATTTGATAAACCCCGGCCTTATTTAACATTTCTACTCTATCCTTTGTGGAGCCCAACAGTGTCTTCAGTTGATTGCTTCTGCTGGAGAATACTAAATCGATGCTGAATTTCCTCAGTCGATGGCGTAGCTGGTGGGTGATGTGTCGAGCATTGGGGACCGATACCCTCTTCAGCGGTTCATCGATCGGTGTCAGTGTTGTCAGTTCGTTTTTCCGTAGGTTCCTCTGCTTCTTGTTGATGATTGCTTGTATTGTTCTTTCCTTGTATCCGTTGATCCTCGATGTTTCCAAGATGTGTTGTAGCTCCTTCGTTTTTCCTTCTTCGCTCAAGGGAATCGTCTGCTTCCTGTGGATCATGTGATGAAAAGCTGCCATTTTATGCTGATACGAATGATTTGATGTGTATGGGATGACTCTCATGGTGTTGGTGGGCTTCCTGTAGATTTCGAAGTCTAATGTTGCATTTGTTCCCTTGATAAGCAGTAGATCCAAGAAAGGTAATTTACCTTCCTTTTCCTCCTCGTGGGTGAATTTGATGTCTTTATGTACGTTGTTTATCGCTTCCAAAATCCTGGGTAGATCTTTCCGGTTGATAATGCTGAAAATGTCGTCCACGTATCTCCACCATTTCTCGGGTAGTACTCCTTGTCCCTCTAAGTTGTCCTCCAAATTCGCCATGAATAATTCGCACAAAAACGGTGATAGCGGATTTCCCATAGGTGCACCCTTCGTTTGTTTGTAGAAGTTTGTAATGAAGCTTGTAATTGAATGTAAAGTAGTTATCATTCATGCATAATCTTGCAAGCTTGAGATTCATCTTTAACTTTTTCTCGCCATGCTGTATCCGTCCGTTGTTCTATTAGCCAATCCTCCAAAAGGTTCAGAGCATCCTTCACTTAAAAAATAATTTTCATATCATTAATTTTTTGTATGGTGGGAGCGCAACAGTGAACTTTGAAGTTCTGTTGTGGTGCTTGGAGGAACTGAATGTGCAGCAGTTGGGCGAATGGGATTTTCCGACAATATTTTGACCTTCGTCCGGAATTTCCTTATGGGACGCTCATTCCAAGTCCTGATCGGTAATCAGGTTTCGTGAGCCTACCAGGAGTAAACATGCCTGCCCCAAGAGTCGGTCCTGGCGGTTACAATCTATTTGGTCGCCATGGACATCTACATATTTATATACGACGACGATGTCCTTTTGGTCGTCGTCAGAGACGCCTGATCGGACTTAAATTAGGGAACAATCCGCAGTTAGTGCCGTCTCTCGTTTAGCCAGATTGGTGGAGTTCTCCATATCTGCCAGCAAGATCGTCCGTGGACACGTCTGTCATGGAAGACACCAACTGTCCGGCCCCAGCATCAACTTGGGGGAACCGTAAAATCCATGTTCAGTGTTTCTATTTACCGGAGACTATCCTTCCTTCCCTGCTTCCGTGCGGTTAAGGACAGCAGTAAAACCAGGGAAAATTTGATTCAAATGAAATGCTGTCAAGCCCAAGATTAAAAATCACCACCTGCGTATAGAATGGGCTCTGCGAGTCAAATCTGCCTAGGACGTGGTGGGATTTGGCAGTGGACTCTGTTAAACCCCTATAAAAAGCTACATGTGTCCAGCAGGCACTATCAAAGCGACCGTGTGCCGCTTAAAGCGAACAGGAGCCCAGGGAGTGCCAATTGGCACAGTGTCCCTACTTCGGTATAGAGATGGGCGCTCCACTCAGGAGCTGTTCCAAAGATTCGCTTCCTTACATTGAGCTGATGAGCCATGGATTTTTTTAAAGAAGCCCAGCTCAGCAGCTCACTTTAAATTGATGAAATCATTGTCGAACACGCGCCTAGAGAAACTCCCTCGAGCGTACGCACTCGAGTACGCGCGCTGTTGTATTTTGTACAGCACAAACGAAAATACCACGCTCGCGGTACACAACGCAAGCGAGCTTGTATGAGCATTCCAGTCCAGTACCGCGCACGTGCTGATCTTTTATTATTTGCACCTCAAGCACCATCAAGCCAAGCGACAGCACCATCTAGCCAAGCAACAGAAATCATTTCTGCTGCAGAGAGGAATAAGACATTTTTTTTTTATTCCTTTCTTTATTTGTTAGGCACTCTGTGTTACTTAACCGCTACTGTGCCGAGATCTACTGTGGTATTCTGCTGTACAGAATCCACACAGAATCTATTTTTAGATTTTCCATTACCATTATTGTTGTCGTTGCCAGTCCATCTCATCGTGAGTCCATTGTGTCCATTTGTCCGTGTCGTGGATCCAATGATCGTTGCGCATTGTTTGATTGCCATTTATCCGGGTACGTTGGAGGAATGCCTCCGAGAAGAACAATTTGTCAGTCGTCATCAGGCAGTCGCAACGGTAAGGGCGCTCCCCAATACGCCACCGTGTAGGCTGCGCATCCGGCGACCGACGAGGATTTGGTGGAGGGGCTGGGAATCGAACCCATGACCATTCGCTTGTAAGGCGAACGTGTAGCCAACTACGCTACGGGACCCCCCTAGGAATAAGAAATACACAAGCAAAAATAATCTAGCTTGCCGTCTATTTCTTAACCCATACCCACATACTCGGCGTTACGAACGGACACACAAAAGATACCTAGTAGTGCGGTAGCGAACGAACCGTACCAAGCAAAAGATCCGAAGATCCAAACAACTCTCAGTTCCGCTCATGTCGTCGTCCAGCTCTAAATTGCTGCGACATGGAAGCGAGAGCTGCGCCACCAGCTCAGATCCGTGCGACACGGATCTCGATCCGGATCAGTCGCGACCGATTCTAGCGAGCGAACCGTGTGGTTCAAACGAACCGAACTGGGAGCTGTGTCTTGCACGGAGCGGATCTTTTACTTGCGACGGGTTTTTCCGCCAGCATACAGCATACTGCTACATGTGCACTCGGTTTGTTTGTAGCACCGTGCTCTGTATTTCTTTACTCTCTTGTTTTTATTTCTCTCACATTTCGGGAGCCAATATAGATGAATGGGCTCGCTTGTATGAAAATGTCAACTACGCATGGTTAGAAGGGTTAGAAGCGCGCGCAAACAAGGCATTGATTTACTGCACCCAGTATGAAGAGAAAACTTATGACACGTGATATGGTTCATATACATATCAGAGACTAGGGACTGAATTATTCAAATTAACGATTTAAGAAACGTTATCAACAAAATGTAACTTAGAATTATGAATAGAAAATAATGTTGAGTAAGTTTTTGTATAGAAATAAACGTGATGGTTCTAAATGAACTCCTAGACTTCAAAACGGTCAGAAAAAGCGTAATAAATGTTATTAGTTTAAAATTGTCGGTTTTTCAATAGAAATCACTGTAGCTTAACAATTTAAAAATTTCAAAGTGAGGTAAATAGATGAATGATGAATGAATGAATAAATTAATTAATGACATAAATTTTTCAAATTTTTGAACAATAATTAAAATAATAATATTAACAATTATGTTTTAATGTATGTAGCATTAAAGAACTGAAGAGCTGATCCAAGGAGCTGACTCTTTTCAATGAGCTGTACGGATCAGATCCGCTCACTGCAATGAGCTATTTTGCCCATCTCTACTTCGGTAGGGTAGTGCGTGTGCTGATTCAGCAGAGAGCGAGAAATCTGATAAACATATGAACATTTCCTGTGCCACTGCCCCAAGTACCAGGCCCCCAAAAGAGCTTAAAAGGTACCAATCTGCATCCGGGATGCGTTCGTGGATAATGCGGGCGTCCTTGCAGTTGCAGCCCTTATCTCTTTCCTCAAGGATGTGGGCTAATATCGCCTTATTTAATCATTGCTACCTTCATGGGCAATGGTCAATTATGAACTCAACAAGATCAACTGGGTGAGAGTTGATCTCCACACCATGCCTTACCATGAATCATTCCGTCTTTTGTCTATTGGCCAATTTCACCATAAATAGGAACTCAAAAAAGGTCGTTTCCAGAGCATACCACACACGTTCTGAGATAGTTTTTATTGTAGACAGCGCGCACAGAGGAATGAATCACTAAGAGGAGGGTCAAAAGGTCATTTTTCAATGTGATGTGTTTTATTTTTTTAATATTCGTAAATTACTTTGGTTGAGTCAATTTGACGATATTATGACCATTGGGATACATTTGAAGTTGGCATTAAAACTGTTTTTTATACCATTTACAATATATAAATTTGAAGTATGATATCTTTGCAATATCATTCAAACTTGTTTTTTGAATCATTTCAAATCCAATACATCTTCAAAGAATACATAATCAACTATCAATTGCATACATTGTATCACAATGTCAAAAATGTTCACCCTTGGCTTGAATTTGGGCTTATTTCGGAAATTTACTTATTTTTACTTTACTTATTTGGTAGCGTGTAACGACAGAGATAATTTTTATGTTGATTGTGCTGTGGTAGTGCACAATCCTTCGATTGCGTTTGACGGTGTTGAAAAAATTATCCAAATGCTTGGTTCAGCCGATTACGACGTTTCCTGTGAAGTATTTCTACTACGACTAAGGTTACCTTCTGCATACGTAATTAGTTCCAGGACTAAGTTTGGCTTTCGAATTTTACGACTGGAAGGTGTAACGTACAATACTCAGCGATAGGCCAGAAAAAAGCGTGTGGCGTATACGCGTATGTCATATGTTTTATGTTCCAAAAAAGAAAATATTATATATCTTATAAAATACGCCGCACTTCAATGGGCAAGTCATCTAGCACAAATGTTAAAAGATAGAATTGCCGATATTTTATTTAACAGAGAACATAATAGATGCCGGAGATAGATAATAATTGCTGAAAAACTGTAACTCACGCAAAAAAAAAACACTTAAGAAACGCTTGAATTACATGAAAAAATTATGTTTTACCATTTTGGATCCGTTTAAGTATTTGTTCTCTATTTTGCGTTGCGTTAGTAACGGAGTATTTCGTAGATTGCATACTGCCCAGTCAACATTTTGGTACCTATATCTCTTGATATAGGTTATTATATAAGAACCAACTTAATCGTATATAATGCACAGATTGGCTATATACGTACCAAAGTGGAGGCGATATAGGTACATACGAGTTTTATTATACGATTTTTTTCCGACATCATGAGAACAGTATTACGATTATACATAAAAATATGAAAAACAAAAAAAATCTTACCAGCACCAAGCCTTGAACATACGATCTTTGGATTTGCAGGCGGATACTCTACCATTGCACCATACTGCACATCTTGAACTGATTCGGATTTTTGTCCAACATAAACTACACAATTTATATCTTTACAACTGCTTGAAACTTCAACGAGCCGTTTGGACTGAAGTGGTTTCGATTGTATTACGATTCACATAGTCATTCATTCGCACTCATATATGATATTGCAAGGAGTATAAGTCATTACGAGTTTTTATTCACACAATTACGATTGATTTTCACTACAACATCCTTTGACAATAATTTGACAAAGTTTGATATACAATGCGATTCAGATTTTTGATGGACGCAAATGCGACTTTATTTGCTGTTTGTTATACGATATGTGGTTTACTGGGTGAAAGCTGACATGTTATTAACTTTAACACTTTTAATCTGAATGCTTATGGAGAGCTGTTGGGGAAGAATCAGCTGTCCAATCAGAAGGCAGAGTAGGAAAAGCATGAAAACTTCCATTGCCGGCCACGCCCATCTTCTCCTTTACGAGGAAGAGTAGGATAATGATGATATGACACCTACTTAAAGAGGGACCAGCGACTCACCGACGCCCTCATAGGTGTCAAGGAGTTGGTTGGAGAAGGAGAAGGGAATGGTCGGTTAGAATTCACAATAAGCGAGTGACACGACCGGCTTTTGATTTAATGTGTTCCCTACTTGTTGGAAATCATCGGTTATGTTCCCTGTCCATAAGAAAGGTGACAAGGCAGACATTCAAAACTATCGTGGCATTACTTCGCTATGTGCTAGCTCGAAGGTGTTCGAGATTATTGTAAATGATGCTCTGTTTGCTAGTTGCCGGCGTTACATTTCCTCTGATCAACACGGATTCTTTCCAAAGAGATCTGTTTCAACGAACTTAGTTCAATTCCTTTCCACATGCCTACGTAGTATGGATTCTGGTGCTCAGGTTGATGCTGTCTATACGGACCTCAAAGCAGCCTTTGATCGTGTTGACCATGGAATATTACTAGCTAGATTGGAGAAAATTGGCGTTTCCCCCGCATTTGTCTCATGGTTAAGATCGTACCTGTCTAATCGCACACTGTGTGTCAAAATAGGAATTGAACAGTCTGAAACGTTTTGTAACATTTCCGGAGTTCCTCAAGGAAGCAATCTGGGCCCATTGCTTTTTGTGCTATTCATAAATGAAATCGATATATTGTTGCCACCCGGATGCCGATCGTTTTTCGCAGACGATGTCAAGATCTACATGATAATTAAGAGTCTACAAGATTGCATGGAGCTTCAGAAGATGGTAGATTGTTTTGTAATGTGGTGTTCCAGAAACTTCATGACAGTTAGCATTGCTAAATGCAGTATCATCTCGTTTCATCGAAAGATCAAACCATTTGTCTTTGACTATACCATCGCAGACCAGCCGTTGCAAAGAGTAACGCAAGTACGAGATTTGGGCGTTATGCTGGATAGTGGCCTCACATTTCGAGTCCACTACTCTGATGTAATTTCTAAAGCAAATAGACAGCTTGGATTTATACTCAAAATTTCTTCCGAATTCCATGATCCATTCTGCCTGCGATCACTGTATTGCTCGCTGGTACGATCCATTTTGGAGTCAAGTGTGGTTTCCTGGTGTCCATACCACGCCAACTGGATTGCTAGGATCGAATCAGTTCAGAAAAAATTCTCACGATATGTGGAATGATCAGACATAATGCACGCGTACAAAAAAGGATGAGATTGAGCAACGACTGCTACGCGCACATAAAATTTAGCGCACGCGAGTCTCACGAGGCTTGTGTACCTCACATTAACATTGGTGAGTCGCATTGAGACATCTCAATGCGATCAGCTCATGCGCTGTTTGCCATGGCAAACCTTTGCAAACAACAGCGAAAGTGCGTAAAACAGCTTGGGCGGGAAATTTTCATTCAATAATATCGTCGCCTAAGTAACGCCAGCTATGCATTCCTAGCGCATGATATGAGTCTCATGAGACGTACATTGAGACACGCTCACTCAGTTATTTTATGCGCGCGCTAGCTTCTCTCGTCGCACAGAATCAGTGCTACGTGAGCTTTTGTAGCTCATGTCACACTGTCTCATCTATGTATACACGAGAATTAAGAGACTCTGGGAATGATGCCACAAACCTGCCTCCATATGAAAAACGTTGCCAACTTCTTGGACTACAAACACTAGAACGACGACGATCCATCGCTCAAGCTGTATTTGTGGCAAAAATTTTAAAAGGAGAAATTGACGCCCCATCTGTTCTAACTGAGATCAATATTTACGCTCCTACAAGAATTCTACGCCAGCGGAATTTCCTCCACCTTGAAACGCGAAACGTTGATTATGGTCAGCATGATCCTATTAGATTTATGTGTAGTATTTTCAATGACGTTTTTGAACTGTTTGATTTTAACTTAACCACGCGGACCTTTTAAGAACGACTATCATTAAGATGATAACTATTTTCTAAGCATAATTTTTATTTATTAAGGCGTTTTTATATGTTGACCATTAAGACCACCAAAGTGTCAGATGAATGTATACAAATAAACAAATGAAAATAAACAAATGTATGTAATGGGAGTGTCATTGTTTATAGGCATTTGGATATGTTACTGTACTGTCCTCATAACGAGGGTTAATGCCACTCCTTGGTAATCCAGCATCCAGGGATGGGACTTAGGTATTTCCTCCGTATGTCCCGTTTAAATATTTGTTCTCTATACCGAAAAACTGCAAATGTGTATATTTCTAATTTTAAGGGTTAATTACTATGAATCATCCATTGCTGAGTTATCAATTGATTTCTTATACCGAATATTGGAGAAGAAAACAATAAAAATCACTGTTTTCAAAAAATCGCCGATGAAATATTTTAGAACACCCCGTGCTTTATTTCAAATAACCTAGCCTAACTTTCTGTGAAAAAAAATCAGAGGTTACATGAAACTTCGATAATAATCCCTTTTTTTACACCGTGCGACACTTGATTACAAACAATTGCATATTATTCGGCAACTTGGCCGTACGAAAATCATTCTTTTTGTTAAATATTTCGGCTGTGCATATGTTATGAATGTAGTTGAAAATGATAATATTTATTCATAATAAGTAAAATAAACCCATTTGTCCACATTTTAAATCATGTTTGTACTTTTGACCGTCTTTTTTGAATCCGTCCCACTGTGAGCGTTCTGAAGTTCTGTTTTCGTTCCTATACGTTGTGGCTGTTTCGTTCCTGGCGTTCTGGCTAGCACCATTTTGGAAATTCTCCGCTCTGAAAGTTTTATTCGTATTGGATCGATGCCGTGTATTAAGCTTGGATCTTCTTTTCTGGTTTCAACGACTCACCTCCAGAAAACAGCGTTACTGGTTTGGATTTCCGGATCATGTTGTACACCCCTTGTAGACCAAGCCGGTCAACGTTCTTCGATCTGGATTTCCCACCGAAGGCGATTATCCCCTACTTGTGATTGATATCCTTCGTCTTATCCTTATGTATACTTGCCCAGCTTTCAGTCTTCAACTTAATTTTAATATAGAACATTATTTTGAGCTTTATAGTGGTAGTCACTTGTCATAAGACACGACCTCAACAGTAAGGTCGTCTTCAGTGTCTCGTACTCGTAAGTCGTAAGTCGAGTCAAGTACGAGACACTGAAGACGACCTTACTGTTGAGGTCGAAATACGTTTCTGTCAAGGTACAATTTAGTGGTGGAATTAAATGGGATTGTACAAACTCGTCTTATGACAAGTATCAAATGATGTTTTATTATTTCTTTGACTTGTTTTCAAAAAGGGCGAATATAAATCGTCATTACAAAATTCAAAGTCAAAATTAATATTATTTTCAAATATTCAAATTCAAGACGAATGTATGTCTTAAAATTGTTGCGAATTATAGATATACAAAACGAACGTATCAGAAAAAATCAAATCCATGTTCTCCTGTCTTAAAAAGAGTGTAGTACTATTCAATACACTAAAAGAGCTTCCCAATCAATGTTGCCAAAAGTGAACAGTGACAAATTCGAAGGGGTTCTGTTCTGTATCAACGTTTAACGATTTCGTATTTTGGTTTTACTGCTTTCTTCACTTCACACTCTATATCTATCCATTCGCGTGCCGCCGATCGACTCGATTGAGTCGTCTCACTGTTGAGCTCCAATAACAAATAAAAATATACGAAAAAGGCAAAACATTGGGAAAGTCCCTTTTCTTTTTTTTGGTCCAACAGCATAATCAAACAAAACACACAAATCGGTACATACCAAGTTATCCGTATGTACGTTGACATAAACTTAATCAACAATACATCACTTCGGAAACGCATTGACCCATTAGCATTCCACTTGGGGATACCTAATTGGATCGAATATTAAAATATCGGAAAACCGTCAACACGATAATGGTTTGAAGAAAGCAACCGCTTTTGGATACTAAATTTATTTCAGATTGCGAAATCAATTGGTTTACGGCTGAAGATTATATCAGCTCCACCCCTTCTCCAATCGCACAGTCGGTCGGTTATCATTTGTTATGGCGTTGGTAACGCTTTGGTGATTTATATGGACCGAAAGAAATTTAGATGTGGTTGGCGTTTGCCGTGCCATCAAACAAGAACAGGCAGGAAACTTTCTATACTTAGGTATCGGAAGATGTCTCCAGACGATGAAGGCGACAACAATGATACCGTCTTTATGATGATATTCTTTCCATTATGATGATATTTACCGTGGAGCAATATGGCATAACGAAAACCAAGAGGATTTAGAAGAGGCTGATGAAGAGATGCGATTTTCTTGTTTTGAGCTTTTTATTTTGAAGATTTCCAGGAACTAAAAAGTCTTTCCTTTTATCGTTGCCACGACAATGTTTTCTTCCTTGTGGATGTTACAGAGAAATGCGATTGTTGGAAGCGATTAAGCTTTAATGCAGGACTTCCGAATCATTTAAAATCATGGATCAAATATTTCGTTTTTCATTTTTTATACACTGGGCCCTCCTTAGCCGTGCGGTAAGACGCGGTAAGACAAAGCTGCGAGACGGCTCTGTCCCAGTGTGGGGATGTAATGCCAATAAGAAGAAGAAGAACTATTCCAGTTGTGTGCTAAATTAATCAGACTTCGTATTTTGGAGCTCTAATAGCTCGAAAGGGGAGAGGGGGTGCGGTATAGCCCCTGTATCTATTTGCTGTATTCAGTGTTTTTTTTTTTCAAAAAATATTGAACAACTTACGAATGAATCAATTTGAAATTCAAGTCAAGTAGTAATTTTATGAAATTTATCAGGTTCATACGCTACATGTATAATTATTGTTTCTTACTTTTCACGGGGTGAAGCCATGCACCAATTTGCGAACGATCATTGATCAAGTTGACGATGGATGGTATAGGCTGTTTGGCCCTCATTTGCAACATTTGAGCTCCGCTTGGAATGCCGAGGAAGTAGTGTTCCTCACAAACTTCCACATAAATCCACCAAGAGACGTGTGAAATGTGGAAGGATGAAGTTCGAACACTCGACCATTCTGCTTCCTTATCCGTGGGTCGTTTCTCGTTATTGAAAAAACTGAAACGCTGTCCACTTTTTCAATCCACAGTAATATTGAAGCTTTATACTGGTTTCAAACTGTGCTGTCTTGAACCCTCACTTTTTATCTCTTCATCGACTCAAAAATGGAACAATTCGATATTTTAAAAATAAAATTTTAGGAGTCGATAAAACTTATCAAAACCTATATATGAACTTGCATTTATGTCGCAAATATGAATTCCTCGAACAGGTAAATTATGGTTCTGAAATCGCCACTTTGAAACTTTCAAAGCAGTCTTGTATAGTAAATGATGGACCAGGAACCAATAAAACTAAAATTGTATCACATTGAAATATGGATAGCACAATTCGCAAGTCTGCGACGTTTTTGATAAGCCCAAAGTGTGTGTTTTTTTGTATTCGTGATGCGAGTGTATTTCCATCTCTACTCTCAATATGAAAAATAATGAGTTATCACGTTATGCATATGCACAATTAGTGAAAGAATTAGTTTAAAAATTTACTTGACGTAACCATTTTCCGTCGATGATAAAATAGCTTTGATTTAACTAATGAAGGAAACAAAATCAATAACAAATGCTATTAAACCATATTAAACGTCATATTCTGTCTGATCCGCGGTCGTTAATCTTTCAATAACCTACTTTTGGTTTTATTTCATTTTTAAAACACAGAAATCAAAAACATTGTTGCACCAATGCTCATGATTAATTAACAAACCGTTAATAATAATTTTACCGTTCTGGCCTCTACCGCAACCTTCCTCTCAGTGATCAACCACAGGATATCCATTTACACTTGCAAATGTCCAGATTTAATTCAATGTCAGCTTTGTTCACGTGGTGCTTTTCCAGCCACTCTGGCTTCAATGGAAACCATTTCAATGATTTATGGCTTTCTGCCCATCTCTGTTTAAATTGTTGCAGGTTTGCAAAAGTCATTGCAAATGTACCGGAATTATTAATTTGCAACGAAGGAAAAGGACAAGTACCCAGAGCAGAAAAAAGTTGATAAGCATAAAAACTGGAACAGTTGAATAGATACATTTAAGTCGCTTCCGACGCGGGCGGTGAACAAGTGAAAGCTCTAACTTTAATTGCAAAACTTCCGACCGGATTTTCTTGCTTACACTGAATTGCACCGAGATGGATTTCTTCTGCCAAAAACTACGGACTTGCAGACAAGCGAAAAACTTGTGCTTCAAATGTAATTGAATGGTTTATTCGTACATTTTTGGTTTCACATTCATAAGCGGCTAGACACAGTCATTGCGCAAGTAATCCGAATGCTATCAATATCTATTCTGTTATTTTTCGGAAATCCATTCTGTTACTTTACTACGTAAGATTGCGCGGCAGGTAATCAAATTTATCAGTTCTGTGCGTGATCTCTCTTGTTTCGGACAGCAGAACGATCGCGCGGTCGGACGAATTATTGTGATCTGCATTGCGCGGCCGGTAATAAAATTAATCAGTTCTGTGCGTGATCTCTCTTGTTTCGGACAGCAGAACGATCGCTCGGTCGGACGAATTATTGTGTTCTGCATTGTGCGGCCGGTATAAAAATTAATGAGGTGTGTAGTGGATCTCTCTTGTTTCGGGCAGCAGAGCGATCGCGCGGTCGGACGAATTATTGTGATCTGCATTGTGCGGCCGGTAATAAAATTAATCAGTTCTGTGCGTGATCTCTCTTGTTTCGGACAGCAGAACGATCGCTCGGTCGGACGAATTATTCACTCAGGCAAATTGGCTATCGAATATCATTATTCTGCCTTTTGAAAATTTGCAATAAGTTTTGGATTTAAAATTCAAAAGGACGCATTATGAAATAAATTTTCATGGTCAATAAAAAAACATAGCATTTTCTTAAGGCACATTTATGAAATTACAATGAAGCATTATAAACGCTGTACGCTAGACATAAATTAATCCATAGCCCTCCCTTATGAATTGCAGAAGTAGTATTTGGAGGTCATAACCACGCCTTATGAATTTCGTATTTTTTCAAGAAGCATCTTAATTAATTCATAATGCAGATTTATGAATTCATTATTGCATTTTGCGATATATTAATCGATTCATAATGCTGCATTATGAATTCCTAATTCCTGTATATTGAAAATTTTCTTGAGTTATAAACATGCGTGATTAATGTCAGATGGTAATCAAAATGTTTGGTTCATTTATATATAGTTATGCATACATGACATGTGATTTCATATTCGCGTTTCGGTTGTATTGAGAACATCGAGGGGTATGAAAAAATGAGCGATGTAGAACGCGTTTCAAAATATCTTTGAATCAAGAAAAAGTTACTTGATTTATTCGAATCCGTCCTTTTTCACATATTGGGTCATATTGGGTCAATTATTATGGGACACTATATTATTCACCGTCGACACTTGAAAATACTTCAACTTAATCTTTTTTTCACACCCCCTCGATATTCAATTCAACCGCACGACTTGAAAACTTTGTAATAAATGAGGGCATGATTCTCTTGACAGAAGCGCCTTCCTTCCGATTAAGGTAACCAAAATGAGTATGATGTTTTTCATAAAATGCCTTATGATTTCCTTCAAATCAGCTTTGAACAAATTTCAAAAGGTGTCTAATGAAATTCAATCCATGCAATGAACAAACAACATACGTCCGCTAATGAAATCTAAAAAGCTGAAGATGGAAAGCATGAGAGACTTATGTTTCAACCATTTTCCACAATCTTGTAGATCCATAATTTTTGCCTTATGTATTTCGTATGTTCATTTGCCTGAGTGTTGTGTTCTGCATTGCACGGCCGGTAATAAAATTAATCAGTTCTGTACGTGATCTCTCTTGTTTCGGACAGCAGAACGATCGCGCGGTCGGACGAATTATTGTGATCTGCATTGTGCGGCCGGTAATAAAATTAATCAGTTCTGTGCGTGATCTCTCTTGTTTCGGACAGCAGAACGATCGCTCGGTCGGACGAATTATTGTGTTCTGCATTGCACGGCCGGTAATAAAATTAATCAGTTCTGTACGTGATCTCTCTTGTTTCAGACAGCAGAACGATCGCGCGGTCGGACGAATTATTGTGATCTGCATTGCGCGGCCGGTAATAAAATTAATCAGTTCTGTGCGTGATCTCTCTTGTTTCGGACAGCAGAACGATCGCTCGGTCGGACGAATTATTGTGATCTGCATTGCGCGGCAGGTAATCAAATTTATCAGTTCTGTGCGTGATCTCTCTTGTTTCGGACAGCAGAACGATCGCTCGGTCGGACGAATTATTGTGTTCTGCATTGCGCGGCCGGTAATAAAATTAATCAGTTCTGTGCGTGATCTCTCTTGTTTCGGACAGCAGAACGATCGCTCGGTCGGACGAATTATTGTGTTCTGCATTGCACGGCCGGTAATAAAATTAATCAGTTCTGTACGTGATCTCTCTTGTTTCGGACAGCAGAACGATCGCGCGGTCGGACGAATTATTGTGATCTGCATTGCGCGGCCGGTAATAAAATTAATCAGTTCTGTGCGTGATCTCTCTTGTTTCGGACAGTAGAACGATCGCTCGGTCGGACGAATTATTGTGATCTGCATTGCGCGGCAGGTAATCAAATTTATCAGTTCTGTGCGTGATCTCTCTTGTTTCGGACAGCAGAACGATCGCTCGGTCGGACGAATTATTGTGTTCTGCATTGCGCGGCCGGTAATAAAATTAATCAGTTCTGTGCGTGATCTCTCTTGTTTCGGACAGCAGAACGATCGCGCGGTCGGACGAATTATTGTGTTCTGCATTGCGCGGCCGGTAATAAAATTTATCAGTTCTGTGCGTGATCTCTCTTGTTTCGGACAGCAGAACGATCGCGCGGTCGGACGAATTATTGTGATCTGCATTGCGCGGCCGGTAATAAAATTTATCAGCTCTGTGCGTGATCTCTCTTGTTTCGAAGCGGGCTTGGTAGTCATATGGCTACTGCTTCTGCCTCATACGCAGGAGGTCGTGGGTTCAATCCCAGGTCCGTTCCATTCTCCTACTTTGTATCTTCCTCTATATTTCTCATGTTCTAGCAATCGCTAGAACTGGAAATGGACTTTCATACCGTTTCCATTTTTATTCCTATACCTTCAACTTGAGTATTCTAACAGTAATCTGCTAGAATTGGAAATGAACTATAGAGCTCGTTTCCTACATCCAATTAGGAATTCCATCAGTTACCTTCTCCTATCTATCACATTGGCAGCTCGTTAACCAAAACGGACCTCTGCCTCTCCAACCTAACCCAGAAATTCCAACAAATTCCGCATGAACTCGTGGCAAGTGCAGAGGTATATTCGGCTTGCAGTGGGCGAGTGATTGCATCATCATTTCCTCCCCTTCCCTACATTGACTTGCATTCTGACGTGGCAGGCGCCAGTATGACCTAACAAATGAGATCACCAGTACTTGTACATTGAAGATGTGTGCTAGTCCCAAGCAAACATCTGTTGGTTCCCTGTGCAAGAACAGCTGATCTGGTCATAATGGAGTAGCAACTACGAGCAGTCAATCAAGCTCAAGCAAGCTCAAGCTCAATCCATTCTGTTACTTTACTACGTAATCGTTAGCTACTTAAACTTTTAGAAGCCATGTCATCCGATTAAGCTAAAAAGTCATTGAAACCTAAATAATCTTACCCACTAAAATCGATAAAAGAATCACGCTCTCTTCAGGAGAAGACTGTAGCGTTCCTGCGGAACAAGCGAAACGCTCTTGGGTTATGGTAAATGAAGTGAAGATTAAGCAAAAATGCGAATATTCAGTTACAGCACAGATAAACAGACAATATGATTATCTCTAAATAAAATAGTGAGGAAAACACAGAGCATTAAAAAAAACATTACTCTAAAAAGCTCAATTATATGATTCAATGTAATATTTTGCGATGAAAACATCGTCACAAAAACACCAACATTTGTTATGTATGAAAACTTGAGAAAATCACAAACAGCTGACTGTAATGAGCAAACGTTAAACTTGAATTAAACTGAATGTGATTGTTCAGACAATTAATGGACAATACAATTAGTCGGAAAATCAGTGTGTGATCGAATACTCTCAAGTGTTATCTCTGTTTGTCTGTGGCGTTATAGTATAATTGAGCTAACGACGTAGAAGGCAAGATGTATATCGCCATCCGTCCTTCGGCTAAAATTGGAGCGCTGCAATGGAGAGGTTAATTAAAATTGAAGCAGAAAGAATACGAACCGCGTTGGAGTGAGGTTGGTGGTTTTTTATTCACAGCTTTTTGTTCTCACCGGATACGATAAGGTGCATGTTCTGTTTAAATAAAAAGAAATATACCAGTAAACAAAAATGGAGCAACAGATGCAATGGAGTGTGAAGTGTAATTATTTTTAATGTGTTCGAGTTATTGAAATTACAAGCTTGTATAATGATTTGATTACTTTGCAGCAAAAAAAATAATTTATCTCTGAATCTTAGATAGAAGAATGATTATATTTATCATGTATCAGGTATATCAGGACCGTCAGTTTGAGGGCACGCTCCCATCAAATTGGGAAAGTTGAGCCATAGCCTCCACAGCTTGTTTCATCACGCATCTCACGAAAAAAAAGTGAACAAAAAAGGAAAGGGATGTGAATTTGAGGAAGTTTTCGAAAAGGGCACTGTACGAGAGCATACAACGCATAAGCCTTATCGTATCGGGTTATGAAGAGCAGAATTCTCTGAAGGTTCAGGTTTCTGAAGTTAATTTCACTAAATAGGTGTTTACCAAATATTTGGAAACCCCGTTTTCTAGACAGATGAAGATGAACAGAAGTTCCATAATCGGATTCACAACTATTACAGACAAATAATTAAACGCCCTAATGACCATTCGTTCCAATGGCCTGATAAATTTGTAATTTGACGCATACGTATATACTGAGAATGCACGCACCGAGCAAAATGACCTCACTCATAAATTCACTCATAAAATCTTCTGTAGGAAATGGAAAACTTGAGCAAAAATCCTTCATACTTATTAAAATTTTACGATTTGCGATTCTTTTCCCTCACTCGTTATATTTTCGTTAAATCAGTTAAGACAAAACAAACAACCATGCGTTCATCATTATTTGACTTGGAATTGAGTCATTTCATGCCATCTCTCGAGCGTTTTTCCCCAAGCCCATTTTTGAAAACATGTTTTAAATGCGTTAGAAAGTCACAAAACCTTTTGTTTTGAATAGAAGATCATTGTGAAATGTAGCTGGTTTGTTGAGAGTGAATTTTCCTCACTTTACCTTTTGTACAATTGATGTGTAACCTCAAACTGAGATAAAATTTGGCCGAGGTAATTTGGCTGAGCGCCATTTGGTCAAACGTCATTTGCTCGAAAGCGTCCTTTAGCTGAATGCCGTTTGGCGAAATAGTTGAAATTTGTTTCCTTGTGAAATGCGCGAAGTGAGACATGAGAAATGCATAGCAAGAAGCGAGTTGTGAAGGAAAAGAAGTGAAAAGTGGGTAGTGATAATTGAGAAGTTAGTAGTGAGAAGAGAAAAGTGAGAAGTGAGATGTTGCAAGTGAGGAGTGAGAGAAAGTTAGTGAAAAGTGAGAAATGAGAGTATTGATGCAAGTAATGAACAGTGAGAAGTGAAAAATGAGAGATGAGAAGTTAGATGTGAGATGTGATAATGAGAAGTTAATAGTGAGATGTACGAAGTACCTAGTGAAAAAAGCGATAGGTGAGAAGTGAAGGATAAAAATTGGGTAGTGAGAAGCGAGGCTGAAGATATAAGTTATGAGAAGTGAGACAGAAAGAAGAAGGAAGAAGAAAGAGACAAATAATAGAAGAAAGAAGAAAAAAAAGAAGGCAGGAGGAAGAAAGAAGAACAAAGAAAAAAAAGTGTTGATAGTTGAATTGAGGAGTGAGAAAACAGATGTTAGAAGTGGAAAGTAAAATTTGAGTGGTGATAAATAAATAGTGATACACCTATCACCTATCTGTAAAGAGTGATTGATGATAATTTGAAAGTGAGAAGCAAGACTGCAAAATTTACTTGTTAGGAATGAAACAGAAGGAAGAGAGAAGAAATAAACAAAAGGTAGAAGAAAGAAGGAAAAAGGTTTATTTTGTTAAAAATTACGGCAATTAAGATCAAGGATGTTATCGATCATTTAGTAATTTGAGTTCGATAATTTAGTAGTTTATTTATAACTCATTTCAGAGGCTGAATTTCTAAATGTGTTGTATGGTGGACTTCTGCACAGAAAAAGAATAAGAATATCTTAAAACTGGGGTGGGTGTACCATTTGTAGCCATACATAAGAACAACCATTTTTTTCAAAAAATAAGTAAAAGGCATGTGGGTTGACTTTATATATCAAGCGAATGATTTTACTTCCTGTTCCTTAGAACAGCTGTGAAAACCACAATAAAATTTGTTATTATCCTCAAAATTGATTAATACTTAATAGGAACGCATGCACCAGTTGTGGCACTATTCTTAATTTTGGTTCCTTATTTGGCAAACCCCATTGTTTTCTTATGGGATTGGCCAAATTGGGACCACTTGTGCGAAAACTGGTGCAAAGGACGTCAAAATTTAAGCAAAATTAATTTTTACAATTATGCTTTGCTTATTTTGGAGGAAATCAAAGGTGTTATCGTATCATATGAATATGCTTTATCGATATGAACTAGGTTTGCGATGATTTGATTGGCTATTTGGTATATAAAGCACTAGTGCGACAACTTGTGCTATAGCCACAACTGGTACATCTAGCCTGTATAGTATTTACAAAAGTTATTTTTTTTATTTCCGACGCTTCTACTTTTATACTTTTCGCTTCGATGAGACGAAATCAAGCAATTTTCGGGTTCAAAAATTTTTTTTGTGGTTTGTGGTGGAAGACATCTTCCTCTCACCACTTTTTTCTCTGGAGCAGCGGTTCTAAACCTTTTTCTTTTGAGGTACCCCATCGAACTTTTACATCCATGACATACCCACTATGTTTTCGCTATACATGAAAATAGGTAAGTCATAAGATATATGGAAAGGCACTTGAAAAGAGGCTTCCGAGCCTCTTGAAAGGAGGCTTCCGAGCCTCTTGAAAGGAGGCTTCCGAGCCTCTTGGAAAGAGGCTTCCGAGCCTCTTGAAAGGAGGCTTCCGAGCCTCTTGAAAGGAGGCTTCCGAGACTCTTGGAATGAGGCTTCCGAGCCTCTTGAAAGGAGGCTTCCGAGCCTCTTGAAAGGAGGCTTCTTAGCCTCTTAAAACGAGGCTTCCGAGCCTCTTGAAAGGAGGCTTCCAGGCCTCTTGAAAGGAGGCTTCCTGAGCCTCTTGAAAGGAGGCTTCTGAGCCTCTTGAAAGGAGGCCTGAGCCTCTTGAAAGGAGGCTTCTGAGCCTCTTGAAAGGAGGCCTGAGCCTCTTGAAAGGAGGCTTCCGAGCCTCTTGAAAGGAGGCTTCCAGGCCTCTTGAAAGAGGCTTCCGAGCCTCTTGAAAGGAGGCTTCCTGAGCCTCTTGAAAGGAGGCTTCCTGAGCCTCTTGAAAGGAGGCTTCTGAGCCTCTTGAAAGGAGGCTTCTGAGCCTCTTGAAAGGAGGCTTCCAGGCCTCTTGAAAGGAGGCTTCCGGGCCTCTTGAAAGGAGGCTTCCGAGCCTCTTGAAAGGAGGCCTGAGCCTCTTGAAAGGAGGCTCCGAGCCTCTTGAAAGGAGGCTTCCGAGCCTCTTGAAAGGAGGCTTCCGAGCCTCTTGAAAGGAGGCTTCCGAGCCTCTTGAAAGGAGGCTTCCGAGCCTCTTGAAAGGAGGCTTCTGAGCCTCTTGAAAGGAGGCGTCCGAGCCTCTTGAAAGGAGGCGTCCGAGCCTCTTGAAAGGAGGCTTCCGGGCCTCTTGAAAGGGAGGCTTCCGAGCTCTTGAAAGGAGGCTTCCAGGCCTCTTGAAAGGAGGCTTCCGGGCCTCTTGAAAGGAGGCTTCCGGGCCTCTTGAAAGGAGGCTTCTCGAGCCTCTTGAAAGGAGGCTTCCAGGCCTCTTGAAAGGAGGCTTCCTGAGCCTCTTGAAAGGAGGCTTCCTGAGCCTCTTGAAAGAAGGCCTGAGCCTCTTGAAAGAAGGCTTCCGAGCCTCTTGAAAGGAGGCTTCCTGAGCCTCTTGAAAGGAGGCTTCCTGAGCCTCTTGAAAGGAAACTCTGAGCCTCTTGAAAGGAGGCTTCCAGGCCTCTTGAAAGGAGGCTCTGAGCCTCTTGAAAGGAGGCTTCCAGAGCCTCTTGAAAGGAGGCTTCCAGACCTCTTGAAAGGAGGCTTCAGACCTCTTGAAAGGAGGCTTCCAGACCTCTTGAAAGGAGGCTTCCGGGCCTCTTGAAAGGAGGCTTCCTGAGCCTCTTGGAAAGAGGCTTCCGAGCCTCTTGAAAGGAGGCTCTGAGCCTCTTGAAAGGAGGCTTCCGGGCCTCTTGAAAGGAGGCTTCCAGCCTCTTGAAAGGAGGCTTCCGAGCCTCTTGAAAGGAGGCCTGAGCCTCTTGAAAGGAGGCTTCCGGGCCTCTTGAAAGGAGGCTTGAGCCTCTTGAAGAGGCTTCCAGGCCTCTTGAAAGGAGGCTCTGAGCCTCTTGAAAGGAGGCTTCCGAGCCTCTTGAAAGGAGGCTTGAGCCTCTTGAAAGGAGGCTTCCGAGCCTCTTGAAAGGAGGCGTCCGAGCCTCTTGAAAGGAGGCTCTGAGCCTCTTGAAAGGAGGCTCTGAGCCTTCTTGAAAGGAGGCTTCTGAGCCTCTTGAAAGGAGGCTTCCAGGCCTCTTGAAAGGAGGCTGCCGGGCCTCTTGAAAGGAGGCGTCCGCGCCTCTTGAAAGGAGGCTTCCGAGCCTCTTGAAAGGAGGCTTGAGCCTCTGAAAGGAGGCTTGGAGCCTCTTGAAAGGAGGCTTCTGAGCCTCTTGAAAGGAGGCTTCTGAGCCTCTTGAAAGGAGGCTCTGGGGCCTCTTGAAGGAGGCTTCCTGAGCCTCTTGAAAGGAGGCTTCTGAGCCTCTTGAAAGGAGGCTTCCTGAGCCTGTTGAAAGGAGGTTTCCGAGCCTCCTGAAAGAAGGTTTTTGAGCCTTTTGAAGGAGGCTTCCGAGCCTCTTGAAGGAGGCTTCCGAGCCTCTTGAAAAAAGGCTTCGAGCCTTTTGAAAGGAGGTTACCGAGCCTCTTGAAAGGAGGCTTCCGAGCCTCTTGAAAGGAGGCTTCCTAGCCTCTTGAAAGGAGGCTTCCGAGCCTCTTGAAAGGAGGCTTCCGAGCCTCTTGAAAGGAGGCTT
Organism: Armigeres subalbatus; assembly: GCF_024139115.2. Taxonomy (NCBI): domain Eukaryota; kingdom Metazoa; phylum Arthropoda; class Insecta; order Diptera; family Culicidae; genus Armigeres; species Armigeres subalbatus. The sequence continues at coordinate 409,283,035 of NC_085140.1, read as the reverse complement.
CCGAGCCTCTTGAAAGGAGGCTTCCGAGCCTCTTAAAAGGGGGCTTCCAAACCTCTTGAAAGGAGGCTCCAGAACCTCTTGAAAGGAGGCTTCCGAGCCTCTTGAAAGGAGGCTTCCGAGCTTTTTAAAAGGAGGCTTCGGAGCCTCTTGAGAGGAGGCTTCCGAGCCTCTTGAAAGGAGGCTTCCGAGCCTCTTGAAAGGAGGCTGCCAGGCGGCTTGAAAGGAGGCTTCCGATCCTCTTGAAAGGAGGCTTCCTGATCCTCTTGAATGGGGGCTTCCGAGCCTCTTGAAAGTAGGCTTCCAGGCCTTTTGAAAGGAGGCTTCCAGGCCTCTTGAAAGGAGGCTTCCGGGCCTCTTGAAAGGAGGCTTCCGAGCCTCTTGAAAGGAGGCTTCCGAGCCTCTTGAAAGTAGGCTTCCGAGCCTCTTAAAGGAGGCTTCCGAGCCTTTTGAAAGGATCTTGAAAAGATGCTTCCGAGCCTCTTAAATGGAGGCTTCCGAGCCTCTTGAATGGAGGCTTCCGACCCTCTTGAAAGGAGGCTTCCGACCCTCTTGAAAGGAGGCTTCCGACCCTCTTGAAAGGAGGCTTCCGACCCTCTTGAAAGGAGGCTTCCGACCCTCTTGAAAGGAGGCTTCCGACCCTCTTGAAAGGAGGCTTCCGAGCCTCTTGAAAGGAGGCTTCCGGGCCTCTTGAAAGGAGGCATCCGAACCTCTTGAAAGGAGGCTTCCGACCCTCTTGAAAGGAGGCTTCCGGGGCTCTTAAAATGAGGCTTCTGAGCTTCTTGAAAGGAGGCTTCCATTCCTCTTGAAAGGAGGCTTTCAGGCCTCTTGAGAGGAGGCTTCCATTCCTCTTGAAAGGAGGTTTCCGAGCCTCTTGAAGTGAGGCTACCGAGCCTCTTGAAATAAGGCTTCCGACCTTCTGAAAGGGGGCTTCCCGGCCACCTGAAAAGAGGCTGGCGGGCCTCGTGAAAGGAGGCTTCCGAGCGTCTTGAAAGGAGGCTTGAGCTCTTGAAAGGAGGCTCTGAGCCTCTTGAAAGGAGGCTCTGAGCCTCTTGAAGGAGGCTTCCGAGCCTCTTGAAAGGAGGCTTCTGAGCCTCTTGAAAGGAGGCTTCCAGGCCTCTTGAAAGGAGGCTTCCTGAGCCTCTTGAAAGGAGGCTCTGAGCCTCTTGAAGGAGGCTTCCAGGCCTCTTGAAAGGAGGCTTCTGAGCCTCTTGAAAAGGGGCGTCCGAGCCTTTTGAAAGGAGGCGTCCGAGCCTCTTGAAAGGAGTCGTCCGAGCCTCTTGATATGAGGCGTCCGAGCCTTTCGAAAGGAGGCATCCGAGCCTCTTGAAAGGAGGCTTCCGAACCTCTGGAAAAGAGGCTTCCGAGTCTCTTGAAATGAGGCTTCTGAGCCTATTGAAAAAAGGCTTCCGGGCCTCTTGAAAAGTAGCTGCCAACCCTCTTGAAAGGAGGCTTCCAAGCCTGTTGAAAGGAAGCTTCTAAGAATCCAAGCCTCTTGGAAGGAGGCATCCGAGACTCTGGGAAGGATGCGTCCGAGCCTCTTGAAAGAAGGCTTGCGAGCCTCTTGAAAGGAGGCTTTTGAGCTTCTTGAAAGGAGACGTTTGAGCCTCTTCAAAGGAGGCTTCCTGAGCCTCTTGAAAGGAGGCTTCTGAGCCTCTTGAAAGGAGGCTTGAGCCTCTTAAAAGGAGCCTTCCTGAGCCCCTTGAAACGAGGCTTCCTGAGCCCCTTGAAAGGAAGCTTCCTGAGTCCCTTGAAAGGAGGCTTCCTGAGCCCTTGAAAAGAGGCTTCCTGAGAAGCCCCTTGAAAGAGGCTTCCTGAGAAGCCCTTGAAAGAGGCTTCCTGAGAAGCCCCTTGAAAGAGGCTTCCTGAGAAGCCCCTTGAAAGAGGCTTCCGAGAAGCCCTTGAAAGAGGCTCTGAGAAGCCCCTGAAAAGAGGCTTCCTGAGAAGCCCCTTGAAAGAGGCTTCCTGAGAAGCCCCTTGAAAGAGGCTTCCGAGAAGCCCCTTGAAAGAGGCTTCCTGAGAAGCCCCTTGAAAAGAGGCTTCCGAGAAGCCCCTTGAAAAGAGGCTTCCGAGAAGCCCCTTGAAAAGAGGCTTCCGAGAAGCCCCTTGAAAAGAGGCTTCCGAGAAGCCCCTTGAAAAGAGGCTTCCGAGAAGCCCCTTGAAAAGAGGCTTCCGAGAAGCCCCTTGAAAAGAGGCTTCCGAGAAGCCCCTTGAAAAGAGGCTTCCGAGAACCTTGAAAGGAGGCTTCCGAGTTATCGTTTTAGTTCAAAATTTTAGAAGTTATCGCTAGCGGCAACATATATACTATTCTCATTTGAAAATTTCTTAAATGGTCGGGTTTCTGCCAAACTACACCAAGCGGCTTTTCAACTGGCTTGAGGTATTGTCTTTTTCTTCTTCTTCAATGGCTCTACATTCCAACTGGAACTTGGCCGGCTTTTCAACTAAGTATTCTATTAGCATTTCCTCAGTTATTGATTGAAAGCTTTTCTATGCCCGCCATTGCATAAGTATGTATCTTGTCCAGGGTGTCGAGAATGTTTCCAACCCGAAAACAGCCTTCTTGCCCTCAGATGCATTCAATCTATTCTACAAGCATTCTGAGTAGTTGAAACAGTAACTCATTCTCACCCCCATTTGACCCATTGTCACCCCCGACGACGCGTCGGTATTCTGATAAACCTTTTTTTTATTGATTTACTCGCATTTTAAACCTTTTTTAAATTTAGATAATAGAACTGTTCTTATGTGGAAAATGTTGACGAAATCATAAAGCGCATGACTACAACTGGAAAAATGCATGCATCTTTCCTACACATTTTTTAATTAAAATTCACTATCATCGTTTCCCTCGGCATTAACCAATTGAATGGTACACTCCGTCGACGAAAACACGCCCTTGCAAATCAGACTTGATTGATTTACCCATTTCCTGACGAAGATGAGAGGGGAAACCGGTCTCGTGTTTCTAACATCTTTACTCTGTCATAGGCAATCTGTTTGATCTTTCCGCTGACTTTTGCTCATTTACCACAATCGATCTTTCACCGAACTGGGAAAATCGAAAAGGATGTATCTATACCTGCCCACCAATTGATACACATCGTAAACGCCATATCGACCCTGGTGCTCTTCCTGTATCCACTGAGCCATTGCTGCTAACTGCTCTGCCAAACGTTCAGAGCACACGCGAGCCGTGGTATGTTCATACATCGCCACGTCGGCGCTTCGCCGCTAATGATCACTCAATTAATAATAACGCCACCGTTGATGCCGGGCCCAGGCTGCTGGGATACCTACTTGACAACATCAACACGGCCGACCGGTACCGTTTAAGTGCGAGGAAAAGCATCTCCCATCAGCCTGTCATCAGCTCCAAAAAAGTGAACTTCCGTTGCTCTACCAAGATGCTACACACACGGTAGCCGACACTTTTCTATCACCATCATCATCATTAGCGAATGTGGGAAGCGAGTTTTCCACGCGTCTCGAGAGTCGCGTACATAAATAAATGAAAACGAACTGTGGGTTCTCCAATGGGTTAACATGGTAGGTGGGGAATGAGGATGCATTCAAGAGGCATAAACTAATTAGTCAATCGATGTTGTTCAAGCTCATCAATGTCGACATCTTGAGTGATACAAATCTTTCATGTCGGCAGCAGACGCGTTAGTGATGTTGAATGCGAACTAATTGGACAATCATGATGAAATTTTGGGCAGCGAATGCATAGAAATTTAGGCGATGTTAAAGTGGAAACCAAGTTGTACGTACATGGATTAAGACGACACATATGAACATTTGCATTCAGCCGCTAGTTACATGTTGAAAAGCGACTCCATAGCACTGCTTTTTAACTTAGTATTCTCTTAGCATTTTCACAGTTAAAAGCTTTTTTATGTCTGCCATAGCGTGAATGTTTCTTGCGTGGGATTAACGCAAGGGATTATACATACCTTGGACAATGGATACGCTGCCGTAAACTTAAGCTATTTGAACATGTATGGTCTACTCAAATTTATAATTTATTTGACTCGATTTTGCGCTCTAATGTACCATAAAATTATAAGTTGTTGATATAATATAAGTACTTTCCTTAAGACCAAATAAAAAAAAATACAAATGTGGGATCGATGAATATGGTAGATTTTGTAATTTTTTATCTACTATCAAACATTATTTTTATCTAAAATTATTGATTTATTCATCCACCATCCAATTGATTACACACTGGTTTGAAGTTAAATCGACGATGTGCAAATCCTGTCTGAATCATTCGAAACTTTGATCAATAAATGCTCAATTCACCTTTGCTTTCGATGCGTTGCGAGTTTTCTCTTCATTCAAAACACCAGAGGGTGCTTTTCATCATCATGCCATGACTTAGCTTAGAAGAGCATGATAAAAAAAAAAGTTCACTACAGAGCTGAAAGAAGCAGTCGTGATTGAAAATCGCCATGAAAATGGAAAATAAATGGATTAAGTTCGATTGATTGGCTATTCCTGCTGCTGCAGGCAGCAGCAGCGGCAATACTGGTTAGCGGGAATTGCGGAGAAAAATCCGGCGAACGAATGAAACAGTTTGACTTGAATAACATCTGATTCGGTCCGTTTTTTATCTGTCAGAGTAGTGCGAATGTTCATCGGAAATAATGTTTTTCTTTCGGGCTATACGACTAAAATAAAAATGCACCATGGAAAAAGAAACCATCTTAAACCAAAATAAAAACATAAATTTAAGCTCTGTTTTCCGTTAATATATGACCTTACCAGAAAACAGTTTCGGGGCCAGTTTTGAAAAAAACAAACACCATTATGTGAAAAATTTCCGTATCGGAACCTGTTTTAACGTTTACCAATTACCAGTTCCAGGGCAATCTTTGGAAACTAGTTTTAAACTGTTACGACAACGTTTTCCCCCGTGAGAATCGCTTTGCGATTTTACCTGGTGAACAGTTCGGGGTCCAATTCTGTAAATCCGTATTTATTAGATTGCAATCCATGCCGTATTTATCCAATTTTGAAAGTCCCATTGATTGGCTCTCGTTCTAATGCCCAACAGCTCCTATGCCTCCCTTACCGGTCGGTGGTGCTGGTCGTAATACGAGATATGTATGTAGTACCGGTGAACATCATAGAATTTCTAGTGTGTCAACTGGAACAATTTTCCAATATAATAATGAATAATGTATAATAATAATTGTAATAATGCAGAACAAAATCCCTGAAAATGTGGTATTCGTGTCAAATCCGGTGGTACAAAAAGGCTAGAAGCGGAGCTAGGTGGAGAAACCAGATACAATACGACTTGACGAGCTTGGGGCGCCCCGAGGGTAGAGGGTGCGTGTTGTAGTATGAAATTGTTGATTCGGTATTATCTATTAAGATGTAAACGGCGTAAACCAAATAAATTGAATTTATACACCCCTGAACTTGGAAAAAAAAATTAAATGAGTGTTGAACTTCCCATAGAAAACTATTTGATACTGGTCTGTCTGACATAAACAAGTCGAATCGATGATTTTAATCAAAACTAATTTTACTGATTAAACCCTTGTTGTATAATACCTCTATGAATGAGTAGTTCTCATTGCAAGTTGACTTTAAACTCATTAGTTTCTACGAGTTGATAAACTCATTTAGCTCGTCGGAATTTACTCACGTACCCCTATACGACAACAAACACACAAAGTATAACAATTTAAATCCTCTTTACCTACAATCAAGCACTCAATTTGCTCCCCATTGACTGGAACCACTAAGCTGTCGTTTGGCAGAGCTAAAAAGTCGTCGTCGTTTTCATTTCCAGTGGAGCGTTTCTGCCATGCCTCCTCGCCTCGTCACCTTATGGTTTTCCTTCACGCCATCAACCATTGCGCGCACCATTTCTAGTCAGCAGCATCCCCCGTCACCGTCGTTTATCAGTTACATTAACGAGATGCACACGGAAGATAGGCGACAAGATGAAAAAGATACACAAGAAATTGGTAACAAATTTCCATTTTCCGTTATCTGGGGCGGAGATGATGAAGACGGCAAATCGGAACTCCGTCTAGGGCTGTTTGTGGCTGACTTACGCGACATTGAATTATGTTTTGTTCGGTGAACGAAGCAGACGGAGCCATTCTCTACGGTGAGAGGCAAATTTCAACATTTTGGTTTTTAATTTGATGTTCTTTATTGGTTTTGTTATCATGTGCGAGCTAATTAATGTAACGAAAAGTAACCAATTTTGCTACCTGTGATCCACCTTCAACAAAGGTTGCTGTTTCCAAAACCCTTCGAAGAAACCAAAAAAGCTGGGAGGATAATGATGCTTATCCACGATTATACGCAATGATTACATACTCATTTTGGTGGCATCATATTCTTCTTATTTGCCTCGGGACGCTCCCGCATCGCAGCTAAGTGTTAATTCAGGATTTCCACAGTTATTAACTGTGAGGTTTAACCACGTGCTTCAAATTATTTTCAAATATATATCATTTTGAAATTTCTAAAATTGTTTGGAGACTTGCATCCCATATCTAACTGTGGATTTTTTTTTGTGATTCTACTTTTTCTTTTTTGACTTTTCTCCTAGCGTATTCTTGTTTACACAAATTGTCCCTTTTCCGGTGAATTTGATTCACAGGTGACCGTTATAATATTGTCGGCATAGCACCAAACTAGGATTCGTAAGCAAGACTTCCGAACCGAACTTTCTTCCGAAGTTTTATCTGTCAAACTACTTGATGCGTTATTTAGTGCATCTTTAGGCGAATGCAGCGAACTACTTCACGCAAAAACAAAGCGTTTATGAATTCGTGAACTAACGAGTTCACGGTGTATTTTTTCGGGAACAACAGTCACGGATTAGGGAATACAGTCATGTTTTCTGGAACGTTCTGAAAAACGTGACTGGTGTTCTCGGATCCATGAATTAAATCACGGTGTATTTTTGCTGGTTCACGAATATCGCAGTTGGGACATGAACACCGTCTTCGACCAGGGGTCGTACAGACTGAACACTTAACACCTACCTAGCATGAGACAATGACACATAACACCCAGTGGACCAGTGGAGAATTTTCCGATCACGAAAAGTTTCCTCCTTCCTTACCGGGGCAGGAATCGAACCGACACTCCGTAGCACATGCGTCTAGACGATTGGCGTCGCTAACCGCACGGCCACGAAGCCCACATTCAGTTTGTAGTAGTTTGTACCAAGAAGAATTAGGCTCTGCAGCGTCTGTATGTAACCTCAAACTGGTGACAGATTAGTATACTATAGTACTTCTTGTTGAACTCGGGGACAGTCAACCAATCACGAACTCGAACCTTGTCGAAGTCAGTGGATAGTAGTACTGTCACTGTGTACTACTGTCAACTGTCAAAAAAATTCATTCGATGAGGACCGAATTCATTCGTGACGTCATGTCGCAGAACCTAATACACTACTAGGTGTTCCACATTTATGAAAAAGAAGAAGGCTGGGGTGACAAAATAATTTTCAGTGGATTGGAACACTTAATAATGTATTCATCTTGGTTTGTACCATGGCAGCAAATATTTTAAATATTTAACACGGTTAAGGATAAGTACTTAAGATAAGTACTTAAAAATAGGTGATTATTTTGTACGTGTTTTGTGCACACATCATACAAACACGTATGTGCGTGTCCTGATCTCAATTTGGGTAACTGAGTCGATTAGTTTATAACACTGTACACTAGGGTGGCTCAAAAAACACTTTTTGAAGGGCCGTCCTCTTATTCGATTCTGTTTAATGCCCTGACGCTCTGGACAAAATTTCAGCCATATCGGTCAACGTTTGGGCGGTGCTAAACTCGTTGGAAGTTTATATAGAGAAATGTAAGCAGAAAAATCGAAACACAGTGATTTGCACTTGGACGCCACAATTTACTATGAAGAACTATGAAACTCATTCAGTTTTTGTAAAATTAAATACAAAATGATATGCTGAAAACCGCGAGAAGATTAAAGTTCCTAACGCAAAGATATTAGCATTTTACTGGAGTGTTGTATGGGTGAATTTATTTCTTTTCAAAGGTAAAAGAAACGAAATTTGCTCAAACCCCACTTCAGAGAAATGCTAATAACTTCACCGGGCAAACACTAATCTTTTCGCGGTTTTCAGCATAACATTCTGTATTAAATTCTTCTAGATCTGAATGAGTATCATAGTTGTTCATCGTAGATCGTGCCGTCCAACTGCAAATCACTGATTTTGGATGTTTCTGCATACATTTTTGCATATAATCCTCCAACGAGTTTAGCACCGCCCAAACGTTGACCGATTTGGCTAAAATTTTGTCCAGAGCATCAGGACATCAAATAGAACCGATTAAGAAGGCGGCCCATCAAAAAAAAATTGAAAAAAGTTTTTTCTATACTAATTTGAGCCACCCTACTGTACATCATTTTTTTTTACACGGTTGGTATTTATTTATTTCTCGGTTAACCTAAAGTTTTACAGGTTTTGAAATACCACCTGAATTTTCTTTGATTTCTTGTGAATTTTTTCGTTGGGTGAACTCATAGTTTCATTGACGCTAAAGGTTATCATCGACTAAAACCCAACCATATAAACAAATAATCGGGTGTAGGTGCCATTTCTCCTAAAGTTATTATTAAAGTTATCAATAAAAAAAAGTAAGGTATGGAAATCCATATTTTGTGTGCGTGCCTTTCGTGTATGGCAAAAAAGCTTTCACTACTACATTTGGACGAGCATCATTAGAAGCCGTGCGAATATGTACGTCACCATTTTTTGTTTACGTTTTCAATCATTACTTAAAACACTTGCATTTGATCTTATTTCTCACCTTCCATCTATTCTCATTGGGCAAGACCAGGGAATCAATATTCGAGCAACGGTAGATCAGGTAGATACCTTGAACCGAATTCGAGATCGTTCAGGAGTACCTTGAATATTTTGTATTCAAGAAAATTTGGTTTACATCATGCGCTGATGGTGAGGACATTGCAAAAGCTTTGGTTGATCCGGTAGACATCTTCGGTTGAACTTGAGAATGTTTTGGATTACCTTGAACTTCTCGTATTCAAGAAAATATTAATACATGATGCGCAAATGCTTATTAAACCGGTTTGGGTATATGTCCATAAGGAGGACATTGCAGTAGTTCTGATTGATCTGGTTGATATCTTGGGTTGAACTCAAGAACGTTTTGGGGAACCTTGAGAATCTCGCAATCCTTAAAAATTAGTCACTGGCCGCAAAATAGTAGATATATATAGGCAAGATTTTACAAATAAATAAACTTCAACAATTAAAATACACTCGGGTCGTTGGAATCGATTTCTCAAGGCATGGCATTTGACAGACTTTTTTTCATTAAATGCCATCGCATCTAATCTAATAAAATCGTTGTCCTACTATAAACAGTATTGAGGCGTCGCAAAAGTTTAATTATTATGTGTCTCGTGCTTGAGTAGACTCGAGTAGACTTAACCCAGTGGAATGAAGTAAGTGGAAAACTCAAGTTACTTCGACCTTCAATTGATGTATTGAGCAATTCTTGGAATGGCTAGGGTCGTTTTTTCCTTCTCGCACACGAAGGGTGCGTAAAGTCTCGTCCAGGGAATCATTTTTTCTTGGAAATACATGCGAAACAAACGACAAAGCCTTGGTTTTGTCGGAGATAATAATGACAAAGATCCGACAAATTTTGTCAGCAACAAAAAAGAAGACAATTTTCGTCCTGTTATTTTGAATTTTTCTCTAAAGCAAATTTTGGTTTTATGATAACGTAGTTTCTGCTTTTATGGAAATATTCGAGAATCTAACTCTGAAAAAAAAATTGTAAACCGATTTCTACACTGAAAAAAATTAGTTTTAGAAATTAAAATCGATATTACAAAAAACCGGAGACGAGCCAGCCTCGGGCTGAAAGTATCCTTAATAAAGACACAAAAAAAAGATATTACAAAAAAGCCTCATCTTAGAAATCGATGGAATTCTTTCTGCAGATAGGTATTTTAATTATCTAACTTTTCTGGGAATAATCTTCCTGTGACATATTTAAGGAAAAAAAGTTTTTCTAACAAAAACTTTTTTCATATCCATATTGAGAGAAAATTTATTAGCGTGTTTTAGGCCTACAGCGCCAAATATAGGTTCAGCAGCTTATCATTAACCAACGACACATTTTGGACGTATACAAATTTGTTTAGGAAGCAATTTAGCATAATCCTGGGAGGGAGAAACAGATTCAAAAAATGTGTGTGTCAAGCCGAGCCGAAATCCAGCTGTCATGATATGTCAGTGTGAGCCGAGAACAAAACTCTCGTCAAGAAAATTTTGTAAGGCAATATAACAACAATAACACACAAAACAAAATTTGGTCTTTTTAGGTGGCGCCTACGTTGATTGTTTATTCTTGTAGAAAATTTGCTTGTTGCCTAACAACAGTATTTGTTTATTTGATGTGTAGTATCGAGAGCTCCCTCCCAGGCATAATCTAATATTAATGTGGACCAACATTTGAAAAGGGCGTATATTTTCCTTGATTTCTATATGAATGTTACACACAAATGACCAGATCTACAAAATTGTGATGTTTGATGGACTATTATAAATTTGTCTAAACTGTAAAATCTGAAATATAAAAGAGCGTTTCGTTCACCGAGAAAATAAATCAATGAATGTAAAGATTAAAATTGGTATAGCTTTATCGCATTTTTTTATATTAATATTAATATTTCATTTTTTCATCAATTTTATTTGTTACTACATTTAATTCTTATTTTTATTTAAATGCTCATTAATTTGTTAATTTACTCGAACAATTTGAAAACTTTTGGGTCTTCATCAGCGTTGGAATATTCCAGCGTTTAAATATTCCAATGATGAGCAGCATTTTGGATAATGAATAAATAATTTTCAGAGAAATCCAACAGTACAAGTATTTCACTTTGACCTAAAGTACTCTTTTTTTATCAATGCAATTATTTGTTTTTTTTATGAACCTTCTTCGTTACTTCGATACAAAATGTCGAAGAAAATACTAACCCTTTTCAAATGTTGGTCCACATTAATGTTAGATTATGCTAAATTGCTTCCTAAACAAATATTTATACCTCCAAAATGTGTCGTTGGTTGATGATAGGCTGCTAAACCTATATTTGGCGCTGTAGGCATAAAACACGCTATTTATTAGCGTTAAATTTTCTCTCAATATGGACACGGAAAAGTTTTTGTTAGAAAAACTTTTTTTCCTTAAATATGTCACAGGAACATTATTCCCAGAAAAGTTAGATAATTGAAATACCTATCAGCAGAAAAAATTTCATCGATTTCTAAGATGAGGTTTTTTTGTAATATCGATTTTAATTTATAAAACTAACTTTTTTCAGTGTAGAAATCGGTTTACATTTTTTTTGATATTTTTCAAAAAAAAACTTCTGGGAATTGCACGACAGTTCGCCATTCAACACTTTTTTGTAAGTCTTGTCATTTTAGAGTTATATCGATTTTAAAAAAATTAATGAAAAAAAAATTAGGCCCTCATCAAATGTTACTCTTGACAATTTTTGAAAAACTAAGTATGCAGAGTAGCTTAGAAATACCATATCTTTATGCCCACCAAGTTTCATTCGATTATGAGATGGTGCTGCCAGCCCCATAGAAGAGTTGGCGCGAAATTCGTCAATAACAGAATTGTGTATTATTTCGGTAATTTCTCCTGCTCGGATAGCGACTCTCAGTTCCATGTTCCAAGCTTCCAAACGTGATCCTTTATTGGTCAACTAGGTCTTTGAAGATGGAGGCAACCTACATCAGACTGAAAAGGGAATCAACACGTCGAAGACGAAGTACGTGATAGGAAGAGGCTCAAGAGAGGACAACGGCCACCCACCACGAGTTTGTATTGATGGTGACGAAATCGAGGTGGTTAAAGAACTTGGGCTCATGGGTGACATCCGGTAACGATACTTGCAAAGAAATTCGGAGATGCATCATGGCAGGAAGTCGTACGTTCTTTGGACTCCGCAAAACGCTCCGATCGAATAGAGTTCACCGCTGTACCAAACTGACTATCTACATAACGCAACGTGTAGTTTTCGGCTGTTGTAGTCTTGTAACGCAGCAAAAACAAGTTTACTTCTGCATCCTGAAATAAAGCATCAATTCGTTGACTATCTGCAAAACGGATATTAGACCGGTAGTTCTCTACGGACACGAGACCTGGACGATGTTCGTGGAGGGCCAACGCGCACTGGGAGTTTTAGAAAGGAAAGTGCTGCGTACCGTTTGTACCATTCGGGTAGCGACTCTCAGCTCCATGTTCCCCCTAGGTCGTTGCAGATTGTATCAAGTCATATTATCTCTTATGTCGATCGGAGGGCTGCGCTAACCTCCTGTCTCGCCGGAGAGCCGTCATGTGAGTGAGCGTTACACGGTCGTTTGATTGGGGATATATGCTGCTTTTTATAGAAGTTCAACAACAACCTATTTTGAAACCCCACCACATCCTAGGGAAGCCCAACAACTTGCAGTGGCGTGGAGAGGAGTCGTCAAGCCCTTGGACGTAGTCTCTGCTGCCCACAGGGAACTGCTTAATAGATCATTGCAAATCAGCAAAGTAGGAATGTTCCAGTGTGGTATGAAATGCCTACACAAAAGATAGATTTAAAATGAATACGTGGTACAAACTAATCTTCTAAACTTGTGAATCATTTTCAGACATTTCTATGATCTGGTTTAGGTTCGCCTTCTTGAAATTAACGAACAGATGTGGAGTATGATTCATATATCTTATTCATAATTTCCGAGAGAAGCGCGAGATTGATTAAATCCATTCAACATACGGTGGGTGGAGACGTAAAGCATTTCTGCTGTTAATTGGCATATATGTACAATATACCTACATAGCGGAGGCCGATAGATGCCGCGATACCAATGAAAGTTTATGAATAACAATTTCTTAAGATACAGTGGATATTCGAGCAATGCGTATTATAATACGGTATTCCTGAATGACGCATATGCGAACTTAACCCATGTATTTAAATATTGTGTGGATTTAATTGTTTATTGTACTAAACCTTGTGCTTTTCCTACAAAATTATCTAACAGGCCTCGGTGCCTTTCCGGTGTGTTTTTAAAAAATAAGTATTTTGGCCATAACTTTGGAGCCCAAAGTCCGATCTGGCCAATTTCCAATAGGAAACAAACAGAATAAAAATGAGTGAATTTTGTGCGCACATACGAACATACATACGCACATACATACACACAGACAGACATCACCACAATACGTCCAGTTGAGTTGATGTGTATGTAACAATCGCTCCCCCGGGCATGCTATGAGAAATTCATTTTTGGAGTGAATATATAGCCTTTTCATTACACTTTAGTGTACGAGAAACATGAAAAGCGCTATGAGCCCTTGTGCATTAAATTTTGGAGTTCACGTTTCTTGAATGAGTTAAACTTAAGCTAAAACTAAATCATTGGCTATCAACTTGCATGTCGCATGTAGCATAAAAATATATATACTCATTAGTTTTTACCTTTCCTTAGAATGAAATTATTTTCAATAGGGCAACGAGTTATATTCTTGAGTCCCCGTAACATAATCGTAAACTGTAGCGCTGTACTCTGGTGGCCTCATTTTACATCTCGAAGAAAGTTCTATTGAATCATGCAAATTTCACCGGTAAAATGCGAATAATCTCATTTTCCCAAGCGAGTTTCGGTTCACTTGCGCTCGGCTGGAGCTTTTCTTTTCCAACGAGATGATACCCAACCCCCCGAATTCATTCTGCCACACCACGCGTCGCAAAGGAACGCTAAAAACGAAGAATCATCTCTTTTAGCGAGCAGAGTGTAATAAAATTTTATTGCATCTCATTCAGCCCCAGCAGTGCAGTGGGAGCAAAGCACACCGCGTCGCTGCTACTAGGTGGCAAAGACTTCAGATAATGGGTCGATAAAATGTTCATACAAATCGCGATGCAGTGCTTTCTGACGAACTGGAGGAACGAAACTTTGTGAGCTCTTATATGAGCTTGACTAAACGAATAACGTACATCGGATGCTGTGATTTTCAACCTTACAATGTATGTAGTGACTTCATTGGTATTAGGGCAAGGTCTGGTTTACTCGAACAATGTGCAAAATAACCCTATTCCCACGCTTTGAGCTGTTCATGGATTATAAGGAGGTTATGTTGCCTAATAAGATTAGTAGTCTACGAAGCTCATGAATGACATCATACATATGAAAATAGAAGTATACTATTCACATCTGTCAAATTCAAAACGTCGTTTACTTAAAGTCAATATTTTTTTGGTTTTATATACCAACTCCACAGAGTTATGTATGATCCACACCACACAGAGATATCGATACAATAAAATCCTTCTCGTGAGCAATTAATTTTAGTAGTTCGATACACTTCCAGTTGATTTATTCCATCAGTAATTTAAATACCTTTTCCATTGAAAGTCTTTACATAGTCGGGACATCAGGCAACAAGAAAAACCTGGAACCAGATTTGTTTTGTATGTAAGGATTAATAATACATAATAGGCAGCAAAATAAAATTTCTATAAAACAGTAGAAAATTTCTATAATTTAAAAAAATCAAAAAAACAATATAGAAAGGAAAACCTCCATAAAATAGAAAAAAAACAAGTTGAAGACCAAATTTTGTCAAAAATTAAAATTGGCATGCTTCGTACATCGACAACACCTTGGAATTTAGTTAGTGACAGCTTATGTTATTGCGTATACTGAATCTAGAAATTGTTCTAGTGTGAAATATTACTGTAAATATTAAAAAGACGAGATCGTATCTTTATATTTATTTTCCTTACTACATAGAAGTAATGCGTATTTTGTTTTCTGCAGTGGGTCGTCCTCAAGGTTTATCATGTACACAACGGTTTAGAATAAACCATGATGGAATTGAAATAATCCTAAACATATACCCGGACAGTGATAGCATTCTAACTGCACAGAGCATAAGTAAATTGATAAATCAATATTCCCAAATCCAATGGGACAATCATCTGATGTTTGCAATTGGCGTTTGTTACCACAAAAAGCGTAAAAAAGCCATGAAATCAACACAAGAGAGAAATATATTCCGGGCTGACGGCAGGGCCCTCAAATAACACTATACATCAGGTTTCCTTACGACACGGTTCCAATGCTGGCAATCGAATTACTTCGCGTGTGTGTCAAAGTATTTTATATACTCAGATTTCTCCAGAGGCAAAGGGAAGGATCATGACGTGTGATCCCCATGGAACTGGTGGATGTGGTGGAGGGGAAACCAGAGAGCGAGTTTCACTATGCCAACAATCATTCAGTGGAATGTAAATGTTTGAATAACCAATCCACGTCCACAAGGTCGTCGTCGTTGTCATTTATACCAGTACCAGCAGGATCGTTATAACCACGTTATTCACTGACTGCACTTACGATACAGTACCGACTCTATTTACTAGGAAGTTCAGCTCGGTAGGTACAGACGGACCAACGCAACAACGGTACCGGCTCAGAGGGTGGTTTTGCACCGATTGGGGTTAGGGTAAAATATTCGGGTTTGTTTACGAAAACATAAAACAATTGTTTACATGAACAGTTCAAGTGTTTGCAAGCTGCTTGGAGTTGTACATTACCGCAGGGTGATTGGGAATTGAAACGGGGGGTTCGGTTGCGACGGAACTGTGGTGAACTGAACATCCCATATTGGCTGCTTATTTTAGCTGGGTACTGAATATTTGAATATGATATTGATGATGTATGTGGAGTACGTCACAAGAAAAAAAAAACAAATGGGAACTGGTGCTCATCATTTACAAAAACACACAGCGTTTCATATTTTTGCACAAAAAGTATGATTTAAAACATCCGTTTTTTGCATGCTTCATTAAAAAACACAAAGCCTTGAAAAATAGATTGATCCAGTGTGAAGAAATAACCTTTCTCGTGTTTAGTTAAAACACAAATATCCGTGAATGAAATCTATGATTTCACTAAACTTCCAAATGCAATGACGATTCAATTAAAACGATCTTTAAAAATATAATAGATATCAGCAAGTATTGCAGATTTCGATCTCAATTGATAATAAACAAAGATAAACGAAAAGCATAAACCTATCACAATAACAACAAGCCGTGAAAACAAGTTTTTGCAATCCTGAATCATTTGCAACTAGGGATGTAATGCCTGGTTTTACAATCCGTGTTTGAATGGGCCTTCCTTAGCCGTGCGGTAAGATACGCGGCCACAAAGCACGACCATGCTGAAGGTGGCTGGGTTCGACTCCTAGTTCGGCCTTGGAAATTCTCAGGTTGGAAAATATCTCGACTTCCCTGGGCATAAAAGTATCATCATCATCATGTTAGCCTAATGATAAAGAAATGCAAAAATGGAAACTTGGCTTGGAAATCATGCAGGTTATAACTGTGGAAGTGATTCATTAACACTACGCTGCGAGGTGGCAATGTGGGGGATGTAATGAATGAAAAAACAACCAACTTTTCCTTACCAAAGGAAAAACTGCTTCAATGGTGTTATAGCGCTCAAATAAATTGCATGAATTCATTATAACACTCATTTGAGGTGGTACCAAATAGTCATTCAAATAGTCTACGTCACGTTATACATGAAATAATTTGATTGAAATGACTTCAAAATTCCCAATAAGCAGGTTTAGATATCCTGCACTGTGTGTCGAGTTCTGCAATGCGGATTAATCACATGAAAACTGATGGTTATCTGCACCAATTTGATTTTTATTTAAAGAACGATCATGTGCGATAAACTAGACTGGGCCTTTTTGATCTTGCTTTATTATATTTAGGAGAAAACGGTTTCACCAATAAAAACAAGAATACCAAACCATTTTAACTTGCAGATGCAAAATTTACGAAACCAGCTACATTGCCCATGCAAAACAACAAGGATTATGTTACTTTCTAATGCATTCAAAATATGTTTTAAAAATAGTCTTGGGGCAAAACACCCCAATTGCATGTGAAATAGTGGTGAACGCATGGTTGTTTGTTTTGTATTATCAGATTGAACCAAAATCTGAAAGAATCTCAAATCGTAAAATAGGTATTAGTGAAAATTCAGGGATTTTGCCTCAATTTTTCCACTGCGGCTCGATAATGAATAACTAATATTAAATTGGAATTGTAACATTTATTTTGAAATTGTCGGGGTTCAGCCAAATGCGCCAAAGAAAAATTACCCTTGCTTTGTCTTGTCTTAGCACATGCACAGCCAGTATTGAAAAGCATCCTGGAAATGTCGGTTGTATTCCCGAACAACATTAATATTTGCAGCATATCATAAATATGCAACAAGTTCCACCAATATGTAATAAAATATGCAACAAGTCCAACACAGCCAGGCCCACCGTGCAGGCTTGAAATTGGGAGACAATCCATAATTTCCCGGCAATCAGATTATTTAGTAATAAATAACATGGGTTTCGGGTTTTGGAGCAAATCTAACACTTCCGGGAACACTTCCGTATATGTATATATCGTTAATTTGTTGATATTTTTCGGTGAAAAGTTTTTTTTTTCACCTAAAAATATCAACAAGTTAACGATATAAAAGTTCACGATGACCCAAACCCTACCAACTTCGGTATATGTTCAATAATCGAGATTCGTTTACTTCCTTGAGGTGAGCAGGTTCCTGGAAACACTTCTGAATGTGATCAATGTGTCAGAAACTATAAAAATGCATCTGTCGTTATTGGCAATCATGAAGTTTGGCTTAGAATTGAAAGCAACTTCAAAGTGTCTTCTACTTTAGGGGCCCCACACACGCTCCGACATGATGTACAACTTTGACTCCGCCCCCAAGTTTGTGCGACCAATTCAGTTTGGTACAACCAAAACTCCAACAAACATAATATTTAGACATTTTCTTTCTGTATATGCTGTTGTATTTGGTGCTTTTTCACGAATACTGAATTGGATGAATTGAGTTGGAATGGAATTGGATTGGAATGCAACTAGATTGGATTTGAATTGATATTAAGAGCGGAGCAGAATGGAGTTTGAATGCGTTTTGACAGTTTTCCCATGGCAATAGGTTGTGGATTGAACTGAATTTTTTTTGGAACGTAAATGGCATGTTATTGGAATTTTAGTGATGATGGAATGCGATTGAAATTTGCTTAGAGTTGGAATTGTATTTGATTGTGATTGGATTGGAAGTGGATTTGAATTGCATTGGAATCGGATTTTCAGAGTCCATACAGGAATTTCTCCGGAGGCTTCTCCAGGAATTTCTCCGGAAGTTCCTCCTGGAATTCCTCCGGAAGTTCTTCCAAAAGTTTCTCCCAGAGTTCCTCCGGAAGTTTATTCTGGAGTTCCTCCAGAAGTTCCTCCCAGAATTTATCTGGAAGCTTCTCCCGGAATTCCTTCAGAAGTTCCTCTCGTAATTGCTCCGGAAGTTCTTCCAGAAAATAGAATTGTATTGTTTCAAGTTCAAGTTCCTCCAAGAATTCCTCAGGAAGTTTCTCCAGGAATTCTTCAGTAAATTCCTCCGGGAATTCCTCCGGAAGTTTCTCCAGAAATACCTTCACCGGAAGTCCTTTTTGGGATTCCTCCAGAAGTTTTTCCCACCATTCCTCCGGAAGTTCCTCCCGGGATTCCTCTGGAAATTCCTCCGGAAGTTCCACTCGGAATTTCTCCGTAAGTTCTTCCCGGAATTCTACCGGAAGTTCCTCCAAGAATTGTTCCGGAAGTTTCACCCAGAATTCAATCGGAAGTTCCTCTTGGAATTCCAGCGGAAATTCCTCCTGGAATTACTGCGGAGGTTCCTCCCGGAATTCCAACCGAAGTGCCTCCTAAAATTCCTCCAAAGTTCCAAATTCAAGCTCCTCCCAGTATTCCTCCGAAAGATCCACCCAGAATTCAACCGGAAGTTCCTCTTGGAATTCCTGCGGAAATTCCTCCTGGAATTCCTCCGGAAGTTCCTCCCGGGATTCCTCTGGAAGTTCCTCCCGGAATTTCTCCTGAAGTTCTTGCCGAAAATTCCTCAAGGAAATCTTCTGGAAGTCCATCCAGGAGTTTTTCCGGAAGTTCCATTACGAGTTTCTCCGGAAGTTCCTCCTCGAATTCTGGAGTTCCGCTTCGAATTACGAAGTTCTTCCAGGAATTCCGAAGTTCCTCCCAGACTTCCTCCGGAAGTTCCTCCATAAATTCCTCAGAACGTTCCTCGTGGAATTCCTCAGGAATCTTCTCCAGGAATTGCTCCGAAGGTTCCACTTGGAATTCAACCGGAAGTTCCTCCCGGAATTCCCGCGAAGTTCCTGCCGGAAATTCCTCAAGGAAATCCTCTGGAAGTCCCTCCAGGAATTTCTCCGGAAGTTACATTACGTTTTTCCGGAAGTTCCTCCCCGAATTCCGAAGTTCCTCTTCGAATTACGAAGTTCTTCCAGGAATTCCGAAGTTCCTCCCGGAATTCCTCAGAAAATTCCTCCCGGAATTCCCCAGGAAGCATCTCCAGGAATTGCTCCGGAAGTTTTACCCAGAATTCAACCGGAAGTTCCTCCCGTAATTCCTGCGAAGTTCCTCCAGATGTTCTTCCCGGAATTTCTCCGGATGATCCTCCCAGAGTTCCTTCAGACTTTCCTCCCGGAGTTCCTCCGGGAATTCCTCCCGGAGTTCCTCCGGAAAATCCTCCGGCAATTCCTCCGGAAGTTCCTCCAGGAATTTCTCGGAAGGTTTCTCCCGGAATTCCTCAGGAAGCTTCTCCAGGAATTCCTCAGGAAGCTTCTCCAGGAATTGCTCCGGAAGCTCAACCCGGAATTCAATCAGAAGTTCCTCCGGAAATCTTCCTTCCGAAAATCTTACGGGTTTCTCCGGAAGTTCCCCCCGGAATTCCGAAATCAATCCAGGAATTCCGAAGTTCCTCCCGGAATTTCTCAAGAAATTTTTCCAGGA
The DNA here is from genome assembly GCF_024139115.2 of Armigeres subalbatus. NCBI lineage: Eukaryota > Metazoa > Arthropoda > Insecta > Diptera > Culicidae > Armigeres > Armigeres subalbatus. Next base: position 409,263,082 of record NC_085140.1, on the reverse strand, counting down.
GTTCCTCAGGAAGTTCCTCCTCAAATTCCTTAGGAAGTTTCTTCAGGAATTCCTACGCAAGCTTCTCCAGTAATTCCTCCGGAAGTTCCTTCAGGGATTCCTCCGGAAGTTCCTATAGGAATTCCTCCGGAAATTCTTACTGGAGTTCCTCCGGAAATTCCTTCCAGAAAATCCTCCGGAAGTTCCTCCTGGAGTTCTTCCGCAATTTCTTCCAGGAATTTCTCCGGAAGTGTCTCCAGGAATTCCCTCGTAAATTTCTCCGTAGTTCCTTCCGGAACTCCCCCAAAAGTTGCTCCAAAAATTTCACAGAAAATTCCTCCGGGAATTCCTCCGGAAGTTATACAGAGATTTCCTTCCGGAAGTTCCTCAAAGAATTTCTACGGATGTTCCTCTGGAAGTTCCTACAGGAATTCCTAATGAAGCTCGTCAAGGAATTTCTTCGGAAGTTCCTCCAGGAATTCCACAAAAAGCGCTTCCTGGAATTCCTCTGGATATTCCTCCGGAATTTCCTCAAGGAATTGCTTCGAAAGTTCCGCAATAGATTGCTCCGGAAGTTCCTCCATGTATTTCTCTTTGAATTCTTCCGTCTTCCTTGAGTTCCTTTTGAAAGTCCTTAATGTATTCCTCCTGAAGTTCCTTGAGTTCCTTTTGAAAGTCCTCAATGTATTCCTCTTGATTTTTTTCCAAAAGTGTTTTCACTTTCAATCTGTGGATTTTTCATAGGAAATCCTACAAAATTTCTCAAGAAACTTTTCTGAGAATCTGTCAATGAATTCTACTAAAAGATGCTTCAAAATTTTAAGCGTGAATTTTTCCGAAAACTTCTCCAGATTTTTTAAGATGTGCTCCCTCGGAAATTCTATCAGTAATTCCGCAATCAATGCCTCTGAGAAGTTCTATAACAGTTCTCACTGGAGTTCCCTTAAAATCCCTTAAAACTCTTTTTAAATTACTTCTCCAACTCAACAAACATTATCTACTAAATCACATAATTTCCCAAAAAAAATCTCCAGATAGTTCCAGATAGTGGAGGTATGATGATGTAGCAAGTGTGTAGGAGCCAGATACTAAATACTCATTCTACTTGTTTGGCATTGTACAAAGAGATAGCAAAGATTCGTGCAATACATATGAGAGAGTTAGTTCTGAAAATATATTTCGAGAGCTCGACTAAGTGCCCGGTGCTGGAAATTTAGTTTCGTCAGTACCCGCCAAGCTGCGGAGGACGACGGAGGTCCTTCGTAGCTCAGTAGGGAAAGCACCTGTCTAGTGTACTGGTTTGGAAGAGAGCGATTACCCTCCAATACCTTTTCCGAACTAAATCTATCACATGTTGGGCATAGGCATAATCGAGTTTCAGACATAGCAAAATAACCGTACTAAAATTCCTTTCATTTTTGAACGTATTGTAAAAGTGAATCTTAAAAATTTCATGCATTTGTAATGTTAATATGCTAATTTTGTAGTTCACGACCACAATAATTGGCTGGTAATGTTAGTTTATTGGTTGTGAATTAGCTGGTCATTAGTTGAATGTTTGGGAAATCTCCGAATTTATTTGATTACAAATAAGGGATTTTCTGACTTGCAGATTCATCACTTGTAAATTTTCATGATGATGTAATTTCCATGTTTTATAAAATAAAATATTGAGTGATCGCGACAATATAGTGTTGAGCTTAAATATTTTGTTAAATAAAAACACTATAATAAATATTTGGGGCCCTCCTTAGCCGTGCGGTAAGACGCGCGTCTACAAAGCAAGACCATGCTGAGGGTGGCTGCTATCGATTCCCGGTGCCGGTCTAGGCAATTTTCGAATTGGAAATTATCTCGACTTCCTGGGCATAAAAGTATAATCGTGTTTGCCTCATGATATACGAATACTAAAATGTTAACCTGGTTAAACCTGGCAGTCAATAACTGTGGAAGTGCTTTATGAACACTAAGCTGCGAGGCGGCTCTGTCCCAGTGTGGGGATGTAATGCCAATAAGAAGAAAAGATAATAAATAATTATGCGACTGCGATTGTCTAACACGTTTAAATAGAAGCTTCAGTGGGACCAGGAATGCAGCGACCCAGCGATAGAATCGCGACAACAGTCGCTCAGCGACTGCTGCAGTCGAGTCGTGCATACTTGGGACAGCAATACGAGTATATGGAGACGCATGGTGCATTTATGCATCGACAACTTAAAACTAAGCTATTTAAGCACATTCTATCACGTGTGTCATTTAAATAATTGTACAGTATTTATATGGAAACTTGAGGTATGAAAAAATGTTGATAAGCTTATGTGCTTCTACGTGATTGGGCAAAAGTGGATCAACGAATAATTGAAATAACGAATGAACGAAGAAACGAACTAATGAATTAGTAATAACAAAGTAACGAAGTAATAATTTAAATCATTAACGAACTGATGAATTGAAATAAAACGAACGAATATACTAATTTCGAATGAACTAACACATAATTGCATATGGGATTGTCAGAATCACTTAGTATTCTACCTGAACAAAAATAGTCAATAAAAATTCGCAAGGGACGAACCCACAAAATGAAAAAAAAAAAAAAAACATCTGTGATCAGTTTATCTCTGAATTTTTCCAATCATTCATCTAACGGCAGTCACCAAACGATTTCTACGATCATAAACTATAAATGCGCACATGACCAGTGTTGCTTTGATTTTTGATATATTTTGTTTTCTTTGATATAAAATAAGTGGAAGGCCCTTACCTCTCACCATTAAAATATTTTGACTTTATTATGGTGACTTTTAATTACTGACTTGCTCACTCTAATGAATACCCCATCTTAATGCATATTGACTTTATGCGACTTCGTCTTTGATGTCGGTATGACTAGTGCTTACTGAAAATTACGTACTTAACCAATCAGCACGCCCGCACTCCTGAATCTCAAATGCCATCCAGCACGTGCTGTTTACAATAAGCGAGAAATTTTCAATAACGTTCAACAAAAAAACAACAATGCACATATTCGAATGTTATATTAATTTTGCTGCTGCTTCAATTGTAGAAAGAACTCGATCATCGAACCGTTTTATCCATAAAATTGATATTTCTCTACTGGTCACAAGTCACGCAAAAAAAAATCTCTAAAAGGCATCCCTATTCATTGATTGAATTTACCTTATTCATCTCGGAGACCACTGCGTGCCCGTATAATATTGGAAGTCTCCGGAGAATATTCGAAAATCGATAAAGCAATCACATCATCGTCGTTTTGGGGGGCGAGATAAAAGGATGTGACGGCAATTTGTATTCCGCCTGTATCCCGAATCAACAGGCGTTTCTGAAAAATCCCCACTCAGTCACGGTCGTCTTCGTTGGAGGAAGTTCGCTGTAGGAAGAATATTCTTGCGAAGACGAAATGAAGAGGGAGCTGTAATTGATAACACTGTTCGTTGTGTAGCACAGTGCCGGTAGGAGAACCTGTATATGCTGCATGTATTCGGTCTACAAGGAAGTAAATGGACAACTAGTCTTCTCACGATAAGGCCCGAACCACGGCTCGTCTTCCTTCATGTAGACGCCTGATTCCATTCTACGATGTGTCTATCGGTGGTCGAGCTCCGTGAGCCAGCGTCAGTTGGTGATTTATTACAGGAAAGGGTTTACTGGCAAAGAAGTGAGGAGCTTCCGGCTCTTGCTAACTAGTAGAGAAGCAACAAGCGAAGTGCAATCGTCGTCATTGTGAAGGCGTCGATAGAAGCTTGCACATTAGGCTGGTCTATATGCAGTAGGTTTATTAATTATTTTTACCATATAGGGGAACTGTTCGGCACTTCATCTCATAGGTCCCATATTCATGCCATCAAAAACAGGCAATGAAAAAGAATTAGATTATTTTTTTGGTGATTTTTTCAAGCAGTGAGCATGAGCACGCATGTCATCTTTGCCTAAGTGAAGGATAAATGCTCTTATAATTCTTTTGAATTATATATTTGCAATTTATTTACACAGTTACAAAAACAACAATTGCGCTATATAAATATTTTAAATCACAAACTTCATTTGTGGTTGTTTTGATCGAATGTCATAAAAATCTCCTGTGTTAAATTCTAAGTATTAGTGGATTGTTAAAATTAAAAGCAAAAAAGTACAAGCTTCAAATTACACTTTTCAAGACAAGTTTGGGTTTCGAGTATATATTATGAAATTTTAAAATTTGCTATAGAGAAATCCGAAAGAGAAAGTGTTGATTCTTTTCCTAAGACCTATGTCAGTCTATTGCACGTGGAGTAAGGAATGAATGGCATCCAACCCGTAGATACCCGGATACGCTGCCATCACCATGACCCACATATTTCGACTGTAACCCGTTTCCATATTGCTTCGTTTCATTCCCAGTGCTGGGATAAAATTGCTCAAATCGAAAACATCTTTTCCAAGTTTCCAAAGCAGACAGGGTCGTCTCCACCAGACAGCTATGAAAGATTTTTACATCGATTTTCTGTTAACAAATTGAATGTGAATGTGGAAGGAGCCAGCTAATGCTTGCAAGTAACCATACCTACCGTCCGACATGGACTGGGCATCTTTCTGCCTTATTCAGTCGTGGACTGAATTCAGTGTAATCCTATAACGAGGTCAATGCTTCGATAATTATTAATGCATATGTACACGAATGACTGAATTCTACTGACTAGCATGCAATAAATTCGATGCCGAAAGATGGGATCGGGTCCAACCAAGCAGGAACATGAATCGTCCGTGAAGTAGGCCAATGGATAGATGTAGATGAAATGGGGACTGCTGACTGTTTATATTTTGTTGGCACTGCTAGTAGTCGGTTGTAGAACTGTTTACATAATTTGTGGCATTTTTTATTTACTGACCGGACCGAGTTCAAATGTTTGTTATGGAGGGTCAGAGAAAACTGCTGTGCCACTACGGGTGAGGATGGGATGCACGTGCCAAGGGGAATCAACAAGGCCATCAGCTGGCCGAATGATCCTGAGCTCGTGTATGCAAACTGATAATGTAAACATACGAGTAGTAATTGATTCAACTTTTAAAGAAAGACCAGAGTTTGGTAGTAATAATAAAAAGCGATTATCTTTGGAAGTGTTCATCTTGTGGCCACAATATGTTCTTCCAAGTTGAGAGCCATTTATGTGCTGTTATGGAATTCATGTGCTTAAACGCTTTTTTATGACAAAAAAGAGTAGCCTTAGAATTTTAGAGCAAAATATTGAAGTTTAGAGGTCGCGCAAAGGCCTTTATGGTGATTTTTTGACCATTAAGTTGAGACTTTCATAGAAATAATCATAACTTTGGCAATTTTCATCCGATTTACTTATGAAAACTTTGTGGAACATAATATTTTTTTAAATCAGCTCCAAATTATGGTAATATGCAGATTTTGATGAAAATTTCTTTTTTTTTAAGGAAATCAGTTTTACAAACGCTCTAACTGTGTTAAATTTGAGCCGAATCCGGATATTTTTATATGAAATCAAAGAGATAAATCAGTTTTCTGCATGTTTACTGTGCTAAATCAGTGCTATGCGACTACGGAATAATTCCATATGAAAAGGAACTATTGTGCTCAAAATGTTCTACGAAAATAATAAAATTATGATATCCCCCGCCACACGGGAGTTTGGCACCAGGAAGGTCGTGCGATATATACCGTCACAAATATTGCCCTCCGCTTGCTTTCAAATCTTCTTCTATAAAAAAACATTCTTCATGCCTGCCGTAGATTGTATGACATTTGCCAGAAAACCATTTGACAGAATCAATTTGCCAGAATGATTTTTGCCAGAAACCCATTTGCCAGAATGGACCATATGCCAGAAAGCCATTCCCCAGAATAGACCATTTGCCAGAATGTAATTTGCCAGAATGTACCATTCCCCAGAAATAGTAAAACTGGATATTCCAATAATTATTGATGACTAAAGAATAGAAAAAAATATATATAAAGAAGGTAATTTTGCATTATTTGGTGGATAGGACACTATTTAATAATGAAGGGATTTGCGGTATAATTAATTTTCATAAAAGGGATTATTCAACATATTAGACAATTTTCAAAAAGATGGATACTATTTATTAAAAAAATCAAATTTGTCTAATACCAAAAAAACTGTTTACGAAAGGATATCATATTTTTTCGTCTCATTCCAGACGCAGACTTCTTTTCAAAATTAAATCATATCTACATTTGGATAATATCATTTCAAGTCATACTAGACGCCATTTGTTTTCATTGAAGAAGTTATATGTGGTTATATCTACAAGTCTAGGCAAAATGTCTATTTCTAAAGAAGGAATCATATCCACAATTGACATATTCAAACACGGACACGGGCAACCACCTACGTTTAAAGAAGGGATGACATCTTCTTCTTCATTGGCATTACAAACCCACTGGCACATAGCCGCCTCGCTGCTTAGTGTTCGTTTAGTACTTCCAAAGTTATCAACCGTGAGGTTTCAAAGTCAAGTTACCATTTTTGCATTCGTATATCATGAGGCTAATACGATGATACTTTTATGCCCAGGGAAGTCCAGACAATTTCCAAACCGAAAATTGCTTAGACCGGCACCGGGAATCGAACCCAGTGTCCCAGTCACCCTCAGCATGGTCTTGTTGTATAGCCGCGCATCTTATCCCTAGGCTAAGGAGGACACCGGGATAACATCTATCCTTGCCTTAATCGGAGCAAGCAACTTTTTAAAAGAAATGGATCATATCCACCATTGCTTCATTTCTGACAAACGCCTATTTTCAAAGAAGGGATCACATCCACTTTTGCTTTAATTTGGACAAGCGCCTACTTTAAAAGAAGGAATCACATCCACCATTGCTTCATTTGAGGAGAACGCCTACTTTTAAAGAAGGGACCACATCCACCATTGCCTGAATCCGAGCAAGCGCCTTCTTTTAAAGAATGAATTACATGCACAATTATCCTTATCCGGAAAAGCGCCTCCTATTGAAGAAGGGATCATACACTCTTAAAATTTTCCACCAATCTCGACTGTGTATATTTCGGTTCAAGTACGTTTGCGGAAATATCGGGTGAATTTACGCATGTTTACGGCGGCTCCTTTGAGTGCCGCAGTAATAAAATAGCTTTTTCAGTCGAGATAATAGTAGAAAGTCTTGAACCGAGCGATCGGCTGTGTGGATCTCGGCAGAAGAATAAAAAAAATGCCGAACTGAACTGAGTGTGTATTAACCATTGCCTTAATTCGGACAAGCGCCTTCTTTTGAAGAAGGATCATATTCATCATTGTTTTAATCCTGGCAATCGCTTATTTTTAAAGAAGGAGTCACATCCACCATTACCTTAATCCGAATAAGCACCTATTTTGAAAGAAAGGGTAACATCCGCCATTTTTGCCTAAATCCATGCAAGCTGCTATACTCGGCTTATGTAGGCATACGTCTTATGTACAGATTAGGTATTTTCAATTCTATTATCGACCGGTGCGGTGTTTTATTCCTCAGTAGAAAACAACTATACAACAACAACAAATCAAAATTATAAAAAATGTCCCTTATGCCAAATGACCCTCTCTTTTAACGCTGTTCATAGTTACCTAAGTATGCCTAAAGTTCATGGCGTTAAGAATTATTGCGCATACTGGGGAAACGCGCGCATGGCAAATAGGTGACGACCAATTCTGGGGAATGGTGCATTCTGGGGATTGGTACATTCTGGCGAATGGCTTTCTGGGGAATGGTGCATTCTGGCAAACGACTTTCTAGGGAATGGTCCATTCTGGCAAATTGATTCTGGCAAAAGGCCTTCTGGCAAATGACTTTCTGGTGAATGTCATACAACCCTGCCGTATCCTAACGAAACTATCAATTCTATACTTTCGCCTCTAATTCTATCATGAACATGTATGTCTAAGTTTGGAAGATGATATTGGCATTTCCACATCAATGTAAACTTTAATTTATAGATAACTACAAACTGTTAATTGTCATAAGTTGATATTACATAGAGCACTTCGGCAACTGGTCATCAAAGATGTAAATTTTAATAACTAAATTACTTACAAAGGGTTCAAATAATTTCGAAATATGAGAGCCAACGTATTAATGTTAGGATCAGTTATGAATTTTAAAATGATTTTATTTCTTTCAAGAACGTAAATTATGAAAACAATTTTGGAATTTTCACAATGCTTTTAGTATAATATGTAGTTAATTTTATTGACAGAATTGAAAATATTCTCACCTCTATTTAGATATACATCCTACCTAATATCGTCTTTAACCTTCATTGAAGTGATTACCACATTACATTCCATTTGATGGCACTTGCTATTCGTACATTATTCGGTAAACAAGTCATGTATGATACTAATTTAACGAGTATACTTGAACGTGACACTTTCGTATCCCATTTCTCTTTTTCACATGTAGTAGCTGGAGAGTCTCCATATTGCTCACTCGACAGTGAAAAAAAAATGGATATTGAAGCCCCAGGCTTCAATGGGTTCATGTCCTTATAATCCACAAGTGGATCATTGAAAACGACTTTGCGACTACACCCTCATTTTGGCACACGTTCCCGACCGGGCTGTCATTTACGTCCCACCTTGGCATATGGCACAAGTAGTAATTATCACGCTTCATGTTTTATTCATGACCTAAAATCTTAACATGCGACACAAATTCCAAGAAGTACTGTTTCACACTTTCCATTTGAATGGTGGGAGGGATAATTTGAATTATCCTGTGAACGGTAGAGAAAGATGGTTCTATGCTACGCCTACTCGGGCAAATATGAATAAGGGAAAAGGTATTGTTTTCATTTTAGTGCTGGTTTCTGAGAAATTATGCTTACTCTTGCTGATAACAAAAGTAGATAGAACAATCGTCTAGACTTCTAGAGTAAATGTGACGTTTTGTTTACGAAAAATGTATTGAATTCAAACACTATATTTCGGCAGGTCTACTCATGTCTAGAAGGATGTTTTGCAACTAAGCTACCAAAGACATCATCAAAAAACTCTTGTATCATAGGTTGAAGTCTTACCGATAGATCGTGAGTTCGAGCTTTATCGAGTGCCGATTAAGTGCAGATGCAATGGAAACAAACAGTGTAATACTTGAAGTACAATTTCATCTTAAATGTGAACACTTGGGCTCTTGAAAGGCTCTTGAAAGGAGGCTTCCGAGCCTCTTGAAAGGAGGCTTCCGAGCCTCTTGAAAGGAGGATTCCGATCCTCTTGAAAGAAGGCTTCCGAGCCTCTTGAAAAAAGGCTTCCGAGCCTGTTGAAAGAAGGCTTCCGAGCCTCTTGAAAGGAGGCTTCCGAGCCTCTTGAAAGGAGGCTTCCGAGCCTCTTGAAAGGAGGCTTCCGAGCCTCTAGAAAGGAGGCACTGCTTCCGAGCCTCTAGAAAGGAGGCTTCCGAGCCTCTAGAAAGGAGGCCCGAGCCTCTAGAAAGGAGCCTTCCGAGTCTCTTGAAAGAAGGCTTCCGAGCCTCTTGAAAGGAGCCTTCCGTGCTTCTTTGACGAAGGCTTCTGAGCCTCTTGAAAGGAGCTTTCCAACCCTCTCGAAAGGAGCTTTCCCAGCATTTTGAAAAGAACTTTCCGAACCTCTTGAAAGGAGTTTTCCGAGCTTTTTTAAGCCTTGTAAGCTTCCGAGCCTCTTGAAAGGAGGTTTCCGAACCTCTTGAAAGGAGCTTTCCGAGTCTTTGAAAAATAGTCTTACGAGCCTCTTGAAAAGAGGCTTCCGAGCTTTTTGTAAGAAGGCTTCCGACCCTTTTAAAACGAGGGTTTCGGGCCTCTTGGAAGGAGACTTCCAAACCTCTTGAAATGAGGCTTCCGAACCTTTTGAAAGAAGGCTTCTGAACATCTTGGAAAGAGGCCTTCATGCCTCTCAAACGGAGGCTTCCAAACCTTTAGATTCTAGATTTCAGTTCAAAAGCATATTCCTAACATATTATTCAACATTTTGTATGAATCAGGTAAATTCCATTGAAGATTTTCCAAATTTGCTCATTCGACATTTTATCCGTTTGATCTTTTGTTCCGCAGCTTTTCATACGGTGCGCTGGTTGAGGAGGGCAGAATTCAATTGACTTTGATTTAATGTTCGCCATGCATATTATGTACAAGACAAAGTTTTGAAATAAAAGGGGGTGGGTGGTGTTGTGTTTCATGCTTTCCAAATCAATTTACCATAGATACGATGTAGTTTTTCGTTAGTATGTATTTGTTAGTACAGGTAATCTTCGATATAACGTACCCCCAATATAACGTACACTCGATATAACGTCACTCGATATAGCGTACATTTTCCCCCGTTATAACGTACCCTTTGAAAAATAATTCTAATTTGGGTAGTTTATTACAAAATAATTTATTAAATTGTTATGATCATTCATGTAGGAATGGCATTAGTGTATGGAGTCTAATTTTATCAGCTAGAGGCATTAATTACTGTTTATTCAGTTTGCACTATCCTCAGAATTCTCCCGAGATATTGGATGATATTGAGTTAATGAGGTTTTAGGCATATTTTATGGACAATTGTCGAGTTGTTTTCAGGTCTAAATCAGCTAATGTCGAGTAAAATAATGGTATTGTAGATCTAGGCTTGAAATGTGTACCAGATTATTTTAAAATTAATCCTTGAAGAAATTCCTGGAGGAGCTCCCAACATAAATTCTAGCGAATTTTGTAGAGGAATTCCTGTAGGAAATTCTAAGAGTTTCAAAAAGAATCTCCGAATTAATTCTTTAAAAAAATCTGATTGAATTCATGAAGGGATTAGAAAAACTGAATAAAGTAATTTCTGGAAGAACATTTTAAAGAATGTTCAATGGTATTTTTGAAGGAATTCCTAAAATCATTTCCGAAGGAGTTTCCTGAAAATATTTTTAAGCGATTCCTAAAGGAATTTAGGAAGGAATTTCAAATAGAATTTGCGAAGAAATTCCTAGATTTCTACAGGAATTCCTTCAAAAATTCCTTCGGGAACTCCTTCCAGATTTTCTTCTGGAATTGTTCCATCTGGAATTTCTCCTGGATTTCCTTAAAAAATAGTCCCAGGTAGTTGTTCTTTTGAAAAATGTACCAGTAATTTATTCTCAAATTGCACCAAAAATTTTTTTTTGAAGATTACTCCAGGAATCTCTTCGGCGATTCCCGGAGGGATTTCTTCAAAACATAATCCTGAAATGAATCCAGTAATTCCTTCGAAAATTCTTCCAGGAATTCCATCGGAATTTCCCTTAGACATAAGGTGAATAACTGAATACTTTACATCGATTTTTTTTTTCTTTTCTTTCAAGAAAATCCTTAGACCTCCGGAAATTCCTGCAAGAATTCCTTCGGAAACTTTTTTAGCAACAATTTTAGAAATTATTCTTAAATAAAATTCAAAGAAACTCCTGGGGAATTTATAAACGAATTTGAAAGTTTTGGTTATGTTATGTGATGAGTGTTCTTGAAAATATAGTCTAATGCGTTAATTGTTTGTGAATGGCAGGAAAAACTTGTCTTTATGTCTTGGTTTTCCCAGTACTTTAGCAACTGCAGTAGAGCAGGACATGTTTAGCCTCCACCACCCTATAAGACCGCATCCAACCACTCACCATAGTCCTCCAACCCAACACCAGAGGGCCAGAACTACCTTCGTTAAGTAGCCATTGAAGGGTGGCGTATTTGGGTCGATACTGTGAGAAGAGGTAACTGATCTGGAAAAGGAGGTCATGACCCTGGGATGCGGTCACTATTCCAAAGTATTTCGAAGCGAACGGATGTTACAAAGTTATCAAAGTTGGAAGTTGAAGAGTAGAGAAGAAAGTGTGTGGAACAAGAGAAGGCGTTGAGGACAAACCCCACTGTTTTTGGGTTGAAAACCCCAGCAAGAACCGCCGTCATTTCCTGGTTCCGTAGTCAGCCTAATCCAGCATTGTTTCCGCCGATAGAACAGAGTTGCTCGCTGGTCACTAGCTTTAAGAGAGAGTGAAGACAGAAATGAATAAAGTGTCACAAAGTTAAGCTCTGTGGTTTTCCCTGCATTTCATTGCGAGAATTCCCTGTCCGCGAGTTGGTAACTCTTTCGGATATTCCTCTGGGGTTTAGTTCTGGAATTCCTTCACAAATTCCTTCGGAAAATTATTAAGGTTTTCCGCGTAGGAATTTGCTTTAGATTTTTTTTTCAATAATTCATTTAGGGGCTGTCCATATACCAGGTGATAGGTTTTGAACAGTTACAGATACCCCCCTCCTCCAGCATGGACAGTAGTTCATTACACGTCCCCCTCCGCCAAAACTGTCCTCGTGGTATATGGACAGCCCCTTAAGAAATCCTTCAGAAATTTCACCGGAAATCCCTATGGAGATTCTTCCACAAATACCTTAAGAAATTTCTTCAGAAATTCTTCCAGAAATTCCTGTTAGCATTGAACTTTATTTATAAATTAAAAAGACATTAAGAAAAATAAAAATAAATCAGGATCAGGTCCTCCAGAAATTCCTTAAGAACTTTCTCTAGCAAATCGTTCTGATCTTCCTACTGGAAATTACTTAGGATATTCCTCAGTGTTTTCAGCAACTCTTTCATAAATTTTATTGGAAATTTCTCTGGAATTTTCTTCAGAATTTCCTGAACTTCTTTAAACATTTCTGAGGAAATTCCAGCGATAATACCATCTTAGACTATTTCGTTGAAAATTTCTTCAAAAAAATCTTCAAACATTCTGTTGGAAATACCTTCAAGGAAGGATTGAAATTTCTAGAAGAATACATCCAACAAAATATCGGATAGAATTCAGGTATTTTGCATGGATTTATTGAAGAAAAGAGGTCCTAAAGGAATCGCTAAAAAAATATCAAAGGAACTTCCGATGAAAAATCCTACATTTCTCTAGACTTTTATTCACGAACTTCTCTAGAAATTCCATCGGAAATTTCGAATAAAATTGATAAAATTGGCGTGGAACCAGATTTTTTTTTTCGGTATTATGTTGGCGTATATAATTTCAAACCTCAAATTTCAGTGAAAATATTTAATTTGGCGAGCACGTGTTCCATCGTGCCCTAGTTTAAATCCACTAAGGGGCCATCCATAAAGTACGTCATACCTGTAGGGGAAAGGGGAGTCCAGAGCAGCGTGACGATTTATACAAAAAAATTAGAGGTTTAATACAAAAAGTGAGACAAGGGGGAGAGGGGGTTGAAAATCGCCAATTTTGCAAGACGTATGGATCTTCCCTAAAGATTACGGATAATCAATAAATGAATATTCATGCAAACGGTGCAACGAAAAGCAAGCCTTGTTTCCTGTGCCTCTTGCCATGTTATTTCCTGTGCTTTATATAGATATAAAATGAAGAATTCAATTCTGTGAATCAGTTCAATCAAAGGTAATTGCCTATTTCCGGGGATCAAACCACCCGACTTAATGGACGTTAATTTACAATGTTATGAAAACTCATATGTGAATATGTACGTTATGTGGAAGATATTGATTTGGAAAATGTATTGGAGGTAACCACTTTCCCTTCGATGGGACTCGAACCCATGACCTTACAGTACGCTAGACTGGTGCTTTAACCAACTAAGCTACGAAGGACCTCCGTCGGCCTTCGCAACCTAGCGGCTACTGAACGAGCTCGAGATTCCCAAATTGGACGCATAGTCAAATCACTCGCAATCCATTTCTCAAGCCAATACTTCCACATGTGGAAGTTCTATGTTTATTCTATGTTTTCAATTCTATGTTTATTCTATGTTTATCCACTGAAAGTGAGTCCTTATTTTCAATCTCAACAATTATATGCTGCGAAAGTCGTTCAAGTCTATGTTTTGTATTTTTCTGTAGTCATGGGTATTTCATTTTAAAGAATTCATTTTCATTTGACGTATTCATGTTTTCGAAAAATATCTGCGATTCAATGGGTCAGCTTATAATCACTTTCGCAAGATGAGATCTGGGTGCGGCGAAAAGAGACACTTTTTTGTTGTCAAGCGAGTAGAAGGATATTTTGAATTCATTCACATAAGCAAAATTTGTTTGCAGTTACTTGGCAGTTACATTTCCCGCTCTTCGATTTTCTTTTTTCATGATGCACGAGTGAGCACACATGCGCGAGACGCTACATAACTTTACTATGGTTTGCTTGGATTCTCGCTATAAGCAGCAGTTGAATTAGGTACATTTTCGTAACGAGTACTTTTTAACTGATTCCCTACTAATTGGCCGCTCGAAATATAATGTAAAATTGTTGTTACAAAACATACAAAACTTAAACATAGTTAATATTTACTTTATTTCCAAATATCAACAATACTTCTCAATATAAGATTTGAAACGAACATAACCAAAATCTTCAATCATTATCAATCATTATATGGGCAGTTTTGGCTTGAGTTTGACAAGCAAATCGATTCTATACACTTTTCATAAAATTTTCGGGCTGAAACATTTTGAGGTGGCTAAAATCGATTTTGCGTTTTTTGTTTCTTCTCTCTTTCTAAAAGAATCTATCGAGGATAGGAATATTTAAATTTTATGCTACAACATGTAGATAAAGTATGCGGCATACTTCATTTTTTTTATTCATCCTAATAAGAAGTTAGGAATAGGAAGGATAAAGTTACATGAAAAAAATTGACTAGTTCCTTACTTTTGTAATGTATTTCAACATTGCACACGCAGCAGCAAAATCGACTTTCAAACAGTTTCAAGGCGAAATAATCTGAGTTCCAAAATTTATTTATGATAGTAATTCTGAATAAATTTCTGTCGATTAAAGCAATAAAAATTTGTTTCCCGGGAAATTTCAATTTTATTTCCCGTTTCCCGGGAAAATTGGAAGCCCTAGTTCATTCGTTTTCTTCATATAACGTCTTCTATCCGGCTCTTTCGTTTTCCATGCATTCTCAATTGATCAGTGCCTTTCTTCAATTGAGAGATTATTTTTAATCAATTGAGATAAACGTCTTTCGAATGACTGCCAAATGAATAGACCGGGGCTACTCAATTGAGATCTAGATCTAGCTAAGTATGCTAAGTTTACATTCGGGCACTGATTTAAATGAGCCTGGTGCATTTTTTATATTGTTCCTTGTTCTTTTATTTCTTATATTAATCAAGTTCATATCATGTTTTGTTATTTTGTTCATGGCTTCTACCCGGGTAGTGATGGACCTTGTAGATTTTTTTACAAATCAGTTAATATATCTAAATTTCAGTTCCCAATCGAAAACAAAAGCGAAAAAATTAATATCTTGATATGTGAAGCAACTTTATCCAATGGAAGATCGTAGCTCATCGTTGATTCCAGAATGGAATATAGTATTGATCCGATTTTGTCACTCCCCAATTTTGAATACTCCTGATTTTGTCTACCCTCAATTTTATTACGTTTTCGATTTTATCACTTTTTTTTACCCAATTTCGTCACCCTTTTGAGAATTTTATTATTTCTTTTCCTTTTTGTAAATAATACCGCAAACAACAATAATTTTCTCGAAATAACTTTCACCGCCTGCTTATTATGAATCGACTCAGAGCGCCTGTCAAGAATTTTGTAAGTCTTTTCTGACAAGAAATCATGGGTACCGTAAACTGATTCATAAATGAATTTAAAAAAAAATTGAATTACAAAAAAATAAAAATAAAACTAATTTGTCTCATTCTATATTTATTACCCAGCAGAGGGATGATAAAATCATATTACTGTATCGGTTTTAGTTCAAGGGGCCCATTATACGTGCAGAGCCCATAAATTGCGCTAGCTAGACTACAAGCTATATCACTCGACATAAAGTAACTTGATATCTAGCTCGATTTCAATGAAGTTTCATATTGAAGCTTCGTACAGAAGTATAGATTAAACGAAGAAATTTGAGGGTTCCTAAAACTGAATAATTCCACTTGATACGGTTCGAGCTGTCAAGCAATAAGACAACTGGTGAATTTTTAAAAATACTTGCAAAATTGATTCTATAAATAGGAAGTTGGTTTTACGAGAGCGCAAGGTGCTGTACCCAGCTTAGAAAAAAAGTTCTTTTATATAGGTAATTGAGTAATCTGTGCTCATGTACATACTTTATCTTCGATTCGCTGACCATCAGTCCGATCAATATCGATATCCTTGATTCAAATTTCAATCAGGTCACCATAACTGAAAATATATTTCAGTCAATCGGATTTTACCCATGATGTTGGAAAGTGATTTAATCATATTTCTATAATATGTACATCTTTATATGATTTTGCCCCATCCCTGTTCAGATGCTGCCTCTTCACTTAAATCTTGTTCAAGAGTTGAGACCACAAAAGAGTAAGCTTATATACCTACATGTACAGGTCGAGGACTCTCCATGATTCACGGTGTATAAGAAACAAAGTCGAAGGTAACAAACATATGTGAGTGGCATAGAACTGTCCGAACGAATTAAAGCCTGGAGCTTCATGTTGAAGGGGGTATTGTTATGTGTGCTGTTTTATTTCCTTCATCATATTCCGGGTTTTGTCTGTCGGTGAACCAACGAATTGATTGTGCTCCGTAAACAAAATGCTCAACCAGCATCAAGAGCTGCCAGGTATTAAATTGTGATACCATCCGAACGCTCCTTTGTTTTGCTACATACTTTGGCCATGTGAATTCCTTTGGGCGTACTTGACCAGAACGAATAGGTAAGCAGAAGCTGGAGGTAGCGCCCGCGGCTAACTATTTCCCGTATATGCACCTTGTCATTTAGTGTTGAACCATGAAAACGCAAACCTGAGCGGACATAACAAAAACATATACTTCTCAAGGGGGTCATTCCCAAATTACGTAGAGTTTTGTTTTATTCCTGATAAACCTTAACTTACCTTCCCCAATGATAAGATTTTTTATTCACATAATTGAATATATGTGTATTCCCCTTTTGCACCTGTCCTGCGACTCAATTTGTGGATGACTCCTGAGCTCTCTCATTTCGATGCTGTATCCGCAGAGATGAATCACCGCCACAGCCACCACAAGGCCAAACCGAACCCGTGTACACCTCGATGTTAGTGTTTGCACGAGGTTATACACAGGAAAATATAATTGAATTAAAAATTTCCTGTGATGGTTTCGGCATGCATGGGAAAACAGCCAGCCGGCGCAGTAAGTCGGTCGGTCGAGATGAGCTTGCTGATGTACGGAGGAATATTCGTTAATTCAAGGTTGTATTTGCTTGAATTTGTTCTGCTAGCGAACAAGGGTATATGTAATGAATAACAAATAAAGGTAGGGATATCACTTTTGTCTGTAACTGCAGACACGAGTTATTCTCTTATCACAGACATGCCGACGCGTGTCTTAATAAAATTTTGCTGAATAATAAAAACTTTTACGTATGAATTAAACAAATCGCACCATCGCACGCAGCTCTAATTACATGCGTATCATTTTGAAGGCAATGATTGATTCCAAAGTGCGAAACCCAACTCCAATTAAAACACCCAAAAACTAATTAAAAGTTTATTAAATTTCAGAATATTTTGTGAAATTGTTCTTTGACACATCAACTGCATTTCCCTGCTCTATGTGCCAACTTATGCAACAATTGAGTTCAGCTCAATTTGTCAGAAAATGATTTTCTCACCCAAAGGCAAAATCCCAAAGTTTGAAAACTTTTTTCTCTCCATACTGAGCTGGACCAGTCTAATGACGAAGGAGGCATTATAAGAAAAAAATTAAACAGTACCTCAATTTGGTGTAAAGGTGTAAAATATTATTTTTCTCCTAACTTATTACAGAAAGCTATATATAACTCACCAGTAACAATGCATTAGTGAACCTACATTTTTGGATACAATGATGAATGAATTAAAATAAATTCTTTTAGTACATGAGCAATCTGGGAGCCAACCCTAAAATTCTTGAATGCCTAATTTTTATTCTACAATCTCAAATTTGGAGAATACGAAATTATTCTATTCTACCCTTTGGATTTAAGTAATAATTATTGATCACATAAAGCAAATCCTCAAACCATTTTTTTTTCCAGTATTCATGTTAAGTAAAAGCAAAGAGTGGTTAAAGTGAACAGCCCAAACACATTCGACACATAATGAATCATAGGCAACTTAAATTAACTTATATTAAAACCGAACCTCCCAATCAGCTGCACCGAGCTGGAGTCATAAATATAAGCTAAAACATCGTTTACATCCATAAAGGCAGATTCCTTTCGGTGTCTAGACTTGTTTGAAAGCAATAAACATGTAAAACAACGATTCGTTTCAACCGCATAGAATAATGACTCGACACGATTGCTAAAGATCATGGGGATACTATTGTTAGTTGGATGCATTCTCCTCCCGCTAATAGCCGCTAATTAATTATGATGCAATTGAATAAAACTCATTTCTACAGCTACTCTCTTTCTCTCTTTTATTGTTACAGAGAATGTTTCCATAGCAATGGGAAAAGCCGCGCGACGGTCAGTTGCGTCAGATCCGTCGTCGCCGACCTTGTCCTTTTTGCATTCTTCAACCACGTCATCAACTGGCGCAACATCATCCTCCGGATATTCACCGGCAGCAGCTGCAGCATCCACATTCACAAATCCATCCTTCCAGAGCAGCCGAAGCAGCAGCTCGTCACCCCCTTCGCCTTCGGATCGCTCATCCTATCGTCCATCGAAAACCGCAACACTCCAATCAGCACCGTTGCCTTCGTTGGCATCAGCAAATTCCAACACCCTCGATCCCCTGTCGGAAGCCACAGGATCCTTCTACACCACCACCCCGAAGCACGAGACTCCAACGTTTAGGTATGGTGGTATTATGCTCAGCCGACTAACAATCCGCTAACATAGCCATTATCATCAACTGTCTACCACCCGGGCGCCCACTGACCAAATTCCCAGCCCACACGCTTGGTGCATCACTCAAACGTACCATGGCAAAACGTCCGACACACATCACTAATTTCCAAAGCCGCTTTGTTAATCCTACCCTTCAATCCTTTCCTCTAACCTATCGCCGCATAGTGGTTTGAAAAGTCAACCAAGTATAATGTGAACCAACTTGGCCGATTTGGTTTTGTAAATTTATTTTCAAATTCAACAATAGCTCAGCAACAAAAAACGTACTTGCAACATTGGTAAAGTCTGGATAATTAGTATTAAAGCTATTTTTCAAACATCCACATGTTCAAACCACTATGGTGCGCTGCTTAACTCCATAGAATAAAATAGTATTTCAAATGTTCCTGTAGACAGCTGTACATGTGTTTTCTGTGTAGTTTTTGTAGCATCTAGAGGGCTGACATATTTGTCAAACTTGGTAATTGGCCAATCTTCCTGTTTTTATTTTGATACTTCCCGGTACCTATACTCTAATATTTATAACTCATTTTGACAAAAACTTCTCAATATCTCCAGCGAACTGTTAGTATCAATGAGTTGTATTGAAAATAAGAATTTTACATATTGTCAGCCCCCTGGTTGCGACGATTAAGGCAGCTATGCATCGACGAACGTAACCAGGATAGATGGATGGTGGTGAACCAAATGAGTAACTGTTGCCAATGTTCAGGCGGTGATGTGAATTGAGCTTCACGAGATACGTCCAAGTGCACCCACCCACCTGAATGCACCGCTAGAAATTCTCATTAGGCCTGGTAATTCAAGTGGGAAACAAGCGATACCACTATTGAAAATGAAATCATGCTGCTAACGGTGCGATAACTGTAGGAAGGAAAGAGCTTGGCATGCGTGTCGCGTGTGCGAAAGTTTAATCTTTCAACTGAAACGATTTTTATGAATTGTTATCCACCTACACAACAATTAGGTAACAGACATAGTTATGTGATGCCATACCACAATTTAAGAAAATAATATTGAAACAAAAAACTTATTCTGAAAGAGTGGCGATATTCTGTATTGCTGAAAAGTAACGGGGATAAAACGCCTGATAAGACCTAATTCATCAGCGTCCGTTTTTCTCTTTTTGTTTGGACAGTGTGTGAAAGCATGTGGAGGCGCATGGTACATCGTAGGTTGAGTTGCGAAACTCACAATTCTCTTTTTCTGTAAGTATTGATTTCAACGACGTCAAAAGCATCAACATCTAAAAAAAATATTTGAAAGAAAATAGTTACAAAACTGTTTTGTTTGCAACCCTAGTTTTATTGCAACCCGAGTAGACGAAAAAAGCTCGATAATATCAAATGTTGATTAGATATCAAAATGAGATATGGACATGACTGATATAAGAGATTTACAATCAGACAACAATATCAATATTTTGCAATGAAATATCATGAGGAGATCAAGTTATGCTATTTGTAAGAAGTGATCAATATCATGTGATATTAGTTTGTTCTTATCCATAGCATATATTGATATTTAAATGATATTTCGGTGCAAATTTGTGACATTGTTGCCAGTTCTTTTATGTCTTATATCAATCAAGTCCATATCATTTTTTGTTATTCTGTTCATGGCTCCTGCCCGGGAACAAATAAATGTTTATGGAGAATCTAAGTTGCAGGCTTTTGATGTTGCCGGTAGCGATATTTCCAAATGTCGTACGATTATCCAAGACGCCAAGAGGAAGCAGTGAAAGGACTTTATTAACTTCATCAATACGGCCCAATATGGTCACCGAACTATGGGGAAAGTCAACGAGCTAAGTGCCAATCTTCCCCCAACCACATCGATTTACATGATCGTACTATTTTCGACCCATCGACACTGATAGGGTCTCCAATAAACCAACCCTTTTCGTTCACCGAGCCTTCCTTTGTTCTTGCCAGAAGCAACGGAAAGTCTTCTGGTCCAGATGGATTAGGGTATCCAATGCTGAAAACCTTCACCCTACCGCTAAAATAGTATTTCTTGATCTGGTAAATCAAGTTTCAGCCACGTTTTTCCTAAAAAGAGTACTTCCTCCTACTATACCGTTGATTAACGACTGACTCGCTGATCTTATGTGTATCAAAGATCGTCGAGAAGTAGCTTAACTGTAGGCTGCGTGAAAAGCTTGAGGTTGATGGAAGATTTCGTTTCCACCAACATACCTTCTGCCCGAAGTCCCATACCAGTTCGTAGTTTGCCGGATTAGGAGACGTACTCCTTAGCGTTCCAAGGGGAACACGTTTAAGGCGTTCAACCGCACTTGGACTCCACTAGTACTGAAGATGCTGGTGAACTGGGGTGTAACTGATAACATTTTAGCTTTTGTTCACAACTTCTTCTACCCCCGGTTCTTTCGGGTCCTTATCGGCAACTCCGCCTTCATGACCTATCCGAAAAAAAAACTGGGATGCCGGACGGGTCTGCGGTGATCCTGCTCCTGGTTGCGATGAATGGCCCGAACCCGTATCCGAGTCGAATCGGAAACAAACACCATTTGTTACCTTCTGGATACAAACACCATTAGGGTAACTTCTGGATATTGGGTTCGCCGAGCTGGGCGAGCTTGTGGTCGTATGCCGCCTTGAAATCGATGAACAGATGGTGCGTTGGGACCTGATATTCACGGCATTTTTGGAGGATTTGCCGTACAGTAAAGATCTGGTCAGATATCGAGCGGCCGTCAACGAAGCCGGCTTGATAACTTCCCATGAACTCATTCACTATTGGTAACAGCCGACAGAAGATGATCTGGGATACCACTTTGTATGCGGCATTATGGATGGTGATCGCTTGAAAGTTCTCACACTCTAGCTTGTTGCCTTTCTTGCCTGAGCAGGAGATATTATAACTCAATAATACCTCATTGTGTTATTGATACCATACGCTATTATGAACTAGTCTTGCATAAGAGGTAAAATACCAAAAAATAATTCCAAAAATTAATATGCACAATACTTTAGGCATTTCTGTTATCGAGGTAGTCGTTCCTGCTCGGGTGTAGATGGGGCATATGACCCTTACCTTCAACTCCTCCGGTAGCTATTAAGTTTCCTAGATTCTGACTATCAGTTTATGCAGGCAAGTGGCCAGCTTTCCCGGGCCCATCTTAAAGAGCTCAGCGCCAATACCACCCTACCAGCTGCTTTATTGGCATTTGGCTGTTGCACCCGTAACTTCCCTCAAGGATTGGTTCGCCTTCATCGTCCGCTGAACTGACGTAGTCTTCTCCTCTGCTGACTTGACTTTCCCTGCCTGTATTCTCAGCGCCATTTAAGCGATCCCCGTAGTGCTACTTCGATCACTACGTCTATCAAGATGCTCCCATTCTTATCCCTGCACATTTTGGCTCTTGGCACGAAGCCTTTGCGGGATGCCTTGAGCTTCTGATAGAACTTGCATGTTTCTTGAGAACGGCACAGCTGTTCCATCTCCTCGCACTCCGCTTCTTCCAGCCGGCGTGTCTTCTCCTGAAAAAGGCGGATCTGTTGTCTCCGTTTCCGTCTATAACGTTCCACGTTCTGCCGGGTACATTGCTGCAGCGCGACCGCCCGCCTGCGTCCTTCTCCTCCAGAATCTGTCTGCACTCTTCGTCGAACCAATCGTTCCGTCGACTTCGTCTCACATACTCGACGTTCGTTGTTCTCCGCTGTGTCGTTAATTGCTGCTTTGACTGTATTCCAGCAGTCCTCAAGAGGGGTCCCATCGAGCTCACCCTCTTCCGGCAACGCTGCCTCTAGATGCTGCGCGTATGCAGTGACGACATCAGGTTGCTTCAGTCGGGTTAGGGAAAAAAGATCGAAAGACAAAATGTCGAACGGACAAAAGGTCCAAAGACAAAACGTCGAAAGACAAAAGGTCGAAGGGACAAATGGTCGAAAAGGACACGAGGTCGAACGGGACAAAAGGTCGAAAGGACAAAAAGTCGAACGGGACAAAAGGTCGAATAAAACAATAGATCAAAAAGAACAAAATTGACAAGAAAACCGAAACGGAGAGAATCAATCTCGCACCAAAGTTGTCCTACAGAGGCAAAAACTCTGCTCTTTTATTTTTCATAATTTTAAACAATTAAATAAAATTTAATCCGTGAGTACAAATAATAGATGAATGTATAAATTTTCTAAATGTCACTTCGATCTGTTAAAATGACGCACGCCGAAGCCACGCAAGCGCGCGCACATCAAATACACGGCGTGCACTATTTTGACAGATCGAAGTGACATTTAGAACCCTACATATCCATCTATTGTTTGAACTAAAATTAATGAAATTTATTTATTTGTTAAAAACTGTGAAAAACTAAAAGCGCATTTTTTTACCAATTGTGTAGGACAACTCTGTCTCGCACAATACAAGTTTTATTCATTTCCTAAATCAACTATCTTTTTTATCTCTAACAGAACTATCTACATATTCCTAATATTGTTTAAAAGTAATGACTCCTTCTTTTAAAATTTCTCATTCTTCAACTTTGATTGATGAGATGGGTGTATTGTTGGCCGAAAATCTCTTTAATAAAGATATAAAAAAAAATCCTTTGGAACACACCCAACTTGTTATCAACTTGTTCTTGATCGACCTTTTGTCCTTTTCGAACTTTTGTCCCTTTCGACCTTTTGTGACTTTCGAGCTTTTGTCCTTTCGATCTTCTGTCCCTTTCGTCCTTTTGCCATTTCGACCTATTGTCCTTCGACCTTTTGTCATAGATTCGCTTCAGTCGCTCTAGGTCGTACCGCGGCGGTCGTCGGTATCGAACATTGTTGATGACGGATAGTTTTGGGCGCAGTTTAACCATCACCAGATAGTGGTCAGATTCGATGTTAGCGCCACGATATGTCCTGACGTCGATAATGTCAGAAAAGTGCTGTCCATCAATCAGAACGTGGTCGACTTGTGATTCTGTCTGCAGTGGTGATCTCCAGGTGTACCGATACGGAAGTTAGTGTTGAAAGTAGGTGGGTGCTGTGAATGGCCATATTCTTGGAGGCAGCGAAATCAATTAATCGTAGGCCGTTTTCGTTCGTCAGCCGGTGGGCACTGAACTTCCCAAAAATCGATTTAAACCCCTCTTTGTCTTATGCTGAAGTTTAAGAACCGGCCTTTATGCTGAAGTTTAAGAACCAGTCATTATGCTGAAGTTTAAGAACCGGCCTTTGATCCTCAACCTGCACATTCTCTCATTGATCGGCCACCACTCGATCACGCGCCTTTGCATATCGCCCATCACTATGAAAGCTGTTCCCAGCTCATGTTTGTTGCCGCAGCTTTGGTAGATGGTATGACCTCTAAACGGTATGGCACTAAACTACTAAATGGTACCTCTGATCGTTCGCATCATTGATTCCTTCCAACAAACCTCCTGCAGCGCTACGATGCCGAATCCACGGCCTTTGAGCACATGGGCGGGTATGCGTGTGCTTCCGATGAAGTTGAGAAATTTGCAGTTCCATGAACCAAGTTTCCATTCGCTAGTCCCTTTTCGTAGCAGTGGTCATCGCCGATTGTTCCGATCCGTACTCTCTTGTTGATTATTCGTTGTGTAAGTTTTTTTTAGAGGCTGGCTTGCAGGGCCTGACACCAAATCCCCTAAATTTCCGAAGGACCATTCCGGAGTCGAAATAAATTCGTTTTTTGAGTCGAATCAAATTCGTAACTCTCAAAAACTGATGAGTGGTTGAATGCCCAAATTGCTCATCAACAAAAATTTAATCACATTGAATTGTCATTAATATGAACCATCATCCTATTTGAAATGCTTATTGAAGAAAACAAATTAATTGGGCGATAACTAGAAGCCGTAGCTGGGTTTTTGTCCGGCATCAAAATTGGAACAACTTTGGCGTTTTTCCATTTATTTGGGAAGTATGTCAAAACATTTGTTAAATAAATTAACCAAAAATAATGAGTTGCTCTCATGAAGTGTATTGATAAGTATGTATCAAATACCATCGTCACCCAGGGATTACATATTTTTACATTTTCTAGTAATAAATCTATAATTTAGTTCCCAACGAAAGGTCAAAAACATTCTGTTGATTGAGAATGTCTGTGAACTGATTCTCAATAGGACTGAAATCATGGGCACTCTCCTGCTGAACAAGTTTTTGAGCCTATTCGCCATTGGTTAATCAATTGTTATTTCCCTCTTTAAGCGCTGGAATTGGCTTTTGAGATTTTTTTTTAAAGAATTTTATTCAATTTCCAAAAGGGTCCTGGTCCTGGGATCCAACTTTGATACATTATTGTGAAAGATGGTATCTCTTTTTTAATTATAATGGTAAATGTTTATTAATTTTATTATCTCTTGTATTATCTTATATTACCTCCAAATAACTTTCAAAGCGGGATCGCGAGATCTTTGATATTGCCTTCACTTCACATTTTTAGGACGGATCAATAGCTGAAGATCGTTGTAAATAATAATGATGTTGAATTTAATTTCACATTTAGGAATTGCAATGCCTCTGGCTTCGATAATTGGATTTGTTATAGATACAAGAGTACTGTCAATCTCACTTTTTCAATTACTATTCAGATGAATATCAACATCAAAGTTCCTATCGTTAACTGAAAATTGAGCTGATTGGATTATTATTGGCTTCTTGTGAGATTTCAAAAGCCACAGGTAGGTGATCAGAGTCTAAGTCAGCATGAGTTTCCAATTCGTCACACAGCTGACTTGAATCATTTAAAACCAAGTCAAAGGATTTCGAGTGGATGAAAAACGGGTTGGTCCATTGGGATAGAAATAAACCCTATATTTTATTGGAAAAGGCTTTATACAATCACATCCAATCACATGGTATTCAGTTGAATTTCATTTTACAAAACCGCACACTGTGGTGCTCGTACCCAAATTGAGAACCACACTCTGTTGGCTGATGCTAATGAAGATATTGCAATGCCCAACCCGAAACCAACAGCACTTAGTACACACGGACACCGAACGCCAAATTCAATGGGCGATCCACGGGCTATCGTCCATCAGCCAAAGGTGGCAAATTCAACAAGTCGGTATGCAATAAATCTTATCGCGCTCGCCAAACCATCACATCCGTCTGCTGATGTAAATCAACACTCATCTCCGAACCATAACGCCCCTCCAAGTGCCACTGCCCGTCACCATAACACGTAGGAAGACTATGACCCGAACCGCCGAGCCGCACTGTTCCAACAAACATTACACGAGTTTCCGTCCAGTCTGGCGTCCAGTGTGGTGGTCGCTTCTCTGTGCCACCGCGTTCACATTCCCCACCCATCCGTGACCTTTCGCCGTCCAACCTATCACGGAACGTTCATCTGACAGCTTTAAAAGCCCGTTTGATCTATTGCTTCATCTAGAGAGGGGATTCCCGACTGAAGGAGACCTCGAGAGTCAGGGCAGGGGTGAAACGTTGACGGGCTACTCTGAAAAGACCACTGCCTGCCGGTCGTCAGCACAGTAAGACGCAGGACCTTTTCGCTCTTTGTTGCAACGCCGTGTCATGCTGGGCAAAACCGATGGACAGCAGCTAAGAACGATGATGGTCGAGATGTTTGCAAATTGAATCTTCAAAGTTAATTTGCCCCATAGAAGAATGGAAAGACTTTGAAGCAGCTGTTTTCAATCAATTCGGTTCATAAATCACTGCGAAAGAATGGGTACAATGAGATGAATATAAATGAACTTGCATAACAAAATATGATATAGATGAAATTTTTTCCTCAAACTCATCATAATTCCGCCCAATTATTAAAGTTTACCATCGATTAAAAGTGGTACGTTGAAGCGTTGAAATGCAGCATTATACTCCATTTGAATTGTTTGTTTGAGAAACTGCATATGTGACATTTTTCGCCAAAACGAGATTTTTATATATTCCTAATCTTTGTCCAATTCTTTGTTCGTATTCTGGCAAAAAATACGAAAAATGTATGAACTTTGTTTTGTTTGTTTGAGAAACTACATATGTACACGCAATTGGAAGAGCAATCATGGAGTATTGCTTGCAGTATTCGAACTGGAAGAGCCCTGGATGTTGAGTTTTGCCAAGTACTATTGATCTGTATCAATGGAATCAAGAGATTTGGTGAAAATTTGTTCAAAAAACAGTTTTTGTTGTTTTCTCGGAATTGTGTAAAATGGTTGTAATGTAATAAATGTAATGTTGTAAATGCGGTTTCTAAAACAAATGATTAATTTACCTATTCATTAAAGTGCCTATATATCGTTAACTTTAACGAAATTCGTCGAATTGGGTCCATGGGGACGGTTTTATCGAGGGGGTCCCCTGGGTTAAATGGGATCAACAATAGGACAACTTCCTTTTAATCGTAGATAATTGGCAGTAAATATTCCTAATAATGATGCAATCGTTTTCATTCATTATTTCGTAATATTGGAAATTAAAACTGAACATATGGACATTTAAAATCCGGTTATAGGTGATCCGGGAACCTGGTGCCCCCAGGGAAGTGGTCACTTTTAAATGGTTATGGCACCCAGCTTCCGACACATCAAACTTCATGATTTTGCAACACAAATTCAATAGAAGATATTCGCAGATTATCTCATTGGCCACTTCCAGAGGGCCCTTGGGAAACTGGTGCCCCCAGGGAAAGGATCAATTTTTGAATGGTTCTGACACCCAACCTACGACATATCAAACTTCATGACTTTGCAACACAAATACAATAGAATACATTTGCAGACCATCTTGGCGTTCTGGCCAATTCAGGAGGTTCCCTGGGAACCTGGTTCCCCCAGGGAAGTGGACACTTTTTGAATGGCTCTAGCACCCAGCTTGCGACACATGAAACTTCATGACTTTGCAACACAAATACAATAGAAGACATTTGCAGATTATCTTGACACACTGGCCACTTAAGGTGGTTCCCTGGGAACCTGGTTCCTCCAGCGAAGTGGACACTTTTTGAATGGCTCTGGCACCCAGCTTGCGACACATGAAACTTCATGACTTTGCAACACAAATACAATAGAATACATTTGCAGACCATCTTGGGATTCTGGCCAATTCAGGAGGCTCCCTGGGAACTTGGTGACTCCTGGGAAGTGGTCACTTTTGGAATGGTTCTTAAGCCCAGCTTGCAACACATGGGGCTACGAAATGGTGAGTTGACATCCGGGAAGGTGCGCCTAACATAGCTCTGGTCCTCACAAGTTCCAATACTCACGCTTCCACGGGTTTTCCGATGACAATTGACCGCCAGCTAAGGGTTGCGTACTTAGCTGGTAGTGTAGCCTGTTGTCCTTCTGACATCAGCTAGAGAGTGAGGGGTTTGACAGTGGGCTCCGTTGAACTTCTATAAAAAGCTGCATGTGTCCCCAAGCAGGCCCTATCAAAGCGACCGTGTGCCGCTAAAAGCCCAACGCCCAACGAACATGCGATCTTTGGATTTATAGGCGGATACTCTACCACTGCACCATACTGCACTTCTTGTTCTGATTCGGGTTTTTGTCCAACATAAACTACACAATTTATATCTTTACAACAGCTTGAAACTTCAACAAGCCGTTTGAACTGAAGTGGTTTCGATTCTATTACGATTCACATAGACATTCATTCATTCATTCATATAGGATATTGCAATGAGTATAAGTCATTACGAG
Source organism: Armigeres subalbatus (assembly GCF_024139115.2). Lineage (NCBI taxonomy): Eukaryota > Metazoa > Arthropoda > Insecta > Diptera > Culicidae > Armigeres > Armigeres subalbatus. Next base: position 409,234,609 of record NC_085140.1, on the reverse strand, counting down.
TTTTTATTCACACAATTACAATTGATTTTCACAACGGTAAAAATTATTGTATACGATGCATTAAATACAACATCCTTTGACAATAATCTGACAAAGTTTGATATACAATACGATTCAGATTTTTGATGGAAGCAAATGCGACTTTATTTGCTGTTTGTTATACGATATGTGGTTTACTGGGTAGCTTAGTCCTGGTGTTGGGTGGGACTTTAAACAATTTTGACCCAATCGATCGAGCGTCTGTTCACCAAGGAGGTGCGTCTCCAACAGCGTCTGTTCTGGCATCCAGCGGCTGAGTATGAAATGCTATTCCCCGGAAGCTATACCTAAGATGGCAGCCCCATCCCGGTGGATAGGGAGCCTTGGGCCAACAAAACATGTTCCCGAAACATTAATTTGTTCGAGAATCCGATAATGAAAAGTACGGACTGATTTCACAGCGACGACTCTTAGCGCGAAACAACGGACATGAATAGAAACATGGAACGTTTTAACCCTAGCCCAGCAGGGTAAATTGGCACAACTTGCCAATAAGGCACGCCGCATGAAGCTTGAGATCCTGGAACTGAGTAAAATCCGTTGGCCAAACTTTGGAGAACACAGAACGCCGTCGGGACAAGTTCTGCTATGTACTCTGGTTTACGAGGTGAACATGCTCCCCGGCGTCGCAGAGTTGGCTTCCTACTAAGCGCTCAGGCACACTCTGCGCTTATGAAGTGGGAACCTATAAGTGTGAATAAGTGAATTCCGAAGGGTGATATCAAGATCTGTTTGGGCGACTTCAATGCGAACATCGGATCCGACAACTCGAACCATGAGCACATTATGGGACGCCATGGTCTCGGAAAAATTAGCGAAAACGAAGAGCTGTTCGCAGAATTTTGTTATATTAACGCTCTTCCATCATCGACTGGTTCACAAGGTCACGTGGGTCTCCCGTGACGGCTTTACAGAAAATCAAATCGACCACATCTGCATCAGCCGAAAACGGAAACGGAGCCTTCTTGATGTACGGAATAAACGTAGTGCCGATATCGCGTCTGATCATCACCTCCTCATCGGCGAAATACGCCTGTACATTGCGTTGATTCGTCGGCAGGAGAAGAAAGTTGGACGACGGTTCAGCACACGCCAACTGGAAGATGCCACGGTGAGACGGACCTTCGTTGAAGAACTGGAGACGCGTGCTGCAGATATTCAGGAAGGTGGCAGCGTGGAAAACCAATGAACCGCCATCAAGAATGCCTTCATCGCCACCAGCGAGAACAATCTGGGCGAACTGCACACCCAGAGAAAACATTGGATCACCGATAAGACCTGGAGGAAGATAGAGGAGCGAAGAGAAGCCAAAGCCGCGATAGCGTGATCAAGATCAGAGGAGCCAAAGTCTTAGCCTGTCAACGATACTCGGTTCTTGAGAAAGAAGTAAAACGCTCATGTCGACGGGACAGCGAGCGTGGGCAGACTTTCTGGCCGACAAAGAAGAGAGAGCCGCCGCAACCGGGAACATTCGCCTTCTCTACGATATCTCACGACGCTTAAGCGGGGCGAAGATGAATGCAACGATGCCTGTGAAAGACGCGAATGATCAGTTATTGACCGACCCAACTGACCAGCTGAAACGCTGGTTCGAGCACTTCGAACAACTTTTTCAAGTGCCAGCCAGGTCATCACCACCTCGGCATGATCTGCCTAAGATCCGACATAAAACACGCGTCAATACCGAAACTCCATCACTGCTAGAGATTCAAACAGCCATCCAAAGCATGAAATCGAATAAAGCCCCAGGGGTTGACCGCATATCAGCCGAGATGCTCAAAGCTGACCCCATGACATCCGCTCAACTACAGCATCGTTTATTTCGTAATATCTGGGACACCGCAACTTTTCCGGTCGACTGGATGCAAGGTATCTTAGTGAAGGTGCCCAAAAAGGGTGACCTGACTGTATGCGATAACTGGCGAGGCATTATGTTGCTGTGTACCGTTCTTAAAGTTCTGTGCAATATTATCCTAGCCCGGACTCAGGAGAAGATCGATGCGACTCTCCGGCGGCAGCAAGCCGGATTACGTGCCGGAATATCCTGTGTGGACCACATTTTCACACTCCGCATCATTCTGGAGCAGGTCAACGAACTCAAAAAGTCCCTTTACTTGGTATTCATTGACTACGAAAAAGCTTTAGACCGTCTCAATCACGAGAATATGTGGGGCGCCCTGAGACGCAAGGGGATTCCTGAGAAAATCATCGGCCTCATCGAAGCACAGTACGAGGCGTTTTCGTGTAGAGTGCTGCACAATGGGGTCCTGTCCGACCCTATCCGGGTCGTAGCTGGTGTGGGGATGGATGTATTCTATCACCGTTACTGTTCCTCATCGTAATCGATGAGATTCTGGTAGATGCGATTGACCGTGAACCAAACCGCGGGCTGTTATGGTAGCCATGGCAGCCATGGATAACCATGGAGCACCTAAACGACTTCGAATTGGCTGATGACGTTGCACTCCTCGCGCAACGGCGCTCCGATATGCAGAGTAAGCTCAATGATCTTGCCGAGCGCTCCTCCTCGGCAGGTTTAGTCATCAACGTCAACAAAACCAAATCGTTGGATTTAAACACGGTGACTCCTTCCAGTTTCACAGTAGCCGGGCAACCAGTGGAGAATGTTGAAAGCTTCCAATATCTTGGTAGCCAAATGGCGTCAGACGGCGGTACCAAGATCGACATAGGCGCACGGATCAAGAAAGCAAGGGCTGCCTTTGCGAATTTAAGAAATATCTGGAAAAACAGGCAGATAAGTGAACGCACCAAAATACGAATTTTTAACGCTAACGTGAAATCTGTGTTGTTATACGCTAGCGAAACATGGTGTGTATCAGTGAAGAACACTCAACGGCTGCAGGTAGTCATCAACAGATGCCTGCGGTATATAATTCGGGCCTGGTGGCATCACAACTGGATCTCAAACAACGAGCTCCATCGTCGTTGTCACCAGAGGCCGATAGCAACAGAAATTCGGGATCGGAAGTGGGGCTGGGTCGGCCACACTCTACGTAGGGGCGGAAACGAAATCTGTAAACAAGCATTAGACTGGAACCCAGCGGGACATCGCAGCAGAGGCAGACCCAGAAGCTCATGGCGGCGAAGCCTCAATAAAGAAATAAAAGAAGTCGACCGAAATCTAACCTGGCAACAGGTTAAAGCGATAGCTAGACAACGCTCAGGATGGAGATCTTTCAAGTCGGCGTTCAAACGTTCAGTTCTCATTTCCAATATTTCAATTTAATGAATAAAAACGATCGCATCATTGTTGGGAACATTTACTGCTAATTATCTACGATTAAAAGGAAGTTGACCTATTTTTGACCCCATTCGACCCAGGGGACCCCCTCGATAATCTTTCCTCCAAATTTCATGCAAATCGGTTGAAAAACAAGGGAATAGTGATTGAACAGAACAGAATTTGAAATCGTAGCCCGGGCCTAGCTCACTTCTGTGATTTTACACAGACAATCTAAAACGCTGGGCATATATAACCTAGCTGTCCTAAAATGGTTGAGATTTGTTTTGGAATACAATTTCAAACAAAATCTAAGATTTCCTTGCATGAACATTGATTTTTTAAGAAATTTCCAGAATTATAAACTTAGCCTTATACTACTTCTGGGTTTTCTTTGTAATTTCTGCTTTTTAGCATTATTTAGAATGAATGTTCTTATAATTATCAAATCATACGATCAATTATTCTAATTGATCATCGGCATTATCATAAAAAATAGGGATTTTGAGCCTACCTACATTTATTGCTTGGATTAAAATCCCAAGTTCTTTTGAATTTTCAAGAATAATTATTCTGGAATTCCAAGGAAAACCCATCGGAATAATCATCAGAAATTCATGTTTAGAATTTCCACGACATTTTTTTCGGAAATTCCGTGGAAGAATTCCGAAAAAATGTTCGATAGAAATTTCGAAGAACTAGCGGTAGAGGGATCCGAAATGCATATTTAAGACGAAAATACCAATAAACGCCAAATTCCGAAGAATTTCCAGTATAAATTAGAGAGAAACTTTTATGAATCTTCAAAGGAAATTATTCTAAATTTCCAATGGCAATTTTTCCATTTCCTAAAAGAGTTTATTTTAAACCTCCGAATGAAATTATTCAATATATGCCAAAACAATTCCGATGGAAACTCTTGAGATTTTCCAGTCGAAATCTGAAAACAATCTATCTGATACTCCAATAATGTTTTGCCGAGGAAATTCCGATGAATTACCAAGTAGAAATAACAAAAGAATTGGCGGTTGTACTTTTGAACCATTTCCAGTAAGAATTCCTTGAAAAAAATAAATGAAATTTTAAAACAATTGTGTTCGAAGTGAACATAATTTTCAAGCAATTTCACCAATCAAAAAACAAAACTCCGTACGAATATAGCAGTTATTAACAAATTGACTGGCATCGAGCCCTGAAGATCTCCGGAACGAAACGTCGGCGAAATAAAATTGTTAACGCTATTATTCAAGACTGAAATCGAACTACAAAATTCACAGTCGTAATTCATCCATTAGTAACAAAGCATTATGGTCTTCAATTCTGGTGATATGGGTGGATGTCATGAATTCAAGATGTATTAATAACCAATTAAAAATAAAAACCATCTGCAGCTTAAGCCCTATATTTAATAAATCCTGGTTACGTTAGTCGGTGCAATTTTGTTTGTTTGTTAGTATGTAGTATATAAGACATCTATTGTAAAATACAGATACTTATCTACCTCAATCTTTCATGTTTCTCAATGCTATCAACTATCTGGATCTATCCTTAATCTTCTTTGACGTTTACTGCGAATACTACCCTATGCTGCTGTTCAATGTGTAACTGTAAAACAACTTACCGATCGTGGCTAAATTATTCTGCATATCATCATACTACAAAACTACTTCATTTACCTGCTGTGCCTTTATCTCGTGCATATTGGTGTACCATCCGTACTACTATCTATACCAATCATCAGCTCAACCGGCGACAACTACAAAACCATCAGCAGTACAAGTAGCAATCTAGAATCTACTACTTCAAAAACAGTCACTGCTTCCATCAGTACTGATATTAGTACTAATACCATAGCCACTACTAGTGGCACTACTACTAGTGCTTCCCCTAGGACTACTACTTCTACTGGTCCAGGCGGAAGTGACGTCGGAAATAATACAATTAGCGGTGCAATTAGTGTGCCTGGTAGACTAACCGAAAGTGTCACCAGTCCCACTGACAAAGGCTCATCACTTTCATTGCCCTCGTCTCGTCTCTGCAGCAACCAGACCCAAACGGATCGGGAACGGGAGCGCCAGCGAATGGAGTTCTACGCGACTTACGACGTGATGACCGGTGTCCGGATAGCAGCCACCCTCGGTGGCTTTTTTGGCCTTATGGTGTTCCTGGTGATCTACAAGAGCCGCACCCGATCGACGGCAAAAGCGTTGAAGGTGAGTGTTGAATAAAGCTTAATTCAAAAATTTAGTTTTTAGGTGGACGTAGTCAGTTTTATAGATATGTGAAAGCTGTTGAGTATTCCTTTTAGCTATATAGGTTTTCTTTTAACCTGCGCTTGATAGGGAAGCGTCATTAACGGTATATTGAAAAAATAAATTTCCCCATACTAATTTGCATGCAAACTTGAAAGGGCTTGTGCTAAATCAGTTTTAATCCAAATGAGCTCAAATTTTCAGAGGACACTCAGAACATGGTAAAGAATCAGATGAGCGCTGTGGAGCAAAATCAATTTTTTGAACCACCCTAATATGTATATCCAAAGCTTCAGCTTAATACGACATTTAGTGCCTACATGTCAAACAAAGTTTTAGATTTACTTTTCCGATAAATAATATCGAACCTTGCAGGACTTTACAAAATTAGGACACTGCTATAATTCTATGTTGCCTTACCACACAGTCTATGGAAAGTCCATAAATAATTGCGCACTTTGCCTTCTTGTAGCCTTCGGATCATTTTCATCGGGTTATTGTTCGACATCTGACCTACTAATAGTAGTAGGCTATTACAGTTATCCATAGTTTGTTTTATTTGTTGTGCTGGTTTTTCACAGTCCATGTTTGGAGCACGGAATAAATTCAACATGTTTAGTTGAATGTTGAATTTATTCCATGCTATTATTTTTAAAGCTTATCCAGTCTTTTGCGCTCGGTAATGGCGGCGTGAGTTCCCCTTATTTTGACATTCAAGAGGTAGAAAACATTGGAACTCATCAAGTATGCCTTGACTGAATGAAAAAAAATTAAGTAAATAAACTAATGTCAACTATCTTCCGTAGTGGTTGGATATTTATTATATGATTTACTTTTGATTTATTTTATTAAAACATAGTATTATTAATCCTTTAAATATTCCAGGCGAGTTTGTAATGTAAGGATTGATTGACGAACCTAACTGAAAAAAAAACATACAAATTAGGAATGCAATACAAGAAAACTATCGGCTTCAGCTTCCACTCATAATTGCAATTGGATATGAGGAAATAGAGAGGGGCACATATTCGGTTATAGCCCAGTGCACTTCAACATGACTTTTAAAATAGTTAATTTGTCAAGTTTGGTTTTGAAGAGTCACATTCCAAATCTTGGAGTACACACAGACTTTTTTTTTGCTGTGCCGGAAATACACCGACTTGTGTATCAACTATCAAGTACCTAATTGATGTTCCTCCTATACATTCAAGTCAACCGCAATAATTATGTTTATCTAATTATTCAAACTTTTTATCAATTGAAATGTTCATTGATTAAGAAGTAATTATGTCTCCTTTTGAATTTGCTTCATCAAATGCATACAAATTTAATTACACTTTACCAAATATAACTACCTCAAGCTGTGAGATTGCACGAAGTTTGAATTGATCATACGAAAAGCTTCATAAATGGTTAACAACCTTCTTTTTATATTAACTGGCCAAGGTTGAAACTTGAACTATTTGAATTCAAAATTTACCAACCATCTCGACTATATCGACAAAGCGCCAGCTCATCCCTTTCAAACCGTATATCAAATTAGATGGTTCTTCTTCCAATTAATCGGTAAAAGCGTAGCATGCAACTTTTCAATAACCTAAAATATATAAAGCATTAAGAATAATGAAACAACAAATAGAGAAATAGAACTGATTTCTCGGTTTCTGATAATAGTTTCGGAAAATAGTTGACATTTGTTTGTTGATAACAAGAATATTCATTGAAGCGAGGCATACTTGATGAGTTCTAATGTTTTCTACCTCTTGAATGTCAGATTGAGAGGAACTCACGTCGCCATTATCAAGCGCAAAATACTGGATACAAATTTCTCTAACTTACATGTCATCGAAGACCACATTATCAAGAAGACTGGCAACACAGCCTGAAATCGGGCGACACTGTTAGCAGCGCTGTCGGTGAGCCAAGGTGGTACTATGTATGTTTGTGTGAGTGAATTGACACTGTAACCTCAGTTACACGATCAATCAAAATACATTAAAACCATATTTAAATTATGCCACAAAAAACTCTCGAGAAGTACACTGAGATTAAACGTTTTTCAATTTTATGAGATCAGCATAACTTTAAGCCAAATAATATTCGGAATTTTGTCTTGAGCTGACGATTAAAGTGCCGCACTCTATATCAATTTCCGTACGGACCCGTTAATTTCCTTCACATTTCGACTGAAGACTGTTTTCATGATTTGATTTGAAACAATTTACTCTAGATTTTTCTTAATTTTTATCATTACCTTGCCTAAAAACCCAAAAGTTCGAAAAGGTTCTGCTATCCTAGACATAGTAGAAAATGAACTCTTCACTCAGAGACTGAGTGAAATTGTATTGCCGTATCTTTTTATCTCATTTATCTCACGAAAATCTTACTAATTTTTCGTAAAAAGTGGAACTGCTCAAATTTTGATTAGTTCCACTTTTTACGAAAAAATGAGAAAGATTTCCGTCAGAAAAAAAAACGTCAATTTCACTTAGTCTTTGAGTAATTTGAAACGGGCGTTTACAGAAATAGTACCAAATAGTGTTTCTTAAAAATTCCTAACTTCGAGAAAACCCACGTTAGATGTTTTTCGCCATACAAATTTCCGGCGGTTAACTTATGCTGGCTGTTTGCACATATATGTACATTAGCGCCTGGCAGCTGCAAGTAGGAAACCAGTCATTGCTAATAATTCATTGAGAAAATTCAGATGATAGATAACAAAAATAGATGTTAATATACAGAAACTGCAAATATTGAGAATGTTACTTCACTAGCCGTGATTATGCTACCTTGGAGCAAGCCAGAATTTTGACAGATTAATAATTTTCCGATGCAAATAAAACTCATTTTTATCGCTTTTCAGTTTTTGATGTTTCTACCGTTCCAATAGGTTCAAATTCGTTACAACACTTTATTTTGTAGACAAACGGATAAGAACACAAAAAAGACCCCAAAGAAATAAGTTTAAAGCATATAAAACTAAGTAAACAGCCTCAATTTTAAACTTACACTCTGACTCTCTCTCTCTCTCTCTCTTGATTGATGTTAAGTACTAAGGAACTGTCCATGCGAGATTTTCATACAAATAACAATTTCGTGTGTTGTGTTTTTTTTGTTTTTTTCTAAATTGCCACGAAAATTTTTTTTTGTTTCAAACTCATTTTCACGAGGAATTTTTCTGCCTGTACAAAACTGAGCTGATTTGTGATTCCGTGTGGTTTGTTTTGTGAATTGACAGCTATATTCCATTGCAAATAATAAAGGTGCGGGGTTCATCGACGTTTGCTTGTGTTGGTAGATCTTCAGCAAAATAAACATAAAAGAGAAATTTTGTAACCCGGCGAACCAAGCGGCGAGGGTTCGTGGTGCCGGTTGACTAATAGCCAGAAGCTAGACAATTAACTGAAGGGCATAATCGTGGATGGCCAATGTAAATTGATTGGTACTGGCGATTTGCGAAAATAGTTAGTATACACGCTTCATGACAATTTTTTTGGCATATTGCGATCCCAAGTATTGTATCTGTATTCGCGATGTCGACACAATTTAGAGTAGAATTCTACTTTTCCCTACTGTGGAAAATATTTGACAGTTTTTTGTTGACAGCTAACTAACACTAGCAGACATCGACTTCCTCCGCACCTATATTAGATCCCATTTACTTTTGTCAGATAAGATCACTACCACACTGATAACAAGCTACCACTTCAACTCAGAAGAGGCTCTGTCGGCAATGAAGTTGACCGCTTGTATGGAAAAATGCCAGAGCTGCCAGTCTTCTTGATAAAGTGGTCTTCGATGTCATTCAAATTCATATGTTTTTTGCTCTGAATTAGAGATGCCATTGGATAATTTCTGTGCTAAAACTTTAGTTATTCTTTCGAATTCTAATCGGAAAATAGTGTAGTAACGACTTTATCGGTTGAAGGGTGGTTACAGAATGGTTTATTGACAGCTTGGTATAACTGAACTACATTCCAAGGCCTACTCAATTAATATCGGTAATGAATGGCTTACTATAGACCAATATTCTACTACAACTCGGCCATCCTGAAAGAGACTTCGACCCGAAGTGCATTATTAGATATCAGTTGGCGTCCAAAGCCTCAAATTGCACGGATCGAAAACCGAACTGAACGGAACCCGATTTGTTTGTAAACCATCAATATCTGCAACTACAAATCTGTTATTTGGTAGAACCTTCTTAATTCTGTACGGACCTTTAAATTGTTTTTGAAGTTTACGAGCTACTCCAGATTCAGGCCTATTTGGAATGAACACCAAATCATCAACATTAAAAGTACTATTAATTTTACATTTCTTATCATACACTCTTTTGTTGTTTTCTTGAACTGTTTTAATCTTTTCTGCAGCATTTTGTCTCATTTCAGTTAAATCTCTTTCCGAATTTAATTTTGCTTCTAGATAACTCCTTATTTCATCATCAATGTTACATCGCTGATTTACTCCAAATAATAACATCGAGGGAGTTTCGCCAATACTTCTATTGACGCTGTTATTCATCAATAATTCAGCTTGCTTCAAAATTGTAGTTAAGCCTTTAAAAGGAAAAGAATCAATCAGCTTTGCCAACAATGGTGTTATTGTTCTATTGAAGCGTTCAATTTGGCCATTCGATTTTGGACATGCTGATGCAATTAATACATGTTTGACGTTGGAATCATTCACAAAAGCTTTGAAACTATTGGCTGTAAAACAAGTACCTCTATCGGAAACAATTCTAGTTGGGATTGAATAGCTGGAAAAATAGCTACGTAAATGTTTTAATACTTCACTCGTGTTAGTAGTTTTACAAGGAAATAGTTTTATAAATTTGGTGAATCCATCTACAATTCCAAAAATATACTTAAAATTTGAATTGGTTAAATTTAAAGGACCATAATGATCAATATGAATTGTCTCGAAAGGAGTATTACCTTTATCAATATTTTGTAATTCTCCATCATATTTATTTGATTTTTAGTAAACATGACACATTTAAGACAACTTTTAACATAGCTAATTACCTTTTCTTTCATTTTAGGAAACCAATAACATCTCAGTATGATTTCACAAACTTTATCGCACCCAAAATGTCCTAAATCATCATGGCATGATTTTATAACACGATTAATCATATCATGAGGAACATAAAACAATAATCTATTTTTAAATTTACGGTAAACCATTCCATCACGCAACTCGTAAAATTTATGTTCTGTTACTTGAAGTTTATCCCGGATTTGATTAATATCAGAATCTCTTAATTGACATGCCAACAATGCTCTTTCAAAATCATTATTATTATTTTCAATAAAATAAATTGGACTATAAATTCTTGACAATGCATCTACATGCCTCATGTTATTAGAAGATCTGTGAACTGGTTCAAAGTCGAATTCTGAAAGAAAAATTTCCCATCTCGCGATTTTTGGATTTATGTCTTTCTTTTTTAAAGTTCCCGAAAGAGCATTACAATCAGTTACTAATTTGAAATGAATGCCGTGTAAGTAAACTTGGAATCTTTTGATACTGTTATATACTGCTAAAGTTTCTAATTCAAATGAATGAAGTTTTGCTTCTGATGGTGAAGTACGTTTACTAAAATACATCACAGGATGAAATTGTTCATCAGACTGTTTTTGTAATAATACTCCTCCGAAACCATGACTACTAGCATCAGTGTGTAGTTCAGTTGGTGCTGTTGGATTATAAATTTTCAAAACAGGTTCACTAATCAATTTTGTTTTTAAAAGTTCAAAAGCTTTCATTTGTTCAACTCCAAAATCAAATGTTTTGTTCTTTTTATTGATTAAACTATATAAAGGGCTTGCAATTATAGAAAATTGGTGAATAAATCTTCTGAAATAACTAGCCAAGCCTATAAAACGTTGTACTTCAGTTTGGTTCTTTGGAACCGGAAAATGTTTTAAACATTCTGTGTGACGATCACTTGGACAAATTCCTTGATTTGATATTTTATAACCCAAAAACTCAGTTTCTGTTTTCATGAATGAACATTTGGTCAGTTGAAGTACAAGTAAATTCTTATTTAATATTTCGAACACCTGTTTCAAAATAATGATATGTTCTTCAATAGTATCTGTTGCAATTAAAATATCATCCAAATATATTACCAATTTACCAGTTTTAATCAATTTTCGGAAAACATGGTGAATGAATCTCATAAAAGCAGATGGTGCGTTACATAATCCAAAAGGCACCCTTTTATATTCGTATTGTCCCATATGTGTAATGAATGCAGTATATTTGGTTGAATTTTCAGAAAGTCTTAATTGATGATAGCCACTTTTCAAATCTAAACTAGAAAATATTGTTTCAGTTGCGAGATCAAGAAGATCATCAATTAGTGGAATTGGGTATCTATCTTTGACGGTTTGTTTATTCAATTCCCTATAATCAACACACATTCTAAATGATCCATCTCTCTTTTTAACTAACACAACTCTGCTGGCATAAGGAGAGTTACTTTCAACAATTATACCTTCCTTTAATAATTTTTCTATAGTGCTTTCAATTTCCTTTTTCTGTTGAAAAGAAAATCGTCTTGCAGAAAAATGAAATGGTTTGTAACAATTTAGTTCAATATTCATTTGATGTATTACTTCCGGATCTGTTGATCTAGAAACATTTAAATAATGTGCAGCGAAAAGAGATTTAACCTGATTAACAACGTTAATATCTATTTTATTATCACCAATATCCAAATCATCAACAACATGAACACTAGTTGGTGAATTGTTAAGTTCTGTAAAATAAAGTTCATTAAGAAAATTCTTAGCTTCATCAATATTGTCAGATTTGTTTTTGTGGAAAAATGATTTTCGTTGAATTGTTATCAAGTCCCGCTCATGAATAATTTTGACATCATTTTCTCGAATAAAATCGCGTCCAATAATACAATCCGGGTACATGGTCTCGTCCGGGACTACCTTAGCCTGTAATTTAAAAATAACATTGTTTACCATCATTTCCGTATCAATTGTACCTAATATTCTCAAAACTGATTCATTCAACCCTCTGAATTCCATATTGTCTGTAAATGACGTAACTTTAAATTGAGATGGAATCAGACTCGCTTTGATAATACTAATTGAGCTACCTGTGTCGAGTAAGGTTACAAATGGTTTAAAATAGTTATCAAATCTTAAGCAACATATGAAATGCTCTTCCTCTAGTTTCATCCTAACTATACTACCTAGCTGATTTGTTTCAGATTCAATACGACCTGCAGTGCTTCCTCGATTAACATCAGCAGCTTGAAAACCAAATTTCGATGTGTAGACGGTGGTCGTAGGTTTGGAATGTCCTAAGTCCAAATTCTGATTGAAATGATTTGGGGCTCCACCACGACAGAACTTGAAAAGATGACCAGATCGACCACACTGTGAGCATTTGACAGCCGTTTTCATACAGTTTCTAGAAATGTGACCAACTTCATTGCAATTATGGCAAACCCAACGGTTATCTACAGTTGACTGTTGAAAATTTTGAGGATGCTTCATAACATTCAAAGACTCGAACCGTTTCAAACAAGCAATTATCTCCATGACCGAATCAAATTTCTGCATAGACAACATCGCTTGAAGGGAAATGTCTTGAATTCCATGGACCACATATTTGACAAGAGCTGATTCGCTGAGGTTGACTGTTCTCCCGATTGCCATTATTTCGTACACGTATTTTCATAACTTTCGTCTAACCTTTTTAAACGCTTCATCAACCGAAAATGAACATCTGCTTCGTCAACGATATTTGGAAATCCTTTTCTTAATTCTGTTTTAAAATCTTCCCAACTAGCAATCTTAACACGTACGGCTTCATACCACAGACGTGGAACCTCTCCTAACCTGGTCACAGCGTAATGAAGAACGGAAGAATCTGGCCAAGCATAAATTTTCTTCAAATTTTCTAAAACATCCAGCCACAGATTTGACGTAGTTTCATCAGGGTTGAATAAAGGAACCAACTTCTTAACATCGTCCGGGTGCATTGGAGTTTGATTATAATTATTCATTATTTGCGCAGCGGGTGAAATGAGCGACATGGGAACTTGTTGAACCTCGTCACCGGTATTTCGTATTGCTTGGGTGTCGGCAATTTGATTTGCTGAATCTGAAGGGCATACAGATTGACTTGAGCCATTCTCAACTTCTTCGTCGATTTCAGCAAGAACAGCTGGCTCTTGACGGATTCGAGTCGGACTTCTACGAAGGCGAGACATTTAAACCGATTATCGTTTCTACTTATAGGGACAAAAAAATAGGGTATCCCACTTCTGAAATTGTAGTAACGACTTTATCGGTTGAAGGGTGGTTACAGAATGGTTTATTGACAGCTTGGTATAACTGAACTACATTCCAAGGCCTACTCAATTAATATCGGTAATGAATGGCTTACTATAGACCAATATTCTACTACAATAGACAAGAATAAACAATACCAAAAATGATCGCCACGTAGCCGCTAGCTACCCACCTCGCAATTTCTAGGGCACGTGCCGACCAACGCGTTCAGTTTAAATAATTGAAAGAGCATCTCGAACTCGATGCTTCTTCTAATAAATCTTGAAATTCATTAAAAAAAACTTCCCGTTCGAGTTACGCCAACCAACAATTGATTCATTAAATCATGTCCTTTCATATGAAAACCCTTAATTGACAGCCTTCCATGATACCTACAACCCCTAACACGCAAGACGCAACAAACCCACCGAAACCCAGATGATGATGCTTACGAGTAGTGGAAAATTGAGTGATTTCCGGTGCCTTCAAATTGATACTAGACCCTTTTTGCTTTTCTTCGTCGGTATTGATTGGCTCGAAGCAGGGTTTTTTTTTCATTTTCTGGGCATATCCATATAACGGAAGAATAACTTTCTTCCTAACCACTTTACCACATGGGACCTCATAACGCCCGACTGTTGGGTGTATGAAAATCGATAAAAAAAAAAAGCTTGACGTTGTGTTGGCCGGCAACCCACCGCACACGATAATTTGATTAGCCGTTAAGATTAGAATTTCATGAACGCCTTATCGCCATTTTCTCTCATTCCAATCCAGGACCCAACGATAGCAGCCGTCGCAGCGGCCGTCATTCAGGAAGAGGAGGAACGCGAACTACAGGAAGCAATCGAAGCGACGGCGTTCTCGCTGCTACAAGAAGAGCTGCACATAAACTATCCGGGCCTGAAGCGGGACCGGTTACTGTCGCTGGGGAATGTGAGCGCGCCACCGATGCTGAATCGTAACTCGCGGTTCTCGTCCGTTGGCGGTGGGTACAGCAGTTTGCTGAACCCACCGCGACGGTATTCGTATGCGAGCAGCAGGGGCCATCGGAACAGCGTTTCGGTGTCCTCGAGGATACTCAGTGCCTACAATATGGGTGAAAGTTTCGGCCAAGATGACTACTTTCCGGAAAGCGATGGTGAGGAAGCCGACGATGAGTTCGATCAGTTTACGACCACCGCGGATGTGGGTTATCCGCCAGGAAATTTTCTAGTCGTGCCTGGGAGGGTAAGTATTACTGGCTAAGATTTGACCACTGAGATTTGATATCCACTTCACAACATTAGTTATATTTTTATTTATAAATATAGCATGCAGTAGATTCTCCTTTACTCGATATTTGAAGGGACCATCGAGTAGGAGAGGGTATGGTTTGAAAAAGGAAATAATTTGAATACAGTACCTATAGAGAAACTTACCAGAGTAGCCAAGTAAACGAACATGGCTTATAACGGAGAGAGTTTACTATAGCTTGGAAAATCGATTTTTCGTGAAAGCAATCTCTCTTTGTTCATTCCATTTAACATAGATATCCATAGTTCGCTTCCATTCCACAAGCTGACAAAAAACCAGAAAATCATACGTGATTATGAATACCATACATGGAACATCTACCATGGGACCCAATGTTCAATTGGAAAACAATTACTGTGACAATTGTTAATATAACACTTGCCGACAAAAATTGGAAAAAAAAACTAATTTGGACTGTACATAATACGCAAGGGCTTAAGGGTCTTGCAGGGACAAGCTGGGTTGATTTCCGTTTTGAAGTTCTTTTTAATCGACAAATTTTACTCATATTGAATTTGGTAAATCGAAATCTAGAAGACTAGGTTATAAATGACAACATCTGCACTCCAGCTGATCTAGCAAAAACAATTAGGGTCCCTAGAACCATAACAAACTAGAAAACTACAGGAAACTACCGTGGTGCATCGAAACCGGAAACAAATCGAATGCAAATCGAACGTTCGTCATTGATCTAACTGCACGAGGGCCTCTATTTTTTTGTGTACTCCACTGTATTGCATTGAAAGTAATGAAAAATATGATAAAATTACGAACAAAATCAACACCTCCTGAATCGAAATCCGTCCACTGTGGACGGACTTCGAATCATAGGATCATAATCCGTACAGCTATTTTCTAACAAAATATTTAAATTGAAGCAGACCAATTGATCAAACTAACACTGTGAATAGCGCAATACGCACCTTGAGAAGGGACCCCTTTGTTATTTATGCTGCTGATCTTGCTCTATTAATTGCAATTTGCAATTTAAACACACTCACTTTCGGTACAATTGTGCCCAACACGCGAAAAAAATGGCACCTGATACTTCGCCCTTTGCGGGTGCCGATTTGTTTTTTAATTATGTTATTTTAATTTCAAAGCCTACTGTCCATTTCAATGGCCAGAAAGCTTTCTGTCAAACCACCTTTATTGGACGGATTTCGGTGCTGTACGGATTTCGGTCCCCCACGGTAGATGAGGTGGATAAGACAACAGTGAAAGGATTGTGAAAATCGCTTAGAAAACGCCCGGGAACCTGCTGTTTGAAATCATGATTCTAATGATATCTTGATCGCAGTATTCGACATGTTAACCAATAACAATGCGTAATAAGGTTCAAGTTTCCCATAATACAAGTTCCATATAAATGCTTGCTCATTAATTTAATTAAACGGATGAGATGAAATATGCCCAAAAAGTTTAGTCACAAGATGAATCATCGCACAAAAGTACCATGCGTCTCCATATGATTTTATGATTACTGGGTGTATATGCTGCTGAACAGTTTTCACAATCCTTACCTATGGTTTCACCTAAGAGGCCTGAAAACACTGATTGGGGACATTCAGAGATCGTAATAACTCAGATTATCGTAATAAGTTAGTATTTTAACTTATCTGAATATGCACAAAACGCCCTAGTGGCACTAACCTACAACCTCCAGAGATCGTAATAACTCAGATTATCGTAATAAGTTAGTATTTTAACTTATCTGAATATGCACAAAACGCCCTAGTGGCACTAACCTACAATGTACTTGCGTCTCCACGCACTATCCATACCATAATGCTGATTTGCCGATGCGTGGTGCTTTGTTCCCTAGGAGCTGCCAGCTAAAAGGCGTTTTGCCTCATGAGTTTTCCGGCAACAGAATATCACCACTTTTTTTAAATGTGAATATTATCAATGTGATTGTGATTTTTGTCAATTTTTGAATGGCATCAACTAGCTATCTTGTTTAACTGTTGCATAATGTAAAAATACCCATGAATAGCGTTACAAATAAGAAAATAAAGCAGTGTTTGCTTAGCTAGGGCATATTGCCCCCCCTTCCCCTACAGGTCATTTAGCTGAAAATATTATTGGCCAAACGTATCAAACGGCTTGACAAGTCATTTGGCTGAAAATGTCGCGCGGTCGAACAGATAATACGGCCGGATATGGCCGAAAATATTAGATGGTCGAAAATGCAATTTGGCCGAACAATATCCTACAGTCGAAAAGGTCGTTTGGCCACAAGGTCATAAAAATGTTATTTGGCCAAACATACCCCGAGATGGCCATTTGTCAGAAATGTTGTTTTCCCTAACGAGTGATATAGTAAAAAAAATCATTTAGCTGAAAAAAAAAATATGATTTAAACCATTCATTCAACAAAATAGGTAGAAAAAATTTATTTGCCGATTGTGTCCAGACCAAATAAAAACTAACATTACAAAACAAATGATGCAAACATCACAGAGAGAAGACAATTATTTTAGTGCGTAGTATTGTGTTGCCCATTTTAAAGTATATTTTTATGGCCCCGTTTCGCGGTGCTAATGTGTTGGAAATGGTGGTAGAAGTTTGCCCTATTTCACTTTTGGCGTTAATGTTTATCACAAATTACAGTTTAGTGTTAGCATTGCTTTATTTATGTGGTTGAGGGCCATTTGGCCGAATGTCGTTTCGTCGAATAGTTGGTAAACGAGAAGTGAGAGGTGAGACATGATAAGTAGAAAGAAAGCAGATGGAAGATATGTTAGCAGTGAGAAAAGAGATCTGAGCAGTGCGAAATGAGGTATGAGAAATGAGAAGTTAGAAATCTAGCGAGACGTCTAACATCTCACTTCGTACAACACACTTTCTCCCTTCAAATTTTTCGCTTCTTACAGCTCACACTCTCATTTGCCTCTGCTTACTCCTCACTTTTCATTTTTCACTTCACGTTTGTGTGGAATTGTTTCACAATATGAGAGATTTTGTCGACTTTTCGGGTCTTACGATTTGTTTAGTCAAGCGACATTTTCGGCTAAATTATCTGATCGGCCGTATGACCCGCACGGTTAGTGCCAATTTCGGCCAAACAGTTTGTTTCACTAAACGTTTTCTTCGACCAAATGGCTTGTTCGACCAACTAGTTTCCAGGTTATGTGCACTAGTGAGAAATGAGAAAAGAGAAGTGTGAAATGGAATATGAGACCTCTTGCTCATTTCTCATATCTCACTGCTCATATCTCATTTCTAACTTCACTGTCAGAAACCAGAAGTTAGAACTGAGAGGTGAGCCGTAAAGCGTTTCGAGATTTTAATCGTCTGTTTGGCTAAACGAGTTTTTTCGGTCAAATAACCCGTTCGGCCAACTGACATTTTCTTTCGGTTAAATGATTCTATCGCAGTACGATCTGTTCAGCCAAATTATTTTTGACCGTTTGACCAAATGCGCTGTTCAGCTTAGTTCATTTAGTTTGATTGACTGAAAAGATCGTAGTTGCTAGTTGCGATTGGCCAAAAAACAAAAACCCTGCATTCCCATGAGCATCACTGGAAAGAAATAATCGGTTAGTTGAGAAGGTATTCCATTGGAATCCACCTTGGTAAGCGACTTATTTTTTTAAACAAAGTTATATCTCGAACGCAGGCCCCAGCGGACAAAGCGATAAGACGATCCGTCATGCACTAGTTTGTTTCGCTGCTTTGCTCTACATATCAGACTTTTTTTACATCTTGCGATTTTCTAAAATGGGGGCCACGACAGACAAATTGATAACATGATCCGTCACGCACTAATTCATTGCTCTGCCCTGCTATATAAAGCATACTTTTCTACTTTTCTCTGCGGGTCCCGGCGGACAATGCGATAACACGATTCGTCACGCACCAATACATTTCGGTCTCAATGATGCCCGCAGATCAACCAGTTGCCGTTGGGAGTGTTACGCTGCACCTGATGTAGCGGCCGAAAAAGTTGGTAAAATATTAATTTATGGCAGCTGTAAAACAGCAGAACAAACATATGCATTCCATTTTAGTCATACATTTTAAGTTATCCTAAAAAAAATCGAATATCACCATCACACCGCCAAAGATGGTCCTAAGCACCCGTCTCTCGAATACTCCGAGTGCTTGCAAGTCCTCCTCGAGCATTGTCCATGTTTCATGTCCGTAGAGGACTACCGGTCTTATTAACGTCTTGTACATGACACATTTGGTGCGGTGGCGAATCTTTTTCGACCGCAGTTTCTTCTGGAGCCCGTAGTAGGCCCGACTTCCACTGATGATGCGCCTTCGTATTTCACGACTAACGTTGTTGTCAGCCGTTAGCAAGGATCCGAGGTAGACGAATTCCTCGACCACCTCGAAGGTATCCCCGTCTATCGTAACACTGCTTCCCAGGCGGGCCCTGTCGCGCTCGGTTCCGCCCACAAGCATGTACTTTGTCTTTGACGCATTCACCACCAGTCCAACTTTTGTTGCTTCACGTTTCAGGCGGGTGTACAGTTCTGCCACCTTTGCAAATGTTCGGCCGACAATGTCCATGTCATCCGCGAAGCAAATAAATTGACTGGATCTGTTGAAAATCGTACTCCGGCTGTTACACCCGGCTCTCCGCATGACACCTTCTAGCGCAATGTTGAACAACAGGCACGAAAGTCCATCACCTTGTCTTAGTCCCCGGCGCGATTCGAACGAACTGGAGTGTTCGCCCGAAATCTTCACACAGTTTTGCACACCATCCACCGTTGCTTTGATCAGTCTGGTAAGCTTCCCAGGGAAGCTGTTCTCGTCCATAATTTTCCATAGCTCTACGCGGTCTATACTGTCGTATGCCGCCTTGAAATCAACGAACAGATGGTGCGTTGGGACCTGGTATTCACGGCATTGAAGGATTTGCCGTACAGTAAAGATCTGGTCCGTTGTCGAGCGGCCGTCAACGAAGCCGGCTTGATAACTTCCCACGAACTCGTTCACTAATGGTGACAGACGACGGAAGATGATCTGGGATATCACTTTGTAGGCGGCATTAAGGATGGTGATCACTCGAAAGTTCTCACACTCCAGTTTGTCGCCTTTCTTGTAGATGGGGCATATAACCCCTTCCTTCCACTCCTCCGGTAGCTGTTCGGTTTCCCAGATTCTGACTATCAGTTTGTGCAGGCAAGTGGCCAGCTTTTCCGGGCCCATCTTGATGAGCTCAGCTCCGATACCATCCTTACCAGCTGCTTTATTGGTCTTTAGCTGTTGAATGGCATTTAGCTGTTGAATGGTGGGGGCTGGTTGGCTTCCATCGTCCGCTGAACTGACGTAGTCATCTCCTCCGCTGCCTTGACTTTCACTGCCTGTACTCTCAGCGCCATTCAGATGTTCCTCGTAGTGCTGCTTCCACCTTTCGATCACCACACGTTCGTCCGTCAAGATGCTCCCATCCTTATCCCGGCAAATTTCGGCTCGCGGCACGAAGCCTTTGCGGGATGCGTTGAGCTTCTGATAGAACTTGCGTGTATCTTGAGAACGGCACAGCTGTTCCATCTCCTCGCACTCCGCTTCTTCCAGGCGGCGTTTCTTCTCCTGAAAAAGGCGGGTCTGCTGTCTCCGCTTCCGTCTATAACGTTCCACGTTCT
The DNA here is from genome assembly GCF_024139115.2 of Armigeres subalbatus. Classification (NCBI taxonomy): domain Eukaryota; kingdom Metazoa; phylum Arthropoda; class Insecta; order Diptera; family Culicidae; genus Armigeres; species Armigeres subalbatus. The sequence continues at coordinate 409,213,872 of NC_085140.1, read as the reverse complement.
GCCGGGTACCTTGCTGCAGCGCGACCGCCCGCGCTGCGTCCTTCTCCTCCAGAATCTGTCTGCACTCTTCGTCGAACCAATCGTTCCGACTTCGTTTCGACTTCGACCCATATACCCGACGTTGTTCTCCGCTGCGTCGTTAATGGCTGCTTTAACTGTACTCCAGCAGTCCTCAAGAGGGGCCCCATCGAGCTCACCCTCTTCCGGCAACGCTGCCTCGAGATGCTGCGCGTATGCAGTGGCGACATCAGGTTGCTTCAGTCGCTCTAGGTCGTACCGCGGCGGTCGTCGGTACCGAACATTGTTGATGACGGATAGTTTTGGGCGCAGTTTAACCATCACCAGATAGTGGTCAGAGTCGATGTTAGCGCCACGATATGTCCTGACGTCGATAATGTCGGAGAAGTGCCGTCCATCAATCAGAACGTGGTCGATTTGTGATTCTGTCTGCAGTGGTGATCTCCAGGTGTACCGATACGGGAGGCTGTGTTGGAAGTAGGTGCTACGAATGGCCATATTCTTGGAGGCGGCGAAATCAATTAGTCGTAGGCCGTTTTCGTTCGTCAGCCGGTGAGCGCTGAACTTTCCAATAGTCGGTCTAAACTCCTCCTCTTGGCCAACCTGAGCGTTCAAATCTCCTATGATGATTTTGACGTCGTGTCTTGGGCAGCAGTCGTACTCACGTTCCAGCTGTGCGTAGAATGCGTCCTTATCATCATCAGTGCTTCCGGAGTGTGGGCTATGGACGTTGATTATGCTGAAGTTGAAGAACCGGCCTTTGATCCTCAACCTGCACATTCTTCCATTGATCGGCCACCACCCGATCACGCGCCTTTGCATATCGCCCATCACTATGAAAGCTGTTCCCAGCTCGTGTGTGTTGCCGCAGCTCTGGTAGATGGTATGATTACCTCTAAACGTTCGCACCATTGATCCCTTCCAACAAACCTCCTGCAGCGCTACGATGCCGAATCCACGGTCCTTGAGCACATCGGCGAGTATGCGTGTGCTCCCGATGAAGTTGAGAGATTTGCAGTTCCACGAACCGAGTTTCCAATCGCTAGTCCCTTTTCGTCGCAGTGGTCTTCGCCGATGGTTCCGGTCCGTACTCTCTTGTTGATTGTTCGTTGCTTATGATTTTTTAAAGGCTGGCTTGCAGGGCCTGACACCAAACCCCCTAAATTTCCGGTGGACCATGGTGCACAGTTTCACTTAGAGTCCCTCGCTGGCACTCGGACGATGATCAGCCGCCCCTAACATGGAGAACAGACGCTGTTGTGAGCCGATCCTGACATGGAGAACAGACGCTCAATAAGATTTGCACCTCCGGAGAGGAGCAAACCCCCCCTTCCCTGTCAGCATACGACCATAGTTCCCACCGGGGTTGGTTACCCGATCTTCCCTAAGGTTGCTCGTATCCCGGCCAGCACCGCGGGGAGGTAGGGATAGGAGTTGCTGGGTAAGAGGCTAAGGACCGCGAGATGGGGTCTATTTTATTCCTTCAGGTACGCGAAGTACCAATGGTACGCTTTACCCAGCATTTGCCGTGCCAATTTGATTTTAGTCAGCGCGGAAAATATTTTATAATCCCTTAAATTACAAAAAAAAAACAAAGTTTGAGGCACTGCAAACCTTGAATTAAAATGAGCATGAGCATGATGACCGTGCAATTCGTAGTTGCTACTCCGTGATCGACCAGAACAATCGCAATTGCACAGGGTACCAATGGATGGAAGCATGGGATTTGCTCTCTACCCTCAATGTGCACAGTTCGAGAGCTCTAGTTTTTTTTTGATGGTCAATAACGGCGCTGGCTACGTCCTCACGGTCATCGGGGGATAGGAAGGAATTGATGATCCAGTTACTCGCCCACTGCAAGCCGAGAACACCTCTGCACTCGCCACGAGTTCCTGCGGAATTTTATTGGAATCTGGGGCTTAGGTTTTATGGCAGAGGTTCGTCTTGGTTAACGGGTTGCCAATGTGATAGTAATGAAAGGGTGGTGTATTATTCTAATTGGATGCCGAACACGAGCTTTTTTTAACAGTTACCTGCTAGAACTAATCAAGTTGTAGGTAAAGGGATAGAAGATGGAAACAGTATATGAAAAGATACAAAGTAGGAGGAGTGAAATGGGCCTGGGATTGAACCCACGACCTCCTGCGTATGAGGCAGAAGCGGTAGCCATATGACCACCAAGCCCGTTCACTGCAAACCTTGAATTAAAATTGATCAGAAAGTAGCCGCTTCCCAAGGGAACAGGCATTCCAGGATATTCCAGAATATGACCACATGTTATAAATATGTTTAGCAGATTTTTGAAGTATGAATATCAACTTTTTAAAGAGTAACAAAAATGATTCGAAAACTAAAATTTGAAATTGTAACATTTGAAAATTATTAATCGGTAACTTCTTTTATTCTCGTGTTTATTTTTCACAGGGGACAGAATCACGTCGAAGCAGTGCGATGACTTGCTGCAGCACTGAAAGTTCATTCCTGGAGCGACGCTGTTCCGCCATTACGCTAGGGTTATCTCCGTTACCACCGATTTCGCGATCACCGTCGCGGCAGCAGAGTCGCGACGATCGTAGCCAAATGATGAACGGATCCGCACTAGGGGCGACCTGTGCGGACTGGGATGCGTTCTATCCCGGAATTAATATTATCGAAGCAACGCCAAAATCGTCACCTTGTCCCAGCGAAAGGGTGGCGCACCGATCAACGAGCCTATCAGCGCGAGACAGTTTTACCAGTAGGAATCATCGACTAAGTGACGAAAACTCGATCGACTGTATATCCGAGTATCCAGATACGAATGGTGCTGAATTTAGCCATAATCAAAAATCATTACGACAAAGTTATAGCAGTAGCAGTAGAATAGATGACATTAGTATAGCAAACCATAATCCTAGCAGTAATGTTGTTGTGCGTAGAGCTCCTCTTGCGTCGCTTAGTTCCTTTAAGATGTCGTCGGCTGACTGCCAGGATAGCGATTTACACAGCTGCGGGTCGGATTCAGTGTTCGACGACAGTTGTGCGGATACCGACGAAGATCTGCAACAGTTCAGTACCGATAGCGATGAGCTCAGTATTCCAGACGAGGGCGAATGTTCCGCAGCTCCTGTGGCAATAAAGATCGCAGGTCCTAGCACTTCAGTAACCTATTCCGTTGAAACTGTAGGGACTGGTGGCACCACTGGCGGGCAGAGTAGTAGTAGTAGCAGCACAAACCGGCTGCAACAGCAACAACTGCAGCAGTGTGATGCTGGCAGTGGTGCCATCAGTGATACGGTGTATGTCGATATTGAAAACCCTAAAGAACTTAGTTGTTTAAGTAGTCTTTCAAATAGTAATCGCCGTGGCAAAGCGAAACTGAAAACCGATAGAGTGAATTTAGTGACTAAAATCGAAACAAAAGCAATCATCGAAAGACAGCAACAAAATGACAACCGGGATAGGTCACCCTCTCCGCGATCGTCTGCCCAAGCAGTGTCACAGCCTCACGGGAAATTGACAGCGCTGATGACATCCAGCGGTGCGTCTTTGCCTAGCCATCAATCGTCTAGCGGTCATTCAAGTAGTCATAAAAGTAAAGGCAACAATAACACTAGTCCTAGCAAACCTAATAATGAAAACGACGATAATAGCAATCAAGTTGAGGATGCGAGTAGTACTAAATGCGTTGAAGTTAATGTTATAATCAAAAACCATAGCAGTAATATCAAAAGCCCCTCTGTGATTCTTGAGCTACCTATACTGACAATAGACGAGGATAGCTCCCAATCCCCACTGTCGCCGGTGGATCCATGCGTGCCAGGTCCATCCCGAAAGTGGTCCAAAGAGACGCTGTTCTAGTTGCAATGGTTTCGGTTGTCACTGTCCTTAAGTCTGCTGTACACTACACCAAGCACACCGCCACGATACACCATAAAAACTGTTATCAAACGAATTTTAGTGCTGATGGATCACGCCCGCTGCAGGTTAACATCTTCAAGCTTCGCTCATCACCTCGTACGTTCATTTAAAGCAAACAACGGATTCCAATATCTATCTGTAATTTGTCAATCCGTCCAAAAATCTTTCGGTCAAGGTATCTATTTGACGATAGTTATGATTGTTAGCAACAAGTTTAACACCGTTCCGGAAACATCAGGACATGTCGATGAAATATCTTTCCTTTGGTAGCTTTGTGAAATAGAAATAGGATGAAATTATTTGAAATCACATACATTATGCATTGATCATTAGCAAACGTTTTTAATTCACCCTTCTTTGATTTAACCTAGACGAATTGGACCAAATTATTAAGAATTTAGTTGTTGGAGCACCACTTCATTATTTGCAATCTACTGTAAGATCAACTTCAATATCCCGTACTAGACATTGAAATACACTGAAGACAACCATTGGAAAGTAAAAGAATAAAATGGAATAATGCCAACTCGTTTTCCAGATTTTAAGATAATCTATTAGATATCGTTGAAAATAATGAAATATTGTAATTTATTGTTCAAAATGAAGAAATATATCTTTTAGATATTCACTTTTCCGTTCTATGAAGAAGTCTAATTGACACTTTTATTTTTTAAATTTGTGTTAAGTTACACTGCCTATTAACGCAATATTATTTTTTAAATCATGAACCACCACATTTTCAAAGAACAATGTTATTTCTAATCGATACAATTTTTGGAAAAAAGAAATTCTATTAAAACTAATATTCCTTCATTTTTTTCATTTCGTTCTTTCAGATTTAACATATTTTCAATTTTCATGATTCATTACTCTACTAGGATATATATTAAAATTTTAAGTCTTTATTGGAATCTCAAATATTATTTATATAACCAACTGGCTATAGTAATGATCTTACTTCCATTTGACAAGTCTATCAAGTGCACTCACCCCCTCGTTTACAAATTTAGCAACGCCTCAATTTATATTTTTAACTACTAATCTTGCTTGTTCAACCCGTAAGAGTAACGTTTTTTTTTTCGATGAATGCCATAAGCCAATAAATGGTTTTAATTCAATCAAGTATAGAAGAACAAGAGTTGTCTACGTGTGTTCCAAAAATAGGCTGAATGAAATTTATAAATAACCAATCCATGAAACCTAAGGTCAACTAGAATATGAACAGATTCAATCAAACCACAATAGAGCTACTCCGATTATGTTTAATGACCGTTTGAGGTCATTTGCATTTTTTCTAGACCTAAACCAGTCATCAGGGCATAATCAAGCGTTTAATCAATGGGATTTAGTTATTTGAATAGTTTATAAAAAGTTGAACGACAACAAGGAAGAGAATATGCTATTGAAAATGTGCCTACGTCATTGTATGTTTAAGAAAACCTGCAAAAATATTCATCTGAACCCTAGATAAATCGTTATCTCTTTAACAAGAAAACAATGGATTTAATTTCCTAGTTAAAGTTTCATCTTCACCAAAAACAAACCTATACAATATGTACTATAGAAAGTAAAACAAAATGACAATGCCATCCTGTCATACACAGTCGACATCTTGCAACTAGTTTTCACCCGCATTCAAGTCGCACCAACAAGAGCTCGATAAGCAGTGACACCAAGCCTATACGACAACGACGACGGTAACGTCCCGGTGCCAATAATCTTCCACCCGGCGCTCGGTAACTGTAACGGAAATCCTTCCTCTCATTCCCATCCCCCGTTACAATGTCTCGTCGTCCTTGGGACAATATTTTCCGCTACTCACGCAAACACTCGCTGACCCAAGTAAAGAAAGAAAATATCGCAACAATCGAATGCTAATGCGCCAACCCACGTTCACTCATTACCACCCGTTTTGTATTTTTTCCTTTTCAGTACCCCAATCCTTCACAGTCATTTCTTCATTCTTTGTCCCTTTGTCTGGTCCCTGTCTGCAGATGTAAAACGGTTATAGTTCCACCTGTATCTAAATTGTGCTTTTTGTTCGAGGTATGTCACCTAACCGAGCGTGTACGCTTTGGTCCCGCTCTCCTCAGACTGCGGTAGGCCTGAACCTGTGAGGATAGGGCAGAATCGGATGGAGCAAAAATAGAACGGAACTCCCTTCCCATGTAGGATATACCTACCAACACAATCACTTCTGGGACCGAATCAGTGGGTTACACAATATTCGCAAAGTTTGTCTAGAGGTGAGCGGTCGAACGAGGTAAAATGGGCATATTGGGAATTAATGCGGATATTATAATTTAAAACTCACTCAGTTTTCCTTTTTATAGCTTGGCAAAACTCACGCAGCTAGCTGATTACCAGCTAAATTCCGGCATTAGAAATTTCGGCAAAAGTGAAATTGAAGTTAATATTTATTAGGAAATAGCTGTTCGTAGATGATGAGGATGGTCCAAAACGCAGCCCTTAGGGACAAATACGACAGAGTCTAAAAATGACTGAAACAATGACCGACTTAGCGCTCACCTTGCGTTTTTGACGTCACATGTCAATTGATAGGCGATCAGAACATTTCAAAATCATTTTTTCTTGCAACTGCAATTGAGCAAAAATGAAATAATGGTTTCCGCTGTTACCTGTCGTTTATGTTTGGAGATTTGCGACTCTTAACGTGTGATGTAGTTTCGAAATTGGGTTCTAACGGGATTCACTTGGAGCTATTTTGATGTTTTAGCTCATATGAACTGAGATAAAGTTCAATTCACTCAATCACCCGTCTTCTTGTTTACGAACAACCGCTATTTTTAATGGTTTGTTCGAATCATTTCTCTATTTAATTATGCTGGCGTGAACGAGAATGCGCTTTGCAAATTAAGTCCTCCCAATTGCTTTTCAACTGATTCAATTTGGAAACTTTTGAACTATTGTTTAGCAGATGACAGAAAATAATAGAATAGTTATTCGATATGCTAGGTTTTTGCGATTTTCTAAAGCATTTACTGTGAACGCATGGTTGTTTGTTTATCTTAGCGGATTAAACGAAAATCTTACGTGAGGGTTGAAAAAATAGCAAATTATTGCATTCCAGTAAAAATCAAGGAATTTTTATCAATATTTACGTTACAACCCGATCATGAATAACTAATATTGGCTGTACGAACTACTACTAGGGGAACTGTTCGGCACTTCATCTCATAGCTCTCATGTCCATCCCAACCAAAACAAAGCAATGAAAAGGAACTTGATTTGTTTTGTATTTTTGTGATTTTTTTCGGCAGTGAGCTCGTAGGGTAAATCACTACTTGGGCCTATGGACCCGGTTCCCGGCTCACTGCACAGAAAACTAATGATTTATACTGTTTGGAAGTCGTAGGTTTATGGTTGATAATTTTTAAAAAGTCTCCCATTTACTTTTCACAATACTCAATATTTTTCAATCACTGGTTTTACTCCTAATTGATCCAATTGTACAAAATAAAAATGTAGATTTCAAAATTTCGCTCTCCGATGCCACACCACTGAGCCGAAGTGATTATTTCCACTTTTACAAAACGGTATCATCGAATAAACACCTACCTGAAAATCGTCACGGTGCTCGATACAACCATTGCTTGAAGCTGTTAATCACCACACCATAATTCTAAACACACGCACTTCAATTATTCTTATTTGTTCTTTTCACTAGAACTTATTTAAACATATTAAAATACATTTTAAAAAGTATTCTCAAACCGAACAAAAATTCACCTCGGCCCAAGAACTTCTAGCCGCACCGTGCTGCCAAAAGGCCAGGATTATGAAAATGATCCTTCATCGTTAATAGGAAAATTGTCTAATACGTTGACGCTATCATGTTATTTATAATTCTCTCGATTTTAAAAGGTGAAAAAAATATTGTTTTTAAGTATTTGGAAGAAATTTGGATGAGTAAATATATCTTCTCAACCAAATAAAAATGATTATGAATAATACCATCTGGCATCTTGTTGTCGTGGAACGTGCATATTTTTGTTTACGTCGCATTTTCTATCGTCCCGAGAGAGAATGAGAATAAAATGTTGAGAGATTGAGTGAAATTTTGCTTAGGCCGGGAACTGGTTTTTTGTATGCCGGAATGGGAATCGCTATGACTGAAATGAGTGCTGCACCTCGTTAATTTAAATCAAATAAAAGCTTTCTTTAAGAACTCCCAAGATGTTCAACATTCAAATCATTGAAAATATTTATTTGTTTAGTTATTAAATAGGAAAGTACACTGGAAGAGCTTAATAATTTTCTTATTTTCTTGTTGTTAAATGGGTTAAATGATCAGCTGACACGTTGGCTCGAGCACTTTGAACCACTTCTTCATGGTTCAACGCCCGACCAACCATCAACATCTCGGCATGAGCCGCTAAAAGTGCGACGCATTACCTGCGTCAACTACGAAGCCATCCGCAGCAAGAGAGATGCTCAAAGCTGGCCTCATGCTATCTGGATGTTGCATCAACTATTTTGCAATATCTATGAATTCGCGACTTTTTCGGCTTTTTAGATACAGGGCGGCTTGGCAAAAAATCCGAAAAAAGGAGATCTGATCTGACTGTGTGCGACAATTGGCAGGGCATCATGTTACTGTGAATTGTTCTCAAAGTTCTGTGCAAAGTTATCCTAAATCGGATACAGAAGAAGATAGACATGACTCTTCGACGGCAGCAGACAGGACTCCACGAGTCCCTCTATTTGGTATTCATTGACTACTTAGTTGGTGTACTGACAGCTTTTATGTGCAGAGTCCTTCATAACGGAGATTCGCTGCTGTTTCTGGTTCGTGCCGTGTGCTAAACCACGGGCCGCTCTGCCAGCCTATTACTATGAAGCATCTAGACGTCTTCGTTTTGGCTAATGATATTCCTCCACTAGCGCATCGGTGCTCTGATATGCAGAGTAAGCTGACTGACCTGGCCAAGCGCTCCTCTAAGGCCAAACCAAGATGAATACACCACTGTATTCATCTTGGGCCAAACTGTTGGATGTCAACACGCAACGTTGCAGTAGTCGGGCAAGTCGTGGAGAAAGTCGAAAACTTTCAATACCTTGACAACCAATTGGCGTCGGACGGCGCAATCAAGATTGAGCATAAATAAAGAAGTCCAGGGTTGCTTTTCCAAATTTACGAATTATGTGGAGATCCAATCATACACGCAAAAAAAAGCGTTCATGAATTCGTGAACTAACGAGTTCACGGTGTATTTTTTCGGGAACAACAGTCACGGATTCCTGAATTCATGAATTAAACCACGGTGTATTTTTGCTGGTTCACGAATTTGGGAACGCTTTTTTTTTCGTGCATTAGTTACCTCTCGAAATTGCGAATAGGGCACTGCACGGACTCAAAACAATTGAATCTCTACTATTAATGCTTTTCTTATTTACTGCCATTGTAATCCAGAGCTGGGATGTTGTCGCCTCGTTGCTTAGTGATTTTATTTTGTTAAAACGTCAGGCAAGTTCAAACATTACGAAATTTTGATTTTATTGTCTCGAAGATGTTTAATATTGTATTGTAAAAGCTCTAGAAATTCTTTGAAATATTTCTTCAAAAACTTCCAATTCCTCTGAAAAATCTTTTTTTTAAATTACTTTTGGAATTCTTCTGGAAATTTCTTTGGATATTCCTTAGTCTGGAGGAGGTCTCAAATGAAAAGAAAACACTTGAGGAGTTCTCAAATGAATTTTTGGAGGAGTTTTTGAAAAAAATCGTGGAGGGTTTTGTGCAGGAATTTCCAAACGATTTTTTGGCATTTCCAAAAGAAAACCTGAATGGATTTTCGAAAATAATTCCTGAAGGAACTGTTAACATTTTTGAAGGTACAGTCGCCTCTCTACATCTCAATGTTCTATATGGTTTTCAAGGTCCCTTCAGTCCACATACATTTGGGCTTTCTACATCTCGATAACCTCCCTATCTCGAATCTCTCTATCTCGATGTCTTCTGGTCATATTTTGTTCAGGATTCTCTGTCCCTATGTCGATATATTCAAATTTCTAGGCTACTAGACAATAACAAACGCATCAAAAACAAAAAATGACATTTGTTTTGTTGTTTCAATTTTCCTTCCGTTCCTCGATCTCTTCTTATCTCAATGGTTCCTTCATCAAATTAAGTATATACTGTCGTCATGCAACAAGTAAATTTTCAACAAGACAAAACAATCAACGTAGGCGCCACATGAAATGACTAAATTTGCGTGTTATGTTTTGCGTGTTATTGTTGTTATATTGCCTTCAAAAATTTGGTTGCCGAGAGTTTCGTTTTCGGCTCACACTGACAGCTAGATTTCGGCTCGGCTTGACACACACATTTTTCGTATCTGTTTCTCCCTCTCAGGTCCCTTCAATGTCGAGATGTGGAGAGGCGACTGTATTTCTAAAAGATTTCCTAAAGAAATTTCCAAAGCTACCCATAAAAGAATTTCTGAAGGTATTTCAATATAATAGATAGATAATAGAATCTCAGAGGAAATGCCAACTGGTATTTCTGAAGTAATTCCTAGACTTCTTCAGAATTGTTTTCGGAATTTTTCCGAGTAGTTTTATTCGAAATTTCCTCCAGAAATTACTTTGGAGAATTGTTCAGGAATTTCCTCGGAAATTGCTTCCAGGAGTTATAAACTTCTCCGAAAACGAATTCCATAAAATCTTTCGGAAATGCTTTCGTGTATTCTTTGGATTTGTTTGGGAAAACCTTGAGAAATTCGTTAAGGTTTTCTTCGACAATTCCTTCAGAAATTCTTCTAAGAACTTTTTTGGAATTCCTTGCAAAATTATGGGAAATTTCTTAAGAAGATCCTGGGGGATATTTGAAGAAATGCTCCCTCGGTAATTACTTCTCTGCATTCTCCTTTACTTTTGAAAGTTCTTCAGAAATTCATTCAATGCTCCTTTAAAAATTTCTTCGGAAAATCCTTTGAAAATTCCTTCGAAAATTGCTTCCGGGATACATTCGAAAATGCTGTTCGGAATTCCTTTGGTTTCCCAAGTTCTTCTGGAAACTCCTTCCAAAATTTTGCCGGAAATGCCTTCATAAACTCTTTTCCGACAATAATTCAGGAATTCCCTCCGAAAGTCCTTTCGAAAATTCTTTAAGAAATTCATACGGAAATTCAGTTAGGATTTTCATCGGAAACTATTTCATTCCTTAATAAATGTCCGAATGATTTCCTGTAGGAATATTGTATGGTTTTACTAAAGGAAATTCTCAAGGAGAACCTGAATGAATTTTCGAAAACAAAATTTAAAAAAAACTGGTTTTCTCAGGAAATTTCTTTAGGAACTCCACCAAGAACTTTTTTAGCAATTTAGTTGGTCATCGTGCCCCAGTATTACTCAGCCAGTAAAAACAATGTTTTAACAATAACTCTGGAACTCAATGACCGATCGGGCCAATATTCAATAAGAAACAACTAGGCTGCATTATGCGTAGATTGCAACCTATTGTGAGCAAATGCTAAGTACCAAAAAGTGTGTCTCACATTTTTGTACACATCGATTTTTATAATTGCGATTCGACCCGTGTGAATCAAAACCGCGTGAATCCAAAATCCTCGTTTAAATTGATTTTCAGCCATTTGTTTTTTAATCCACGCCGGATCACGTCGCTGCCGCCGCCGATGATATGACCGGCGCACAGGTCTAGTCCTAGTACAGCGACGGGGAACAAAACCATTCTGGTGCTCCGCAAACTTTATGATTTGTGAACCGGGATCATTATTTCAGTTTTCCGTACTTCCGAGAACAAATTCTCTCTTGTGGATGGAATGAAAATCAGTAGCAGCGAAGTGCCTATAGACTCATCAGCACTTCTTCTTCTTCTTATTGGCATTACATCCCCACACTGGGACAGAGTCAGACAGGCTAACACGATGATACTTTTATGCCCAGGGAAGTCGAGACAATTTCCAATCCGAAAATTGTCTAGACCGGCACCGGGAATCGAACCCAGTAACCCTCAGCATGGTCTTACTTTGTAGCCGCGCGTCTTACCGCCCGGCTAAGGAGGGCCCCTCATCAGCACTAGGCCTTACCTTATTTTGCAAAAGTGTGAAATGTTATGGTTTTGTAGCTAAAAAATATTCGCATTCCTGAAAAACGAATCCCAGAAAATTTTCAGATCGGTAGATGGACGCTAAGTGGTCCCTTAACGGACCTGGAACAATAGAAGAAGAGGCCACCCTCCACACAGCACCGAGCACACTGCTCATTAGTAATAGGCTTTCAGCAATCCCGATGTATCATTATACATGATTTTTTTGTTCATGAAGTCTTTTGACACTACTAATGTTAACTCAGGTTGGTACAATTATACTGCCGTGAATCGCTAGGAAACCCAGCAAAGATAGGACAGATATGCGATTCACGGCAGTATAGTAGATAAAATAGCCAGGAAATAATGATTTTGAACATTAACCTGTCTATGTTTCATAACTTTCTTTTGAAGAAGAGGAGAAGATTGTGTTATTAGAACAAAAAATGGTGATCCAAACCAAAAATGAAAAATCGCTTCGCTCGCTGGACTGGCTTCACAAAGACTATGGAATTTTCCAAAATATTGGGTATTGGAATGTGTTTTTTGACCAGCCAGGGAATTAGTGGAGCACAAATTTTTAAAATTTAAAATGACCAAGAAATTGTACTCAATATTAAGGTGGTGAATGATCACGTGAGCGAGCTATTAAAATCATGCAAGATTATAATAGGCATGTGGGTAGGAAGAAAACGATTTCCAGGCCTTTTTTTACTAAACACAGAAGACTTTCGAAAGAAGCTACCAAACAAACAAAAGCAACTCTACGCAATTTCGTTAGCAATCCGGAGTTGACCACATTTTTTTTTTGTTTTATTATCAACATTGTAATAAATAATCATATCATACCAAAATCATTATTATTTAAAAATTTCATGTATGATGCATATCGATATCATACAGCAGTGTGCTCGGTGCTGTGTGGAAGGTGACCTCTTCTTCTATTGCTTCAGAACCGTTGAGGGTCCTCTGAGCGTCCACCTCAGCGCCTGAAAATTTTAAGAGTTTAATTTTTCATGAATGCGAACATTTTCCGGGTACGAAACCATAACATGTCGCACTCTTGCAAAATAAGAGACGGCCTATTAAGCACAGCTCTTTAGAAGATAGAGCGTAAGGCCATCAACTACTGCATCCATGCCTGCACCTTAGGACACATCAGGGTCACGAACCGCTTCCATCATTTCAAGATGGGAAAACTGGATGCGTGGAAGATGGGTGTCATAGACTTGAGACAGCGGTGTAGCATTGAATACGCTCTGAAAGAATCCCGCAAAAGATTTGCACCCTCGTCAGATATAGTGGCAGTGGGTCCGCGACGTTAGACATAAGTACGTAAGGCCTTCCTTAAGTCACGAGCTGTTTTTTGGGTCATTTTATGCCTAACGTCCATTACAAGGTCTGGCAATTAAAGTGCTACATTATAATAAACAAATAAATTGATCAAAATAAAAATATTGCATTTCAATTTCATTCAATTTTACAAGAGAACACATCATTTTTTGAAAGCTCACTGGTCAAGCTAATCTTTTTCGAGTTTAATCACTCGTCGCAGACGATCGAGGAACGCATCGTACGAGACCCGCAAGTGCTTTTGTGGAATGAATTTATCAGATACCGCTAGATGTCGTTTCAGGACTTGCACAAAAAACCGAGCAGACGTAGCCTTCAACATAGTCTAGACACTGACATTTTAGACTTCAGGTCCGGCGAACTCGCTGGCCGCTCTTAGCTCGCAATGCACCCTGAAAACCCGTTTTGAGTCGGCTTGTACTCCTGTAGTAAGACCCAACTCATGGTATCAAAATAACGACGTGCCCACGGTTCATTTGCTGGATCCTGTATGTCTAATGTCCATTATGCCAAACATCCTTATGCCTAACGGGGTACACCAAATGACAGTAGCATTACCTTCTTCGAAACATAAGGTATTATCAATTGACAAATTTCATACAGTTTGGCATATAACAGAACAAAATAATCATCGATAGAAAGTGCCTGGAGATAATGATTCTAGTTGGCCGTATAGAAAGTTTGGAAATCATAGAGATAGAATCGCATCGCTAGAATTCAAAATCTGTTGCATCTGGATCGCGTTCCGGTTGAGCGGGTACGAAACGGCAAACATTCATTTGTTTTAGAAATGGTGGATGACGATCGTTTGTGGGTAGGAGGGACAAGACAGGCTGAAAAACGATTCAATATGGATTTTATAGGCACCAAACCAGTGGAGATTGATTCGGTCAGAGAAAGGCTATTGATATAGACCGCATCGTGCTTTCGTGCTGTGCGGTTCTTTCTCTCTTTGCGGAAGGAAGTTTTTAATACTACCCGAAGCTATTTTAATTTCAACGGTGCTTCTTAGCGCTATTTGTACCCACTGATCCCGTTACGATCTTTGCAAGGACCCGTGCCTTCGTTTTACGTTGGACCCGTTTGCGGAAGTCAAATTCCGGCAAGCGGTGGTAATCCTGCAGGGACACCGTTCTGGGAAAAAACCTCTTAGAAGGTCACGTCTCCACGCTCAGCAATGAGTATTAACAAAAACAAGAGAAAGGGGGAGTCTCTGAATTCTCCACTTCCTTCAAAGAAACAAGGTTTCAAGACCGTCCTGCCTAAGCGCGGAAAAATAGAAGGAAGCTGGAGACTTCAGATATTCCTTCTAAATCTAATGTTGACATTGTTTCTTCTCCTATCGAACTGAGCAATCAGTTCGATTTGATTAATGATGAAATTGAGCAAATCGAATCTACCTTTAGCCCAGGTGATTCGATTCATGCGAAGAAACAAAGGATTCCGCCAATTGTGGTATCTGTTGCCGAGTTTTCTGGCTTTCGGAATGAAATCTTGAGTAACCTTCAGGGGATCAAGGTTTCATTTCAGATTGCTAGGAAGGGTGACTGCCGCGTTTTGCCGGGATCTTTTGACGATCGCAAACGTCTTCTTCAGTATTTAACTGAGAAGCGCCATAAATTCTTCACATACGACGACAAAACTGAGCGATTGTTCAAAGTCGTCTTGAAAGGTCTCCCAGTGATGGTAAATCACTGGATAAGATTAAAATTGAAATTTTTCAAAAACATGGATTTGCACCAGTCCAATTAATTAAGATAAAAAAATCCCACCCTGGTACTTCCCAGAGACGCATTTCTCAAGAATTTTAGGTAGTGCATGTTAACAAAAGTGAACTAAATAATATGAAAAGTTTGGAAAAGGCCTGTATTATGTCCCATGTCCGTGTTACATGGGAACATTTCCGCAGGCCTGGGGAAAATTTCCAAAACCCCACCCAGTGCCGTAAGTGCCAAAAGTGGGGTCATGGAACCATTGTCACATGGATGCTAAATGCATGATTTGTGGTGGAACCTCTCACGCCAAGGACGCATGTCCTGTGAGAGAAGATTCCAATAAATTTAAGTGCGCAAATTGTGGGGGCAATCATAAATCCAATTTCTGGGAATGCCCCTCACGCAAAAAAGTTTTGAATTCCCGTGCAAAATTGATGACGGGAAATTCCAATCGGATCCCAGATTCGGCGGGTAGAAATTTTTCAAACGCTCAAATTTCGAAACCGGTTACCGGTCGAGCAATTCATACCCACCACAAACAAATTTTGCCGCTCGTCAACGGGTAGCAAGCACTTCAGTAAATTCCAATTTTTCAAATGTACCTACGTATGCAAACATCGCTGCTGGTAGACAAAATTTCTCTTCTCAAAATGAGGTTTATACCCATGTCCCAATGGAAAATAACGGTCATGTTGCCGATTCAGGTAGCATGACTGCTTCCGATTTTGATTTTTTAACTGAACAATTGCATCACATGATTGATGCAATGTTCAAAGCAAGTACAATTCCTGAAGCTGTTCAGGTTGGTATAAAGTACATACAAAAAATTGTTATCGGACTCCGTTTTAATGGATCTAAATAATTGTGTGAAAGTTCTAAATTGGAATGCCCGCTCTCTAAAGGGTAAGGAAGATGAATTATTCAACTTCCTAACAGTTCATAATGTGCATATTGCCATTATAACTGAAACCTATTTAAAACCAGGACTCTCCATTAAACGAGATCCAAATTATTTTATCTACAGAAATGATCGTCTTGACAGCGCCTGTGGTGGGGTCGCCATTGTCATTAATAGACGTATCAAACATAAATTATTTTCTTCGTTTGAAACCAAAGTTTTTGAAACCTTGGGAGTTTCTGTTGAAACAAATTTTGGACAATTTTCCTTCATTGCAGCCTACTTGCCTTTTCAATGCAATGGGCAGCAAAAGAATTTGTTGAAAGCTGATCTTCAAATTCTGACTCGCAACAAATCAAAATTCTTCGTAATTGGTGACTTCAATGCCAAACACCGTTCATGGAATAATGCTCAAAGCAATTCCAATGGTAAAATTTTATTTGGAGATTGTTCTGCGGGATATTATACTACTCAATATCCCAATGGCCCTACTTGTTTTTCTTCCAGTCGAAATCCTTCTACAATTGATTTAGTTTTAACGGATTCAAGTCAGCTGTGTGGCCAATTGGTAACTCATGCTGACTTTGACTCTGATCACCTTCCTGTGACGTTTGAAATCTCACAAGAAGCCATTTATAATCCAATCAGCTCTACTTTTAATTATCATAGAGCTGATTGGGATTTATAGAAACGTATATCGATAGGAATTTTGATGTTGATATTCCTCTCGATACCAAAAGTGATATTGATAATGCTCTCGTATCTTTGACAAATTTAATTGTCGAAGCCAGAGGCATTGCAATTCCGAAATGTGAAGTTAAATTCAACTCCATTATTATTGACGACGATCTTCAGCTACTGATCCGTCTTAAAAATGTGAGAAGAAGGCAATACCAAAGAACTCGCGATCCCGCGTTGAAAGTTATTTGGCGAGATTTGCAAAATGAAATTAAAAAACGTTTCGCTATTCTGAGAAATACCAACTTTGAGAATAATGTCTCGAAGTTGGATCCCAGTTCGAAACCCTTTTGGAAATTAACAAAAATTCTTAAAAAACCTCAAAAGCCTATTCCAGCGCTTAAGGAGGGAAATAAAATTTTATTAACAAATGGCGAAAAGGCTCAAAAACTTGCTCAGCAGTTCGAGAGTGCCCATAATTTTAGTCTAGGTCTCACTAGTCCAATTGAGGATCAGGTTACACGGAGCTTCGAAGACATTCTCAATCAAGAGAATGTTTTTGACCCTTCGTTGGGAACTAATTTGGATGAAGTGAGATCTATTACTAGAAAATTTAAAAATATGAAAGCCCCGGGTGATGATGGTATCTTCTACATACTTATCAAAAAACTTCCTGAGAGCTCTTTATCCTTTTTGGTTAATTTATTTAACAAATGTTTTCAATTGGCATACTTCCCAGATAAATGGAAAAACGCCAAAGTTGTTCCTATTTTGAAGCCGGACAAAAATCCAGCTGAGGCTTCTAGTTATCGCCCAATCAGTTTGCTTTCTTCAATAAGCAAACTGTTTGAAAAGATTATTTTAAATAGAATGATGGTTCATATTAATGACAATTCTATTTTTGCTGATGAGCAATTTGGTTTTCGCCATGGGCATTCAACCACTCATCAGTTATTAAGAGTAACGAATTTAATTCGGCTCAACAAATCTGAAGGATATTCGACTGGAGTTGCTCTTCTTGATATAGAGAAAGCATTTGACAGTGTTTGGCATGAAGGTTTGATTGTAAAATTGATGAATTTTAATTTTCCTCTGTACATCATTAAACTGATCCAAAATTATTTATCAGATCGCTCACTGCAGGTAAACTATCAGAATACTAAATCTGATAGATTACCTGTAAGGGCTGGTGTCCCCCAAGGCAGCATACTGGGGCCCATTTTTACTTCTGACTTACCTGATTTACCACCAGGGTGTCAAAAATCTTTGTTTGCAGATGACACAGGTCTCTCAGCCAAAGGGCGAAGCCTTCGTGTCATTTGTAGTAGATTGCAAAAAAGTTTGGATATTTTCTCCACTTACTTGCAAAAATGGAATATTTTCCCGAATGCTTCCAAAACTCAGCTTATAATTTTTCCACATAAGCCGAGAGCTTCTTATTTGAAGACGAGCTCGGTGGTCTAGTGGCTACCGTTCCTGCCTTATAAGCAGGAGGTCGTGGGTTCAATTCCAGGCTCGTCCCTTTCCTACTTTGTATTTCTATCTTAGTTCTTTCTGTGTTTCACGTTCTACCAAAACGATTCCTACTGTTAAAACCTTCCACACTAACAAATCCAAAACCTCCCGTGGCACCTATGAGAGGTCGTAGAGTTCTCTGCATCTTTCTTAAGTAGGTGTTCAACTAACCATCCTTCCCCTTCCTCAGCATTCGCAAGGACGTGGCCAGGACAGATCTCGACTATTGGAGAGTGCATTGCTTCCATCTAAGAGATAGTGATTAGTCCCAAATCAATATCTGTGGTAACGGATGAAAGTGATGCTACCCTCATACAATAGTCCAGGCTTGTACCACCTACGAATTTGTGCGAAATGCTCAATGCTAATGCTAATGCTAATAAGCCGAGAGATTCTTATTTGAAACCTTCTAGCAGACATATTGTCACTATGAATGGGGTTCCAATTAATTGGTCTAGCGAAGCCAAATATTTAGGACTTCTGCTGGACCAAAAATTAACTTTTAAAAATCACATAGAAGGCCTTCAAGCCAAACGTAACAAATATATTAAGTGTCTATATCCACTTATAAACAGAAAATCAAAACTTTGTCTTAAGAACAAACTTTTGATTTACAAACAAATTTTTAGACCTGCCATGTTGTATGCTGTGCCAATATGGGCTAGTTGCTGCAATACCAGAAAGAAGGCACTCCAGAGGATTCAAAATAAAATTTTGAAAATGATTCTGAAGTTGCCTCCGTGGTATAGTACCAATGAACTTCATAGAATTTCTAATATTGAGACATTGCAACAAATGTCCAACAAAATAATTTCCAATTTTAGACAAAAATCGTTGCAATCTTCTATTGCAACGATTAACTCCTTGTACCCTTAGTTTAAAATAGGTTAAGTTTAGTTTAAGTTGAAAACATTGTAATTCCTACATGGTTCAATTCAACCAGAGGAAAAATTCTAACTGCCAGAGGCAATCGAAATGTATTAATAATAACTAAAATTATGACATAGCAAATAAGGATGATAGTGTTAAGAAAACACGGAACACCTAGTCTAAGAGATGAATGCATGTATTAGATAATTAGCAAATAAAATCAGTTAAAAAAAAAAAAAAAGGCTATTGATATCGGCATCAAAGCGTCTCTGCGGAAAAGGGAGAATATATTTTAATGAGCTCTAGCAGTAGCATGGCATCGTTATCCATGTCAGATATGTCTGAAACACCATGAACGGCGATGAAATGGGTGGAGTAAAACACTGCCGAGGATATGAACATACGGTTCGATTTTAAAGTTTCACGCACTTGCTCAAGCTCGTTGCAGTTGCAGAGTCACCTCGAAATGTCACAAAAATGTAATGGGATTGCTATTACTAATTGACTAGTATTTTTTTTTTTTCAAAAGTTATAGAAAATTCAGATTTTTTATTAACATGTAATGCTTAAATTATCCTAGTCAGAATTTTTTCTTGAATTGAAGAAGACCCTATCAGAGACCATGTTTCCAAATAGTTTCACAAGTGTTAAAGTTCTGAAATATTTGCAGAGTAAGGAATGACACACGAATTAGGAACTGAACAGAATTAGGTGACCTTAGTTTATGTGCATTCTCGTGTTAGATTAAAGGTTTCCCTTGTCCGTAAAACCCGGAATATCATTTATCCATACATTATAGAGAAAAAACTAATTGCATAGAAACCTTAGATAATGCTATATTCTAAGATTTTTATGGAATGTATTTCAAACAAAATCAAAAAAACAGTTTAAGACTTTTCGAACATGACAATAAAAAGGAAGCTTATCTAATTGTCGGTTTTGCCATCCAAAATTGGACTTATCGCGATAACAAGCTTAAACACAGCATCGGTATAATTCACCCCAAGATCCTCAACCTAAAAGCCTTTCTCACTAATAAAGCATAGAAAATATAAACCCACCATGCAACAGGAAAAAAAAGTCGAAGAAACAATTGGCACCAAAAAGCGTGCACACAAGCACCGCAAGGTATTCAATCACCTACACCACGCGCTAAGTACATTTCTGATCCCCAGCAACGAGAATTCTTCCGCTGGCGGTTCTTCCACCTTAGCCCGCCCCATGAAAGTACCGACAGTCACAAGAGCACGCCAAACAGGAAAGGAAAACATCTGAAAGCTTGGTGCTATTTGCATATTCATGAGGTTTGTCAGCCCAGTCTCGATGACTTCCTCTGGCTTCTCGTATAGGAGAACCCGCCATGAAGTAGGAAGATAATGGCGTGTAGAACCAATCTGTATCTGTGCTGCACCTTACATACATGTAGCTATATATATGTCTGCTCGAAAGAAAAACGGAAATCGCCGTTACTGTAAACACACCCCGCACTTGGAAACAACTAAACGGGCATGATAAATCAGTGCTCTTGCATCTCGGATCAAAAATCGCATTCTTCTTTGAAACTATTTGATGCAGGGTATAGCTGATTACTGTCTCTCAATGTTATTTGAATGTTGAAAGTTGTTTGAAAGGAATACAAATATGGGCACTTAAGTTATACAATAGCATTCTTAAAAAGGTTCCCAAGTTTTTTTATGATAATACTAGCAGACCCGACGAACTTCGTTTCGCCTAAAACTGATTTATTCTCTGATTAGTTTTCGAGCTATGCAGAAATTTTTGATAAGAAAATTATTTTGAGCTTTTTAGTGGAATGTTTTCACCTGTCATAAGACGAGTTTATACCATCCCATTGAATTCCACCACTTAATTGTATCTTGACAGATACGTATTTCGACCTCAACAGTAAGGCCGTCTTCAGTGTCTCGTACTCGTCGAGTCAAGTACGAGACACTGAAGACGGCCTTACTGTTGAGGTCGAAATACGTATCTGTCAAGATACAATTAAGTGGTGGAATTCAATGGGATGGTATAAACTCGTCTTATGACAGGCAGAAATTTTTGTTTCATTTGTATGGGAGCCCCCTTTCCACCACAGAAACATCTTCCATTCCAAAATCTCCACATGCCAGATTTGGTTCCATTTGCTTGATTATTTCTCGAGTTATGAAGAATTTAGTGTTTTATTTGTATGGGAGCCCCCCTTTCCTGAGCGGGGAGGGGTCTCGAACCATCTTTCCCGGCCCCAAAAACCTCTGCATACAAATTTTCACGCCGATCGGTTCAGTAGTTTCCGAATCTATAAGGTTCAGACAGACAGAAATTCATGTTTATGTATATAGATTAGGGTGGCTCAAATAAGTGGGAAAAACTTTTTTAATTTTTTTTTGATGGGCCGCCCTGTTATTCGGTTCTATTTGATGCCCTTATGCTCTGGACAAAATTTCAGCCAAATCGGTCAACGTTTGGGCGGTGCTAAACTCGTTGGAAGTTTATATGGAAAAATGTATGCAGAAACATCCAAAAACAGTGAATTGCAGTTGGACGGCACAACTTACGACGAAGAACTATGATACTCATTCAGATCTTGAAGAATTTATTACAGAATGTTATGCAGAAAACCGCGAGAAGATTAGAGTTTGCCCGGCTAAGTTATTAGAATTTCTCTGAAGTGGGGTTTGAGCAAATTTCGTTTCTTTCACCTTTGAATAGAAATAAATTCAGCCCTACAACACTCCAGCAAAATTCTAATAACTTTGCCGGGTGAACTCTATTCTTCTCGTGGTTTTCAGCATAACATTCTGTATTTAATTCTACAAGAACTGAATGAGAATCATTTTTCTTGATCGTAAATATTGCCTTCCAACTGCAAATCACTGTTTGTTTCTGCATACATTTTTTCATATAAACTTCCAAAGAATTTAGCACCGCCCAAACGTTGACCGATTTGGCTGAAATTTTGTCCAGAACATCAGGGCATCAAATAGAACCGAATAAGAGGGCGGCCCATCAAAAAATTTGAAAAAGTGTTTTTTGAGCCACCCTAATATAGATGTATGTATATAGATTGAGTTAAGAACCCTCAGCACGTTACATCAAAACTGCATATGTTGAATGGAACAAGAAAAATTACATCGCCAATTAAAATTTTACAAGCCCGTACTAAAGATCAAGCTACAAAACAACAGTACTAAAACAAAAACAAATATGAACGATATAGTATTTAGTTATGTGAATTTCAATAAGAGGCATCTAAAAGTGAGTAAAGATGTTAAAAATTTGAGTTGGTTAAAAACAATGATTTGAAATTAAATGATTATCATGTGCATGTCCGTGGATCACAAGCAATTATGTTCAACAAACAACTTGTTCGAACTGTGTACTAATCCTTAATCCAACAGATTTGGGTATTTGTATTTGAAAATTAATTTGTTCTCGCTTGAAAAAAAAAACAATTGTTATCCGAAGCTTTAGCCCAACTGATCCTATCACCTATCCCATAAATATCCTATTTTCATCTCTTGATTTTCTCCTTTCACGGTTCTTGGTTTGGCTGTTGTACCTGTTGTTGTTTGGGGGTCATACACTGGTTACGTTCAGAACATTAACGAATATTGCAACACCCCTTTCCCTTGTAATACGATTTTTGCCTTTCTCGTACAACAAAGTTTTTTCATATGAATTTGATATTGGCGATTAAAGGTTGCATGAAGAAGAAGAAGTCGAAGGATGATATTAGAAAAATATTGCACGGGGAAGTATACGGAAATTTTTTTAAAACTCTTCTCAAAAATTCTAGAAGCAATTTAATTAAAAACGGAAAGCAGTACGGGGTTGGACTTTTCTTATACTGTATATAAAGTATGATATCATAAAATAAAATTTGAAATCGAAAAATTGCGTTAATTATGCAGTAGAAGGAAAGTCCAACCCCGTACTGCTAACCGTTTTTAATTAAATTGCTCCTAGAATTTTTGAGAAGAGTTTTAAAAAACTTCCCGTATGCTTCCCCGTGCAATATTTTTCAGATATCATCCTTCGACTTCTTCTTCTTCATGCAACCTTTAATCGTCAATAGGTATGTAATAAAATGCCACACTCTCTCACACCTTTCGCCATCGTAGAATAAGTATATGACCCCTGATGCTGACATTGTTTGTCGGTACGAAAATTTGCGGATTCTTCTCTTAATTTAAGTCATGTTATTCCATGAAAGATAAATGGAGGAATTCCGAAAAGGAAGCGCACAACCGTTTTGTAGACGTAGATATGTAAATGCCGTAGAATTTGTTTTAGTCACACCACTGTCGTCGGATGTCCCTGCCTTGAGCGAGGGTGGTAATGAAAGGAAGATACAATGCTACCAAGCTTGGTTAAAGCAAAGCTTAGTTGGTTTCTCCGTTCCCCCACGGCCATTAGCGAGTCGGTGAGACAATGTTGTTATTGTTTGGAGAATAAGTAAAACAGTAGATCTCGAACTATGGGTACCGTAGAGAGTGTTGACATTAGGACAAAGACCAGCAACTGACAACGGAAATAGTAACCACTATAATGCAAGAACGATTACAGGCAGAGATGAAGCACCAGCTGTTGCTAGTAATGGAAAATATGTATTGCGGTTGTTGGAAAAGTGTATTATGATATGTATTGATAAATGATAGACAGAGCAATTTTTTTTGTAGTTTTTTTAGTTTATATTTAATTTAGTGTTCTGGCACTTCTGATACTTCAAGTGAATGGTAGGAAAAAATTAATAAACATTAATAAGAAAGGGTGGAATAACTACAAACTTCATTTGATTTTGGCAACACGATTCACTTTTAAAGTCATTGTATTCAAAATAAAGCAGTTGAAAAAGATAAGTATCGTACCCCATATCCTAATGCAGACGCGTACAATGCATTATGCATCTAACTTCCCCGAAATAGCAATTAGATTGAATCGGAGGAAGCAAAAACATGCCTTTTACAAGTTACCCCACATGTGGAGTAACTTGGAACACACGCTCAAACTTCAAATTTACCGCTGAAAATTTCAAATATTTCCAGCAATTATTTTAGAGCACAGTCGTGTTGCAAATGAGGGATCACGCCATTCAACAACAAGCACACTCATACGGCTTTTGAATCCATTTATCCAATAGTAGGGCAAGCAAATTATAATCTCCAAATTAACTAGAAATGTTCTTATTATAAATAATTGATTCCTGTTAAAAAAAATGCTGAAAATAGTTATCTCAATGAAATTCCATTTTTTTGTCCGTGGAAGTTCATGGTAAAATAAACAAATGTGGGAGACCTAATCAAACCCTCAAACTTAGGACCACAAGCTTGAGTTTAATACCGTTAGCAAAGTCTCTAGTGCACAATGCTGAGTAGTAAATTCGAGAGCACTTCACAATGCCCTAATCCATCTAAGGTCACAAACGAGGTTGACGCGTTGTACAAATCAGCCTAATCAGTTTCGCAAGAAAATCATGTTCAGACTTTATCCGACACTGCTCATTTCTTTTCACTGAATAGTACTAATATCTCTCTCACTCTTCGCACATCGCAGGATTTGGCGCAGTCTTGTGCCGCGCACCATTGACAGTTGCTTAAAACCTCCGCATACCGTTCCGATCCATATTCTCTCGCGCTTCAGCTATCAAACTATCTCCGAGCTGTTTTTTCTTTTTGCGTTGGATGCATTTTCTTTTTTCATTTGCTACACTGCTGGGCCGTTTTTTGTTGTACCGGGTACCAGTATTCGACTGATGGCAGATTTTCTCTCGACCGATACTCGCTGACACTTCTAGTCAAACCGTCACTGGCGTCACTGTGTAGTAGCGCCTAACACTTTTTCGCTTTTGAAGTCGCAGTTTCATGGATATTTTTTTCACAAACCGTTGACGTCGAACGATCAGTTGGCGTCTCCTATCCTCTCGTCCAGCTTCTGGTGGAACAGATCAGCAACGCCTTCAACTGTCAAGCGTTGGTATTGAAACGTATAGCTTTGTTATTTCTTGAATTTGTGACGGCCGAGTTTTTACAGCTACAAAGAATTGATTGGAATCAATGTTCGTTCGGACCCCTGAAGGATGTCACATTTATAACGTCCGAGAAATGCCGTCTTCCGAACATCACTTGTTCTACTGTTTCCCGTTATATTTGCGGATATTCTTTTTATGTGCGAAATAGGTGCTACTGATTGTTGTATCTCTTGCAAATGCAGCGAAAGCCACATGTTGCAGACCATTATCATTGGTATCGGAATGAAGGTTTTCCGTACCACTGACAAGACTAAAGAAACTTTCGCTCTCAATCTGCGCGCTGATGTCTCTGATGACAATATATGTAATCAAGGTCATATATGTAATCAATGTAATTGTCGCTGAAAAATAAAAAAAAAACATGCAACAAAACAGAATAGCGATAAGTCTTTGTCCTCATCTGCAGAGGATAAAGACAACGTTGCGTTCCGTTTTATTTGCAACAAACATGGAAAAGTAATTGTTGTGAACTTTTCAAACTGCGATAACTTGTACATTTCAGAAGTAAAACACAAATCATGTTAACAGATGGTTGAGTTTATGTCTGAACATCGATAACTGATACTTATTTAACCAAAAACATCGTCGAAAACCGACTACTTCCCTTAATGCGCGGCAGGCGATCATTGTCCTATTCTGTTGCAGTTTGGGGCAAACGCTTATTGCGAGTTGAGTTTGTCCCAACATTTACAAGAGAGGACAATGTTGTTGTCATTGGCAATGTTGTTGTTTTTCTTTCCCTGTATGTAATACAATAATATCCCAATTTTATCACCTCCATTA
This sequence comes from Armigeres subalbatus, assembly GCF_024139115.2. Taxonomy (NCBI): domain Eukaryota; kingdom Metazoa; phylum Arthropoda; class Insecta; order Diptera; family Culicidae; genus Armigeres; species Armigeres subalbatus. The sequence continues at coordinate 409,188,043 of NC_085140.1, read as the reverse complement.
CTTTTGAAGATTTGTCACGTTTTATGCTGACAACTCCTTAAAATATTTTCTTCTTCATTTTTATATATTTTTTCTTCCTTTTTTGCATGTTCTGCAATTTTTGCAGTTTTTACGGATTTTCAAGTCATATTTGATATAACTGCAACTTGACAAGAGGTAAATTGTGGCAGCCCTAGCAGCACACATGTTCCACATAGGCTACTGCAACTTATATGTGACCGAATTCAGTCACAATTAAGTTGCTGCAATCATTTTTGTCTGACTTGTGCTGCTCGGGAGACAATCTCATGCGCATAACAATGTACAAGTAATTGGCCAGGTTATTTTTTATCATAAATTGATGCAAATATGCTCTCACTGGTGTGCAGAATATTCTTCTTCTTATTGGCATTACATCCTCCTCTGGGATATTGCCGCCTCGCTGCTTAGTGTTCATTCAGCACCGGGAATCCATTTTTTGAACGAACAGTTAAGTCGTAAGGAGTTGATGAAACAATGCACCATGCGTCTCCATATGCCTGTATGATTTTATGGTGAACATGTTTAAAACAACAAATAAGTTTCCACGGTGATTAAACCCCAGTCAGGATGTTTAAAACTTGTTGGGATAAAAAGTTTTAAAAAAACAAGAACAATAGAATTACGAACTTGGCGTTTTCGACAAAATTTTGGCGTAGGACTATGCCTGTGTTTCCTATATTGGGGTACACTTACAATTGGGGTACAATATGATAGACATCTCAGCCGTTTTTTCGATGGATTTCAATTTTTTTACCATTCGATCAAGGAAGAGTCAATGTTACTGATTGTTAACGATAATTGGTAAAAAGTTTTGAAATGGCCAAACCAACCAATCAAGTACATGCATCGCAAGCACAAACATCAAAATCAAGCAACTTACGGGTGCGGATCTAATCCACAGCTCAAATAAGATATCACGCGTCGGCGTGGTTGCTGCAGATCATTCAACCTCAACGAACCAACATTTCATGTGAAGAGAGGGTTGATTACAAAAATGGACTGTTTCGGTGGCATCGGCGTTTGGCGTGGTAGTTTAGTTGCTGTTAGTGATTCCTTCCGTTTGAACACATTTATTGCATCATCTTGTGATCATCATCAGTGAATCAACAAGCCTACATTCACGTGGCGGAGGCGTATTGATTGCTGCCAAAAACAATCTCGATTGCGACACAGTATCTCTAATGAACTGCGACAATCTCAATCTCAATCTCTCGCTCTATATACATAATTGCCATCTACCTCCCGCCTAACTCTAGTCCTGATCTCTATTCTGCCCACGTCGATGCGGTACAAAGTATTATCGAGAAATCTTCTAATTCCGACGTTATCTTGTCAATTGAGGATTTCAATCTACCAAACTTGCACTGGCAGCTGGACCACGACATCAACGGATACGTCCCCTCAAACATGTCCACCGATCCCGAGAGAATCCTTATCGAAACTTTGTTTGCCACTAGCATGCGCCAGATAAACGGTTTCACCAACATGAACGTAAGACTTCTAGATCTCGCTTTCGTTAACCTACCTGAATACTTCGATCTCCTCCTGCCATCTTCCCCGATGATGCCGTTAGACACGCACCATATGCCTTACATTTTGCTTTTTGATGATCCTGGTCTGGGGTCCGCCAATCAGACTTCAACGACTTGCGACTTCAACGTTGTGAACAGAAGATTTGCCGATGTACACTGGGACATACTGCTGGCCAACAAAACAGTCAACGAGATGGTCCAAATCTTCAACGAAAAGATTAACATAATCATCAATGATCATGTTCGAAAAAAGATGCGCAGTTCTAAATCGGACTTCAACAAGCCATGGTGGACTTTTGAGTTGTGGAACCTTCGCAACAATCTCAGGAAATCTCGTAGGCGCTATTTCCGGTCAAAATCCGTTCACCACAATGACATCGCTCGTGAACTGAAAATGTCATACAAGTCACTTCTCTCCTCCTCATACAACGACTACATCACGAAGATCCAATGGAAAACTAAAAACGACCCTTCCTGCTTCTGGGATTTTGTCAAGAAACGATCATCCACCAATAGAATTCCACCAAGTGTGAACTACGTATACGACATCGCCCAAACCAACACTGAAGCTGTCAACCTTTTTGCTGACTTCTTTGAAAAGGTGTACACCAAATCGTCACCTGTACTGCGTAACAACTTCTTCGCTCACGACATCACTTTTCCCATCATTCAGTTTGTCTTTGATGAAGTACAAGACGCCCTTAAAAATCTTGACAGCAATAAAGGCGCAGGCACGGACGGATTTCTTCCCAAAATTCCTCCGATTTAGCTCCATAATTTCACTTGTAAATCTATAAGAAATTCCTTCGGAAATTCTTCTAGGAACTTCGCCGGGAATTCCTCTCGAAACTCTTTCTTTAATTCCTCCGGGATTACTTCCAGCAAATTCAATAAAACAACAAGCAAACATTCAATAGCGAAATCATCTAGCATTTCAATCTGGAATTCTTTTCGCAATTACTTCAGAATATCCTTCAACAAATCCTCTAGAAATATCTTCATTAATTTCTCCTGGAATTCGTCCAAGTATTTCCCCAGAAATTCTTACAGGTATTTTCGGGAGTTTCTTCAGGTACTTCTCCAGGAATTCCTTCAGGAATTTCTCCGGGAGATTTTCCACGGAAGTGTACTAGAATTCCTTCCGGACGTCACTCGGAATTTACTCGGATATCTGCTAAGAGTTCTTCCAGAAATTTCTTCGGAACAATCCGCAGGGATTTTCTTCAGCAATTCATCTGGGAATACTTTCAGGATTTTATCTGGGAATTTCTGCATTAATTCCTCTTGGTATTTTTCTGGGAATTCCTTCAGATATTTTTTCGGAAATTCCTTTAGGAACTTCTCTAAGAATTATTTCAGGACTTCCATGTGGGAATTCCTCCGGAAGTGCTTGTGGGAGTTCCTCCGGTAGTTCTTCCAGGAGTTTTTCCAAGAAATTCTCCGGTAATACCTCCAAAAACTTCACAGGGAATTCCTGGATGATATTTGGCAGGAATTTCACAGGAAATGGGATTTCGGAAGTTCCTTCAGAAATATTTTTTCTCCTCCTCTAGGGTATTCCACCGGATGTTCCTCTGAAGTTCTACCAGTAGTTCCTTCGGGAATTCAATCAGGCTTTCTACCAGGAATTCATTTAGCATTTCTTTAGGCATTTATCTACAAATTCCTTCAGAAGTTCCTCGGAGAATTTCTCTGGGAGTTCTTACGGGAATTCCTCCGGGAGGTTCTTCTAAGAATTCTTCCAGGAGTTCCTCCTGGGATTCTTATGGAAGTCCCTTTGGAAGTTCATCCTAGAATTCTTACGAGAGTTCCTCCAGGATTTCCTCCGGAAACTCTTCCTGTAGTTCTTCAATAAATGCCTCCAGAAGTTCCACCGGCAGTTCCTCCGAGAATTCCTTTGATAATTTCTCCGGAAATTCCTATAGAAAATCCCCCGGTAGTTCCACCGGAAATTACTCTGGGAGTTCCTCCGGGAGTTCCTTTTCAGAGAAACACCCGGAGAAACTGCCGGTGAAACTCCCGGAGGGATTCTCGTAGAAACTGCTGGTGGATCTCCCGGAGGAATTCCCGAAGGAACTGCCTGAGGAGCTCCCGTAAGATCTCCCGTAAGAAGAATTCCTAGAGGACCTCCCGGATGAGCTCCCAGAGAAACTATCGGAAGAACTTCGGGAGGATTTTCAAGCTAAATTTCTGAAGAAACCCTAAATGATTTCCTGAAAAAAGCCTGAATAATTTCCTGGAATAGCTTCTGGTGGAACTCCCGGAGGGATTTCCGGAGAAACTCCCGGATGAATTGCTGGTGGAATTCCCGGAGGAACTCTCGAAGGAATTTTCTGGAAGAATTTCTGAAGAAACTCCCGGGAGAATTTTCAAAGGAACCCCGGGGAAACTACCAGAAGCATTCTCGGAAACAAGAGAATTCATCTTATAAACAAATCCCGTCTAGCTGAAACCATGGTTGGGGTTTGTAGCTGGACCATCATCAGCATCAGAGGACCTCCCGGAGAATTCCCTGAGGAGCTCGCAGAGAAATTCTCGGAGGAGCTTTTTTTAGAAAATCTATACAAATTCCTGAAGAAGCCTAAATAAATTCCAATTCTGCCGAAATTCCCGGAAGAATTTTCAGAGGAACTGCCGATAGAATATTCTCGAAGGAAATTCGAGAATAATTCTCGAAGGAAATCCTAGAGAAATTCTTGGTGGAAATGCCGGTGGAAATGCCGGTGGAACTCATGGAAGAATTTCAGGAGGAATTTTTCTAGAAACTCCTGGAGGATCTCCCAGTGGGAATCTTGAAGTTTCCACCGGAATTCTTTAAGGATTTCATTGCGAATTAATCTACGAATTCCTCCGAAAATTCCATTGTTGATTTCATTTTCGGTACAATTTCTGTATAAATTTCCGGTGGAATTCCTGGAGAAATTCTTTGAAATTTTCACAAGAAATTATTCGAAACAATTCACAGAAAATTTTATGGAATTTACACAAGAAATTTAAAGATTTTTCGTGAAATTCTCAGGAATGTTTACTGGCAATTCTGCGGAATTTTCACGGAATATTCTTATTCTTAAAAATTATGGAAAACAGCACGAAATTATTTGAATTATTGCAGGGAATTCTGCAGAACTTATAAAGAAGTTCGTGAAAATTTTCTTGGAGTAAATAATGGTGGAATTTTCGGATCAATTCCCGGCAACATTTAATGGTGGAATTTCTGAAGACACTGCCGAAGAAGTTGCTGGAGGCATACCTAAAGAATCCCTGATAGAATTTCGGATGGAATGCCAGAAGCAATTGTCGAAGGAATTCCTGGAGGAAGCTTGCATATTGATTTTTCTGCCTATTTTATAATAAATATTATTCCAGAGAGGATTTGTTTAGAAATTCAGATGTATGGTTCTAGTTTTCTTAAACTTATGGAAGAATGCAGGATTTTTATAATAATTGTTATAGCCGATTTTATATTCTTTCTGAATACCAAGTTCGTTAATATTTTTCTCACTTTATTTAAAATTATCTGATGAGCAATAAATCACGCATTTTTAAATCCATTATTGTTTTAATCATTATTGTTTCGATTTGGTTTGGATTTGGTTTCATGTGTTAATATTCATGTGTTTTTATAAAACTACTATAAAACTACGATTTAGAAGACCAAAAAGTTGGCCCCTCCTTCTCGAAATCCTGGCTACGCCCACACGGAAGAAATAAACTACCCAATAGTGAGTTTAATTCACCCAACCTCGAACATCCGTACGGGAAGCCAAAATTGAGTAAGTAGGGTCGAAGTAGTTTGCCTTTACTCCCATGTTAAAAAAGTACCCAACGGAAAATTTATTGACCCAAATTTAAGTTTAATTCACTCAATTTCGACCTCAGGTAATAAAACTCAAAATTGGCTTCCCGTATTGAACTGGCGTCGGTGGATTGTTTGGCTCTTTTGTTTTTGACAACAAAAGAAAGAGTGGATGAAAGAGAAGAGAAAAAATAACTCAAAAGTAAGTTTAAAATTACTCAATTTTGGGTACTTTTTTTCTTCCGTGCATGCTCGACGGTATGGAAAATGTCTCGAATCACACCGATCTACAAATCAGGCAACTGTAGCAGTGTCAGGAACTATAGAGGTGTGTCTATACTTAGTTTCATAGGCAAGGTTCTAGAAAAGCTGGTATACAAAATCGTCTCCACTCATCTCAAATACCCAGCATTCTGGTTTCATGAGGCAGCACTCCACGACGTCGAACTTGATGTGTTACACGTCTGAAGTGTCACGAGAAGTTGAATCAAGGCGACAAGTGGATTCCATCTATATAGACTTAGCTAAGGCGTTCGATACAGTTCCGCACCTGATTATTGTTGACAAAATTAGGCACATTGGTTTTCCAGAAAGGTTTGCGGGATGGATTTTATCGTATTTTACTGGCCGCCAAGCGTTTGTGGCTGTCAACAACACACATTCTCGGATCATAAGCATATCTTTTGGAGTACCTCAAGGAAGCGTTCTAGGTCCACTTCTTTTCAATATCTTTATTAACGACCTGAACACACTGATTTCATCATCTAAACATTCATTTGCCGATTACCTTAAATTTTACCGTGTTATTTACTCCCAAACGAACTGTGAAGAGCAGCAGTCTGATATCGATAAAATGCTAATATGGTGCAACAACGATATGCTCGTCAACGAAAAGAAGTGTAATGTCATTTCATTCACACGATTGGAAAACCCTGTGAATCACCAGTATACAATAATAGTGCTGTCCAATGAGCAGCTCGAAGTTGTTCCCGTCCTGCTCGTTCTTTTTTGTCAACAAATGGGCATGAGCAGGACAGGGAGAAACTTCGAGCTACTTCAAGCTCTCATTGGACAGCACTAATGGGAACAACTCCATTGAACAGAGTACACCCAGTCTGCGACCTGGAAGTGACTGTTGATTCAAAGCTGAGATTCAATGAACATATTGGAATCATAACGGCAAAAGCATTTGCCACATTAGGATTCATCCGTCGTCATGCCTCCTGTTTCACCGACATCTATTGTTTAAAAACACTATACTGTTCACTAGTACGCAGCACTCTCGAATATGCGGCACCGGTTTGGACCCCATATCAGCTGACATACATTCTTTCTATCGAACGAGTTCAGAGGAAGTTTATAAGGTTTGCACTGCGGGAACTACCATGGAGGGACCCAACCAATCTACCCCATTACCAGGATAGATGTCAGCTGATTAACCGTAAGGCGCTTTGTACAAGACGGGTTAATCATCAACAACGAATAGGGTATCCAATCACGGTTTGAACTAGTGAAAAGCGTATCATGGTTTGAACCATTTTGAAATCAGTAGAAATTACCATCTCATTGACAGGAAATGAACCTAAAACAGTATGAATGGCACATTTAGGTATACTGGAAGTGATAGAGTTTATTTAAACATTCGTACATATTGTTTAAGTAATAAAATAAAGCGATTTAAAAACGTCCTGAACTTGCGCTAAATCCTCCCCACCAGTGGCATAATTTCAGAAGGCTCGTAAAGGACGCATTTTATGACACAGGAGTGAGATCAATATACCATACGAACGCTATTTTTATCTGTAATCGATTGACATCATCATACAATTGAGAAACAGTTTTAAATAGTTAAAATAGTAACATTTATACAAGGTAAAAACTGATCATGGTTTGAACTAAATTCGTATCATGGTTTGAACTTGTAAATGCAGTCATGTTCTGCTGCTGTCCGCTAGGAGCGCTGCATGCGCCTAGCTGGAGCATTTTGTTTACATTTCCAATATGAAAAAATCGCAATTTTCATATCGATAATTTAGACGATTTTCACACGATTCGAGTTACTAATCTAATGCGAGAAGATGAATAGTAAAACAAATTTACTTTTCTATACATTTCCTCAGCGTTTCATGCATGTGATTAGTATTATATTTAGGAGCTGCTGCAGTAGTTCAAACCATGATGCGAATTTAGTTCAAACCATAAACAGTGTAGTTCAAACCATGGTATGAATCAAAGTTATGTAATTATTAAGTTTTTTCAATGAAACTAAGCATAAATATGTGCACCCAGGTTGTTTTTAGAAAGATAGTAAACTAAGCTTCCATATAAACTAGAAATCGCAGGTCTAACATGTCCCTTTAATGAAATAAATCAACTTTGTTTTGCCGGCTCATCTGAAACCCGTCATTTGGTTCAAACCATGATTGGATACCCTATTATTTTATCTTCAACCTGCTCAACGATATCATTGATTGTCCAGAGCTTCTACAACAGATCCCAATTAACGTTCCTACACGACGACTACGTCATTCACCGTTCTTAACCCTTCTGCACCACAGAACTAACTATGGCTTTTACAACTCATTCGATTTTGTTTGTGATGTGTTTGATTTTAATATGTCGAAAACCATGTTTGGGAATAGAATTAAGGATTAATATAAGATTAACAGTCTGTACGATTTATTCGAAGATGGTGTCAAATAAATAAATAAATCTTCCTCCGACGCGCGCTTGTGATTCTGCTACCGAAGGGCAACTTTCTATCGTCGCCAGACGATAAGGATTTGCACTGTGAAGAAAATTCATCTCGGGTCAACCTTCTGTGTAAAGAATCGATTTTTTCCAATAATGCGCCTTGTCAATCCCTAACAGCAACAAAATCAAAATCAGAAACTTGTGAGGAAATTTTGACTGCTACAGACGCCATCCATTCGATCAAATCTATTGCGTCATCTCCCTACTACCAAAGGGCAATTTTCTGTCGTCGCCAGTCGATTGAGTTTTGCACTTGGACCGGAATAATCGATTTAACTTACAATGACTAACAGAAACAAAACCAAATAATCTTCAGGATCGTCATTGTCGTTTAAACTGATAAATTCGAAAACTTAAGTCGAATAGTCTGTTTGTCTGGGTGAAAATTGGATAAACAGTTTTAGTCCTGAAAAGCTTGTGTGTTATTAATTTCCTCTCACTTTTACACCGGCGCCATACAAACGATACACGCCCGCTTACATTACGGGCGGAAACCGAACGTTGCAAATAAATATATTTACGTTTGATTTCGCGCCGCTTCCGATTCCACTGAAAGCCAGACGAGTGGCTTGAGCGGCGATGCGGCCGATGAGTCCTGTTATTCCCTTTTCCACGGTTGGAGACTCAAACTCCATCCAACCGGGAGCTGCCATTCGGCTTATTGATTGTTAATAATTATTGGCATTTTAATAGACACAAACTATGATGACAAATACCATCCAATTCGTATAGCTACGTAGTCCTACGTCACCTTTGCGAACAACCCAAATGGGCTAGACCTTTGAGTTTTCAAGAGAAGTTTTGCTACAACTTTTGTAAGGACGCAAACCTTGTATGATGTAAAGTAGAAAAATAGGAGGATCGGTCATTAAGCTGAATATCTCCAAAGAAGCACATTAACTTTCTGATAAAATATCTGGAAGTCACCAATACGCTAAATTGCGTAATAAAAGTACTACTTAAAATACGAGAAAGGCAAAACGCGCTCGAAACGGTGTGAAACGAAATAAAAAATTCTTTCGAGACTTCGGAAACGTTACGAAGTAGGGACCTTATCTGATTTGAAATCTAATGAAACAAAAAGAAATTATTATTTTCTTCGTGATCATGATGGGTAGTGGTCATGATGGGTGGCACAAATGGGTTGGCACGGAGAAGGAAAACCTTGAAGCCAATGATTATGAGACCAATTGGTTCACTAACTCGGCATACTCAAGGTAATAAAGAGCATTTATTAACCCTTTATAAGGCACACGAATCTGAACAATACATTAACAAAAACAACAATAGGACATAATGTTGACATGGTATTAGACTCAAAAGTATGTTTGTTATACTATACAGTAAACAGTTCATAAACATTGAAAAATTGGTGTTAGTTGCCACTGCCCGGCAAGAGGGACATCATTGGTGGCAATATATTTGCCACTACCTTGCAAGCGGGAAAACAGACAACAACAAAAATAAAAGAAAGATTTTTAAAAATTAGGTTTTACGTAGAACCAGTCAAATCAAGGCACGTTACATTTTTTAGTGAAGAGTCGTAATCGGAAAAAGCATTATAGGGTAAGACGGTATAATATGCCCCCCCCCTAAGGCAACTCCTCAATAACTTTTTACTTTTCAACGCAATTTATGCAAACTTTGTGTTATTTGGTAGTCCAGGAAGTCGCAAATGCATTGCCCGTGAGTAATCATATAAAAATATTACAGATAACACGTAATAAAGCTTTTTTGAAAAGTCGTGAAAAAATGAATTTTAAAAAGTGCCTGGGCAACCAAAGACGTTTCAAAGCCCTTCATTAGTACTTTATCAATCCCATAACAAAAAGGCTACAAATCCTTATGCGCTTGACATTAAAAAACCAACATAGGTCCATTTGAGCAGGTGTGAATTCCATTTCAATATTTTCCATACAATTTGGAAGCAACTGCTGCAGGCTCGCTGCGCTTGTGTCCAGTTGGTAAGGGCATATCGTCCTGCCTACACTGGGGCGTTTTGGCCAGTGAAACATGTTTTCGAAAATCGTTACATTTTTGAAGATGGAAGCAATTTTATATCATATTAACCACTGAGAAAAGTTATTTTGTTGCCCAGCTGAGTGTTCCCGTGCAAGTTTTGCGGACAGTATGCCAGAGTCGCTCCAGAATGTTGAGCAAACAAACATGAAAAGTTACATCAAAACTATAACTTTTTGTATTTTGCTATTATTTTCATTGTGTAATACAAAAATACTTCCACATTCACATAGTATGATGCGTTTACAAATACTTATGGATACCAACTGATTTTAATCCTTAATTAGTTATAGTTTTCTAGAAATCAAAAGGGGGCGTTTTGGCCAGGTGGGGCGCATTATACCGTCTTACCCTAAGTGGAAAAAAAATTACGTATTTGTTCCCTAGTGAGCACCCTTTTTTCCAATTTCGTCAAAAATCCAAAAACAAAATATACAGAACGGCAAAGCTTTTTTCGCGCTTATCACGCCATAGTCTAACACAGGAGATTCAAAATAATTAATACCAACGGCAAAAAATTTATCTTCGTCGTTTTTTTAACGAATTATAAATGAAAATCCTTCTTCCACTCGCAACTTCCAATCTGTTCGTAAAAAAACTATTCGCAAATTGAAATTTCAATTTGTTATGGCTCAAAATCATCTGGGGTGTTACTAGGTAGCAAATAAAGCCACTACATGGGAAATAATAAGTAGAGCTCTTGTTAATAAATAGAAAAAACATATAATTTGTTGTTGGTAATATAGTTGCCACTGCCTAATAAAGGGTGTGATCTATTTTATTAAAACATTGAAAACCAATACGATTAACATCCTAACAAGGAGAATCAAGTAATCGCTAAATCCTCATCTCAGACAATATCAAAAATGCCTGCATTAGGACCGTGTTTAGGATTAATGCATTTCTTTTGATCGCCATTGCACCCCGCTGTGCTTGCAAAACAGCCCCCGTTCCCGCTGCACAGTGGTTCCATTCCCTTAGAAGGGCGGCCATAAATATAAATTACGGAAAATATACGATAAATTGGTGTACTTTTAATATTTTTCGGGTTAAACAGCCTATTTTTTAATTATTTGGTAGGCTCAGTCATTATTATACTTTACGGAGCCGATTTTAGTATTATATGCAAAAATCTAACAACCAACGTTCAATTTACATTGTTGAGGAAGATGCGAGGGTGGGAAGATGCTTGTTATTGTGAAAGTAGTAAACGAAAATAAACCTGATCAATTCACCTAGCGGTGTTAATGCCTTTCTAGTGCATACGAAAAAAATAGTTTTTTTGCCATAACTTTTAGACCCATTGTGCCATATGGCCAATTCTTATTAGAAAACAAAAGGATATGATTCTATGTCGAATGCAACTTGTTCCGAACAAATCAGTTAAGACATTTGAAAAGGGCGTAACAGCCATAATCTATTCCTTCTAATTCTTTGTTTAAAAATCTTAATTTAATAATCTGCATACAAAGAGCTCTTGAATGACTGCTACAAATTTAAATATCTTCTCAGAGATGTCTGAGAATGGAAATCGGGGAGAAACATGCTTTTCAGTACCATAAAGTTGACCATGATAAAGAAAACATAATACTCGTGTTCATCAATTTTGGTAATTTCTTACCATCGATTATTTATTTCCAAGCTCAGTCGCAGACTATGGTAACTGAAATGCCATTTAGGCAGCAGCCAGAATATGAATACACTTAAAGGATATTCGAAATGAAATTGATTAAATTGAGCAGAAAATATGATATTTGTTAAACAAACATAATTTTGTTATTTGTTTACCCTCAGGTTTCTCGTGGACGGTTGCAGCTGAAATATCCTTTAGATGATAGATTAACGTGTAAATATTTACTCAGAGGATGTCTCTGGAGGGGAGTTGAAGGGGAAACATACTTTCTTAGTGGATGAAGAAGATAACAAAATTGAGTAGAAAATTGTGTTTTCGTCAAAGAAACATTGTAAAGCTATTTGTTGGCTTGGTCGCAGATGGTCGCAGCTGAAATAGCCTTTAGACGACAGATTAGAGTGTAAATATTTACTCACAGGATGTTTCTGGAGGGGACTTGAAGGGGAAACATACTTTCTTGGATGATGAAGATAACAAAATTTAGAGGAAAATTGTGTTTCCGTCGAAGAAACATAGTAAAGTTATTTGTTCACCATTTGCTTGGTCGCAAACGGTTGCAGCTGAAATAGCCTTTAGATGACATATTAGAGTGTAAATATTTACTCACAGGATGTTTCTGGAGGGGATTTGAAGGGGAAACATACTTTCTTGGATGATGAAGATAACAAAATTTAGAAGAAAATTGTTTTTCCCTCGAAGAAACAAAGAAAAGTTATTTGTTTACCATTCGCTTGGTCGCAAACGGTCGCAGCTGAAATAGCCTTTAGATGACAGATTGGAGTGTTAATATTTACTCACATAATGTTTCTGGAGGGGATTTGAAGGGGAAACATACTTTCTTGGATGATAAAGATAACAAAATTTAGAAGAAAATTGTTTTTCCGTCGAAGAAACGTAGAAAAGTTATTTGTTTACCATTTGCTTGGTCGCAGATAGTCGCAGCTGAAATAGCCTTTAGATGATAGATAATAGTGTAAATATTAACTCTGGGAATGTTTTTGGAGGGGATCAGAAGGGGAAACATATTTTATTGGTGGATTATAATAATGAAATTCAGAAGAAAAATGTGAATCCTTTCATCAAACACAGTAGAGTTTTTCGTTGACCATTTGCTTGGTTGCGGACGGTCCCTGCTGAAATAGCATGTAGATGACAGATTAGAATGTAAATATTTACTCAGAGGATATTTCAAGAGGGAATTCAAAGGTGAAACATAAGTTTCATGAAGTATGCCAACATTTTCACGTATAGTTTATTTAACTGGATTATCTTAAATTCGAAGACTTATACAGAGCATATTAGCTCAAATTCTATAAAAATGACGATTGAATCTTATATAGTATACCATAAAGTAGCAGTTTAGGGATAACTTGTTGAATTTCGATAAAGTCAGGTTTTTGGATATATGACCTATGGGGGAACCACTGTGCGCTGAAGCCTTGCGCCGTGCTGGAGCCCCATCGACGGGTAGATTCCGGTATCGTTATCGCCAGAACAATCTGCCAAGTATCGGTACTCGGTAACCTAGGACGCGCGGTTGTGGTGTAAACTATTTATAGGTATCTGTAGATGAATCCTCGGTCCCCCCAAGGTGAGAAACGTGGCCGAACGCAGTATAACCTTAAGCCAAGGATCTATCAATAAGGAATGAAGCGGATACAAAATTGGAGGACCTGTTGAAAACTCGGACTCATTTGAGCACTGTGTAAGGGTGAGATTCCGAAATGCCAAACACAATGAAATCTGATCTCTGTGCAAACACAATTTCGGACCCATAAGAAGAATCAAAAATATGTTTGAACTTCAGTACCGATGCATGGTCAAAATTAATATTATCTCATCTTTTTGTTGAAGCAAAAAACTGATTAAGAGGTACGCCTTACCGAGTTGGTATGCCATTGCTGGAAGAGAATAAATAGCGGAACCTTAATCTAAAGTGGCTTCACATCAAGTTTTCGAAAAATCTGAATTAAATACGACTGCTTCATTTCCTCTCAAAAGCAGCAGGGCAGAAAGACATGCACTTAAGGAGGGGTAAGGTAAGGGGTTCAATGTAATAGGAGCAGAGATTCATCACTAACAAAAAATGCTAAGTCTTCTACTATACGATATGGAATATTATTATTATTTATTCAGACTAAGGCCGAAGTGGCCTGTGCGGTATATAAGAGTCTTCTCCATTCGGCTCGGTCCATGGCTACACGTCGCCAACCACGCAGTCTACGGAGGGTCCGCAAGTCATCTTCCACCTGATCGATCCACCTTGCCCGCTGCGCACCTCGCCTTCTTGTGCCCGTCGGATCGTTGTCGAGAACCATTTTCACCGGGTTACTGTCCGACATTCTGGCTACGTGCCCGGCCCATCGCAGTCGTCCGATTTTCGCGGTGTGAACGATGGATGGTTCTCCCAACAGCTGATGCAATTCGTGGTTCATTCGCCTCCTCCACGTACCGTCCGCCATCTGCACCCCACCATAGATGGTACGCAGCACTTTCCTTTCGAAAACTCCAAGTGCGCGTTGGTCCTCCACGAGCATCGTCCAGGTCTCGTGTCCGTAGAGGACTACCGGTCTAATTAGCGTTTTGTAGATTGTCAGTTTGGTACGGCGGCGAACTCTATTCGATCGGAGCGTCTTGCAGAGTCCAAAGTACGTACGATTTCACTATGCGTCTCCGAATTTCTCTGCTGTTGTCATTTTCGGCAGTCACCAGTGAGCCCAAGTACACAAATTCTTCTACCACCTCGAATTCGTCACCACCGATGCAAACTCGCGGTGGGTGGCTCACATTGTCTTCTCTTCTTCTCTTGTACTTCGTCTTCGACGTGTTGATGACTAGTCCGATCCGCTTAGCTTCCCTCTTCAGTCTGATGTAGGCTTCCTCCATCTTCTCAAAGTTACGTGCCATAATATCTATGTCGTCGGCGAAACCAAATAGCTGGACGGACTTATTGAAAATTGTACCACTCGTGTTAATCCCTGCTCTTCGTATTACACCTTCCAAAGCGATGTTGAATAGCAAACACGAAAGACCATCACCTTGCCGTAACCCTCTGCGGGTTTCGAAGGGACTCGAGAATGCCCTGAAACTCGAACTACGCACATTACCCGATCCATCGTCGCTTTGATCAACCGTGTCAGTTTATCCGGAAAACCGTGTTCGTGCATTAGCTGCCATAGCTGGTCCCGATCGATTGTATCATATGCGGCTTTGAAGTCGATGAATAGATGATGTGTGGGCACGTTGTATTCGCGGCATTTCTGCAGTACTTGGCGAATGGCGAACACCTGGTCCGTGGTGGAGCGTTCGCCCATAAAACCCGCCTGGTACTGCCCCACGAACTCCCTTGCAGTTGGTGTTAGTCGACGGCATAAAATTTTGGAGAGTACCTTGTAGGCGGCGTTCAGCAATGTGATTGCGCGGTAGTTGCTACAATCCAGCTTATCGCCCTTTTTGTAGATGGGACACGACACCTTCCATCCACTCCTGCGGCAAAACTTCCTCCTCCCAAATCTTGGTAATGACCCAGTGCAGCGCTCTAGCCAGTGCCTCACCACCGTGTTTAAATAGCTCTCCTGGTAGTTGGTCAACCCCAGGGGCTTTGTTGTTCTTCAGCCGGCCAATCTCCTCCTGGATTTCCTGGAGATCCGGAGCCGGTAGAATTATGTCCTGCGCGCGTTCTCCCAGGTCCATCACCATACCGCCATCTTCGTCTGCCACATCGCCATTCAGGTGTTCTTCGTAGTGCTGCCGCCACCTTTGGATCACCTCACGCTCGTTCGTAAGAAGGTTCCCGTTTATGTCCTTACACATATCAGGCTGTGGCACGTGGCCCTTACGTGAACGGTTTAACTTCTCATAGAACTTTCGTGTGTTATTAGCGCGGTACAGTTGCTCCGTTTCTTCACGGTCTCGATCTTCCTGCTGGCGCTTTTTCCTCCGGAAAATCGAGTTTTGTCTGTTCCGCGCCTGTTTATATCGTGCCTCGTTCGCCCTCGTGCGGTGTTGCAGCAATCTCGCCCATATTATTTTCAACATATAGCATAATGAATTACCGAAAAAGTTTGAAGACAAAAGAGTTATATCTCATATTCACTCTATCATACTTAATGAAATGAGTGGAAGAAAAATTAGCATGTTTCTGAATTCTGAGAAAGATTCCCATCAGCATCCGAGAAGGAATCTCATCAGAATCCGTGAAGAATTCTCACTTCAATCTCTAAAGAATTTGGATTCATCGAAGTATTCCAATCGTAATCCAGAAGAATTCCTACTGGATTCTTTCCAGTATTGTTAAGGTCACTCCTGACAGAATCCATGTTTCAAAGTGCTCGCGTTTTCGGGGGCACACCACTCGATACGGAGGCGGCGGACAACTGTCATTTTTGTTAATTCAGCTTTGCTGCGTCGCAGCATGCGTGAAAAAATAAAAATGACAGTTCGACGAAAGCCCTGGAATATTCCCCTTCAAATTCCTGGGATGGTACAAACTCGTCTTATCACAAGTGAATCAAAAATATGTTTGAACTTCAGTACTGATGCATGGTCAAAATTAGTATTATCTAATTTTTTTTTGTTGAAGGCATTTGAAGGGTCATTTTTTCACTCAAATACGAACTTTGAAGCCAAATGTTATGAGCTACCATCTGCTACCATTCACTTGAAAGTTAATATGACGCCTTTCTCATTCACATAAAACATTATCCACATCTATTACTAAAACCTGACATTGTTTACAATATTAATCATGCTTCAAACTCAATGTAGTTAAGCACAGACGAGAGGATCAATGCAGAAAGAAATCAATAATCCACATTTTAAATCCCCCTACCCTTTTAGACTATTGTAGAAATCTAACTGTCAGACTGTCTTTCCCATGCTAACAATTGACAGAAAAACTAAACTGAAATTAAAATTCATATTGAATTACCATTTTCAAATTCGAACCAAAACGAGTAATACAAAAGAACCAGAACTAGTAGATTATACGTACTATGTATTAGAGTTGTAGTGCATTCGACATAGAATTTACCTTTTTTAATCTAAAATTTTTCAAAACAAAACATATGGTACACGGCGAATGCTCAAACGAAAGATGAATAGCATAAAAAACGTTATTGCCTTCAAAGCGAACGATACGACCAAAAATCGAAGAAAAATTCAAGTTTCATTCTCACGAATATAAAGTAACACCATAAATCATTCACACCACACAAACTTTGGGAACTAAGGATAATCAGAAAAGTCAATTTTACCAACACTAAGCTAGCAATACTCGGGGCAAGGAAGCAAAATATATTGGAAAGAACGTAGAGCACATCAAGCTATCGGGACTACTACCCTTCAACAAACTAACAATCGAACCAAATGCCAAAACTTAAACAAGTGATCAAGAGTAACAATCAAAGTGGTAGGAATCGAATCAAAATGAAAGTGGGAACACAAAGCACACAGATGAAGCTGATGAAAGTTTTTCTCCCCTTCAACAAATATAGGTCGGATTAGGTAACAATTTAGGACTTGTACTTTTAACATTGTTGGATGTATTACCAATCCTCTATAATGGTGATTAGCAAAAACTTGTAAAGCACAGATCGCAGGCCAAAAAAAAAACTTTTAGATGTGCTTCAGAACGACTTTAGGATAGCTATTTTGGGTGGATCGTTGTTCTCGGGAAGGGACTAACACCTTTAGAATCGATAATGAAAAACTTCAAATGGATTGATGCGAGCAAAAAGAATGGTAGCTTTATATAGTTTTTTAGAAAGAATCGACAAGCGAAGTGTTTCAAACAAATACTGAACAGAATAGTAGAAGTAGATAAAAAGTGGAACAATTTTTCTTCTAGAAATTAAAGGGGTTGTAGGTATTACACGGTGATAAAAATAAACTAAAAAACGAGACGAATGAAAAACTATAAATACAAAAATAATAGTCCAAAGCCAGGAATTTAAACAACTTGGTGGAGAGAATCAAGCTGGACTTGACATAAGACCATAAAACTCGTTAATAAACTATGTGGTTTATTTATTTCTTAATTCATTCGAAATGCATCGCTATTGTAGCATTTTACTGCTTAGTGCTTTTCACCCATGTAGTACCCACCCTTTTTTTAAATTTCATCGAGTAGAACAGAAGCATTGCATTGATTATCATGGATTAAGAATATCATTAAATAATCCCATGCCCAATTTAGAATGCTGGTTTTGCGTTATTATTTCCGGTGTCTAAACTTAATGATAGTTGAACTAAAATAGAACAATAAAATTTCAGGCATTAATTTTTATTTAAAACCACGAAATTATATATTTCCTGAAAAAAAATAACTAAAACAAAATGTTGAGAAGAGCAATGATGAATCTCCTCAGCTGTTCAAATCGTTTCGATGCAAGTAGGTAATAAATAGAGCGCAATTGTTACAGTTGAATTACAATAATGCAAAGCAGTAAGTCATTAAATGACAAATCATGTAGCGCAATGCAATCTCGTTTTATTCAACCTGAATATATTTGCCCTAATCTGAAGCAAATTTATTTTCTATACTGTGTAACCAAAAACATTTCAGTAACTGTCATTTCAGCCTTATGATAGTTCTTACTAGAACGCCTTCCAGTCTACTTAATTGATCACTGATCCATGAACTAAACAAAAACAAATACCGGAAAAAGTAACAATACAATTGAGCTTAAAATCCGTCAATCAACCGTGGAAATACATAGGAGGAAAAAATAAAATTGTGTGCTTCAATTATTGAAATAGAATAAACACAAACTGCGCAATTCCGAATACTGACAAAATCGCTTCGACTTCCACTGCTAAAGGATATTGATGAAAAAATCCCATCCATCTTAATACTTAGTGGTAATTCAATTAAATTGAAACACCGAGCAACCATCAATTACAACCAACATAAATGTCCACAAGCCATGGTCATGACTGCAATCTACTAAACCTTCGACACCTAGAAAAATGATCAAACGAAATGTTAAATCGTTTTAGTGACGCAATAGAACAGTCGAGGGAGCATTAAGAACAAAACAATGTTATCAGTATAAATGTAACTACTTGGAAGAACAAAAAAAATAGTAGCTCAAAACCTTACGGGCGGACAAGTTAAACCAATTAATATAGAAAAGAAGAACTTAGCCTCTATCCCTTTAAACAGAGCTATAGCGCCCGAACGAAGGGAAATGTTATGATTGCTATTGAAGAGTAATTTAGCGTAGAGAGATGCCGAAATCAGATCAGATGGTGTAAGCCATTGAAGAAAAAAATGATCAAAGTGCGATATTAGAGCACGGAAATTGATAACAGCGAATGGAGGAGAAACAGTTGTTTAATTAATTGATAGAGTTGTACAAACTGTATAAAACTTAAATAATAAAACAGAGAAAAAACGTACACAAGTAAGTAGTATATAACAAAATTAAACAATTATAGAGAAGTTTAAAAGATTAAGAAAATGTGTTAAATTGATATGTGAAGAATAAAGAAAAGAATCAGACGAAAACCAATGACTATATTGAAATACAAGTAGTTGTAATTTATTGAATGAAAGAAAGTTATAAATATTTTCGTTTAGTTGGAAAGTATTAGAAAAAAAAGTCAATCAAAATCAATCTCCTTTTTACATCTTTTCATACACTCCACTGTCACGTATCAAAGCGTAGTCTCCTTTGGAAAGATATGTTCCATTATCTTCACTTTACCGTCATTACCTTGATGGATTCACTTAAGGTGATTGTATAATAATGCATCAAATCGGCCATCGTGGAAACCACGTACTTTTCCGGTAATTTTTCTAAGATCTCAATGTGTAAGAACCATAGCGCATATTAGCATGAAACAGTGACAGATCATTTGCTTATTTATGCCGGACAATCGGATTTAATTCCAAAAAGTCAGTTGTTTTTATCAGAAATCTATCTGAAAATTTCACCAGAGATGTATCTTAGCATAAGAATTGCAAAAACCGTTCGATTTGATGATATTTTTGAAGTTTTAACAGATCTAATCTACAGTATTTTGGGCTAGGCACACTTGAAAGCAGTACAGTGTGAATCGGACATCCCCTAGAGACGACGTGTAAGATTTAATCTTACATGCTTCGGTGAGTTTGATCCCACGGCCCCGCAGATCATTTAGAAATGGGGCACTTTCAAATGCGCATATTTTTTTTAACTTTCATTTGCATCGAAAAACTTTCTAAAAATGGAACAAAAGTTATATTATTTTATTTCATATGAATGACTGAAACGAATCATCGTTATTTCGAAGAAATTCTCGCAGTTTCCTGTTGATGTCGCTTTTCAGTCAGCGCACTCCTTTTTTCAGTCATGTTTTTGGCTAGCTGATTCCACCAATTCTTCATAAGGCCAATATCAGTGGTGTCTGTTAACTTAACAGTGTTAAGAAAATTATTTTGAGCTTTTTAGTGGAATGTCTCAACTTGTCATCGTTTAGTCGAGTCAAGTACGAAACACTGAAGATGACCTTACTGTTGAGGTCGAAATATGTATCTGTCAAGGTACAATCAAGTGGTGGAATTAAATGGGATGTTAAAAACTCGTCTTATGACAAGTGAGTGGTATCTGCTCACTTCATCTTCAGTTTATGACTAATAATCACCCAAAATTACTCTATTGTATGGAACTGAGAACAATTCGATGGATTCAGTTTTTTTGCGATGAACTGGACTCCACTATGGTAGTACCTTTGTAGCACTTCCTTGCTACAATGGCAGTTAGCTAAATCTAGCCAAAACGTAAATGGGCCATCATGGGACTAAATGGAGGGTAGAATCCGGCTTTTGACGCAGATGGATTTTGCAGGACTGTGCATAATAAATTATTTTTCGTTTCTATTCCTGCATGTTAAATATTTTGAAGTTTAGTTTTTGAACTGTGAAAAAATAGGCCGAAATGAATGGTTTACTAATGTACCAATCAATAAGTAAAAACCTCCGCTATGAAATTAATAGATTGCGTCACCGTAGACATGTTCTGTCAAAAGCACACGAATAGAAACATGCGTATACAGTGCCGCCGTTGTTTTGATATGGTGAGTGCTAAATGATCTACCTTGATTGATCCATTATGAAACGCTGTGAAAACCTTGCATATCCGATCACTGCCCCTATTCGCATAAGCGTCCCATGTCAGTTTTCTTCAACTTGAGAATTCAACTTCAACTTGAATTTTTCAAACTCGTTTTACATGGAGAAATTAAAAAAATTCTAATAAATCGATAAAACCAGTAATCTTTCTGAAAATTTGACATTATATTCTTTATCTGTATACATTGCTATGGAACTATTAAATGGACCATAATTACATTGATGTTTTGTGCGAGAGTTTATCAAAATCTGGAATGTGACTGTTATGCGAATAAATAGCAAGATGGGACAACACAGGTGGGGTTTGATTTTCAAATTTCTAGAACAATGTTTATTATTTTATCAGTTTTTCTTTAAGATGAGTTCATTTTAAGCTTATTTCTGAAAGAAAATCAAAATCGCCAAAAATCGACATGGGACTCTTATGCGAATCGCGGCAGATCACTAGTGCCCCATTTCTAAATGATCTAGGCTTTATGTACAACATGTGAAAGGTTTAGTTCAAAAAATGTATTGGCGGTAACCACTTCCTTCGGAGGGTTATGAGGTCACGATCCCGTAGCTTAGTAGGCTACGATCCCGCATGAATGTGCTGAGAATTTTGTTTCCTAATTCAAGTATCGTACCTTGCAAGAAAATGACAACTTTCGTCATCATTTTCCAAGGCTCTCATAGATGTATAAAGTTAATCCGCAGTACAAATAACTAGCATTCAACGCCAGAATCCACCACGTGGCGACAAAATTTAAAAAATATCAAAGCTGCTTTTTTTGTTCGTTGCGACCAAAAATAAGCGGTGGAGTATATTTTTTATGAGCGGTACAGTATTGCTTTTTAATCGAAGAATAGATTACCTTGCCAAATGTTCAATGTGTCAAAACAAATGCTCATATGTCTAACTGGTGTTGTCGTATCGAAGTGTGCGATCGCATTTGTTGTGGATGTCAAGTGATTTACTATTTTTCTTGATTTCCAAGAAATCGTTTGCAGATCGGGTTTGTATAGGTACACTCAACCCTCGTCACAGCCACAGCCGTCGAGTCAGACCGAACAGTCCGGCTCAAAAAACCCAACTGCTAGCCAATCTGCTGCTCCAATTGCACGAACGGTGTCTCCTAGTTCGTTGCAAACACAAACCGCGCGCAACTCGTCGTCGTCGTCGTCGTTGCGCACACAACCACAGTCCGCTGAAGTGCTCTTGGTTGACATATTCAAAAAGCCAGCAAACGCGATGCGTTCGAAAGATCGAACCGCCGGCAACGATACGGACGATTAGCCGAAGTACGGACGATTAGCCGGAGAAGTAGCCGAAGCCGAGGGCGCCCGCCCGGCAAGAAACAGCGATGCCACGACGGTGACGACGAGCAGGATGTGGACTTTCTTCCATAAATGGCTCTCACGTCATACAATCTCGCATCCATCAACATCGGCACGATCACGAACCCCACAAAACTGAACGCACTCCGAAACTTCATAAGCAGCCAAAACCTCGATATCGTGTGTCTGCAGGAAGTCGAGAACGAACAGCTTTCCTTGCCTGGCTTTATCGTTTTCGCGAACGTGGACCACAGCTGGCACAGATGTTGCGGTGAAGGAGCACATCCATGTCACTCACGTGGAGAAGAGTCTGGACAGCCGACTAATCGCGCTGCGAGTGCACGACACGATCTGCAACGTCTACGCTCCCTCCGGCACTGCACAGCGCGCTGCTAGAGAGGAGTTCTTCAATGGCACGCTTGCCTATTATCTCCGCCACCACACCGAGAACGTCATCGTAGCTGTCGATTTCAATTGCGTGCTGCGTGCGTGCGATTCGTCCAGCCCGAATACCAGTCCGTCCCTCAAAACAGCTGTACAGCAGCTGCAGCTACATGATGTGTGGGAGAAGCTGTGTCCACGTGATGCCGGTTTTACCTATGTCTGTCGAAACGCGCGATCTCAACTCGATCGGATCTATGTCAGCCGTGGTCTTCGCGACAAACTGCAGTCGGCCTACACGCACGTCTGCTGTTTCACGGATCACAAGGCGCTAACGCTCAGACTCTGTCTTCCCCCACTGGGACACGAGCCCGGGCGCGGTTTCTGGGCCCTTCGACCTCATCTTTTAACCAAAGAAAACGTTGCCGAGTTTCAGTATAAGTGGCAATATTGGACTCGTCAGCGCAGAAACTACTCGTCGTGTATGCAATGGTGGCTGTCGTACGCTAAGCCAAAAACCAAATCTTTTTTCAAGTGGAAATCTCGTGCCGTCTACGAGGAGTTTCACGATACGCATCAGCACCTCTAGGCGCAACTACGGCTAGCGTACGACGGTTATTATCAGCATCCATAAATGATCACCACCATCAACCGGCTGAAAGGGGAAATGTTGGCACTGCAGCGAAATTTCTCCCACATGTTTATGCGCATCAACGAGACGCACGTGGCCGGTGAGCCAATGTCGATCTTCCAGCTGGGGGAAAGGCGACGGAAGAAAACGCAGCTACAGACGGGAGAAGACGAAGTCATCGTCGAGCCTCAGGAAATCGAGGCAAATCTGTTTGATTTTTTCTCGAGTCTCTACTCAGAAGAAACAGCAGAAAACGACGGCAATGCCAACAACGGGAACGATTTTGCATGCGAACGTGTTATCCCACCGAACGAACCACTGAACGAAGCGTGCATGGAAGAGATACAAACAGCAGAAATTCTGTCTGCTATCAGGGCGAGCGCACCCAAACGATCTCCCGGTGCCGACGGGATCCCACGAGAATTTTATCTCCGGATGTTCGATGTCATCCACCATGAGTTGAACATGCTTATGAATGAAGCACTCAACGGCAATCTTCCCCATGCCTTCGTGGAGGGCGTCATCGTGTTAGTCAAGAAGGGAGGCGACAACACAGCGCGAGCGCACCGGCCCATATCGCTGCTCAACAGCGATTATATACTGCTCTCCCGCATCCTGAAAAACAGGATGGAACGCGTTATGCAGGCCCACCCCGTCCTAAGCAACGGACAGAAATGCTCAAACGCAGAAACATCTTCCAAGCCACTCTCGCTTTGAAAGATCGGATCGCCAGTCTCCGTCATCACCGTCGCGCTGGTAAGCTCATCAGCTTCGATCTGGAGAACGCCTTCGATCGGGTGCGGCACTCGTTCCTTTTCGGAACCATGCGGTCGCTCGGGTTCAACAAGGAACTCATCTCTCTTCTCTTGAACATAGCCAGTCGGTCCACATCCCGGCTGCTTATCAATGGGCACCTCTCTCGATCGTTTGAGATCACACGGTTGGTGTGGCAAGGCGACCCGTTGTCCATGCATCTGTTCGTGCTCTATCTCCATCCACTGGTGTGTAGGCTTGAGCAAGTGTGTGGGGATGATCTGCTCGTTGCCTACGCCGACGACATCAGCGTCATCGTAACGTCACCGTGGCAGATCGAGGCGATGAGGGAAGTTTTTCGTCGTTTTGGTCTTGCCGCCGGCGCGAAACTGAATTTGCACAAAACAGTTGCGGCGAATGTTGGGTTTTGCGAAGGGAATATGTTTGAAACCCAGTGGCTACAAACTACTCATGTAGTCAAAATGTTGGGTATTTCCTTCGCAAACTCTATAGGCTTGATGACAACGATGAATTGGAACGCGATGGTGGGAAAGTTTGCGCAACAAATGTGGCTACAATCTTTGCGCAAGCTTACACTGCACCAGAAGGTAATCACGATGAATACGTTCGGCACGTCAAAATTGTGGTACCTCTCTTCGGTGCTGCCTCCGCTTGGCGTGCATACAGCAAAAATCACATCGACGATGGGATCTTTCCTATGGAGAGGAATAGTCGCCCGCGTTTCCATTATGCAACTTGTTCGGAAGAAGGACCATGGTGGCTTAGGCTTGCAAGTCCCAGCACTGAAAACAAAGAGTCTTGCAATAAATAGACACATAACTTCATTCCTTCATTCTCCACGCAAATCCTCGCCCAGCAACTCCAATAGACAACCCCGACATCAAATCAATCCTTTCAAACTTATCCTACATTCCTCGCCAAATCTTACAAAACCCCTCCGCCGATCAAATCCACCAGCATTTCGTACTGCAAACTGAGCTACCAAAGGTGGAACGAAACAGTCCGGCAGTTGACTGGACACGCGCGTGGCGCAACATACGCATGAAAGAGCTATCATCAGCACAACGTACACAACTCTATCTTTTCGTGAACGGGAAAACCGAGCACCGTAAACTGCTACACGTGATGCAATTAGCAGCTGACGAGAACTGCCAGCACTGTGGCAACCCCGAAACACTTCAACACAAGTTTTCTTCCTGTGCTCGTGTCGGCCCGGCGTGGACGGTCCTGCAGCAGAAGCTGGCGGAGGTAACGGATGGATGGAGACGACTTTCGTTTGAAGACCTCGCGAAGCCCGCTTTGCCAGGCATACGAAGAGCAGCTCGTGTACAAATTCTGAAACTTCTAATTAATTACTTCTGCTACGTTAATCTTTGTAATAGAAGAATTGATGTAAACGCTTTAGAGTTTGAACTAACTATAGATTTTTGAATTCGAAACAACATTATAAAAACTAACATGAATTTGACAAAATAAACTGAATTTTAAACCACAAAAAAATGATAGGGTAAGACGGTATAATGCGCCCACCTGGCCAAAACGCCCCCCTTTGATTTCTAAAAAACTATAACTAATTAAGGGTCAAAATTAGTTGGTACCTATAAATATTTGTAAACCCATCATACTATGTGAATGTGGAAGTATTTTTGTATTAAACAATGAAAATAATAGCAAAATACAAAAAGTTACAGTTTTGATGTAACTTTTCATGTTTGTTTGATCAACATTCTGGAGCGACTCTGGCATACTGTCCGCAAAACTTGCACTGGAACACTCAGTTGGGCAACAAAATAACTTTTCTCAGTGGTTAATAAGATATGAAATTGCTTCCATCTTCAAAAATGTAACGATTTTCGAAAACATGTTTCACTGGCCAAAACGCCCCAGTGTAGGCAGGACGATATGCCCTTACCAACTGGACACAAGCGCAGCGAGCCTGCAGCAGTAGAGTGATTCAAATTTTGACTTTTTTGCTCCCCGATGCTTAAACGATTGCATTTGCCATTTTAATAATCCTCCTAAATTTTAAGCAATTTTGGATGTAATTTGACTGTGCACACGTCATTTGAAGTTTGTATGGAAATTACTGTGAAAACTGACCCTTATGTGGAAGACCGTTCCGTGAGGTGGCCCATGAACTATTCAAATATAATCAACGCATTGCCTACACAGAATACTTCTCAAGCTGGAAGGCAGTTGTTGTTGCGAAGCGATTTCTCGTTAGGAGGCAAAGTTATGAAGAAAACAAAAATGCTCATTATTGATATTGATGTTATTCTTTTACGTGTTAAATTGAATTTCCCACGATTCAGTATTTTCTTAATAACTTTTCTTGCGAGCATCAAATCGTTTCGCAACAAAGACGGCCTGTTTCCCTGTAAAATTTCTCATGTTGCCAATGTACTCATCTGTTTTTAGAGCTTAAAGGGAAGCGTTGGGGAACGGTTTTACATGAAAGTTACTGTTTTCATAGCAATTTTCATACAAAATTCAAACCGCACGTGCTCACTCAATTTACATCCAAATTAGCTAAAAATTTAGGTGGGTTAATAAAAAGGCAAATGCAATCTTTTAAGAATCGGGGAGCAAAAAAGTCAAAATTTGAATCACTCTACTGCAGCAGTTGCTTCAAAATTGTATGGAAAATATTAAAATGTAATTCACACCTGATTGAATGGACCTATGTTGGTTTTTTAATGTCAAGCGCATAAGGATTTGTAGCCTTTTTATTATGGAATTGATAAAATACTAATGAAGGGCTATGAAACGTCTTTGGTTGAGGTGGGGCGTATTGCCCAGGCACTTTTCAAAATTCATTTTTTCATGACTTTTCAAAAACGCTTTATTAAGTGTTATCTGTAATATTTTTATATGACTACTCACGGGCAATGCATTTGCGACTTCCTGGACTACCAAATAACACGAAGTTTGCATAAATTGCGTTGAAAAGTAAAAAGTTATCAAGGAGTTGCCTTAGGAGGGGGCATATTATACCGTCTTACCCTATTCTCAGCTCGTGTGTGTTGCCGCAGCTCCGGAGAGATTTCCAGCACTGACGGTGCCAGCTATTCACCCTTATTCTTGTTTACGTACGAACGCGTTTTCGAACGAAAGCTGATGCGCATTCTCGTTTACGCCAGCAAAATCAAATGGGGAAACGATTCGAACGAACCGCATTCGTTCGAAAGTTTCGTTCGTCCGTAAACAAGAATAGGGGTGATTGTTATTTGGTGGGGCACCGCTTGGTGCAAGAATAATAGCCGTTGAGAACAATGGTGTCATTGCATCGTGTAGTGCCCCACCTATGTCTCCGCCAGTGATTTCCAGTTCTATGAAACGAGCTTCTAATCGCTTGTCTCGTTTCTCTTGTTGATGTTCGTTGCTTGTTTTTAAGGCTGGAATGCAGGTCCTGAAATCCCCTAAATTTCGGCAGAACCATGCTACTTAGAGGCCGTACACTAATTACGTAAGCAATTTTTCTGGGGTTTTCAAACCCCCCTCCCCCCATGTAAGATTTTTCCCATACAAATCATTTTTAATTTATATGGAGCGTAGGAAAATGGCAGACCTCCCCCGCTCACCCCATAAGTGCTTACGTAATTAGTGGACGACCCCTTACCGTCCCTCGCTGGCACTCGGACGATGTTCAGCCGTTCTTAAAGGCTACTTTAGGCTACCTCGGAAAAATTTTCCGCCGGATTTTAGTCCCCGTGCATTTTAAATGGGGCCGGGATTTTGATTTTCCGTGCCGAGATCCCGAAAATATCGCATATGTAAAAATACATGGGGTAAAAATCAGCGGACCAAATTCCCGAGTTGTGAGGCTACCGGTAACCTTAACACGGGGAACAGACGCTATCGCGAGACGTACCTATATGGTAAACAGGCGCTCGGTGGTTTGGGTCGCTTTGAGCCGCACATGCTCGCTTTGGTTGGATTCGTTGGATCCGACAAGGCTCAAATTTTTTTACCAATATATTATTTTTATAGGTATTGTACAAAAAAACACCGTTATTATGCTGTTCAGAGTTTTAATTACGTGACCCTGAATAGACACAATTACGTGGTGTTACGGAGTGAGAGTCACATTATTAGTTTAATTTTTTTTTATTGGATTTCTGATATAATGCGGATGAGGATTTCAAATAAAAATTAAATTATTTTATTAAAGAAATTAAATTAAAAAAAAAAAAATTACGTATCAGTTCTTAATTCCTAATGAGCCCGCTTCTCAGATAAACAAAAAAATGTTTTTTAACAAAATATTTTTTTTATTCATTAACCCAATAGAGATTTTGGTACTATTAATTCAGCGACGAAATTGTCGTATTGCAAGTAATGATCCTTCATTTGATTGGAAACATGTTTGTTTACGTTTCCCAACAACCAAAGTATTTCCATGCATATTTTGTCATGGCCGTTTTCCGAGTAAATGTTGAACAAGCTACTTAATTTAAGATTTTTTTCTTGGCATTCATGTAATATCAACTCCGCATTTCTGTCATTCTTTGGCACTAGGTTGGCCATAATCCGTATCGCCAACAAAACCCCGGAATAATTTTCATTCTGGCTAGTAGATGTTGATTCGATATATTCGAAACAATGTCGAATGATGTTCGGGGCTGCGGAAGTGTCCAACGTTTCGAACCCGGTCAGAGTTAGTCCTAGATAGAGTACCCTCAAAGTATCTAATTGGGGACTTTTAGTGACCAGCTGAGGTAGTAATGTCACCAAGATCTGTTCCTTGCTGCAAATATGGAAGACGTTATTGACTGCATTTGAACTGGTTCATGATAGTTCTTACTTACCTCACAAATTCATCATCATAATCCAATATCAAACTTATGGAGAACAGTATTTCCTTCAGTAGTTCATTGTGTTCCGTTTCTTCCAAAAGACGTTCTAATGTGGCTGTCAAGCCTTGTGAATGCAAAATCTGCATAGACTTTCTCCCGGATGAAATAATGTTCTGAATCGTCCATATACAAATGTACTAAAACAACAGTAACTTAGAGCCAATAAATTTAGATTAATAGGTAAGAAAATTACAGGTACTCACATTCAATCTCTTATTGTTCACATTTTCCAGCAATGTAATCAAATATGTTCCGGCGAATGTGGCCACCTTTTCACAACATACGTCACATCCCAGTGTCAGATTGCAAAGACACTCTCCGGCCAACAGTTGCAAATCCGAATCATGGCCTGTAAATTCCTTCACCAGCACATTGATAGCACCGGTTATCCGAACGAATTCGGAAATGTTCTCACCGCTCTGCTGAAATCCATAGCTCAGCTTGATCAAATCGTTCGCATCGGCATGCTTGCGACGTTTGATTCTGGACGCGAGGCCTTTAATCTCCTGGCACGAAACATTTTCGATCTGTTGAACCTCGTGCAATAACTCCCCGAGACCAACACGGTTGATGTCCAGCTCAGCCTTGCGTTGCCTTTGTCTGTCCCAGCGTGTTTCGGTACGAAGAAGACCGCGATATCTGGGCTCTTGGTTGGTCATCGATGAAGTATTTAGGTATTTGCCGGTACAGACTGTGAACCTAAATCCTTTCGTATATGGTTCTAAACAAACTATTCAGACTAAGTAAGTATATATACGTTCGGCAAGTCAAGAACAAGTGGAATGAATTCGAGTACATGAGTTTTAAGAGCTAAAACTTGCATGCAAGAATTGATTGCACAGTTTTAGTATTCTCGTGATTTGCAATTGGAACAGAAAGCGACTGTACCTAATGTTTAATCACGAATAGATTAGAATCATTTGTTTGAGAAACTGCATATATCCATTAGACCTCTTCATGTTTTCAAAAAGTATCAAAAATTCAACCGGTCAGCCCAGAATCACAATTCTTATGCTAAAATAAGTCTCCTGTCAAATTTTCAGTTAATTCGGATAAAATTTCGAGGTGGCTCAAGTCGATTTAGTGTTTTTGGGCTATTTTCAATGTTGGATTAAATCTAACCAGAGATATAAACGTCGAAAACCATCGCAACAGCCTCTATACGGAAGCTTTTGGTGTGTTTTACAAGTCTTGTGAACATTGCGATTCGTTCCGTTCACGTTTTATTCATGTTAAAGTGATTTTCAAGCTTTTAAGTGCATAAAAATACTGTTTCCCCCAAAAGTCGTTGTTCTACAAAATTTCTGAATTTATGATATATGATTGCTAATTTATTATATTATTTATCCTTTTTTTTTTCCCTGGAAATTTGAGTGATATAACTGTCAATGTGCGATTTATCGTTAAATTCTTAAAAATCAGAAGCTGAACATTTGTCATAAATTTGTTAAATATTAGTGCCAAGAGTTATAGATATAGATTAGAGTGGATGGTTTGAACGTTTAACATCAAGGTTACAGAATATATTGAGGTATACACCGAATAAGTAAAAGTTTAATGGATGGTCATAGTTTTTTTTCTCGATTGTCCTGAATATAAGTAATTTAATCTCGTACATAATCAAATAAATATTT
Source organism: Armigeres subalbatus (assembly GCF_024139115.2). Lineage (NCBI taxonomy): Eukaryota > Metazoa > Arthropoda > Insecta > Diptera > Culicidae > Armigeres > Armigeres subalbatus. The sequence goes on along the minus strand of NC_085140.1, from coordinate 409,157,580 downwards.
AATAAAGATTGGTACTATCTATTTATTCAAAATCCGACTATTGTTCAGATTTCTGCTATCTGAGATGATCATTGTACGTTATTTTAGCCATATATATTTACATCTGAGTTGAACCAACATCGTCTTGTCTATTTTTACCTTAAATTCTTCAATTGAGTTTTCGTGTGAAAAGGGCACAGCATTACAATTTTACTATTCGACTTTTTCGGGTTTCAATTGAACAGAACAAGCGAGTTTTCCTCAAAATCATTTGATAGACTTTCACTACAATATATTTTGACTGAATTATTTTTTATCTGCATACAATACTTAGCATTTAGCTAAAGCCAACACATACAAACGGATACCAGCAGATGACAGATCTTGCATAAAAAACAGCTTTCTTCTTTGCTGATGATGATAGATGGATAGACGACAACGACACAGTGCTTCTTCTATCGAGAAGAAAAATATTCAGTGACCACATAAAATAAATAAAGCTGTAAGCATTACTGGAAGCCCATCTGTCTGTTTATTTTTAAACGACTTGTAAACCCAATCGGCAAGGACGACACTTTCTGGCATCATGAAGAATTACTGAAAGGGATTCAATTGTGAACTCGGCAAGCACTAGCCAGAGTTGTTGAGAAACTAACGAGGAAAGTACGGACCATGGTTAAACCTACGCCAATGGAGGAAAAGCTAAAGTACTCGCTACTGCGAGACTTGAACGACAGTCAGAGTATATGGACCAGGTAAGCAATTGCGTTCAGTTTCTAGTAAATCATAATCGAGAATAACGCATACATAATGTTCCCTTCCAGAAACGAAAAAAGGACATGGTTTCTAACGCTTCTGGCCGGAACATGTATGTTATATTCCACTCGAACAACGATGCCGCTGCTGGTACCAGCTGTGGCATCCGAGCGGAAATGGAGCAAAACAGATTCCGGAACGGTGTTGAGCTCATTCTTCTGGGGCTACACGTTAACCCAGGTCCTCGGAGGCTATCTTAGTGATAAATTTGGTGGTCAAAGGGTAATACTACTCTCCGCCATCGGTTGGTCGCTAATCACATTCTGGATGCCAAACATCATCACGTCGGCATCGTATCTATCAAGTTATTCTATACCGTTTATCGTTGCTGTGCGCATCGTCAACGGAGCCTGCCAGGGAATTCACTTCCCCAGCATGATCAGCATCACTAGTCAAAACCTGAGTGCATCGGAGCGAACGAGCTTCTTCAGCATTCTGACATCCGGATCGGCCTTCGGTATCCTACTGACCGGTATCCTGGGGTCGTTTATCTTGGACTATTTCGGATGGCCAACAGTGTTCCGGGTAATCGGATTTCTAGGGTTGTCGTGGACTCTGTTCTTGCGTTACTTCACCATGGCAACCGATCGCAATCGGATAATCAACCTCTCTCAGCCTAGCAGGATATGTTCCAAGCTGGGTCACACGGAAGCCGTCCCGTGGCTCAAGTTGTTTAGCAAAGCTTCCTTCTGGGCTTGCGTTCTATCGCATGCGTGTGAAATGAACTGCTTCTTTGTTCTTCTTTCGTGGCTACCAACATACTTCCACGAAAATTTTCCACATGCTAAGGTGAGATAAAAAAAAGTTATTAGAATCAGAATTATTTTTTACAATTTTTTTTCCGATATTAGGGATGGGTGGTGAACATGATACCATGGTTGGCTCTACCACCTGTCATCATCCTCGGGAAAGCCTTCACCGAAACCTTGATCTCCCGGCAATGGTCATTAACGAAAATTCGGAAACTTGTTCAGAGTTTCTGTTTCCTCGGACAGAATGCAGCGCTGTTCATCATGTGTCACACTGAGCAGTTCAACATCGCCCTGGCGTGTATGTCAATTATCATCGGTGAGTGATTTGCTGTTTTGCATTTGATATTGAGAGCCTATTCAGAATACGAGCCTAACGACATAATCAAGAGTATCTTGATGTCAAAGTTCATTCATCTCATTTTTATTTCATATGATATCATGTCAAATCCTTCTGAAATGCTCGTATTCTAAATAGCCTATAAAGTATATTTTGGCACTTAAAAAAAATAGGTACATATACTGCTACTAGCGTTCTAGTACTTATGCTTCTAGTGTCTAAGCTCTTCCATCTTCTTTCGGTATCGGAAATCCATCTCTTGAAAATATACACATTGTTTTCCCAATAGTACTTTTCATATCAGTTGTCTTTGATATCAGACTGACATGTTACCTGAATGCAGGCGATGCAGGCAAACTGCTTCGGGAGTCAGTTTAAAAGATTAAAAACGGGGGTTTAAAAAAGATTTAATTCACCTTTTCGCATGTCTCAAACAAACGGACATGAAAATGAAACAAATTGTTCTTTCTGTAGGGATTTAAAAATAATTTTGCATTTCCCTTGAGGAAATGTAACTACCGTGCTGTGCCCTTATTCCGTTCACCTAAGACAATGCGCTATGTCTAAAAGCTCTAAAAAATAGCCGTTTAGTATTTTGAAGCTGCAATTTCGCTACATAGTGTTATTTTCTATATACAATTGAAAATAAAATATGATGGGATGCATTCATAGACTTAGGCTTCACTAGTGAAAACAAAATTGACCAATTATGTGGTCCTAATTCCAATCATCTGAAATGGCATTGTTCCTAATTCCGTTCATTCGTGTTCCTAATTCCAATCATGATTTCTTGGAGATGCTAATACTAGGCATCATTTTTCTCACAAATCCATCTTTTCATTTATTATAATATTGCTTAAAATGTAATTTCCTTAAAAATTTAAAATACAATGAATTATTTTTCCTTAGTATAGCCAAGTTGAGTTTTTTTTTATTTTTCACTTACCATTCGAGATATATTCAACATGAACATTGATGCTAGCTGCCCAGTTGCATTAGGTGCCACAGAAAAGGACAGATACGATTCCTTATTGGAGTTTTGCACCTTATCCTCAACGTAATTTTTACTAGAGCCTGGATACTAGGCCTTTAATTCTGACCTGAACCTTCCAAAACAATGTCTCTGTTTGTTTGGAATTGTTCGTACCACTGTTTCGTGCAAATTGAATATTCTTAAAAGTACCGGATAACCCTACTTCTACGAAGTATTCACGGATTTCGGTAAAACATAACGTTATTTGCAGCTCAGAGAGTGTAGTGTTTTTTTTATATAAATTCGCAAAGAAATTACCGGATAAAGCTTTTAAACAAAAACGCCGCAGTTATGGATTGTGCTGTTTAAAACTGTCCGTATTCTCCGGAAACCCTTTCTTAACATTGTCCAGCATTCACTTTATAAATCATCATTAAATCATTAACTGAAAAACTTTATTTTCCCGGCACGAGTTGAAAAAGGTTCCATATTTTTTTCGAGTGGAGTCGTTAACGGAATTCCTTTCGGTCTGCCTGCTTGCGAGATAGAATTTCAAATTTTCACTATTCATATGGCTTCATGTATGTACCTTCTTTTCTTGCTCATAGATTATATTCTCAAACACGGAATTTTCGGAATCCATCCTCCAAACCCAATGAACGGAATAAGGAACGAGTAGATTTAGATGTACCCTTATTCCGGTCAAGATATTTTTCACTTTTCAGAATTTTCTGTCGGGAAAATACAGGCAACAATTTGGTAATACGCTATAATGTTACCTGTTTTATCATGTTATGCTGCTGTGTTTGAAATCCAGGGAAAATTTTCACTTAAAAATGCTTAAATATTATGACAGACGTTCTTAGCAAATGGGTTAACGAAAACAGTCAAAATGGCGCACGTAGTGACGACCAACAAATTTAGTTTAAATTTTCACTATTAATCGCTAAAAATGAAACTGGTTTTCAATTCATTTCATGCATACATAACCATAGAAAAGTACAAGGATATTTTTCTGTTGTTTTTAGACAAAAACTCTTTATTATTTATCTTTTTTTTCTTGCGTGAACGGAATTAGGCGCTGATTGGAATAAGGGCACAGCACGGTACGAAAAGTGTGACATAGAGGGGAGGGATAGTTGGTAAAGGCCAGTTTTTGCGTTACGTAATTAATGGATTTTCTCTTAGAGGAAATGTTACAAAGTTACAGGACTTCACTATTCCATTTACTAGTGGAAGTAAATGGAATAATGGAGTCTTTTGACTTTAGGACTCTTTCTATTTCCTTCATTATGTTTTCTTCTTTTTTTTCTTCCTTTTCCTTTCTGTGTCATATCTCTCCCCTACTCATCATATCGGATCTCACGTCCCAATTATCATCTTTCTTCTCACTCCTTGCTTCTGTTCATCTCACTACTCACAACTATCACATCTCACTACTCACTTTTAACTTCCCACTACTACTGACGTAAAAACTTTCTTTGCGAAGTCGAGTATCCACCGCGATGAGCTTTCACGATCTTCGTTTACGGACGACGCCTAAATAAAAAAGAAGAAGAAATACGGACGACGCGTTGCGCATTCTTCTCCCGACGGTCCACAGAGTTTTCATTGAGGTCTCGCGCGATAAACCTGCGCCAATATCCGCGTTTCTTCACTTTGACCAGTTTCTTGAACTGGATCTCGAGCGCGGTGTACCGTTTGTGAAGTACGATCGAACCATGTTTCCGAAATTCTTTAAACCGCGCTGGATTTCTCGCGATAAAGTTGTGTACACTCGACATCCCACCACGGACTGTGTGGTTTCCTACGAACCGAAGCTTCTGGCACTGGCCTGCCTGAAGAGCGCTGTCAAGGATCAACTGGGATATAAACTCGTACTCTTCTCGCGCGGAAGTGCTTTTATCGCCTGTACGCCATCAATGATGGCTTCCGCATATTTTCTCCAATCGATGTGCTTCGTGAGGTCATATGAGAGGTCGATAGAAATAGATTGATTACGTTCATTGGACAGCGAGACTTCGATCGGCAAATGATCACTACCATGAGGATCTTGGACCACCTTCCAAGTACAGTCCAACGATAATGAGCTTGAACAAATGGAAAGCTGGAGGTGCCACTCGTGTAACTTCTCCTGTGTTCAAAATTGACATATTAAAGTCGTCACATAAGTCGTATATCATTGTTGTACGGTTGTCGTCCTACAGTTCCCCCCAGCCTGTTCCGTGGGAGTTGAAATCTCCCAAGAACAATCGTGGCTCGATCATAACCGAGCAGATGTGCGTGAGATCTCTACGAGATATCGCGGTGTTTGGAGGAAGATATATCGAGGCGATACTGAGGTCTTTTCCTCGAATAGTCACCTGACACGCGACAGCTTCGGTGCCTGACATCGGAGCAAGATCGACTCTATAGAATAAGTGTTGTTTTTGATCCCTAACAACACACCTCCATATCTATTTCCCCGATCGCGGCGGATTATGTTGAAATCAGGAAAATGAAGGTTCACACCTGGTGTTAGCCATGTTTCACATAAAGCAAAAGCATCGCATTGTAATTTATTAACAAAAAAAATCGAAAATATCTAATTTTGGAAGAATACTTCGACAGTTCCACTCTAGAATCGAAATCATATGAAGTTTATCGATGAAGTTAGTCATCGAAGGATACGAATGACTCGAGAAGGGGCATTTTTGAAGCCAGCTGCTTCAGGAGAGGAGTCAGAATAGAATAGGATAGGAAGACCGCTTTGACCATGTTCTTCATGGGGTCGGAAGCATCAAAGAAGTTGAGGATGAGCTCCACGACATCAGAAAGCGTGAACATAGTAGTGTCCGGAGGTTGTTCCGTTCGTTTTCTATGCTCTCTTTCTGGCTGAAAATTCGAAAAACACAAAAGTCGAACGTTTCTGAGTATTTCCAGCCGCTTGCGAATTGACCATGGTGGATAAGGGAATCCTTTGAGGCTGTTTTCTAGCTTTTTCGAGGGTCGCTGGCTCTGTTTTACTCTTTTCCTTGTTGAGACTTTGAAAACAAAGGGGACCCCATTTCCAACATCAGAGTCTTGATCGTTCAAAGGAAGAGACGAGTAGATGGTGTCAGAAATAAAATATAATTATTATGGTTATATAATTCACACGAAGCCTAACCAAAAATAAAATATTTGATAATCACAAGAAATTTGATATAATAATTTTTTATTACAATTTTTTTTTATTTAACAAAAATATTGTTGAAAGCAAAAATTTTGCTTTTTGGTTTAATAACATTTTTTGTACAAACAAAAACATATATTGTAGCACATCGGGATCAATTCCTGCTTTGGTTATGGCCCTCCAAAGGTCTTGTCTGTTTGTCTCATGTTCCCCACACGTAAACAACAAATGGTTTGGTGTTGAAGCCCCGTCCTCGGATTTCTTTTCAAATCAGTAGCTATCCTGGAGTGGTTGCTGATAAGTTTGGAGAGAACTACAATCTGGCGTCGATTTAGATTGAAGCCGATATACCAAGGCATAAAAACAACGGAAGATATAATACTGTGGCAAAATCTCCCTTTAGTCCCAATGTTCCAAGCTCCTTGCCAAGTATTCAATACGTTAACTTTAGTTTGAAACGCGATATCATATGAAGAGAAATGGTATGTTTCTGGATTTCCCTCTAGGCAAGCTCCTTTAGCTTCTTTATCCGCTACTTCGTTAATGGCAATGTTCACATTAGTGTAACAGATTTACCGTTATCCTCGAGAGTTCGAATTAAGTTCTTTGTTTTGCATCTTAGTGGAGGTGATTTGGGTTGCAATCTCCGGTGGGATAAGCTTGTGAGACTACTTAGACTGTCTGAAATCATCAAAAAGCTCACTTATTTTGGCAGTTCACAGAGCTTGTTTACAAGAGTGCTGTCCAATGAGAGCTTGAAGTAGCTCGAAGTTTCTCCCTGTCCTGCTCATGCCCATTTGTTGACAAAAAAGAACGAGCAGGACGGGAACAACTTCGAGCTACTTCGAGCTGCTCATTGGACAGCATTAAGGTGACTCGGGGAAACACTACACGCCGTGTTATTTTTCCTATCTTTTGTCTCTTTCTAGCATTATCACCTCATAACTTTGGAGCTGCGTATTTCGGTTTTCAGTTGTTTGATCTAACTGTAAATGTATCAGCATATAGATTGCGAGTAAGCACGCGCCGCTGATACTTTTTCAAAATCATATTTGTTGTAGAAACAAAATTAAGCATTCAATGATGAAAATGATGACGATTTGATGATTGTTCGTGCTTCCCGTATCCCCTTAAGGTGTTAGAAGAAAAATCGATGAGGGGAAAATTAAAATTCATATTTTTAGTTTAAAATTGCTGTGATCCGAATATTTCAGTGATATTCTTTGCATTCAGCATAAAATCAATCGCAAAGGACATCTACATGCGAATAAAATGACGAAACAATTTTATCGGAAGCTTCGCCGGAGGCTAAGTCCCGGTGAAAAAGCTCTGTGAACTGTCAACCTACGTCATCATGCACTGGTCTATAGTCTAGAATTCTCGTAGTTGACTCTGGTATTGTTGATGTAAATTGGATAGTTCCTTTCTAAAGCCCGTTTGCTGAATATCATTGCTGAGCACTTTGAAGGCTGAATGTCAGACTGAATGCAGTCCCTCCACGAGTTCATTAACAGCTTCTTGGGTTGTACTTTTTTTTCCTGTTCGGGTGTGCCATTGCTACCTGTTATTGAATTATTGAAGCGTTACCCGTATCCTGAGTGTTAAAGTGCATGTCGAATTACTTCATTGATAAGCAATGCAGTATCGGTTTCGATACAGTTGTTGTTTTGTTTTCTCAAGAGCACCATGACATGGTCCCGCTATTTAGAGCCTTCACAGAGAGCAACCCCATTGAAGGCGCGCTTCTTATCAATAGGAAATCAATCCTTTCTTGAGAAAACAGATCAGTGATACTGTTTTTGGCCAAGCATCGACGCCCTAGCACCATCCTTATCTTGCTTCTAGAATAAACACCAGTAAAACAAAGAAAACCCGGAATTTAGCTCTGTCTACAAGCCCATTTCAAGCAAGAGAATTTATTGAGTAATAAGAACTTCCGTGTGTTGCTCTCACTACCGTTGTTCACCAGTTCAAGAAGAGTTAGTACGTATTTAAACCCCTAACTCGATTTTTCCAGCAGTCAGTTCAGCTTAGGACTAATTGCTTGTAAAATTGTTTCCGCTGCATTCAGTCTAGCCTCAAACAAGAGGAATTCGAGTCTTTCAACTGTCTGCAAGGTAACAATAATTATGTTTCATTTCTGAGACTGCTGTTGGTAGCGGGGACATAATACGATGAATCCTTAATTACCACAACTTATTGCCCTAGCTATAAAAATGGATTAAGCTAGGGTTCTGTTTGGTAGATCTTACACCGCAACACACTACGTCAAAGTGATCTACCGTATTATGGGTGTACGTTGTACTTACGCTATCCGCTAATATTGTTCCTTTAACTATGATTGTCATGTCTTTCACGACGAATAAAGCGCTAGACGCTTTGCTCCACGTGCTACCATTGAATCAATTTATTCAGTTAGAAGCAGAGAAGAGTGCTTTGAAGATCAAAAGAGATTCAAACCTCTTCGAAGGTGACCTAAAAGGACATCTTAGTATTCTAAACAAAATAAATATCAACTCACTTATCACAAACAATAATGACTGATGAGGAGAAGATACAATTTTATTCGTTATTTTGATGTAATTAATCTTGAGCGAAATACATGGGCAAACGGTGGACCAAGTCTTCGCTCAGGATCAATTGTATTTTACATCGATGGTTCAAAGCTGAACAATCAAGTTGGAGCAGGCGTGACTAAGCCAGAAATAAATATTTTGATTTCCATGGGCAAATGGCCAACTGTTTTCCAAGCTGAAGTTCAGGTTATTCTTGAATGCTCTAAATTATGCTTACGCAGAAATTATAGGCATTCAAATATTTGCAGCAACATGCAGATCTATACTCGTTTGGGAATGTGTTCAGTCACTCCAAACCTTGGGTAGTCGTAACAAAGTGAACTTGTATTGGGTTCCTGGCCATTGTGGCATTGAAGGCAATGAACAAGCTGATATGCTGGCAAGACTTGGTTCATCTCGACAATTCATAGGTCCCGAACCATTTTGAGGTGTATTTGCGTGTTCTCTTCGAATGGCACTCAAATCTTGGGAACATTCTAAAATACAGGACATCTGGAAAAACACCTTGATTGCGAAGCAGTTTAAACATTCCATCACACCAAACGTATTTATCACTCGCAAAATTTTAGATCTTTCAAAAAATTTGGGTAACGCTGGTAGTCAAGGTTATGCAATTGCTTTAAATAGTAATGATGCGTTAACTTGACAAAGCTAGATCAAATGGGGCATATATCACAATAGATCTAATAAATGGTCGTAGAAATTAATACTCAACAAGGAAAAAAAATGATTGTCATGTCATTAGCGAAGTCGATGTTGATCGCATTAGATGTACGAAATTTTCGGTTTGGACTACCCTGGGCATAAAAGTATCATCGTGTAAGCCTCATGATATACGAATGCAAAAATGGTAACTTGGCTTAGAAATCTTGGCAGTTAATAAATGTGATAACACTAAGCTGCGAGGCGACACTTCACTATGGGCCGATGCCCACATAGCGTTTTTTAACGCCTTGTGCACGCAGCGTGAAAATGACGCTCGTGCGCATCGGCGCGGCGACACTGCGTGACTCCGTTTTCCCGATGCACACCTACGCCTTTTTAACGCCACGTGCACTTAGTGTTGAAAAGACGCTACGTGGGCATAAAGCCTATAATGTCGAAACGGTAATAGGACAACAAATGTGAAGTGATCGTTAGGTGGAGTGAAGGTGAAAGTGAAAGTGGAATCCGTAATAAGGGCCAATATATGTGGAAACGAATGAAAGTGATGTTAATCGCATGCAATAGTCTAGGATTGTACCAATTTTTTTCGAATTGCTCAATGCAAATGAAAATGCTAATAAAATGCTCTAAATTGAAATTATTCCTCCCAAAAATCTTTCTGATTAACATGCTTCTACTGCATTGAACGCGTGAAAACCATGCTCAGTACCTATTTTGAAGCCCCAAGCTAAAAAATTTTCTAATGTATTTTTTTTTAAACAGGTCTCTCTGGATTTCACAACAACGCCGTAACGGTGAATCCCCAGGACTTGGCACCAAGCCATTCTGGTAGTGTTTTTGGGCTCATGAATACCGTGGGTGCCATTCCTGGCTTCTTAGGTGTCTACCTGGCCGGGCACATCCTCGAGCTCACGCAAAGCTGGTCTGCAGTATTTAGCACGGCGGCCGCAATCAACACTGTCGGTTGGTTCGTCTTTACGATCTTCGGAAGTGCCGAAGCGATCATATAGGGCGATTTTTGGAATGAACGAACGGATAGGCAGGCAAATGCAAAATTTAGTAATTTTTTTTAAATACCTAACTGTGTTTATAGATAAGGCGAACAACAAAAATTGTGACTCATTCCTAGCTGAAAACGTACCAAAACGCTCTCTCGCGGAAGTTGCGCGAGATTCGAGACTAAAATGGATCGAAGACAATGTATGGGTATTAAATATTTCCGAAATAAACTATTTAAAAACATAAAAACACTTTGCTAAAGGCTTTCTTTTTGTTACTACCTCCGAAATTTGATTTCACTAGCATAAACTTCTATCGTATTTCTCCTTTTAAACAATTGCATTGTAATTACTTACCTTGCTTATATCAGCATTTTAGACATATAGGGACCATCTAGCTCGTACCCCATTTTGCGATAGTAATTCCGTGTACCAACACCAGAGATAACGGCTAGCTTCCGACTGCCATGTTCTTCCCGGGAAATCCGCTCCGCTTCTTCCATCAGCAACATTCCAAATCCCTGGTGCTGAAACTTCGTGGGATCCCTCGCATTCACCGGGACAACCGAGCCGTAAACATGAAGCTCCCTAACAATCGAGCAGTTGTCCACCAGCTCCGGTCGGAACGTATCAGGCGAACATTTGCGCAATCTTAACAATCCAACCAGAATGTCCTGTTTGGGATCCTCGTACGACAAAAAAGTTTCCCAACCACCATTCGCCACGTAATCCCGTCGAATCAGTTCGATCTCGTAAGGTCGAACCTTGTTGTGGATCTCTTGGATTCCAACCTCTCGGGTGCGTACATCTCGGCAGTCTGTGCCCAAATCCTTCATTCGAGCAAGTGCCAATTCACGCAGATTACCATGCTCCACGCCAGAACTAACCAATGGCATCGGAATATCACGCTGAACACGATAGACGCGCGTCCATGGTGGCACCAATGCTAGTATTTTTGCAACCAAATCCACCAGAGTCGATGGCGGGTAACTCTTGTATCGGCCGGTCTTCCACAATTCATACAATCCCGTACCACGAATTACCAGTGTTGGATATATCTTCAAACCATCTGCTCGGAAATCCGGATTTTCAAAGAACTCTATAAATTGCTCAATATCCCTTTCAATATCCACATTCGGTAGATCCGGCATCATGTGCGAGACCACTTTGAATCCAGCATCTTTTGACATCTGAAAGCTCTCACAAGTCGCCTTTACCGTATGACCACGATTCGTATCTCGAGCCACATCCTCGTAGACCGACTGTACTCCAATCTCCAGTCGGGTGCAACCGTACGCAAGTAAATCGGACAAATGCCTGTTCAAGCAGTAATCCGGTCGGGTTTCAATTGTAATTCCGATACATTTTGTATGAGATTTCTCCGAGTAACGAACAGCTTCTTCAACGCTGGAACTCGTATGACCGGAAAGTGCGTCGTGCAAATTCCGAATAAAATAATCCCTGTAGTCCTCCGGTAGGCACATGAACGTACCTCCCATCACTATGAATTCAACTTTGTCCACGGAGTGGCCGAGTTGCTTCAACTGTTCCACCCGGTGTCGCGTCTGAAGGAAGGGGTTGTAGCGAGCTCGGATCGCTCTCATCGATGTCGGCTCATAACCGGTGTAGCTTTGGGTAGAATACTCAAAATCACTGTCCGGTCCTCCCGGGCAGTACACGCAAATGTTGCCGGTCATGTTGATGTGGGGACATCGATGCGGTTTACACATCACAGCTACAACTGCGATCTACGATTACAAAAATAAAGAAATTAGTTATGAACATTTGGAAATCTGGAGGAAATCAACCGAGACCGACAATGATTGAGAATAGTGCCGAATTTGTGGTGAACCTAAGTGCGTTCAGGGAATTCCACACATACTCACCCCGCTCGCAGTCCGAATCGGTTTGGCTTTCAACTTTGGCAACAAGATGGGTTTTGCCTCATGTGGTACCGCAGCAATAATGTCTACTAGGCGGGGAGCGCTGTCCAAGCCGTAATTGGAGGCGAGCCGCGTCTTCAGCCTGTTCAGATTGACGTCCTTGCCCTCATGGTGCGCCCTGAGCAATTCCTGAATAATCTCACCAACAACGATCAGCATTCGCTCGTCGCGGCTCAGTCCAGCTCCTGCGACATATGTCAAAAATGCATTATTCCGACTATATAATTCAACCACTATATTCACAATTTAACTTACCTAGCGGCTTTTTCTTCGTCATATTGTCCTAATAAATTTATCAGAAAATAATCAGTTTGTAGACGCAAATTTATGACAAAATTTGCAAAATTTCAACTCGACATAAACACGTAACGCACGCACTGTTATTTTGACAGGACAGGTTGTACGGTTGACGTTGAGTCAAATCAAGACAAACTTTTCAAAACGACTTATCTGATTTTGTAAATACAGATTCAAACCATACACTGCCAAAAATATTGTCAGATTTTTTGGATATGATACACTGTGCGGCGTTTGTAAATAATGTTCCCAAATGGGTACACTACTAAAAATCCACACATATTTATTGGCAAAAATCCATAGATTTAACTTATGATGTATATCAGCGCACACATAACCATTATCCACGCGAACTGCTAATAAAATATATATCCAAATAAACTTTATGTGTGGTCTCGAATTAGCAATTATTAAATTTATGTGTGGTTCTATATCGATCATATTAGGGTGGAGCTATTGCAAAAATCTATAACGGCGACACATATATCTTATATAGATATTTTTGGCAGTGTACTTGCACAAAACTTCACGCGGCGAATGACTGTCGAAAGGAACGGCCGCGCCAAACGATACACCGCAATGCTATTCACCCATAAGAATCAAGTAAACGGGGTGCAGAAAGCGCGGTTGTACCTATCATGAAGGGTTCGACGCGTGAAATTTTGATAAAATCAGGCCCACCGCTCTGAGCATTCTGACCAATGAGGTAAGAAGGTGCTGAGTCAGTGAATTAAAGCCTTCTTATACCACATTGTCTGAAATGCTCGAATGGTGGGTGCAGTTGACCTCCAGAAACGTCAAATCAGAGACTAACCCGCAGGCAAGCTGGCAGCCATTACCGCTCGCGGAAAACTGGATAAGATATATGTGTCGTCGTTATAAATTTTTGCAATGGCTCCACCCTAATATTATCGATATAAAACCACATGTAAATTAGATAATTGCTAATTCGAGACCACTTACTTACTAACTTATGGATCCTGTACACCTCCGGTGGTGCAAAGGGCCGACTTGAAAGATCTCCATCCTGAGCGATGCCCGGCTATCGCTTTAACCTGTTGCCAGGTTAGATTTCGGTCGACTTCTTTTATTTCTTTATTGAGGCTTCGCCGCCATGAGCCTCTGGGTCTGCCTCTGCTGCGATGTCCCGCTGGGTTCCAGTCTAATGCTTGCTTACAGATTTCGTTTCCGCCCCTACGTAGAGTGTGGCCGACCCAGCCCCACTTCCGATCCCGAATTTCTGTTGTTATCGGCCTCTGGTGACAACGACGATGGAGCTCGTTGTTTGAGATCCAGTTGTGAGGCCACCAGGCCCGAATTATATACCGCAGGCATCTGTTAATGAACACCTGCAGCCGTTGAGTGTTCTCCACTGATATACACCATGTTTCGCTAGCGTATAACAGCACAGATTTCACGTTAGAGTTGAAAATTCGTATTTTGGTGCGTTCACTTATCTGCCTGTATTTCCAGATATTTCTTAAACTCGCAAAGGCAGCCCTTGCTTTCTTGATCCGTGCGCCTATGTCGATCTTGGTACCACCGTCTGACGCCATTTGGCTACCAAGATATTGGAAGCTTTCAACATTCTCCACTGGTTGCCCGGCTACTGTGAAACTGGAACTGTGTTGACGTTGATGACTAAACCTGCCGAGGAGGAGCGATCGGCAAGGTCGTTGAGCTTACTCTGCATATCAGAGCGCCGTTGCGCGAGTAGTGCAACGTCATCCGCCAATTCGAAGTCGTTTAGGTGCTCCATGGTTATAGGCTGCCATAACAGCCCGCGGTTTTGTTCACGGTCAATCGCATCTACCAGAATCTCATCGATTACGATGAGGAACAGTAACGGTGATAGAATACATCCTTGCCTCACACCAGCTACGACCCGGATAGGGTCGGACAGGACCCCATTGTGCAGCACTCTACACGAAAAGGCCTCGTACTGTGCTTCGATGAGGCCGATGATTTTCTCAGGAACCCCCTTGCGTCTCAGGGCGCCCCACATATTCTCGTGATTGAGACGGTCGAAAGCTTTTTCGTAGTCAATGAATACCAAGTAAAGGGACTCTTGGAATTCGTTGACCTGCTCCAGAATGATGCGGAGCGTGACAATATGGTCCACACAGGATCTTCCTGCACGGAATCCAGCCTGCTGCCGCCGGAGAGTCGCATCGATCTTCTCCTGAATTCGGGCTAGGATAATTTTGCATAGAACTTTGAGAACGGTACACAGCAACATAATGCCACGCCAGTTATCGCATACAGTCAGGTCACCCTTTTTGGGCACCTTCACTAAGAGCAAGATTACCGGTGGTGAGTTTAAGCCGTTTGGCAGCGCAGTATCATTACTTGACACTTTACCGGTCGCTACTAAACGCGCTGCTATAACAGTAGCGCGACTGACAGGTGACCAAATTTGGTAGCGCGATAAGAGCGCTGCTATTTGAAGAACTGTCAACTGTCAAACGTCACCGGTACGGAATACAGCTACCAAATTGAAAGCCGAAAATAGTGACCGATACGGAAACGAGTGACGAAACTAAAATGAAAGCGCTGCGCGGGTGATTAAAATGCTCGCGACCGATAATGATGCTCTAAGATACCTTTGCATCCAGTCGACCGGGAAAGTTGCGGTGCCCCAGATATTACGAAATAAACGATGCAGTAGTTGAGCGGATGTCATGGGGTCAGCTTTGAGCATCTCGGCTGATATGCGGTCGACCCCTGGGGCTTTATTCGATTTCATGCTTTGGATGGCTGTTTGAATCTCTAGCAGTGATGGAGCTTCGGTATTGACACGTGTTATACGTCGGATCCTATAGGCAGATCATGCCGAGGTGGTGATGGCCTGGTTGGCACTTGAAAAAGTTGTTCGAAGTGCTCGAACCTGGGAGGGAGAAACAGATTCAAAAAATGTGTGTGTCAAGCCGAGCCGAAATCCAACTGTCAGTGTGAGCCGAAAACGAATCTCTCGGCAAGAAAATTTTTGAAGGCAATATAACAACAATAACACGCAAAACAAAATTTAGTCTTTTCAAGTGGCGCCTACGTTGATTGTTTTTTCTTGTTGAAAATTTACTTGTTGCATGACGACAGTATATATTAATTTGGTGTGTAGTATCGAGAGCTCCCTCCCAGGCTCGAACCAGCGTTTCAGCTGGTCAGTTGGGTCGGTCAATAACTGATCATTCGCGTCTTTCACAGGCATCGTTGCATTCATCTTCGCCCCACTTAAGCGTCGTGAGATATCGTAGAGGAGGCGAATGTCCCCGGTTGCGGCGGCTCTCTCTCCTTCGTCGGCCAGAGAGTCTGCCCACGCTCGCTTGTCCCGTCGACATGAGCGTTTTACTTCCTTCTCAAGAGCCGTGTATCGTTGACGGGCTAAGACTTTGGCTCCTCTGGTTTTCGATCGCTCGTATTCGAGACCACACATAAAGTTTATTTGGATATATATTCCCGCATAATAAAAAACAAAATGATATATGGTCAGGATCATTATTACGATGTAAGATATAGCTTCACAGTTTACGTTGCGGTTATCAAATACTTTTCGGTCGATTCAACCATAACTACTCGACATCATCACTAAATGTCAATATATAACAAGCTGTCCCTAAAATGTTTTATATTTCCTGCATTATATGTCAACAATTTATCATACTGTCGAGTGAAAATTTTGCACGCGAAAACGGCCGATTTTGTATGGTGACATAACTTAACAACCCATTCAACATATTGTTATTTGTCAAATAACCGTACCACAAACTGTTGAAACTTTATATGAAATTGTTCATTTACAGTTGTCAACAGTAAAAGATATTGTTGCCGACCACACGGGAAAATATCCATGTACAGTTTGTAATTATGCGGGTTGTATTAGTAGTTCGCGTGAAGAATGGTTATGTGTGCGCTGATATACAGTGACGTTTTTGACGCGTTTAGCTGCTTTTTAATTGGGTTTCGCCCCAATTAGCGAACCCCCAACTAAAAAGCGCCCCAACTAGAAAACACCCAATTAGCGAACGTTTACTGTACATCATAAGTTAAATCTATGGAATTTTGCCAATAAATATGTGTGGATTTTTAGTAGTGTAGGGTACTGAAGAGATGGCTAATATGTACGCCTACTCACCATTCATTCAATATGGCGTGCAATGTTTTTGTTTTAATTTCGTTTTATTCATGATATTGTCAGATTTTCTGGATATGATGCACTGCGCGGCGTTTGTAATGTTCCCAAATGGGTACTTGCACAAAACTTCACGCGGCGAATGACTGTCGAAAGATACGGCCGCGCCAAACGATACACCGCAATGCTATCCAGCTTTCCACGCTCGGTAATGGCGGCTTGTCGGTGTGTAAAAATCAATCAGTCACTGTACTTTTTGACACTAGCTGGAGGAAAACTCACTGGCGAAAAGGCCTTTTTTCCCTTCCCCTCACCCAGAAACGCCAGTGAGCTTTCCTCCAGCTAGTGTCAAACAGTACAGTGACCGATTGATTTTTACACAGCAGCAAGCCGCCATTACCGAGCGTGGAAAGCTGGATTCACCCATAAGAATCAAGTAAATGGGGTGCAGAAAGCGCGGCGGTACCTTTCATGAAGGGTGCAATTTTGAGAAAATCAGGCAATAACACAACTTCGGAAGTATCGCCAGCTATTTTTCGACATAAGGGAGCCATACAAACACAAAAGGCTCGATGTACCTCAACTAATTGCAAGATTTCGCCAGGAGAAGTTAATTGCCGATAATTATCACTAAAGCCCCAAACGCAATACAACGGAACGGCGATGGAAACGGAAAATTTGACAGTTAGCCCATATATTTTCTGTCAAATTTGCCGTTTCCGTCGCCGTTCCGTTGTATTGCGTTTGGGGCTTAACTGCGTATAAACCAATCACCCATAATGAGCGCTGAATTCGGGTATACTACCCACAAACCGGGTACCAAAAACAGAAGTACCAAAAACGATGTTGGGTAGAGTGCCATTGTACCGCGGATGACAGGCGTTTCACCCTCCTGATTCAAACGTCGATTTGACTATTTAAAAGATAGTTTAGTTACAACCCGCATAGTTCTGGACTATTACATTACTGTCTTTTATATAATTCAAAACCATTCCAAACAATACTTATAAAACAGTACGAATCTATCGCAACAATACGTCTACACTACCTCAAATATTTTCAACAATACGATAAATGGTATTTCACCTTGGCTTCGGCCCAAGGTTTTCGCCGATAAATATGCGCGGATTATCTTCAGTGTACCGATAACTACCGATTTTTCTACCGATTTCATGCAACCAATTTATCAAAATATATTCTGGTCACCCTGCCTCGTGCAACCAATGCGGCCGATGCGGCATCAGAAACGACAGGAGCGGCACAAACAGATGCATCATCGGTTTGTTTATAAACATTGCCGAAAAACGGGCACGAAATTTCTATTTTAGTTTATTTAAAACTTGCTGTACATTAAAAGATTATCGCCAAATGGCTGCAGGATGTAGCAAATCTTTTGCATCCAAATACGAGGAGGAGCTGTACTACGATGTGGAATACGAAGACTTCTGCAAAAACTTTGAATTTTCGGCAAGTATACCATGTTTTATACAAATATTTTTGCGGAGTTATTTACGTCGTATTTTTCCGACAGAACTCTTCCTCTTGCTGGATTTGCAACGGATACTACGGTCCTAGTTACGGAGAACCACTTTGTGGCACGTGTCATTCGTTTATTTTTCCAAACTACCCGAACGAGGAAGCTGAAGGGCTGGTTACGGAACTATCGGATGATGAAGATTCTGGCAATGACGAACCGCCGGAAAACGGTTCCAAAGATCGTGCCGATGACGACGACGATTCAGACTACGATCTGGAACGACCCCGACCATCCGCTCCGCGTAATCTGAATCAATACTTGGACATGCTGTCTCAGCCCAGGGAGTCGGACGAGTCGCAGCAAAAAATTTGCTCTCTTCCTGTGGAAGTGCTGCTCTCAATTTTTTCCTATTTGGATGACCTGTCGCTATGGAACGTAAGCGAAGTATGCAAACAGTGGAAACGAATTCTGGAAGTTCACATTCCGCAGCTGATGTGGAAAAAGTACACGAAAGAAAGGTGGCCTCTGTTCCAGCAAATCTCAACCATTCCAAACTGGTTGCACGTGAGTTCCATTCTAAAACGTGAAAGTCAACAGGCTTATATCAACGATGTATATTTCCAGATGTATGGTGCACTGATGAATTCCTGCTTCTGCCGCACCTGTCTCATTCAAATGGCCCTGAAGACGCCGATGCGCGGTCGGGTTAATCACATTCGGGCGAATCGACTACGAAGTGACATTCGATCACTGGATTTAGATGCCACCGAAGGGATCGATGCCGTTGCCCTCGATAATCAATTGTTTCACTGGCAGGCATCGATTCTGGGTCCGGCCGGTAGCCCTTATGAAGGTGGCAAATTTTTCCTCTACATCGTGATTCCTTGCTCATATCCAATGCTCCCACCGCAAGTTCGTTTCTTAACGAAAATCGTACATCCGAACGTTTCGCGTCATGGCGACGTGGGTATCGACATTATCCAGCACAATTGGTCACTGGCGTTGACCATTTCAAAACTGTTGCTTTCGGTCCAGAGTTTACTGACTGATCCGTTTACTCAGGTTGGTATTTGAGTATCTGTTGAATTTTGATAAAAATTATTCACGGATTGTTCTTGCAGATTTGTATGGAACCTACACTGGGTAGGATGTACGAAAATGATCGACCCAAATTCGAAGCTCTCGCAAGAACATGGACTTGGAAGTACGCTATGTATGAAGTTGTCCCGCCGTTAGGAGGATTGCTGTAAACAGGAGAAAGGTAAGTTCAGATTTCGTAGCAGTACATTATTTCCGGACATCGCAGAGATACGACTGAAATTGAATGCTTCTTAAACCGCTTAAATCCTTACTTCTAAAGATAAAAGTAAATGTTTCCTAATGCATAGTTACTAAAAAGCAGTTGGTGTCTGGTTGAAGTCGTGAACTATTTTGATCTGCAAAAATTGAATTAGTTAAGCGATTAATTTATTGAAGCACAAAAGCAAAGTATTTATTTGTCTAAATTCTGGCTGAGTAAGCGCATACAACGAATGGTGAATCAAACCAAACAATTATTAGGCATTGTTGACAATGCTGAGGAGGATATCTACCAAAGGGATGCCATTACGTTAGCAAGCAATCTCCAAGAGCTTTGAACACAATAGTGGAAGCAATGAACATTAGCCATGATCTACAAAGACACATTTATCTATTAAAATGTAATACCTTATCGATGTGATTGATTAAACTTGTGAAAAATGTGAATACTTACAGTTAGTATCACTGAATGTCTTTGGAAGATGATGACCTGCCTTTTTTTATCCTTTTTGCACCCTACACACTTAAATCATTTAACAGATTTCGGTGAATTTTGTTTCAATTCACATAAATCTCAACAGCAGAATTGTTCGGTAATTATTTCACCAATTTTCTGCGATTTTTTACTTCGTTATTGCGACCGTTTTAAAATCGACTTTTATTTGAGTCCTATTATAGCGAAAGTCTATTTTTGACACTTTTACTCAGAGCGGTAGCGTGGAGCTCCAGCGCCCTAGGCGGAATTTTTATTGGGCGCCCATTTCTTACTAAGGAAAATAGGGTAGAGAACCATTTGGGCAGCACCCCCTATTCCCGTCCACAACGTTCATTACTCGGGAGAATTAAAACCTAATTACTTGTTTTTTAGTACATGGTTGAATTCTGTCGATATCTAGTGCTGTACAAAAAATCATGCCATCTGGTTGGAACGCGGTCGAGTTATTAACGTTGCGGACGGGGGGGTGCTGCCCAAATGGTCCCGCTCCCTCTGCAATATTTTACAATCAGAGAACAATTTATTCATTTCATTTATTCTGACTAAGGCCGGAGTGGCCTGTGCTGCACATAAAAGTCTTCTCCATTCAGCTCGGTCCATGGCTGCACTTCGCCAACCACGCAGTCTGCGGATGATCCGCAAATCGTCCTCCACCTGATCGATCCACCTTGCCCGCTGTGCACCTCGCCTTCTTGTTCCCATCGGATCGTTGTCGAGAACCATTTTCACCGGATTACTGTCCGACATATCCAATACGGATACGTTCCCGGCCCACCGCAGTCTTCTAATTTTCGCGGTGTGGACGATGGATGGTTCTCCCAACAGCTGATGCAACTCGTGATTCATTCGCCTCCTCCACGTATCGTCCGCCATCTCTACCCCACCATAGATGGTGCGCAACACTTTCCTTTCGAAAACTCCCAGTGCGCGTTGGTCCTCCACGAGCATTGTCCAGGTCTCGTGTCCGTAGAGAACTACCGGTCTTATAAGCGTTTTGTAGATAGTCAGTTTGGTACGGCGGCGAACTCTATTCGATCGGAGCTTCTTGCTGAGTCCAAAGTACGTACGATTTCCAGCCACTATGGGTCTCCGAATTTCTCTGCTGGTATCGTTAGCGGCGGTCACCAGTGAGCCCAAGTACACGAATTCTTCAACCACCTCGATTTCGTCACCACCGATAGAAACTCGTGGTGGGTGGCTTACATTGACCTCTCTTGAGCCTCTTCCTATCATGTACTTCGTCTTCGACGTATTGATGACTAGTCCTAGTCCGTTTAGCTTCGCTTTCCAGTCTGATGTAGGCTCCCTCTATCCTCTCAAAGTTACGTGCCATGATATCAATTTCGTCGGCTAAACCAAATAACTGGACGGACTTCGTGAAAATCGTACCACTCGTGTCAATCCCTGCCCTTCGTATTACTCCCTCCAAAGCGATGTTGAATAGCAGACACGAAAGACCATCACCTTGCCGTAACCCTCTATGCGTTTCGAAGGGACTCGAGAATGCTCCTGAAACTCGAACTACGCACATCACCCGATCCATCGTCGCCTTGATCAACCGTATCAGTTTATCCGGAAATCCGTTTTCGTGCATTAGCTGCCATAGCTGGTCCCGATCGATTGTATCATATGCGGCTTTGAAGTCGATAAATAGATGATGTGTGGGCACGTTGTATTCGCGGCATTTCTGCAATACCTGACGTATGGCGAACACCTGGTCTGTGGTAGAGCGTTCACCCATAAATCCCGCCTGGTACTGCCCCATGAACTCTCTTGCAACTGGTGTTAGTCGGGGGCATAAAATTTGGGAGAGTACCTTGTAGGCGGCGTTCAGCAATGTGATTGCGCGGTAGTTGTTACAATCCAGCTTATCGCCCTTTTTGTAGATGGGACACACGACACCTTCCATCCACTCCTGCGGCAGAACCTCATCCTCCCAAACCTTGGTAATGACCCAGTGCAGCGCTCTAGCCAGTGCCTCACCACCGTATTTAAATAGCTCTCCTGGTAGTTGGTCAACCCCAGGGGCTTTGTTGTTTTTCAGCCGGCCAATCTCCTCCTGGATTTCCTGGAGATCCGGAGCCGGTAGAATTATGTGCTGCACGCGTTCTTCCAGGTCCATCACCATACCACCATCTTCGTCTACCACATCGCCATTCAAGTGTTCTTCGTAGTGCTGCTGCCACCTTTGGATCACCTCACGCTCGTTTGTAAGAAGGATCCCGTTTATGTCCTTACACATATTGGGCTGTGGCACGTGGTCCTTACGTGAACGGTTCAATTTCTCATAGAACTTTCGTGCGTTATTAGCGCGGTACAGTTCCTCCGTCTCTTCACGGTCTCGATCCGGAAAATCGAGTTTTGTCTGTTCCGCGCCCGTTTGTATCGTGCCTCGTTCGCCCTCGTGCGGTGTTGCAGCAATCTCGCCCATGCTGCGTTCTTCTCCTCAACTAACTGCTCACATTCGCCGTCATACCAGTCGTTTCTCTGATCCGGAGCCACCGTGCCTAGTGCAGCGGTTGCGGTGCTTCCAATGGCGGATCGAATTTCTCTCCAGCCATCTTCAAGAGACGCTGCGCCTAGCTGCTCTTCCGTTGGGAGTGCCACTTCCAGCTGCTGCGCGTAGTCTTGGGCTAGTCTACCGTCTTGTAGCCGCCCAATGTTTAGCCGCGGCGGACGACTCCGACGCGTGTTGTACACCGTCGAGAGTTTTGAGCGCAGACATACTGCAACGAGGTAATGGTCGGATTCAATATTCGCACTGCGGTAAGTGCGTACGTTCGTGATGTCGGAGAAGAATTTACCGTCGATTAGAACGTGGTCGATTTGGTTTTCCGTTACTTGATTAGGTGTTAGCCACGAACATAGTAGTCAATGATTACCACCAGTCGCGACCCTAGCGACTAGTTCAGCCATAGCAACTTGATAATCAACAAATGTGAAAATTTATGACTTTGTACCCAACCATCCTAGAATAAAGTCGACGAGCATTTTTTTTTTGGAAGAAGAGCTGCAGTTTATTTATTTATGTATTTATTTAGCAGCAACTGCCAACAGGTGAAACATACGCACCCCAATGACATACTATACGGTATACAAACAAAAAATTGAATACACTATATCTAACACAAAATACTCTTAAATCTATTCTTATTAGTTATACGAGGAACATAAAAATCAAATACATTGTAACACCTATTAAACACGCGACACATGCTTTTGATGGGCTCATTGATTCCGTAGTTAGTTCTAGAAGCACGAATATACAAAAATGAATGCGAGCGAAGACTACGGTTTCGCGTGTTTACTTCAATTTTTTCAAGCAGATCAGGACAATCTGTATGGCCTTGAAGCAAATCTCCTATAAAACAGGCTTTTGCAACGTTTCGTCTAGCATGAAGCGTTTCCAAGTTTATAAGCATGCATCGGTTCTCATATCTTGGTAAATTATAGGAATCTCGCCAATTAAGGAAACGGAGAGCAAAGCGGATGAACTTGCGCTGAATTGATTCGATTCGTTGAGTATCATTCTGATAGTATGGTGCCCAGACTGTTGAAGAATATTCTAATATAGGACGGACTAATGAGCAATACAGTGCTTTTAAGCAATAAACATCTCTAAATTGTTTAGCAAAGCGAAAGATAAACCCTAATTATGATGAGGCTTTGGACACAACATACGATATATGATGTTTAAAAGTCAATTTGCAGTCTAACATAATGCCTAAATCCTTTACGGTCGTTTCACGTTTGATGATACTATTATACAACAAGTATTCATGTTGATATAGAATATGCTTCCGTCCGAACGAAATAACGGAGCACTTGGAGACATTGAGTACCATCCGATTAAGCTGACACCAGGCTGCAAAAACCTCGAGTTGCCGCTGCAGAAACGTAGCATCGC
Organism: Armigeres subalbatus; assembly: GCF_024139115.2. Classification (NCBI taxonomy): domain Eukaryota; kingdom Metazoa; phylum Arthropoda; class Insecta; order Diptera; family Culicidae; genus Armigeres; species Armigeres subalbatus. The sequence goes on along the minus strand of NC_085140.1, from coordinate 409,133,781 downwards.
TTGGGCATCTTATGACATAAAAAAGTTTTAAGTCGTCAGCGTACGATACAGTTAAGCAGCTTAGAATAAAATTAACATCGTTCATATAAAGTACAAATAAAAACGGTCCGAGATGGCTACCTTGTGGGACGCCTGAGCTAACGGAAAACGGCGACGAAACATGATCCCCGATTTTGACAGCCATTTTGCGATCGGTCAAGTAGGATCGAAGCCACTTGAGTATAATGGTACTTAAGCCTAGTTTTTCAAATTTAGCAAGCGCAATACCGTGGTTCATTTTGTCGAAAGCTGCAGACAAGTCTGTGTAGACAGCGTCAACTTGGTAACCTTTCTCCATTTGGCTGGTGACGAATGATGTAAACATTGCTAAATTAGTGCTGGTAGAGCGTTTGGCGATGAATCCATGTTGGTTTGTGGATACATAATGAGCGCATGTATGCACAAGCTTATCAAGTACGATCAACTCAAATAATTTGGAAATCGCACTCAAAGCAGCTATACCTCGATAGTTGACGACATTTCGTTTACATCCTTTCTTATGCACGGGAAATACATATGAGTTCTTCCAACTCGACGGGAACGTACCAGTAGATAGCGAGGCGTTGAAAATTGCGGCTAGTGGTAGCGCTAAGGATGACGAACACTTCTTGAGCAGAATCGATGGAATGCAATCTGGGCCACAACCTACTGAACTTTTCAGTTTTTCAGTGCGCGTGAGACCATGTCGGATGAAACAGTCAATTGCGAGATTGCGAAAGAAAGTTGAGGAACGTTGTTTGTGGTGGCTGCGATGTCATGAGCGCTAAGCTTTTCGTCAGAGAAAACGCTGCTGAACTGGGAGCGGAACAATTCGGCGATTTCCTTCACAGTACTAGCTTCTGCATTGCCGTTAGTCATTAAGGACGGCAGACCAGACTGGTGTCGTTGATTATTTACGTATTGCCAGAAACCTCGTGGATCCGACTTGAGACGGCTTCGAATTTGGGCTTGATGGATGGCGAACAGATGCTCGTTGAGCCTAGAATATTGTTGATTGGCCTCAGCATAAGCAATTCTAGTTGCATCAGTGCGGTGTTTGCTGTGTCTTCTTAGAGCAGCCCTTTTGAAGCGTTTTAGACGCTTAAGTTGTGGATTCGACCATTCCGGCTTGACAGGTTCGCGACGAGTTACTTTCGGCACAAACTGTTCGATGGCGTAGAGTAGGATGTTGGACATCAAAGATGCAGCATGATTGACATCGTTATAGAGGAGAATTTCTGTCCAATCTACATCGCGAAGAAAAGCATTCATTCTTTCGAAATCGGCCTTGCGGAAATTGTAGAAAATGCTGTCGGATGTGTCGTTAAATTGAAATTGGGACCAACTGTTCAAATTAACAAGCAGAGGGGGGTGATGCCTGCAGTTTTTCACTAATGGTAACGGTGCCCGCATGACAGTGTAATTGTCACAAAAATCTTCGCTAGCGAAGCACAGATCCAGCGCTCGGTGATTGTCGTTTAAAGTTGAATTGAGCTGTTTGAGTCCCGCAGTGCAGTATGCATCAAGAAGGCATCTAGATGCCATTGTCATGGAAGAAAGAGATGGGTCTGGAAATAGAGTACCATTCGAGCCGCTCTGCCAGGTTATGCCACGGAGGTTGAAGTCACCCACAATAACAATGCTATCATTAGGGCCCATTTGATTAACGACCCATTCTAGTGACGCCAAATGTGTGTCAATCAGAGAATCGTTATTTATCATGTCAGGCGGAGTGTAAATCACACATAAAAAGATTGTATTCTCTTTGGCAGTGATTGCAACCCACAACTGTTCAACTGCCAAATATCCGGGAGGACACAAAATGCGCGACTTGATGCATTTACGAACAGCAAGTAATACTCCCCCGCCAGAGTTTTTTTGCTGTTTGAGGACGAGCAATCATGACGATACACTGAAAAGGAGCTGTCGAAGAGCTGACAAGATTCGGTGTGATCGTTGAGCCATGTTTCGGTGAAAGCGTAGATGTCGTAGCTAGCATCACTGACCGCCAACTTATATAATCTTCAAGTAAGCAGTTCATACCTCCGACATTTTGGTAGTAGACTAGGAGAGATGAAGCAGTAGTCGAAGTGTTCTTGATCTTTGGCGATGTGTGTACATCCGGTAGCATTGATTCAAATGTCGGAGTAAAGGCAGCGGTGGATTCATCGTTGACATTGCTCAGAATGGTGCCGTTGCTTTTGTTGCCTGCGTATGGAGGTTGGAAATCCCTTTCCCTTACATCGTATACAGGACCGGGACGACTGCAGGACGCTGGCGGGACTGGCTCGACTGTAACGAGAGGGTATGGGGTTTCCAAGAGGCTTGCAGGCATGCGTCCCGTAGTAGGGAGTGTTTTCGGCAATCGTTTTGAGCTACGAACACAAGCGGCATCAGGGCAGGAATTGAACTCATATTCACGGTACTTGCCTGTATGCACAGGCTGGTAGACCCCTTCACCGCACCCATACGCAGGACCAGGACGGCTGTTGTACGCTGGCTGCACAGACTCGACTGCGATGGGGGGCTTCGGGGCTTCCAAAGTGCTTAGTGATTTGTTGCGTCCTGGTTGTGGAACTAATGTCTCGGTGTAAGCAGCGGAATTAATTGTTGGGCGTTCCGAAATTGAAAAAATGTTCGATGAGCTGCTGGAGAAAACGGCATCAGGGCGGGAATTGAACTCATATTGACGGTACTTGCCTGTATGCACAGGCTAGAAGACCCCTTCACCGTACCCATACGCAGGACCAGGACGGCTGTTGTACGCTGGCTGCACAGTCTCGACTGCAATGGGGGGCTTCGGGGCTGTGCTTTGTGATTTGTTGCATCCTGGTTGTAGAGCGATCCTTACGGCGCATGAAGGTGACGAAACAGAACAGTTTGGAGGACTTGGAAGGTTGATGTGGGCGGCAGGTGAATGGTATTTAGTAGTCAAACAGGAACTAACTAATAGTTGGTAACAGGGTGCCGCACAATAGCACCGTTTTTTGAGTTTGGTTCAAACTCCCGCACGGTTATGCCATCAGGCCAATACCAGGCGTCACCAACTACATTAGAAACAGTATTACAAACCGTCACTTTGAAGGACACAAACGATAGATCCTCGACGCTTTTTCCCTTAGGAACCAACTTGGTTACTTTGACCATGGAAGATTCAGCATTGGAAATTTCAGCAACATACTGTCTGATCTGTTCCTCATTCTGCTCGGGTGCGAAGGGAGTTACATAAAAAGATTTCTCGTCGATTGGAATTTGTGCATTATTAGCCACCATCAATGTGGTGGCTCCCTGTTTACTAGAACCACCACGAGTGTCCTTGGCAATTTTATCCACAGCGGGGCCAGATTGTGCCATGCCACTAACGGTACGCTGAGCGACGGCAGAAGTTTTGTTGGTTTGAATAATTGGTAGCTTCCCAAAAGCAGCAGGTGTGGATACATTTGTTCGAGGTGTAGTTTTTCTGTCGCCGGAGTTACTTGGGTCCGTGATAATCTGTACGCGTTTGTTGGATCCTACAACAAACCTATCGGAAAGCTGGGCAATGGAGCTGTTAACTTCGTCCAGAACCTCGAAAAAGGAAGTATCGTCGCATGACCTTGACCGATTAATGGGATCCTCGACAGAATCATCCAAATTCAGCTCATCAATGCATCGAGAAAATGAATTCTGGTGTACCGAGCTATTATTAGGTTTGGAATGTTGCTGCGAGCTAAACAAGGTTCTGTTAATTTTGCGGAGATTTTCACCGTAATTCCCCAGTCGCGTATCCATTGAGTCGGTGCGAATTAGCAATTCGCGCAAAGCTCGCATGATTGTTTTTTCTCGATCTTAAACAGCTGGCTCGAAGTTCAAACGGCATGACTCGCAGAACCAAAATAACCCGGTTTTAGCGCACCACGAAGAAAATTGCGACTTAGACAATCCAACGCAAGCAAAATGAAATGCCCGGCCACAAGATCCACTGCAATTAATAGCCCTGCTGGAATCCAAATTACTTGAGCAGAGATGACATGACTCCATCGTTGAAAAAAGTTGGTGACTACTGTACAGATGGTAGGAAAGCTTCCAGATACGTCGAGGTGAATATAAGTTGCGCCTTCGTGTATGCTATCAGGTATGTTGAAGCTTGGAGAGACGTTGCGTGCAAGTTGTTGTTTCTGTATATTCACTAAAGATGTCGCTTCGCGGTAAACATTTTGCGTGGGTTTTATTTACGATGGGATTGTTATGATATACTATAGCACTTAAAAATCCACTATCGCGAACTTTGAAAAAGTTGTTTAGTTATAATTCACTGACGTATTGAAATAAACCACATCACACATCAAACAAAATTATAGATATGAATATTGGAGGTAAAAACGGGCGATATGAGTAGTTAAACACTAGCGCTTCGCGGAGGTGAAACTTGTACGTTGTACTCGCACTTGTACTCATGTTCTCAAGATGCCTAGATCCGGCGACTTTCAAGTAATCTACCAGCAAATCCTGCGGCAGAATCAAGCGATGGCGGAGCAAAACACCCGGCTGATGGAGATGATTGAACGTTTCGGCAATCAAGAAAACGTTTCCAATCGGTTGGCGGGCAGCCCGGAGTTCATCATCGAATCTCTGGCATCGAACATCCGGGAATTCGTTTGCGATCCAGAAAATGGGCTCGTGTTCGGCCGGTGGTACCGAAAGTACGAAGACCTTTTCCTAAAGGATGGAGCAAATTTGGACGAAGCGGCAAAAGTGCGGTTGCTGTTGAGAAGCCTCAGCGTGACGGTACACGACAAGTATGTCAACTTCGTGCTCCCAAAGCACCTCGTGAGTACTCGTTCGATGAGACGGTGAAGAAGCTGACAGAGCTGTTCAGCGTCCGAATCTCCCTGTTCAGCAAGCGGTACCAATGCTTCCAGCTAACGAAGCGCGACGCGGACGACTTTCTAACGTACGCTGGGATGGTCAACCGATGCTGTGAAGACTTCGAGCTCAGCAAGATCACGACGGACCAATTCAAGAGTCTGATTTTCACATGTGGGCTCCGATCGTCGAAGGACGCTGACATCCGAACGAGACTCCTATCCAAGCTTGAGGCTAACGCGGCGGATGAAAGCACTCTGGAATCACTCATCACGGAGTGCCAACGTCTGCAAAACCTCAAGCACGACACGGTCATGATGGAACACAAGAAATCGGTGAGTACAATCTGCGCAGTCAAGCAGAACAAGCCTCCACCGATGACACCGAATTCCAAAGAGAAGAAGAAGACTAAGTCCGAAGGTCCAAAAAACACCCTGCTACGTCCGGGACTGCACCTACACGAAGCACGTTTGTCGGGACTGCAAGCAAACCGGCCACAAAGAAGGGTTTTTTGGCAGCTACACATCGAAGGCGGCACTCAAGAAGAAGAAGCACGTGAACGGAATTTTCTCCATCAACCAGGTCAGCTGCACTTCTAGACGGAAGTTCCTAACGGTGGATATCAACGGGTCTCAAGTCACTCTGCAGTTGGACACCGCGTCCGACATCACCATCGTTTCGAAGAAGCAGTGGAAGAAGAACCTGGGCTCGCCAACGCTGACTCCCACAACACGGACTGCCCGGACTGCGGCGGGTGACGCTTTTCATCTACTTGGTGAACTCCGATACCCAATCAAACTCGAAGGTGTCACCAAAACCGCAACTTTCTACGTGACCAACAACAGCATTACCCTGTTCGATCTGGACTGGATCGAGCTGTTCAAGCTGTGGGACACCCCGCTATATGCAATCTGCAACCAGGTCCACGTTGCCGATGGTCAAGTCAATCAAATCCAAGTGTACAAAGCTGCGTATCCCGAAGTGTACAAGAATGGCCTCGAACACTGCAAGAAGATGAAGGTCCGACTCTATCTCAAGCCCGATGCCAAACCCGTTTGCAAGCCGAAATGCCCAGTTCCTTTCACGTCCATGGAGAAGATCGATGCGGAGCTGGACCGACTTCAATCGCTGGGCATCATCACCCCTGTCGATTTCTCGCAGTGGGCGGCTCCGATCGTCGTAGTGAAGAAGCCCGGAAGAAAAGTACGAATCTGTGCCAATTACTCAACTGGACAGAACGCTGCCCTGGAGCCCAATCATTACCCGCTACCGGTCCCTGATGACATATTTACTAAGCTTAATGGGTGCCGGTATTTCAGCGTCATCGACCTGAGTGACGCCTATCTTCAAGTGAAAGTTGACGACGACTCGAAGCAGCTGCTCAGCCGCTCCAGGGGCCTTCCAGCAGTTGATGAACAGAATGGTTGTCGATCTCGAAGGAGTGGACACGTTTCTGGACGACATCTTCGTGGCCAGCAAAACCGAAGAGGAGCATCACAAGATGCTCAACGCACTGTTTCAACGCCTTTCAACGTCTACGGTTTCGTTCTGAGGGAAGAAAAGTGCCACATGCTGCAGCCGGAGGTAAAGTATTTGGCGCACATCGTAGACGAGAACGGTCTCCATCCAGACCCATCCAAGTTGGAAGCCATTGTCAAGATGCCACCGCCCAAAAATGTCACAACTCTACGCTCGTTCCTTGGTGCGGTGAATTTCTACGCGAAGTTTGTCCCGGAGATGCACCAACTGTGGCGGACACTCGACGCGCTGCTGAAGATTCGTTTGGAACAGCGAGTGCCAGAAATCGTTCAGGCCCTTCAAGGAAGTACTCCAGTCGGATCCACACTACGATCCATCACTAGACATCATAGTTGCTGCCGACGCCTCGCAGTCCGTAATCGGTGCCTGCCTTCTACCCAGGTTCCCCGATGGCTCACTCAAAGCTGTTGCACACGCTTCCCGCTCACTCACCCCCGCGGAGGTAAATTACGGACAGATCGAGAAGGAAGGTCTTGCACTGGTGTTTGTCGTAACGAAATTCCATCGGATGCTGCTCGGACGCAAGTTCACCCTCCAGACGGATCATCAGCCACTCCTGCGGATATTCGGACAAAAGAAGGGTATTCCGGTTCACACGGCCAACCGCTTGCAACGTTGGGCCCTGACGCTTCTGTGCTACAACTTCGACATCCACCACGCAGTTTGGATATGCCGACGTAATGTCCCGCCTCATCAACGGTTACGTCAAACCAGAGGAGGACTTCATCATCGCATCGATTCAACTGGAAGACGACATCGAGATTCCACTCCAGAAAGCCATCAGTTCGCTGCCAGTTTCGTTCAAATCGGTGCGCGGCGCTTCTCTCCAGTGCCCGTTTCTCCAACAAGTGATCCAGTACAACCAGCGTAGATGGCCCTCCAAAACCCTGAAGTTCGCCCTTTCTTCGCTCATCGAGACGCTCTATCGGTAGTGAAGGGGTGCGTCATGATGTCCAACCGTTTGGTGATTCCGGACAGTTTTCGGCAGCGGATTCTCAAGCAACTCCACCGAGGACATCCGGGAATGGAGCGGATGAAAGCTATCGCACGTAGTCACGTGTACTGGCCGAGAATCGATAACCACATTGCTGATTTTGTGAAGAGATGTGAAAGCTGTGTCACACATTCGAAGACACCGTCTAAGGGCCGATGCCCACGTAGCGTTTTTTCAACACTGCGTGCACGTGGCGTTGAAGAAACGCAGGTGTGCATCGCTGCGGTGACGCTGCGTTACCGCTTTCTCCCGAAGCACATCTGCGTCCTTTTAACGCCGTGTGCACGCAGCGTTGAAAATACGCTACGTAGACATCGGGCCTAAGGTTCCGCTACAGTCGTGGCCACTCGCTCAGGGAGATGGTAGCGTATCCACATCGACTTCGCCGGCCCAATCAACGGTCTGCACTTCCTCATAGTGGTGGACGCCTTCACCAAGTGGCCGGAAATTCGCATCGTTCGATCCCCGACAACATCAGCAGTGACCGAGTTCCTCGACGAGCTGTTTGCCCGTTTTGGCGTTCCCAACGTCATAGTCTCCGACAATGGAACGCAGTTCACGTCGGAACAGTTCGCGGTTTTGTGCAGGAAGAACGGCATTCAACATTTCCGGACATCGCCGTATCACCCACAGTCCAATGGCCAGGCGGAGAGATTTGTGGACACTGTGCTATAATACTGATTTTGATCATGCATCGGTACTGAAGTTCTAATATATTTTTGCCTCTTCTTTGAGTGCCGAATTCGTTTTTGTACAGAGATTTGATTTCATGCGTTTGGCAGTTTGGATTCTAACGTTTACACCGAGCTCCAATCAGTCAGAGGGTTCAGCAGATCCACTAAATTCGTATCCGCTTCTTTCCTAATTAGTCAGCGCTCTGGAGCTTGGAGATTCATGTCGTCAGCTTCGAAACCAGCCTAAGATTGAGTTACATTTTTATAATTTACTCCCTTGACTTCATTCAAAAGGAGTAAAATATGGGTCATCTATAAGCAAATTATAATCGTTCTATACCTTCCGGACCATCACTCATAAGTATTTAAAAAAATAGTAAGAACTAGAGCACAGTGTGGTAGATTCGGGGTTAGAGACATCATTTCATTTTTCATTTTCATTTATTTAGTCTACATCTATACAGATAACACTGAATCAACAATTTGACGCCACAATACACGGTTCGAGGCCGCATCTCTCCATCCTCGAATACGCCCCACGCTCGCCAAGTCGTTGTGCACCTGGTCTGCCCATCTCACTCGCTGCGCTCCACGTCGTCTCGTACCTGCCGGATCGGAAGCGAACACCATCTTTGCAGGGTTGCTGTCCGGCATTCTTGCAACATGCCCTGCCCATCGTACCCTTCCGGCTTTAGCTACCTTCTGGATACTGGGTTCGCCGTAGAGCTGGGCGAGCTCATGGTTCATTCTTCGCCGCCACACACCGTCTTCTTGTACACCGCCAAAGATGGTCCTAAGCACTCGTCTCTCGAATACTCCGACGGCTTGCAAGTCCTCCTCGAGCATTGTCCATGTTTCATGTCCGTAGAGGACTACCGGTCTTATTAACGTCTTGTACATGACACATTTGGTTCGGTGGCGAATCTTTTTCGACCGCAGTTTCTTCTGGAGCCCGTAGTAGGCCCGACTTCCACAGATGATGCGCCTTCGTATTTCACGACTAACGTTGTTGTCAGCCGTTAGCAAGGATCCGAGGTAGACGAATTCCTCGACCACCTCGAATGTATCCCCGTCTATCGTAACACTGCTTCCCAGGCGGACCCTGTCGCGCTCGGTTCCACCCACAAGCATGTACTTTGTCTTTGACGCATTCACCACCAGTCCAACTTTTGTTGCTTCACGTTTCAGGCGGGTGTACAGTTCTGCCACCTTTGCAAATGTTCGGCCGACAATGTCCATGTCATCCGCGAAGCAAATAAATTGACTGGATCTGTTGAAAATCGTACCCCGGCTGTTACACCCGGCTCTCCGCATGACACCTTCTAGCGCAATGTTGAACAACAGGCACGAAAGTCCATCACCTTGTCTTAGTCCCCGGCGCGATTCGAACGAACTGGAGTGTTCGCCCGAGATCTTCACACAGTTTTGCACACCATCCACCGTTGCTTTGATCAGTCTGGTAAGCTTTCCAGGGAAGCTGTTCTCGTCCATAATTTTCCATAGCTCTACGCGGTCTATACTGTCGTATGCCGCTATGAAATCAACGAACAGATGGTGCGTTGGGACCTGGTATTCACGGCATTTTTGAAGGATTTGCCGTACAGTAAAGATCTGGTCTGTTGTCGAGCGGCCGTCAACGAAGCCGGCTTGATAACTTCCCACGAACTCGTTCACTAATGGAGACAGACGACGGAAGATGATCTGGGATATCACTTTGTAGGCGGCATTAAGGATGGTGATCGCTCGAAAGTTCTCACACTCCAGTTTGTCGCCTTTCTTGTAGATGGGGCATATAACTCCTTCCTTCCACTCCTCCGGTAGCTGTTCGTTTTCCCAGATTCAGACTATCAGTTTCTGCAGGCAAGTGGCCAGCTTTTCCGGGCCCATCTTGATGAGCTCAGCTCCGATACCATCCTTACCAGCTGCTTTATTGGTCTTTAGCTGTTGAATGGCATCCTTAACTTCCCTCAAGGTGGGGGCTGGTTGGCTTCCATCGTCCGCTGAACTGACGTAGTCATCTCCTCCGCTGCCTTGACTTTCACTGCCTGTACTCTCCGCGCCATTCAGATGTTCCTCGTAGTGCTGCTTCCACCTTTCGATCACCACACGTTCGTCCGTCAAGATGCTCCCATCCTTATCCCGGCACATTTCGGCTCGCGGCACGAAGCCTTTGCGGGATGCGTTGAGCTTCTGATAGAACTTGCGTGTATCTTGAGAACGGCACAGCTGTTCCATCTCCTCGCACTCCGCTTCTTCCTGGCGGCGTTTCTTCTCCTGAAAAAGGCGGGTCTGCTGTCTCCGCTTCCGTCTATAACGTTCCACGTTCTGCCGGGTACCTTGCTGCAGCGCGACCGCCCGCGCGACATCATATTGTCAGCAATGTTGTACAGAGCCTGGCGATATGACCGGATTTACACCGTTACGAACTACTTCAGAGTATCTATATCCCATCGCAACAGATTTTGACTAACTTCATATTTACTGGCGTAATTCAACCGTTGTAACACCGTTAATTTGAAAGTTTTATTATTGAGGTGTTTACGGGTTTAAATTGTGAATTCACGATGTATGTCCTTAACGTCCTTTCGTACGATACCAAATCACTTTTCCTGAAGATTCCGCTACGCCCACACGCACCGTAGTATGCTTCTTGGAAGTCCCTGATCGCCAAAACCAGTCTCGGTGGTCGTTGGCAATCAACATGGGTTCATTAGTGATGGTGGTGGTAAAGTGGTATTGGATGGTGAAAAATTTGAAGGTATAGAAGAATTTGTGTAAATTGGAACTCAAGTGACGCGCGATAACGATGTTACTTGTGTGGTGAAAGACGTATTGCAGTTTCAAATCGGGCTTATTACGGACTTCGTAACCAGCTAAAATTCCATAGTCAGCGAACGAAGACGAAATTTGCTTTGTTGACTATTGGATAATGGTTAGCGTTTACAATACGGCAGACTACGGTGAACTCGACACGTTGTCCGTAGGCTGGAAGAGCGTCAAACGAAGATAATATTTAGAGGGATAACCCGGAAGCCACCACCTCGCTCATACAGGATACAGGAACCCGGAAGCCACCACCTCGCTCATACAGCATACAGGATGGCTTTTTTGCATTTGAAGAGGACCTGAGGGCGTAAAGGCCCAGGATTGAGTCCAGTGGAAAAGGATACTTTTTTCACCGTAGACTCATCAAGGAGGACGTGTAGGTACCATCAATACCAAATAGTACTATCGGTATTTTTTAGAATATTGGAAATCTGTAGGAATATTGGAAATCTGACACCTGGGTTGAGGAGCGAGGTGGTTTGAGGTCGCCCAACTCATTAAAACCAACTGCCTTCTCGCCGGTTTTGTTAATCGTTTCTGTGTTTCGAAATAGTAAAAACAACAACACAGCGTGAACTAGGCGACAGATTTATTTGAACAAAACATGTACAACTATTCCTTCTTTTTTCGAAAGTTTAACTGTCTTTTATAAATTTGTGTTTAATTTATTTTTGTTCGTTTATTTTCTTTGTTCCTCATGCGAGACGGACTATTTACCTCTAGATGTGTATAGTTTATGCTTTCTTCAAAGTCCTAAATTTGGGTTTAAAATCAGCAGCATCACATTGAGTTTACTTTGTAAAATCTAGATCCTAGAAAATGGATTCCCGCGACTATGTTTAGAATTGTTTTTATTCTCTACCTACATTTGTCTTTTCTTTGAATTTTTGATTTTGAATCTTATAGGTTTTTTAATATTTCGGTTATGTTGTTGTTTGACTGGTGATGAGAATTGAATTTCTAGTTGAAATAAGCGTTTTGACTATTTATTATTACTGTATGGCTCCACGTATAGCAGGAATTATCATCGTCTTCCTGTTTCTTCCGGCCGAGGGGAACTTCTGCCCGTTGGGAGGTTCCTGTCACCATTCACCGTCACCTGTTGATTGCCTAGTGGAGGAGCTTGCAGAATCAATGGTGCCCCTGAAGTAGAATCCACGAGAGCCATTTCACGGCCGTATTCTTCCTCCGGGAACTCGTGGTCACAATGATGCTCACCGCAGACTTTACACTCGTACAGATTAGGCTTTAATGTATTCATGAATTTCTGTGGGCGAAATTTTCGTATAAGTCAAAATTATGAAATTGATATAGGTTTAGGTGATACTACCTGTCCTATCGTAGCTCCTTCCGCACGAGCTATTTGGTAGATGGCAAATGCTGGAATGCAAATTAATGATGCGCCTGTGATCGCCCATCCCAAACCGTGAGCCCAACCAGGATAGATGTATTTCCCGTTGTGGTAGGTCGGTGCCTCGTAGTTGATCAGACTGAAGATCCACAGTGACTGCAATACATTTAATTATTTAATAGAAACTGGGACAGGAACGTTTTTTAAAACTTACGATTAGCATAGCTGGAACAGCGATCAGTAGGCAAAACCGCAGATAGAACGATGGATACCTGCCAGTCATCTGCTTGACGTTTTTCGATAATCGATTGATTCCATAGAACCAGGCTATGGCTACCGTTTCAAAGAATGCTAAGAACATGATCGATATTGATGCCGCGTAGTGGTCAATTAGTTGGAAGAAGTAAATTCCGCCCTGTATCAAATTTGGTAGGCCAGCGAAGAACGACACCACACAAACTATCAACACTAGCAATTCGTGATAGACTAGTTTCCGCTTTATCCAACGTGGGAACCCATCTTGGATCGATGTGACCACCACCTCTACAATGGCGAACTGTAATTCGATAAATTAAATTAAGGAACGGATTGATTGACGAATGTAGAATACCAACCTGACTGTTCAACCCCAGACACAGCAACATAAAGAAGAAGAGAACAGCCCACATTTGTGCGGCCGGCATCTTAGCCAAAGCTTGAGGATACACCACAAATATCAACCCTGGACCGCCGCTAATGACATCTTCCACGGTTGTGTTCTGTTCCAGGGCAATGTTTCCGATAGTTGCAAACGCGAAGATTCCCACCAAAAGACTAGTGATGCCATTCACAAACGACACGGCCAGCGTATCGTGAAGAATGTTGTTGTTGTATTTATTGTAACTGGCGAAAGATATCATCGAACCGAATGCAATGCCAATAGAGTTGAAGTTCTGCGCCGCTGCGTTGATCCATACCTAGAAAATCGAGTACAGTTGGAACAGTTGTTTCTCCTTGAAGCTTTATGCAGAGCTACTTACATTTGCCCTACCGAGCTCCTCCCAGTTGGGTCGGAAGAAGTAGTTCAGGCCCTTGTCAGCCCCTTCAAGTGTGAGAGACCGACCTAGAAACACGATGATCAGCACGAACGGAAGTGTCGCCGTAAGGTACCGTACCTTAGCTGAAGACTTTATCGATTTCCAGATGGCAAAGTAGACTAGGATCCACGCACAAATCAGACATGCCACCAGTTCCCATCGCATGCCTCCGGGATATTCAATGCCGTGACTGATTTGGAGAACCTTGTTTCTGTGGTGTTGAAGGGCGATTAAGATTATAGGAAAAACAGGATCATTAAAAAAAACTCACTCGAAGAACTCCTCGGTGGGCGTCCGCGACATTTCCGGTCGGCTGATGTTGTGCTTCATGCGCTCGGGGACCCAGCAGTCCGGTGTATTCCATCGGTGGGAGCAGTCTGTCCACGGTAAATCCGGTCGGAACGATGTGAAAAAGTAGTAGATGGCGTAGGCGATGATCACACTGTAGTAGGTCGACATGAGGAATGATACAACAACACTGGCTAAACCGGTACCTGTGAAATAAGTATTCAATTAGTGCTTTGTAAGTTCAAATACTATACCATCTGGTTGCCAAACTGAAAACAACTTTAGTTTAATCGTCGGGAATCTGTTTTACTCAGAGGAGCATATATGAATTAATAAGCAAAGCTATCATTTCTGCATTATACTTCATTTGACTAGCACGATGAAAAGTGAACATATTTTCTCCAGCGGAAATATGAATCGAACCAGACAACTTCAGAATGGTCTTGCCTTAGATTTTTTTTACTGAAGTTTCAAGAAAAAGTTATTTCCTACGAAATAGTAATTTTTTCCATGGATGTTTGTCTGTGTATGGTATTTAAACATCTACGCACGCCATCTGAATTTATGAAAAGTCTTCTGAACCTACTTTATTTTTTTTCATTAATTTAAGTTCCTTCTATATCTATTTATGGATAGTTTCTTTAATTTCAGAAATTTTCAAAGGGATTGCCAAGTAATTGCATAAAAATCGATTAGGGCTCTCTCTATGATGTGGTAAGGTTTGACAGTGGGCTCTGTTGAACTTAACTATAAAAAGCAGCATGTATCCGCAAGCAAGTACATCCCAACAAACAATTTAAGCTGAATAAGCTAGTTTTTTAGCTGAAGAAGACTATGTTTGGTTGAAAATGCGCTCCATCAGCTTCCAATGTTTGTTGGGATATTACCAAGGCGTTCGTATGCCCATAAATCTACATGAGAGCGTTTGTTCCCCATGTAAGGGGTGGCTCAAAACAGCGTCTGACCCGTAGTGGCCGGCTGAACAAGAGATGCGGCAGCCCAATAAGGTAGCTAGGTATACATCGCTAGCAGCGAGACATAACGAAATACAAATAATCAACTCTAAAAATGTTATCGAAAATACAGGATTGAGCAATCGACAAAAGACACAGCAATGCTTAACGGAAACTGATTGTAAACTCGGTGCATGGAACGTTAGGACTTTGTTGGAGCCTGCACAAGTTGCCCTCCTTACTGAATAAGGTAAAGGTGGAAGGGGCTTAAGGGAGTCCAGTAGCGAGGAACAGGTGAACGGGAAATCCGCACTGTGGACCCAATTACAGTTACCTCATTCAATCTACATCCACTATAGTGGTGGCAAGAAGGCAAGGCATGGAAGTGGTTTCAAACGGCTTGGTAACCAGCAGTGTTGAAGCCGTTCGGTGTGATCCCATCTGCGTGTTAAGAATTAAAGTCTAGTTCTTCAACTACTTCTTGATTAATGCATACGCATCAACCATTAACGACAAACCCGATGATGTGAAGTACGATGTTCTATGGGCGTGTAGCAAAGACCTACGAAGAATGTCCAAAACACGACGTACAGTAACCTGCATAATAAAAAGCCCACTTGCCGTTTTTCATACAAAATAATCAACTTTGGAGATCTAGATATCGATTGCGTGTTAACCAATTTTGCTGAAAATTTGACCAGAGCTCAGATATAACTTGAATTTCACCACACCTAAGTTTCGACCATATTGATTTATAGGGTAAAAAATTATCGCGGTAATACCAAAACGATTTTTTTTGCCAAGAAATTGATTTTATAATATCTTGAAAACTAACACTCTTAGTGTACAAGTATATTCCGCAAACTCTTAGTGTACAAGTATATTCCGCAAACTTTTTTGTATTGCCAAAATACGCGTTTTTGTTGAATAAGTCATCAGTTTACAACCTATAGAATTCAAGATATAAAAAAATAAATTTTTGCCGAAAAAATCGTTTTGGTATTACCGCAATAGTGTTTTACGGTTAGTGGGCTTTTTATTACGCCCGTCACTGTAACCTTATCATCGGTGACGCAAATGCACAGGTCGGAAAGAAGGTGTTCTTTCGCCCAGTCATTGGAAAGAAAAGCCTTTACGCAGCTAACAATGACAACAGCCTAAGGCTAGATGTGTGCGCCGTCGTGGCATGTCGTCGTAGCCGACAGTTTTTGGCATCACGCCGCCATTTAAAATCTGTCACGGCGCTGATCTATAATTTTCCACGCTGATTCCAATTATTTGAAGTTCTCAGAATTTTGCGTGGAAGTTGCAACGAGTCAGGAGAGTTTCCGTAGTATTTTCCGATTGATGTCATCAAAGCATCCCGTTGGAGCCCCAGAGAAATTTTCATAAAAATACCATTGATTTTCTTGAGAAATGCAAACATCCCATTGAAAATTCAAAAAGCTTTTCGTAAAACTAAGATGAATTTCTTGTAGAGTTTCTGAAGAATTTTTCAAAAGCCATTTGTTCGAAGGTCAGAAGGCCGAAAGTTGATTTTCCTAAATATGTAATTTAACCGAACAAACCATTAGGCCGAAACCCATCTGGCCAAAAATTATTTAGTCGAAATAGACTTATGGCCGAAGATATAGTTCTGTCGAACAGGTCGTGTGGCTAAAAGGTCATTAGCATTAGCATTAGCATTAGCATTGTTACGGTGTAATTCGTAGATTGGACACTAGTGATACTCATGTTTTACTTTTGAGATCCTCATCTAGAATGCTATCAGAAACCAAGAAGGGGAGTAGTCCTTGATTCCAGCAACCTAATGATTGACAATTAGTGAGAAAAACTAACCTGAGCAAGGTCGGAAACGATTGCCTAGTATTTATATATTTATTCAATTGGTCACAACTAAAAAAAAAAATTCAATAAAATGACGATGAAATGTATTTATCCTAATTGATTGTCGATTTGCTATTTTGAATTAAATTCGGTTATTATTTTTGTTATGTTGACTGGTAATTTAACCAAAGTGATAACAATTCTTGTTATCAATATAACTGGATAATAAAGTTTGTTATCAATAAGTTATTCTGCATTGCACTCTGTCCAGCCGACTTTTATTTACATAAAATAGTCGTGGCATTATGATTTGATTATAAATAGTCTTCAGTAAATGCAAGATTGTAGAAAGCGTCGTGCTCATCTCTTCTGCTCCTCAAGAAAGCGTTATTGGATGAGTGCCAAAAGAGACGACGAAGTACAATCACTCGATTCAAGTTCGAACCCAGTGAATGCCAACATTTTTTTCAATGCGTAACGAAGTCGGCAAAGAAGATTTAACTATTTTGGTCGATAAAACAGTGATGGCTGATAACTAAATGATAACAAAATTAGTTATTTGAGTAAATAACATGTATAACAAAATGTGTTATCAACTTGGTATCAGTGATAACTTAATTTGTTTTCATTCAGTTATTCAAGGAACAAAATTCTGGTATCATTTTTGTTATGTTGGCTGTTAATTCAGCCAAAATGATAACAAGTTCAGTTATCAAAATGTCCGATAACCGGATAATAGAATTTGTTATCAATTAGTTATTCATTTTTGCTCGGGTCATAAGTACCACGGAGTTGGATAATGAGGAAGGTATTTGTTGAGTCAGGATTTGCCTTCAGCTGGCAATGTAACCGTGGTAGATCTTACCCCGTAACACACCACGTAAAGGTGTCTACCCAGCGTTACGGGTGGGTCGTGTGGCATTTGATCAAAAATGCCGAAAAATGACTAAAAATGTAGTACGGTCGAACTCGTAACCTAGCCAAAAAAGTCGTTTGACCGAAATTATTGTTTGCACTAACAAGCAATTTGGCCGAACAGGTCGACATTTTTGGTCATATGACTTGTTTAGTAAATGAGATTTTCGGCCGATTTTCGATTCAAAAGTATAAGATTGCTAATGTCGTTCCTGTTCGCCGGACTAACATTTAGGTTACTTTTACCTGGAAGCCTGGCCCCCTCCAGACCTACTTGTGGCCCCCGCCCAGAAAATTTTGAAAAGTAATTCCAACTTAGTCAGTTTTTATTTCAATTACATATTTCCTACATATTTCTTAATTTTGATTATTAATTCTATAAACATATTTTTTGTTGCGTTATCACATCTATGACCATTTGTTCAGCAAAGCATCGAAATATTTAAGTTGGACCCCCGGGAACATTTTCTCGATTTTTAAGCTAAAATCAATGACGCTTCTAATTCATGCTAGCTTAAAATAATAAATTTGTTCTGAATTTGTTTGACTAGTATCCTGGTCGCTGAAACATAAAAACATAATTGTATTAAGATATAAATATTTCTGTTCTATTAAACTACCATCCGCTTCAAAAAAGACTGAAGCAACTACATCAAAATGAGCACATGTACACAAATCCGGTCAATGAAATTTCGAACGACCATTCTTTCGAAAATCTTCGAGTTAATCGCAAGGTATGCCGCAAAACAGTTGATAAAATTCCTATGGAGCTTTTTGCTCCCGCTATATAATTCTGGCACAGAAAGATATAAAATTATAAAACTTAAGAATCTTTGTTACAATGACAGAAAAATCAACAACGCATTCCATTGAAAGTATTAGGACAAAACTTAGGCAACCTTCGCACTCACAACAGAGATTGCATTAAAGAAATATTTTTATAATCCTCAAAAGATCTTGTTCCATTTAATTTTTTGGCGATTTCATAAAACCATAATAACCATAATAAAGCCTCTTCCTAACGTCAGTAACTACAAAAACCCTATGTTATTCTGGAATTTGATTTATGACTCATAATTTTATGACTCATGGAATTTATAACTCATAAAAAACACTTTAGGATTCCAAATTTGTGTTCATCGGTACTTAACTATTTCAGCACATAGCATACATTCTGGAATTGCATGAATACTTAAATTGATTATGACAAAATTTCGTGGAATTTATTCCACATCTAAAGAGTTTCAAAAATTTCAAGTTTCAAAAAAATCGAGATCTTTATGCATTAAGTAATCATTGAAATGCTTGAAAACTTTCAGAAATATACTCATATCGAATTTCATTAGATTACACACTTATCCACATTTAGTAACATGGAGAAGACAAGTTGACACAGACACAGCGTTTTGAAGCAATCACAGCATCATTGGAAATCAATTGGTATTATTCGTGATTTTTTTGATGTTAGTTCTAGGACGAAGGAGCGATGAACTTAGTCAAACAATTTCTATTGCAATCCATGCGCACAGTGCTTTAAATCGCCTTTGAAAATTACATCCCACCAGCTGGTGCCATGGCCCCCCCTAGACCGAGACTCTAGTTACGCCTATGTTGAACCTATCCACATTTTGATTTTCTGTGAAAATACCAAAGAATATCCGTAGGAAATTTCGAAGAATACTGAACCGAAAAACAAACTCATTTTAAAATGTTATAAATACAGAAAATACAGAAAGATTTCCTGGGAAGATCATTGGATTTTTCTGACAAAATTTAAAAGGGTTCATTTACAAATTACGTAACGGTTATTTGGATCCCCACTCTCACCCTCGTAACATTTTTTGTATGGTAGATTTAAGTTTCTTGTCTGAGTTCGCTAAAATTGCTTTCGGCGTGAAGCCGAGATAGCCGCCGCCGCCGACCAAAATAATGATTAACGCCGCCACTGATGATTTTCGGAGCGGCGCACTATCTGAGGGTAGCCAATTTTGGTATAGCCAGAAGAATAGTTATCTTTAGCACCTATTTTGCCCACAAGAATATTTTAAAGCACGCCTTTACAGGAAATCAAATCGACCACATCTGCATAAGCCGAAAATGGAAAAGGCCATGGACGTAGCCAGGATTTCGAGTAGGAGGGGTTTTAAGGTCTTCTGAAACGTAGTTTTAAAAAACACATGAAAATTAGTGCTTGGCATTATTTCCTTCTAAGTTCCAAAAACTTTGAAACCAAATCCACAACCAACAGTAAAGGCTGGATCACGATAGCGTGTTGCGCTAGGCCCTGAAGTCAGCGTTTGTACTAAAACGCAACGCCAATGCAACGTTCGCGTTGTGCATTTATTTAACAACAATAATGGTTAAAACAATAATGGAATTAAAAATGCATGATTTATTGCTCATCAGATATTTTTAAATAAAGTGAAAAAAATATTAACGAACTTATATAAAATCGGCTGTAACAATTATTATAAAAATCCTGCATTCTTCCATGAGTTTAAAAAAACTAGAACCATACATCTGAATTTCTAAACAAATCCTCTCTGAAATGAAATTTATTTTAAATTGGCAGGAATTCGTTCGACAATTACTCAAGGTATTCTATCCGGGATTCTATCTATCAGGGATTCTTTGGGAATGCCTCCAGCAACTTCTTCGGCAATGTCTTCAAGAATTCCACCATAAATTTTGCCGGGAATTGATCCGAAAATTCCACCATTATTTACTCCAAGAAATCCGCCACGAACTTCTTTATAAATTTAGCAGGGAATTCTTCAGATAAACATTCCTGAGAATTTCGCAAAAATTCTTCGAATTTCTTTTGTAAATTCCATACAAATTTTCCGTGAAAGTTTCGAATAATTTCTTGTGAAAATTTCAAAGAATTTCTTTAGGAATTACACCGAAATCAACAGAAATCAAACCGAAAATGAAATCAACAATGGAATTTTCGAAGGAATTCCTTGACCAATTCCCAAAGAAATTCTGAAAGAGTTCGGGTGGAAACTTCAAGATTTCAACTAGGAGATCCTTCAGGAGTTTCTCCGAAAAAATTCTCCGGGAATTCTCCCAGGAGTTCCATCGGCAGTTCCTCCATTCTTCCGGGAGTTCCTCCGAGAATAATTCTGGTAGTTCTATCGGCAGTTCCTACGGGGGTTCCTCTGAAAGTTCTTCCGGGAATTTCTCCATAATTGGAATTCATTTAGGCTTCTTCAGGAATTTATATAGAAATTTCACCAGAAGCTTCTCCGAAAATTTCTCTGGGAGCGTCTCATGGAATTCTCCGGGAGGTCCTCTGATGATGATGATGATGGTCCAGCTACATACCCCTACAAAGGTTTCAGCTAAACAAGATTTGACTATGAGATGAATTCTCCAAGATTTTTTCCGATAATTCTTCTGGTAGTTTCACTGCCAGTTCCTCCAGGGGTTCCTTTGAAAATTCTCCCGGGAGTTTCTTCAGAAATTCTTCCGGAAGTTCCTTCGATAACTCCTTCGAGAGTTCCTCTGGGAGTTCCACCTGTAGCTCTTCCAGGAAATCATTCAGACTTTTTTCATGAAATCATTTAGGCTAGGAATTTTTCTAGGAGTTCTTCCTGAAATTCCTCCGGGAGTTCTTACGGGAGCTCCTCCGTTCCTTCGGGGATTCCTCCGGGAGATCCACCAGCAGTTTCTACGAGAATTCCTCCGGGAGTTTCACAGGCAGTTCCTCCCGGCAGTACCTTACCGGCAGAACTCCCAGAGAAATTTCCGGAGGAATTTCTGGAGAAATTCCCGGAGAAATATCAGAGGAATTCTTTGAGGAACTCCCGGAGGAATTCTGCTCCAGGAATTCCCTGTGAAGCTCCTGGAGGGATTCCTGACGGAACTTTTGGTAAAACTCCTGGAGGAGCTCCCGGAGGAACTCCCACAAACACTACTGGAGGAATTCCCACAAGGAAGTCCTGAAATAATTCTTGGAGAAGTTCCTAACGGAATTTCCGGAGAAATATCTGAAGGAATTCCCGGAAAAATACCAGAAGGAATTATGCAGGAAATGATGATGAATTGCTGAAGAAATTACCGTATGAACTACCGGGGATTTGTTCTGAAGAAATTCCTGGAAGAACTCTTGGAAGATATCCTGGAGGAACTCTCAAATTAATTTCCGAATGAAATTCTGTAGTAAATTCCGAGTGAAGTCCGGAAATAATTCTAGGAGAATTCCGTGGAGAAATTCCCGAAAAAAATACTTGTAAGAATTTCCTGAGAAATACTTGGATGAATTCCGAGAGAAATTCCTAAATAAGTTTCTAGAGGAATTTTTGAAGGATATTCTTAAGTAATTGCGAAAAGAATTCCAGAATAAACTCCTAGAGAGGATTTCGCTATTGAGTTTATGGAGGTATTCCCGAAAAATTTCCTGGAAGCTATCCCGGAAAAAATAAATGAAGAGTTCCTGGAGGCCGGAAGCCTGAATGCGCGGAGAAGATCCTAGAAGAATTTCCGAAGGAATTTCTTATAGATTATGGAGCGAAATCAGAGGATTTGCGTCATAAATTTATGAAGAAACTTCTGGTGGAATTTTGGGAAGAAATTCCGTATGTATTCTTGAAAGAACTCTCGAATGCATTCCTGAAGGAAATGCCGGATATTTTTCTGGAAGAATACCCGAAGAAATGTTCAAGGAATTTCCTCATGAATTTCCTAAAATAAAAAATTTAGTGAGGGGTTTCTAGATAAGGAGAAATTACAATTACATGAGAAGGATTTTCGAACGATTTTCAAAGGAATTTGTGGATAACTTTCCGGAGGAATTTAGAAGTTCCCAGGGGAGCTTCTAGATGGATTTCAAGGAGAATTCTTGAGCCCGAAATGTTTCGAGTTGTTTTGAACTTTCATATATTATGGATCATGGATACCCTAATAAGTTTTTGGGAATTTCAACCACCTATAGACCGTTCCGATAATTATAAATACGCTAAGAAACAATCGGCAATTGGAATGTCGTTTGATATTTCATGAAAATGTCAGCTTTTATTTTAGCTCAATTTTTTTTTATTTGCATAAAATGGGTTATTTTTGGAACGTGTTTTTAGATAAACTACCTATAAAAGAACGTATAACTGTTAGATTAATATAACTTTCAATACAGATGCATAAAAATGTCTGTCTTTTCGCATTATCGGCGAGATCTGGTTGAAAAATAATTTCAATGACCTGAAAATTGCGAAAAACCTTAAAAATTATTTCGAAAAAGGAATAATCATCATTAGTACGGATATACCTTTAGAATCAGACGATTTTTATGTACGGTGTATCTTGGGGTTTGATCTGGACACTAATGACAAAGACAACATTGCTCCAAAAAGTAAAAAACTGGTTGCATTAGTTCGAGATATTTTTTTTCTGTTTTTTGGGGCTAGTCGCTATTAATTTGAAATTGTTCTAATTCTCGTCCGATTGCAATTATTTAATTTTTAAAATCCATAATGCTTGTTAAATGAGTGCTAAAAACAGATCGAATGGATAAGGTAGAAAAATTTATGAAAATTTTTAAGTAATAGCTGAAAAACATGTTGTGCAAAATTCTCAAAACATAGTGGAGGAAAAAATCATACAACATGACAAATATTCGAAACATTCTCGAATACTCGATGTTATATGAAAGTAAATAAAATTCTAGGCCATATGCAACCATAAAATTGGAATTATTCAATAAACAAAGTGTTTATTGAATAATTATTGGAACGGTCTATATTTCTGAACATGATTGGCCAGGCCAGTAGCCGCATGTTCGTAGCGGCTACACGTCTAAAACGAGAACGATATAAATAATTGAGGGCAGCTGAGAAAAAAACCCACCGGCGTAGGAAACGAGGATATGACGAAAAAGTACTCATGGAGGCTTTGGGAAGCTTTGCCAGAAACGACGCGCGGAAGTTCTACAAAACGATTAACAAAATACACAAGAAAAGCGCGCTGGCGGGAGCAAGTCATGATCAATTACAGCTCCGGAAATCTTTTGTCCGACCGAGCAAGAATGGCTGCTAGGTGGAAAGAGCATTGTTGATTTGACAATTGGTCAGATAGGACACACACAATATCAGGATTGAGGGTGATGGCAAGCAGTGGAGCCCTCACGCTAGACAAAGTGAGAAAGGCTGTCAGAGAGCCAATAAACGGGTAAGGCCGCTGGGAAGGTCAGAATCCCGGCCCTAAAAATTGAGAGTGACAAACTGAACGAAACAATTCTGCAAGTGATTGAATTGATCTGAGAGGAAGAAGAAATGCCTATGAGCTGGCATGATTATCTCATATGTCCTATCTACAAGAAAGGGCGCAGAACTCTGTTTAGCAGACTACGCCCGTTTACCGAGAACTTTTCTAGCGAATACTAAAGCGGTTTTCGGAAAGGATGATCAACAACAGAATATCTGGTGAAACATCCGATTCATTCGTGAGCTTATGAAGGTGCAATTCGAAGATCTTGTGTACAAAAAAAAAACAGATTTATCTTCAACAAGTCTTACATGCTCCATGGTTTTACGAATGACATCGACATCATTGGTGGCACTGGAAGAGGTTTTCGTGCCTTTTAAACGGGAGACTGAAAGAATAGGGCTGAACATAAGCTCTGTCAAAACTAAGTACATATCTGGTGGCTTGCAGAGAACGGGGCAGTCCAAACGGTCTTGGTTGATGTTGCGACTGCAGCTTACAGACGCGGGCAAAACTAGCTCTGCACACATCGTTGATGAAGCACGGCGTTGAAAGATGCACACTATCGAATTCTCGAAGTGTTTGAGCGGAAAATACTGCGTTCAATACTTAGCGGCGTGGTGAAAATGGCGAATGGCGGAGACGCATGAATCACGAGTTGCACCAAGTGTACAACAATGCAAACATCGCCCTGCTGATAAAATACGGCAGAGTACACTGGGCTGGCCATGTAGTGCATACGCCGGAAGACAGACCTGCAAAAGTAACGTTTAGCAGAGCACTTGGAAAGGGTCTCTTTAGAATTGAGGTTCAAGATTCTGCAAAGTACGCGAGTGTTTGGGGCGTGTTTCGCAGTTTTGACCGGAATAGTTTCGGGATGTTTCGAGTTGGTTCTGTTTTACCGGATACACGAATGCAGGAATTTCGCGAGTGAAAAAACATGTGCGAACGTCAGTAACAGGTTCTGACGGTTCGACGTAAATGAAATAAGTTCAGGTTGTACGGCCTAATTCAGGCCCGGATTCTTGATCTGCAGCCAGCATTTGGTCGGTAAATTGGTTCTAGTTTCTAGAATCTAGAATTATTAAACATGATGAAAGTAAACATAACATGAAATGACAAGCAGAAGGAAAATAAATGCATTTTGAACATACCATCGGAAAACCCGAAACATCTCCGCTGGCCGTAAACCTATCTAAGATTAACAATGAAGAAAGAAAACTATGAGAGTTTCTGCGTTCGATAGTTCCAGTTTAATCAAAATCGAATTATTTTATGCGAAGTTATGCATAATTTCCGACAATTTCGACATGATTTTAAGTATCTCAACCTTTCTGTCTAACCCTGTAAATACATTCATTATTTGGTCATTATTTTATGACCATGCTTCGCTATTTTTAGCTACACGATCACGATGCTCGTAGAATCACGTGCCGTAAAATACCAAAATAATTCGCTTCATAATCAAATAATAAACAAACATCATGTGATGGTCATATAACGTAAAAACGTTAAATTACGGTTCGTCGCTTATCCTTCTGCTGCTGAAATCATTCGTCTGTTAAGAATAGTGTAGCAGTGATTCCATTGAATGGCTATAGTCCCATCAAAAATACTCATCTCATCATTCGATAAAATACCTCAATTGGGTAAATAACCTAATCACCAATGTGTGCTTACTCATTGACAATCGATAGGAATAAAAAAAAAGCCGCATTACTGGTTGATCATTAATCCTGCTTATTACGTACGCTCAATACGTACATAGACATAACAATGTATCACTGTGTTAAACATTATTATCTAGCAGGCAGGCACTACTGTTAAAACGTAACAGCAACAGAGTTTTCTATTGTGGCAGAGCTTTCATGAATGAAGCTCAGAACTCCCACGATGACTGGCACGTGTCAGATGGGCACCATTCATCAGTTGGTATATGAATGAAGTTCGAATAGGGCTCGTTTGAAGGTCATCTTGACTACGCCCTAATGTATAATCAAACACCCATCTGAGAAATATTCAGATGTCGATCGTTATGGCTCTAAATAAGAAGCAGATATCGATTGACTTTCTGTTTCTTATTCTGACCTTATTTGTTTCCTCTTTAAATGCAAAATGCAACCAAACAAACAAATAATCTATATTCAACAAAAAAAACTGCAAATTAATGGACCGAAGTCCCTATTCTACTACAGGCAACCAATGAGTGTCAATTAAATTGATGCAAATTACTATTGGCTGTTGATGGTTGACACCCGGTTAGTTCCTCCAATCCGATTAATAGTCGTTAAATGTTACCTAATTAATTATCATATCTGGATAGTGAGAATATGACTTTTGCATTTCAAATACCGTAAGGCGTGAGCCATGCTCCCACTCAGACAGAATGTCGCATGGTTGGTGACAATTTTATTCCTATTCCGCACCTTGATTCTGATTATTTTACGGTATCACGAATATTAACTGGTTTCAGAACAATAAATTTGTGCAAATTAAGTTTTAGAACGCTTGATGAATTCAACGAGACCACAATAATTCATTACTTCGATGAATAAAACTACAAATGAGCTGTTCTGGAAAATTGACTTATCGTAATGGTAATTTCTGCGACGCGTGAAGCTGTCATCATAAATCAAAATGAATATGAATACGGGATCGAAGTTGAGTAAATATTTGTTTGAGTTTTTGTATAGCGTAGCAGTGGGGGTAAAACGGACATAGTTGATATAAAAGACTATTTTTTTGTAAAACCTAATTTCTTCTAATTACGTAGAAATGTGTAACTTATCTCATTAGTTCTAATATTTGAAAAGTATACGAAAATTATTTTAAGCTTTTTACGTACGAGACACTGAAGACGGCCTTACTGTTGAGGTCGAAATACGTACCTGTCAAAGGTACAATAAAGTAGTGGAATTAAATGGAATAATACAAACACGTCTTATGACAAGTAAATTGGAAAAGTAATATAACACTGTGGTAAAACAAGCAGGTTCTCGTGTGAGCAATAAGGACCATATGGTGTGCAAACATTTCTTCACCAATATTAAAAAAAAACGATTGTCTCTTGTCATTAAAAACACAAAGTATTTACTTGGAAATTTATATTCACAAGTAGTGAATGGATTTAATAATTTTTTGGATGATTTTAACTTATTCTATAATACTGTACATATTACTGTTCAGATAGGAAACCTTATAAATGCAATGAATACGTTCGTAGAACTCACCTTTCAACAACGGGCACAGTTGCCCCAATGCCCCAATCGGCCCCCGCCCTGTGTACTGTCCCACGGCAAGCTCCATGAACAGCATCGGAATGCCACAGAATAGCAGTATTATGAAATACGGTACCAAAAAAACGCCTGTAATTGAAATAAACGGTGAAGCGAATACGTCATTACTAACAATAATAGGATGCCTGGTGCCTTGCTGATGCTTTTTCTTGTCAAATGCTTACGCATGTTACGTCGGATGTAATCATTAGGCTTCATTACAGTTATATTTGATTGCGACTATTCATATAGCTATGTCGAATATTGATGTACGACCATGCGGGACATACTAATTCATCTATCCTCCCACGAAAAAAAAACTAACAAATACGTCAGCTAGGCACGGGGTAGCGTTTATCAGCATCACTTTCGAACTTTGCCCAAAACGTACCTCCCCCGCTTTTATAGCACAGATAGGGAAACCGCCACACGTTGCCCAGTCCGACCGAGTATCCGATGCAGGCCAGTACGAATTGCATCTTGTTGGCCCAGTGCTGCTTTCGGGGCTTCAGGTTATCGATGTCCGAGTCATCGGAGATGCCCGTGTATAACGCTACGGATTGCCTGTTCCGGTGGTAGAAGTCCACCATACAGGTGACCCCAAATTCTTGGTGTGATGCGGCTTTATGCTTACCGTGCCTACGAATGAATGGTTAGGGGGGTCTAAAAAGAACCTAACCGCTAACGGAGCCTGTGAAGCACCAGGGCACCCTTCACAGTATCTAGCCCTTACTGCGCTAACCGGAGCTATGGCGTAGTTGACTTTTTGCTTCTCCGAAATAATCGGCTACTCTTATTCAATCTCAACTTGAGGTTAAATAAGGGTGGGATTATGAGCATGTTTTTATTTAGTTTTTTAACAAATTATCACCTATATGGATTCGCTTTATGCGTTATACACATTGTACTCTGTGTTTCGTCTTCGACTTTCTTGATAAGATACCAATTTGGTTTCATCGTTGCTGTTCATATTAATGCTGAAGTTGTAGAGTGCATTATCTTAATTTGCAATGGCTTCAGTTAAGATAGCTCAAATCAATCTTCAGCATAAAAGAACAGCAACGATTAATCTTTGTAGACTTATGCAAAATGGCAAATCCCAAGTGGCTTTGGTGCAGGAACCCTATTTCCGCAAGGGTAGCTTCTACCTAGGTAACCTAGTGAACCCGGTTTTTGCTGCTTTCAGTAAAGAAATGGCAAACTCTCGATCAATGCCGCGTGCATGTGTGCTTGTTAACAATGCTATTGTTGCTACACTTATCTCTGAACTAACAACCAGAGATGTATGTGCTGTCACAATTGATGCAACTGGCGGAACCCCCGTCAGGAAATACGTCTATTGTTCGGTTTATCTACCACATGATGAACCATCCCCTACGGATGCTTTCAAACGAGTTGTCATATATTGCACTTCAAAAGGCCTTCCGCTAATTGTCGGCAGTGATGCTAATGCTCATCACATCATCTGGGGTAGCTCGGATATCAATCTGAGAGGCTCCAGCTTGATGGAATACTTAAGTAGTACCGAACTTAGTTTACTTAACATAGGCAATCGCCCAACCTTTATGGTATCTAATAGAGCAGAAGTGTTAGACATAACCCTTTGCTCCAATAGAATCAGTCACGAATTGACGAATTGGCATGTGTCAGATGAGGAATCGATATCTGACCATCGCTACATCTACTTTGATCATTTGAATGTTACTTCGCAGACCTTGCGTTTTAGAAATCCCCGTTCAACAAACTGGGATCTTTACACAGAGTTGCTCTCTACCAAATTTCATGGATATCTACCTTCAATAGAAACTCCTACCGACTTGGATGATGCAGTTGATACTACAACGTTGCACATCGTGGAAGCTTTCGAAGAAGCTTGCCCTTTACGTTCTGTAAAAACCTCAAGAGGAACCCCTTGGTGGAATTCCGATTTGGCTAAGCTAAGGAAGCAGTGCAGAAGGAGTTGGAACAGACGCCATTCAGCAGGGACGGATTCTTTCAAGTTGGCTCGCAAAGCTTACAAGAAGGCTCTACGATCTGCTGAACGATCCGGCTGGAAAAACCTTTGTGCAAATGTTTCCAATTTGAGTGAAGCCAGTCGATTGAATAAAATTCTTGCGAGATCCAAGGATTTCCAAGTTGGCGAAATTCGCAAGCCAAATGGCGACTACACTTCTTCTGATGAAGAATCGTTAGAGCACTTATTTGATACGCACTTCCCTGGATGTGTCGATATAACATCTTCGGATGATCCTGATGTCTTTTCATGTAGCTATGGGTCTTGGGCTCAAGCACGTAGAATCATAACTACTGAATCGATTCAATGGGCACTTAACAGTTTTGCTCCCTACAAATCTCCAGGGGAGGATGGGATTTATCCCGTTCTACTCCAGAGAGGTTTTGAACATATCAAACATGTTTTGAAAAAGCTTTTTGTATGCAGTTTTGCTACTGGGTATATTCCCATATCCTGGCGGGATGTCACTGTAAAGTTTATCCCAAAAGGAGGACGTGCTTCGTATGAAGAAGCAAAGAGTTTTAGACCCATCAGTCTGACCTCATTTCTTCTGAAATGCTTAGAACGTATTATCGATCATCACATTCGTGATGACTGTTTGGCAAACATGCCTCTTCATGTTAATCAACATGCTTACCAATCTGGAAAGTCCACCGTGACTCTTCTACACAAGGTTGTGTACGATATCGAGAAAGCATTCGCTCAAAAGCAATCGTGCTTGGGTGCTTTCTTAGATATTGAAGGTGCTTTCGACAACGTGTCTTTCGATGCGATATTGGAAGCCGCACGTTGTCATGGGCTACCTAATATTATTACCAAATGGATTCACCAGATGCTTAAAAACCGACATCTCTACTCGACATTACGTCAAGCAGCGATTAGGAAATTAAGTGTCTGCGGATGCCCTCAAGGGGGAGTATTATCTCCACTTTTGTGGAATCTCGTTGCAGATACGCTATTGAGGTTACTCAATAATGGCGGTTTTCCTACCTATGGATTTGCCGACGACTATCTTACATTGATAGTGGGTTTGTGCATTACTACCTTATTCGACCTGATGCAAAATGCTCTTCAGGTAGTTGAAAGTTGGTGTCGCCAGTATGGCCTTTCGGTCAATCCGAATAAAACATCTATTGTTCTTTTCACGGAAAAACGTAATCGTAATGGTATTCGTCCATTACATCTTTTTGGTTCTAAAATCAATATAACTGATCAGGTAAAGTATGTGGGTCTAATTTTGGATTCAAAACTTTCCTGGACTCCTAACATTGAGTTCAGAATCAAAAGGGCGTGTATGGCTTTCGACCAATGCTGACGATCCTTGGGTAAAACTTGGGGACTTAAACCCAAATATATCAAATGGATTTACACAACAGTTTTACGACCAATTCTGGCTTATGGACGTCTTGTGTGGTGGCAAAAGGGGAAGTGAGGATAATTCAGTCTAAATTAGGCCATCTACAAAGGATGTGCCTAATGGCAATGACTGGTGCGTTCTCTTCAACTCCTACGGCTGCTCTCGAAGTTCTCTTCGATTTGGCCCCACCACACATACATCTCAAACAAGAACCATTTTCTTGTACTTACCGACTATGGGTACTCGGTTTTATGGAAGAGAATCCTGTAAACCGCAGTTCTACACACACTTCGTTGTTACCGCTTATGGTTAATTGGGACAAAATTGTCCTTGCTCCAAGGGATCACACACGTTAGTAGTTTTCCTTATAGGACATTTTCAACACAATTCCCCTCGCGGGATGAGTGGACATCTGGCTATTTGGAGAGAAGTATGTCGGACAGCATTGTTTGTTACACTGACGGCTCCCTCCTCGAAGGTAGAGCAGGTGCAGGCGTCTATTCGCGTGAGCTGAGATTGGAACAGTCACACTCACTGGGTACACACTGCACTGTCTTTCAAGCGGAAATATTTGCCATCATGTGTGGAGTGCAATCTGCACTGCAGCAACGCATTATGGGCAAAGTAATATACTTCTGTTCAGATAGCCAAGCAGCTATTAAAGCTCTCGCCTCGGCCAACTCAAGGTCGAAGTTAGTAATCGCATGTCGAACTCAAATTGAGGAACTGAATTCAGTAAATACTTTACACCTTATATGGGTACCTGGCCATTCTTCCATAGCTGGAAACGAATTGGCTGATGAGTTAGCTCGTAATGGAGCATCGCATGACTTTATTGGTCCTGAGCCAGCTATTCCAATATCCAAGTGTTGGGTGAAGCTTTTGATCAACTCTTGGGCTGTCACTCAGCACAAATGGCATTGGAGTAGTCTGGATTCATGTCATCAAACAAAATTGTACATCCGGGAGCCATCTCCGGTAGTAGCAAGCTATTTAGCTAATCTGTCTAAACAGAATTGCAGTGTCTTAGTCAAGGCCTTGACAGGTCACTGCCGACTGAACTATCACATGGCAAATATTCAACGCGTTGAATCATCTGTTTGTGATAGTTGTGAATCCGATTATGGAACTTCTTATCATCTAATATGTAACTGCCCAGTCTATGCACAATTGCGCTTCCAAATATTTGGTAAACACTTACTTAGTGAAATTGACTTCAGAAACCTGAACCTTCAGAGTATTTTGTTGTTCATAACCCGTTGTGGTAAGGAGCTATAAGCTCTTGTACGCTAATGCGTTGTATGCCCTCTTCAAGGGCCCTTTTCCAAACATTCCCTTTGTTCTCCCATCCACATTCCTTTCCTTTTGTTCACTTCCTTTTCCGTCAGGTGTGTGATGAAAAAGGCTGTGAAGGCGATGGCACAAATCTCCCAAATTGAGGTGAACGTGCCCCTGGAGCCGACGTTCTGATACCTGATACCTGATAGGCACGGGGTTGCGTTTATCAGCATCACTTTCGAACTTTGCCCAAAACGTACCTCCCCCGCTTTTATAGCACAGATAGGGAAACCGCCACACGTTGCCCAGTCCGACCGAGTATCCGATGCAGGCCAGTACGAATTGCATCTTGTTGGCCCAGTGCTGCTTTCGGGGCTTCAGGTTATCGATGTCCGAGTCATCGGAGATGCCCGTGTAGCTGTCATTGTCGTACGGTTCATCCGGCGGTCTGTGGAGGAAGATAAAATCATGTGAGGCAGAACGAATATAGCAAATTATTACCTGTTTTTTTTATTAGAAAGGTATACGTCACACAAACGTGTGTGACGTATCTAATTATAACGAACACGGGAATAGAAGTGTAAATTAGACAAATATTTGTGAACTATAAACGTGTTAATTGGTATAATAGAAAGAGCTGCCTAAAGCGGTTGTAAATTATTGCGCATCATGCCGGTCGGGTAAAGGAGGTGGTTTTCGGTCTCAAATATGTACAATGGTTTTAGTTTTTGTATTTTTCTCATATACGCGACACAATATCGTCTATGAGTATGTATAAGCACCCTCTAATATTGATTCCGGATCCAGGATTTGTATCTGCCCAAATCGGTTTTCAAAGATTTACATTCGAATGGACTCAACTGCGATCAACGCGCTGTGTGGTATTTGGTCATGCACAAGAAAATCAAGCAAAAGGAACAACTTTTTTTTGCCGAACAGCACGGTAATCCTAATTGTGAGACATGTCCCGGTGAAGTAGAAACAGTAGCTCATGAACTTTTTCGATGCCATTGTGTCAGTCTAATCTCGCGTTTCCAATTTGAAATTTGAATAGATACGAACTAGAGGACTTTATGTATCCACAATTCAGATGATTAGGTAGGTAGAACCAAACGAGAAAAAATGGAGTAATTCAATCACGTGCTTAGAACTTGAATTAATTTTTGGACCGAGACGGGGTAAACCTACAAAAACAATTGATTTTCTATATTTGATGTTTTGACACAAAATAAATTCATTTCTAGTTTTTCAATTACATATTTTTTCTAGATAACGGAAAATCTAGATCAAAAAGTGATTCTTAGTCATATTTGAAAGTTTATGTGAATTAGATAGGCTGTTACATATATGAAATAAAAATTATGTTTTAACATAGACTGTTCCACAAATTATAAGCATTTACCAAACGTGATGTATTTTTTCTGAATATTTGCGTCAATTTTAGAAAATTTTAGACTTTTATTTTGGGTCAGAAACAGTGTAAAAGTGTATAGAAAACCTCGAAAAAGTGTAAAACTTTAACTAGGTAAATAATAATAAATTGATACCAGCGTGGCATAAAAATTGAACTACTTTGACGTTTGGTGTAGGTTGGGGTCAGTCTTCAAGGTGCAACATGTGTGAGATGTTCACGTAAGTATTTGCACCCAATCAAACCTTGCTTTCTATGCTCGAACTTGCACATAGCCATCTGAATACCAACCTGAACTCAAATACACCAAGGCGCAATGTACAATGTTCAAACATGCGCGCTTGCACACGAGAATGCACTACCCTTGGGCAAAAGAACTGGTTGCTAAGGAAACTATTGTTGATTCTTCACGTTTCCCAGCCTTGTTATTCATATCTCGAATAAGAGAATTTAACCAAACTTAAATGAAGGTAGGGGAAGTGCACCGGTTTTGGCCAACTTAGTGCCTAATTTGGCCCTGGAACCCTGGAAAATACATATTTTTCCAAAATAATCGACCAGTTGAAAGCAGTATTGAACCGTGAGGGATATATCTTTTGTTGGAACTAATAAAACCCTCACGAATTGCTTTATTTTTGGAGTTATTCGCAAAATTGGCCAAATTAGGAACATGGCCAAAACCGGTACAGTTCCCCTATGATTGGAAAATGTAAACATGTTGTGCACATTTTTTGCACTTGCATTACGAAGCGTTTATAGGGATGAGGTCTTGATTCAGGCCTTTCATTCACGACGTCTCAGGTACGAATTTGGTCTGAGCGGAGCTTTTTATTCCAGGGAGAGAGGGGTTTCGACCTTTTTAAAAAAACTCAAAGGTGCAGACCAATCGGGTTGTACGCAAAGGTGACGTAGGACTACGTAGCTATTCCAAATTGATAGTATTTGCCATAATGATTTGTGTCATTTTATTAACATTAAGCAAACTGCTCGGAGGCCAACTGAATCAAGAAGTCGAATAGTTGTTCCCAGTTGGATGGACTTTGAGTCTCTAACCGTGGAATTAACATGACTCATTGGCCGCTGAAGCCACTCGACTGGCTTTCAGTCGGGAACATCACAATCCTTACTTTGCCACAAACGCTTACATCGCGGGCGAAGACTAAACGTTGCATATAAATATATTTGTGTTTGGTTTCCCGCCACTTCTGATTCTGCAACAACTGTTCCGAAACAATCCATTTTCGCAATTAACTCTTTCTTTCCATAAGATACTGGTCCTGAGAAGAACCAATTTTCTTTTCCCAATGCGTCTTTCCAATAACTAACTGCATCCAAACGCTTGACAGTACCTTGCGTTGAAATTGTCCGACCGCCTTCGTGCTGCTGTGTCCGCTCCGCTGCATCGAATGTCGAACCGAATCCCGATCAAATCGGCTCGCGCGCGCCGAATAGCAGCTTTCTTGTATTTAATAAATTAAGCCCGTTAGCCCCGCCCCTTTGTGATCTAATTGGGTGTAAATAAAATGTGCACTCAACGATTAATGAAGGGGCGGGGCTAATGGAATTACTTCATTAGATATAAGAAAGCCGCTTTTCGGCGCGCTCGAGCCATTTCGATGTGGATTTCGCAGACAACGGACCATTCGGAGAATGACAAATTCTAAGAATCCTATGAAATTTTCTCGATTCTGAATTTGGTTATGAGATGTAGTTTATCTTAGATGTGTATTGTTACGAGGAATAACAGCAGAAATTTCCCAATGTTCCTTTTCAACTAACTGACACCACAATTTGTAATAAATTTTCAGCATCGGCACTGGCACTGGCGGTGCGGGATCGCCACAGTGGTATTTTTATGGTCAACCTTTTCTTCATATGAAATTCTGGTTCGTTGAGGTTGAATGATCTGCAGCAACATATCGAGCACCACCACCAATGCGATGGATTTCTTTTGAAAATGTCATTAGCGCCTCCGTGATGCTGCGATCGCTTTGATGCGTCTGCTCTGCGTAAAATCTTGTTCAAACTGAGGATTAGATCCAAACCCGCAAGTGATTGATTTTTTATGTCTGTGCTAGTGATGCATGTACGTGATTGTTTGGTTGACCTATTTCTAAACTTTTTATCAATTTTCGATAATAAATAGTTAAAATTCAGTCTTTTCATATAAATACAAAGAAGCGTTGACTCATCCTTGATCGAATGGTCCAAAAAAATTGAAAATCCGTCGAGAAACGGCTTAGATATTAAAGTTTAAAGTCTATCATATTTTCGTGACGGCCCCCGATTTTCGCAATCGTAAAGTGTACCCCAATATAGAAAACACAGACGTAGTCCTACGTCAAAACCTTATAAATGGGGCTTTAATTCTAGTTTCGTACACTAAATTAATGATTTCGTGTGTGTTACTTTCTACGTGAAGTT
Source organism: Armigeres subalbatus (assembly GCF_024139115.2). Lineage (NCBI taxonomy): Eukaryota > Metazoa > Arthropoda > Insecta > Diptera > Culicidae > Armigeres > Armigeres subalbatus. The sequence continues at coordinate 409,098,515 of NC_085140.1, read as the reverse complement.
AAACGATTTACAATGATATGGAAATGCTAATATCATCTTCCAAACTTGGACGTACATGTTCATGATAGAATCAGAGGCGAAAGTATAGAATTGATAGTTCCGTTAGGATACGGCAGGCATGAAGAATGTTTTTATAGAAGTCGATTTGAAAGCGAGCGGAGGGCAAATATTTGTGAGGGGCACATATCACACGACCTTCCTTCTGCCAAGCTCCCGTATGAAGGGGGAGGGCAGAATATCAGTGTGGAAGCTGATATATCTCCACTGGCAAAAGGAAGGTGGTTTGACTTGCTCATATGCCATCGCGTGCGGAAGGATTTTCTATCGACGAGTACTGTCTCCAGATTTCTAATATGACATCAGCATTTAGTCGAATAGGATTTTTATTGCACAGTTCTGTTTTCTCATTGCGTCCGTTTCGTCGCAACCAACTTGGCTGCCTCGGAGAGAACAAAGCAGAGAAAGGCACTGCTGCTGTACCATCGATCAATAACAGCTGAATTGATGGATGCCCCCACCAAGGGTAGTACACTAAATTAATGATTTCGTGTGTGTTACTTCTACGTGAAGTTAAACGATTTACAATGATATGGAAATGCTAATATCATCTTCCAAACTTGGACGTACATGTTTATGATATAATTAGAGGCGAAAGTATAGAATTGATAGTTCCGTTAGGATACGGCAGGCATGAAGTAAATCGTTTAACTTCACGTATAAGTAACACACACGAAATCATTAATTTAGTGTACTACCCTTGGTGGGGGCATCCATCAATTCAGCTGTTATTGGTCGACGGTACAACAGCAGTGCCTTTCTCTGCTTTGTTCTCTCCGAGGCAGCCAAGTTGGTTGCGACGAGACGGACGCAATGAGAAAACAGAACTGTGCAATAAAAATCCTATTCGACTAAATGCTGATGTCATATTAGAAATCTGGAGACAGTACTCGTCGATAGAAAATCCTTCCGCACGCGATGGCATATGAGCAAGTCAAACCACCTTCCTTTTGCCAGTGGAGATATATCAGCTTCCACACTGATATTCTTCCCTCCCCCTTCATACGGGAGCTTGGCAGAAGGAAGGTCGTGTGATATGTGCCCTCACAAATATTTGCCCTCCGCTCGCTTTCAAATCGACTTCTATAAAAACATTCTTCATGCCTGCCGTATCCTAACGGAACAATCAATTCTATACTTTCGCCTCTAATTCTATCATGAACATGTACGTCCAAGTTTGGAAGATGATATTAGCATTCCCATATCATTCTAGTTTCGTAGTTTTTGAGATTGTAAAAATTGAAGATTTTATCTTTTCTGAGAGCCATCAATGTTCCAATGAGGGATGTAATGCCGATAAGAAGAAGAAAAACGTGGTTTAGACACCAAACCTTCCTTTCTCCATGAGACTTATCGTGGTTATTTTTCAAAACCCCCTCTTCGTCCATGTGTAACCCGTGGTTTCTGGACGGGTACAAGAATTACGCCGTGTGAGGAGCAAAGTGGATCGATCAGGTTGAAAACGACGTGCAGCCATGGATCAAGCTGCACGGAGACGATTTTCATGTATGTACTGCAAAGGCTATTTCGGCCTTAGTGTGAATAAATAAGTGATCTACTGATACTGATACATTAGATGTAGGCTTGAATTGTGAAAATGGAAGCTGTCATACATAATGCAGGTCATCTATTTCTTCGCAACTCATGTAAGTTTTGAAGATGTAGCGCTAGTTGAACGGGATCACCTCGGGCAGCACATTCCATGCAAACAGATAATGATCATGATTATGAAAATATAAAATAGTGTAATAAGGAGTAGGATACGCAACAAATCACGAAAACGGCATACGACTAATTGATACTACCGTCTATAAGAATATTTTCCGTATAGGTACTCCTGGAGATCACCGTAATGATCGGATCGACTTTGACCACTTCTCGGTAAACTACGCCCAAAACTATTCGCCATCAACATTATTTAGTATCGACGCCCGCCTCTGAACGAGCTACAAAAAAGATATTTTAGTTACAAGATAAAGATTGTCGCTGTCGTCGCTGTCCGGAACATCTTTTGCTGGCGAGGATAGGGTGCTAAATGTCAATGAAGGAAAAATACATACGATTTGACAGTTCGGTACCCAACATGTTTCGGACAGCAGAACAAAGGGAACCGAAGCGACAATCTTTATCTTGTAACCAAAATATCTTTTAGCTACAATGACTGAAGCAACCTGATGTCGTCAATACATACGCACTGCATTGTGAGGCAGCGTTGTCGGAAGAAAGTTTGCTTGCACTCATCATGATTTCGACGATTACAGTGAAGGACACTAGCGGAGATAGAATGTACATCCTTGACTCACTCTAAGGACTACCCAAATGATGTCAGGCAAAGATCCGTTAGGCAGCACTCTGCTGGAAAAAGTTTCGTACTGCGCTGATTTTGTCCAATACTCCCTTGCGTCTAGGGACGATTCACAGATTTTCGTGGTTTAGATCATCGAATGTTTTTTCGTAGTCAATGAATACCAAATAGAGAACTCGTGGAAAGTTCATGGATCTGCTACGTTCCTATGGTTTGAAAATGATATTCCGAGACGGAATCCTGCCAGCTGCCATCGGAGAGTCGTGTCCATATTATGCTGTATCTGTTCCCGATTTGGGATAGCTTTGCACAGAACTTTGAAAACAATTTACAGTAAAATGATACCCCGCCAGTGCGACACACAATCAGATCTCCTTTTTTCGGAACCGTCACGTGCCGTGCCTACAGTTTTTCGGAAAACAGTGATGGATTTTCGGATTTGACGCGGGTAATGCCTCGAACCCTTGGCGGCTCATGCCAAGATGTTGATGGTTGAATCAATCTTTCAGCTGATTGTTTGAGTCGGTGAGTTACTGACCCGTTTTACACTGGCATCGTCGGATTCATCATTGCTCCGTTCAGGCGTCATGAGACCACCCACGCATGTTTGTCCCGTCTGCAGCAGCGTTCAACTTCTGTCTCTAGAACAAAATACCGTTGACGGAACTCGTGTTTGGGTGCTCTGGTTCTTATTCGCTCTATCGTTCTTGCCCTCTTTGCAATCTCTACGCTCCTCAATACGCCAGGTTGTACCTGTAACACTAGTCAACAGTGCTTTACTCTCTTCAACCATTTTATATGTACTAAATAGATTTTTTTTTGCTGAATTCGAATAAGTTATCAGATTATTTGCACAGTTTTTGAGAAAAACTTTCAATTCACAAAAGTACGTATTTTATGAAAAAATAGTTTCTCTTTTCGGAAAAGCCGGATTTATTTCTTGTCCCTTTCAGAATCAAGCTTGAATTATGAAGAATGGACCCCATAGAATGCATATCAGAAGTTGGACTTTATTCAGCGCATACATTAGTGGTGGAAAACGAAAAAAATCACAAAGGTACGTATTTTTATGGAAATATGGTTTCTAAGTTTGGCAAAGCCGAGTAAAGTACTTTGTGAGTAACGCTTGGATTTTAAAAAATGGACCTTGCGGAATGTAAAAAAGCTGTAGGACTTAATTCAGTAGTGAGCTTGAGCTTGAGCTTGATTGACTGCCCGTAGTTGCTACTCCATTGTGACCAGATCAGCTGTTCTTGCACAGAGAACCAACAGATGTTTGCTTGGGACTAGCACTAATCTGTAGGACTTAATTCAGTAGTTGTGAAAACGAAAAAAAAAACACAAAAGTACGTATTTTTATGGAAATTTGTTTTTTGCCGAGTTTTACCTCCCCACTTTGTGCGCAAAGCTTGGACTTCATAGAAAAGACCTTGCGGTATGTGCATTCCTCCGACAATGGAGAAAGTACTGAGGATGATCCACATTTTACGCCTTTGTATTACGACGAGCTTTATTTAATTTCCCAGCGAATGTTAGACGATTTGGTTCGAGACCTGGAACTACACAAAACGAAAGCAGAGTTTTCGAAGAATTTTGGCTTTCAGACGAAAGCAGTGGAAAGTTGTGGAGAAAGACGTCAAGATATTATCATACCGTAAGAGGCATTCCAACAATGTGCAGTTATTCTTGATGGATGGGGATCTAGTTTTTTGTCACAATGTGCAAGGTTTGATGGATGCGCTACAGGTGGAGTATTGTGCATCCGACTGGAGGCTCTTCATTGACGATTCTAGCAAAAGCTTGAAGGTGGTGTTGTTGCAGAATGGCAACCAATGTGCCTCAGTTCCAGTGGTTTCTGCAGCTCATATGAAAGAAACTTAAGAAAACTTAAAAATACTTTTGGAAAAATTAAATATGCTGAACACAAATTGAATCTATGTGCAGACTTTAAGGTGATTGCTTTGCTTCTTCAAGGAGGATATACAAAATATTGTTGTTTTTTTGTCAGTGGGATAGTCGAGCAATAAGCAAACACTATGAACTGCAATGCTGCTGGCCGGCACGTACCGAATTGGCTCCTGGAAAGCAAAATGTTGCCAATGTACAAAAAGACAAAAAAAATTCTCCATCCTCTTCAATTTTGTCAAGAAGCTGAATATCCAAGGAGAGAGAGAGGATTGATCTCTATTTTTGAAAAAATGTATCCAAGGTTAAATGAGGCCGAAATTAAGAAAGGAGTGTTTGTTGGCCCTCAAATAAAGAAACTGTTTACAGATGATTTATTTAAAAAAAGAATCTCAACGCAAAAGAATGCATTGCATTTTAAAACGTTCGTTGTCACTTTTTGGGGAACAACAAGTTTCCGTACTATGTAGAAATAATTGGCGAGCTGATTTCTTCATACTCGGAACTGGGGTGCAATATGTCCCTTAAATTACATATTTTACATTCGCATTTGGACATTGTTCCAGAAAATATGGGAGCTGTTTCTGATGAACACGGCGAAAGATTTCATCAAGAAAACTTGAAAACAGATACAAATTATAGCGGAAAATGGAGTCCAGCCGTGCTAGCGGACTACTGCTGGATGCTGCAGCGCCAAACACACCGGCCGAATACGAAAAGCCAAAGACATCTGAATAAATCTAAATGGAACTATGCAAAGAAACGTGATTAAATAAATTACTTAAATATAAATCTAACGAATAAATGTGTTCTTTTCTTTTCGTTCAATAACACTAATGAAATTCGTACTTTTGTGATGATACTGTTTCGCTCAACTAATGTCCGTGCTGAATGAAATCCATATATGCATTATGCAAGGTCCATTCTATGAAATTCAAACATCATTCTCAAAGTGATAAAAAAAATAGAAGTTTGCTGAACAGAGAAATCAAATTTCTATGAAAATACGTTCTTTTGTGAATTTAATTCCGTTCTTCATAACAAAACCAAAATCCAACAACTTATTTGCATTCTGTAAGTTGCATTCTATGAGGTACTAACATCATTCTCAAAGTGAAAAGCAAAAATAGAACTTTGCGGAACAGAGAAACCAAATGTCTATGAAAATACGTTATTTTGTGAATTTAATTTCTTTTTTCACAACAAATGAACGTACTAAACAAAATTCAATGACTTATATGCATTCTGCAAGCTGCATTCAATGGAATTCAAACATCATTCTCAAAGTGATAATCAAAAATAGAACTTTGCAGAACAGAGACATCAAATTTCTATGAAAATACGTTCATTTGTAAATTTATTTCCGTTTTTTTACAACAAGTAAACGTGCCAAACAAAATTCAGCAGCTTATATGCATTCTGCAAGCTGCATTCTATGAAACATCATTTTCAAAGAGAAAAGCAAAAATGGAAGTTTGTTTAACAGAGAAATCAAATTTCTATGAAAATACGTACTTTTGTGTAATAAAAACCGTTTTTCTCAGAAACTTAACGTGTTACAAAAAATCTGAATACATAGCTGAATTTAGCGAAAAAAAAATCTATCGAGTAGGGGTAATGACGGCTTTGGCAGGTTTTGTTCTATTATTGGCAGGGGGTTTTTTATGACTGATTATGCCCAAATTTGGCCCAAACATTCTTTGCATATCAAAGAATATTGTGGCCAAATTTCATAAAATTTGGTCGACAAAAACCCCCCTGCCAATAATAGAACAAAACCTGCCAAAGCCGTCTGTTCCCCTACATTGAAAATGGTGAATCTATCATTTTCACTGAGTGTGCAGGTTTTTCTCCCTTGTTTTGCTAAATGCATTCTTTGTGGCCATCCACTGCTCTTCTACGCTGCCACCTTCAGGAGCATTCGCTGCTCGTGTTGCAAGTTCTTCGATGGATCTTCTAGTCGGCATGTGTTGAATTTCCTTCCGAGTCTCTCCTCCCTCCACTCAATCCGAGCAACGCGCAATTGGTTCCCGGCAATGAGCTTTTTTTGTGTGGAGTTGTTCCTGTTTCAAGTCAATATGCTATTATTTGTTTTGTTTCTGCTTTCATGTAAAATGCTTCAAACCCATGGAACATTAGGGCTTTAGGGATGATATTTATATTAGTAAACCGCAAGTTATAGATACAGATAGACATTGTTTGCTACTCGACGGTGAGGTGTAATGCGATCACGCACGGTCATCTAGAGTATCAGCATGGATCGACGATTGGCGTCAAATTGTATACTTACAGTAGGGAAAAAAATACGCAAAAGCATTACAATTGTACTCCAAGTAGAAACAATTGCCGTTATTTCAAGCTGATTTCCTGTAATGCAGTGGATCAATTGACGAAAAACTTCCTTCAAGGAGTTCGCTTGAATTGGAATTTGGAAGTGAAATTCAGTTACTGGAAATCACATTCGCGTTGGCGCCGAATCCGATGTTCATACATATGTAGATTCAAAATTGCTGTTTTATGCAGCAGAATTGTCAACTCAATGTCCAAAGAACCCATAATTTTAACCCTTCTAATTTGTATTCGAAAAATCAAAAACAAAAATCGAAAAAGTACTGCAGTTGATTTATTACACATGCTGCCTTTCGTCTATATTGTGAATCCTATATAATTTTTTTTCTCTATGAATCAGTTTTGGGCGAGACAAAGTTTGCCGGGTCCGATATATTTTTTAATTGTAGATAAATAAGGAATAAACAACTGCTTAATTTTCATTCAAAATAACAGAATTTGTAAAAAAAGTATTATTCTACTAATCGATCCTTTCAATAGTTGATTTCGCAATGATCGAAAAAGGTACCATAACGTTTCAATGTCCGTCCACCGTTTCTACTACATTCGCATTAAGAATTTCAAATTGTTTTTCTGATAGAAGTAAAATTGACTTAGGGCATTATTCAATATTTTTACTATCAAAGGTTTTTGGAATTAAATGAGAGACTTTGTTACTGTTCCATTTCGAACACTATAAAAGCATATCAATGTCGTTTTCGGATTTTGTAGACAAAGCTACATCTAAAATTGTTCGTTAAAAATAGAAATATGTATGTCATAGTTATTAGAGAATAGTTACCGCAAAAAATATATATGTTTGGTAGCCAAAAGTAATCAATTTCTTTTTTAATTTGACAAAAACATTATTTTCATTGAAAATATAACTCTTTAGTGTTAAATTGTGATAACTGAAAAACAAGTTTGAATTAAAGTTCTTAAACTTACAATTTAGAAAAATATTTCCTCGTCAAGATCGGACTGTTCGGATAGCTACCGACGGCATTGGTCAATGGAAATAGATCCTCCACGTCCTCCATATGTCCATAGTGAATTAGCTTCGGGGCACCGTTTTGTTTGGAGTCACCTCCCTGGATATGCACCTTCAATTTCCGATCCATATTAGCCATATTTGGTGTTTTTTTTTTCTACTCAGCACAACCAATTAAAATATCCAAGTTTTTACCATTATCACCAGAAATAAAGCACTAGCCTCTCAATCAGTATCACTTCTAACTGATCCAACCGCACATCAGTCGTGCTACACGTGAGCACTTGATGAGGGTTCAGTTGATCTACGCGTCCACGTAACGAGCCCGGATTTCGATCTTTAGCGGTTCATGATAGGCAACCTACTGATAAACCTAACCGTCTCCGGCAGACGTTACATTTGCGAAGATTCTTGTAGCGAGTGGATTAGCTATTTCGCGGTCATATAACGAGATATCAAACAGCTCTAAAAGTATATTGTAACAATAAACACAATACACCGCGAGAAACGTCAGCATCCAGCAGATGATAATCCCTTAAGAAAATAATTTATTGTACATACGCTCTCGGGTGTATGAGTTGTACATGAGCGGTCTTGCGGAACACGCTGGATGGATGCAAATTATATCCAGCGTCTTATCTGTGGACCGTAAGTACAGTCATCCGCGATGGTACATTTGGAGAAGTAGACTGCTTTTTAACACTTGATTTTATCGTTTAACGGAATTAAGCAAACGGTGCGCTCCTTGTAGATGTAGGCGCCATCAGAATATGTACCTCCCAATCTTTCGCTACCGGTAAAAACCGGAGTTTGTTTTGTTGTGAGTTTCTGTTGATTCAATACCTCCTAGTAGTATGTTGCATTATAATTAGTCACAAATTTGGGTTCATCTAAAAGCGGAAACAACTCAAACTTGAAGTAAAGAGGGTAATGAAAGTAAAGTAGACTCCTTTTAGCTGAACACAAAAAAATGGTGGATAAGTTCGCCGGCTTTGACTCGCCTATGATTTGAAGTGAAGCATCACGGAAATTTTTAATTAAATTTTCGTTGGAATTTTCGAAGGAATTATAAAAAAAATAGAAAGGATTCCTGGATGAAGTTCTGAAGAAATTTCGTAAGAACTCCAAAAAATTCTTACTAGAGTTTCAGAATGGAGTTCTTAAGAAATACTGATACTGGAAGAATTTATTTAATACATTCCTGAAATAATTGCTGAAGCAATTAAAAAAACAGTTCGAAAGAATTCCGAAACCAATTGCCGCAGAATTTCGGAATTTCGGATTGTTTCCCTGAATCAACCTCCGTAGGTGTTTCTGAAGAATTTTCCGTAGGAGTTCCGACCAAATTTCCTAAGCAACCGTCTAAGATGAGTTAAGTAACTCCATTTAATTCCACCAATTATTTCGATATCTTTGCAGATACGTATTTCGACCACAACTATGTGGTCGTCTTCAGTGTTTCGTACTTGACTCGACTCGTGTCTCGCTGATACGATTCGATCAATAAATCCAAAAATACACAATTCAGCTCCTAATAAATTTCCAGATCGAATGAGTGACGGAGGTGTATTTTCCTATATATTTTGACTGAAATCCCCATACAAACTTCAAATCAATTGCGCCAGCTTATGCAACAAGCGATTGAGCTGAAATTTTGAGAGATTGATTTTCTCACCCAAAGACACAATCCTAAGGGGTGCCCCGTGGAATTCGACAAAAAAAATTCTCCCCATACTAAGCTGGGCCAGTCTATTGCACAGCACAGTTTCAGGTATTTTTTTCAAATTTCTCATCAATATCTAAACTAAATCCATTGCATATTCCATAAGGATTTTTAAGGTTTTCCCTAATGATTTTTTGAAGAAATATCTTGATGTATTTCCAAATGGATTTCTGGATCTAAAGCTATGTCCATTTAGAATCCGGAATAATAAAATCATCTGTATCTCGGTAACGGATTGACGTACAAATAAGGTTAATACATCAAAACAAGGGTAATTCACTGTACTTTAAGGAAAAATGATTGATGCAAATAATTTCTTTTTGTTTCTAGTGAAAATTCGCACCTTCTTCTTTATTCCTCTCATCAAAAGTTGCACACCTCCGGAGTCAACTTCCTTGGTACATTTGTTCCACATTTTGGTCATCTGAGTCCGACCCGAGCTGTTTTTCCACTTTTTCCACTTTTCTTAAGCTTCCGCTTCATTACTGCCCAAAATGTCTCGATGGGCCGGAGCTGTGGGCAGTTGCGTAGATATATTTTATCGATGAAATCTTCGTTATTATCGCGGTACCACTGGGTGACTTCCCGGCTGTAGTGGCAACTCGCCAAATCTGGCCAAAGCTTCACGGGATCTTTATGGGCTTTATGGAAGGTCGACCGCGGTTTTTGAGACATTCCTCCTTGTCCAGCTTCTAGTCCATCGTCTTATTCGTCACAAACACTTAGGTCTTTGCCCCACAGTTGCATATCCCTTTGCCAAAACCATCCGTTTTTTTGCAAGTTTGTTCAAAAATCAAACATAAACTTCACAGGAACTACTCCTCGTGCCGTCACCATGTAGATTTTTTGGCTAGGAAGCTGTCCGAAATCCATTTTGACGTAGGTTCCATCGTCGATGAGCAGGATTATCAACGTGGGTGTGCAGACTTTTTTCTCTCCTTTCAGCTTCCATCTGGAATAATTTTTGACACGCTGCTCGAAACTTCGTGAAATTTATACCACAGCAAGTGGGCGCCTAGGTAGACAAACTGCTGTAAAAGAATTCTTGCAGCGGTGACTTTCCGTGCCGCTGCAATACAATAAATGATTCCGGATTCTAAATGGACATAGCTTTATCTCCAATGTTTTTTTTTCGAAATTTGAGAAATTTTTGGAGTAGTTCACAGAGAAATTCAAGAATTTCGGAAAGTCCTTTAGGAATTCATTCGGGAATTCTAAAAGAATTCTTAGCCAAATCTTGATTTATTTGCAAAGAATTTTTGAAGAAATTAAGAAGTATGATGATGGATCTACTGCAGTACCGAGTCTCAATTCCAAATTCGGAAATTGTTTTAGGAGAAATCCTTGAGAAATTTCTTCAGGAATTCCTTGGGAAGTCCAAATTATTTTCGAAAATACTTTTCGAAATTTCTTCGAAAATTCTTTCAGAAATTCCCTCGAAGAACTTCTAAAGATTCCTTCGAGAATCCCATTAATTTGTTTTTTTATTAATTTCTTCTGAAATTCTTTCAGAAATTCCTTCGGTAAATCCCTTAGGTATTCCTTTGAAATTTGTTCGGAAATCATACGGAAAACCTTTCCGAAATTCCTTGAAGAATACCTACGGAAATAGTTTCAAGAAACAGAAGAATTTCTTTAGGAAAATTCCTTTTATGAATATGATTTTTTTTTTTAAATGGTTTAGTAATTCCAGCCGAAATTTAATTAGGAACTCCTTCAATTTTGTTTAATGAATTGCATCAGCAATTATTTAGGGATTTATCAACCAAATTACTCCAGTAATTCCTTTCCAGAAATCCTTTCCGAAACTCTAGGAAGGAATTCTTGTAATTTTTCGAAATTTCTCTTATAGACCGTTCCGATAATAATAAATACACTAAGAAATAGTCGGCAATTGGATTGGCGTTTGATATTTCATGAAAATGTCGATTTCCCTTACAGATTACATCCTATTCCTTCACGTTATATATCAGTTCCGAATTTTTTGCTAAAAATTAAGAAAATATGATGACCAAATTTTTTTTTGCACAAAATGGGTTATTTTTGGAACGGGTATTATTTCAGAACATTAACCACTGATACACCATTATATGCTTCCATTGTTGAAGTGTAGAGGTGTTGGAGGCCATTTATTCAATTACCAAAATATTGATAGTGCAAGAAATAAATTTACCTTCAGGACCCACTTACCCCTTCAAACGGGGCAAGTGGGACCTATTCTGTTTTCTACTGTCGAACGAAACTAATTTGAGGAATGTAGATATACTGATCATATTATTTCTGAGTACTTGGTCTTGAGGTCTTGAGTTGCGTGCTCTTGCCTACGCAATGCGGTCGGGTCTGAGCTTGACGACCGACTGGCAAATAGCTTACACAACCTCACTTGATCAGAACAGTTGCTAATGAAGAATGTGTATAGCCGCCAGTCATTCTAAATACTCACGCTTCTCTAATGTTAACGTGTACCATACACATGTGGAAGTGTTGGCTTGAGAAATGGATTGCGAGTGATTTGACTATGCGTCCAATTTGGGAATCTCGAGCTCGTTCAGTAGCCGCTAGGTTGCGAAGGCCGACGGAGGTCCTTCGTAGCTTAGTTGGTTAAAGCACCAGTCTAGCGTACTGTATGGTCATGAGTTCGAGTCCCATCGAAGGGAAAGTGGTTACCTCCAATACATTTTCCAAATCAATATCTTCCACATAACGTACATATTCACATATGAGTTTTCATAACATATTACAACTTGTAATAACAGACAACACTGCAATTGGTAGAAGACATAACGGTAGGTACAATTCTCCAAACTACTTCTTACACCGCATCAAGACAAGGGAAGCTCTTAGATTAATATTTCCATTCATTATAACATAACTTGTATAAACACCATCAGAATAATATCCCCAATCTAAGTGTTACTTGGAGATGGCAATAGTATCACCCGTTGTCAACATAGACTGCTATTAGATATTGAATGCCAGCTCCAAGAAACTCTAAACATAATTTTATATTTAAACTCTCTACAAATTTCTTGTGTCTTTAGAGCTTCCATTATTTGTTTGGTTAATTATTGACAGGCTGACGATAAATAGACTGAAGGGAAAAGGGTAAAAGAGAAATCTATACAAAAACAGAAATTTTGACATTGTACTAGCTTCTACAATACTCAAACAAATAGTGTTCAAGCGGTCAACATAGACTAGTTCTTCTAAGTATTGGTCCTAGTAGAGGCAAAACTTCTGTTCGGGTCCAGTCTTGACAATTTAAGGTGGATATACAACAAAGCCACAAATCGGCAATCTTGGAAACCACGTGCTTTTTCTAGTGATTTTTCAAGAGCACGAATTGAGAGAACCATACCCAAGTAACATTTTAAGTTTTATTCTGCTCTAAGAATGGTTTTCAAGATCAATTTATAAGATCTAACAATAAAACCGAGTAATACACGGCAACCTTCTGATGACCACTATAAGAGTAAGATATTGCCAAGTGGCCCTCTCCAGATAACCACTATAAACCTATTATAAGAGCATTTAGAAACCCTTTTTGAACCACCCGCAAAAAAGGGAATTTGGCTGCGGCAGCTGTCAAAATGTTGCTTTAAAAAAAGAGAAACAAATCTTTGCAGAAAAATAATAACAAAATGGATTGTTGATGAAAATTATGATGATGACAACAAAATAATATTTTATTTCAGGTTGTTTTATCGATTCAGTACCATTGAAAAGAAGTGCGCTTCCGATTTTATGGTCAAATGTTGTGAAAAAAAATAAGGTTGAACACCACCCGCCGGCTATATAACGTAGTTCAGGGAAATAAATCGAAAATATTGATAACCACAACATCTAGGATATCCACTAAATCGATTAGTATTTTTGCCAAAACTATTAATTAATAAAATTATTTATCGGTAAAAGTATGGTAAGCGGTAAAAATTTCGATAAATCATGCATTTCAGTGATATATTTCACTGACTGCGATATGTTTTCCCGTTTTCAATATGGCCATCATGGAATTTGATCAGAAAAATTTTGCTTTTATAAAACACCGTCATAAACTCTTCCCAATACAAACATTCTTAAGGGGGGTAATTCATTTGACCACATTATGACCAAAAATTGTAGCTTTATTCGAGCATTAAAAATTGGATTTATTACGCTCTTCATCACTACCATAGATCTGTTCATATGGTCAATAGGCATTTGACGTTTGAAGCTTTTTTCAGCAGATTTATGGGAGGTTTATTGATAGCAATAAGAGCGCCAAAAAAACTGAGCAATCGGCTTGGTGATTGCTGTCATAAGTCCGCAATAAGAATTAGATAAATACAAGAAGCACGGAAATTGTTACTTGGGTAACGCCCTTGGGGATGAAACATCCGTAGTTCGTTTGCTTACTTATGCTAACAATCGATTTTAATTTCAGCATTGTATAAAAATGATTACGCTTGATTCGAACTTTTGATAATAGGAGTAGAAAACCGTGTGGTGAATTTGAAATTCACCACATGGCTTGATTGTATAATCACCTTAAGCTACCATGTAGCTCCAGCTGGATACCCAAAAAAAAACTTCTTTCGGAAATAAAATAATCAGTTTTTTTATTCAGAGCAACTTTGGTGATTTTATTTAAATTTCAGGGAAAATATTCGATTTGGTAGATCACGTGCCCAATCGTGCTGCTAGTGATTGTGATTAGGAAAAGTGCAGTTCCTGCTTGGATTGGCAAAAAATGTATTAGACCGAGACATTCGGCTACTATTTACCAAATCAAACTCCGATACACTTTCCAGTCCATATATCCAAAATCTCATCCCTGGTGCTAACATGGCGCTAAGAGATCGTAAATTACTTTTATCCTTGACGGTGTATTGTAGCACGGTAGAAATAAGATATTGTTTGTTTTTGGGTTGAAATACAAATATGTATAACTATGCTTTTTTGCCTTTCTCGTATACAAAGTATACGTAAAGGCTATTGGATCACTCCAAAACCGAACTTTTTATAGAAGGCTCGGAGACCCATAGTGTTATATACCAATCGACTCAGCTCGACGAATTGAGATGATGTCTGTATGTGTGTGTGTGTACAAAAATGTGAGACACACTTTTTGGTACTTAGTACTATCCGATTTGCTTGCAACAAGTTGCAATCGATGCGGATTGCGGTCTAGTTGTTTCCTATTGAAAATTGGCTTGATCGGTCATTGCGTTCCAAAGATATTAGAAAAACATTGTTTTTTACCAAGGGTCCCCCCTTGGGAAAAAAATTCAAAGACGAAAAAAAAATTTTTTTTTCGAGGATTGCAGCAATGCATTCAAATGACCGCAAATGGATATGAATTGATGGAAAAAGTAAAATCTATCTCCCTAAAGTGCTATTTCGACCTCTCTTATGTGTTTTTCTTATTTTTTAAATGCGCGAGAAAGGGCACCACCAACGCTAGGTGGATTGATCTGGGTTTTTTGACAAAATATCGTTCACCGCAAAAAAAAAATCTCATTTCTCCAACATTTCCCACGTGCGGCGTCTCCCCCTGAGGTGTGGCATCTCACCCACATTTGACCTTTTATTTCAAATGTAAATAGTAATTATAGCCCGATTTTTTAATCATCTTCTTTTTCTTCTTATTGGCATTACATCCCTACACTTGGACAGAGCCGCCTCGCAGCTTAGTGTTCATTAAGCACTTCCACAGCTATCAACTGCGAGGTTTCTTAGCCAAGCTACCATTTTGCATTCGTATATCATGAGGCTAACACGATGATACCTAATGTCCAGGGAAGCCGAGACAATTTCCAATCCGAAAATTGCCTAGACCGGCACCGGGAATCGAACCCAGCCACCCTCAGCATGGTCTTGCTTTGTAGTCGCGCGTCTTACCGCACGGCTAAGGAGGGCCCCCATCTGGACTATTCCAAACAAGAAGCTCATGTCATATTTAACTAGTGTATACACGAAATAACAATTCTTACAATTCTTTATATAATTTTGGTATATACGGACGGCTGCAATCATCAAAAAATGTGAGTTTTTTTTATAAGGATATTGATTAAAATTACAACGAATTGTATTAGGGTATTACATGATGATATATTTCTTTTGTTCCTTTCCCAAATATATCAGAGCTTTCTTCTTTGCCTCTGAGCCATAAAAGTTTTATTATGTTGTGTTCTTGAAAAAAAAAACATTGATAAAAATACGTGGCTTTGAGACTTACGGCACTATTGTATATTCATCTTAAGTTCTATCAACAGTTCGTTGACATTACGATTCCGGTTCATTTCGTACCGCCAAAAATCTCATCAATTAAGCAATGAGTGATTATGTCGCAGTACCGGATTGATGCAATAACAGTTCCTTTTCAATCGTTATATAGGAGCGCAAATTGGCTTCGTCAATAGGACTAAAACGCCTCGTTCTGATTTTGACGGCCGCGGCCAGTTAAAGCGAACAAATATTTTTACATAATCTGAGTTAAAAAAAATAAACAACTGTACGCTAAAACGTTTTCCAAAATTATATTTGTTTAAGTTCGGCGATGTTTGGTCGATTTCTACATTATCGGACGGAAAATTGATGTGTACCTACACAGTTTGCTATTTGCTATCAATCCTGGATAAAGATGTTCCATAATTGGATAGCCATGGTTGCCTGAATAAATGTTAGCTTTCGTCGATTGACACACGTATGAAAATATTTAAGCAAATAGAACTGTACATATATTGCTTGGGAGTGGGGCTTTCTTTAGCCATGCAGTAAGAAGCGTGGCTACAATGCAAGACCGTGCTGAAGGTGACTGGGTTCGATTTCCGGTCTGGTCTAGGATACTTTCGAATTGAAAATTTTCTCAACTTCCCTGGGCATAAAAGTATCAGCGTGTTAGGCTCATGAGTAATGATATACGAATGCAAAAATGGTAACTTGGCTAAGAAACCTCACAGTTAATAACTGTTGAATTGCTAAATGAACACTAAGCTGCAAGGCGGCAATGTCCCAGTGGAGGATGTAATGCCAATAGGGAGGAGTGGATGCGGATTCTATGCAGCTACAAGCAATTCTAGCATACACACAAGTACAATAAAAGGCAGTCAGACCATCGAACTCCTTGTTCTCTTACCAAGAGTTGAATTTGTTTTTAAATAAAACTATAAAAGGTCGAATCAAGCACGTGACACTGAAAACGGCCTTACTGTTGAGGTTGAAATAAGTATCTGTCAAAGGTACAATGGTGGTGGCATTAAATGGCATTGTACGAACTCGACTTAGCGGTGATTCAACTATGACGTCCACTATTTTTTAGATTTCTATACCCCCCTCCCCCTCTGTCAGCCTTTTTTGTATACCTAGTATATGTTCTGTCACAAAATCTTAGACCCCCTGCCCCCTAAAACCTGTGGCATCATTATTGAAAGATCCATTATGACAAGGAAATGAAACTAGTTAGTTCACCTGGCGATGTGGGTGTGTGTTCCGTGCATTCGTAGAAAACGACTTCAACAACAACCGCCTTTCTTTTGCGGTTTTCACACGTGTGGCATTTCTATACTGGATACACTATGCCCAGGGTGTCGAGAACCCAACCCAAAAACATCCAAGACCGGACCAAGAATCGAACTCGCCATCTCCGGATTGGCAATCCTACGCCTTTGCTCGCAAGGCTACTGGAGACCTAAAAACATAGTTTTGTACAATATTTGAAAGACTTGTTTTTGGTTGTTATTTTGATGTTGTGGAAAAAAGATATTTTAGTTACTAGATAAAGATTGTCGCTTCGGTTCCCTTTGTTCTGCTGTCCGAAACATGTGTGGTACATACCTGTCAAATCGTATGGATTTTCCTTCTTTGACATTTAGCTCCCCTATCCTCGCCAGCAAATATGTTCCGGACAGCGACGACAGCGACAATCTTTATCTAGTAGCTAAAATATCTTTTTTGTGGAATGATTACTTATGGGCCAAGCACAATGGATGCGTTTGCGTGCGTTTTGACAGTTATTCCATTGGAAAACTGTCAAAACATACGCAAACGTATCAATTCTGTGTGGCTCTTCCGTTTTCGTTACATCTTGATACATGAGAAAGGTAAAAAATGAGTCACACACGAAAACATTAACCGTTGGTTTGTCGTGACTCATACCTTCTATACGTAAGTTGTAAACTGGTAAAACAAACCGGATGATTTACAAGGATTATCCCATCTTATCCCAGTACCAAAAGTATGCCAATAATGTCCCCAGACAGCTATCTTTCAAGATAAATTGCCTTTTTATGATTGGGTGTTATCGCCAGGTTTCTCCAGTAAGGCTTGCAAGCGAAGAAGTTAGTTTGCAATCCTGAAAATTTGTATATTATGTTTGCAGCTTAATCAGATGTCGATTCATACAATTGATAAATGAGAATGTTTTAGAAAAAATGTTGGAAGACCGGCTAAATTCCATTATGAACGTAAGATAACGTAAAAAGAAGAAGACTATATTTTTATATGTCATTAAGTTTCCGCTTCTTATCTTACGACTAGAATTCTAATTATCGTTATTACGGACATAAACATGGAAAATATTGTCCCACAATTTGTATATAAAAGCTATGGTACAGAGATCATCATCCAGACGAGACTATAAGAGCGCTAATTTGTGGGAAGCTATAAAACTAAAACTAATAAATGATGTCTCACTAATTGTAATAATTGACTCAAACTAAAGCTGGTTGCTCAAGCTCGTCGTTGATCCGGATTCCTAGAGGAAAATTTTCGCAAACTGGTAACATGGCGGTGAACGGGTGTAGGTAGAATTGATAATCAAAGCTGTCTGAAGAGCAATCCTGTTACGCAAGATCAATGCTAGTGATGACTTTCCAAAGTGTTAATAGAAAATGGAAACGACCATTGTTTTTTCACCATTTCTCGTGAACTAAGTGTACTGAAAGGCGACTAAACAATTTTGATAGGTGACCCAGAGTGCCGAGAGTCACATACCCTACGACTCAGTTCGACGAATCTAAGTTAATTGAGCTGTACCATGCAGTTTTTGTAACATGAGCATCAGGAATGAAATTAAAATTCAAAAACAAGTGAAATTGCATATGCTGTGCCGGAAGAAATTCAACAACGTGTGAACAAGACATTGTGGATACGAAAACACTTCGTTCTTGAACTTTATTATACAATTTAGAATAATTTAAATACCTATAGTTCCAAAATAAAAGGTAGAGGAAAATTTGACTGATTTGGACTGTGTGCTGGAGGCAAAAACGAAGTTTGAACAACAGAAATTCTAATATAGTGAGATATTCATGATACGCACTCATTTTCTAAGGGCGGCGGCGGAACAGCCGGCGCAACGCAGTTATCGCTTTTGGCGGTGGCGTGGATCGGCGCGGTTAAAAATTATCCCTCAGAAGTATCCTATAGCATACCCATATTGAATGTCTGCATTTATTGTGCATTTCCATTTCAACGAAAATAATATTTGGTCCAGCGGGAAATTTTTCAATAGTCCATCCATTAATTTATCCAGGAGCCTCCACAGGCAATAATTCCTTATTTATTTCTCCAGGAATTCTTTCCGGAGTATCATGATTAATAGGTTCCTCCAAGAATTTCTTCAGGACTTTCGTTAGGATTTCTTCCTGATTTTCTCAAGATATTCTTCGAGGAATTTTCCAGGAACTTCTTCAATAATTCATACAGAATGAAGCCCTGCTGTTATTCGTAGAAAAAAAATCACCAATAAACCTGCATTATACCTTCTTTTGCCTGGCGGTAAGATGCGCAACTACCAAGAAATCTGAGACTGGGTTCAACTGATGATACATGTTGGATTTTTTCGAACTGCTCTGTGCATCTGAGCATCATCGAGCTAGGAATGACATAGGAATACAAAAATGGATCCTCACATATTTACCTACCTACCTTGTCCATATTCCTGAAGAAGAAACTCCTATGAAATTCTGAAGAGGTATTCTCCAAAGTTCGGAGAATGAGTCCAAAGAATTCCTGGAGAAGGTATTTCTAAACATACATCGAGGGTGACAGTGAGGGGGAAATTCTCTAGAAGATTTTTTGAAAAATGAGATTCCTAGAATTATTGGCAGAGAAATTCTCCAGGATTCTTGGGGGAACAACCCAGATTTCTTGACGAAAGATTTTTCCAGAATTTCTGAAGAAGGGGAAGTTAATTAAGTTATCAGTTAACTCAAATTTCTAAAAGAGATAAAAATTTGAAATGTTGAAGAATCTCATCAACGCGCCTAAAAATCATCGAAGGCACAGTTTTAGTTCTGACATCAAAATCTATGCTCAGCTGCAATCTCTAGCTTCTGTGGTCGTGGGTTTAAATCCCATTGAAGGAAAGTGTTTACCTCCAATACATTTTTCAAATCAGAATCTTCCACATAATGTACATATTCTCATCTGAGTTTTCAGAACATTGTATATATTTTGATGCTGACGGCAAATTAAAATCATGATTTGTCATGATAATCGGCGATTTTACAAAAACAAAACAAGATTTCGATTTGCTCAGGCTACTGGGTGGAGGCATGTGGTGATTGTTTGTTTGAGCATATGTCTCGGATAAGCCAGATTCAGAAGAATTCCCTGGTAGAATTTTTCGGAAAAAAACATAAAAATTTAGAAAGCAAAAAAGAATTTCTCGGAGAAATTTAGTAGAATTTGTGGGGGGAAGTAGAGAAAAACTGTCTGGAGAAATTGAGAATACTTTGTAGAGGAAGGAAAAGAAAAGAAATTAGAAAAAAATCCAGGAGAATTGTGAAAAAAAATCCGAAAAAAAAATATACAAGTTTCCGTAGAAATTCAGAAGACTATTCCAGGGAAATTTAGGAAAAATTTCCGTTGAAATTTAGAGATATTTGCGAAAAAAATCCCGTGAAAGTTAAAAAAAAATCCTGAAAAAACTGCTTTGTGATATTTCCAAAGAATGCCCATGGAAATTGAGGGTAGCTTCCTGGAACTCAAGAGTTCCAAACATGCCCGGAGAAAACCATGTGAATTCTGCAATCAATTTCAGATGAAATTTATGAGATTTGAATCGTGAAAATTCTGTTTTTTTTTTCGGGGAAATTCATTAAAACATTACGGAGTTATTCAAAAGAATCTTGTAGGGAGACTAATGAAATTCAGAAAAAGATTGCCGAGAAAAATCAGGAGTCCTTGGGGAAATTTTGGAATGATTTTCTGGTAAGACATCCCAAAGATTTTTTAGGGAAAATTCATATAGCTCTCGTTTTGTAGAACTTCCGCGCGTCGTTTCTGGCAAAGCTTCCAAAACCTCCATGAGTACTTTTTCATCGTGCGTCCCTACGCCAGTGGATTTTTTTCCTCTTTTGCAGTCAATTCTTTATATCTTTATATCAATTCTCTTGTATAGAACCAAGTATTTCTGCGACTCTTGTATTGACCACCACTTGCTGCCACAATGCGTTCAAATTTTCTCCAGTTGGTCATTGGCCTTCGATTCATTCGACGAGCGAAATACTTCGCACGTCCTGGCCCTACAATCATTGGCGTAAATAAGGGAGGCCAGGCCCTCCCCAGACCCACTTGTGCCCCCCCCCCCCCTTCACTTCCTCATTCATTTTATTACCAATCACTTTCATTGACATTAATTAATAAAATTGTTTGCAAAGCGTGATAACATCCTGGTTTATTATAACTGTTATTTCTGGCTTAACAATTGATATGGGCCTACAGTAAAAAGTAAACAAATTCAATTTTAATACCCTTCGATAGCATCCTCAAATAGCTACTAATTGTATAAAAATGTTCCGCATCTTTAATTAAATTAATTAGAAAAAAAACTATTTTTTTGATTGGGCCTACAATGTGTTATTTTCAAAATATGTGTTGGTCCACCTTAAAAAACGGCCAAACCACTCGTTTTTTTCTGTCAGGAATAAGCCTTTTCTCCAATTTCTGGCGGAGAAAAAATTAAAATAGACTTAACATTTTATAAGTTAGTTAGGTTTAATTATAATTAATCCAAGTTCAAAGACAAGATTGTTTGATAAAATATACATTCCTGTTCTGACATCCAACTACGGTTAGATTTAAATGAAGCTGAAACATTTTTCTATCAAAATATAATTAATAACAGTCTACACGTATTATTGGCCCCCATACTTGTTTGCTCCTCAATCCAGCCAATGAGAGTTAAAACAATAATTCTTTTGTAAACCTTTCCAAAATATAAAATAGAGAATAAAATCAATTGGATATTATTCAAGTATGCTGCAAAAAAATTGATCAAATTCTTATAAAGTTTTTTTTAGTAATATATCCTTACAAGTCCAGATGTTTAGTTTTCACTGTTCAACCAAACTTGGCCTCTTGTAGCTTAACAGATAGGTATGCTTTTTCCAGCATTACTTACGTAGATCTTAACAGATATAATGTGGAATAAGGAAGAATAGTTTTTTTTTAATAAATCAGTTGAATGTAAAGTAACAGCCTTATAACATAATAAAAAATCACTCTAATTAAAAAAAAATCACAATTAATTGCATATTATTCGGCAACTCGGCCGTACGAAAACCATTTTTTTGTTAAATATCTTGGCTGTGCATATGCACAGCATATGTTTCGAAATGGACAAATTGATATGAAATTTGCGAAAAAGAATCCACGTGTCTTGGAGGGACTCGAACCCTCAACCTCTTACTCTCTAGATATGCGTGATAACCCCTACACAACAAGACCACTTAAAGGTCACGTTTGCGGAAAAGTCATCAGAATCCGAGTACCAACCTCCACCGCGGTTAGCTCTCTTTTTTGCAAATTGAATATCTTTCGGATGCTTGATTTGCCCAATCCCCACATGTGCTTTACTGTTGTATATCCACAGCCAAGCGAGTGCACATTGTTTATTAAACGAAGGGCTGACAATAGTCATTCTCGTCGTATGAAGAAAGCGAAAAAAATTAGTCTTCGTCATAACATTGCACGACGCAACACCTATTCGTTTTCTTCGCGCTGCATGCGTACCACGACGATAGTCGCGCAGCCAAAAGTTATGACGATTTTCGTCGTCACTTCTTCACACAATTGATTGCACGTCATTATAGACGGACTGGTTAAAAACATAATAGCGTCTCAAATAAACAAATAGTAGTAAATTTGGTAACATAAATGTATCGATAACATTCATAACGTTTTCATACGTTGCTTCAAATTCATTATTACAAATAATTCTCGGGTACTTTTTCAAAACGACGTATGTCGCAAATTGTAAACAAACCCGTTTTCAACAGCATATGGCATCAAATTCATCTAAAAATGTGTATATCTTCAAAGCTACATGAAAATGTGTTTTTAAAAATGTAAATCAATATTTTGCAAAACGGTGTAACATCATTGTTGAAAATATTGCACATACACCGCTTAGCAGAAAATGTACTTTAAAAAGTTTTTTCGAACAACTAAATAGTTTAAAACGTGCATCTGCTTGTACTTTTTCATCACTGATTTCAAAATTAAGCATGTCGCTTAAATATTCTGATTTTCGTTAAGAAAAACATTTTACGTTGTTTTTCTGCAGCAAATGTTGTTACGTCGTGTTGTAAGTGTTGCAATTTTTTTTGTCGCATGTGCGTGAAACGTTTCAACTTGACGCAACATTTCGACGTATCAACAATGCAGCGTACGGAGCAGCGTAACATTTCGACGAAAGTAGCATGACCTCGGTCATACTGACGTATCAAAACGACGTATGTGATTTATCTGTTGCAGAACGTTGTAACATATATTTTTATCAAAATAACTGAAATGTTCACACGCAGTGCAGATTTCAAGGTCAGTGACGATGAACCTTTTCATAATGTATCGTTGAGGTGTATTCAATTGCAATAAAAATGATTAGTTTCTAAATAGGAATAAAAATGAAATCTGAAAACTTTCAAGCTCATTTTTCTCAGCTTGATCAAAATGTTACATACGCCGATTTGAAAAAGTTCCCGAGAATTAGTAAAAATCTTCGCATGGCAGCTGCCGCTTGAAGAATAACGGTATGAAGTCTTCGTTCTTCGATGTCGTCAGGACGATTTGGTTACACGACGAAAGCTAACGTCGTGCGCGTCATTGACGATGTGTGGAGTAGCAATGAAGACAATGCAACTCGTCGCTACTGTGGCATTTCGTGCTATGACGATGACGATTGTCAGCCCTGAACGAGAGGATCGCACTTCATGCCCCCTAGTAACGGACTGGGCGGGACGGTATAGAATGCGAATTCAATCGCACTCTGCTGTGCCAAAGGCTTGCTTGGCTAAAGCATTTGATGAGTTTGATTGCCTTACGTAAGCGGTCGCGTGTACTCAGACGACTAAAAGACCGAAACTTGATTACAATTAATTGCATATTATTCGGTAACTCGGCCGTACGAAAACCATTTTTTTGTTAAATATCTTGGCTTGATAGCTAACATGATAGCGTCAACGTATTCATTCCGTGCCGATAGCTTGAACGAGCCAGACGTGTGTGCTGTGTCTCATCGCGGATTGTGTTCGGTAGTGCAAGTATTGTGTGGTGCTATTCCTACCTACGGATCCAAGGCGATCGCTTTCGGCGAGGGAAGTAGCTGCTTCTGGCGACGCCAGTGAAGCAGGCTATTGTTACTGCTGCTACCTACAGCAGCAGGCGCAGATAAGTGGAAGAGATTGCTTTATTGTTCTCCCGTCAAAGAGCGGAACTAATAGAAACAATTTGAATTAGTTTTTTTTTCTTGATATTTTTTTCTAATAATCTATTAGTTGTAAGTTAGCATAAGCAATAATTATCCTTCCACCTTGCGAGGTGAGAATGGAGGCAGAGACAGTAGGAGGCAATGGGCCTCCAAAAGATAGTACTCGCACACGATTGTACCATGCGGCTTCGCC
Organism: Armigeres subalbatus; assembly: GCF_024139115.2. Classification (NCBI taxonomy): domain Eukaryota; kingdom Metazoa; phylum Arthropoda; class Insecta; order Diptera; family Culicidae; genus Armigeres; species Armigeres subalbatus. Next base: position 409,074,318 of record NC_085140.1, on the reverse strand, counting down.
TGGGCCTTGGGTTGTTTACTTTCGGCAGAAAGTGAAGAGCCTAGATTTCCTGGGCATAAAACGAGATTTGACGCGTCGTTTTACGAAGCTTGAATTCAGTCAAATCAACAGAAACAAATTACGCATCACCGCACCTACATACCAGGTGGCGAATGAAATTGCGAAAGACAAGGCGTACAATATTGAATATTTAGTTTATGTCCCTCGCGGGAGGTCGAGATAGAAGGTGTAATCAACGCAGCGAGCCTGACTTGTAAGGATGTGCTTGCAGGAAAGGTCGCCTAAAGAATGCTCCTGCAATCAACCGTGGATATTCTGGACTGCAAGGAATTGCATTCAGCAACCACGGTAGATGGTAAAAAGGTATATTCTAAGTCAGGCTCTCTTCGGGTGACATTCGCCGGTTCGATGCTCCCAAAATATGTCGATATAGAAAATATATTGTTTCCGGTGCGTCTTTTTGTGCCAAGGGTATTTAATTGTACCAATTGTAAACAACTTGGTCACACTGCCGAGTTTTGTGACAACAAACCACGTTGTGCTAAATGCTTCGAAAGTCATCGGGAGGAGTCCTGTCAGCAACAAGCCACAAAATGTGCTTATTGTGGTATGGCTCCAGCCCATGGTTTGCAAGATTGCCCGGTGTACAGAAAGCGCACCCAAAAAGTGAAGCGCTCGTTGGTACAGCGCTCCAAGCAGACTTATGCGGAAATGGTTAAAGCGCAAGACACATCCGCCGATACCACTGCAAAGGCTGCTATTTCAGCTACCGTTCAAGTAAGTGATTATTATGATTCCATATGCATTGACGAATTGGACTCTGACGCAGCTGATATGGATGATTCTACGGAGGTACACGTGCCCGAAAAGAGGAAGCAACCGTCTTCCCTGGATCGCGCCGTAAGAAATCAAAAGTCATCCATAAAAGCTTGCCCAAATTTGAAGGCAATGGGGATTATTTAAAATCCTGAAGCAACCTGTCTTCACTGCTCCTTTGGATCCATCTTGCAGCAAGACATTCCTGCCATTGTTAAAAACCGATGTTTCAAAGAAACATCCGATTAGGACTATCAACGAAAAAGAATGTTACTCGCACTTCTAGAAAAAGAATTCCGTCCAAGCGAGGGTTGATCTCCTTTAAGGACCTTGTGGACCGTTTTTGAATTTATTCAATATTCCGATTTCATTGAGGCCAATCATTGACCTCTTTATACCAACAGTGGAAGGTTATCTGAAGCAATTGACTGTTTCATGGCCCTTCTTGCAGGAATTGTATCTTTCGATGGATAATACGGCTATTACACAAGATACAATCACTGTGCTGCAGTGGAACTGTCATAGTCTTAAAAATAAATTAGACGTGTTCAAGTTTTTGATTCGCAATTCCGATTGCGATATATTTGCACTCTGTGAAACATGGCTTTCTTCTGAAGATTGTTACCGAACGGTAACTGTTTGACAAGTTTTGTGGGGTCGTAGGGAACAAATTATTATATTAGCTATTAACGATCAATTTAAAAATCGTTCGCTTGGCTGCGGCGACGTGGGTTACCAAACACTGGATACAAAGTGGAACCGTGGTAGCAGGGTGGGCGGATGTAGCGAGAGTGAGAACCGGGTGGAGAATGGGTTGCTCCTACAGCTAGTAGTTGGACTGGTGGGAGGTAGACAAATGTGAAGCAGAGTGTTCGTGAGCAGTGTCGAGAGTACGGACGTCTTTTTGATAAAGATAATTGGATTCTGGAAATCCACGCGGAAAACCCCAAAAACTATTTTCGGAGACTTTGCTCCGGGTGCAAAAAGCAGCGGTTCATCGGGAAAGGTAGTTACGCCACAACCCAAGCAACCACCGCGATTGTAGACAATTTTTCGATCGGTTTCCTCGTCATCGGCGCCGCTCGGCAGTTCGCCATTCCGCTGTCGCAAAAGTTTTTGCCAGCTATCGCCGTTATCCGAATCGGTCATCGAGCCGCCATTCTGCCGCAGCAAAGTAAATTCCTGCAAACCATCGTGGTTCTTCGGCCAGCCACCAACCAACCGTCAACGTGCCGCCATCCAGCGGCTCGCAAGCTCACTCCTGTCCGCCCACGTTACTTCACGCCATCACTACCCTTCGTTCGGCCATCAATTGGCCGCCGTTCAGCCGTCGTCAAACCCGTTCTGACCCGCCACTGCCGATTTGCGCTACGGCCTTCTCAGTTATCCGTGTCAGGTGAAGACACCATCCGGCCGTCATCGAGCCCCGATTCCGCGACTACGAAGCTGCCAACCGCAAGCCATCGCCGTTCTCCGACAAGCCACTAGCCAACCGTTAACGTGCCGCCATTCAACGGCTACCAAGCTCCCTCCTGCCCGTTTACGCTACTTCACGCCGTCATTATACCTCGATCGGCCACAAATTGGCCGCCGTTCAGCCGTCGTGAAATCCGTTCTGGCGTGCCACGGTCAGTTGAAGACACCATCCGGCCGTCGTCAAGCCGCCATTCAGACGCCACCAAATCTACCGGTCCGCGGAGTCGCCCTGTCACCGACCCCTGGATTGACCGCTGCACATTACCACCGCCCGTAGCCCGCGAATAAACAACCTAAAAGGTAACGCAATATTTTTTTTATTTAGGACCACCCCACCGAAAACTCTCCCTAAGCAACGCCCTGGAACCCGGGAGTAAAGAGGCCTTGCGTGCCCACCCCGGAAGCTGCCGTTGGCTAAAGACAAGCAGGCACGTCCTCTTCTGGGACGTAGCAGGAATCCTGGGGTCAAATACAGTTCACTGGCGCCCAACTGAAAAATAAACCAATCTAGGTTCCTAGGAGGAAAAATATTCCAGGATATTTTTTCTCACAAGCGTTGGGGGAGTTTTCACGAAATAGTATTTCCTTAAAATCCACTCTGGTCACTCTGGGAACGGAAACATATAGTATGATTTCTCAATGCACTTTGGTGTGGCACGAAAGCGAGTCTGATCTTTAGCGAAAACAACGCGAATAGTCACAATTTAGTCACTTTCACTAGTTAAACTTGATTAAACCATTTTTCTAACACACTTGTGTTTTGAGTAGTTTGAAGTCGAGTTTTGTTGGGAAAAAAAAAATAGAATTGTTACCTTCCATACCACACATCCCTTTCGATAGTCTGCATGCCACCGCGCGTGTCCGTGTCCGGTCCGGACTTTAACGTTCTCTACCACGAAATGCGGGTAGACCATCTGTCTCCCGGCGAACTCGATTACGAACTCCTCCGCAACGTCGTCATCGGTGATGATGAATCACGGTGTAAACGTAGACGAAGACTTAAACAAATTCTAAAAGATGAACAGGCAGGTCATGAGTTTATTATTCACTATGACCAGGATCCTGAAATGGACCTGGAAGCGTGTATTTACCTATTCAGAGAAATCGAACAGAAGCATAAAACGGAAAGAACTTATTCAGAGCTAGGTTGGTGCATTTAGGCCATCGCCTGACGGTGGTGAAAAACCATGTAATTAGTGATTTAAAACTAAAAGCCGGCGAAGCATTTCGCATTTTGTTGGACCTATTTTTTGAACATTTCTGGTCTGTGTTTTTTGCACCATCCGACGAGGAGACAGACAGTGATATCGGACTGTTAGATGAAGCCATTGGTGGCGCCGCCACCCACACCGGCTCCTAGATCACAGAGGTTGTCGGGAGCGATTCCAAAGGAAGCTTGGTATGTAACATTGGAACAATTTAATCAGGCGATGACGGATATTGGGAGTTTAATGAAAGCCCTTTCGTCTCAAATAAGTGGGCTTAAGGAGGAAATGCAAAAACCTCCACCACCCCCACAAATTCCGAAGCTTAACAGCACTAACCCATTTCTGGAGTATCAGGAAGCGCCAGAGGCAACCTCTGCCGCTCCTCGAGTGAATTGGGCGGACTTTGAAAGTGGTACTAGAGTAACCTCTGGGCGAAATGCACCACTAAAACAGAGCTTAGCATTTCCTGAATCTACACTAGTAGGTGCAGAACCATTGAACTGTTCCTTTCAGCGAAGACTGGATGACTTGTCTTTTACATCCACGGTAGGGGAAAATATTCCGAGTAAACCCGCTCCGATCCCTGCTGCTCCGTTTTGTGAAGTCAATCGACGACCCTATCCGGTAGTACCATCGCGAAAAGTAACTCCCGTTTCTCAGTGGAAAATAAATAAGTACACTGGAAACGATCACGGCCTAGGGTTGAATGATTTCCTTTCACACGTTCACCAATTGGCCATATCCGAACATGCCTCAGCGGAGGACTTGTTTGATTCGGCAATTCATTTGTTCGATGGTGCAGCTTTAAGCTGGTACACCGCATGCCGAATCCGTAATTCACTTTTTAGTTGGGAACACTTGGTGATCGAACTGAAAAATGAATTTCGTCACCCAGATCTAGACTCCGTGCTTCGCACAAAAATTTATCAGACTCGACAACAAAAGGGGGAGTCTTTCCAACAATATTATTTGCAGGTTGAAAAACTGTTCCAAGCCATGAACCAGGCTATGTCAGAAAGAGAGAAGGTCGAAGTCCTCAAAACTAATATGCGATATGATTGCCGAAAAGCTCTCATTGGGAGAAACGTGGGAACACTGAAGGACCTTATGAGCATAGGCAAGGAGTTGGACGCTACGGATTTCTCTGCGTTTTCTAAGGTATTCGGTACATCTAAACGAGAGACGTGCGCAATATACACGAGCTCTAATGGAACTACGGGCTCGAAAACATTCTTTTCTCGAACTAAACCGTCAGAGTCGAGTAACAAGTCGAGCCAATTCTCGAGAAACTCCAAATCCGAGGCCGACAGTGCGAAAGGGTCATCTTTCAAAACTAAGCCACAGATAGGTTCGAAAATCCAGGAAAGGAAATGAATTCGCCTGGACCAACAAAGGAGTCATTTCCTGGTCCTAGTCGACCCAGTGCACTTTTGAAGATGATTGCAAACTACTCTCCTCCGGAGGAGGGAGAATTCTTTAACTGCGGAGATGAACATGACTTATCGGACAGCCCAATTCCTTGCAGAGTTTTCTGCGATGGTTGTGTTTTCAAGTGGGTCTAGAAAAAACTGTCCGTACGTTAGTCCGTACTATCTAAAAAACCAGTTGCGGAAGTCCTAAAGCCGCTGGAACTTCCGCAATCGCAGATTGGTGAGGAATTCCTCAACTGGTTATCCGAACTTGATTGTTTTTACAACACAAGTACGGAGGAGCCAGAGGAGGAAATCACTTCACCCCAAATTAACAAAATTACACTGCATAATTTTCTAGACGATCGTCCGCATGTAAAAATCATAATATTTGATGTTGAAGTCACAGCTCTATTAGACTGTGGAAGCAACTTGACATTTATCAACCGAACCCTACTTGAAAAATTCCGCCGGATAAAGATTAGAGAACCAACTAATCCAGTCGAGTTACACACAGCCGATGGATCACGATTGGTAGTGTCCGGCGAAGTCCTCGTTCCGTACACATTTATGGGGAAAACCAGGGTGATTTCAACATTCGTAGCTCCAGAATTGACCAAGGAATGTATCTGTGGCATGGATTTCTGGCGAGTATTCGGAATCTACCCCGCGATTGCTTCCATCACTGCTGCTGGGTCGGATTCTATTTCGAATCCAGAAGCGACAAAGGTGTCACTTACTGCCGATCAACAGAATCGGTTAGAGCAAACAAAAAAACTTTTCAAAGTTGCGACCGACAAAAAGTTGGACACAACTCAAATGTGTGAGCAAATGATCACACTCAGCGAGGAGTTCAAGAACTCCATGCCCGTGCGTTTGTACCCATACCCAATTGCGCCGAAAATCCAAGAGGGACTATTCGCGGAACTGGACAGATTTTTGGACCGAGGGATCATTGAAGAAAATCGAATTCGGATTGGTCACTTAATATTGTTTCCGTCCGCAAACAATCGGGGCGATCCGTTTGTGCCTGGACGCTCGTGAACTGAACGAGCGGACCGCACGTGATGCTTATCCCCTCAAGCACCCTGGACGAATACTTAGCCGGCTACCCCGAGCGCGTTACCTCTCGACGATTGACCTCTCGGAGGCCTTTTGCAAATCCCGCCAGCCAAGAAGTCGCGCAAGTACTGTTCGTTCAGTGTGCAAGGGAAGGGGATGTTCCAGTACACTCGCCTACCATTCGGTTTAGTTAACAGTCCAGCAACACTGGCCAGGTTGATGAATCGAGTGTTAGGCCAGGGTGTACTGGAACCTTACGTCTTTGTCTACCTAGATGACATTGTCATAGTGACAGAGACGTTTGAAGAACACGTACGGCTGCTCGAAGAGGTGGCGCGACGTTTACGAGACGCCAACCTATCGATAAAACTTGAGAAGTCTCACTTCTGCCTGGAAGAAATTCCGTTCCTCGGCTACATCCTGTCTTCTCAAGGATTACGGGTTAATCCAGAGAAAATTAGGCCAATAGTCGAGTATGAACGACCAACTACCATCACTAAACTCCGTCGGTTTTAGGGATGTCCATTATTATCGGCGATTCATCGCCGATTATAGCCGGACTACTGCGGCCCTTTCGGAACTTCTGAAAACGAAGTCAAAAACCCTGAAATGGACTTCAGAAGCCGAGGAAGCGTTCCAGGAGATAAAGGAAAATTGATAACGGCTCCAATTTTAACAAGTCCTGATTTCGGTCACGTGTTTATCGTGCACACCGGTGCAAGTGACTACGCAATTGCCGGTGTCCTCACTCAAAAGGTGAATGGCCAAGAGAGAGTGGTGGAGTCTGGAGTATTACTCTAAAAAGCTCACTACACCCGAACGCTCCTATCATGCCACAGAGAAGGAAGGGCTGGCTGCTCTCCTGTCGATAGAGCACTTTAGAGGCTACCTGGAGGGGAGCCACTTTATTCTCGTCACAGATTCGTCTGCTTTGACGTTTATTAAGCGTTCAAAGTGGAGAACATCGTCGAGGCTCAGTAGATGGAGCCTGGCTCTCCAAATGTATGACATGACCATCATACACCGTCGAGGGAAGGACAATGTTGTCCCAGACGCCCTGTCGAGGAGTGTGATGGCCATATCGAAAAAATCGGTAAACGACTGGTATAACACTCTCAAAGAGCAGGTTAGTAAGTCGCCAGATGAGTACCCCGATTTTCGACTAGAAAACGACCAATTACTCAAATACGTATTTAATGACGATTTGGACGACCATAGGTTCGACTGGAAAGTCGTTCTTAGTCCAGAATTACGTAAATCCATCATTACAAGTAACCATGACGGATTATTACATATTGGGGTCGACAAAACTATCCGTCAGAAGTTTGTCTGGCCAAACATGTTCCGAGATGTCCGGGAATACGTGCGGAAATGCACCGAATGCAAACTAATTAAACCTCCGAATATCTCAACTAGTCCTGTAATGGGAGATATGCGGGATGCCTATCGTACTTGGCAAATAATAGCCCTGGACTACATAGGTCCCCTGCCCCGCTCAACAAGTGGTAAACAATACATCCTTGTGATGATGGACTTGTTTAGCAAATGGGTTCAAATTCACGCGTTCCCAAAGATCTCCTCTAAGACCCTTTGTTCGGTATTGGTGGATCAATGGTTCTACCGCAATTCGGTACCAGCCATCGTTCTCACTGACAATGCCACCACGTTCACATCACGGGAGTTCCGCGATCTTATGAATAGATTTGAGGTTCAGCAGTGGTTATCTTCGCGATACCATTCACAAGCGAACCCCGTGGAGCGCGTAAATCGTGTAATAAACACGGCAATACGCTCATATGCTAGAGACAACCAAAGGACGTGGGATTCACGCCTTTCCGAGATCGAGATAGTAATAATTTCTACTATCCATTCATCTACCGGCTACACGCCGTTCCGGGTGGCGAGGGGGGAGGAAGCCATCCTAAAGGGTACGGATCATTCGCGCTTCGAAAGTGAAGAGGAATCGTCGCTGCAAGATAGGGCAGCAAGGGTGAGGGAGCAAAATCCCGTGCTGTACGCCCTGGTGCACAAGCACCTGCAACAAGCACATAACACATGTGCTCGAACATATAATCTACGAGTGCGTAGACCGGCTAAACCCTTCGCCATAGGAGACAATGTATATAAAAGAATACAAAGTTGTCGAACGCAAACGAATTTTATAACGCCAAGCTCGGTGCGCAATACGTGCCATGTAAGGTGATAGCCAGACATGGGTCATCATCCTATGAGCTAGTAGATAGCACCGGTCATAACATCGGTGTGTGGCCGGCGAGTCTTTTGAAAACTGGACAATAGCACAAGTGTTATTGTTCCCATTAGACTGAGGAACCGAGAATAGGGTTCCCAGTCCCCAACAAGCAATTTGAGACGAAAGCTGAGTATTGGAAAACTAATTAACTCATGTTCCTTCTTATTCATTGATAGAAAATCCTACCCTAGAGTCCACACCTCTGTGTCTCTGATAAACGCTTTCCGCGGAGCGTGTCACGATGATGTTTCGGTACTAGGTGGATGTTCTGTAGGTTTTAACATCACTAAGAGTCACTCCGGTAATTCGAGGAGACGTCCTCGGAATAGGAATTATTCGCGCGCGAAAACTCTCTCCTATGTGGAGCGAAAACCAATTTGTTACTGAGGTTTGAATTGGTCAAAACTGATCAGTTCAGACGAGGATTGTCTGGGTAAATCGATAACTGTTATACGTTCGTACTACTTCGTTCTCGTCTTGAATGTAGTTATGTATTACAAACGACACATTATCATAAGTGTCATTGACCCTATATACTTGCCCTTACCAGTATGAGTAATTAAACCTGTAGAGGTCCTAGTACTCAGGCCGTGGTATAAGTGGTGGCTAGACAATAATCCCTTATTTTGATTTTGAATTTATGTATTCTACAGTCACATTTGTTCTTTCGAGCGAGTAACTGCTGTCCCGCGTGACAGTCGGACGCGAGTTTTGTTAATTAACGATAACTAAATGTTCGAAAAATGGTGATCATGTGGATTGGAAGGTTTAGTCCTCTAGGTATTCGACGCCTGCCTAAAAGTCACAAGCGTGTTGTTAGTACGATCATCAAGTCGCTAATCGAAGGTTTTGATAGTATAGTCCCTTGACATTCGCGATGTAAGTTCAATAGAAGACAAGATATTGTGACGTGTTTCCCATTGTTATGGCATGTACAGTTTAAATGTTATGTTTCCGTGTTCAGAGCTCTTTTCTTGTTACTCAGTTTTTGTTTTTGAATTGATATTAATTTTAGTTTACATTGAACCAAAAAAAATGTTACCTTTATCTTTTTTTTGCTACCCTGACCAGAGGGGGATGTTACCGAACGGTAACTGTTTGACAAGTTTTGTGGGGTCGTAGGGAAAAAATTATTATATTAGCTATTAACGATCAATTTAAAAATCGTTCGCTTGGCTGCGGCGACGTGGGTTACCAAACACTGGATACAAAGTGGAACCGTGGTAGCAAGGTGGGCGGATGTAGCGAGAGTGAGAACCGGGTGGAGAATGGGTTGCTCCTACAGCTAGTAGTTGGACTGGTGGGAGGTAGACAAATGTGAAGCAGAGTGTTCGTGAGCAGTGTCGAGAGTACGGACGTCTTTTTGATAAAGATAATTGGATTCTGGAAATCCACGCGGAAAACCCCAAAAACTATTTTCGGAGACTTTGCTCCGGGTGCAAAAAGCAGCGGTTCATCGGGAAAGGTAGTTACGCCACAACACAAGCAACCACCGTGATTGTAGACGATTTTTCGATCGGTTTCCTCGTCATCGGCGCCGGTCGGCAGTTCGCCATTACGCTGTCGCAACTGTTTTTGCCAGCTATCGCCGTTATCCGAATCGGTCATCGAGCCGCCATTCTGCCGCAGCAAAGTAAATTCCTGCAAACCATCGTGGTTCTTCGGCCAGCCACCAACCAACCGTCAACGTGCCGCCATCCAGCGGCTCGCAAGCTCACTCCTGTCCGCCCACGTTACTTCACGCCATCACTACCCTTCGTTCGGCCATCAATTGGCCGCCGTTCAGCCGTCGTCAAACCCGTTCTGACCCGCCACTGCCGATTTGCGCTACGGCCTTCTCAGTTATCCGTGTCAGGTGAAGACACCATCCGGCCGTCATCGAGCCCCGATTCCGCGACTACGAAGCTGCCAACCGCAAGCCATCGCCGTTCTCCGACAAGCCACTAGCCAACCGTTAACGTGCCGCCATTCAACGGCTACCAAGCTCCCTCCTGCCCGCCTACGCTACTTCACGCCGTCATTATACCTCGATCGGCCACAAATTGGCCGCCGTTCAGCCGTCGTGAAATCCGTTCTGGCGTGCCACGGTCAGTTGAAGACACCATCCGGCCGTCGTCAAGCCGCCATTCAGACGCCACCAAATCTACCGGTCCGCGGAGTCGCCCTGTCACCGACCCCTGGACTGACCGCTGCACATTACCACCGCCCGTAGCCCGCGAATAAACAACCTAAAAGGTAACGCAATATTTTTTTATTTAGGACCACCCCACCGAAAACTCTCCCTTCTAAGCAACGCCCTGGGACCCGGGAGAAAAGAGGTCTTGTGTGCCCACCCCGGAAGCTGCCGTTGGCTCTAGACCAGCAGCTTGGGGCTTAGGCACGTCCCCTTCTGGGACGTAGCAGGACTCCCGGGGTCAAATATAGTTTCAAGATGAAATCAACTTCCACGATTTTAACATTATTCGCCAAGATCGGGATGATCACTATGGTGGCGTTCTTTTGGGGATCAAAAAATGCTACTCCTTCTACAGAATTCCCATTCCGACTGTTCCCGGCTTAGAAATCGTCGCATGCCAAGTAAATGTGAAGAATAAAGATCTTTGCATAGCTTCAGTGTATATTCCTCCAAATGCCTCTATTAATCGTCGACATTTTTGGAGCGCAGTCTCCCTCCTATCATCTCCAGTATTGATATTGGGTGATATGAACGCACATGGTATTGGATGGGGCGAAACGTATGACGATTATAGAGCGCCTATTTTCTATGATTTGTGTGACGATTTCAATTTGAATATTTTGAACACTGGTGAAGTAACTCGAATAGGACCAAATGGTCAACAAAGCCGTATTGATCTGTCTTTATGTTCAAATTCACTATCATTAGATTGCACGTGGAAGGTAATTCAAGATCCCCATGGTAGTGACCATATGCCGATAGTCACCACAATTAAGAGTGGCTATCAACAATCTGAGCCAGTTAATGTTCCTTTCGATCTCACGAAGAACATTGACTGGCAAAAATTTGCATCGGCGGTAAAATTTGGTATGGACTCAACTGATACTCTTCCACCTTTGGATGAATATCGATTCCTTATTGAGTTGATTCAAAAAGCGCACTAGAAGCTCAGAAACGACCTGTTCCAAGTGCATCTGTCACCAGAAGACCAGCCACTCCTGGATGGGATGATGAATGTACTAAGTTGTATTCTGAGAAATCTGATGCCTTCAAGGCCTTCCGTAAACACGGAAGGTCCGAGCTTTTGAAGAGTATTTGAGGCTCGAAAGAAAACTCAAAAATCTTCTCAAGGCAAAAAACGTAGCTACTGGCGACGTTTTGTTGAGGGACTATCACGAGAAACCTCAATGACAACACTTTGAAAACGGCTCGCAACATGCGTAACCGCATTTCCACCAATGAGAGTGAAGAATACTCCAATCGATGGATATTCAACTTCGCAAAAAGGTCTGCCCAGATTCCGTACCAGCAGAACCGCTATTTCGAGAATCAGTAACTGATCCCGGTTCTTTAGGTGGACCATTCTCAATGCTGGAACTTTCTATGTCTCTTCTTTCATCGAATAACTCTGCTCCGGGATGCGATAACATCAAATTCAATCTTCTGAAAAACCTCCCAGATATCGCAAAAAGACGATTACTTGACCTGTACAACTGTTTCATGGAGTACAACATTGTGCCACCTGAATGGCGACAGGTTAAAGTAATAGCTATTCAAAAGCCTGGGAAACCAGCGTCTAATCACAATTCATACCGACCGATTGCCATGCTATGATCCTTTCAAGAGTCGACCATTGGGTCGAACAAAATGCATTGCTTTCAAATACTCAGTTTGGATTTAGAAAAGGGAAAGGAACAAACGATTGTCTAGCGTTGCTCTCTTCAGATATTCAGCTGGCCTTTGCGCACAAGGAGCAATTGGCTTCAGTATTCTTGGATATTAAGGGCGCTTTTGATTCAGTTTCCATAGAAGTACTGTCAGACAATCTGCACAGTAATGGATTACCCGTTATTTTGAATAATTTCTTGTACAATTTGTTGTCAGAAAAACAAATGAACTTCACACTCGGCACTCTGACAACTTCCAGAACTAGTTACATGGGCCACCCCCAAGATTCATGTTTAAGTCCCTTGCTTTATAATTTCTATGTTAAAGATATTGACAATTGTTTGGAAGAACAATGCACGCTGAGACAACTTGCAGATGATGCCGTGGTCTCTGAGGTCCGCAGATGTCTTGCAAGGACCATTGCAAAGTACCCTAGATAATCTGACTGTTTGGGCCAGACATTTAGGGATCGAGTTTTCACCGCAAAACTCAGTTGGTTGTGTTTACTAGGAAGCGGTACCCTGCTCAACTGAAACTAAAGCTGTTGAATGATGACATTAACCAATCCTTATCTTCTAAATACCTTGGGGTCGTGTTTGATTCCAAATGTACCTGGAAACTCCATTTTGAGTATTTGATAGAAAATGCCGGAAAAGGATCAATTTTCTACGTTCTATCTCCGGAACATGGTGGGGTGCTCACCCGGAAGACCTCATCAAACTCTATAGAACGACTATTCTCTCTGTTTTAGAGTATGGCTCTTTCTGCTTCCTCTCAGCAGCTGATTGCCACCTGATCAAATTGGAACGTGTTCAGTATCGTTGTTTGCGTATTGCCCTTGGCTGCATGCATTCAACGCATAACATGAGCCTGGAGGTGCTTGCTGGAGTCACTCCTTTAAAGCACCGTTACTGGGAGCTCTCACTAAGAATACTCATCAAATGTGGAACAAGTAACACACTTGTCCTAGATAACTTCGAAAAATGCTTGAACTGACTTGCCGTTCAAGATTCCTTAGAGTTTATCTCAACTACATATCAACAGATCTTTGTCTTCCGTGTTATAATCCATCTCGAGTTCACTTCACCAACGACAGTTCCTCCATTGAATACGATCTATCCATGAAACATGCCATTCAAGGAATACCAGATCATCTTCGAAAAATATCCATTCCTCTCTTTTTCCGAAAAATATGAACATGTCAATTGCAACAACAGATACTTCACTGATGGTTCTCGCATTAACGGATCCACTGGCTTCGGTGTTTTCAATGTGACTTCAACCACCTTCCGAAAACTTCAGGAACCGTGTTCGGTTTATGTTGCTGAGCTGGCAGCAATTAACTTCGCTTTGGGGATAATTTCCAATCAGCCCGTAGACCATTATTTCATCTTCTCGGATAGTCTTAGTTCTATCGAGGCACTCCGGTCGATGAAACCTGTTAAGCACGCATCTTACTTTCTTACAAACATAAGAGAGCAGATACATTCAAGATTACCTTTGTTTGGGTCCCATCTCACTGCGCAATCTACGGCAATGAGAAGGCGGACTCGCTAGCAAAGGTGGGCGCACAGGAAGGTGAGGTTTATAATAGACAACTCTCGAACAACGAGTTTTTCCCATTAGTCCGTCAGAGTACTCTTCAGAGTTGGCAAAGGAATTGGACACACAACGAACTTGGACGGTGGCTATTTTCTATAGTTCCTAAAGTTTCTGCGGGAGCGTGGTTCAGAGGTGCGGACTTAAGTCGAGGCTTCATTCGCACGATGTCGAGACTTATGTCCAATCACTATTCACTAAACGCACATCTGTACAGAATAAACCTTGTCGATAGCAACTTATGTAGGTGCGGAGCCGATTATGATGACATCGATCACGTAGTTTGGTTCTGCTCGGAAAACGACGCCTCCAGAGAGCGCCTATTGGATACCCTTGTGGCCCGAGGTAAACAACCCCTCAGGAAAGTTCGAGGTGTTTTGGGAGATCGTGATGTAGTCTATATGCAGGCCATTTATGGTTTTCTTTGTTCTTCTGACATCAAAATCTAATACTTTGTTTTTTTTTCTTTCTTTAAAGTTTTTTTTAAGTCTCTGCCTGTCTGTTCCGTAGAGCTCCGTAGCTCTGGCCATCCGGAAGATGCTCCCAGTCGAACCATTCTTCGAGCACGACGACACACCACATCGTAACTGACACCAAATAACCGGATGAGCAGCTGACATTCTTTGATTATGATGATTCCCTGATTTCCGAATCCTAATCCCCTTCCATCCCTGAACATTGTAAACCTAACCTCGAGTCACCACGAGTACGTTGGCTTCTTCCCTTCTCTTATTAACTTCATAAAAAAATGATATTGATTGTACATATCCCAAAGAACCATGGCTCCGCAAAGTGTTATACACGCCTGAGCCTACCAAATAAACGAAATTGAAAAAAAAAAGCGTCAACGTATTAGACAGTTTTCCTATTAACGATGGAGGATCATTTTCATTCTCCTGGCCTTTTGGCAGCACGGTGCGGCTAGAAGTTTTTGGGCCGAGGTGATTTTTTGTTCGTTTTGAGAATACATTTTTAAATGTATTCCAATTATGTTTAAATAAGTTCTAGTGATACGTTCTAGTGATTAGATTTAAGTGCGTGTGTTAAGCATTATGGTGTGGTGATTAAAAGCTTGAAGCAATGATTGTAACGAGCACTAGGACGATTTTCAGGTAGGTGTTTATTTGATGATACCGTTTTGTAAAAGTAGATAGAATCACTCCGGCTCAGTGGTGTGGCATCGGAGAGCGAGATTTTGAAATCTACATTTTTATTTTCTACAATTGGATCAATTAGGAGTAAAACAAGTGATTGAAAGATATTGAATATTGTGAAAAATAAATGGGCGACTTTTTAAAAAATATCAATCATAAACCTACGGCTTCCAAACAGTAAAAATCATTAGTTTTCTGTGTAGTGAGCCGGGAACCGGGTCCATAGGCTCAAGTAGTGTATTACCCTATTTTTTAGGCTTTTAGAAACTAGTTCTTTTTTTATTTGATAGGCTCAGTCATGTGTGATGCTTTGCGGAGCCGCAATTCTTTAGTATGAAAATATCAGGATGATTAAATTTTCACAATGATTTAGATTGCATTTATTTTTTAATGGACCTCACAATATCAACAAATAATTTTCATATCTACCTTTTTAAGTGATATTTTCTTGGACTTTTAAACTCATTAGTGCACGGTCCTCGAAATATCTTACAATTATCATGAAATTGGGAAGAAAGTACGGCCTCTTTATTTAAACGTTTTTGAAGCTTTCTGCATAGCAAATAAACGTAAACAAAGAGATTCAAAAACAGCAAAGCTGATTTAGAAAACCTTGTGCATAATTCATGAAAATACAATGAAATACGCCCAAACCAGACAAGATTGAAGGACATCGCGATTAAGAATCCTCAGTCGTGTAGCGCAGTTATCTACAATTAGTACAATAAATATGAAAATTACAAAATTGACTAAATCGCAGCTGGGGCCATGGCCCCCTAGACCGGAACTCTAGTTACGCCTATGCCTACAATCACTGTATGTTCTGCCGCATGGTGCGCAAATCTTACATACCACCAGACAGTGTTCAGAGTCGATATTTGGGTCTCGGAAGGTCCTCACATCTATGACATCTGAGAACTAGAATATGATCGATTTGAGAGCAAATATCGTTATTTGGTGTCTCCAGGTATGCTTTCGAAGAATATTCGTGCAAAATAGATGCTACAGATAACCGTTCCTCTGGCTGCAGCCAAATTGACTAGCCTCAGATTGAGGTGTGCGCCGCTCCGAAAATCATCAGCGGTGGCATTTGTCATGATTTTGGTCGGTGGCGGCATAGTTTTTTTTAAAGCGTTCGTTTTATAATTTTGTCCTGGATTTTTTCGGAATATTTTTAAGACATTAACAAGAAAATATTTTAAACTTCGCCAGAAAAATACAATGATCT
Source organism: Armigeres subalbatus (assembly GCF_024139115.2). NCBI lineage: Eukaryota > Metazoa > Arthropoda > Insecta > Diptera > Culicidae > Armigeres > Armigeres subalbatus. The sequence continues at coordinate 409,058,271 of NC_085140.1, read as the reverse complement.
TCCCAAGGAAACCCTTGTTCCAAATTTCTATGATCAAACCAGAATAGTTAGCAAACAACTGTACTGTGTATTTTACTGCCGCCACAAGCAAAACTGTCTCATATTAACACGAATTTCATATCAATTCAGGACAGTTGTGCTTGCTGAGTGAGAGTCTTGTGCCATCCACACCGCAGCATTTGCATGATTTTTTTTATTTCGATTTGTGCGCAGTAAATACATTAAACACAAATAGGCTCTTTCATCAAGCCCTTTCCGAGCTAGCTCCATCACCTCGCCCCCACCATTCTTAATCTGCCCCTGCTAATTGCCTATCACCACACTATAGATAATACATAACATCTACTATCTCTCTGAAATATGACTGCCTGACTCAATTGTCATGATCTCAGTTAGCATAACCTTATTCGCTGACAGTGTGCTCTTTGCCCAGTCCCAATACAAACTATCTGTTTTACATTTTATATCTAAATGTGTGAAGAGATGTCAATTTTAATTAAGCCGGACATAGTGACAGCGATCGCGTATTTCGCTTCGCGGCATACCTTTGGGTAGGGTGCTTCCTCATTAGGAGCATTGAGCTGCTTAGCAGGCAAATCCAACAATGCGATTAAACATGTTCGTGCAAAAGGCCCATTTTGCCCTGCAGTGTCACTCAGATATTCGTTTACCTTATGTAACGGGTAGCGATAATAATTTGCATTGAAAGTTGAAATTGAGCATTTGCATGCAGCGCAAATGCAATTGTGTACGGTTTCTAGTGAAAAATGCACAATTTGATAGCGCGCGGTAAGGTTTTGTGCACTACACACTCGCTTTCGAATGGATGATAATAATTCCATAATCATAAAGTACCTACACCTTGTACCACTTTGCGGACGTTCGTCACTTGGGCATTCAGTCAGGCAGCCACAGACAGGCAGACAGTCCGCCTGATGACAATTTCCTCAATTGAGAGCGAAGCCGTAGACAACCGGCATCGCATTTGAATGCTAAGTACTGAAATCCGCAACGCACTAGCTTAGCCGGTATTTCACGATGATCCAAAACTACAAGTGGGATTTTGTATATGGGGGATGATGGGGTAAAACTATGTATGTCGTACAAAAGAAAATTAGGGAATCCGAAAATTAATTTTGATTATGAGATACATAAATGAAAAACGAGTAGAATTCGTTTTTATTTTCTAACTATAATCACTCCACCTTCCCCCATAATGGGAATGAACAAATATCATCTGAACGCAGTGACGAGTGTTTCTTTTCAGAAGGGTAATTTCGCTGGCCAGAGTGGGCTTTGATAAATTTGTGGTCCATGGTCAGGGTGAGTCGGTGCTCGATTTGGTTGATAGTATAATTCAAAAAAGTGGGTCGTAATCATAAACAGTTTGCTTATTTGCTCCAATGAAGAGCTGCTCTTTTGTTGTTCGAGCTTTGTCAGGGTGCCTATACAAATATGCAAAGTATCATTCCTCTGATTTGATTGAAATTTAGAGTAGGTGTCAGCTGATATTCTTTACCAGTTACCAAACACATGTATGTTAGATTTTCTTATTGAATTCTATACGTTAATTATTCAGAAATCTCCTGGGCTTATGCACTGTTTCACATTTAATATAAATTGAAAAAGAGCAATGCTGGTTCTAGTTAGATTTACTCAGTATGTATCCTTTTCATTTACAGGTATTCCGCTGCGCAACGCTTGTTGCCATAAACAATTAAACATATTATTCGAATTAAGTAATAAATTTAATTTATTAGTTCATTCCCAGCTGCGAGCATGTATCATTTAATTCCCTAATCTGATAATGCTTAAGATTCCACGAATGATAGGCAATAAAACCAACCATTAAATTAGATCTTGGTTGCAAGCAGGCAAAGTGATTGCGTGCCGGCGTTAATCGTCGCTACATTTTTCGATAATTCCACTGACACGAGGACCACTTGAGTGACGAGTAAACATCACATAGTTATAAAGTTGAATATATCGTTTTGTCACATCATGATATACCAACAGCATATACTTGGAGAATTATCATCGATCTAATCAAGATTTAAAGTACCCCTACTTGTCAGTAATGTATGTAAGATAAAAATATGTTCGCACTTACGTTGGCGGATTGATGATGGTTAGTAGCTCGGTGGGCGAATTGGGCACTCGACGAATCACCATCCGTCGGCCGTCGGTGGACCCCACGCCGATCGAAGCCAGCGACCGGATCGATGTTGCGTCGGAGAACAGTCGAGGGGTTCCGCCAGCTTCACTGAAGATGTACGAACCGGTTCGAATGATGGTCGGATTGAGATGGGCATCGGCGATTCCCGCCCGGTCCGTTGCTAGAGGTGAATAATTTTCATGATGTCATTCTGTTCGGTGGGGACAGAGATAAAATCGTCTTCCAATATTTACCTACCAGAACGTACCGATCTCAAACTGTGGAATTGCTTTGGCTTAGAACTGGGCCCCATGGGGAAGGTTGGATTGAGCGTTGAGCTAGGCCCACTTGAGGAACTCTCCCCGATCTCGAACTTAGCTACATGCGGATTATTATGGCTGCTGCTATTAGAATGGTTATTATTATTATTAATGTTACTGCTACCGGTTGGTTGCCACGTTGAGGCTGGTGGGGGTTGCGGAGATGGCGAGGAAGTTCCTGCACTACTATCGATGGCACTTCCCGGCTGTGATGGAACGATGATGAATTTACGATGATTTGATGGCAGAAGTAACACTTTTGCGTCATCGTTTTGTACCACTACATTGTTATTGTTCAATTTGTTCTGGCTGTTGTTGTTCAGTTTAGTTCTGGCATTATTCAATTTGTTGTAGCTGGTGTTGATTGCATTGAAGTGCAGATCGTTTATCGCTCGCCGGTTCGGTACCGGATTGAGCGAGTGCGTTTCCATCTGATTCTGCTGGTCCTGTTGGTTGTCCATCGTTGATCTTGCTGATGTGCTCGATTTCGTCCAATATTGAAATATTTATCACAGAATTTCGGAACAATCGTCAGATGCCTTCAGGTGTCCGACTGATGGAGACTAGCCATTATTTGGGAGGTTATTCGTTACCGGCACAAATCTTGTTTGATCATCTGGAATGAATATAGAATAAAAAACCCAGATTAATCTACCTAGCAGTGATGATGCCTTTCTTGTGTATGATAAAATATATTGAAAAAATCACATTAGAAAGGACAAAAAGCTCTTCTGGGGATTCACATTTTATCGATCACATTTTACCTTGAACTTGCGAAATTGCATGAAGCTTGGGTTTTAGTTTAATTCTCGTAGTTACTAGATACCGAATATATCTCTGCATCCCTACAATCGTCTCAGGATAGGATATTAGTATATTAGTATGAAGGGATATATTATCTGGATTCATTTTGGTAAGTGATGCGATCTATGGAATGCGAACTCTTGATCTCCTGCTCATGAGGCAGAAGCAGTGACACAATACCATCAATCACTTTCAGACCTCTCCTAAGATGAGCGCATCTTACTGCACGGCTATAGGAAGGCCCCCTTCGGCCATACTCGTGAAAGTTAAATTTACTCTCCGGAACTTATTATTAGATTGAATGTCTATGCTCCGGAACGAATCATGCGACAACGCCTGAACCTCTCCGTGATGCTGCGGCTGCGTTTAACTGAATTTTTAGGCAATTTAACCTTCCTAATGCATTCGAAAAAAGTTACACATTGTGCATTGGGGTCCATTTGGACCCAAGATTTCATCTCGATCACAAAAAACTCAAATTTCAACCGATTTTCGATCTTTAGGCACCAAACGAAAGCTGTTGGTTTCAACAACAAGCCCACGTGATTCAACAACAAGCCCGGGTGATTCATCCAAATTGACCACTCTAATCCCCGAGGAACCTGTGCTAAAGAGGTACTGTTTGAGCTTCTCAATTTGGCACCAAATTTTCGAGTTTCGTGTTGTGAAACATAAAATTGCTTGCAAATATGTGCTCTGATGATCCCAACTGTATTTGCTATATTGTATATGCCATTTCTGGGCAAATTTATCTCTCGAGCGTTCATCGGAAAGCCTTCTGTGACCTATAAATGGCTTAGAAACGGTCATCCGGAAGATCCGGAACATCCATCCGGATCCGGAACAGCATCGCGATCTTTTTAAAACCATTCCTTTTGGCAAATTGAGGGTGCAATCAAAAAATAAAGTCTTCTGTGACCCCAAATGTTCCCTCCGGAAGATCCGGAACATCCGTAAAAGCGGCCAATTCTAAAAGTTAATCCCAGAGCTCCGCGATTTTTTCGTAACCATTCATTCTGGCAAATTGTGGGTGCAATCAATAGTAAATGTCTTCTGTGACCTCCAAATGCCTCAGAAATGGTTCTCCAGAAGATCCAGAACATCCGTAAAATGGTCAATTCCAAAAGTTCATCCCAGAGCTTCGCGATTTTTTGACAACCATTCATTCTGGCAAATTGTGGGTGCAACAAACAGTTAAAGTCTTCGGGGACCCCAAAATGTCCCAGAAACGGTCCTCCGGAAGATCCGGAACATCCGTAAAATGGCCAATTCTAAAAGTTAATCCGAATAATGGATGCAATCAGTAGTGAAAGTCTTCAGTGATCCAACAAGCTCCCGAAACGGCCATCCGAAAGATCCGGACCATACGTAAAAGTGGCCAATTTCAAAAATACATCTCAGAGCTTCGCAATTCGTTCATAACCAAATTTCCACTGCAATCAATTGTGCAAGTCTTCTGTGACCCGCAAATGCTCCCGAAAGGGGCCGATACCACAAAATCATTCCAAAGCATTGCTATTTTATTCGTAACCATCCATACGGGCAAATCGTTATGCCTAACGTTCTTATGCCTAACGTCGCGGATAATCATCGAATGGATTATGCAATCGATAGTGAAAGTCTACTATGGCCCGAAATGAGCACAATACGGTCCTCAAGAAACCCGAAACATCCGTAAAATAGGTAGGTTAATCCTAAAATTTTTGTTAGCATTCACGTAGTAACGGTGAATTATATGTGGAGTAAATAGTGAAAGTCCTTTGTGACCTACCAAAAGTTAATCACATTCGATTTTTTAGACATTAACATTAACATTGTAAACGGCTCCGGTTCTCCGGGAAATTTGGGACATCCGCTAAAATTATGAATTCCAGAAGTTTATCCCACAGCTCCACATTTTATTTCGAAAACATCCATAGCGGAGAAGTGATTGTGCAATCAATAGGGGAAGATGGGGAGACTTGATCCCCGGGGAGACTTGATCACCCCCTGTTTTATCGAGAACTAAAGTAGTTTTGTTCTAGCGTATTTTTAAGTATAGATTCTCTATAAGCAAATGACGTTTATGTGGTGAGTTGTTTTCTGGATTGACAAACCTTATTCATTCTGCCGGCCGGTTTGTGTATTTTGACTTCCCCATAGATTTTTTTATTGGCCACGCAAAATTTGAAGAACTTTTCATATCAATGACAAAATGCTTTCGTTTTTTCACAGCACAAAGCCATAAATATTCTTAATGATCTGTACTGATGAAAATGTCAACATTTCATCAAAATTTTAGGATATTTGGATTTGAAGTTATTGCCTCAATATGGGGACACTTGATCCCCCATTCGTTTATTTATTTTATTTCGTCAACCAACGTAGACTAGTACATATACATATACATGTTTGTTTTTGTAATGCTATAGATTAAATAATAGTTTTTTTTAGTAAAGTGATGTATAATTTTGATTTTGAATTTATATTGCTGATTTTGTAATGTTTGTTCTTTGAAAATATTGTCTAATGTTATGCAGACGAGACATTATTAAGTCAATAGTTTCGCAGTGTTGATTGTTAACAGCCATCATTCGGTTGAGAGGCCCAAATTTGACGTAATTTGTTCGGCAGTGGTTGGTTAAAAATAATGTTTTATGTGTATTTATTTATTTTTGGTTGTGATACATAGGAAATCAGAAAAAGGGTTCAAGTCAACCCAGTCTCCCCTAGTCGGAATTTTCTAGGACGTCTGAATGTGCACAAAACCGTCCTCCGGGAGATCAGGAATATCAGTGAAAATAGTCAATTCCAAAAGTTCATTCCACAGCTTTGCTAATTTTCGCTTTCATTCATATGGGTGAATTATGTACGCAATCAATAGACAATAATAAAAGTCGAGTCAAGTACGAGACACTGAAAACGGCCTTACTGTTAAGGTCGAAACACGTATCTGTCAAATCACATAGAGGAATCAAATCAATTGGTGGAATCAAATGGAATTGTACGAACTCGTCTGATGACAAATAATGATATTCCACTGATATCTCAAAATAATTTTCTTATCAATAATAAAAATTCTTTCGCAAAATCCGGAACATCCGTAAAAGAGGCCAAATCCAACAGTTAGCGTAACAGATCATCATTAGCCAGCGACGGCGGCGTTCCTCCTTGAATTCCTCCGAAGCTTCTCCAGAAGCTCCTCTGGAAGTTATTCAAGAACTTCCTCCGGAAGTTCGTTCAGAAGTTCCTCCGGTAATCTCTTCGGATGTTCATCAAGTATTCCCTCGGAAAGTCCCTTAAGGCATTCCTCTAGAAGTTCTTCTGAGAATTCTGACAGTTCTTCCGCAAATCTCTCCAGAAGTTCATCAAGTAATTCCTCGGGGAGCTGCTCCGGAAGCTCCACCGAACTTCTTCCGGAAGCTCCTCCAGAAATTCTCAATGAAGTATGAATTCGGAAGTTCTTCCGTGAATTCTTTTTCAAATTGGCCACATTCACGAATGTTCCGGAGTACCATTACCGTACAGTACCGAAAACTTTTATTATTTTATTTATTTTATTATGGCAAACACAATTCGCCAGGATAGGTGGTTATGAAAAAATCGCGATGCTCTTAGATATTCTTTTGGAATTGATCACTTTTACAAATGAACTGGATCTTCCTGAGGTCACTGCACTTGGAGGTCACAGAAGACTTTCCCTATTAAGTTGCCTGAATGAAAGGTTACGAAAAAAATCACCGTGCTGAAGTTTTGGAATTGTCCACTTTTACGGATGTTTCAGATCTTCCGAAGGATTGTTTCTGCGACATTTGTAGACCACAGAAAACTTTCACTATTGATTGCACCCACAATTCACCAGAATGGATGGTAACGAAAAAATGCGGGTAGAGATGAGCGTTCAGATCCGGAACCGTTCAAATGATCCGGATCATTGTTGTGAGTGAATGATACGTAGCTCACTTTTTGAAAGATCCGGTTCACCACCAGAGTGGGGCAAGAGTGCGCGTGGGGTAAGAGTACGTTTTCGAATTTATGTGGGGTAAAAGTACGCAGGAACGGGTGGGGCAAGAGTACGCATGTGAACCTTTAAGTTCTGATGTCAAACCCATATCTCCGGCCAAAATAAGACTACTTCCAAAGCGAGATCAACAACAAAGAAAAAATGTGCAGAAATCGAAAATAATCACAATTTCTCCTTTTAAGGATAAGTTGAAATAATTTGGTGTTAGAAAGGACGAACAGAGCACTGAAGTGAAATAAAGAATTTGTATTAGGCAGGCTTGTAAAATGTCATCTGCATGTCATTTGATTAATTTGTTCATAACTTTCTTTAAAAGCCAAATATATTCCATAATTTTAGATGTACTCATAACGCTTGAGTAGGGCTATAGTTTTGTCCAAGGGTACATAGCTCTAAATATAACATCTGAGGCTGGAGAGTGAAAATTCTCCAAAATGTCACGTGTCATTTGACATAATGTCATTTGAATGACATTTTGCCTCCCACGCCCCAGATTACATATTTAAAGCAATGTCTTGTTAGACAAAGTTGTAGGCACATTTAAGAGCTATAAGTTCGTCATACATCAAGAGTTGATAGCTATCTTCTGAAAAAAGTTCTGGGAAAATTATACAAACGAATGCAAATGACATTTTACAACACTGGTATTAGGTATTGTTTTACACCTAAACATAGTCCGAAAACACAATTCCATTTAAATGACACTCATTTAATCGAAATAAACATCTATAAATAACGCAACGCTGAGCTGGGAGGGGTTGCGAGATGTATAACAATTCAAATAATTTTTAGAGAATTCATATAGAAAGGTCAAGATATGGGCTAAGGGTGATGAAATGGTCAAATTTTGCGATACGTAATTAGTGAAGTTTCTTTAAGAAAAATTCCTTTATTCACGCCACGCGAAACCGGGTATATTTTTACCTCTACAGCTTTTTTATATATATTAAAAAAACAATGTTTTTTTCGTGTGAAAGCACACATTACTAGGACCCTCTCTCCCTTTAAAAGTTACGTTATCTCTAAAAATTCCATAATAAACATCAATTAAATGTTATTTATTCTTATTTGTGTTAATATATACTTGAAACACATGATTGAAAAAATGCGTTACCCCACCCAATGCGCACTCTTACCCCACCGGTGGGGTAAGAGTGCGTTTTTCACGTGTCTTGCAAAAAGAGTGCTACTAAAACGAATTACAAGAATTTCAATATTTTTTCCACTGGGTAACGTAGAGGAAGAGTGTACGAATCGTCGACATAGATTTGATATGCAGAAGCTTGCTTCATAAGGGCTACATGGTCGATTGCAAACTAAGTGCGTACTCTTGCCCCACTCTACTCTAATGTATGCTTATGAGCGAGAGAGTGGTGAAATTTTTGTATGCACGGTTCAAAAGCATAGTCCTGAATGACGACCGTTTCACCATTTTGCATTCTCCTTACGTACTGTTCCAAAGATCCGATCCATATGAAAGATCCGGATCATTAGACTGAACGACCCAGATCTGATCCGTTCAACGAAGTGATCCGTTTTTCCCATTTCTAATCTGGGGTGAACTTTTGGAATGGCCACTTTCACGGATGTTCCGGATCTTCTGGAGGACCGTTTTTGTGGCATTTTGGAGGTCACAGAAGATTTTCATTATTGATTGCATCCATAATTTGCCAGAATATTATTATTATGAAAAAAAAACAAAGCTCTGGAACGAATTTTTGGAATTAGCCATTTTTACGGATGTTCCAGATCTACCGAAGGACCGTTTCTGGGATATTTAGGGGTCACAGAAGACATCTACTTTCTACTATTGATTGCACCCACAATTTGCTAGAATGAATAATTACGAAAAAATCGCATAGCTCTGGGATTAACTTTTAGAATTGGCCATTTTACGGATGTTCGGGATCTCCCGGAGGACCGTTTCTGGGATATTTTGGGGTCACAGAAAACATTAACTGTTTGTTGCACCCACAATTTGCCAGAATGAAGGGTTATCAAAAACTCGCGAAGCTCTGGGACGAACTTTTGGATTTGGCTATTTTACGGATGTTCCGGATCTTCCAGAGAACCATTTCTGGGGAATTTGGGTGTCACAGAAGACATTTACTATTGATTGCACCCACAATTTGCCAGAATGAATGGTTTTAAAAAAATCGCGAAGCTCTAAGATGAACTTTTGGAATTGGCCATTTTACGGATGCTCCGGATCTTCCGGAGGACCGTTCCTGGGACAATTGAGGGTCACAGAAGACTTTACCTTTTCATTGCACCCTCAATTTGCCAGAAGGAATGGTTTTAAAAAGATCGCGAAGCTCTAGGATAAACTTTTGGAATTGGCCGTTTTACGGATGTTCCGGATCTTCCTGAGGACCGTTTCTGAGACATTTGTAGGTTACAGAAGGCTTAAACTATTGATTGCCCCCACAATTTTCCAGAATGAATGGTAATCAAAAAATCGCGAAGTTCTGGGATGAACTTTTGGAATTGGCCACTTTTACGGATGTTCCGGGTCTTCCAGAGGGCTTTCCGATGACCGCTCGAGGGATAAATTTGCCCAGAAATGGCATATACAATATAGCAAATACAGTTGGGATCATCAGAGCACATATTTGCAAGCATTTTTAAGTTTCATAACACGAAACTCGAAAATTTGGTGCCAAATTGAGAAGCTCAAACAGTACCTCTTTTGCACAGGTTCCCCGGGGACTAGAGTGGTCAATTTGGATGAATCACCCCGTGGGCTTATTATTAGACCCTACAGCTTTCGTTCGGTGCCTAAAGATCGAAAATCGGTTGAAATTTGAGTTTTTGTGATCGTGATGAAATCTTGGGTCCAAATGAACCCCAATGCACGATGTGTCACTTTTTTTGTAGCGCCTCTCCTAGATGTCGCTTGAAACTGATTTTCTCAGGCAATCTTAATTTCCGAAAGTTAGGAAAAGTCAGAATTTTACAGATTTTTATCTCGTTGCGTTACAAAGTTACAGCGGTGTTTTGGGTGTGCTTGGGTCGAAATGGATCCCAATGCACTAGGAAGGTTAATTTTAATTGACCATGGATCACCCTTTTGAAAAGATTTTAATCGTTCAATGCACTTATTTAAATAATTACTACATTCATTAAGATCACCAAGCATCAGATGATTTTATACAATAAACATAAACAATCAAGGCTTTATATCTTCTCGATGTTCACGAAACGATCGCGACAGAAATTAAGTTTCTTTACAAACAAAAATGTAAAATACCTCATAGCATTATTTCTCTTCAAGAGTATTCTATTCTAATTAATTGCGTAGTACGTACACAACTAGAAAAGGCAATAACAGTACACTACCAATAACAAGTGTTGCGTATAAAATGTACACGTTTAAGGATTGAAGTTTCGATGCATAGGGAACTTACTGGTCTGATCCAAAATTAGTTTGTTTGTAAATCTTTTGTGTTTGGCCTCTGCAATCGTACTTCATAAAAACTGCTGGTTTATATGAGACGCAATATAAGAAAATTATCTATATGGCAGGGGTTCTGCCAAATCACACCAAGCGTAAGGATAAAAATACCCATTTTTCGCCCAAACTTTCGGTTAGCAGATCTAATTGATCACAAATAGTATCAGATATCCCTCAACCTAACAACTGTGGATATCCTTCAACAAATGTACGTATGAATTAAATATTATTAGGGTCTCTCCATACCCACAGCACAATTTATGGGGACGAGAGTAATGGCAAATTGCTGGGGGAAAAGGGTATTTAAAACTGATCTAAACATGTCCACGTAATTTATAGACAGCTCCGTATATTTTCCAACATTGAAGCATGTAGACAACAAAAACGCATTTCAACTCAAACGAATCGGCAAGAATTGATTTTTCGGCGTGCAGCGCCAAACTCCTTATCACTACTAACTGAGTTGATCTTGTTGATTTTTATTTGTAGCACGAGCCCCGTTTAATTGTTCAAAATCCCCTTCCGTCTCTACTGTTTTAACAAATCATCTTGATAATCGGTGTGGTGTGGTACTTGGGGTTCGGAGATTTATCACCCGACGACGATAAAATTGTCTCAGCTACACACCCCGTACTTCGAGTTCATTGGAGTGGTCAAGCATTTAAATACATAATTATTTTATTAAATACTACACACTAATAAATGTTGATGAATTCATAAGTTAGGAACACCGAAATGCCAACACACAGTTTTGAAACATGATTTTCCTGAAAACATGATTTGATATTGTACTTTTGCCTGTTCACGGATTCAGGAATTTTTGTTTGTATAAACACAACGCTAGACAATATTGCAGGCGCTATTCTTGCAGACAGAACAGTAAGATGAAAAGAAGAATTAATAAAAATAAACGTTTCCTCTATGTCTCGTGAACGCTTTTATTTTTTTTCTTTCAACAAGAATGCAATCTTTATTTGCGGTTTTCTTTCGTTCAGATTCTACCGATGATTGATGTTTCTAACACAATGTTGAAGGCAGTTTAGTTCCTATTATGATTTGATCCAGATTTCGACGCTCAATATGATTGAGATAGATGTAACAAGTTATTTTCTCAAATTTTATATGGTAAATGAAAAAAAGTATTAAAATAACGTAAAAAGCTTCAATTATTCAACTTCTTAAACGATTTGGAAATGCTAAAACGCCTTCGCTACACAAACATACGATGTACCATGCGCTTCCATACACCTGCATGCACTGCCCATACCAAAGAGCAAAAGTGGACGATTGTTTTGTTGTTCCATAAGATCAGCCATCTAACAGGCGTTTTGTGTCTTCGAATATGCAGGCAACAGAATCTTGTTAAAGTGTGATTTGTTATGAATATCATTATGATTTTCTACAGTTTTAAGATGACATCACATAGCCACGTTTGTTTTGTCGCATGATATGAAAATACTCATGGCAAATCTCCCGCTCCCCTTCCAAGGTATTTTAGAATAGTCGCTTGCCTTATTTTTAATTTGCGATTGATCCGCGATTGGATATGTACATACACAAATTCAAAAATAAAGAAATTGTTTTTTGCAATCTCGTATTCACAGTACGTTACGCTGAACATCGGGAATATCGCAGTTAAGGTCCATAATATTAAAAACGAGAAGAAGATACAATCCATCACCGTATCTGACTAGCTGAACCATAGTAAAAGAAAGAGTATACAAAACATTTGTTCATAGTAGATTGGTGAAACATGTACGACGCGCGTCTTCGGCGAGTTTTAATATATAACCTACACCCCCTTTTTAACTGCTTCTTCCGTTTTCACTTTATACACATAAAGCTTCAAACGCCTCCACCACTTGATATATATTAACTACGCTAGTGTGTAATGGATACGAATGGTGGTCCAAGTAAAAAGCAACACTTCAAGCGAAATTTACTCAATTTCTGCTTGTCGTTGTTTAAGAACAGAAAAAAACTGCAGTCTGTTCATGAGCTAGCTGGTTACACTGTTGTACAAAGTAAAATCAACGATAGCATTTTTTTTAGCTTAGCCTTATTTAAAATTGTTTGGTTCAGTAAATGATATGAATTCATCTCTTCTTCTTCATTGACATTACTTCCCCAACTGGGGCATTGCCGCCTCGAAGAATAGTGTTCATTAAGCACTTCGACAGTTATGAACTGTGAGGTTTATAAGCCAAGTTACCATTTCTGGATTCGTATATTTTGAGGCTAACACGATGATACTTTTATGCCCAGGGAGGTCGAGGCAATTTCCAATCCGAAAATTGTCTAGACCGGCACCAGGAATCGAACCCAGCCACCCTTAGCATGGTCTTACTTTGTAGGCGCACGGCTAAGGAGGGCCCCATAATAATATGAATTGAGGGGTAAAAAAAATTATATCAAAACCATAAGCAACTGTTCAGTTTTCCTCGTCATTCAACAAATCGTGGCTTAAATCTTTTGCCAGTTTGCAAGAACGTGAAAGAATAATTTATATATTGTGTACAGGAGTGATATTGCCATTATGCATGGTAAAAAACACATAAATAAAGTTAAAAATAATATACAAGGTTTGATTTTTATTTTATAATATTGTACAATTGTTCTACGATTTTTGAGGAAATGATTTAACTGGATATGAAATGCTATGAAATAAATAACCTGAACAGCTTAAATTATTTTACTCTTAAATTTTAGATACATTCAATTTTGCGAGTCACTGTATGTGAACCGCTAAATGGTGACGAAAAGCGAGAAGTGATCAACCGGTCTGAAAATCGACTAATTTTAGCCAAACAAAACAACGCGAAAGAGACACAAGCGGTGCGGTGTGACGTAGTGTTTGCTGACATGCTTGTGGGTGCGTGGAAGAGTTATCAATACTACATCGGTATTTGGCTTCTCTGCCGCTTGATACGGTTACACACAAAATACTAGCTGGGGTCGGTTTGCTCCACACAGTTTATGTGCGGAATGATGAACAGTGAATGTTTGCGGTCAGATTTTAAATCAGTTGAAAAGCAATTTATGATCTTCCTAATGTGACATCAAAAGGCTGCAAGTATGAAGAGACATATGTTCATGCCCTATGTTTGTTTTAATCTGTCTGTGACGAATCGAAATAGCTAGGAATTCGTTACATTACGATGTTGTGCTCTTAGCAAATCGGGGCTGTGCTGTTTGGGGTTTGAGTACAACTATTTTCCCCTTTCTCGTACAAGATAGTTGAACCGTGATTCACTTTTTACAGGGAACTTTTTATTGTAAGGTCGACTCGACATCCATGTAAAATATCTAAATTTGAGAAAAGTACCGTTCCTCTGCACGTCAGATCTCCTAATAGCGCCTTCGAGTGCAACGTTGAACAATAAATTCGAAAGTGCATCACCCTGCTTCAATCCATCTAAGGTCACAAACGAGATTGACACTTCGTCTGCAATCCGAATACTTGATTTCGAGCCATCCAGCGTTGCACGTATCAGTCTAATCAGTTTCGCCGGAAAACCATGTTCGGACATTATCTGCCACAGCTCATTTCTCTTCGCTGAGTCTGCAAGTTGTACTCACGGAATTTATCAAGGATCATCCGCAGGCTAAACATCTGATCCGTCGATGATCGGCCCTCACAAAAACCTGCCTGGTATTCGCCGACGAAGGACTCATCAAGCGGTCTCAGTCTGTTAAACAGGATACGCGACGGGCTTTTGTACGCCGAGTTCGGAAGGGCGATCCCTCTGTAATTGGCACACTCTAGTCTGTGCCCTTTCTTATACATTGGGCATATGAGACCATCCAACCAGCCGGCAGGTAGTTCTTCATCCTCCCATATTTTCTGGATAATGTGGTGGATTGATTGATGCAGATGCTCACTTCCGTGTTTGAAAAGATCGACCGGGATCTTGTCCTTCCCAGAAACTTTTCAACTCGTTTAGAGCCTTCTTAACCTCGTCCAGCGCACAGTGTTGCTTTTTGCCGATTTCGTGCGCTTTTTTAATAACATCGTTTCTGTGGATTTTTTCGCTGTAGTTTGTTTGGAGAAGACGTTAGATATGAAAAGGGCCTTTTTTTGAGAAAATCTGTAAAATGATTAATCCACCTAAAAGTGAGATAAAAATTTTGCTTAACCATCGAAACCAGATATGAGCCTAGTGTCTTTAGGAAAGTTGTAGCGGATGTTATTTCAAGCCACTTTGCCAAAGAGACCCCATACATATGACTTATATAGTACGAGATATGTGACATTTTCTGTGGAAGGTTCCTGAAATCAGTTTTTGAGCATAACGTTTTTTCTATGTTTCAGGCTTTTTTACCACTGTCTACAAAGTTGTTTGGCTAACAAAATACACGTTTTTTAGGACATTGCGAAGCTCTATCTCTTGAAATTGAAAAGTATTTGAAAAAAAAATGTTTTTCTAGGGTGTTTTAGAATCGTGTAACTTGTTCCGGCGCAAAATGGCGCACACAACTGATTTGTACACTGAAAGTGCTGTATGTCTACTCTTATTTCGCGGTTGAAGCTTGTGTTTACACGAAATTACACGTGAGTTATATAAATTTCAAATGTCCCACTTTTTGCTCTACTTGTACACTAATTTTATGTAAATGCTATAGGATCACAATAAAAATTAACCTTTGATAGGTGGCTAATAGGCCCATAGTATATTGCAGCACTATGAATTGAGCTGATGTCTGTATGTGTGTATATTCCTGTGTAAGTGTGTATGTATAGTCATTTTATAGACACACTGTTTGGAAATTAGATAATTACAATTTTTCACAAAAACCTTCAAGAGGAATTTGAGTTCATTATTTATTATTGAAAATTTGTGAATAATGAACGGTGGCGGATTGTTGGACTATAGTAAATGAGAAAGGAATTTTTACCGATGTGTGTAGTATTCTGGTTTTTCAAAACTTTTCCATTACCTTCTTGTAGTATTTTGTGAAAAAAAGTTTTCTATTGATATATCAAGTATTTTTCTGTTGGCAAACGAAGTTAATATTTCGAGTATCGCGATCAATCTGGAAATCAATGTTTTCTCCTAGAACGCACCCCACCTTGCTTCGAGAATAAATAATAGACTCATACTACCCAAGCATTTTTCTGTGAAAAATGTTCATTGCTAAATTCGAAAAAACGGGTCTTCAAAATGTTTATACACACTCAGATACACACGAATATACACACATATCGACATCAGCTCAGTTCATCGTGTTGCAATGTACTGTGATATACTGTTGGCCTATTGGCCACCTATCAAAGGTTAATTTTTATTTAAATCCTACAGTATTTACATAAACTTAGTGTACAAGTAGAGCAAAAAGTGGGACATTTGAAATATATGTAACTCACGTGTAATTTCGTGTAAACACAAGGTTCAACCACGAGATAAGAGTAGACATACAGCAGTTTCAGTGTATTTAAAAGTTGTGTGCGCCATTTTGCGCCGGAACATGTTACACGATTCTAAAACACCCCTAGAAAAAAAATTCATTTTCTCAAATAACTTTTTAATTTTAAGAGATAGAGCTTCGCAATGTTGTACAAAAACGTGTATTTTTGTTAGCCAAACAACTTTGTAGAAGGTTATGCTCAAAAAGTTATGCTCAAACAACTGATTTCAGGGACCTTCCACAGACAATGTCACATATCTCGTACTATATAAGTCATAGGTATGGGATCTCTTTGCCAAAGTGGCTTGAAATATCATCCGCTACAACATTCCTGAAGAAACTAGGCTCATATCTGGTTTCGATGGTTAAGCAAATTTTTTATCTCACTTTTAGTTGGATTAATCATTTTACAGATTTTCTCAAAAAAGGCCCTGTTCATATCTAACGTCTTCTCCAAACAAACTACAGCGAAAAAATCAACAGACACGATGTTATTAAAAAAGCGCACGAAATCGGCAAAAAGCAACACTGTGCAGCGTAGGAGGTTCCACAGCTTGACCGTCGCCGACTATGTCCGTCCATCCTGCTCCTTAATACACTTTCATTTTCACCGTTCAACAAATCTTCGAAGTGCTCCTTCCACCTGGCTGCCACCATAGTCTTGTCTGTCAGCAAATTCCCCTCTCGGTCATTGGACATGGCGGGCACTGGCGTAGTATTATGCCGCGCGCCATTGACAGTTACGTAAAACCTCCGCATATCGTTTCTATCCATGTTCTTCTGCGCTTCAGCTATCACACTCTCTTCGTGTTACTTTTTTTTCTGCGGTGGATTCGTTTCTCTTCTGCCCTTGCTACACTGTACCGCTTTCTGTTGGAACGGGTACGAGCCGTCACTCGCTGGCACTCCTCGTCAAACCAACCATTTCGTTGGCGTCGCTGTGCAGTGCCCAAAACTTCCTGCGCTGTTGAAGTCACAGCTTCGTGGATGTTCCCACAATCTGTTAACGTCGCCAGATCCAGTGGAATCTCCTATCCGCTCGTCCAGCTACCACCAGAAAACTGTTCAGCAACTCCTTCAACTGACATGCGTTGGATATTGAAACGCATCGTTCTGACGCTGGAGAGTCGCGCCCGAATTTTTGCAACTACAAGGTAGTGATCCGAGTCGATGTTCGGACCTCTGAAGAACCTTACATCTATAACATCCGAGAAATGTCGTCCGTCCGTCGCACGTGGTCTATCTGTGAGCAAGTATCTCCACTCGGATGTTTCCAGGTATGTTTGCGGATATTCTTACGTGCGAAGTAGGTACTGCTTATTGCCATCCCTCTAGCAGCAGCAAAGGTTACAAGTCGCAGACCATTATCGTTGATAGCGGAATGAAGGCTTTCCGTACCAATGACAGGGCGAAAGAAACTTTCTCTTCCGATCTGCGCATTTGCATCCCCAATGACAATCTTTACATCGTGTACTCTCCGTAGGCCTTATCAAGGCTTTCATAGAACTCATCCTTCACGTCATCAGGGTTATCATTCGTTGGGGCATAGATGCTGATCAAGCTATAGTTGAAGAATTTGCCCTTCATTCTCAACCCGCAGTCGCTTATCGGCTTCCACCGGATAACACGCTTCGTCTGCTTCCCGATCACCATGAAGTCAACTCCTCGTTTTGCTCTGTCTCCGCCGCTATAGTCTTCTTCTTATTGGCATTACATCCCCACACTGGGACATGGCCACCTCGCAGCTTAGTGTTCAATCAGCACATCCACAGTTATTAACCGCGAGGTTTCTAAGCCAAATTACCATTTATGCATTCGTATATCATGAGGATAACCCGAAGATACTTTTATGCCCAGGGAAGTCGAGACAATTTCCAAACCGAAAATTGTCTAGACCGGCAGAGGAAACGAACCCAGCCACCCTCAGCATGGTCTTGCTTTGTAGGGCCCACTTCCAACAAAAAATTGACTGATCTAATATCTCTTCGTTTTTTTACTAGGTGACTAGATAATTGATAAATTTTCCATGTTCATGTTCGCCAATTACTTTTTCACTGTTTGGCCAAGCGCACGCAGAAATGTACCCACTTTTTCCTCAGTCTTCCTCTGCAGCTTCCTTTGAAGCTTCTTGTCGCTCAGGGTCGTCGGCCGTCCGGAAACGGACTTTCTGTTGATACTCTGATTGTTGTCTAATAGTGCCAAGATATTGTAGAAGCTGGAACGGGCGTATCCGGCGTACACAAAGTGCCGCACGATGTCCGCATTCGACGTGGCGAGGTGCCGTTCTTTGCCATCACGGTAGAGCTCGACTGATAAAGCTGTTAAATTTTGTCTGACTCATGGGTTACTATGATTGATGTTGCATATGGGTAGTTTCGTCAGTGCGGGTAAAGGTAAACCCATGAAAAATCGGCAATTTTTGTTAATTTTATTTTAAATGCAGACGTTACACTGCCTTCATATGCATATTTGCCCCAACGGTAGTAAAGCCTGTCCACGTTAAATTTCGGACACCCATCTTCCAATGCGATTTTTAAACATTTTTACCAACCACTGATACGATCTATTTACATGACAGCTCAATATCTTCGCTTTACTGCTGCTTTCAGCATGTCTTAGCTCTCGTCCAAATTGATGAAATGGCGACAAATCAATTGAACATTATCTAACTGTCCGAAATTTAACGTGGACAGGCTTTATACATAAAATAAGATCTGATCTAGAATTGAACGTGCTGATCATCTGATGGTCACACTTTGCTTACTGAAAACCTGATAAACTTTGCGTATAACTAGGCCCATCTGCAAAATCGCTGGCATGGTGATTTTTAATACTGCCAAACGTTTGATGACAACATTAACCTAAATCGAGAAAGCAACTATGCCAGCCATAGTAAATTATATGGGACGTAGTTTTGTAACATCAGACAAAACATTAAACACATAAAAAAATCCCTCAATTCGCAAACTCGACCGCATACCAGATAGACAGCTATCGCAAACCTGATGTTGTCCCAATTTCTATTCATATTAGAGTTTCCCATGTGTTCACCGTTTAGGGAAGTTAGTCACAGTTGTTCTCCCGGAGCGTGGGTGGATGTTCTGTTTTCAACGACCACCGCACCGTCTGAGAAACAAGAGACGACAACTAAAACATACACGATCTGTTACAGAATTCGCGCGCGCTACCGCATGTGTGTGACAACAAGGTTCAAGTCGTCGGGTCGGCTAACGTCACATATGGGAAACCGCCGCGCGCCGGCAGCCACAGCGGTTTACCACCGATGATGCTCACTTCATTGAAAACTTTACAACCACGAACACCGGCGTCGTTAGTGACCAAAGCAACCGTGCGCCGCGGGGGAAAGTGAGTAACCAACTTTGGACGATGAAAACATTGTGTTGAACAAGTGGTTGTGGAATGGCGAGCTAAATGAGCCGATGCGTGACTCGGATGCTAAATGCCGGTACAAGTGTTTTACGATCCTATCCCGGGTCAAATACACATCATTGCGTTGCTTACATTGCTGTCAGATTTGGCATCTTTACGCTACATTAATCCTTCAGCATGTGATGTGTTTAGGCATCAATCCTGATGTTTTTTTTTCTTATTTAATTCAACAACAAATCGCAAAGCAATCTCACCGAATGGCCGATAATAGCTTATCATTCACGTTTTTCTGCCGAATTGGAAACTCGTGTCAGTCAAACGACACCTCTCTAGTGAAATCATTTAAACAGTTCTAGGAATGATCAGAGACAAGTTTGTGGTGGTTGGGGCGGTCGTGTGTCGTGTCGGTCGGAACAAACAACCGTCCAGTAGCAAATCCGATTAGAAAAACGATCGCTTATCAATTAGTGCATGACCAGAAATAAAATAGCCGTCATCTATCGTTCTGGTTTGATATTGTGAACCAATTAGACTTCAGAGGACAAGACGTGGTACATACTCACAGCTTTGTACTATATTGCTAATTAGTTGACATAATTTCGCACTTCATTGGGCACTCGAATGCCTATCAGCATATTTTATAATGTGATGATGAAGCCGGTCTGTTTGTTCTTGCAATGTAATCTGTAATGTTTATACTTCTACATGCACTAGAATCTGCTATCACTTTATTTGCCCGTGATTTATGTGTTACTTTGAGGTAACGATTTGTAGACGTTTGGTGAATACATTTATTAATTTAGGGTGCGACTACAGTTGTGGTCCTCAGAGCTAAAATGCACTGCTACAAAACAGACTATGCTGAAAATGGTTGGGTTGCAATCCGAGCTCGATCTAGGAAATTTCTGAATTAGATTTTTTTTTTCCTGGGCATCAAAGTACCTTGCTATATATACTTACATTTAAAATGGCAGAATCACTTTTCACGAAGTGTAGAGCTCCATTTAAAAATCGGAATCTTTTCGATATTTAATAAAATCCTGTATGTAGTTTGACACAGAATTTGAACTCAATATAATGTCTGTCTTTCTTCGAAAAAAAGTCTTCTTCCTTTAAACTATTCTCAAGTTCCAGAAATTCTGAATTAATCTATCAAAGCACGATTGATTGAAGCTATCTTCTAAATTCAATGATAATACATAATGAGGTCTTAAAACATATTATGTATTTTCAAACGCCCATAGCCCATCATAGAACTGAGCACTGTCTTCAAGTTTCAATTTCGTTTAAAACTAAAACTATTAATGGACACACAGTTTTGAAACCGTACAGATGCATCAATTTATGGCGTACCGCAATGAATTTTGAGTGAGGCATACCATACAAATGTTGTCTTCTTGTTCGATCATTTGAATTAGAAAAATATGTATTTAAGTTGGTTTTGAAAAATCTCTGCTTCCTCTAAATACATCACAAGCTTTGTGTGTTTCGATGAAGGTCGTGTGTTATAAACCATATTTGTGATTCGCTAAAATGAGATACTGTCTGTGTATACACAGTTAGGCACAGAATTCAATTTCATTGTTTCGTATTGAAGTTTGGCCTGATCGAACAATGGGTTAAACGCGTTAAAAAGTCTACCTTTTTATAATTTCCTCGGAAAATTCTTCATAATTTTCTGGAGAATTTCTTTGGAATTTTCTCAGAAAATTTGTTGGAACTTTATCGGAAAATTCTTTGAAATTTCCTCGTAAAATCCTATCTAGTTTTGCTCGGAAAATCCTTCGAAATTTGCTTGGAACATTTTCCATCATTTTTTCTAATAAATTTTCGGAGTTTACCCGGATTTTCTTTAGGTTTTTTTTCGGAATTTTTTGGGAGTTTCCACGGGAAATTCTTAAGAATTTTATCGGAAACTTCTTCAGAATTTTCCCAAAATAATCTACGAAGTTTTGAAGGATTTTCTTCAGAAATTTCTTTAAGCTTCTATGATGATGATGATGCCACATAACCCTACGAAGCTAGACGATTTATCTTTAAGATAATTAATTGAATTTTATTGAAAAAAAGAAGATCTGATTATCATCACAGATATGGGTTTCATTAGGGGGAGATCCCCCAGCGCCGGACACCTCCCAATACCGGACACTTCTAAAAACGGCACTTCCAGAGTCCCCTCCATCATCTTATGTAATACAAAAGAAAGCTATTGATAAGTCCTTTACCTGTATGGAATATCAGATCCTCATGTTGTAAACTTTGTACAAAATTTAAAATTGAACAAAAATGCCAAAAATTCTCATGTTTCGTCTTTTAGAAGGTTTGAAACTACAATAGTAAAATCAACGGAATGCATTCTAATTATGTCGAGATGGTCAATACCCAAGCAACCAAAAGTTCAGATTTTACTTAAATTTGCTCCTAACCGAACCAATTGGTTCACTTTTGGTTCACATTGAGTTCCAAGCACCTTAACGGAACTTCAAAGTTCACTTTTGCGCTCCCACCATACAAAAAATACTTAAAATGCGAGCTGATTAAGCCAAAACATCCCCTCTTATCCGAACTTTTGGTTGCTTGGGATATTACTCATATTTTAAATAGCGATCAACTTCTTCTTCTTCTTTCTATATATAAAAATTAGTTTGCATTTCCTTCGAGGCACTATAACTCACGAACGGGATGACCGATTTGCAAGATTTAATTACCAATCGAATCGTTTTGGGCTCTTCTGTGTTTATGTTTATGAAAAACTAGAGCATTTTGCTGGGAAATTCGAACAAATGTAAAATTGCTACGTTTCTCCTACTTCTGAAGAAATCCATCAAGCTCGAACTAAAATCGATCTAGAGGGCAACGACTAAACAATTGACATTTAGGACGAAGAATAAACAACCCGAGCAAGATCGGGCAGGTTCGACTAGTCTTCTTCTTTTTCTTCCTCTTCTTCTATATATAAAGATGAGTTTGCATTATAACTCACGGTTGGAGGGGCCGATTTTCAAGATTTCCTCACTGATCGATTCGTCTTGAGGTCAGCTTTGTTTTTATATACAAAGTATTTACAGTAGTTTGACGGTGGAAGTTGAAAAATTGTCTAAATACAATATTAGGGCGAGTTGAGAGGAAATCCAATGTGAAAGAAAGCCTATTGAACTAGAGTGCGGTGCCGAAAAAAAAAATTGACATCTAGAACGCCAAGGAACCCGAGCAACGCAGGGGCCGTTCTGCTAGTGTTTTGTTAAATATATAATGTACCAAATAGCCATTTTTTGCACCTATTTAATTTGTTTTTCAGTCAACATAGGATTCCATTTTATTGGTGACATTGTCTATATACGCATATTACGTAAGCACTTATAGGGGGACGGGGGGTTTGTCGTTATCTTACGCACCATATACATACAAATTTGTTTGTATGAAAAAAATCTTACATGGGGAAGAGGGGTTGAAAAAAACCAGAAAAATTGCTTACGTAATAAGTGTACGACCCCTATGTTGGTAAAATTTCAATTTATCACCAATAATCACGCCGAGCGTTACGATCCATACAAAAAAATTAAACCTTCCATACAAAAAGTGTTACGAGGGGAAGGGTGGGGGTCCAAAATCACCTAATTTAGCGTTACGTAATTTTAGAAAGAACCCTAAGATGACAAATCTGTCTTACGGAAAAATACGTTAGACACGCGTTACCGTTTTTGGATCATCATGAATATGGCGTCGTTCAAAATAAATAATTAGTCGCTCACCAAGGCGATTTCCAACATATTTCCTTCCCAACTAACATACTATTTCTTCCCAGTGCACTCGTGGAGATGCAGAGGATTCCTCAGTCTCTTGTAGCAATGAGTGTCGAACTAATTTCCCCCCTCTTATCCTAATTGACTGTGAGGACGTGGCCGGCATCCTTATTGTTCTTTAATTAAATAAACTTCGAAGCGTGTACAGTGAGAATAGCTTTCTAGTCCCGAGTAAACTATTCAATTGGTGAGCTGTGCATCATTTGTTGTTTCTCGGCCAAACACGACTAGCAACTACGATGGGTACAGTCAATCAAGCTATATTTAATTTCTCGTACGCGATCATGTGTCTCACAGAGACATATGGTACACCAAGGTCATTCTCCACGGGACACGACACATAATCATTGAAAGCTGTCCTTTGAGATCTTTCAGACAAATAGTTTTCAAACCATTAGTATGCAGAACCCGAAATTCCAAAGCGCTTAACAGTTTTCAACAATAACGACCGAGAAATTATCTTAAAAGCGTGTTTGAGATCTAAAAACACAGCAAGAATAATATCTGTACGCCCCATATTTTCTTTCCATTTAGATAATAGTATAATAACAAGTTCAATGCAGTTCCACAGGAATGACCTTATCTGCAATTTGATTGTTTCGGTATTAACAAGTTATAACTCTCGCGCTTAGTTTCATAGGGGCGTAACTGTATTGATTGATTTCTCTTCGTCGATGTTTTCTTTTTATTATTGTGCCGGATTGCGCTAGTTTGTCGATGACTTAATGGATTGGATGATTCTATCTTGCACCAGAATCAATAATCACGGCTGTAGCTTTTGAAACAATTGAGTTACATATTAACAAAATATAAAATCAATTGAGAGAAATCGATCAATACTAATGAAACTAAGCGCGATAACTATATTTAAATATGTAATTAGCTGGCCTTTAACTACTACAAAATCTAAAATTTTCTCTAATGTGTGCAACATGTTGGGACGAAACTCTTCGGTTTTAATCATTCCAGCAACTTTTTCTATTGGAATCACTGGTTTGGATTTTTTTTAATTCTTCCGAATTTCCTCGAAAAATTTTCCATTATTCATACAAATTTTTTTTTCAATATTTCCTCGAAAATTCTTTAGAATTTCACTTGTCATAAGACGTGTTTATACAATTCCATTGAATTCCACCACTTAATTGTATCTTGACAGATACGTATTTCGACCTCAACAGTAAGGCCGTCTTCAGTGTCTCGTACTTGACTCGACTTCAGAATTTGCTCATGATATTCTTCGGAGTTTCCTTTGGAAAATCTATAAAATTCACCCAGAAAATTATTTTTTCTTGAGAACTCTTTCGGTGTTTCCTCAGAAAATTATTTTAAACTTCCCTGATAAATCCTTCAGAATTTCCTTGAAAAATGTTTTTTTTTATTATTTTGAACTTCCTGGGAAAATTCGCTGCAATTTCCTGAAAAATTCCTGACATGAAAAATCCTTCGGAATTTCCTCGGAAAATTATTCTGTATTTCCGAGGAAAATTCTTTAGTTTCCTCTAAAAAAATCTTGGGAATATTCACGGTAAATTCTGTACAATTTCCTCGGAAAATTATTTAGAACTTTCTTAGGTAATTCTTCGGAATAACTTCGAGAAATTTCCCGGAAGTTCCCAAGGGAATTCTTCGGAATTTGCTCAGGATATCCTCGAAATGTTCGAGGTTTTTAATGTATTTTATTTATTCGGTAGCCTCGAGGCGCCAAGATAGGCTTAACGGATAGGCTTTCTTGTTTTGTTTCCGAGCTGGTAGCCGTCGTGACGCTTTGATGTTTCTGTGGTGGTACTCTGCAAATCCATTGAATTGGAGTTGAATGCTGCTGTATTGCTGTTAATCTATTGATTATCGTTTTCTCGGGGGTCCTTCAAATATAACGTTCGAGGTATTTTTTTGGAGAGGTGGAGTTAAGATTTTATGACAGCACATATACTAGATACTATGTGAAAAAGAGGTCAAAAAATCTTGAAGAGCAGTGGACGTATATCATGAGGCCAACACGATGATACTTTTATGCCCAGGGAAGTCGAGATAATTTCCAATCCAAAAATTGCCTAGACCGGCACCGGAAATCAAATCCAGCCACCCTCAGCATGGTCTTGCTTTGTAGCCGCGCGTCTTACTGCACGACTAAGGAGGGCCCCAACGGATGGCGTACTCCGTTGTATATCCTAGAAATGTAGTGCTTCCACCGTTCTCGTGCTACGGTGAATACATCTCCAAACTGCTGCATCTAATCGTGAACTACCGTGTTAGGCATTAATGTAGGCAGATAGTGAACTCGAACAGTTGTCCCATCAATATCAATGTGCACCGGGATGCGAAAACGAGATTCATTAACCACATTGTTGATATTGTGGAAATCAATATGCTTGACGTCGGATAGCTTCAAATTAATTCCGTCCATAAAAATAAAACTTGCGAACCTTTCCAGCTTCAGGACGTAAAGGAAATACAATAAAGTCTACAACTAATGTATTCTTCCAAAAAGAGATTTTCACCAAAAGCGCGCGCAGGATATTTATTCGACGAATGTGAGCTCTAGCTGCCAACTCATGTTCGCGGTTAATTATACGGAATTTTTACGGAAATTTCTGTGGATTTTTTTACGGAAAGTTTCTAATCCAACATTGTAATAATGCGCTATTGAATAATGTAGAGATTACTAAAAAATTTCAACTGATGTGAGGAATGTCCGATGCCCGATTTTGAGTAGCGGCGGCGCGGAATAGATCAATTTTGGCTGGCGTATCCAATTTGATACTATAGATAATAGAGTGGGGCGTCATGGTCTTTTTTTCAAATCAATAGTTTTTCGAAGCCATTCTGGGTCCTGAACAACTGTGCAGAATTTGGGACCGATTGGTTGCTTCCTCGCTTTGCGCATCGCGTTTGAATTTTGTATGGAAATTAGTATGGGAGAACGTATATTTTTGCATTTCTACTACCAGAGGTTTCAGTTCATCGTAAACCAAGTGGCACATTGCGTTAAAGTATAACCGAAAGAATACCGAAAACGTTGCTGGAACGTCCACGAAAAAAGTTATAACGCTTCGAAGATTGAGTGTTCAAACCATATGCACAAAATCGTTTATACTGCCAGCACTGCCGTACTACGTAAATCAATAATTTATCTGCGTGTTATTTCAAAATAATTGATCTTATAGGGCTCTAGGGCTGATGGGAGCTATCCGGAATTATTTCACAAAGAAAAAATACGACAAGAAGGAAGATGGGTTTTGCCCTTCGATAACCATAGGTTGTCCGGTCGTGCTGGCAGAAACATTGATTTCTTGCATATGGTTTAAACAATTAATTTTCGAAACGTAATAACATTTTTTGTAAACCTTCCAGATACGTACCTTCTTCGGCAAAGTCTTTTGGCATCTTCCAGACTATATGCTAACGTATTGAGTCACGTGATTGGTGATAAATAGAAGCCGCTAAGAGCAAAAATGTAAAAAAGTACGTTTTCCCATACTAATCTCCATGTAAATTTGAAACGCGATGCGGCATGCGAGGTTGCAACCAATCAAGCTCATATTTTGCACAGTTGATTGGACTCCCAAAAAGATTCAGAAAAACCTTGATCTCACTTGATCGGACGAAGTTTTCGTTTTTCCATACAACTGCGCCCCACTCTAATATGTAGATAACAAAATAACATAAACAGTCCAAAAAAAGAGATGACAACCTTTTTGTTACACGTTTAGACCTAAAGATCTCTCCAGGGAATTCTTGGATGAACTGAAATGAAACAATAGCTGAATATGACCAATTAACCTTAAGGCCTAAATAGATTTTCATCCTTGGCGATTTCCCGCTATAGCCTTAATCATTTGCCAGGTTAGATTTTGGAAAACTTTTTTTAATTATATTATCACAAATCCAGCAAAAATCAAGCTAGGATAGTGGCTTACTACTACTACATATCAAAATCAGGCGAATTGTTTGATAATGGACTCAACCTTGATGGCATGAGTGGCAGAAGTGGGCCTTCAAGATTCAACAGATTTTAAAATGTGTATGACATAATTATGATCAATTTCAATTGAAATCAAAATAACTGAGTCACTACACATTGTTAAAGGTGCATTGCCTTAGAAAGCAATTTCAAAACTACATCACACTTTCAAGGGCACAACTCTCCAAAAACAGGCAGAATGCACGAAAAATCGATGTTCAGATGTGCTGATCGCTTCTTAATTGACATTGTGCCGCTAAAAACGCGACGCAAGGGGCAGAACGTTAATTGTGGCAGCTATTTTTGTTTTCTGTCGTGATTGGCTTATAGGTATCATATTAATAGTTTTTGTTTTGTTCAGTAACATAGGTATTATGATTCTGATTCGGGGCCGCTGAAATTTGATTTTTTGTCACTGGTTAATGATGATGACATCTAAAAAGCTTACCTCACTGAGACAGCTCATTAGGGCTCCGGTGCAATGCAATATGAAGGTGAAACAATGTGCATCCGAAAGATAAATCATGAGAGCAAAGATTACTTTTTAAGCTAATGGCATATATCTCCATTGCACGCGCACATGACTTGAAGTACCTCATAAAAAACTTTTGATCCAAGGGTGTTTTTTGTTAGATTGACTTCGATAAGCCAGATTTTGGATGGGTAAAGTTTTGATATCCTTATTAAAAACATTAAGATCTTTGCAAAATTAGAAATCAATAAAGCCTCAGCTTTTGCCTGTTAATATTTATTTTCTTACCATTTCAATCTTCCGCGAAATTTTGTTAGTACCGAAAAATAGATTTATTTTGTGACAATTCAATTGTGATCAATTAATGAATTAATCTAAACGAGGCTTTGCCCTCATGGAATACAATTATTTAATGGAAAATCTTATGAGTAATACAATATAAAAGAATATAAATACATATTTGCCTTTTTTCTTCGAGCTGCGTCGATTTGTACCTACATTAGAGTGGCTCAAAAAACACTTTTTCAAATTTTGTGATGGGCCGCCCTCTTATTCAGTTCTATTTGGTGCCCTGATGCTCTGGACAAAATTTCAGCCAAATCGTTTGGGCGGTGCTAAACTCATTGGAAGTATATATGGAAAAATGTATGCAGTAACATCCAAAAACAGTGATTTGCAGTTGGACGGCACTATTTATGATCAAGAACCATGATACTCATTCAGATCTTGTAGAATTAAATACAGAATGTTATGCTGAAAATCGCGAGAAGATTAGAGCTTATTAGGCAGAGATATTAGCATTTTACTAGAGTGTTGTAGGGGTGAATTTATTTCTTTTCAAATGTAAAAGAAACGAAATTTGCTCAAACCCCACTTCAGAGAAATGCTAATAACTTAGCCGGGCAAACTCTAATCTTCTCGCGGTTTTCTGCATAACATTCTGTATTAAATTCTCCAATATCTGAATGAGTATCATAGTTCTTCATCGTAAGTTGTGCCGTCCAACTGCAATTCACTGTTTTTGGATGTTTCTGCATACATTTTTGCATATAAACTTCCAACGAGTTTAGCACCACCCAAACGTTGACCGATTTGGCTGAAATTTTGTCCAGAGCATCAAGGCATCAAATAGAATCGAATAAGGGGGCGGCCCATCTAAAAAATTTAAAAAAGTTTTTCCCATACTAATTTGAGCCACCCTAACCTACATATATAAAATGTAGGGTTTACGAGCGTCATATAAAAATGGGTTGGAATAGACTGCCTGTCTGTAGAAATTGTTTTATGAAAAATGCTAAGACATTCAATGATATCCCTAAATAAGATGTTCAACAAGAAGTTTTGAAACATGCTTCTGCAGTAAAATTTTACAGTTTTGCTTTGTTTTGTTTGACCTTTTTATTTTCGTTATTTTTTCATATTATATTTTTCATATTTGAGGGGTCCTCCTTAGCCTAGCGGTAAGATGCGCGGCTATAAAGCAAGACCATACTGAGCGTAGCTGGGTTCGACTCCCGGTGCCGGTCTAGGCAACTTTCGGTTTGGAAATTGTCTCGACTTCCCTGGGCATAAAAGTGTCATCAAGTTAGCCTCATGATACACGAATGCAAAAATGGTAACTTAGCTTAGAAACCTCGCGGTAACTAATTGTGGAAGTGATGAATGAACACCAAGCAGCGAGGCAGTAATGTCCCATTGGGAAATGTAATGCTGAGAAGAAGATTTTTTTTTCGTGTTTGATTCAATACGTTTATTTAAATTGATAATCGCTTTTCCTTCCATCAAGTTTGTTGTCGTCATACTTTATAGATCCAGTGTTTTGGCCATCAATTCAAACGCAAAAAAAATGTGACTCGAGATCCGATAAATTCCGCTTGTCGCGAGCATATAATATTCCGTTTAACATTTTTGCACACGTAAACATGCACAAATACAGACATCACCTCAATTTATCGAACTGGGTCGATTGATATGAGACACGTGGCCCTCCAGTCATTTTATAAAAAAAAATCGTTTTTGAGCGATATTATAGACTTTACGTACACCTAAGGTGCGAGAACGCTAAATAAGAAATGAAATGCGAAAAGAACGTGCTAAGAATCAACCGAAAACGCAACACTTTACCGAGCTGAGTTAAACATGATGTGTGGAATTCCCGTCAATTTTTCAATGACAGTGCTGTATTTACACTCCGAATACCGGAGACAAACCAAAAAATTGCAAAGCGACCTACAAATAACCAGCCTTACCTTTGAATGATAAGAAACCGATCTTATCGCCCGGAATCGTTTCCCACCTAGGTGTAAGTGCTCTGTCTTTCGTTTATCGATACAAGTTTGGGTTGGTCGGTTTGTTATGTCAGTTCATCACCCGAGGCCACTATACTAGTGTTGGCCAAGCATTCACCTGTTGTCTGCCGGCTTTTGTGACTAATTAGATCCGCCGCAACGATGACCACTGTGGTACCGACTAGCGAAAAAAAACCTTCAGCAAATTACTGGAATTATGCCGAAATTCGTTGACGTAACACGTTGGCTTTCGATGCGCAAACACAAAACCACGTATCGAACCCTGTTAGTCTCATGACTGGTCAGTGACGAAATTCGGGGTTAATTAGTCCAGGAGTCGTAGGTGGTGGCTTGCTGCTTTTTTATTATTCACTATTTGTGGATTATTATAACAATGCAGAAAATAACTACTATTCGGAATCACGAGCGCGACACTTCGGAGCTATAATTCACTGGCAGTCACAGAGAGCTATTAATTAGTGCTAATATTGCTATCATACGATTTGTATCACAATTCCTCTTTTTTCGTCTCCCGCCTCTTCTCAAAGGCAACGAACACCAACAATGAGGTGATCTATTTACTTTTTGTCATGCTATAACACTGTGTCACGATTAAAAATAATGCAAACATATATTGTTCAATGACCCACTGTACAACTTTAGTGAGGGCAAATACATCTCCAAAGCATATTTCAAATTGTTCAAATACTCTTAGAATGATTTTTTATTAGTATAATATTTGTTTATATTACATTATGCTAACATAAGCTGACATGGGGCCCTGCCTTGCCGTGCGGTAAGATGTGCGGCTACAAAGCAAGACTATGCTGAGGGTGGCTGAGTTCGATACCCGGTCCGGTCTAGGAAATTTTCGGTCTGGAAATTGTCTCGACTTCCCTGGGCAGTGTTGTAAAATGTCATTTGCATTCGTTTGTATAATTTTCCCAGAACTTTTTTCAGAAGGTAGCTTTTGGTAGGGTAGCTCAATTCATGTTGTATGACGAACTTATAGCGGTTAAATGGGCCTACAACTTTGTCTAACGAGACTTTGCTGTAAATATGTAATCTGGGGCGTGGGAGGCAAAAAGTCATTCAAATGACATTATGTCAAATGACACGTGACATTTTGGAGAGTTTTCACTCTCCAGCCTTTGATGTTATACTTAGAGCAATGTACCCTTGGACAAACATATAACCCTACTCAAGCGTTATGAGTACATTCAAAATTATGGAAGAAATTTTGCTTCTAAAGAAAGTTATGAACAAATTAGTCAAATGACATGCAGACATTAGTCAATGACATTTTACAAGCCTGTCCCTGGGCATAGAAGTATCATCGTGTTAGCCTCATGATATATGAATGCAGAAATGGTAACTTGGCTTAGAAACCTCACAGTTAACAACTGTAGAAGTGCTAAATGAACACTAAGCTGCGAGGCGGCAATGTTCCAGTGGGGGATGTAATGTAATGCCAATGAAGAAGAACATAAGCTGACAGCGAAACTAGCACATAGTGAAAAAATGCATGGATTTTACATGATTTGCCTAAATATCTAATATTGGAAATCTTATATGGCATGAGATTGTAGTAAATCATAAAACGTTTTTTACACGGATTTTCCATTTTTTAACTAAATACTTTTTAACAGAAGGTTTGCGCAGGCCCAATAGGCCGCCTATAAAACCAAAAATTACGAACGACATGAGAGATAATACGACTCGATACAATCGGCAACGATCTAGGCGACGAATAAAGGATCACGATTGGAAGTTTGGAAGATCGGTCTTCGGACAGAATAGTCTGCATACAGTATCGAACCACAACGATCAACTATGCATACACTTTGCAGACTCCCGCGGAATGGTAATCAGAAGTAATAGAAGTTGTTTGCGATGGCCAAACATTGGGCGGCTACTAACGTGTAACCACATTGATGAACGCCACCTACAAGGTACTCCCCCATGTTTCATAATGCCGACTAACACGAAGAAAGTTCGTGGGGCGGGGCGTATTAGTCGGGATTCATGAACGAACGCTTCGCCACAGACCAGATGTTCGCCGTACGCCAGATATTGCAGAAATACCGCGAATACAACGTACCCACACATCATCTATTCATCGACATGATATAACCGATAGAGACCAGCTATGGCTGCTAATGCACAAACATGGATTTCTGGATAAACGGATACGGTTGGTCAAGGCGACGATGGATCGGGTAATGTGCGTAGTTCGAATTTCAGGGGAACGGCAAGCTGATGGTCTTTCGTGTCTGCTATTCAATATCGCTTTGGAGGTGGTAATACAAAGGTCAATACGATTTTCACGAAGTCCGTTCAGCTATTTGGTTCCGCCGCCTACATTAATACTACGAGAAGCTGGAAGAAACCTACATCATACTGAAGAGCAAAACGGATCGTACTAGCCATCAATACGTCGAAGACATACTTTGGGTCCCGCAAGACAATTCCATTGGAAAGATTTCGCCGCCGTACTAAATTGCCTATTTACAAAACACTCATTAGACCGGCATTTCTCTACGAACACGAAACCTGGACGATGCTCGGGGAGCACTAACGCGCATTTGTAGATTTCGAATGGGAAGTGCTGCGTACTATCTATGGTGAGGTGCAGATGGCGAACAGAGGAGCGAACGTGGAGAAGGCGAATGTACCACGAGTTGTATCAGCTGTTGGGAGTTCACACCGCGAAAATCGAACAACTGCAATGGGCCGGGCATGTAACCAGAATGTCGGACAGTAATATGGTGAAAATAATTTGGTGCACAGCGAGCAAGATGCATCGATCAGATGGAAGACGATGTGGTGGAAAAGGAAATTTAATTCACAAAAGTACGTGTTTTCATGGAAATGTTTTCATGGCTTCTCTGTTTTGAAACGCTGATTTCATAGAATAGACCATGCTGGATGTCTATTGGTTGTGCGATTAAGCACGTTCATTCGTTGTGAAAACGAAATTGAATTAAGCTGCTCCTTTTGAGCGCAAAGATTAAATTTCCTACAATAAATCTTACTGAATGCATATAAATTGTCAGATTTTATGTAACACCTCCATTTGATATGTAAAATGAAATTAAATTCATATAAGTAGGGATCGTGGACGTGGTTCGGTCGCATCTTTCGACAGAAAGCATCTTCTGTCATTCGGAAAACTGTCATTTGTATAAAGAATAAATCATTTTCATACGTGGAAATCACCATGAATGTTATGTTTGACGTTTTCAAAAGCGTCATAAAGTAAAGTGATTTACTTGGAATGGTCCAATTCGAACTATGTTTTGGGAAAGCATCAACCTTATTCTTTTGGCCGAATCACTGTACAAGATCTTATAAGCGCGTTTAACAAAAAAGTTCAAGTATTTGAACAAGTTGAAGAAATAAAGTGGAATATGGAATGATCATATGTAAACCAAGCTTACGTATTGGACTATAGACCCTGAAAATGTCGTGATAATCGATTCAGAGACTTATTTTTAGCGAGTATTTCTAAATAATGAAATTTAACTGAGAACAAGATTTAGTAAGGTAAGGGTTTAAAAATTATGCTTGACCTCACAACTTGCTGTCTACAGTTCAAAACTTGCAATATATAGCAGTAAAAGTAGATTTTTTTTGTTATTCGAAAATACGATACTTATTATATATCAATATCCTATAGAAGAACAGAACAGAACATACATAGTTTTGGAATAGTCTCGTTTTTCAGAAATGTGTCTTTCGACTTTCTAATAGATGTTATAAATAGAATTGTATGTAAATCGAAACTTACAGTAATGCAAAATGCTACTGTTGTGGCTGTAGGTCGCAATCTCTGGCCTCCAGGATAGTTTGGAAAACCCAGAATATCCCAAAACTATTAAACAATGTCTTTTGACCCTCTATGAGTTGTAATGAATATACATAAACGCATATACTGCCGCTAACCGCACGTCGAGCACATCTGTATAAGGAGGCCCATATACAGATGTGCTCGACATGCGGTTAGCGGCAGTATAGCTTCTATTATTAGCGTAAAAATTTCTTTTAATAACGTGTTGCGGCTTTGGATAACCCAGAATAGCCTAAACTATTTAGAAATGTGGGCTGACCTTCTGGGACATGCGATGAGCATGGTTGAACCACGTAATATCAAAGCTCTGTGACGTATCGCAGCGCTGTAAAAATTATATTACTAATACTCGACACAAATTATATATTTTTTTAAACACGACACTCTTCCGAAGACACCAACTCAAAATTACGTATCCCCTAAGTTCTAAGGTATTTTGCCTTGCTAGGTTTTACCCGTAGCCTGGTGTGCAATGACAGCTCCGGAAATCTGTTGATCATCAGAGCTGGCCTGATAGCCTCATATGTCAACGGGCACAGACTCTATTAGTGATTCATCATAGATTTAATCATGATTAATGAATAATGGGTTATTTAATCATTGTTCATTAATCATAATCATACAAAAATATGATTTAATTACTAATCACTAATCGTTAATCATACACCCAACCGGCGGTTGTTAGATTTTCTAACAATTCTGTACAAGAATCTACCAAAACCTGCACAGATTGAAAAATCCACTGAAATTTACGCCAAAAATCATGCACATAAATGGAACGCCATTATTAGCGTAATTCCATGCGGGATATAGCCTTAATGTATACAATATTTCACATGAATCATCAATATTTCATGCAAGTTGTAAGCAAACTTGTTAGGAAGGGCACCATTCAGCGTAGAAAAACGTTAATTTCCGCATCTCAAGTTTTACGCGCTGCTTGCTTTTCATATTTTTTTCTGTCTGTATAAGAACTGGGCATATGCGAATTTTTTAGATTCTTATTAAAAAAAATGTAATCTCTCAAACAAATATTGTAAGAAAAGCTAACAAAATTGTTAGATTCTCATACAATCCTTGTTTACGAGAAAGGCAAAACGTCTCGCTATTCTGAGAAATAACAACTTTGAGAATAATGTCTCGAAGTTGGACCCCTCTTTTGGAAATCAACGATTTTTTTTTTTAAACCTCAAAAGCCAATTCCAGCGATCAAAGAGGGAAATAAAATTTTACTAACAAATGGCGAAAAGGCTCAACAACTTGCTCAGCAGTTCGAGAGTGCCCATAATTTTAGTCTAGGTCTCACTAGTCCAATTGAGGATCAGGTTACACGGAGCTTCGAAGACATTCTCTATCAAGAGAATGTTTTCGACCCTTCGGTGGGAACTAATTTGGATGAAGTGAGATCTATTACTAGAAAATTTAAAAATATGAAAGCCCCGGGTGATGATGGTATTTTCTACATACTTATAAAAAAAACTTTCTGAGAGCTCTTTATCCTTTTTGGTTAATTTATTTAACAAATGATTTCAATTGGCATACTTCCCAGATAAATGGGAAAAAGCCAAAATTTGAAGCCAGACAAAAATCCAGCTGAGGCTTCCAGTTATCGCCCAATCAGTTTGCTTTCTTCAATAAGCAAACTGTTTGAAATGATTATTTTAAATAGAATGATGGTTCATATTAATGACATTTTTGCTGATGAGCAATTTGGTTTTCGCCATGGGCATTCACCCACCCCATCATTTATTAAGAGTTACGAATTTAATTCGGCTTAACACATCTGAAGGATATTCGACGGGAGTTGCTCTTCTTGATATAGAGTAAGCATTTGATAGTGTTAGGCATGAAGGGTTGATTGTAAAATTGATGAATTTTAATTTTACTCTGTTTATTATTAAACTGATCCGAAATTATTTATCTGATCGCTCACTACAGGTAAACTATCAGAGTTCTAAATCTGATAGATTACCTATAAGAGCTGGTGTTCCCAAGGCAGCATACTGGGCCCATATTGTTTAACATTTTTACTTCAGACTTACCTGATTTACCACCAGGGTGTGGAAAATCTTTATTTGCAGATGACACGGGCCTCTCAGCCAAAGGGCGAAGCCTTCGTGTCATTTGTAGTAGATTGCAAAAAAGTTTGGATATTTTCTCCGCTTACTTGCAAAATTGAAAATTTCCACGAATGCTTCCAAAACTCAGCTTATAATTTTCCTACATACGCCGAGAGGTTGTTATTTGAAACCTTCTAGCAGACGTATTGTCACTATGAATGGGGTTCCAATTAATTGGTCTAGCGAAGCTAAATACTTAGGACTTCTGCTAGATCAAAAATTAACTTTTAAAAGTCACATTGAAGGCATTCAAGCCAAATGTAACAAATATATAAAGTGTCTAAATCCACTTAAACTTTGTCTTAAGAACAAATTTTTGATTTACAAACATTTTTTTAGACCAGCCATGTTGTATGCCGTACCAATATGGACTAGTTGCTGCAATACCAAAAAGAAGGCACTCCAGAGAATTCAAAATAAAGTTTTTAAAAATGATTCTGAAGTTGCCTCCGTGGTATAGTACCAATGAACTTCATAGAATTTCATAGAAAACATTGTAATTCCTACTTGGTTCAATTCAACCAGAGGAAAAATTCAAACTGCCAGAGGTAATTTAAATGTATTCATAATAACTAACTTTGGAAGTGGCACTCCCAACGGAAGAGCACCTAGGCGCAGCGTCTCTTGAAGATGGCTGGAGAGATAATCGATCTGCCATTGCACATTGGGCCACGGAGCGGAGCTAGCCCGACAAAATACCTTGGAGCTTAGGGGATGCGTAATTTTGAGTTGGTGTCTTCGGAAGTGTGTCGTGTTTTGAAAAAATATGAAGCCCAGCGTCGAGCATTAGTTCAAATTTTCGCCGCATAGGTGGCGCAGCAATACGAACTTTTTTGTTTTACGGTTTAGAGCTTTGGTGTCTTCGGCAAAGTTGAAGAACGTGGAAAAATAATTGTAGTTGCCGAAGACTCCTAAGATGTATTCCTTCTATTTGGAGAGATATAGTAAAAATTGTAAAGTTTCATCTTTTTTTTCGATTTTTTTGGACTATTTACGAAAAATGTAAAAAATAACATATTAAAACCTAGTAGTCTGTCACAGTTGATAGTGCTCATGGTTTATGCAAGAGTTTTTGATATTTCATCAAGTTGAAAGAGAAATATTAACCTGAATATTGAAACATATCATGTTTTTTTTGGTATCAAATATATTAAATAGTTTTAAAGTTTGGTACAAAAGTAACATTAGTGGGTCAAAGCAAACAATTCATGGCTAACCAAGAACGAGTTTGCAAACACAATACACTTCAGTTGCCTTCTATTATTTTTCCCAGACTACAACTTTTATTGGACAACGTGACATATGAAGGACAAAATAATCAAAAATGACTAATCTACAAACAATTATGAAAACGCTTCTATTTGCACATTTCAATAGTTGTTGCACTGATTCTGGGAAGAAATCTCTGGCCGTTTGAGGAAACTGTTTTCTCGACAATTGTTCGTATGGTGATACTGGATACTGATATACTAATTAATGTATGATATGTATAAACTGATTAAAATAACTTTTTGATAAGAAAATTATTTTGAGCTTTTTAGTGGAATGTCTTCACTTGTCATAAGACGAGTTAATACAATCCCATTGAATTCCACCACTTAATTGTATCTTGACAGATACGTATTTCGACCTCAACAGTAAGGCCGTCTTCAGTGTCTCGTACTTGACTCGACTTAGACTTAGTCGAGTCAAGTACGAGACACTGAAGACGGCCTTACTGTTGAGGTCGAAATACGTATCTGTCAAGATACAATTAAGTGGTGGAATTCAATGGGATTGTATTAACTCGTCTTATGACAAGTAAAATAACTTACCTTGAGCCATATCGATTATCGGATAAAAGCAAAAAAACACATTCGCTATAATGTTTAACAAGAAAACCATAATTAATGAAGATGAAATGTTTTGATTTTGAAATCTCACCTGCATAACCCTCGGTAAATATGTATACTAAGATCAACAGCATACGCTTTGCCTACTACGATTCTTAATCGATATGTTGTGGCAAATATTTGCAGAACACGTTATCGTGCATCGATTATCAATATTAACTATAATTGGGTTGTTTAGTGGTATATATGTTTTTACATATTCTGAATCTGCATAAAAAACTGAGCCTATCCCCAATTTTTCAGAATTTTTTTAGTCACGGAACTATTTTTAATTTGCATTTTAAATTTATATGGGATTAAAAAATGTTCTTATGCTGCATGGGCCAACTGTCATTCTATGAATGTTATTGTCATTCTATCGATTGAAATGGCTTATTGTTTGCTGTATAAAATGTAAATAAAAGGTTTACAAACAAAATAAAATTTGTTCGAGATTAGCTAAGCATGCTTTTTATGTTAGACTATAAAAATCTCATATTTTTCTTTGCAAAACAACCCAATTGAACATCCTAGTAGTAAGACTGAATTTATCGTAAACAAATATATATGACTAAAATGTCAATCATGTTATGCGTTTAGATTGCATTTATCCGATGATTTGTACTGTGTGTTTTGTTACTCGATAAAAATATGGACTACTCTGATCGGTTCCTTTATCTTAATATGATAGTTTAATGTTTCGAATTCAATAACTTCCCTAACTCTATGATATTTTTATACCAAGTTACAGTAAAAACAACTCAAGCATGGGCCATAACCATAATCAGTTGTGTAAATCAGGTAGTTCTGCAGCGTGTGATTAGCTTTTTTGCAATTTTGGGTAAAATAGTGCGAGAAATATAAAAATCAATGAAATTTTACAATTTTAGCTAATCTCAGCAATTTGAAGGCATAGAGCTTAGGTGTCTTCGGTGACTACAGTTATTTTTTTACGTTCTACAACTTTGCCGAAGACACCAAAGCTCTAAAACGTAAAACAAAAAAGTTTGTATTGCAGCGCCACCTATGCGGCGAAAATTTGAACTAATGCTCGACACTGAGCTTCATCTTTTTTCAAAACACGACACTCTTCCGAAGACACCAACTCAAAATTACGCATCCCCTAAGCTCCAAGGTATTTTGTCGGGCTAGCTCCGCCCCGTGGCCCAGTGTGCATTGGTAGCACCGCAACCGCTGCACTTGGCACGGTTCCCCCGGATCAGAGAAACGACTGGTATGACGGCGAATGTGAGCAGTTAGTGGAAGAGAAGAATGCAGCATGGGCGAGATTGCTGTAACACCGCCCGAGGGCGAACGAGGCACGATTTAAACAGGCGCGGAACAGACAAAACTCGATTTTCCGGAGGAAAAAGCACCAGCAGGAAGATCGAGACCGTGAAGAGACGGAGCAACTGTACCGCGCTAATAACACACGAAAGTTCTATGAGAAGTTGAACCGTTCACGTAAGGGCCACGTGCCACAGCCTGATACGTGTAAGGTCATAAACGGGAACCTTCTTACGAATGAGCGTGAGGTGATCCAAAGGTGGCGGCAGCACTACGAAGAACACCTGAATGGCGATGTGGCAGACGAAGATGGCGGTATGGTGATGGACCTGGGAGAACGCGCGCAGGACATAATTTTACCGGCTCCGGATCTCCAGGAAATCCAGGAGGAGATTGGCCGGCTGAAGAACAACAAAGCCCCTGGGGTTGACCAACTACCAGGAGAGCTATTTAAACACGGTGGTGAGGCACTGGGTCATTACCAAGATTTGGGAGGAGAAAGTTTTGCCGCAGGAGTGGATGGAAGGTGTCGTGTGTCCCATCTACAAAAAGGGCGTTAAGCTGGATTGTAGCAACTACCGCGCAATCACATTGCTGAACGCCGCCTACAAGGTACTCTCCCAAATTTGCCGTCCAAATGCCGTCAACTAGCACCAATTGCAAGGGAGTTCGTGGGGCTGTACCAGGCGGGTTTTATGGGCGAACGCTCCACCACGGATCAGGTGTTCGCCATTCGCCAAGTCAGAAATGCAGAAATGCCGCGAATACAACGTGCCTACACATCATCTATTCATCGACTTCAAAGCCGCATATGATACAATCGATCGGGACCACCTAATGCACGAACACGGTTTTCCGGATAAACTGACACGGTCGATCAAAGCGACGATGGATCGGGTGATGTGCGTAGTTCGAGTTTCAGGGGCATTCTCGAGTCCCTTCGAAACCAGCAGAGGGTTACGGAAAGGTGATGGTCTTTCGTGTCTGCTATGCAACATCGCTTTGGAAGGGGTAATACGAAGAGCAGGGATTAACACGAGTGGTACAATTTTCAATAAGTCCGTCCAGCTATTTAGCTTCGCCGATGACATAGTAATGTCACGTAATTTTGAGAAGATGGAGGAAACCTACATCAGACTGAAGAGGGAAGATAAACGGATCGGAGTCATCAACACGTCGAAGACGAAGTACATAATAGGAAGAGGTTCAAGAGAAGACAATGTGAGCCACCCACCGCGAGTTTGCGTCGGTGGTTACGAAATCGAGGTGGTAGAAGAATGTGTGTACTTGGGCTCACTGGTGACTGCCGAAAATGATACCAGCAGAGAAATTCGGAGACGCATAGTGGCTGGAAATCGTACGTACTTTGGACTCCGCCGTACCAAACTGACAATCTACAAAACGCTCATTAGAGCGGTAGTCCTCTACGGACACGAGACCTGGACGATGCTCGTGGAGGACCAACGTGCACTTGGAGTTTTCGAAAGGAAAGTGCTGCGTATCATCTATGGTGGGGTGCAGATGGCGGATGGTACGTGGCGGAGCCGAATGAACCACGAGTTGCATGAGCTGCTGGGAGAACCATCCATCGTTCACACTGCAAAAATCGGACGGTTGCGGTGGGTCGGGCACGTAGCCAGAATGTAGGACAGTAACCCGGTGAAAATGGTTCTCGACAACGATCCGACGGGCGCATAAAGGCGAGGTGCGCAGCGGGCAAGGTGGATCGATCAGGTGGAAGATGACTTGCGGACCCTCCGTAGACTGCGTGGTTGGCGACATGTAGCCATGGACCGAGCCGAATGGAGAAGACTCTTATATACCGCAGAGGCCACTTCGGCCTTAGTCTGAATAAATAATAATAAATAATAATAACTAACTAACAGATAACGGGGCAGTAAAAACGGTGTTGGTCTCGAGACGGAAAAGGAAGGGATGCGATTTGAGGGTGTTGACGAATTTATATATCTTGGAATATTTGTCACATGTGATAACGATGTAAGCCGCAAGCTCAAAAGACGTGTTGCTGTTGAAAATATTTAGTACTTTATACAGTTTATATAGCCAGCTATAGTCTCGCAGCTTACAGACACGGACAAAGCTAGCTCTCTTCACATCATTGATTTGTGCTGTCGTCTTATACGACCATGAAGCATGGACGTTAAAAGATGTAGACTATCGAATTTTCGGAATATTTTAGCGGGTGATACTGCGTTCAATACTTCGCGGCGTGGTGGAAAATTGTGAAAGGTGCCGAAGCATCAATCACGAGTTGTACCAAGTGTACAACAATTCAGACATCGTCAAGCTGATAAAATATGGCAGATTATAGTGAGCTGGACATGTAGTGTGTATTCCGGAAGAGAGACCAGCAAAACTGATATTTAGCAGGAAACTAGGAAGAGGACGTCGCCTCCGGAATAGACCCCGCACTCGCTGACTGTGTGTAATCGTGTGTCTCGACCGAACGTCTTTCGATTGAATATCATTTTACTACACAGGATACTGTTTTTACACGATTTTTTTTTCGCTCGTATGTTTGATCGTGTGACTTTAATTTACCACCAAAATCATTACGACATGTTAAAAAAAACCCTGTATAAATCGAGGAAAAATCACATGATAATTATTAATATTTAAACATTTAGGATGAGTGCAAAATTGAGAAAATGTAAATCGTGTAAAAGCAGAATCCAGTGTATTTGAAGAATGTTTTGTTTTTATGTATTTATTTAAGAGTTTTGCAGCCCTTGGCTGGCTTGTCTCTGCTTTGAAGAATGTTTCCAAAGCCGGTGAGACCGCATGCGTAAGTAATCCAGGGTGTCTACTACCTGGAAAAACCTGGAAAACCTGGAATTATCAGGGAATTTCTCCCCACCTGGAAAAAACCTGGAATTATCAGGGAATCCCTGACATAATCAGGGAAATTTCAATTCCCGGTGATCATGAGTAAAATTCTTGCAAAAGAAGAAAAAATCCTTAAACATATTTGAATAAATATACCAATCAAGGCCACGGGGGTTGACGGCACTGAAGATAATATTCATCTGTATATCATATCACAATTGGAGCACTTCAGTGCACCTCTAACGATTCACAGTGGATCGGCTGCTTTGCAGACTGAGCCCCTGATCGTATGTCCCGGCATACTTATCAGGTATTGCTCTGTACATGGAGGATCCGCTAGGGCTCGTTAGCACTTTCCAAGGGGCCCGGAAATTAACCAATTTCTCGTCAACTGGAAGTAGCGAAGCCAATGCGTGGCCACAGGTAGGACTGTCATATCCTAATATAAATTGAAATTGAGAAGTCATGAATCACAATAGATTAGTCTTCTATTTTAGAGACATTAAAATTTCAGAATGTTTTCAATTAGGAGTGGAGAACTATTTAGACTTATCAGTATTTGCATCAGGTTGTAAAATTCAAAATGGTAATTTCGATGCAATTGAATGAATAGAAAATAGCCTAATGATAGGAATCTGAATTTATGTTTCTCCATAACAATGAATATTTCCTACATAAACTTTGCATTGGTTCTGATGATAATGGGTCAAACACAATTGGTACGTTTGCGTGCGTTTTGACAGTTTTTCCATGGGAAAACTGTCAAAACGCACGCAAACGTATCAATTGTGTTTGGCCCATAAGTCTTAACATAATACCTAGTAAACCAGAAATCAATCAAGAAAACACGGTAGGAATAAAAAAAAATAGAAATGAAAAAATGAATGAAATTATAATATTGAACATTTTAGAATTAGGTATTTAGATAGGATTTTTTTGTTGTGTTTGAGAAATTGTTTACTCTACTGTTGGATAGAAAAATATTAAATTAAAATTCTGAGATAGAAGAAAGACAAAAGAAAAAAGTGGTGATTGAGCTATAAAAGAGAAAATAGAATTTGATAAAAGGAGAAAGCAGATATTGATAGATAGAGGAAGGACACACAGGATTTGTAAGGCAATACTTAACAATTATTTTGTAGTTTTATACACACTGTATCTAACAACACTAATAAGACGAAGTTATATAAGACATTTAAGTTGAAACTTAACAGACAACCGACAACAACACAGTGACAATAACAGATCTAAAATATAGAAGATAAGGTGTGTTTTACATTAATGACACAACTCACAAATATAGAAATAACTCAATAAATAATTAACGCTTAACGTACATACAAATAATACTAACATATTCAAATTTACATTTCAACTAGATTTCCCACAGTCCGATGTCCATTTGGTCAAAGTAGACTAGTTCTTCCGGTATAATCACTTGTCAACTTTCAAAAACCCACCCCGATCATAGCAATCCTAAGGGGCAAAAAAAAAAAATAACAATCAAATCCATTGAAAATGTAGTGAACGTTAATGGATCGTTGTTCCGCAAAAAACGTTTTCCCCTTTTTTTAAGAATTCCTGGAGAATTTCCGAAGCTATTGTTGGTGAAATCTAGGAATTTATTCGGGAAATCAATTAGGGATTGCATTGTAAATTCTTTTGAGTATCCCCTCGGAATTTTTTTAGGAATATTTAAAAATACTAAATTAGTTAGGATTTTTTAAATTAATTCCTGGAGGAAATTCCGATGGAATTTCGGGATCAGTTTTCCAAGGAATTATTCAAAGAAATCACTAAAAGAGTGTCCATAAGAATGATTAAAAATTTACTAAATTTTTCTGGAGGAATTTCCAAGATAAAAATCAAAAAGAATTCCTGTAGCAATTTCAAAACGAATTTTCGGACGGTTTCTTTAAAAAATTCCCGAAAGGGATTTTCAAAAAAAAAGTTTGTGGTCATTTATGAAGGATTTTTGCTAAAAAAAATCATGAAGGAATAGTCGAAGGATTCCCAAATAGGGTAAAGTGCCTATTAGTGGACCCCCAACCAATAGTGGACCCTCCAGACATTTTTTCATTAATACAACACAATGGAAACATTTTGCTATGAAATTCCATCGGGAGAACCTACCTCACAGTCCTATGATACGATTACATGCATTGAAAATGCTATGGAAAGTAAAATTAGTTGATTTTTTACAATTCTATAAA
Source organism: Armigeres subalbatus (assembly GCF_024139115.2). Lineage (NCBI taxonomy): Eukaryota > Metazoa > Arthropoda > Insecta > Diptera > Culicidae > Armigeres > Armigeres subalbatus. Next base: position 409,014,027 of record NC_085140.1, on the reverse strand, counting down.
AAATAAACACGAGAGTGTCCATTATAGGAATATTTTGGGGGGTCCATAATAGGGAAGAAGAACGTCCCGAAACGAAACATGAAAATCAAATGAAGTGTCAACTATAGCGAAGCAATTTTCTATTATGGACCCCCAGGGGGTCTACTACAGGGCAAATTTAGTCCAACTTTACAATGCTAATTTCAAAGAATATCGTCGAGTATTTGAGTGTTTTATGTATGTATCGTGAAGGGGAGATGCAGAGCTTGATATTAGATACCATGCAAAATTAATATTTTGAAAATTTCCACTCCTTATGCCAGGAAGAGCAAAATTTCGCTACTAGGGGGTCCACTATTGGGCGTTTTACCCTAGATTTTTCAAAGGAGTTTCTAAAGGTATTCTCGAAATATTTCCAAAGAATTCTTAAAAGCAAAATAACCGGGAAAACTCCTTCAAGTGTTTTCTAAAGATTTTCTTAAGATACTTCTGAATAAGTTCCTAAAAAATCCCAAGGAATTTCAAAAAAAAAAATATCCGAAGCATTTTCCGAAGGTTTTTATAGTAAAGCAGTAATAGAACGCTAGTGGCGCTGTAACCATTGAAATTATTCTGCCAAAATTTGCTTCAATAAGCTTGATAGCCTATTCAGATTACGATTAGATTTTTTATCGTGTTGAAGTGGAAAAATGAATGTATGGAGATGGCATCAGGTTGTTGTTTATCATGATATTTATGATAAATGGCGTAATCTGAATAGGCTATAACTTGGCCGTTTAACACTTATAGTACCGGTACCTTGGCTGGTAGGTCCGAGCAAACTAGATGTTGGTCACGCGAACAGGTATAAAAACGTTAGGCATGAGTACGTTAGGCATAAAGGATGTTAAGCATAATATACCCCAAAACAACCCACGACATAAGGAAGGTGTTATGCCTAACGTCATGGACTCAGCAATCTCATATCTTTGCATCATCACATTTCCTGAAGGAGTTTTCGTAAGAAGTTCTGAAGGATTTCCTGAAGAAATTCCCAAACATATTTCCGGAACATTTCCTTAAAAAGTTTTCTTAAGTTTCTTTAAAAGAAAAACAGCTGAAATAAAATTCAAAGAGATTTTCGATAGAAAACTTAACCAATATCTGAAGAAATCTGGAAAGTATTTTATAAAGGTATTTCCGAGGGATTTTCACAAGACATTTTCGAACAAACACCTAAAGGAACTTAAAAAATCGTAAAGGAATCGCCAAATGCATCTTTAAAGGAATTTCCGAAACATTTCCTTGAGATGTTTTCTAAAGTTTTAACAAAGAAATTTCCAAATTAAATCCGGAGGATTTTCCGATGGAATCTATGGAGAATTTTTTAAAGGAATACCTGGAGGAATTTTCTATGTGATTCCTGAAGGAATTTTGATTGAATAGTTTAAGCAATTTCTGGGTAAACTTGCAAAGGAATTTACAACATTGTTTTGTGAAGCCACCAAAATATTCTTTAAAATAATATTTTTCGCAATATTTACTTTTTTGAATTGATCTTTTGCTGCTAAAATCTATATATGGCACGTTTGTTTTTGCCTGGAAATTAATGTAAAACACCTGGAAAAAACCTGGAAAAATCAGGGAATTTTGTTTTTACAGATGAGTAGACACCCTGTAATCTTCTCTTATTGTTCATCGAAGAATCTAAAATTCATGGTCAAAATTGTTATAATCAAGCATGATCGTGGAAAATCTTTTTACACTATCAATATATGATCATCTAATGCGTACGAACATTAATAAATATATTTCATAGGTATTCACAGGAAATGGTTTCAAAATTCAACGGGGTGTAAAATTGCAGATAATCCCATCGCAATAAATGAATTAACATTCTATATGCAATTAATATTAACAGAATTTTACAAGCAAACAGTTTAAATTCTCAGGGTGTTGACTGTCGCTAATTCTGAAACTATGAAGATTTAATAACATTGGATGCTTAAATTGTCTGTGCTTAAATTCTATCTTGGCTCACTTTAGACAGTTTCAAACATTACGAACTTTTAATTTTATTTTGTTGTCTGGTTAAGCAATTAACTGGGAAATTCTCTTGAAACATCTTTGGATATTTTATTTAAAATTCCTGGAATTCTTCAGAAGTTTCCTCTAGAAGTTCCTTTAAAAATACCTCGTGAAATATCTTGAAAAAAATCATCAAGGTATGTTATATCAGAAATTCATCCTTAAGGAATTCCTGTCGGAAATTAATTTGGAAATTAATTCAGACATTCTATTAGGAATTTATTCTAAAACTCCTGGGCGAATTCTTTCGGAAATTTTACTTACTTTGGAAATACTTTCGGAATTTTCATCAGGAATTCCTACTGAAGTTCTCTTAGATATTCTTCAAAGAATTTACTCGGAAATTCTGTTCTTTCTGAATCCTTTGGGAATTCCTTAAAAAAATCTCCGAATTTTCTAATATATTTTTGAAGAAATTTCCAAATAAATTTCAAAAGAAATTTCAGAAAGAATTCCTCCGAAAATTCTCCCAGAAATCCTTTGAATATGCCTTCAAAAGTTCCTTCGAAAATTATTTTAGGAATTCCATCGAAATCTTCTTTAGGAATTCTTTTGAAAACTCCTTTAAAATTCTTCGGAAATTCTTCTAATATTTGCTTCAGAAATTCCTTCAGGAATAATTATGAAAGTCCTTTTTAAAATTATTTCAGGAAATTCTAAATGACTCTTCGAAGGAATTTTTTAAGTATATTTGGAATGTATTTCCAAAGAAATTCCTGAAGAAATTTTAGAAGGATTCTGTAGTGGAATATCCGAAAAAAAATCCTAAATAATTCTCCACTGAATTCCTAAAGGAATATCACATAGAATTCCTAAAGGAAAATCCGGAAAAAAAAAATTCGGATGGATGGAAATTCTAAGCGAATACCTGGAGAAGAAACTTCGAAGGAATTTCCAGAGGATTCTATAAGGGAATCGTTGGAAAAAAAAATCCGAGAAATCTTGGCGTTTATGTTCAAATTTGAAGAAAAAATATTCAATCTGGTGGGTCACGTGCCCCAGTTGAACTTCGTCAGTGTTCAAGTCCACAAGAAACCAATTCTTTCCTTTTTTGGTCAAGGTTCAGCCAAATCACACCAATCATCAACGAGAAATTACATATTCTGCCCATGCTTTCGGATATCCCCTAATCCCACAACAGAGGATATCCTACAACAATTGTACGCATGAATTGGTATGAAATGATTTCCGTTGTCCGTGTACGAGAAAAAATCACAAGTCAGTCAAAAAGCCGCTTTTTGCGGTTTGGCAGAACCCCGACCAATTGTAAGGCGATTTATTTGTTTGTGACTCACTGCCGGTTTATAACAACATGTTCACTTTCTATCTTCCTGATTTCCCTGATTGTCTCCAGAATTCCCTGATAATTTCCTGAATTTTCCAGGTTGGCAATAATTCCCTGATAATTCCAGGTTTTCAAGTTTTCTTTCAGGTAGTCGACACCCTGATTCATTCCAATTTAGTAAGTAAGTATCGTAAACACTAAGATCGATTGAATGTTGCGTTTAGTTTCTCGCTCCAAATATGTGCGTAAAATACCTTTAAAAGTACAACATATTTTTAATTATACATGTATATATAGTATTTCGGCTCTACTTGTATCAAAACACTAAGAAAACACGAATCTCTCCAAATCGATTGTGTTTATAATTATAATATAATTATTTTAAATTTCGGACTACAATAATATCCCCCATTTACTGAATATTAGAACAATTTAAAATACGTTTTGAAAATGGAAATGAGCTTGCAGTGACAGTGTACCTACTGTAAAAAATCGTTTGAAAGTTCACAACCCGTGTTAGACCGTGTAATTGGTCAGTAATTTATCTGTCTGCACCAGAAACAGCATCAGAAACGGTCACTTTTGCCATAGCTCTTGAATTATTTTTCTCTTTAGAGCCTTTACGCTTATTTTCCCCGTGCGTGACGATATTTTCCAATTGCTTCACTATAAATTTGACACTTGTTGACTATTTTTACCACCATGTGTATTTGGAAGCTCTCACTTTATGGTCGTTAATTTCTTTCATCTGGATGAGCGTGGCATCGGTAGTCACTGAAGTTGCAATACTTGTTAACGGCGATCACTAGAAACACACATAAATGATGGTAAATCGGATGTTAGGTCGAACGCATCATACCGATACTATGTATAACGATACAAGCCTCCAATCTAATCAAACTTTTCGCTTATCACTTGTTTTCAAAAGATGTGCTACTTTCCACAAATCGACTCACAGGTATCATCACCAGGAACACTTGTTGCACAATATAACCGTCCTACAGAACGAACAGATATCCCCGTAGAAAGTAACTTGAAACCCCATAAACCATCACGGCAAACACTTTCCGTTGGCCACACGACCCAGGACAGGACGACGCGCGCAAGTTGATCTTCGGAATCGTTCTGATAATAGCACTCGCGATCAGTATCTGCCCTAGGATTCGCTAAAACACTTGACCCGCTACCCGATGATGACGGACTGACTGGGTACTGTGTTTCTCTTTCTCTCACTCACGCCGGCTCTTTCGCCCTGATGCATCCGTTTCTACACTCGCGTAGCTATAATACATCAGCCCCAGAAATACACACGCGCTCAGCTACTGACTTGACTGAAGAGGGTCGCCGTCAGTTGGGGACTACCAACTAGCGGAGTACACTCGCGCGCGCGGTCCGTCAGACTGCGCTAAGTGGTCTAGCCCAGTATGCTCGTCACGACCGCAACTAAGCCGCTCGGTGAGAGTGACTACCTGCGTTGGTTGCTTTATTAGTCGCGTAAGTTAGTATACAGTAGAGCGGTAACGCTGCCGCCGGACGCCAACAGCGATAAAACAGTGATGTCAGTCGATGTACCAACATTTCAATAAATGCGCTATAAAACGGAATACATTTTAGTTTTTTTACAGTGCATATCGGAAAATATTGTTAAATGGTTTTATTGCTTTAGAATACTAATGAAAAATTAGGAAGCATGAACTTTGAATATATATCTAGTTTCAATTTATGTTATTGTAGTTGATCTTCTAATCATTTGCATAAAAATACCGATGCTGATAATTTAGGAAAACTATTTATATGAGAGGACCCTCCATAGCCGTGCGGTAAGATGCGCGGCTACAAAGCAAGACCATGCTGAGGGTGGCTGGGTTCGATTCTCGGTGCCGATCTAGACAATTTTCGGCTTGGAAATTTTCTCGACTTGTCATAAAAGTATTATCGTGTTAGCCTCATGAAATACGAATGCAAAAATGGTAACTTGGCTTAAAAACCTCGCAGTTAATAACTGTGGAAGTGTTTAATGAACACTAAGCTGCGAGGCGGCAATGTCCCAGTGGGGGATGTAATGCCAACGAAGAAGATTTATATGGGACAGTCATAAAAATTGTTTGAAAAATGATCTATGAATCTCTTCAATGGTATTTGAAATGTTTGTGACATTCTGAGCGTTATTCTGGGTAACAAGGGGATTTATACTGAAAATAACGTATATGTGGTGTGGTTTGACAGTGGGATCTGTTAAACTTCTTCAAAAAAGCTGCATGTTTTAGCAAACAAGCCTTATAAGCCGCACAATGTTCTCTAGCCCAGTCCTGTTGTGTGACTGTAAACAAATCGGACCCAAATGATCGAGCGCCTGTTCACCAAAGAGGTGCAGCTCAAACAGCGTCTATTCTGAATATGGAGAATTTTATTCCACCTTTGATTCCATTAGACAACAATGGCTCTAAGGATCGCTTGATAACGCCTGCAGAGATGGGTCGCCGAAATAGGTCAGTACGCTGTCAGCTCACACATTGCACAATCTCGTACAGAACCTCGTCAGTGCACATAAAGCAGCCGTTAACGAGCATGTTAACAACAAGTCAACAACCATGTAACTCCAGACTTCTCGGAAAAGTTGGAGATCTCAGCCGGCGAACTTACGGCCTATATCAGATCGTCGAAACACATGGCGACCCAAGGCTTCGGCAACATCCTGAATCTCGAACTCAAACACATGAGTAGGGGAACTGGGGGTAGGACGCCCACGTTAAGGAAAATGCCAATTTTATCAATAAAAACCACCATTTCAGCCAGTTTTCATCAGCGCATACTGAAGAACAGCATATCTGCGACTGACTACCGATAACAGATATCTAATTGTCCATTTTATTGCACAGAAATTTGATTTTTAAAAAGCACCCGAAAAAAAATGATTTTGAAACCATGCGGGGTGAGATGCGCCAGTGGATGGGTTAAAACGCGCATGTGCTTATCGTACTGATTTTCATTTTAATTGCATGAGCATGAGCATGAGCATGAGATGATCGTACAATTCGTAGTTGCTACTCCGTGATTGACCAGAACTAGCGGAATTGCACAGGGAACCAACAGATGGGACTTGGGATTAGCTCTCCATCCTCAATGTGCACGTTCCGGAAGCTCAACTTTTAATGGGTCAATAACGGCGCCGGCCACGTCCTTACGATCATCGAGGGAAGGGAAGGAATGTTATTATAACAACCGTTGTTTTAGAGACCGACGAATCGTCTGCATCTCTACGGTTGTTACGGGAAGGAGTATTGTAAATAGGGAGAGGAAGTGTCATTACTTAGATCAGGATTCACCTTGGTAAGTGATGTAATCTAAGTAACTAGCATGTTAATGTTGATGCGAGAACAAAGTAAAGATCAGTTACGACGTATTTTGTTGTGACATTGTTCACCCAACGTATAGGGCAGACAATCAATCGCTCCGGTAGAGCTATTGTTAATTTATCTTTAAACTGTCCGCAATAATCAGAAAGTGTGTTTTTTTTTCATATTCAGCTAACGCGAGGGAAAATAATAAATATAAAACATAGCTTTTTTCACGTACAGATAAAATTGCAAATATTGTTATATCTCTATGTACGTTGGTGTACCAGAAAGCTAACTATGTACTGTATTGGAATGCAAATTGGTTTGTGATAATTTTAACATGATCTGCCCCTGCAAAATGTATGCTGGGTGTTTCTGTAATTGTTATATTAAGTGGTCCCACTCAGGAAATGACGTACCGCACAGGAGAAAACATCACACGACACGTGAAGTTTTGAGCAAATTAATCACTTTCTTGATTTGTTATAAATTATTCAGTATACATCAATTTACGAGAAAGATCAAACATTTTTCATTAACCTAATCTTCAATGAAAGCAACATGCGAAACTGCAGCAAATAGAATATTGAGAGCCTTGAAACTATAGCCTAATTATTGCTTCTATGCATTCCTTCACACCATAAAACTAAACTATCTCGCATTTTGTTTTATAATTTTTTTTGTCGAATTTCGTGTTAGGATGATTATTAACTAATAATTTAAGAGTGCGTTGCTAATTTCCATTTGATTAATAAAACTCAAGCTTTTATAATTCATCCAAAAAAATTTACTAATCAGACGAGTTAAAGAAGAGACAAACAACTAGAATAGATAGAGAAGATATCGATTTGGAGAGACATTTTTCCAAAACATAACAAACTAGAACAAAAACATTATGCCTTATGGACGATTTGAATTCATGTTTTGGCGTTGAACGTTCAAAGAGGAGATGAGAATGAAACAACCTACCGCTATATTCCTGATGCCATCAATATAGATAAAATGTTGAATTTGTTATCTTTATGGGAACGCCCAGTTAAGCTAGCACTATGTGTTAAAAATCATTCTAATAAAGCACAAACAAAAAAACTCAAACATTTGCTGGACTAACAACGTACCACAACGGCAAGCAAAATTGCAAAATTCAGTTTAAAATTCAATTTAAGGATTCATAACTTACCACACGAATGCAGTCTGCGTCCAGCATTTTTACCTTACCAAAGAAAATCCAACAAGGGGGTTGCCGGGAAGGTGTGTCAGAACGAAGGCTCCGGCGTTCATGGTGATGATAAGACGCCGACCGTTGGTGTTCTCTAGCCGTTCCATAATGATGACCTGCAACTCTTCATTACCTTTGAATGGTGCGGACAGATCGCAATATTTTAGTCAGTATTAATCTGTTCAATCACGCAGTTCCAAGAAATCCACTATAACATAATTTCTATTACTAAAATTTTCGGCAGCAAAAAAATCTGCTGACAGGAAAAACGCGTCAGTTCGCGAGCCTTGACTACTACGATCCTTCATACTGATTTTCATTTTAATTGCCTACATTAAGGCAATTAACCGAATGTTCTGTTTCGGTCATACGAAATGAGCATGGGCGTAATGCCCCACACCGACCTCAGAAGTTTGAAGGCCCATAAAATCGTTTTAAAACCATTTTTGACGACGATTTCGTGTGGAACATAAAGAACACGAGTAAGCAGCATGGCTCATGGCTCAATTATTAATTTATCAATGTATAACAGCGACAGAAAGACTAAATTCCACCGAGCTAGAATTGCATCAAAACACGCAAAAATCGTTTTTTCGAGTTTTTCATGTATAACTAGAGAAAAATCATGAAATATATGTATCCAATGGCAATATTTTTCATTGCTTTATCGTATAGACTATTGAAAATAATCAAAATGGGGATATTTAACCTTATTTAGGGGTGGCGCGTTTTAACCCCTATGGGCGTGCTACCCCCACTTACCCTACTCCGTTCTTTGAGCACCTTTCGCTTTAATCAGTGTCTCCGTCCTAGCTTTCCATCATTCCAGCGCCAACTTCCCATCCAGGAACCTGAGAAGGATTCATCCATTTCGAAAAATTATCGTCCCATAATGCAAAAATGGCTGAAGGGTCCACTATTGGTTGGGGGTCCACTATTGGGCACTTTACCCTATAATACATTTTACACTATATCATCCATCAGGGTAGCAGGGACTATGTCCAAGGGCTTAATGACCCCTCCCACGGCCTCTGCGAGTTAGGGGGCCTGCCTAGGACGTGGTGGGGCTTGACAGCGGGCTCTGTTAAACCTCTACAAAAAACTGCATGTATCCGCAAGCAGGCCCTATCAAAGCGACCGTGTGCCGCTCAAAGCGCACAGGAGCCCAAGGAGTGCCAATTGGCACATCACAATCAATGCCAGCAACATCCTGATTATGGCATTCTGGCCGCGTGTTAACGGACCTTGTCTTGGACATAGTAATAATATGAAAGCGAGGGCTAGCGGTCTGACATTCTACTCTCTTAGTAGAGCCGGGTGACACTGACTCGAAACGGCGAATGGGCTAATGGCTAGGCTGTCTTCCGTCCCCTAAAACCGTGGCGGGCCTTGTAGCACGCTGTCCAATCCTGCCACCAAGCTTTGCCTGCTGGGCGAGAGTAGGCTCAGATGCCCTTTCTTGACTTGTGCTGATCTGGCTCTGAACACGCAAGTAAGTGTCAACCCTTGCATGGCCTCCCTGCATGCCGTAAGGGATGCAAAGATAACCATGGGATCATAAAAGGCGACTAATCCAGTAGGATTCGACGGCAGCCACAAGAGGGACCCATTTACAATGAGTGAAACAAATCAAAATAATTCTTTCGATGATGCGTTAAGCATGGAGGTGGTAGACCCCTTCGCCAAGGGGGGTTTGGCGAGGTCTCCTCCCAGGGAGGCGGAGAACGGAGTGACGGAGGCTGCAACTAGCAGCACCAGAGTCTCTCCAGCTGTGACAGGGTATAGCCCTAGCACGCTCGGCGGGCCACTATCCGCGATGCGGGTGGTCGCTGAGCAACTCGATGATATCATCGAGTTCGCGAACGCAAGACAGAACATCAGTAAGGAACTGAAACAGAACCTTCGGATGCTTCGCCAGACTGTTCGAGCCGCAAGACAAGAACAGGACGCGTTTATCAGGCGGGTGGTGGAAGAGAGAAGGCCGACAAAGGTGCTCAAATATATGGAGGAGCACCCATTTCGTCTTGACGGCTAATGAAGAAAAGACTGCGCCTAACCCGAAAAGACCCTGGCAGCAATCCGGCGAAGGCGCTCAGAGCAAAGCCAAACGACGTGCAACCGTAAAGGCCAAACGTCGACTGGGTGGAGCAGATCGGGGTGCAGAGGAGCGCGAAGGGCGTCGACCCGAGAAGGTGACTTCTCTGCCCAAAAAGGCGAAAGGCATCAACCAGGCTCAAGTTGCCGGGCCGTAAGAGGGTACCAGCCAGCCTGTGCCATCGGCACAAGGGACCGAAAATCCCTGGCAGCTGGTCAGTAGGGCAAAGCGGAAGTCGAACGCATCTCGACCCGCAAAGAAAGCTAACGACAGAGGCGAGGCCTTGTTGGTGAAAACTGATAAGGCAAAGTACGCTGAAGTCCTTAAATCGATGCGGGCGGCCGAAAAGCTTTCGGCGCTGGGTCAGGACGTGCGAAGCATCAGACGCTCCAAGACCGGTGAAATGATCTTGGTACTAAAACGCGGAGCGCAGGCTAGTGGGACTGACTACAGGAAGCTGGCCCAAGAGGTCTTGGGTGACGACGCCGAGGTGAGGTCGTTGGGGGCGGAAGTGTCCCTCCAGTGCAAGCAACTGGACGAAGTGACGAACGCGGACGACATCGTCTCTGCCGTTAGAGACCAGTGCGGTACAGAGGTCGATAAGACATCTGTACGTCTAAGAGGCGGTCCCTTTGGTACGCAGGTAGCCTTCCTTAGGTTACCGTTTGCGGAAGCCAAAAAGGTAATGAAGCGGGGGAAGTTGAAGATCGGCTGATCAGTATGCCCAGTGAGCAAACTCCAGCCGCCTTCAGTGGACAGGTGCTATCGGTGCTTAGAGTTGGGACATAAGTCCTACAACTGTAAGGGCCCAGACCGTAGCAACCTGTGTCATCGTTGTGGTGAGGAAGGGCACAAGGCGCATGAATGTGATAAGGCACCAAAGTGCCTTATCTGCGCCAGCAAAAAGCAAGCCTGTAACCACGTTATGGGTGGGTCTCCGTGTCCCATCGGAGAGAAAAATAAGAATAAGCCGTGCAAGTAACACAGCTGAATCTTAACCACTGTGCAACTGCCCAGCAGCTGTTGTGGCAGTCGGTCTCGGAGTCGAGGACTGATGTCGCCCTCCTGTCCGACCCGTACAACGTCCCTGTCGATAACGGCAATTGGGTGGCGGACGGGTCTAGGATGACGGCTATTTGCACGACGGGACGGTACCCGATCCAAGAGGTGATACACTCCTCTGCTGAGGGTGTCGCGATAGCTGATAGTGGCAAGACCAAAGGGAGTTCTTCACCCTCTGAACGGTCCCCCGATAGGTTGGCGAGGATTATCGAGTTACTATTCCCGTCTCGAGCCACAAGTCCCTGGCCTCCTGCACCACAAGGCAATATGGGTGCGGCCAAAATGGTGGCTCCGGTGACGAACGAAGAGTTACTCGCGGTGGCCAAATCCCTGTAACGAACAAAGCTCCAGGGCCTGATGGAGTTCCGAACAGCGCTCTCAAGGCAGCAATCATAGCTAACCCGAACATGTTCAGGCTAGCTATGCAAAGATGCCTAGATGAGTGTAGATTCCCCGAAAGATGGAAAAGACAGAAACTGGTGTTGTTGCCAAAGGCCGGGAAGCCGCCGGGCGACCCATCGGCGCATAGACCAATCTGCCTTATAGACACGACGGGCAAGTTGCTAGAGAGGATCATCCTCAACAGGCTGACCCCGTACTCAGTGGGTACGAACGGCCTGTCTAACAACCAGTTCGGTTTTCGCAAAAGTAAGTCCACGTTATTAACTCGGTGGTAAAGACCGCCGAAATTGCGATCCAAAAGAAAAGGCGAGGTTTCGATACTGTGCGTTAGTGACACTTGATGTGAAGAACGCATTCAACAGCGCAAGCTGGGATGCCATCGCACTCTCGTTACACCGGCTTAGCCTGCCGGTGGGCCTGTACCGGATTTTGGAAAGCTATTTCCAGAACCGTGTACTATTATACGAGACCGATGCCGGCCAGAGAAGCGTACTTATTACCGCAGGAGTTCCGCAAGGTTCAATACTGGGCCCGGTACTATGGAACCTTATGTATGACGGGGTTCTGAAGCTAAAGTTCCCTCCTGGTGTTAAGATCGTCGGTTTCGCAGAGGACGTAACCTACGTCCTGGAGGTCTACGGGAAGTCAATTTCCGAGGTAGAACTGACCGTAGCACACGCGATCAGCACGGTGAAGGATTGCATGAGCGCTAGAGGCCTGCAGCTCGCTCAGTATAAAACGGAGGTGGTTATCGTTAACAACCGCAAGTCGGTTCAACATGCAGTGATTCACGTGGGTGAAGTCGCGATCGCATCAAAGCGGAGTTTGAAACTCCTCTGGGTCGTAATAGACGACAAGCTGACCTTCGCCGGCCATGTCGACTACGCGTGCAAGAGGCCTTCGACTGCTGTTGCGGCATTATCGAAGTTGATGTCCAACAGTTCCAATGTGTGTGCCAGTAGACGTAGGCTACTGGCAGGCGTTGCCGTATCTATTCTTAGGTACGGTGGCCCGTCCTGGGCGAGAACTCTGGGGGTAACCAGTTACCTGCGGAAGCTAAAGAGCACGTACCGCTTAATGTGTCTCAGAGTGATACCTGCCTACCGCACGATATCACATGATGCAGCTTGCGTGATTGCGAGCATGATGCCAGTCGGGCTGGTCATCCGGGAAGACGAGGAGTGTTTCGAGCTACGTGGCACCAGAAGAGCCCGCGAACGCATCAGGGTGACTTCGGTTGCCAGATGGCAGCGCGAGTGGGATAACTCTTCTAAAGGTAGGTGGACCCACCGGCTGATACCTAACATATCGAGCTGGGTGGAGAGACCTCATGGGGAAGTTCACTACTATCTGACACAATTCCTGTTAGGCCATGACTGCTTTCGGCAGTACCTCCACAGGTTTGGGCACGCGGAGAGCCCCGTCTGCCCTGACTGCCCAGGTTTTGACGAAATTGCAGAGCACATACTGTTCGTATGCAGAGCCGTAGCGTGGACTCTCGGCGCCCTTGGCGAAATCTTTTTTGGGCGCCCCTCTCTTACTAAGGAAAAATGTGCAATATTTAACAATCCAATAACATTTTGATTCCCACCTTAATGTTTTATGAATTTTTATTATGGCGGTATGTCCCTGGAAAGTTTTTAAATGTTGTGAGCTTTTACACTAATTTGCAAAATATGGTGAGATATGTTAGGACTTGGTAGAGTCGTGGCCATTTCTGGATCGTATGGAATCTGTTGGAACACCAAGGCTGAAAGATCATTAAAATTGCTAAACTTGCAGCTCATAGTGCCCTAACGGCTGTTTCTTGCTTTTAGTGGAAGAAACTGACGTACTTGCAAGTACATAGCAAAGAAAAGAGATTTGAAAATCGTGACAAATCATATACTAATGTCAAATGTTTGGAACAAGGATATCCAACCCTGAAGTGGATTGATCTATGATCGAAATCGCTATCGGAGTTCGGATACAACATAAGAATGGATCTGTCAGTAGGCTGAAAATGGATAACATCCAACTTTGAAGTGATCGGAATCGACATCGGAAGCAGGACGGCCATGTGGTGAAATTAGGCTATGACTGCCAAGGGGCAACTAACTCTAAACTTTCGACAGTATCCCAAAATACTAACAAATACTAGCGACAAACTACGCCGTATCTACGGTAAATTGATCAAAGAGCCCTGGTTGGGAAAGCATGAAACACAACGCCACCAAGTCGATACAGTCCGCCCAGTTTTAGGCAACATATGATTTCAATCTCCTTTAAATTATTTTAAAAAAACACTGAACAACTATTTCTATTACTGTTACTTGTTGAGCAACCTTTGGGGCCCAAGTTTTGGGTTGATGGTATTAGAAACATAAAATTCGGTTTGAAAGTTTTCTAGAATCTGTGGAAGGTAGAAATCAACTAACTTGACAAATGCCATAACAAACGAACTAGCAACTGTTTCATTGTTTGACGAAAATCGTGGAGAAATATCAGGATATACTATTGCGAGACAATGAGTGATATTATCGCAAAGTTTAGAGTTACTTACCCCTAGAGTTTTTCTGAATGAAATGAGCAAATTTGTCTTAAATCTACACCATCTTTGCGATTTATTAGTCATTAGCGCAAAAGGTCTTTTACAATTTTGGTCAACACTTGTGGCAATAATTGTGCCCGAAAATTGTAACAATCCGATATACAATTTTCAAATAACTTTTCGAATATAAGTTTTCTGGACTTTTTCTTAGCCCCTTATAGACGGTTCCGAAAGGCTCAGAGAAACCGAAAGGGAAATCAAAGTTAGGACCAAATCATTCGACTTGTTTATTTGAGATAGAAGAAAGATTAGATTTCTTGAAACCTTCTTCTTCTTCTTCTTCTTATTGGCCTTACATCCCCACACTGGGACAGAGCCGCCTCGCAGCTTAGTGTTCATTAAGCACTTCCACAGTTATTAACTGCGAGGTTTCTTAGCCAGGTTACCATTTTTTGCATTCGTATATCATGAGGCTAACACGATGATACTTTTATGCCCAGGGAAGTCGAGACAATTTCCAATCCGAAAATTGCCTAGACCGGCACCGGGAATCGAACCCAGCCACCCTCAGCATGATATTGCTTTGTAGCAGCGCGTCTTACCGCACGGCTTCTTGAAATATCTCCGCCATAGACCTTTGGACTTTATGGTCGGTTTGTTATTATTTGGCCATGTAACCAATAAAATTGTTCTGTTTCCCATACCGTAATTCTTGATTCCGGCGCCCCCTGAGGGCTGGCGCCCTTGGCGGGGGCCAACCCGGCCAACCCCACGCTACAGCGCTGTTCGTATGTCCTCGTTCCGACGTCGAAAGAAGAGCTATGCTAGACGTTTGCGGTCGGGACACAACCCCGGATACCCTTATCCAGAGGATGTGCCAAGCGGTGGAGAAGTGGAACGCAGTTTCGACTGCAACCACTCAGATTGCAGCTTGCAGAGAATCTGGCGCGCCGAGCAGCAGTCGACAAGCATGACTAACTTATGATTGGTTAGTTAGAGCGAAAACAGGCTGAGCGCGGGGAAGTAAATGAGAGGTTTGCACATGTCGAGGTAAGAGTGTCGCAGCGGGTGGCAACCGCAGTCGCCACCACGAGGCATGGCAGAAGAGTGACCGCATAGGTGTTAGTATGGACTGCATATGCCTAGGTAGGAGGGTCGTAGCGTAGAACTGTTAGTACCTATCGCTATCGACACCTCGAGGCATGGCAGAGATGAGTAGAGTGAGCATCCTAGTCAGACTCGCGTGGCATGTTAGAGGTGAGCACCCAAGTCAGACTCACATGGTATGTTAAGGGCGAGCACCCAAGTCAGACTCGCATGGCATGTCAGAAGTGAGAACCTAAGTAAGTCCCACATTGTGTGTCAGGAGGAGTGGCAGGCCCAAGTAACAATTTTCATGCTTGTTAGATTTATTTAATTCTTATAGCGGATTTATGACAGCAGTTACCATGGCTAGTTGCTCAGATTTATTGGCGATCTTATTGCTATCAATAAACCTCTAATAAATCTGTTCGAAAAGCTTCAAACGTCAAAGCCGACTGGTCTTGTTAGCAGCTCTACGGTTGTAACGAAGAGCATAATAAATCCAATTTTCAAAGCTTGATCAAAGCCAAAATTATGGGTCGTAATGTGGTCAAATGAACAACCCCAATAAGAATATTTACATTGCAAAGGGTTTATAACGGTGTTTAATAAGAGCAACATTTTTCTGATCGAAATCTATGATAGCCATATTGGAAATGGAGAACCATCTTCAAGTCAGTGAAATTTATCACTGGAATTTATGATTAGACGGTGTTTTCGCCGCAAAAGAACGTTTTTGGTAAAGGATATAAAAAACAATCATATCTAAGTGTAATATCAATTAGTTTAGTGAAGATTTACGTTATTGATATTATAATAATTTTAAATTCATTGCCCAAAACTATATTATTTTGCGGGCGCGTAGTGCTTAATCTCATTTTTGCACTAGCTTTCACCATGAAATCGAGCGCGCACCTCATTTCCATGAAAGTACATTGGAGAAAAAACTTAAAAAAGTATTATTTTGTAGTCATCCTTATCATGATTTTCATCAACACTTTATTTTGTTATTATTTGTTTGCAAGATTTTGTTTCTCTTTTTTCAAAGCAAATTTTTGACAGCTGCCGCAGCCAAATTCCCTTTTTTTTCGGGCGGCTTGAAACGGATTTTTATAAACTCTTATAAGAGGTTTATAGTGGTAATCTAGAGAGGGCCACTTGGACATATCTTACTCTTATAGTGGTCATCAGAAGGTAATCCTGTAGTAATGGGTTTTATTGTCAGTTCTTGTAATTCGATCTTGAAAACCATTTCTAGAGCAGAATAAAACTTGAAATGTTACTTGGGAGGGTGTGCTAGAGTGAGCATCCAAATAAGGCTCAGATTTGTGTGCTAGAGCGTGAATCAGGTGGTTGGGTGAGCATCCAAGTTAGACTCATATGGTGCGTAAAGGGTGAGCAGCCAAGTTAGACTCACATGGTATTTCAGTGGTGAGCATCCAAGTAAGGCTCATATGGTGCGTCAGAAAGAGTGTCAGGGTGTGTTAGAGCGAGCACCCAAGTAAGACTCATACGGGATGAGTACCTGTGCGAGTGTGAATGAACGAGTACATTAAGTACTGCCTATCCCCCAGAAGTAATGCTGGGAGGCAGTTCCTGGGGGAACCAGGGTATTAGTAGAGAGGGTAACTCAAGTAACCTTCTGTTGCTTGGGTGGGTTTAGTGGGTCCGGCGGGCTGGCCTTCTGCCTTCCGCGCCAACCCCACTCCCTGAGTGATAATTTCAGGTGTCTGTATGCAGATTTGCCTTCATCCCTCTATATATAAAAAAAAACATTATATCATCCATATAGCCTTCTATAGAGTAATCATCAATAAATCATGTTCATAACATTTAATACGGTCGAGTCTTTATTAGTCGCTGGTTCTACTAACTCAAGAAAGCAAATCATGCTACACTATATAATGTCTATCGATTACAGCGAATACAAAATTATAGACACAACAAATCTGACGGATGGAGATCGACTGATATTTTATTATATATTCTTAACTAACTATATACGTATTCACCAAAGTCACGTGTGAGATCATTCACTATTTATATCAGTCGTCCGATTTTCGCGGTGGGAACGATGGATGGTTCTCCCAGCAGCTCATGCAACTCGTGGTTCATTCGCCTCCTCCACGTACCGTCCGCCATCTGCACCCGAACATAGATGGTACGCAGCACTCGCCTTTCGAAAACTCAAAGTACGCGTTGGTCTTCCACGAGCATCGTCCAGGTCTCGTGTCCGTAGAGGACTACCGGTCAGTTTGGTACGGCGGGGAACTCTATTCGATCGAAGCGTCTTGCGGAGTGCAAAGAACGTACGATTTCCAGTGACTATGCGTCTCCGAACTTCTCTCTTGGTATAATTCTCGGCAGTTACCAGTGAGCCCAAGTACACAAATTCTTCTGCCACCTCAATTTCGTCACCACCGATGCAAATTCGTGGTGGGTGGCTCACATTGTCTTCTCTTGAACCTCTTCCTATTACGTACTTCGTCTTCGACGTGTTAATGACTCCGATCCGTTTATCTTCCCTTTTCAGTCTGATATAGGTTTCCTCCATCTTCTCACAATTACGTGCCATATGTCATCGGCGAAGTCAAATAGCTGGACGGACTCATTGAAAATGGTACCACTCGTGTTAATCCCTGCTCTTCGTATTACCCTTTCCAAAGCGATGTTGAATAGCAGACACGAAAAACCATCACCTTGCCGTAACCCTCTGTGCGTTTCGAAGGGACTCGAGAATGCCCCTGAAACTCGAACTACACACATCATCCGACCCATCGTCGCTTTGATCAACCGTGTCAGTTTATCCGGAAATCCGTGTTCGTGCATTAGCTGCCATAGCTGGTCCCGATCGTTTGTACCATATGCGGCTTTGAAGTCGATGAATAGATGATGCGTGGGCACGTTGTATTCGCGGCATTTCTGCAGTACTTGGCGAATGGCGAACACCTGGTCCGTGGTGGAGCGTTCGCCCATAAAACCCGCCTGGTACTGGCCCTTCTCCTTTATCTGTGAAAGCTGTCTCGGCTCCAAGCGCTTTCTTAAGCAAATGATAGGACTATTATAAAAATCGGGTCCACTTAATTGTAGATTGTGGCAGATTTACAATGACCGTGGTTCTGCTTATCTCTGCAATTCCATCTACGATTTGTGCAAGGGTTATATGCTATGCTATTTACGATTGCGCTATAATGCTGGTTCTAATCTTTAATGCAGAGTACCGTAATCCGGGGGAACATTGATCATTTTTTTAATTGTTTTGTAAATATTTCCCCCGTGAGTGAAATCATAACTTTTTTCATATTTTCAAAACGAGTACTGCCACATGTAGAACGTATAAAGCTGATGTTCTTGATTATTTGATAATTTTAAACTTGTTTTAAAAATGTTTTTTGTCGAGTTTCTTGATTCTTCAATTTGGGGTAACTTTGATCAATCATTTATCTATAGAGAAAGCGTACATAAACGCCTTAAGGAAGGCAATTATAGTTAATCTCTTACGCTGAAGCGATGCACATCGATTGTTTGGAGAAAGACATCATCACCGCTATTGGAATTATCTTGTTTTTCAACAATATATCTAGGAACTTTTTTCAAATAGGCGTAACTGTAGTTGACCTTGAAATTTGAAACGGTTGGTATTCTCTCAATTCAGCACATTTCGTTTAACAAACGTTACTACCAGATAGATCGGAATCTATTCTTTCTGTTAGGTACATAAGTTCACCAAAATAGTATAATTGAAGAGCACAGTCGCCGTTCCAAAAATCAAGGCCAAAATCATGTACGCCCATTTGAAAAAAGTTCCTAGATATATCAAAATTTCTGTTTCGCAAATAAATATTTAATTTCTTTCAGTGTTACACAAAATGTCACTCACACATATTCAATAAAGTTAGTTATTACTTGTAAAGCTCAAGCGGATGGTCGCGTTTTATTTTTCCTCCGATTGAGCCGTATTGTTCGATACAGTCCACTTTGATTTCCGCTACATTTTTGGTCCGTGTCGAGCCGGATGTGGTGGACATTCGCGAATAAGTGAAAGTGATCGCCTCTCCTAGCGTGGATTGCGCGAATTCGAGAATTCGACAGTGATTGCACTGAGTCCGACTGACGCCATCTTGCAACGGCAGTGACTGGTTAGGGCATAGTCTCTTATGCTTGAGAACGTTCGTGTGCGTGCGTAACAAAATGGCGAAGAACGCGAAAAACCGAAAAAATACACCGGTCGAGAGTGACGAAGTACAAGATTCCGCCGCGGGTGTTTCGATAGGTGAACAAATAAGCCGACAAAAACAAAAAGAAGAACGCAGAAAAATCGAAGAAGAATTAAGAGTGTTGTTATTGAAAAAAGAATCGACTAAAATGAGGTTAATTCGTGTGCAAGGCGCTCTCGAAGCGAGTCCCGAGAATGCAGAAAACAAACATTTCCTTCACCTGCAGCAGAAACTTCTGGAGACGGCATACGCGGATTACAACTACTTCCAGAATCAACTGTATGAGATTTCCATTCCGGAT
This sequence comes from Armigeres subalbatus, assembly GCF_024139115.2. Taxonomy (NCBI): domain Eukaryota; kingdom Metazoa; phylum Arthropoda; class Insecta; order Diptera; family Culicidae; genus Armigeres; species Armigeres subalbatus. The sequence goes on along the minus strand of NC_085140.1, from coordinate 408,994,449 downwards.
GAAGTGCGATGTGAAGAAGAGATGAAGTTCATTGAATTCGAAGCGCTTTACAGCAGAATCTTCGTGAAGCTTACGACGCTTTTGGAAGTGGCGGTCAAGGCAGAAGCTGCACCGGTTGCGAATCAGCAGGGTTGTTTGCCGTATGTCCCACCGTTAAAAGCTCCATTGCCGACGTTTGATGGTAACTATGAAAACTGGTTCGCCTTCAAGAACATGTTCGAAAATGTGATGGGTAGATACCAGCATGAGTCGCCAGCGATCAAGCTCTATCACCTACGGAATGCTTTAATAGGATCGGCAGCAGGAGTCATTGATCAAGATATTATAAATAATAATGACTACCAGGCGGCTTGGGACACATTGCGTGAGAGGTACGAGGATAATCAGGTAATTATCGACAAGCACATTGATGCAATATTCAACCTGCCTTCGATGAATAAGGATAGCGCAGTAGGTTTGCGGAAGATCATCGACACCTGCTCTAAGAACGTCGACGGTTTGAAGAATTTGCAATTGCCTGTAGACGGTTTAGGAGAGATGATGTTGTTGAACGTGCTGTCGAAAAAGATGGACTTGGAAACACGCAAAGCATGGGAATTGAACAAGGGACATGAAGATCTGCAGGATTACGACTCGACCATGGAGTTTCTAAAGGAACGGTGCCGAGTATACGAGAAAATAAGTCGATGCAGTAAGACAACTGCGGAAGCGGTGAAATCTGTGCGGACTACTGGGAAAGCCGAATCGAGAGTCCAAAGTTTGGTGGCAACTTCAGGAAAGTGCTCGCATTGCAAATCTGACCATGAGCTGTGGAAGTGTGAGCAGTTTAAAAAGGCAAGCCTTAGTGACAATTATCTGCCGCTTCGTAAAAGTGGATCTTGCTTCAACTGTCTGGAAAAAGGTCACGTCACGTCACGATGTTCATCCGAGCATTCGTGTAAGGTGTGCAGCAGTCGGCACCACACATATTTGCATAAAGATCACTCGTTAAAGGAAACGCATTCGTTGAAGCCTACTAGTGCTGCGAAGAAGGAGGTTCCGGAATCACTTGCTGAATCTACTACCACTTCGAGTCAATCAACGGAAGGGAACGTAGGTGGAACGGTGCTTTGCACGAGCGTCAAAACTTAACAAGATACATTGCTGGCAACCGCAGTGGTCCTGGTTTGTGGAGCTGGGAAGAAGCAAATTTCATGTCGTGCTGTACTTGATTCAGCATCACACAAACATTTTATCACCGAAGATTTTGCCACGTACGAACTACAAAATTGCCGGAATTGGAGGAAACGAACTGGTAATCCAGTACAAGGTGCATTGCCGATTGAAGTCCAGAGTGAGCAGCTATGAATCGCCTTGTTTGGAGCTATTGGTGGTGAAGAAGATAACCGGCCGATGTCTAGTTTCGACGCACAACAATTGAATTTTCCGGATGGACTTGAGTTGGCAGATCCAACTTTCAATGTACCGGGTCCGGTGAATATCCTGATTGGTTCCGGACTGTGCTTCAAATTGCTGAAACATGGTCAACTTGATCTGGAGGATTATTTACCAGCTGTACAAAAAACGCATCTCGGCTGGTTAGTCAGCGGGGTAGTGCCGACCACTCACACCAACGTTGGTCGTGCTCTGTGTATGATGGTTACCGAAGACGACGTCGGCAAGTTACTGCAGAGATTTTGGCATTTTGATTCGTACGATGATTGCGTAGCTAGAGAAGGCTCATCCGATGATATATGTGTGTCTCATTTCATGGAGACGTACAAACGGAACGAAGATGGTAGATATGTAGTGCGTTTGCCGTTCAACGACCTGAAGACACAAATTGGAGAATCGCGCTCCATGGCGGAGAAGCGTTTCCTAGCAGTTGAGCGACGTTTGGATAGAGATCCATTATTGAAGGCACAATATGCTGCTTTCATTCGAGAATACGAGGAGCTAGGTCATATGGTCGAAGTGATTCCAGAGGCAGACGAAGACGCTTCGGATACATTCTACCTGCCGCACCATTGTGTCTTGAAGCCATCTACCACCACAACAAAACTGCGAGTTGTGTTCGATGGTTCAGCGGAGTCGTCTAGTGGTGTGTCAATCAATCAAGCGATGATGGTCGGTCCGACTGTTCAGAATGACTTCATCTCCATACTGTTACAATTTCGATCCCATCGATACGCTATAAGCGCGGATATACCTAAAATGTATAGACAAGTGTACGTACATAACGATGACACCAGTTTCCAAAGAATTGTTTGGAGAGAAAACCGGGACCAACCACTGAAAACGTATGCATTACAGACGGTAACATACGGTCTTGCATCATCACCCTTCCTTGCAACGATGGCACTTCGGCAGCTTGCCGAAGACGACGGTGCCAAGTTTCCGCTAGCGGCGGAGGCGGTCAAGAAGACGTTTTATATCGACGACATGCTGACGGGAGCAGACACCCTGGAGGAAAGTGCTGACTTGCTTCGACAAGTGCTTGGACTATTAAAGGCTGGCGGATTCAACGCTCATAAGATTTGCTCCAACTCGAACGAGCTCGTGAAAGTGGTTCCTGAACATCAACAAGCAGGGAATCAATATTCAGGCAACGCCTAACAATATACCCTTTGTCGTCAACAGAGTTTGTTACTGACAAACGCACCTAGCGACCTTTATCAGAACCCGAACGCAATATGACAATAATCATTTGCCTCGGATGCTCTGATATTTCCGAGAATATGATGCTAATATTGTAATCATTGTTGGATTCTCGAATATTTCCATAAAAGCAGAAACTATGATAGCATAAAACCGAAATTTTCTCTCGAAATAATGCAAAATAACGGGATGAAAAATTAGCAACAAGATTGTCTTCTTTTTTGTTGCTGACAAAATTTTTCGGATCTTTGTCATTATTATCTCCGACAAAAACAAAGCTTTGTCGTTGGTTCTCTTTTGTCGCTTGTTTCGCTAGCGTATTTCAGAAAAATTGATTCCCTGTCAACAAGTAAATATAAGTGAGATTGATGATCCAGACGTTAACCTCGTCATGAAAACACTGGGCATTGCTTGGAACCCTAAAAGTGACAGTTTCACGATTTGCATTCCTACGATGAATCCGAGTCAAAGTGCCAGTTTTACAAAAAGAGTGATTCTGAGTGAGATTTCGCGTATATTTGATCCTCTTGGATTTCTTGGACCAGTGATTACGGCAGCAAAGCTCATAATGAGGGAGCTTTGGCTTTTGGACTTGCGCTGGGATGATCCACTTCCGGAGGCCATGATCGCTCTTTGGATGGAGTTTCGATCGAAGTTGCAACATCTCAATGTCTTTCGCATTCCCAGATGGCTGTTCGCTGAGCAACGTATATCTACGGAACTGCATGGATTTGCAGACGCGTCGGACCTGGCCTACGGCGCCTGCCTGTACGCGAGATCAATCCTGGACGACGGTAGCGCTGTAATGGAACTGATATGTAGTAAATCACGAATTTTGCCAAAAAAGGAAGAGAAAAAGGAAATTACTACCACAAGAGCCGAACTACAAGCAGTTCTACTACTGTCTAGGCTCACGGTGAAATTGTTAAAGGCATTGGAGGTGAAGTTTTCGAAGGTGGTGCTGTGGAGCGATTCACAAATTATGTTATGTTGGATCGCTAAAACACCTGACGTTCTGCATGTTTACGTGGGTAATCGTGTCAGAGAAATACGAACCTCAACGGAAGATTTCGAGTGGCGATATATTCCATCCAAATCGAACCCGGCAGACCTAATCTCGAGAGGAGTGCAACCCAATCTCCTACTACATCAAAGCTTGTGGTGGAATGGTCCGCCAGTTCTGCATCGTGAAAACCCTCGTATTCCATCTTTTCTGCCAATCGCTGATGAAAATTTACCGGAGCTCAAACAAACAACGCTTATTGTCTGCACTACCAAAGAACGATTGAAGCTTTTCGACAACGTCAGTCGTTTCACAATTATCCAAAGATCCATGGCCTACGTGATTCGATTCACCGATTACATCCGAAGCGGTAAAAGAGTGTTGACAAAGGGGCTTCTGACAGCTGATGAAATGAAAAGGGCATTATCATTGATTGTTAGGGTGCGGCCAGAGTAGACGCGAAGTGCGAAGCGAAGCGAAGCGTCCATACGATTTGACAGCTCCTTATTATTGATTGTTATTCCTTTGTGTGCAATTTTCGCGCCGCGTCGCGTAGACGCGTCTACTCTGGCAGGCACCTTAGACTGGTACAACAAGAGTGTTTCTCTACCGAAATCCTAGCGCTGAAGGAGAGAAGAGGGTTTAAACTGCCATTGAAATGTTTGAACCTGTTCGTGGACGAGAATGATGAAACACTACGAGTAGGAGGAAGGATTAGTAAGGCTTGCATCCCTTATGGTAGCAAACATCAATACCTAATGCCATCCAAACATCCAGTGACGACTGCAATAATTCGTTTTCTGCACAAAAGTATTTTGCATCTCGGTCAATGTGGCTTGCTTGGAGTAGTGCGTCAACAGTTTTGGCCCCTTCGGGTGAAGGATGTTATTCGAAATGTTGTGCATAAGTGTACAGTCTGCTACCGCATGCGTCCAAAGCGATCAACACAATTGATGGGTGATCTGCCAGAGTACCGTGTGCAGAGATCTTTTCCGTTTGCTGTCGTTGGTGTCGATTTCGCTGGACCATTTACTGTGAAGTCGTCTGCGTCCATCAGAAAGCCAACGATAACCAAGGGATATGTATGCGTTTTCGTATGCATGGCGACTCGAGCACTTCACTTGGAAGCAGTATTCAATTTGTCTACTGATGCTTTCATAGGAGCATTACAGCGTTTCGTCAGCCGTCGAGGGATACCAGAGAAGATCGTCTCCGATAATGCCACCAATTTTGTTGGTGCAAACACGGAGTTGGAGAGACTGGCCACCACGTTCAAATCGGAAATGCACCAGAAGAAATTGAACGCGTTTTGCACACAGCGTGGCATCGAGTGGTCTTTCATCCCACCTCGCAGTCCTCATTTTGGTGGACTGTGGGAGGCAGGGGTGAAGTCAGTCAAGCACCATTTGCGACCTATTCTAGCTGCACATAAATTATCGTACGAGGAGCTCAGTACGGTTCTTTGCCAAATTGAAGCTACGTTAAACTCGAGGCCTTTGACGCCATCCTCAGACGACCCGAACGATTTAACGGCGATTACTCCAGCTCATTTTTTGATTGGGCGTGAATTTCAAGCGATTGCCGAACCTTCGTATGGAAATATTAAGCAAGGACGACTATCTCGGTGGTAAATGTTGCAAGAAATGAGAGAAAGATTTTGGCAAACCTGGTCTGTCGATTACCTACACGAGTTGCAGCGACGTCAACGTGACTTCAGGACCACAAACTTTAAGATTGGAGCCCTTGTCCTTGTTGCCGACGATAACCTTCCTCCATTACAATGGAGCCTCGCTCGCATAACTGAGCTAAACAAGGGCGCAGACGGCCATACTAGAGTGGTCAGTTTGCAAACGAAGAACTCCATCATCAAGCGTTCTGGGAAATACATATGTGTGCTGCCTTTGGATGCAGAGGAAGACCGACCAAACGAATCTTGAATTCTAGTTATTTCAACGGCGGAGGATGTTTCGCAAATAAATATTTAATTTCTTTCAGTGTTACACAAAATGTCACTCACACATATTCAATAAAGTTAGTTATTACTTGTAAAGCTCAAGCGGATGGTCGCGTTTTATTTTTCCTCCGATTGAGCCGTATTGTTCGATACAGTCCACTTTGATTTCCGCTACAATTTCAAAGCAAAAACTATGGATTAACCAAGCAAATAAATTTTCTTATGACATAACTATAGGTACGAGCTTAATTCTTTTGTTATTATACCTGTTTTGAGTGCTCAAAACTCACAGCAAGCTGCCAAAGTTTAAAAATTAATGTTGATTTTATTGTTCAAATGTTGACGAAAAATAAATGCAAATTCATCCGAAGGTTATATCATTCTGCAGCAAATTTAGTCAAGCTTAAGACACCTAATAAGTAATAAGTAATTGTGATACCACGAAACAATATTTTATTCATTTCTTGAAAATGGTGAAACTGATCAATGTTCCTCCGGATTACGGTACAAGAAGTTTGTTCGTCGGTACGGGACCCTTTATCGCAATAGCACGAGGCTTCTTGTATCAGTCAGAAGATATGCATCCAACAGGTTCTAAAGGAACTTCAATTGATTGAAGAATTTGAAATTTTCTAAGCCGAAATCGTAAGAATCTCAAAGAAAATTCAAAAATGAACTGAAAGTTCATCTGGCTGAGTCTAAATGGAAAGGCTGATCAAATTGACCAAACAAATAAGAAAAGCTATTGTACAGAAATTAATGAATGAGGTCAAAAGAAAGCTTCCAGCATTCGGAGTAGGGAAGAAAATTTCGAATCATCGGGTATTATAAAAAATGACTAAATAATTTTCTATTTACAAATCATAGGAAATAATTTGAAGTTTTTTAGTTAAATGTCTTTATTTGTCATAAGACGAGTTAGTACTATTCCGTTTAATTCCACCACCTAATTATAACTTACCGGATACGTATTGTGGCCTTAACAGTAAGGCTGTGTCTCATGCTTGACTCGATTGAGTCTGAATTATGGAAGACCATTTCGTTTGCACATTTTTTGCGATTACTAGATATTGGAATGATCAATGTTTCGGTGAGTAAAAGCTAAATTTTCCTTTTAGCTATGTAGGAATTCCTTTCGCCAAAAACCGTGTCATGTATGCGATGCTAAAGACGATCTTACTTGTGGACTCGAATAACGTATCTGTAAGTCTCAAATCAAAGAGTTGAATTAATTAGGATAGTTCTAACTTGTCTTAAAAACACGAGAAATATAATTGACCTTGCAAAACCTCCAATCTAAACTGAAGCTTCACATATCAGATTTGAAAAAAATGCTCCCACGCTTTGCATCTAGAAGGGACAACTCATTGATCGCATAGAATCAGCATTGAAGTCGAGATTTAAATTTTAGATTGTGCAAAATTATCCACATCCTAAAAGTGAGGCTAAGTAAGCCACGATCATAATTTAGCAGAGCGCACGTTCTGTAAGCGGTCGCCTTCATTTGTTCTAATCAACTATCCAAACTAATCCGTCACATCACTCAGCTAGCATATGAACTTATTGGACCGAGTAGAGGTAGGTAGGTCTTCAGTTAAGTTTGCCTTTGAATAAATTATTTCTTTTATTTATGAAGACGGACATAATCGTGGCACGTGACGCAAGCAAAACATTTATGATACAGTTCTGAAAGGATGTAAACAATTAGTCAATATTTCGATATACGACAGCTGAGCTCTTTTCAACACACTGTGGAATGTTCATGCAAGCAGGTGGTCAAATATTGGTGAGAAGTTTTAATGTAACCCTGGTATATTTTAGTATAGTTCCACTCCAGTAATGTATATTCATTCAATGCGACTAAATAATTAAAAGACAGTTTAAGCTATCTAGTTAATTATTTGCAATTACTCTTCTAGTTACTCACACGAATGCGCGATTTGGCGTGCAGAGGAACGGCATTATCATCACACAGTCGCATCTTTTTCTTCAACGGCTCTACATTCCAACTGGAACTTGGTCTGCTTTTCAACTAAGTATTCTATTAGCATTTCCTCATTTATTAATTGAATGCTTTTTTATGCCCGCCATTGCTGTGTCTTGTGTGGCAAGTACAATGGATACACTATGCCCAGGGTGTCGAGAAAGTTTCCAACCCGAAAACATCCTAGATCGGATCGAGAAATGAACTCGCCTTTGTTCGCAAGGCTACTGGAGACCCCATCACAGTCGCATATGCTCCTGGAATTTGCGGACGGAATTTGACCTCATTGGAATCGATAGCAGAGCAGTAGTTGAGGTTTATAGCCCACTGAAGAGAGAGACACCGAGGATAGGCTTAACCATTAACTCTAACCAAGTCAAAATACATGGTTGCGGGTACAGATATATGTAGACCATGTGGTGTTGATGCCGATTTAGTTTTTGATGGGGTTGTATTTGTAGTTGTTGACGAATTTAGCTACCCTGGAACGTTAGTGACATGTAAAAATGACGTTTACCATGAAGTGAAAAGGCGTATTTCTGCTGCGAATTGGGCCTTCTATGGATTACGTAACCAGCTGAGGTACCGCATCCAAGGATGTTATCGATCATTTAGTAATCTGCGTTAGAACATTTAGTAGTTTGTCAATAACTCTTTCTAGAGGCTTAATTCCAAAAGTGTTGCATGGTGGACTTCCAGTGCGAAGGCTTTTCTATAACTCTGCCTAAAACATCGATGTTTAAATTCCACTATTGTAGGAGTTACATCGCTAGTTGCGATAACTTATACTAAAGGATAAAATTTCAATCATTTAGGGTAAAGTGACCAATAGTGGACCCCCAGCCAATAGTGGACCCTCCAGCCATTATTGCATTATTACTGCACAATGTCAACCTTTCGCTATAAAATTCTATCGGGAGAACCTACCTTACAGTCCTATGATTTGATTACATTTGTTGGAAATCCTATGGAAAGTCAAATTAGGCGATTTTTTACAATTCTATAAAAAATAAACACGAGAGTGTCCATTATAGGAATATTTTGGGGGGTCCATAATAGGGAAGAAGAACGTCCCGAAACGGGACATGAAAATCAAATGAAGTGTCGACTATAGGGAAGCAATTTCCTATTATGGACCCCCAGGGGGTCTACTAAAGGGCGAATTCAGTTAGACTTTAAAATATTAATTTCAACGAATAACGTCGTGTATTTGGGTGTTTTATGTATGTATCGTGAAGAGGGGATGCAGAGCTTGTTGTTAGATAACAAGCAGAGTTGATATTTTGAAAATTTCTAAGCCGTATGACAGGAAGAGCAAAATTCCGCTACTAGGGGGTCCACTATTGGGCATTTTACCCTAGTATAAGCTACTGCTACTAGCTGCATAGCTCCATTATTAGTAAATTCATACATCGAACTGTTGGGCAGAGTTGTAGATAAACCTTTGCACTAAAAGTCCACCATACTACATATTTTGAAATCTAACCTCAAGAATTTGTTATTGACAAACTACTGAATGATCGATTGAAGATTACTAAATGATCGATAACACCCCTGCCCGCAACATGCAGACGGAAGCTTATTCTATCAAAAGCGTGGACGTTAAATGAGGCGGAGTGAAAGCCTTAGGGGTTTTCTAGGGAAAAATGCTGCATACAATAGTCGGAGGGAAAGTAGAAAACACGTGTGGGGTAGACGCATGAACCACTGTGTAATCTGTACGAATGTCGGAAGAAATAGAGACCAGATCATTTAGAAATTGAGCACTTTTAAATGCGTGTATTTTTTTAACTTTCAGTTTGATCGAAAAACTTTCTAAGAATGAAACAAAAGTTATATTATTTTATTTCATATGAATGACTGAAACGAATCATGCATCGTTGTTTCGAAGAAATTCTCGCAGTTTCCTGTCGACACCGCTTGTCAGTCGGCGCACACCTTCTCCAGTCATGATTTTGGCTAGCTAATTCCACCAATTCTTCATACGGCCAATGTCAGTGGTAACTGCTCCCTTCATCTTCAGTTCTGGTTAATAATCACCCAAAATCTCACTAGTCCAATTGAGGATCAGGTTACACGAAGCTTCGAAGACATTCTCAACCAAGATAATGTTTTTGACCCTTCGTTGGGAACTAATTTGGATGAAGTGAGATCTATTACTAGAAAATTTAAAAATATGAAAGCCCCGGGTGATGATGGTATTTTCTACATACTTATCAAAAAACTTCCTGAGAGCTCTTTATCCTTTTTGGTTAATTTATTTAACAAATGTTTTCAATTGGCATACTTCCCAGATAAATGGAAAAACGCCAAAGTTGTTCCTATTTTGAAGCCGGACAAAAATCCAGCTGAGGCTTCTAGTTATCGCCCAATCAGTTTGCTTTCTTCAATAAGCAAACTGTTTGAAAAGATTATTTTAAATAGAATGATGGTTCATATTAATGACAATTCTATTTTTGCTGATGAGCAATTTGGTTTTCGCCATGGGCATTCAACCACCCATCAGTTATTAAGAGTAACGAATTTAATTCGGCTCAACAAATCTGAAGGATATTCGACTGGAGTTGCTCTTCTTGATATAGAGAAAGCATTTGACAGTGTTTGGCATGAAGGTTTGATTGTAAAATTGATGAATTTTAATTTTCCTCTGTACATTATTAAACTGATCCAAAATTATTTATCAGATCGCTCACTGCAGGTAAACTATCAGAATTCTAAATCTGATAGATTACCTGTTAGAGCTGGTGTTCCCCAAGGCAGCATACTGGGGCCCATTTTGTATAACATTTTTACTTCTGACTTACCTGATTTACCACCAGGGTGTCAAAAATCTTTGTTTGCAGATGACACAGGTCTCTCAGCCAAAGGGCGAAGCCTTCGTGTCATTTGTAGTAGATTTCAAAAAAGTTTGGATATTTTTTCCACTTGCAAAAATGTGAAATTTCCCTGAATGCTTTCTAAACTCAGATTTTAATTTTTTCACATAAGCCGAAAGCTTCTTATTTGAAACCATCTAGCAGACATATTGTCACTATGTATGGGGTTCCAATTAATTGGTCTAACAAAGCTCAATATTTAGGAGTTCTGCTAGATTAAACATTAAGTTTTAAAAACCACATTGAAGGCATTCAAGCCAAATGTAACAAATATATTAAGTGTCTATATCCACTTATAAACAGAAAATCAAAACTTTGTCTTAAGAACAAACTTTTGATTTACAAACAAATTTTTAGACCTGCCATGTTGTATGCTGTGCCAATATGGACTAGTTGCTGCAATACCAGAAAGAAGGCACTTCAGAGGATTCAAAATAAAATTCTGAAAATGATTCTGAAGTTGCCTCCGTGGTATAGTACCAATGAACTTCATAGAATTTCTAATATTGAGACATTGCATCAAATGTCCAACAAAATAATTTCCAATTTTAGACAAAAATCGTTGCAATCTTCTATTGCAACGATTAGCTCCTTGTACCCTTAGTATGAATTAGGTTAAGTTTAGTTTAAGTAGAAAACATTGTAATTCCTACATGGTTCAATTCAACCAGAGGAAATATTTCTAATTTCTATTGTAACTGCCAGAGGCAATTGAAATGTATTAATAATAACTAAAAATGTAGCATAGCAAATAAGGATGATAGTGTTAAGAAAACAAGGAACACCTAGTCTAAGAGATGAATGCATGTATTAGATAATTAGCAAATAAAATTAGTTAAAAAAAAAAATCACCCAAAATTATTTTGTTGTATGGAATTGAGGACAAATTTATGGATTCAGATTTTTTGGGATGAACTGGACTCCACTATTGTAGTACCATTGTAGCCACTTCCTTGCTACAATGACAGCTGGCTAAATCTAGCCAAAACGTAAGTGGGCCATCATGGGACTTATTATTATTATTATCGTCTTTATTTAAGAGGTTTTCAGCCCTTGGCTGGCTCACCTCTGGCGATCATGGGACTGAATAAAGGGTAAAATCTGGCTTTTGACGAAGATGGATTTTGCAGGATTGTGCAGAATTATTTATCGTTTCTCTTCCTGCATAGTGAATATTTTGAAACCACGTTAGTTTCAAACTGTGAAAAAAATAGATCCAAAAGAATGGTTTACCAATGAATCACCTGCTTTGAGCGTGCTTACAGCGGCACACTAAGAGTTAGCTTTCTGAAATCAGTATGGCGAAAGGCAGAAATCTAAAAAATATTTGGTAGGCGTAGTAGCGGACACCTTCCTACATAACCGGTACCAAATATGTTTTCATGAAAAGTTTCTAATTTTGAGAAAACCCGCATTAGGTGTCTTTCGCCATACAAATTTCTGGCGGTTAACTCATGCTGGCTATTTTACGCATATACGATAGCGCCTGGATGTGGAAGCGGCGGGTAGAAAATCAGTCACTGCCAATAATTCATTCATTATGAAACGCTATGAAAAACTTGCATATCCGACCACTATAGGAACGACCTATAGGAACGCCACTATCTCTACAATGAAGTGCCCCATTTCTAAATGATCTAGGGCTCTAGGCTTTAATAGCAAAAACAATATTTAAGAAAGAACCGGATAGAGGCCGGCAACTTCGCCCAAAATCGACGACCATTAGAATGTAGTTTTATTCATGAAGATCATTGGTTATAAACCTACACAGCAAAAAAATTGAATATTCAACGACGTGTAAAACTGCAGCTAATCCCAACAACCGAATAAACACTTGAAATTTAATTAAATTTGATTGAATTTTACAAGCATGGTTTAAATTTATTTCGATTTAAAAGAATATTCAATCGATAATGTTACGTTTATTTTACTTACTTTTACTTATGGATCCTGTACACCTCCGGTGGTGCAAAGGGCCGAAAGATCTCCATCCTGAGCGTTGCCCGGCTATCGCTTTAACCTGTTGCCAGGTTAGATTTCGGTCGACTTCTTTTATTCCTTTATTGAGGCTTCGCCGCCATGAGCCTCTGGGTCTGCTTCTGCTGCGATGTCCCGCTGGGTTCCAGTCTAATGCCTGTTAACAGATTTCGTTTCCGACCCTACGTAGAGTGTGGCCGACCCAGCCCAACTTCCTATCCCTCTGCTATCGGCCTCTGGTGACAACGACGATGGAGCTCCTTGTTTGCGATCCAGTTATGAGGCCCGAATTATATACCGCAGGCATCTGTTAATGAACACCTGCAGCCGTTGAGTGTTCTCCACTGATACACACCATGTTTCGCTAGCGTATAACAGCACAGATTTCACGTTAGAGTTGAAAATTCGTATTTTGGTGCGTTCACTTATCTGCCTGTTTTTCCAGATATTTCTTAAACTCGCAAAGGCAGCCGTTGCTTTCTTGATCCGTGCGCCTATGTCGATCTTGGTACCACCGTCTGACGCCATTTGGCTACCAAGATATTGGAAGCTTTCAACATTCTCCACTGGTTGCCCGGCTACTGTGAAACTGGAAGGAGTCACCGTGTTTACATCCAGCGATTTGGTTTTGTTGACGTTGATGACTAAACCTGCCGAAGAGGATCGCTCGGCAAGCTCGTTGAGCTTACTCTGCATATCAGAGCGCCGTTGCGCGAGGAGTGCAACGTCATCAGCCAATTCGAAGTCGTTTAGGTGCTCCATGGTTATAGTCTGCCATAACAGCCTGCGGTTTGGTTCACGGTCAATCGCATCTACCAGAATCTCGTCGATTACGATGAGGAACAGTAACGGTGATAGAATACATCCTTGCCTCACACCAGCTACGACCCGGATAGGGTCGGACAGGACCCCATTGTGCAGCACTCTACACGGAGATTTGATAGAAAAATTTAGCTACTTTTGGGAATTCTCACAAATAAATAAAAAAGGACGATTGGACCAATTTTCAAGAAATATTATCGAACTAAAATGTATTTCCACCAGTATCTCCATGTATGAAGGGCAACTCAGCAATTTAATTTTTTTTTTTCAAAAATGGAAACTGAACCATTGCGTTCTACTCGACAATCAATGATACAGCTTCTAACAAAATCGAATCGTGTGAATGTGATATAATTTAAACTGGATTTTGGATGAATTAATGCATTACCAATCCATGTTTTATTTAAGGTTATTCTACTTTATATATACATCCCATTCAAATCGTACAGTTGTCCCACGTGAAAAATGTTGAAATCCAAAGTATATTAAGCCATTCAAGGAGCAGAATTGAAACAATTTATGAAATCATGTTTATTCATCAAATATATTCGTTTTACAACCAATCCTACGTTTTAAATTGTCTTCCGCATTGGCCCTTGAACTTTGAAAATTTATTCGATTTGTTCTATTAAATCTAGGTTTAAGTTAAATACTTCATGTTAATTCTAGAGAGCATCTGTTTTTTAAAGAGAGAAATGGAGTTTTTTAAATGAAGAATAAATAATTATCATCATTATTTTTCATCATATAAAATGCTTTCCACAAAACCATCACAATCCGAGTTATTCTTCAGCGCTCAGAAGATTTCCATCTAACATGTATTCGACCCTGCTGCGACAGAAAGAGCATGACTGTCAACTACGAAACGAAATGAAAACAGAGAGAATTTTCTCTCTGGCAAAGAGAGCGTGACGCTTGTCAGTTTTGTTTTGTTGAATTTCTCCCTGCATCCCAGTTAGAACGAAAGCTCTCTCGAAATAATTGTTCGTAATAAATTCTTTATGGCTCTTTTTAGCGGGTATCTTTTGACAGAGCAAAATGTATGGAATATTGCGTAAATAATGACATCATAAAGCGTATTTACCCTGAAACGCCAATTATTATGTCATTAATGGCGTAATCTGAATAGGCTATAAGATACATTGCATCCTGTCGACCGGGAAAGTTGCGGTGTCCCAGATATTACGAAATAAACGATGCAGTCCGCTCAACTACTGCAGCATGGGGTCAGCTTTGAGCATCTCGGCTGATATGCTGTCGACCCCTGGGGCTTTATTCGATTTCATGCTTTGGATGGCTGTTTGAATCTCTAGCAATGATGGAGCTTCGGTATTGACGCGTGTTATACGTCGGATCCTAGGCAGATCATGCCGAGGTGGTGATGGCCTGGCTGGCACTTGAAAAAAGTTGTTCGAAGTGCTCGAACCAGCGTTTCAGCTGGTCAGTTGGGTCGGTCAATAACTGATCATTCGCGTCTTTCACAGGCATCGTTGCATTCATCTTCGCCCCGCTTAAGCGTCGTGAGATATCGTAGAAGAGGCGAATGTCCCCGGTTGCGGCGGCTCTCTCTCCTTCGTCGGCCAGAGTCTGCCCACGCTCGCTTATCCCGTCGACATGAGCGTTTTACTTCCTTCTCAAGAGCCGCGTATCGTTGACGGGCTAAGACTTTGGCTCCTCTGGTTTTCGATCGCTCTATCGCGGCTTTGGCTTCTCTTCGCTCCTCTATCTTCCTCCAGGTCTCATCGGTGATTCATTGTTTTCTCTGGGTGCGCAGTTCGCCCAGATTGTTCTCGCTGGTGGCGATGAAGGCATTCTTGATGGCGGTCCATTGGTCTTCCACGCTGCCACCTTCCGGAATATCTGCAGCACGCGTCTCCAGTTCTTCAACGAAGGACCGTTTCACCGTGGCATCTTCCAGACGGCGTGTGTTGAATCGTCGTCCAACTCTTTCCTCCTGCCGACGAATCCGCGCAATGCGTAGGCGTATTTCGCCGATGAGGAGGTGATGATTAGACGCGATATCGGCACTACGTTTATTCCATACATCAAGAAGGCTCCGTTTCCATCTTCGGCTGATGCAGATCAGAGTCTATTATATAGAGTTACGCAAAGAGGATCTTCTTACACTTATTCCGAATGATGCTCTTGTTATTCTGTTGCCAACTTTCACTTTTGTTCAACCCTTCAAGTGACTTCACGGGAGTGTTCACTTCTAAAGCTTTTTAATTCGATAACCTAGTCACCCACAGAGTGCAAACACGTGAATTTCTTGTTGCTACTTTATTGGAGAATGTATTGATGTTTTTTTTAAGCTGTTTCTAGATCAAGTCTAATACATTTCAATTCATTCGTTTTAATTCGCCATAATAATCATTAGGCGATAACAATACTTCCGCCTCACCAACAAGCATTTGTTTATTATGCTCGATAGGTAGACGGTTTGACAGTTCAATAGGTAGATTTGGCTTCACTCTTTGCGCAACTCTATATATAATAGACTCTGATGCAGATGTGGTCGATTTGATTTTCTGTAAAGCCGTCACGGGAGACCCACGTGACCTTGTGAACCGGTCGATGAGGGAAGAGCGATCATCCGATCACCATGTCGTTATAACCACAAAATTCTGCGAACAGCTCTCCGTTTTCGCTCATTTATCCGAGACCATGGCGTCCCGTAATGCGCTCATGGTTTGAGTTGTCGGATCCGATCTTCGCATTGAAGTCGCCCAAACAGATCTTGATATCACCCTTCGGAATTCTATCTACGACGGCATTGAGTTGACTGTAGAAGTTCTCTTTGTCTTGCAGATCGGCAGCATCGGTTGGCGCATAACATTGGATTATAGTAAGGTTTCGGACCCGTGTTCTAAATCTGGCAACGATTAACGATCTGGCAACGTTACGTTTATTTACATGTTCCAAATATGTGCATGAAAATACATTTGAAATCACAACATATTTTTATCTGTGTATGCGTAAAAGGTGTCCTCAGTTAAATTGCATGACTATGAACTTCTCGCCAAAAATAAATCACTCAAGGATTGTCACGAAGTTTAGAAAGTTTAAAAACTGAAATAGAATTAATTCTTCAACACAGCCAAATGCTTAAACGTGCTTAAACTTCTGACATAAACACACCTGTGGTACTTGTACCAATGTACCATGGTACAAGAGGGCAAGAAAATTATTCCAAGACTATCTTTGATAAAGACAATAATCGGTACGATACTCATTTCAAGATTCTTGTACCATGGTACTCATACCACCAGTGTGTCATTAATATAAGAGGATGGTTCGGATACAGGATGTAGAAAGAAAATTTCCAAACTCTAAACCGTCACGAAAATAGACGAAAATTCAAATACTAATAAACCTTTCTTCTTTTGGTAGATTTCCGAGATTTTCTAATCAATCGACTTGGAAACTTTCCAGCAATTTTTCAAATTCATTGAAACTATTGATTATCAACTATTTAAAACCGCACCAGACAGCGGTCTCGTTTCGACCGCTGTCTGGTGCGGTTGGTTCATGTGTTCTCCTGTTGTGCAGTGATTCGCAAAAAAAGTATAACAGTAGTGTAAAGTGTAATGTAGTGTTTATGCTCCAGATACTGGACATGTCCGTGTAAGTGTAAGCAAGTGATGATTGATTATTAACAAGGACAATGCACTTCTTTAACAAGGACAATGCACTAATTCGTGTCTACACTGATGGACATAATTATTCGTCATATTTGCGTAGTAATATCTCTAAATACTTAAACATGTTCAGCATGGAGACATTCTAGACCAACATTTGAAAAGGACGACAAAGCCAATTTTTATTCTTCCAGTTCTTTATTCATATTTGAAGCTATGTTCGTAGAAGAGGGGGTAGCTAGAGTTGTTACCGTTAATCAACGATTAACGCCGTTTCGATAATTCGTTCAACGATTAACGATTTTGCCGTTAATCTTTATTAAACGTTTATCAACGGTAACGATCCCTTAGACGTCGTAGCGCTGCAGGAAATCTACTGGACAGGACAGAAATTGTGGAAAAGCGGGCATCGAATGACTACCTTCTACGAAAGCTATGGCACCACCAACGAGCTGGGAAAGATGCGTTAACGCGTGATTTGGTGGCAGCCAATTCGCGCAAGGATGTGCAAGTTGAGGATAAAAGGCCGTTTCTTCAACTATAGCATCATCAACGTGCACTGCCTATACGGAAGGAGACTCGACGACGAGAAAGAAGCATTCTATGCACAGCTGGAGCAGACATACGATGGAGAGAAGAATGCAGCATGGACGAGATTGCTGCAACACCGCATGAGGGCGAACGAGGCATGATACAAACGGGCGCGGAACAGACAAAACTGGTTTTTTCGGAGGAAAAAGTATCAGCAGGGAGATCGTAAAGAGACGGAGCAGCTGTACCGCGCTAATAACGCTCGAAAGTGCTATGAGAAGTTAAACCGTTCACCGCCCACGGGTCACAGCCCGATGTGTATAAGGACATAAACGGGAACCTTCTTATGAACGAGCATGAGGTGATCCAGAAGTGGCGGCAGAACTACGAAGAACACCTCCAGGAAAACCAGGAGGAGATCGGCCTGCTGAAAAACAACAAAGCCCCTGGAGTTGACCAACTACCACACGCTAACTTTCACCTACTCAGTGACTGAGTAAAATTGTATTGCTCTCTCTTTCTATCCCACGGAAATTTTACTCAATTTCTGCCAAAAGCAGGCCAACTCGAAACTATGAGTAATCCTGCTTTTGACGGAAATTGAGTAAAATTTCCGAGAGAAAAAAGGGAAGATCCATAAAGTACGTCACGCAAAAATCGGCAATTTTCGACCCCCCCTCCCCCCTTCGTCACACTTTTTGTAATAAACCTCTAAAATTTTTGTATGGATCGTCACGCTGTTCTGAACCCCCCCTCCCCCCTAGAGGCGTGACGTACTTTGTGGACGGCCCCAAAGAGATGGCAATACAATTTTACTCAGTCACTGAGTAGGTGAAAGTTAGAGTGCAGGAGAGCTGTTTAAAGACGATGGTTAGGCACTGGCTAGAGCAATGCACTGGGTAATTACCAAGGTTTGGGAGGATGAGGTTCTGCCGCAGGAGTGGATGGAAGGTGTCGTGTGTCCCATCTACAAAAAGGGCGATAAGCTGGATTGTAGCAACTACCGCACAATCACATTGCTGAACGCCGCCTACAAGGTACTCTCCCAAATTTTATACCGCCGATTAACACCAATTGCAAGAGAGTTCGTGGGGCAGTACCAGGCGGGTTTTATGGGCAAACGCTCTACCACAGAGCAGGTGTTCGCCGTACGTCAGGTATTGCAGAAATACAACGTGCTCACACATCATCTATTTATCGACTTCAAAGCCGCATATGATACAATCGATCGCGACCAGCTATGGCAGCCAATGCGCGAAAACGGATTTCCGGATAAACTGATTCGGTGATCAAGGCGACGATAGGGTGATGTGCGTAGTACGAGTTTCAGAGGTATTCTCGAGTCCCTCCGAAACGCGCAGAGGGTTACGGCAAGGTGATGGTCATTCGTGTCTGCTATTCAACATCGCATTGGAGGGAGTAATACGAAGGACAGGGATTGACACGAGTAGTACGATTTTCACGAAGTCTCGACAACGATCCGACAGGAACAAGAACGCCTGGTGCACAGCGGGCAAGGTGGATCGATCGGGTGGAGGACGATTTGCGGACCTTCCGCAGACTGCGTGGTTGGCGACGTGCAGTTATGGACCGAGCTGAATGGAGAAGAGTTTTGTGTACTGCACAGGCCACTCCGGCGTTAGTCTGCTAATAAATAAATAAAAACTTGAACTATACGAGCTCCTTTACCCACTTGCAACATTGTACTTTACATAATTTAAAAAAACAAACCGCCCATAAATTCAAAACAATCCCAAGTTTGCCTAATTTCCTGTTATAAATATATGGGCAGTTAAGGTGTTTGGTGATTTGATGTTGCGATGAAGAAAACGAAGCAGGTATATAATACAGGAAATAGGTACTTCGGCGAAAGTAGCAATAAGTCGTTTAAAGATACAAACAAGTAGGTAGTTGTGAAGTCAAAAAGAATGATACAAACTATGTTCTAGATTAGTAAATCAACATCGCTCTACAAGCTTCGGACGATTTTTATTATTTTAGATAACTTATCATCTCATTTTTACCAGCCGCAATACTATAGTGCTTGAGAATTAAAAACAACACGCTAGGGAAGTCATCTATCATTGTGAACCGTAATTGAAGATACTGATAAAGATTTTCAGTGAGAACGAGCTGTTTAGTATTCATTAACAACAACAAACAGACAATCTATATATGAAGCTGGACTTATTTGCGTGATTTTTTCGCTTTCGAAACGGTTTGCGATTTTTTGAAGAGCTCAATGGCTCGTTGCTTGCGGTTGACCATTTCCTCTTCATCCTTCAAACGCTGTGGAATGGCGGGATTGAAATCCGGTATCTTATTTTTGGCGGCCTTTTTACGCACCACGGTAGCTTCATCGTCCAATTTCTCTGCTGATTGGTCGTTTATTTTCGAAATTATACTTCCAATGTTGATCAAAGAGGTGGATGGTTTATCAGATGTTAAGTGTTCTGCTTCGACAGCGGCTGCCTCGTTAGTAGATCTGGTTATGGCTTTTCGGGAGGTATTGGCAGCAACCTTCCTTGCCCTAGTTTTCCTTGGTGCTAGAATTTCTTCGTCGCTGTCCTGAGTCAAACTTATAACTTCCGAAGAGGTTGGTTCGGAAGTAGGTTCTTGCAAACCTGCCTTTGGCTTCCGTTTTCGAGTGACTTTTTTCTTGGGACTCTTCGTGGGTTCTTCAGTTATCTTACCAGCCATTGCATCCACGGCGCTCTGCACACGTTTGCTCACCTTCAGCTGATTGTTAGCGACAGCACTTTGGACTGTAAAATAATTTTTGATCGAAGCTTGCGATTTTCTCTCGTCTAACCGTTTGATTACAGGCTGTATGACTTCGTTGAATTTTGACTGGGGCCATCCAAACTTTTGTTTGGCGAAGTCTCGCAAGCTCTCTACTTCCGGATAACCCCAGGAGAAGGGTTCCTTGTTGCTGTCAACTGTGGGAAATAGGTAGGCTTCAACAACACCAGAACTAGGAAAACCTTCGGTAAATTCAATGTTTTTCAATTTGGACTTCAATGTAATGCGGGTGCTAACGGAATTGTTTCGGCCATGGTTCCACCAGTCGCGAAATTTTCGTAGCCCGGAGAGAAGCGACATCATTTCGGATGTTTCGCCCTCCTTTTCGGGTGTGGCGGGGAAGGATGCAAGTATTTCCATTGCTGTAACCGCTCCAATACCACTGATACCTTAGAAAGAGAAAGACATACTAATAAGTCATTTAAACGTTTCGGAACTTTGATACTATTAGCACTAATTATTTTATTACACAATACTAAATTGTACTAAAAGTGCAGAATATTTGTTAATGTTTAGATTTTTAGATTTCTTGTGTTGGGAATTTTGATGTTTTTGGATAACTGCACTAGAAGTGTTATACATACATGACTTTTGTTGTGAAAAACTATTTTGCTCATTAGAATTAAGTAAGTTTTCTAAACATTTGACGTATAAGTTCTCTTGAGCTATATACCCATGATTTCCAAACTAATTTTCATAGATTATACTGACAAACATATATTTACGACTACCACAGACATATATTTTAGACAAATTATCACTCACCTGTTGTGTAATCACTGCCAACTAACAGCGCCAACTGAATCAACTTCTTCCTGTCCATTTGGAACAACCTTTCAATGTTTCCAGCCGTAAACTCCAGCACTAGCTTTTGCTGGTTGAAGAAATTTTTGTACACTGTCTGCCCACCGAACAGCCAGATATCGCTATCGTCGGTTATAGTGCCATCGGTGATCTGAATCTGATTTAGGAAAGCACACTGCGCTTCCGCTTCCATTGGGGCAACGATGTATGGGACACCGAATAGTCGCAGCAACTGCATACAATCGTCCTGCATTTGTTCAGTGATGGACGTTCCCAATCGTGATTGCCGATTTTTTTCCTTTTCCAACTCTCGCTCGGTTTGGGCCAGATTGAGAGCCATTTTTTTGAGCTCCAGTGGTGTTTTGGTTTCCTTTAGGTTGCCAGCCATATCGGCGATGACGGTTTCGACCGTGGGTTGAAGACATCTGCTGGTCGATGGTACCGGTTCTGGTTCCGGGAACAACTCTTTGGATGCTTTACCGGATTTTTTAGGCGTTGATTCCGTCGAGGGAGACTTTTTCTTTGAAGACGAGGTGGGTGTCTTATTGACGAAAAAAGGCTTTGGGACATTTGGAATGTTTTCTTCAGGTTCGGATTTTTTCGAATCACTACCGGGAGTTCGCATTACAACTAAATGTTCCAGGGTACCTTTCTTGGGGGTATCGAAGGCAGGTTGGATTTGCCTTGTGGGTTCGGGTTCTTTTTCGTTAATATGTGCGACATTTAGGCGATTTTGATCTGCGGCTGCCAACATTTTCTGCACTTCTTTTATTGGCGAATATCCTATCGTTGCATCACTATCTTCTGTATCAGAGCTTATTTTAACGGGCTCAGTTGTAGGTAATGCAGAAGTATCCTTTGACAATGAGTCACTCAACTGTATTTCATCCAAATCTATCATTAGAGCTTTTGTTTTGAGTTGCTCCAGTTGTTGTTTCACAATGTCACGTACTTCTTCCGGTTTATTGCTTTTACATGCTTTAGGTACTTCAGAATTGTAATCTTCTATAGGAACATTCAATGGTATGTCATCAAGGTCAATAATTGGTGCTGCTTTCAATCTTTTGAGCTCTTGCTGTAAACTAGCATTTATATCGTCTACTTTCTTGATTTTGACCAAAGGAATCGGTACAGCAACGGATTTGGTATTCTGAAAAAAATCTATAGTTGCTTTAATTTGTAATTGAAGGTTAGAGTACTACAAAAATATGAAGAGATAGGAGATAAGAAATTGTAGAGTGTGACGTAATAATGAATGTTCCTGATGTATAAGCAATGCTTGTTCGAATTAATAAAATTGTATGTTATAAAATGCTAACACATACCTCAGAAACAGTTTCTTCCCCAAACTTTTTGGCTAACAAGGGTTCCGTTTTATTTGATTCCTTTGCTAGATTCTGTTCGAATACATCCGCGAAGATATCGTCTTCATCTTTCGACCCAATCTTGCCTTCTTCGATAATCACTTTCAATACTTTGTGCCCGCTCGGCTTTGTCTTCAAATCTTCCAACCTGAAATCCACAACCGTACTGTACAGTGGTTTCATGTGATTACTTGGATTCAGTGGCAACATAATCCCCGGAGCCGTATCATCCAAATCGTCTGTAGGGACATCAATAAAGTCCGAATCCGTTTCGGTGTCCGACGAAATAAAAACTTCTTCCTCTTGCTTTGTAGATTGCTTATCTTCTGGATCATCTGTTCCTTTGAGCACAGAAGCGGTGTTATGCTCAAACATCTGAGTAAAAGATTGCTCCACTTCGCCCGGATCAACATCCTGCGTTTGGTGCAACAATTCTCGGAAATCGTCATTTGACATACCACCGTATTCCAACATGAAACCCCTAGCCAAGGTCATGGCAGAGCCTCCAAGTGCTTGCTTCTGCTGTTTCGACATTTGTACTTCATCCTGTTCAAGATTGATCATCACATTCGGATCTTCGTCCTGCATCAGCGACATTTTGATCGCCAGCTGCAATTCTTCATCCATTTCCTTATCATCCAAAACATCGATCACTTCCGACTTCATTGATTCCTTTTTGCTTATTTTAGGAGGCTTTGGAGCGTTCTTCTCTTGTTCCTCTTTAATTTTTGCCTTTTCGATTGCCTTCTGCACGTCTCTGACCAGCAGAAATCGTGTGTTTTCATCCGAGGCTATCTTTTGCGCTGCCACGCTAGAAGAAGTATCCACTCCCTCTTCGGAAAGAAGAGCTTCTAGTTCGGCTAGCGAAAGGCATTTTCCTCCCATTTCTTTCTCGGCTTCCTCGAGCTCCACCTGAACTGTACGTCGTTTCAACAATCGCTGCATTTGGAACGATGAAAAGTCATTGCTTTCCACTGGAAGCTCATGCAACCGACCCCATGAGCTTTGCTTCCTGGTCTCTTTGATATCATTCAAAATGTCGTGTCGAACATCAGCAGGTAGGTTTTTAAAATGCACACTCGTCACATCGATAGCATTAAGATTCAGGTGATAGTAGTTTTTGGATGTCTTCTCATCCCACGAGCTAGTGCTTTCATCCAGATCGGTCTGTGAGCTATCATTTTTCTTGAAGGGCGAATCATCTTTCAGCTCGGGCAACTTGAAAATCTCATCGGGCTCCTCGGCGGCTTTGCTACTGTTTCCTGGTTTCTTCGAAGGCGATACAAGGAGCTGCGCTGCCGATCCCAATGCTTGTTGCACTACCTTCTCCTTCGCAAGTGTTTCCAACAATAATTGTTGCAATCGATCCGCTTCATTGTGGTACTTGCTTTTACTCTGGTTGCGCCTGGCCTGAAATCATGTTTAATTAATAATATTTCAGATTATTAATGTTATGATAAAGGTTCAATAATTCAAGAAATGTAATTTTAACAAAAAATCAAATAAACTATAATGCACGAAATTTAGGTTTAACCCATACATCTTTTAGCAAATTACGTCGCTCCGGTAATGTAAGGAGCATCACCGCCTACCAGTGAAAGATGGTTGTGACTGTATTATTGGATTTAGCACAGATTAGCACTTTATTGAAAATCATTCCAGTATTCCATTGGGCTTAAATATTGAAAATTTATGGATTTTATATAACGTTGAAATTTGAAATGCTTTTAAGTTAGACTGATTAATGCTTACTTTTGCGAATATAGAAGACAAACAAAAAGTTTTTACATAGAATTGTCATTTTAGTAAGTGACTTACACCAATAATTGATTTTTTTCTAGCCCCGCGCTTTAAATGATAAATACACCCGGTTTTTTTACGCGGTTAAAATTCAATAATTTCTCGGTAAACTTAAACTTTCACAGCTTTTTAAATACATCCTGAATTTTCTTTGATTTTTTGTGATTTTTTTCGTGGGTTTAACTCATTGTTTCATTGACGCTGAAGGTCTTCAACGACTAAAACCAAACCGTGAAAAAAAACGGGTGTATTATTATACTTACTATCGTTTGTTTCTTTAAAGCTGGTACACCACCGTCAAAAACGAATACGGGCTTGATACGATAGAACATCAGCTTGCATAGTCGATGAAATAAACCCAAAATGTGTGCATTTGGTAAGGAACTTCCTTTCGAATCTTGGAAACCCTTGATAACCTGATGCAACCAGATTGATATATCTGCAAAAATAGAATGATTTCAAACTTCTGCTAATCAACGTTTAAAACGTATTTTACAACTAACCAACAGCAAGCACCTTGTTTTCAAGCGTCTCAAGAGGAACTGGTTTGCCCGATTGTTCCACAAGCTTCCACAACCCAGTTACTCCCATCTTGGATAAGTTTAGCTTTAATCACATGCACTAAAAACACTAGTAATAATTATTACAATTAAAACGCACTAAAACATAATTTTTCACGTGAAATTTTGTGAGACTTCTTAACAAAAACCGCCACTGCTGTGTCGTGTATTTTCTTGAATGACATGCCGAGGCGATGTTATGAAAACAAAACGCATGTTCATTTTTTGTTTCGACTTTCCGCTGTTCATGACTCTCTTTCGCTCTCGAAGTTCATTTCGGCACACGGCACGATGAACACATCGACAGAGTCGAATCGTCTTTTTACTGAATTATCTTGCTCTGAGACGAGACCTGCAAAGACGGCTTTCTTTTTCCTTGTTTTGACACTTGCTCTTCTTTTCATCACAGTTGATCATCAATTCTCAACTGTTTCCTTGAGTGTTTCACCTAAATCCCGGGTAGAATCTTCTGAGCACAATAAACGTGTTTGCAATTTACGAATTTGTAAACTTATTTTTATAAAGATTTTCCTATCGGAAATAAAACATGTATTTATAACTGTTCAATAATAATCTGTCCGGCTATTGTAGAATACTTTTCAAAGTGAAAAAGTACTCGTAAAATAAAATCATTCGGAATACTTTTCGAGGGATACCAATACTTTCACACAAAAAGGTGCTGGTTGCATCTGACAATTCGTGACAGCGCTTGCTGGTTGCAGATGAAGTTACATTGTTTCCTCTTTGCAAGTCCCGTCCCAGATCTTGCTTAATTATTGAGATTCTCACGTCCGAATGTGTGAGTGGCGATAAAAGGAAAACAAACACTCCTAGATGGTGCCACTCAGCAAAGATTGGGTAAAAATGAGTATATTTCCATATATTTTTTGACTCTTTTGAAATCATTGTGATGACCCAATCATTTTTGAGGTTATGAGCAGAAGGAAAACAAACATGTTTTTACACATGACGAATTGCACATTAGTGTGCGAGCGTTAAACGTCACTCAACTCTATTGTTCCTTAGGGGGAGAAGGCGGAGCACTGAATCCCTACCCCAACATGTGCGACATCTGGATTTGGTTCTAAACTGTAAACAACAGTGTTAATTCTCTACCACCTTTTTGTTATGGCGAGGCAATTTTTATGCACACTTTTGTTTTCGATATTTTATCAAAATTAAACACTCAATCATGCAGCAATATAACGATGTGGTATGCTTGACATGCCTGCTTGATTATAGGGACTCGAAAAAGAATTGATTTGCAGTAACTAACCGAATATAAAAATGTTCACATTAACGATTGCGCCCTAACACCGGTTCTAAGCTTCGATGCAGAGTACACGAGCTTTGTTCGCCAGTGACAGGCGTATGAGGCCCTTGTTGTTCCTCATTTTCAAATAAATGAATCACATACAGTGGTTGGTTTCCTACTTGCCGCTGTCGTATCTAGGCGCTAACGTATATGCGCAAATAACCAGCATGAGCTAACCGTCTGAGATTTGTATGGCGAAAGACATCTAACGCGGGTTTTCTAAAAACTAGGAACTTTTCATGAACAACTATTCGGTACCGGTTATGATGGTATCCGCTACTACGCCTACCAAATTATTTTGAGAAATCGAACTGTAAGCACGCTCAAAGCAGGCGATTCATTGTAATGAATTGCATGCTTTGAGCGTGCTTACAGCCGCACACTAGGAGTTAACTTTCAGAAATCAGTATGGTGAGAAGCATCTCAAGCTCTATCTAGAATAAGGGCGAATGTCGCAAGAGAGGATTCTCTTCGTCGACTTCCCCTCTTTTTAATAAAAGTGACAAGCAGCGGATTTCTTTGTGGTTTATCACCTCAGCACGATAGGAAACAATGCGAACTTGCATTTTGATGTGATAAACTGCAAAGAAATCCTCTGCTTGTCACTTTTATTTAAAAGAGGGGAAGTCGACGAAGAGAATTCTCTCTTGCGACATTCGCCCTTTTACCAGATAGAGCTTGATCTAAGGTTTAATACCTCAAAAATAAGCAACTTAATAGATAAAATATTCGGTAGGCGTAGCAGCGGACACCTTCCTACATAACTAGTACCAAAAAGATTTTTGTGAAAAGCTCCTGTTGTTGAGAAAATCTCCGTTAGATGTCTTTCGCCATACAAACTTCTGTTGGCTAAATCATGCTGGCTGTTTTCACATATACATAAGCGCCTAGATAAGGCAGCGGCGGGCGGGTAGGAAACCATAACCACTGTAGTTACGCGTTACGCATAGGGGTGGGGGTAGTTCGGAAAATTGTTACGAATAGTTACGAGGGGGTGGGGGGTTCTTAAAAACAACGTTTTTCGCGTTACGTAATATTTGAACAGGCCCAATATGATTCAATAGATAGAAGGTGAGGAAGAAGACCAAATGCAACTGTATTAGTGGATGATAGAAAATGTAAACAGCAAATGGTGACGTACATATTTGCACGGCTTCTTATGGGAGCTCGTTCGAATGTAGTAGTGAAAGCTTTTTCGCCATACACAAAAGGCACGCACACATTATATGGATTTCCATACTTTAGTATTTATTTTCATTGTATATGATTCACTGTAAATGAATCGCCTGCTTTGAGCGTGCTTACAGCGGCACACTAGGAGCTAACTTTCTGAAATCAGTATGGCGAAAGGCATCTAAGGTTCGATTTCTCAAAATTGAGCACCTTAATAGAGAAAAATATTTGGTAGGCGTAGTAGCGGACACCATCCTTCATAACCGGTACCAAATAGTTTTTCATGAAAAGTTCCTAATTTTGAGAAAACCCGCGTTAGATGTCTTTCGCCATACAAATTTCTGGCGGTTAACTCATGCTGGCTACTTGATACTTGATGGGCTACAGCTCTTCGATGAACCTACGCCGAATGGAGTATCCTTCTCCACTGGACTCGATCCTGGGCCAATCGCTTCCAGTCGCCCTGAACATTGAGCGCCCTCAGGTCCTCTTCAACTGCAAAAAGCCATCGTGTACGCGGCCTTCCACGAAACCTGCGGCCTCTTCCGAGTTCTCTACTAAATATTATCTTCGCTTGACGTTCTTCCGGCATACGAACAACGTGACGCTTAACAATATCCAGCCCAAGATGAATACACCACTAGGTGTTCCAATCTGCCAAATTCACGATTCAGCCATCTTGGATTTTAGTATGGGAGAGCCAGCCGGTTTGTTTATATTTTGCACCGAAAATGAATTTTTCACCCCCGCCTTCTTCTCAGCTTCTCAGCCGATACTCCTTCCACCGACAATCGCTGGATATTGCAACGCATATTGCAACTTTCGTTCGATACAGTTGACAACCGTGATCGAATTTTACTGACAACGAGGTAGTGATCAGAGTCAATGTTCGGACCTCTGAATGTCCGCACATCGATATCATCCGAGAAATGGCGCCCATCCACCAGAACATGGTCTATCTGGTTGCAAGTTTCACTATTTGGGTGTCTCCAGGTGTGCTTTCGGATATTCTTTCGTGCAAAGTAGGTGCTACTGATGGCCATCCCTCTGGCAGCAGCGAAGTTTACTAGCCGTAGGCCGTTGTCATTGGCAGCGGAGTGAAGGTTCTCCCTACCGATTATGGGATGGAAAAAGTCCTCTCTACCGAGTACCGACCTGAGCGTTAGCGTCTCCGATAACAATTCTCACGTCATGCTTTGGTCACTCTCCACAGGCTTTATCAAGACATTCATAAAACGTGTCCTTCACGTCGTCGGATTTATCGTTTGTCGGTGCGTAAACGTTTAAAACGTTTAAATTAGGCTGTAATTGAAGAATTTGCCCCGTATCCTCAACACACAAATTCGTTCGCTAATGGGTTTCCACCGCATCACTCGCTTCATCTGCTTGCCCATCACTACGAAATCAACTCCATGCTCTGCTTTTCCGTCGCCGCTGTGATAGATGTTATACTTGAATGCAGTGTTGGTCGTGGGGTCCACGGCTCGGAATTCACGTTCTCCGGATCTGGGCCATCGGACTTTTTGAATAGCGGCCACGTTCACTCCAACCTTCTGCAGTTCGCGAGCCAGAAGGCTCACTCGTCCAGGTTCATTTAGGGTCCTGACATTCCCGGTACCGAGTTTCCAATCATAGTCCTTATTTCGGTTGCCAAAAATAACGTTCTCTTTTTCTTCTATCTCCATTTTTCGTGGTATATGAAAGGCTTCAGTAAGCTACCTTTCCGGGGTCGCGTTACCTACATCGCGCTGGTGGGGCTGCCACCTTAGCTATAGCTGACGCGATACAGTATTTCGTTAATCAGCCGCTGGGTACCAGGCAGACGCTGTTTGAGCCGCACCTCCTGGTGAACAGACGCTCGAGGCGTACCTTCTCACTCTAGCTGATGTCAGAAGGACAACAGTGCCCATCGGCTACCATCGGCGAAGACCACTGCGACGAAAAGGGACTAGCGATTCTAAACTCAGTTCGTGGAACTGCAAATCTCTCAACTTCAACGGATACTGGACGCATACTCGCCGATGTGCTCAAAGACCGTGGATTCGGCCAAGATTTTTTTATGTACAGGTTACCCGAATTCGTCAGTACATGGGAATAACCAGCGCGGGGTGGAAACATACATTTTCAGTGCAAAACGTAAACAAACGAGCATAAATTCCATACAAAAATGGGAGATGGCTGAGTGGGGGATATTGAGAAGTCGGATAACCTGTACATAAAAAATCTTGGATTCGGCATCGTAGCGCTGCAGGAGGCTTGTTGGAAGGGATCAATGGTGCGAACGTTTAGAGGTAATCATACCATCTACCAGAGCTGCGGCAACCATCATTCTATTTAAAATAATCTTTTAAAACATTTCGCTTTTTAAGAAAGCAAGCTGATTGGGCGATAACTAGAAGCCTCAGCTGGATTTTTGTCCGACCTAAAAATTGTAACAACTTTGGCGTTTTTCCATTTATCGGGGAAGTGTGCCAATTGAAAACATTTGTTAAATAAATTAACCAAAAAGGATAAAAAGCTCTCAGGAAAGCCTTTGATAAGTATGTAGAAAATACCATCATCACCCGGGGCTTTCATATTTTTAAATTTTCTAGTAATAGATCTCACTTCATCCAAATTAGTTCCCAACGAAGGGTCAAAAACATTGTCTTGATTGAGAATGTCTTCGAAGCTCCGTGTAACCTGATCCTCAATTGGACTAGTGAGACCTAGACTAAAATTATGGGCACTCTCGAACTGCTGAGCAAGTTTTTGAGCCTTTTCGCCATTTGTTAATAAAATTTTATTTCCCTCTTTAAGCGCTGGAATTGGCTTTTGAGGTTTTTTAAGAATTTTCGTTAATTTCAAAAGGGTTTCGAACTGGGATCCAACTTCGAGACATTATTCTCAAAGTTGGTATTTCTCAGAATAGCGAAACGTTTTTAATTTCATTTTGCAAATCTCGCCAATAACTTTCAACGCGGGATCGCGAGTTCTTTATGGTATTGCCTTCTTCTCACATTTTTAAGACGGATCAGTAGCTGAAGATCGTCGTCAATAATAATGGAGTTGAATTTAATTTCACATTTAGGAATTGCAATGCCTCTGGCTTCGACAATTAAATTTGTCAAAGATACGAGCGCATTGTCAATATCACTTTTGGTATCCAAAGCAATATTAACATCAAAATTCCTATCGATATATGTTTTATATAAATCCCAATCAGCTCTATGATAATTAAAAGTAGAGCTGATTGGATTATAAATGGCTTCTTGTGAGATTTCAAATGTCACAGGAAGGTGATCAGAGTCAAAGTCAGCATGAGTTACCAATTGGCCACACAGCTGACTTGAATCCGTTAAAACCAAATCAATTGTCGAAGGATTTCGAGTGGATGAAAAACAAGTTGGGCCATTGGGATATTGAATAGTATAATATCCCGCAGAACAATCTTCAAATAAAATGTTGCCGTTGGAATTGCTTTGAGCATTATTCCATGAACGGTGTTTGGCATTGAAGTCACCAATTACGAAGAATTTTGATTTGTTGCGAGTCAGAATTTGAAGATCAGCTTTCAACAAATTCTTTTGCTGCCCATTGCATTGAAAAGGCAAATAGGCTGCAATGAAGGAAAATTGACCAAAATTTGTTTCAACAGAAACTCCCAAGGTTTCAAAAACTTTGGTTTCAAACGAAGAAAATAATTTATGTTTGATACGTCTATTAATGACAATGGCGACCCCACCACAGGCGCTGTCAAGACGATCATTTCTGTAGATAAAATAATTTGGATCTCTTTTAATGGAGAGTCCTGGTTTTAAATAAGTTTCTGTTATAATGCCAATATGCACATTATGAACTGTTAGGAAGTTGAATTATTCATCTTCCTTACCCTTTAGAGAGCGGGCATTCCAATTTAGAACTTTCACACAATTATTTAGATCCATTGAAACGGAGTCCGATAACAATTTTTTGTATGTACTTTATACCAACCTGAACAGCTTCAGGAATGGTATTTGCTTTGAACATTGCATCAATCATGTGATGCAATTGTTCAGTTAAAAAATCAAAATCGGAAGCAGTCATACTACCTGAATCGGCAACATGACCATTATTTTCCGTTGGGACATGGGTATAAACCTCATTTTGAGAAGAGAAATTTTGTCTACCAGCAGCGATGTTTGCATACGTAGGTACATTGGAAAAATTGGAATTTACTGAAGTGCTTGCTACCCGTTGACGAGCGGCAAAATTTGTTTGTGAATTGTGGTGGGTATGAATTGCTCGACCGGTTACCGGTTTCGAAATTTGAGCGTTTGAAAAATTTCTACCCGTCGAATCTGGGATCCGATTGGAATTTCCCGTCATCAATTTTGCACGGGAATTCAAAACTTTTTTGCGTGAAGGGCATTCCCAGAAATTGGATTTATGATTGCCCCCACAATTTGCACATTAAAATTTATTGGAATCTTCTCTCACAGGACATGCGTCCTTGGCGTGAGAAGTTCCACCACAAATCATGCATTTAGCATCCATGTGACAATGTTTGGTTCCATGACCCCACTTTTGGCACTTACGGCACTGGGTGGGGTTTTGGAAATTTCCCCCAGGCCTGCGGAAATGTTCCCATGTAACACGGACATGAGACATAATACAGGCCTTTTCCAAACTTTTCATATTATTTAGTTCACTTTTGTTAAAATGAACTAAATAAAATTCTTGAGAAATGCCCCTCTGGGAAGGACCAGAGTGGGATTTCTTTTTATCTTAATTACTTGGACTGGTGAAAATCCAAGTAATTGAGAAATTTCAATTTTAATCTCATCCAGTGATTTATCATCACTGGGGAGACCTTTCAAGACGACTTTGAACAATCGCTCAGTTTTGTCGTCGTATGTGAAGAATTTATGGCGCTTCTCAGTTAAATACTGAAGAAGACGTTTGCGATCGTCAAAGGATCCCGGCAAAACGCGGCAGTCACCCTTCCTAGCAATCTGAAATGAAACCTTGATCCCCTGAAGGTTACTCAAAATCTCATTCCGGAAGCCAGAAAACTCGGCAACAGAGACCACAATTGGCGGAATCCTTTGCTTTCTCACATGAATCGAATCACCTGGGCTAGAGGTATGTTCGATTTGCTCAATTTCATCATTAATCAAATCGAACTGATTGCTCAGTTCGATTGGAGAAGAATTATTTCCGATATTAGAATTAGAAGGAATATCTGAATTCACCAGCTTCCTTCTATTTTTCCGCGCTTTGGTAGGACGGACTTGAAACCTTGTTTCTTTGAAGGAAGTGGAGAATTCAGAGACTCCCCTTCCTCTTGTTTTTATTAATGCTCATGGCTGAGCGTGGAGACGTGACCTTCTAAGAGGTTTTTTCCAGAACGGTGTCCCTGCAGGATTACCACCGCTTGTCGGAATTTTACTTCCGCAAACGGGTCCAACGTAAAACGAAGGCACGGGTCCTTGCAAAGATCGTAACGGGATCAGTTGGTACAAATAGCGCTAAGAAGCACCGTTGAAATTAAAATAGCTTCGGGTAGTATTAAAAACTTCCTTCCGCAAAGAGAGAAAGAACCGCACAGCACGAAAGCACGATGCGGTCTGCTCTTGCTTCCTTGTACCGATCTCTATTCGATCGGGTACCCGACAACATTCGGGTTTTGGCAACGTTCTTCTCGTCTGTCACTCTCTGACACTCCACATCGAACCAACCTGTCCTGGGTCGCCTCTGTGCAGTGCCTACCACTTCTCGTGCTGTTGTGCTCACCGCTCCATAGATCGACTCCCATAGATCGATGATGTTGTCGCTAACGTTGATTGCATTTATCCGTTCGTCGAGCTTCTGGCGGTACTCAGCCGATACTCCTACCACCGACAATCGCTGGATATTGTAACGCATATTGCAACTTTCGTTCGATACAGTTGACAACCGTGATCGAATTTTACTGACAACGAGGTAGTGATCAGAGTCAATGTTCGGACCTCTGAATGTCCGCACATCGATATCATCCGAGAAATGGCGCCCATCCACCAGAACATGGTCTATCTGGTTGCAAGTTTCACTATTTGGGTGTCTCCAGGTGTGCTTTCGGATATTCTTTCGTGCAAAGTAGGTGCTACTGATGGCCATCCCTCTGGCAGCAGCGAAGTTTACTAGCCGTAGGCCGTTGTCATTGGTAGCGGAGTGAAGGTTCTCCCTACCGATTATGGGATGGAAACCTCTCTACCGAGTACCGACCTGAGCGTTAGCGTCTCCGATAACAATTTTCACGTCATGCTTTGGTCACTCTCCATAGGCTTTATCAAGACATTCATAAAACGTGTCCTTCACGTCGTCGGATTTATCGTTTGTCGGTGCGTAAACGTTTAAAACGATTAAATTAGGCTGTAATTGAAGAATTTGCCCCGTATCCTCAACACACAGATTCGTTCGCTAATGGGTTTCCACCGCATCACTCGCTTCATCTGCTTGCTCATCACTACGACATCAACTCCATGCTCTGCTTTTCCGTCGCCGCTGTGATAGATGTTA
The DNA here is from genome assembly GCF_024139115.2 of Armigeres subalbatus. Taxonomy (NCBI): domain Eukaryota; kingdom Metazoa; phylum Arthropoda; class Insecta; order Diptera; family Culicidae; genus Armigeres; species Armigeres subalbatus. Next base: position 408,960,690 of record NC_085140.1, on the reverse strand, counting down.
TACTTGAATGCAGTGTTGGTCGTGGGGTCCACGGCTCGGAATTCACGTTCTCCGGATCTGGGCCATCGGACTTTTTGAATAGCGGCCACGTTCACTCCAACCTTCTGCAGTTCGCGAGCCAGAAGGCTCACTCGTCCAGGTTCATTTAGGGTCCTGACATTCCCGGTACCGAGTTTCCAATCATAGTCCTTATTTTGGTTGCCAAAAATAACGTTCTCTTTTTCTTCTATCTCCATTTTTCGTGGTATATGAGAGGCTTCAGTAAGCTACCTTACCGGGGTCGCGTTACCTACATCGCGCTGGTGGGGCTGCCACCTTAGCTATAGCTGACGCGATACAGTATTTTGTTAATCAGCCGCTGGGTACCAGGCAGACGCTGTTTGAGCCGCACCTCCTGGTGAACAGACGCTCGAGGCGTACCTTCTCACTCTAGCTGATGTCAGAAGGACAACAGTGCCCATCGGCTACCATCGGCGAAGACCACTGCGACGAAAAGGGACTAGCAATTCTAAACTCAGTTCGTGGAACTGCAAATCTCTCAACTTCATCGGGAGCACACGCATACTCGCCGATGTGCTCAAAGACCGTGGATTCGGCCAAGATTTTTTTATGTACAGGTTATCCGAATTCGTCAGTACATGGGAATAACCAGCGCGGGGTGGAAACATACATTTTCAGTGCAAAACGTAAACAAACGAGCATAAATTCCATACAAAAATCGAAGATGGCTGAGTTGGGGATATTGACAAGTCGGATAACCTGTACATAAAAAATCTTGGATTCGGCATCGTAGCGCTGCAGGAGGCTTGTTGGAAGGGATCAATGGTGCGAACGTTTAGAGGTAATCATACCATCTACCAGAGCTGCGGCAACACACACGAGCTGGGAACAGCTTTCATAGTGATGGGCGATATGCAAAGGCGCGTGATCGGGTGGTGGCCGATCAATGAAAGAATGTGCAGGTTGAGGATCAAAGGCCGGTTCTTCAACTTCAGCATAATCAACGTCCATAGCCCACACTCCGAAAGCACTGATGATGATGATAAGGACGCATTCTACGCGCAGCTGGAACGTAAGTACGACAGCTGCCCAAGCCATGACGTCAAAATCATCATAGGAGATTTGAACGCTCAGGTTGGTCAAGAGGAGGAGTTTAGACCGACTATTGGAAAGTTCAGAATCACAAATCGACCACGTTCTGATTGATGGACGACACTTCTCCGACATTATCGACGTCAGGACAGCGCTTACATCGAGTCTGACCACTATCTGGTGATGGTTAAACTGCGCCCAAAACTATCCGTCATCAACAATGCTCGGTACCGACGACCGCCGCGGTATGACCTAGAGCGACTGAAGCAACCTGATGTCGCCACTGCATACGCGCAGCATCTCGAGCTAGCGTTGCCGGAAGAGGGTGAGCTCGATGGGGCCCCTCTTGAGGACTGCTGGAATACAGTTAAAGCAGCCATTAACGACGCAGCGGAGAACAACGTCGGGTATGTGGGACGAAGTCGACGGAACGATTGGTTCGACGAAGAGTGCAGACAGATTCTGGAGCAGACCCGCCTTTTTCAGGAGAAGAAACGCCGCCTGGAAGAAGCGGAGTGCGAGGAGATGGAACAGCTGTGCCGTTCTCAAGAAACATGCAAGTTCTATCAGATGCTCAACGCATTCTGCAAAGGCTTCGTGCCGGGAGCCAAAATGTGCAGGGATAAGGATTGGAGCATCTTGACGGACGAACGTGTGGTGATCTAAAAGTGGAAGCAGCACTACGAGGAACATTTGATAGCGCTGAGAGTACAGGCAGTGAAAGTCAAGGCAGCGGAGGAGATGACTACGTCAGTTCAGCGGACGATGGAAGCCAACCAGCCCCCACCTTGAGGGAAGTTAAGGATGCCATCGAACAGCTAAAGACCAATAAAGCAGCTGGTAAGGATGGGCTCATCAAGATGGGCCCGGGAAAGCTAGCCACTTGCCTGCACAAACTGATAGTCAGAATCTGGGAAACTGAACAGCTACCGGAGGAGTGTAAGGAAGGGGTTATATGCCTCATCTACAAGAAAGGCGACAAGCTGGAGTGTGAGAACTTTCGAGCGATCACCATCCTTAATGCCGCCTACAAAGTGATATCCCAGATCATCTTCCAACGTCTGTCACCATTAGTGAATGAGTTCGTGGGAAGTTATCAAGCCGGCTTCGTTGACGGCCGCTCGACAACGGACCAGATCTTTACTGTACTGCAAGTCCTTCAAAAATGCCGTGAATACCAGATCCCAACGCACCATCTGTTCGTTGATTTCAAGACGGCATATGACAGTATAGACCGCGGAGAGCTATGGAAAATTATGGACAATAAGAGCTTCCCTGGGAAGCTTACCAGACTGATCAAAGCAACGGTAGATGATGGACTTTCGTGCCTGTTGCTCAACATTGCGCTAGAAGGTGTCATGCGGAGAGCCGGGTGTAACAGCCGGGGTACGATTTTCAACAGATCCAGTCAATTTATTTGTTTCGTGGATGACATGGACATTGTCGGCAGAACATTTGCAAAGGTGGCAGAACCGGAGAGGTGATATGCGGTGCATCGCGCCTCCTCTGCATGTAGTATGAAGCAAATGTAATTAAACAATCCCACATTTTTTTGCTAGTTAGCAGTAGTGTAGATTAACCAATATCCTACAAGATTCCAATTCGAACACTGTTACACTTGCCAAGCGGGGTGGCCCGCCTTTTCCAAGCCGCGTGGCCCAGATAATACATCTTAGGTAGGCTTGATTTGTTCGTGGATGACAGGCTTACTCCCCCCCGGGGCAGAACTGTACACACGCCTGAAACGTGACGCAACAAAAGTTGGACTGGTGATGAATGCGTCAAAGACAAAGTACATGCCCACAAGGAACCGAGCGCGACAGGGCCCGCCTGGGAAGCAGTGTTACGATAGACGAGGATACCTTCGAGGTGGTCGAGGAATTCGTCTACCTCGGATCCTTGCTAAAGGGCTGATAACAAGCTGATAATAACTACGGGCTCCAGAAGAAACTGCAATCAAAAAAGATTCGCCACCGCACCAAATGTGTCATGTACAAGACGCTAATAAGACCGGTTGTCCTCTACGGACATGAAACATGGAGAATGCTCGAGGAGGACTTGCAAGCACTCGGAGTATTCGAGAGACGGGTGCTTTGGACCATCTTTGGCGGTGTGCAAGAAGACGGTGTGTGGCGGCGAAGAATGAACTACGAGCTAGCCCAGCTCTACGGCGAACCCAGCATCCAGAAGGTAGCTAAAGCCGGAAGGGTACGCTGGGCAGGGCATGTTGCAATAAAAGATGGTGTTCGCATCCGATCCGGCAGGTACGAGACGGCGTGGAGCGCAGCGAGCAAGGTGGGCAGACCAGGTGCAAAACGACTTGGCGAGCGTGGGGCGCACTCGAGGATGGAGAGATGCGGCCTCGAATTGTGTATTGTGGCGTCAAATTGTTGACTCAGTGTTATCTGTTTAGATAAAACTAAATAAATGAACGAAGACACCATTTTGGACGATTTTGTTATGCGACCTCCAGATTGTCGGTGAGAGCGATTACCCATTCTCACCCCGATGATGGTATGACTTACTTTACACCCGGATTTACCTTAACCTAAATAAACAAAATGAATACCCGTGAAAATTCCAAACATTTTCCTATGGAAAATCCAAATAATATCCTGTGGAAATTCTGAAGCATTTTCCTTGGAAATTCAAAGGTACTTCCAGAGAAATTGCCTTAGAATTTCCGATTGATTATGATAGTTATGATTGATTTATTGAATAAAGTTCATTATGATTTTTCCGTGAAATTTTCAACGAACTTTTCATCGAAATTCCCTAGAATTTCTAGTAGGAATTCCGAAGATTTTCAGGTGGATTATTGATGAACATTAAAAAAGTTTCGAACCTGTCAAAATTCCGAATGATTATTTTTGGAAATTCTGATGAATTCCTGAAAAATACAAATTTTGAACAATTTGTAGAAAAAAATCCAAATGGAAATCTTTAAAAAAAATCTTTAGAAATTCCAAAAAACTTCCCGTAAAAGTTTTAAAAAACAACTTCTTGTGGAAATTCCAAATAATATTGAAAAAGTTGAAAAAAAATAAAGAAATAATCGGCGCACACCTCTACGCTCGCCCAAGCATTGGAATCATGTTACACTTTATCAAATAATAAATGGCTTTATCGAGTTTTAATAGTCTATATTGCACGAGGAAGGCTACAACAGCGCAAGGTGGACTAAATAGGGTTTTCAATTCAAACTGCTTCATCATTCGGAACATCATTGGATAAAAAAAAATAACTGTTGTATGCAGAATATTTCTTGAAACAGTTCAATTAATTTTAAAATTCAAAGCGGTCTAAAATTTTGTTATATTTGTTTATATTTCTAAGGATTTGGGAGTCTTGGGACTTGTTGCGTTTTCGCTCAGTTAGGCTAGCATGATCTAACTCTAATTCCTATACATACATCTACTTCTATTGGCCATCTCAATGTAATTGATCCAGCTCATCTCAGAACGGAGGGACAAAACATTAATTTTATCGGCTATTTTTAATAACATATGTGCTCACTGCTTACTGCACTGGGGTCTCCAGCTGGCCTTGCGAACAAAGGCGTAGGATTGGCAATCCGGTGATGATGGCACACAAAATACACACTCACGCTATGGATGGCGGTCATAGTAATGTTTTCAATTAAAACTGAGATAATGCTAATATATAAAGTTGAAAAGCAGAAAAATTTATAAAGCTCTTTTAGTGGAATGTATTCAACCGTTTAAGACGAGTTATGTACTCTCCATTTAATTCCACCAATTATTTTCGATATCTTTGCAGATACGTATTTCGACCACAACTGTGTGGTCGTCTTCAGTGTCTCGTACTAAGTCGAGTCAAGTACGAGACACTGAAGACGACCACTCAGTTGTGGTCGAAATACGTATCTGCAAAGATATCGAAAATAGTTGATGGAATTAAATGGAGAGTACTTAACTCGTCTTAGACGGTTGAAAAGCAGACCAAATGCCAGTTGAAATGTAGAGCCATAGAAGAAGAAGGAAAGGAAGAAGAAGTTATGCACATTAAGATTGCAAAATATTCCCAGGCTTCATTCCCGAATTTCTGATCAATTTTGATTGTACCAACTTCAAATTACGAAAAGATGGAGAAAATACCAAATGTACCAAGGGTCTGCCATTTTTTACTCTCCAAATAAAAAAATGTGCGGAAGAAAGATTCCCCACAAAACCAAAAATAATTCCTTCTGTAATCAATGTACCACCCCATTATCTATTCTTGAGGAACTATCACGACCCATCTTTTCACAGCTGTGATTTTCCCACCCATGAGAAGCTTCTTAAAATCATTTTTTAACTACTAAGGCGTCACCACCTGCGAGCAAGACATACCTTCATTATATTTGCCTCACCCTTCATTCGCAAGTGCAGCCGAAACCCCACCCGAAGTTGGTGGGAGAGCGCCAAATTCAGATTTTCCCATAGTGATAAACTTTACACCTGAAGGAGCACAACAATCATAGCTACTTCTTGTAGCCGACTGAAGATTGACTCATTTTTATATTGTCCAGCAGGGTCTTTTAAATTCGAGATGAGGCAGGGCTGAAGACGACCTCTCGGAATTGTCTTCTGTGAAATTACCCCAAAAGAGAAGGAAATCTCCTTCGACTTCGGTTGTTTTCTTGGGTTGAGGTTTAAAGTGACCGACACGGTCGATAGTTAGCGTGAACGTGCATATAAGGTGGCATGGGTGGATGATCAAGGGGAATGCAGCAGCGCCCCGACAACGGAACCTGTGCAAAGGGTTTTAAATGGAAGAGAGGCTCCGCTTTGTGTGTACGATGTAACTCAAGACATTGAGGCATCTTTAATGAAAAAGGGAAGAACTAATTTATTTCCATGTGTATTTATGTTTTCTTTCACGCTTCATGACTTTACCTTATATTTCTGCCAGTGTGGTTGGATTATGTTCTAAGTGGAAAGTTTGCGTGTGAAGATACGTAGACGCCACGCCGCTGGGCGAGGACGATCGATAGGGATGTCAATTGAAGATGAATGCTTTTAGTAAGATCTGCTGGTATTTTTCAACCAATATATAGAGATGTAAACTGGATCACCCCAATGTACTGGTTGCAATCCTGCCAGAAAAATTGAGCAACATGACTGACTGACTCCGGAATTCGAGGCGCGCAGTTTTGTTATTTTTCTTTGTTTTTATTTGTCTTACCTTTGTACCTATAAGATGATCGTGAGTTCCTCTGCGTGCGTTTCGTTTGCTCATTATTTAACTCCAATTTTTTGCGAGACATCACCCGCTTTTTGAAGGTGGGGAAGAATGGGGTGAAGATTTCTCGGCATTATTTCTGACTGTGGGAAAGCTTTTTTTTCACTAGCTTCCAACCTCTATTGATTGTCAGTGCTATCATTATGTGATCCAGAAATGTGGATGTTATTTTCCTTAAAACGTTTTAATAGCACGGATTGCTATACGTTATTCAACACAAACTACGGGGAAATATTTAATTATCTAGTGATGTTATTGATAAAATAAAAATGCCCATGAGTAAATCGAAAACCATTTTAAAAAAAATCAAGTACATACGATCAGATCGATAAATAAACATAAAATGCTCATAAAATAACTGTGTGATGTTCTAGTCTAGTCTAGTCCTGGTCTAGTGTAGTCTACAAATACACAGCCAGTTCGTGAAAGAATCCTGGAAAATGATAGATTTGACTCAACGCCGTAGCCAAGGGCGCCAGCCTTTAGGGGCGCTGAAATCAAGAATAACGCTATGATAAATGGAACAATTTCATAAGTTTAGGCATCGATAAACAATAAATCGACTACAAAGCCCAAAAGTATGAGGAAGAGATAATTAGGGTAGTTTTTAGGAAACAAATAATTTTCTGTTTTTACACCCAAAAACGTTTCATGGATTAGTCTAAGTTCTGACAACTATCATCCTTGACCTGTCTTAAAATAATAATCTTCCTTCCCAAGGTGACTCCGACTATCGAGTCTGTTGAACTTACTAGGTCCACATGTTCAACTAAACCACCAACATCAAAACTAAAAAGACCCACACCATAGCAAAACAAGTTTAATCGCGCACATATTGATTTACTTTATGACCGTTCTGATTTATTTACTCCCGACTCGACATCACAACACAGAACTAATCACCCGGATCTCGCGAAAGTTCTGCGTCCGATACGAAGCACGTTTGATCACGCACTGATTGATTTACTTTCTGATCGCACTGATTGGTTAACTTTCCAACAGCACAAAATAGAACTTATCATGATCTCGGCTATCAACCTGCTATAAGTCTGATCCGTTCGATTATGAGTCTGATAACGGATCTGGACATCGACCATCTAACTCTTCACAATTATTGACCTATCTATTAAGCTATTAATGCATTCCAAGCCACCGACAGGCTCCACAATTGGTTTGGATAGATTTAAATTGGTTTATTAACGATTCATACTATAGATCGATGAATTTCAGATTTGACTTTCATTAACCCATTTAAATAATAGGCATAAAAAACTTTTATTGGATTTGCGTAAGTTTTTTCAATCTTCCAGAACTTTGTTAAAATTTTAAAAGATTTATATGAATTTTCTAGATATTAGCATGTTTGAACAATCAAAACTTTTAATCGTACATTTGAAAGGTAAGATCCAAATTGTTCGCTAAGTAAAACATATTGAACATATTTTTTTAGTATTTAAGGTGCCCCCAATGAAGCTTTCGCCAAGGGCGCTGAGCGTCCATGCTACGGCTCTGATGACTACATCTAATACTTTTCTTGTCAATATTTATGATTAAAGCTTATAAAAGAATTGTATGATGTTCTTACATATTCTGAAACTACTAGAAATTCTAATCTGATGCTTGAGTTTTTTTTTGAATTTTTGTATCTCTGGAACTATTTTTAACTTGCATTTTAAAATTATATGTTCAATTGTCATTCTATGAACGTTAGGGTAACCGTACCCTTAGTGGAGGTAGCAGCAATAATGGAGGTAGTGGTGTTTTAATTATATTTTTTTAATTTAATTATTTTCATAATTATACACTTTACGATGGTTTCAATTGATGCGTCGTGCTTTAAATATCCGATCAGTTTTTAATCGTTTTTTTTTCGGGCGAAAATAGCAGTTTATATTAAGTTTTCGGTTTAAACAAGTGACTGATTTCAAAAATTGATGTTTAATTTGCATTCCATCAACATTTCGGGGTGTTCATGTGCGGAGAACTGAGTAAAAACTTGATATTTTCAGTCCCCTTTGAGCAGAAGTGAAGTGCAGTAATAAACCCACCAAATCACGAACGGCTAATAAATTGGCACGAAACTGCTAATTTATGATATTATTCGAGCCGAAATACATAGGACTCTTTGGATAAACATGTTCATTATCACGGGAAGTGAATAAATATGCTGCGAACAGGTTAGTAATTTGAATATTAAACTTTTGTTCGATGCATTCGAATGCTGATGGGAGAGGGGTGCGGGAGGTGTGGGGTTGACCCGTGGAAGGTCCGGTTCCACCTTGATTGCCATCGTGGTACTCTTCCAACTATGTCCTTAAAAAAATCGAGATGGCACCAGATCTCCGCGTTTGATTCATTTCTAAGACATTTGGCATCCGCCCCCCTTTGGAAAATTTTCGTGTTTTAAAAATGTCAAACTTTGACCGTTTTGGTCAAACACTTAACGAAGTCCGATTGAGCTGAAATTTTGCCTAGGGAAGATCCATTAATTACGTAACGCAAAAATTAAGCATTTTTAGCCCTCCTCCCCCTATATCACACTTTTTGTATCACACTTTGCTCAACCCCCCTCCCCTACCCCTTCTAAGCGTTACGTAATTTGTGGACACTCCCATGGGAACTTTTATCGAGGAGATGAAACTTTTGAGCACTACCCGTTTTAGAAATTCGAAAATTCAATTTGCATAGGCACCCTAAATTATACAGCTATATATGTAGACGAGGAAACAAAAGGAATAAATTTTAGCTATTACACCCTTTTAAAATGTTGGTCTAAAAGCAATAACATTTGTTTCATGTGAACTGAAGATGTTCCGTTCATGATTATGTGAGCTGGCAAAGTGGCGACCCATTTCTCTGCATGAGTTGTCAAGCGATCCGTAGAGCCTGTTGTCTAATGGAATTGTAGGTGAAAGAGGATGAACCTTCGTTTTTAGAATTTTCGGTAATTTCCTGAATGAAAAGCAGATCTTATTATTTTTAAATTAATTTTTATTATCATTATTTGTTCAACCTAAGGCCGGAGTGGCCTATACAGTACATAGCATAACATAACTTTACTTACTTACTTATGGATCCTGTACACCTCCGGTGGTGCAAAGGCCCGACTTGAAAGATCTCCATCCTGAGCGTTGCCCGGCTATCGCTTTAACATGTTGCCATAGAGTGGCCCAAGCTTATATGGAAAAAGTGAAAAGTCTGAAATTTCAAACCTTACCCTTTCAAACCTAAACCCTTAAATGACAGTTCGGGGGTCCCAGAAGCTCCCCTGAAAATTTCAGCTCATTCGGTCCAGTGGTTGGCGTGCGCAAATGGCTCAAAGTTTGTATGGGAAAAGTGATCCAAATGTATGGGGAAACGCAACCGTTTCAGTTTTTGACGTAGGACTTACGTCTCTCTTTACTATACCGGGTGTCATTTCAAAATATTCAAATCGACCGCGTTACGCTGTGTTGAAAGATTTTAAACGTTTATAGCGTTCGTCTCAGTGGACGAATTTCTGCAGTAAGCCCCTTAATCGACAGATTTCAAGTATGCCTTTCATGTCCATGCTTGATAAGACCCGAAAAACTTGTTTCAATAGGCATGAAACTGTTTTCAATGAAAAACATTGAGATCAAGGGAACCTATAAATATGGGTACAGCATCATTCTTGCATCATTCCATTACCACGTTCTGATTGGTGCAGACACCAGCGAATGAGCAGCCGCTGGGTCTGCCGAGAAGCCATAAAATAGCGCAACGCGATTTTTTCTTTTCATTCTGACCGGGACAAGCGAAGCAACCGCATCATCGATTGAACAGCACTCACACCTTTCAGCAGGGAATGAAGTCATCGAAGCCACCATCATCAGCCGAAACCTAGCCAGTACAGCAACAGTCCACCCTACAGACCCGACAAAGCAGCAATGCTGAGCAGATACCGGCAGCAGCAGCAGAGTCGAGCCGAGACCGGCCGGCATCGGTGATGAGCCGACACAGGCTGAAGAAAAGCCACATGATGCAGCATGTATGCCCAAAAAACAAACGGTTCTTCAGAGAGCCAATGATAGAGATCAATATCAAAGCTTTCAATTCCCTTCGGGATAGAAATTGCAGGGTTGTTACGGAGATCCTGAAATATTTTCCGCGCCAAATCCCCGCCGACTAAAATCAAATCCACGCCATTTCCGCGCGACATGAAAATCCATTCTGCGCCAAATCCGCGCGACCCAAAACTAAATTCTAAGCAACTACACGTTAAATATCAATGTTAAATATTACGCTGAACATTACAACAATTTAGTGAACGTCTTTTTTCGAGTTCGTTTTTATAATATCACTGATTTTAAGTATATGTTTTAACTTCAACGTTACACATGTTTGTACAAAATTGAAAATAGGATTAAGGAAAAAGCAGTTGATATAACAACTCATCTAGATGGTCCTTCTTGGAATTTCTGAAAAAGTCGCTCCAAAATTGTCTGCGGGTGTTTCTCCGAGAACATCTGTGGACATTTCTCCATTCTTGCAAAAGGTTCTGCGGAAATTTATGCGGAATTTCATTTTTTCATAAAAACTGTATGTGTACACCCCTAATTAATTACTACAGAAATCGCTTGGGAAATTCTAACAGAAATTGGTTGGTGACTTCCTGCTGAAAAACTTCCGAAAAATCTGTTGTTAAATTTTCAGGATTGTTCACAGAAATTATTGTGATCATAGCTAAATAAACTTTGAAGGAAATCGCAACGTGAATTCTTGCGGGAATTTATCGGGAATCTCTGCAAAAACTCTTCCGGGAAAACATTTTCAAAAAATTTCAACAATTTTTTTTTCAATATCAACATCAAAAACAATTTCTGCGGAAGCACTTAAAAGACGGGTGTTCATGTCCTTCAACAGACATGTTTTGAATGCGCCATGCTTCAGAATGGTTTAAAAATGACAACAAGTGGCACCCCTCTCCTCATAACATTTGTTTAATCAATGCTCAAGAGTGTAACCATGGAATTCAAACAGGGTTTTTAATATCCAAAAACTGATGTTACTAAATAACTACAAACGTTAATTTTGTTCTCGAAAACATTTGCTAACGAGAATACAGCCCATCTAGATAGACATAAAACTAGTTTTCAAATAAACGTCCTTAGATATAGAATTTTATTTGTTTAAATACTCCTAAAACTAAATCCGCACAAAGTCCTAAAATCGTTATGTAAATCCGCGCCAAATCCGCGAAAATCGCGAAATCCGCTTAGTCGTAACAACCCTGAAATTGTACTTGGGTGCCAAATCCAATATTCTAGAGATAAAATTTTATGCGTGATTTTCATAAATAGCGTTAAAACTAACAGTGGATAATTTTTCTGACTTAACCGCGAAGTGGACGACGGACTTCACTTGACCATGCCTTCAAAGATTCATAAGATGTTCAAATCTTTCACATAATCTTATTTGGATAAAAAACTATCAATCGATTTTTCATCAAATGTTGGATTTTTTGGCATTGATAAAAAAATATGTAGAAAAACATTGTTTGATACTGACCGCACACAAAGCGAACGTGACTGAATGATCGTCCCATGTTACCAATTCTAAATCTTATCACCCGAAATCCCATGTCCGGGTGTTTCCTTCCTTCTACTACTAACAATGTTGTCTCAGAAAAGAACACCCTACTTCCCACCTGAACTGCAATTCTAAGCTCGCTTGCCCGGCTTATTAGCCTGTATCAAGCAAAAAGTCCCGTTATGGCCCGTTTACATATGAGCTAGTCATAGCAGACAATGCACTGTCCGACAATACTAGCACGATATTAGCATCATGTAAACAGGAATTGTCCTAGCTAATAAGCGTTTACATTATGCTAATTTCGTGCTAGTATTGTCGGATAGTGCATTGTCCGCTAGAACTAGCTCATATGTAAACGGGCCATTAACGGGCCATAAGAAATAGACGCCAGCAGCGAGCAACAAGCGTAAAAAAGAAGAAGCCCTTCTCGAACGCGTTGATGATGATGACGCTTTGGCTGACAAAGAAGGGGGATATAAGACACTAGCTGATTGGCCCACCAATTGGGAAGCAGAGAAGATTCAAAATTAAGTAGGGTAGAATACGGCATTGGCAGGGTGCGACGGTTGTTGGCACCCTCAACAATATTTTCGTTTTCCAGCAAACATACACTATTTATGAACATAATTATGATTCAATCACACAATTTCATGTCTAAGCTTTCATTTGAATAAGTTGTTTGTGTAAAAGTAGCAAGATTTGATGTGTTAATCACCGAAACAAATTTGCACGTACGAAATCCTTGCTATTATTGCATTGCCAAAGAAAGCAGCGCACGAAAAGCAAACTGTTACTTACTTTTTTGGAACGTCTGTTTCTCCTCTTCATTGCGTATGACACGACAAATGAAGTACGTAAACTATTTTTTACACTTTATCAACACTTGATTATCACCACAAAGAGCAAATTTATGCAATATTTGCTGTATTTTTCACTAAATAAAATCGGGACTGTTCGTTTTCTTTGACAGCAGCACACTTCGGAATAGAGCGAGAGAATGTGTTTGTGAGCATATCAAACACACGCTAAAAAGATACCACGCACAATTCTATGTGATTTAATTTTAGCAAAAATACGAACAAAATATCCGGCGATGGCATTTATTTAAAAAAAAAATTTAAAATACAAATGCTTCTATTCAGATTTGTACGCAGACCTTGAATTATATCAAAAGTGATAGCCACACCATAGTATTTTAACCCTTATGTGGCTGACAGGACCGTTTTCCATTTGCAACTTCAATACTTTCCAAGCTCTTAAAAACAATCATAACCATTCCCGTTCCTACATAGCGCATTTCAACCATAAATAATTGCCTACTTTTAGGGTATTATCTATTATTCAACTGTGAAACGTAGTGTAAGAATGGGGTGACTCCAGCGGCTGGATAGGACAGTGCTGCCCATTATTCATATATGAAGACTCACGAGGTGGAATATATTGTTAATATACTATACTACCAGAACTGACGAGCTCGGTTCACCTAACATTGATTAATTATATATTTTTTACATTATTTAAAAGACGATTAAGTATTCGAAATTTACAAATTTTGATTCCATTTTTTGGATTAATTTTCGATTAAAGCTTAAATTCGTATTTCATTTGTATGGGAGCCCCCCTTCCAGAAGAGAAGGGGTCTAATATCATCATAAGAACCTTCATCGTTCCCAAAAACCTCTACATACAAATGTTCATGCCGTTTTCTAGTCTATAAGGGCAGACAGACAAAAATTCATTCTTATGTGTATAGATTTGGTTTTACGTAGTTTACGTCGAGTGGTCGTGTCTTGTACACAACCACCATGATTTTTTTGATGAAACAAACATATCATATAAGAACCGCAAAGAGCAAGTTGTATATTTGAAACTGGTTGATAGACTTTTGCTACGACTCTAAGGCATTACAAAAGACAAAAGATGTAAATCTTGGCAGCGGACAAAAAGCATTTAAGTTCCCTTCTCCAAAATGGCCAACATTATTCAAATAGGTTGAAAATGGTGAAAGTTATGATAATATCAATATCTGGGTACACGGGTACCCTATCTGCCATTCACGTCTGTTTTTTGTTAGCCGCATAAGGGTTAAATTTGTTTTACAATGTGTTTAAATGCTTTTGCCTATATGTCTACATCACATAAAATTGATGCCAAGGCTAAAAATCCATGTTTTGTTTTAAGCCAATTTGATAAACAATAAAGTTTGTTCCAAAATTGAGTGAAACGAGATGAGCGTGCGGCTGATTAATATGAATGAATTTTACTACTGGAGGATATAAACAACCAGCATTTAGCACCAATACATTACCAGTTTTCTACTTCAATGTCTAGTTGCTAAAGAGAGCAAACTCATTGCTGATAATAGAAATTGCTATGCCAATAGAAGAAACGATGACCTGTTACTTTAGGATTAAATTACTGAGTTTGTGGTAAAAGCTGTTATATTTAGTGAACAACAATCGTCAAGAAAGAGCATACAAATGTATACCAGTTGAGCTATACCTGTGTTTTAGTGTATTTATTCATTATTTTTATCATTCTATTTGGCGAATGTCTTAGACTGCCAAGAATAGGTATTTTCCCCTAGTATAAAAGAAAAGTGCATTCGCTCGCAGAGCAGTAGGGATGAATGACCGCCTGAGTTAATATTCCTCAAAAACAAACCATCATCATCGCAGAGCATTCAGGGTCTGTCTCATTTGGAGAATTAAACTTAAAAGTGACAGTTCGAAAATTAAAAAATCACCTCGTTATAAGAATGGCTGGTGCTACCCAGCAATTCCAATAGGACATCGATGGAAAATGATTCGATATCTGTCAAAAGTAATCTTGCTCTGCGAGCAGGGTTATTCGATAATTATTGAAATGTCACTTTTAAGTTTAATTTCAGTTTAATTATCCAATTGAGACAGACCCTCAGTCTTTTTTATACCATCACTAGAAATTCGCGGTTATTTGAAAAGATCGTTTTCTTACTTTTTGCACTTAGCCAAAGCAAACAGCCTTTTTCAAGGCTCTAAGAGTTAAAAATAATGTTCTCCTTCAGTCGCTTTCGCACGGATTAGAAGGCCCTTCAGTGGAAGGGCTGAGATACAGTCTACATCCCCTGCTGGGCCAACTTGTGGCTTATTTCAGGCAGTCCTTCAGTGGGAAGGTTGCCACTGTCGAGGCTAATATTCCGTGACCGGACAGATACTTCCTGAATTGTTTTTAATGATTCTTGTTCGAGGTAGATTTGATTTCTGTGTCGGTTTGATGAGAAGATTTTGCCAAGAAATGGTATGCAACGCCGATTATTTATCCAAAATAGTTGATGTGAGAAATTTGTACATATTATGTATCTTAAATGCATGGTCAAGTCAAGTCCTACGTCCACTTAGCGGTTATGTCACAGACATTACCCACTGTTCGTTTTTGCTTCTAGGTGGCGCTGTTGTCGACGGATTCCTGTTGTGGACAAAATGTAGAACCTTTTTTATATAAGGAAGCGACTGGTTTATATAAGGAAGACCGGATGTAAATCCCTTTGAAATTGGCCAAGTTATAAGCATCTAAAGTCGAGGGTTTCGAGCGTATCCCCCAGGGGTGTTTAAAATGAGAGCAACGTACCACCGACCTTTGCGGCGGCGATGCAGGCGTATTCGGTGCCGTGCGAAATTAAATGCATTATTATCACGCAAACTCGCGAATTTTTATCCGATTGGTAAATACTTCCCGTGCTCTGTACAGTAGTGTAGCTAGAGAGGGAGGGGGTGACTTACCACTGAAGCCAACGAGCTGAAGTTTTTAAGGGGAGACAAAATTCATGAAATATTTGTAACGAGTTGTTTTCGGACATCGTGATGCCCGTTGCATCAATTTTAGAACGATATGATATAATCGTTACAGACAGAGGGACAGAAGGACAGAAAGACAGAGAGACCTGGGATATTATATAAGTTATATATTTCTCAAACAACAGTTTTAATGTTTATAGCATAATTTATTAACTGTATAAAACTACAAAGATATCAACAAACACCACTTATACCTATATTAATTATTTATTTCAACTGCTTGGCCTTCCTTTATAACAGAGCGAGTACAACCTGGAAAATTTTGCCTATGCTGTTGAACAACTTTGAGAAGATATTGAAGCTGTTCTTCATTTTTTGTCAGTTTTCCACAAAAATTTTGAACTAGTTTAACTCCTCTTTCAGCACAGTCATTCACTGCCAAAAATGAATTAATTTTATTTCTACTTTCAACAAATTCTTCCAATTCATCCCATATACTAGGATCTTCTTTGAGAAAATTTGCAGATATTCCAGAAATTAAAAAAAAATCATCGTATTTTGAGAAACAAAATCCGAAAGCGTACAAGAAGTCAATTTATCGATCGTAGATACTTTCAATTTTATTTTTCTTACTTCATCACCCTTACAAGATTTTAAATTGTGTGCCATTTCTGTTCTCTCATCAATAGATATTTCTGGGTCGAAAAAAGCCAGAGCGACTAGTTCTTCACTCAAGTACCATAGATGATTTGCAAATCTTGAAGCCGCAACCATATACACATTTCTTGATTGATCAGGGAAAGCATCTCGTAAAGTTATCAATTTTTTTGCCAGGTTTAGATCATTTCGTGCTGCTGATGAGGGTAAAGGAAAATAAAATAAAAGCACACATTACTGGAATTTTTCGCCTTTCATCATCGGTCATGTCAAATTGGCCTCTAAACAGCCATATTTTAAGACAATTGCTTTCGCCATCCATCTGGCATTGCTACGTGCTCCTGGTGGCGAAAATTTAATTCTTTTTACACCAAGAAATGGCAATGATAAATATAGCAACTCTTTATAGTCTTGTCGTTGCTGTTGAATATTGAGTTGGTTTTTCAAAAGGATCAAGGACCAAGGATCTCAATAATGTTTTCGTCTACCATATTTTCATCAAAGGATTGATCCATAGTAGGCCATGCCGATTTAAATTTTATAAAAATACTTGAAGAAGGGCCTTTTGAAGGAAATAGTTTTTCCCAAGCTGCTGTCATCAAAACTTCGGCAATATGATGCCTACACGCCAGCCATAAAAGATCTCTGTCAATCCGCTTCTCGATTAGGGTACAAGCGCCTTTTTTGATTCCTGTATTTGCTGCTGTTGTATCAAATCCCATTGCACAGATGCGATCGCTTAGTTCCCATGCATTTTTCAATTTGCAAACCTCGTTTGCCTGTCTTTCACCAGTTCCAGAAGGCAATTTTGGGACTCCAAGCAGCTGAACATTTGCTCCAGAAGATACCAAAACTGGCAATCTTTCTACTTTGTCAGTACCTGAAAAAAATCAAATAGATTCTTTAAAAAAAGTTAAAAATATGTTACAAATAGCTTCTTTAAAAAAAAACAAATATTACCAAATGTAATCTAAAATTGTAGGAAAGAAATTTCAAATAACAAAAAAACCTATCGATTACTTCAAATCATGCTTAGTTAGAAGATATCCAAAAATCATAACACAGAATAACACATTTCAATGCTATAAAAATACTCAAATATATTACCTGTGAGATCTTGAAGCAGCTTTTCATCCCAATGTACAACAAGTGGTCCATTTAGATCAAAATTGCTTTGGATATTTTGAGCAATCTCTTCGCGATATTCTGCACGGGCCTTTGAGATTGTTTGTCTGCTAACGATAAAATCGTCTGAAAAATAGAAAAAGTTGATAAAGATTTTGTTTTAGTTACAAGATACTATCAATATAATAAAATTAAACTCAAGGAGAAAGAACAATACAATAAAAGTACTGTTAAGGAGAACTTACCTAAGTTTAGTCCAGCACTTGATAAAACCGCAGAAATAACATACATTGCATTTCGGTCGTTTAGTCCAATGCGGTCTAGGGTGGCAGCTAGTATAGGAGTCATTATTTTTTATTTACTTCGCTCGGAAAACGCTCTACTAGTGGAGGGTTTCTCATCTGGAAGCAAGACATAAAAATATTGACATATAGTAGAAGTTACCATCTTATTTGATTACATTCTTACCTCCTCCATCAATAGTAAAAACGCTGGTAGCTGATTGAGATTCCAAGGAAGGCTCTGGTTCCGTTGTTGGTTCTTCTTCGATTTTGCCTTTTTTAACTCTAGCAAAGGCAGATCCAGGCCTTCCAACTTCCCTTTGCAGAATAAGGAACTGTTTATCCTTATCGTTTTTAATCAAATTTAATGCATTTCGTCGAGCAATGCCAAACAATCGATCCAAATTATTAATGAAACTAGACTCTTGCTCTTTCTGTTTATCTCCCGCGTGAGAAGATTTTTTTGATAATTGCTCGCATTTTGTTAAATAATTTTAAGAGCTTAACAACAGCATTGTAGTGTTGCATTAGAGGAATTCTATATTTCTCCCAAAAAATTTGAAGTTCAGTTACTACAGTTTTAGCAGCTGGTTTTATACTCAAGTGTTGATTTTTTATTGTAAAACGCATCCGACCAAGCACATCACCGTTTGAAGGCAACTTTACACCTTTAAAACTTTCAATTGGGACAACAAGTTCCATACTTGATTCTTCCTTAGATTTTGAATCCATTTTATGTATTCCACTTGCACGATCAAATATCACTTCATAAAAGCAAGAATCACATTTTTCTTGCAGAACCAGTGGTTTTGGAGATACAACGATTTGAAGAATGAAAAATTAGTTACGTTATATCGAGGTATACCTGTAGAAATAAAGAGCTTTTATTTGATCCTACCAAATATAAAGTAATTTTGAGGGATCAATAGCTGTATATTTTTATTTGAGGCTAACAAAATAAATGGAAGAAGTACCTAATTTATTTCGTGTATTTACATTCACGCTTCGAAAATTGAACTCTAAACTATAGCATAAACCAAACTTGACCAAATTTTGAGTTCTTCAATTTATGTCAATTTTGAGTAAATTTTTTTAGCGTGTTAGCTCGAAGATAGAACGACGCCAGAAAATTGCGAGATTAAACATCGAACAATATTCCAGCTGTGTTTTTCTACTAAAAAAAAGATCCCCCCCTTGCCGCCCCTTATTCACCTCCTTCCTCTCTAGCTACACTATTGTACAGAGTACGGAAAGTATTTACCAATCAGATAAAAATGCGCGAGATTACGCGATAATCATGCATTTAATTTCGCACGGCACCGAATACGCCTGCATCGCCGCCGCAATGGTCGGTGGTACGTTGCTCTCATTTTAAACACCCCTGGGGAACACGCTCGAAACCCACGACTTTGGATGCTTATAACTTGGCCAATTTCAAAGGGATTTACATCCGGTCTTCACCAGTCGCTTCCTTATATAAAAAAAGGTTCTACATTTTGTCCACAACAGGAATCCGTCGACAACAGCGCCACCTAGAAGCAAAAAACTGAAACGGTTGCGTTTCCCCATACATTTGGATCACTTTTCCCATACAAACTTTGAGCCATTTGCGCACGCCAACCACTGGAGTCTTGTCCACTGGAGTCTTGTTGCCAGGTTAGATTTCGGTCGACTTATTTTATTTCTTTATTGAGGCTTCGCCGCCATGAGCCTCTGGGTCTGCCTCTGCTGCGATGTCCCGCTGGGTTCCAGTCTAATGCTTGTTTACAGATTTCGTTTCCGCCCCTACGTAGAGTGTGGCCGATCCAGCCCCACTTCCGATCCCGAATTTCTGTTGCTATCGGCCTCTGGTGGCAACGACGATGGAGCTCGTTGTTTGAGATCCATAACAGATAACATAACAGTCCGTGGCTATATGTCGCCAGCCACGCAGTCTACGGAGAGGAGAATTCGTAAATCGTCGTCCACCTAATCGATCCACCTTGCTCGCTGTGCATCTCGCCTTTTTGTATCCGTCGGATCGTTATCGTGAACCATTTTTACCCGGTTACTGTCCGACATTCTGGCTATGTAGCCGGCCCATCGCAGTCTGACGATTTTCGATGAACGATGATTGGATGATTGGTTCTCCCGATGATGCAACTTCTCTGGTGTAACTCGTGGTAAATTTACCTTCTCCACTTACCGTTCGCAATCTGCACTCACGTTCGTCCATAAATCTCGCTTGGTACTGTCCCACGAACTCCCTTGCAATTGGTAGTACCAATTTGGTACTAGTCGATGCCATAAAATTTGGGAGAGTACTTTCTAGGCGACTTTCAGCAAAGTGATTACGCGGTAGTTGCTACGATCCTGCTCATCGCCCTTTTTGTAAATGGGAGACATGCCACCTCCCATTCACTCCCACGGCAGAACCTCATCCTCCCAAATCTTGGCAATTACCCAGTGCTTTAGCCGTTGCCTAACCACCATATTTAAACAGCTCTCCTGGTAGTTGGTCAGCTCCAGGGGCTTTGTTTTTTTTCAGCAGGTATCCTACATCTCAATGATTTCTCATTGAAGTGCAGATGACTCGTCGGCTCCCATCGAAGCGAGTATCACGTCAACATTTTCCTACTCAATCCTTAATAGACCTGCATTCGGACACGGTCGGCGCAAATATTGCTCAATTTTTGGTCAATAGTTCTTACACATTGAAGATGCTGTTAGTCCCATCAATATCTATCAATTGATCTGCGAAGTGCGAATATGGTTATTTGTAAAATATTGAACTTTGACCATTAAGAGCACTGCTCCCATCTCATGGCTCCGCATCCGATATTCATCCCATCAAAAACAAAGCAATGAAAAGGTATTTGATTTATTTCTTAATTTTGTGATTTTTTTCAAGAGTGAGCACACATGTTGACAAAAGGACGAAATTGGTGCCTTTTTAGTAAGATGGAGATCGGAACATTTCCCCTATAATTCGAGTATACCTCAGAAATCAAGACAATGTCTGTCATTGAAATTTCTTCTAGATCATTTTGAGCAATAATATTCTTTAACTTTTCCATAACTCCATTTGTGGGAAGGTGGTATTTACGATCGGAAAATCACCTTCGATGAATTTTTCACATTAGTTCGTCAGGCAACAGAAATGGACAAATGGGGAATTGAGTAGATGGCTGTATTCAGTTCGCCCGCAGGTGTTGAAGCGTCTATGGTTCAAAAAATTGAATATGGGACGAGACTTCATTTGAACCATGTGTCGTCTAATGTCCAATCATTACACTACACATGCAAATCTTTTCAGAGTGGGGCTCTCGGAAGGGAATCTCGGTGTTTGCGGCGAAGGATATTGATCTTGTCATGTGGGCGTGTGAGGAGCATTGTGGCCCCAGATTGCGTTGACTGAACATCTTCGGGTCCGAGGAAAACAACCAAAGCCTATTTGGGAAGTGTTGTCGGATCTTAACCTCGAGTATGTACTCGCCGTCCTGTCCTACGTGCGTTCGTTCTCTTCGGTCTGCACGTGGATGGAGAAGAGGACTGTGTGGTTGGATGATGATGATGGTTCGATGCGCGATGGAATGGACTGAAGGAGGTAAAAAGGTAACACATTCTGGCTTCGGGTGTACCGAAAGCAACCACCCAACCAACTGGGAGATAGGAGATACAAACATCGATCGCATCGTTTTATGTTGGATTGTGGTGACTGGCTCCGACGTGTGTTATGCCTTTATCGATGCGGCTTGTAGGTGGAAAGAAGGGTGACCCTCGTCCACCAATTTTTAAAAGTGGCTGATCTAAGACTGTAACCATAGTCTGCCCATCTCCTTGTCTTTTGTACCTCATTATGAATGTCTTCCTCTTGTTGTGCATTTCAATGTCTGTCGCTAATCCCTTCTGTAGGGGGGCTGGAGGTAATATGGACATGCTAAGTCCAAACCGTGAGTCTTTCGGTAACCCGAAACTAACACTATGTATAAGAATCAAGAAATGTATTCTTAAGCTTGATTCCGACTCCGTAACGTAACTCCGTAAAACTCCGTTTGTACTACAAACCTTACAAATTTGCAAGATATTCCAGTTACAATTTAATTCCTGGAATGCACCGATTTATTTTCTATTGTTTGGGTTTGAGGAGATAAATTTATTGAAAGAAAGTTCGTTGGATAAAAAATGCTCCACTAAATGGTATTGGATGAATCGGTCCACGTTTTCGTACTTTCAAAGTAGATCTTCAAGGTCTAGATAAGCAAATTTTTGACAATGGTATTCAATTTACAGAGTTAGTTGTAAACATACAAAAAGTATTACGTCTCACTTCAGTTATTATCATACACATTAATCATGTACATATCTGTTGCTACTCACTCACTTCCCAATATTGATTCATATTATCCGGCACACTTCACCCTGTTGAACCGTGCTCGAGTCACCCTTCTTTCCACCTACAAGCCGCATCGATAAAGGCATAACACACGTCGGAGCCAGTCACCACAATCCAACATAAAACGATGCGATCGATGTTTGTATCTCCTATCTCCCAGTTGGGTGGTTGCTTTCGGTACACCCGAAGCCAGAATGTGTTACCTTTTTACCTCCTTCAGTCCATTCCATCGCGCATCGAACCATCATCATCATCCAACCACACAGTCCTCTTCTCCATCCACGTGCAGACCGAAGAGAACGAACGCACGTAGGACAGGACGGCGAAATCGTTTCACAGTTGGCTTCGTGTGGAAATATTCTTGGCCGTATAAATTTACATTGTGGGAACCGTGGGAATTTTTGCCAACTGCGTGCTGGCTGATGTGTAAATGTATTGGCTTCGCTGCTCTCGATTGTGGATGGTGGACCGACCCACCAACAGAACAGGGAGTGCTTACTGTGGATGTTTGGCCGAGTCGAGGGACGATTGTTTGAGCGGAATGTGGGAGAAAGGAAGCATAGAGGGAATATTTTTTGGATATCAACTCTTAGGAAGACTCGGGTAGTCAAAAGGGCAAAGGCGGATATATATACAAGTACGTCGTAGTTTTTAAAGTTTCCTTCGCTTCCGCTTTGAATCGAGGAGACAAGCTTTATATATTTATGAATAAATAATATTCGAAGTGAAACATTGGCTTTTAAATTTTAAATCACTTTACATGCCTGGGGGTAAATTTCATTTTGTAGGATCCAGGCCGTTCTTGATCTTTAAAAATTAAAAGGAAAATATTTTGAACGCCCATGAATGCTATTATTGATGCATACACATTCAGCAAAAGTTAAAATAAATTCAACTATTCGTGATACATCCTTTCTTTTATCAAACAGCAACGCAAACCTCGGGGTCTCCAGTTACCCTTGCGAGCTAGTGCGAGCTTCCAATTCTCCAATTCGTAGATGGCGGGGTCAATTCGCGGCCGGCGAATATTTTCGGGTTGAAAACATCTCCGGCTTCCTAAGCAATAGTGTATCCATTGCGTTTGGCACACTAGAAGCATGCAATAGGCTAGCATAGAATAGCTTTCAAATAATTACAACCAAATTACTCTGAAAATGTTAATAAAACAACTAGTTGAAAAGTAGGCCAAGTTTCAGTTTGAAGAAAAATAATATAAGAAGAAAAAAGAAGAAGAACAAGTAGAAGAAGTCAAACCTTTGTTTGATTAAAACATCGTTTTGCCATAAGTTTCAAAGGAATTTTCACGATGGAGGGCCCCCTACCTAATTTCTGATTACATATCTTGCAAATTTCTACGAAAATGAATCAAACAATCAAAATTCTGACTTCATGCATCGTTCTAGAATGGAAAAATATTAACTTAATTGTAAAACTCAAATGATTATTTTGTCAAACGTTTTTAGACGAAGTAATGGATTTCGCCAGCATTCGAGGTGGACTCAGTAGAACTAGAATTCAAGTTTATTTGCAAAGCTAATTGCATACACTGCTAGTTTTATAACATTTTCAAAACCATCAGACTCTATATTATTATTAAAATCTTTATTAAAGAGGTTTTTAGCCCAAGGCTAGTTCACCTCCGTGAGACTCTATATTCTGAATTGAATTTTAGCCGTGAAATTATGGCAATACTTTAAAACATTTAGGATGTCTTATTGAGTTCATTAGATTTTAAAAAGATGCGTGGGTTTCCGGAAAGAACCTCTATTGTGGTTAATTTTGAATTGATTCCTTTAGCATTAATATTGAGCAATTCGCACAAATTCGTAGGTGGTACTAGCCAAGATGATTGTATGAGAGTAGCATCACTTTCATCCTTTACCACAGATATTGATTTGGGACTAATCACTATCTCTTAGATGGAAGCAATGCACTCTCCAATAGTCGAAATCTGTCGTAATCACGTCTTTGCGAATGCTGAGGAAGGGGAAGGATAGTTAGTTGGACATCCTACTTAAGAAAGATGCAGTCCGAGCAACACACATGTTGTAAATCAGTTTATGATACTCATGCATGACCAAATTTGGTCATATATGAGTTATTTCAACCAAATCAACGTGAATTGTGCCGCTAGGGATAGAACTCTACGACCTCTCATAGGTGCCACAGGAGATTTTGGGATTGCGTGGAAGGTTATAACAGTAGGGAATCGTTTTTGGTAGAACGTGAAACACAGAAAGAACTAAGATAGAAATACAAAGTAGGAAAGGGACGAGCCTGGAATAGAACCCACGACATCCTGCTTACAAGGCAACGAGCTCGTCTGTGGTTAATTTTGAATTGATTCCTATGCAAATATTACGATAGAAAATTATTAAGTTCTTTTTCTTTTAGTGGAATGTCTAGATCTGTCGTAAGACGAGTTCGGTACTATTCTATTTAATCTCCCCATGTTGGAATCATTTCAGATACGCATTTCGAACTCAACTATGAAGGCGTCTTTAGTGTCTCGTACTTGGCTCTATTTTTTTTATAGATGTCTGAATTGGCCTTGTTGGTTAACACCAGCCGTTCTTATGACCGGATGATTTTTTAAATTTTCGAACGGTCACTTTTAAGTTTAATTTGAGAAATAAGACAGACTCTTATAATCGTTCAAAATGCTACTCACAATACTGGAATGCTTTTAGAATAGATCGTATATGCAAAAAAAGTCTTTCTTTAGTTCCATTTACTTTCGATTATTACAAAACTAAACCAAAGATCACTTTGGGTTGCTGCTGAAGTGGAAATGTAGCAAAAAATGCAAAACTAGCCTATCTTTCAGCGAAAAACAGCCTGAACAAAGAGAGTCTCTCTTTTGCACATACGACCTTTTATTATAGTTCGATATGGTTTAGAAGCATGAAGCAAAAATTAAGTAAAGACTGAACAAATTAAGCACAACAACGTAATAATAGTTGAAAAAACTACCGTCATCGATCCGAGGTGAATACAAGAAAGATACTACAGCCGATACGGTGCAGCTATGTTGATCTGTTGGAGTTCAAATGGACCTTCCATAGCCGTACAAATCCCTACACGTAGTAATATTAACCTTTACGAAAAATAAATAGTTTTAGGGTTGTACACATTATGTGTCCTGTCCTGTGTGTTTAACTAATAAAATTCAGGTTGAGTTTCTCAACCCTTTTCTATTTAATTGAAAGTCCTATTTACGAATATTATTAGTTTTAGTTCAATTAAATTTACGAATATTATTAGTTTAGTTAAATAAATCAATAAATGTGATAATTGGAAAATACAAATATAATTAGGTTTTCAGTTCCGTTCTCATGCTAAGGTTTTCTTTTCTTATCCTTATTAAAAATTGCAACTCGTGACAGCTCAACGGCCATCTCTTCGGTTGGTCATTGGGTGTGGCTGATATTGGCAGTTGACTAGTTTAGGGGAGTACTAGAGACGCTGATCGACGTTTAATGCGCCATAGATCCGTCTGAGCAGCATTCCCTGCAACGCCAACGTCGAGTACCAAGAGTTTCACTGATGGTCCCTCGTATATTCCGTTAGATATGGAAATTAGTCATGCAACCATTGCATCCTGAACTGATTCGCAAGGCAATGGGATATTTACCAATAATATTTTAGGTTAGCAGGATTGTTACCGAAGCATGTCCACGGAAGAAATCCACATCATGATCCCATGACGAAGTGGTTAAGAGTCGGCACGACAGACAGGTTATCATAGAGAGAGATCTCTGTCAATGGTCTCGAGTTTACAATATGCTCCTCTATCAGAGCACTCCACTCAGGTCTCATCTAGATGAGGAGATATTAGACACATAGTCAAATCACTCGCAATCCATTTGTCAAGCCAACATTTCCACATGTGTATAGTATACGTTCACATTGGGAATCTTGAGCTCATTCAGAACCCAACACGTGCGGGTTCAATCAAAGTTCTAACGCTCGAAGATCCGACTTTCCAATCGTTGTCCTTTATTCGTTGCCGGGTCTGTTGCCGTTGAATCAATCCGTTTACTCTACTTTTGCCTTTCTTGGTAACTGTAGAATGTTCGGTAGATTACCTTACCAGGGTTGCGCCACCTACATCACGTTAAAGAGGCTGCCTTCTCGATGCTGACACGACACAGCATGGTGTGCACAGTTTTGCTTAGAGTCCCTTGCTGGCACTCAAAAAATGATCAGCCGCCCCTAACATGGGGAACAGACGCTGTTGGGAGCCGCTCCTAACATGGAGAACAGACTCTTGATTAGATTTTCACCTCCGGAGAGGCGCAAATCCCCCATAGCGCATACGACCATAGTTAGGAGCAGTAGCCACGGGGGTGGTTTTGGACATAACCCCCCCCCCCAAAGACAAAATTTTCAAAACAATTTTTTTTTTCGAAAAACAAATGTTCGGAAAACCCCCCCCTCCAGACCAATTTTCTGGCTACGCCACTGGTTAGGAGGTTGGTTACCTGATCTTCACTAAGATTATTCGTATCCCAGCCAGCGCCATGAGGAGGTGGGGATAGGAGTTGCTGAGTAAGAGACTAAGGACCGCGAAGTGGGGCCTATTTTATTACTTCATTCCGAAAATTAAAAAAAAAATAGATCCAGTAGTGCGTGTGCTACCGACAAAAAAATCAGACTTCCTTGTTGTGAATTTACGAACTAGTGAATCTCACTAGGCCAAAAAATTTGAAAAGCCTATTAAAAGAACTATTAAAGAAAAATCTAACTCTAGAGAGACTTGGTTGGTGGTTTGAATGAACCACTGGACTTTAAATGAAATATTACTCTGTAGAGAATTGGTAGAAGGCAGGAATAGCGATTTGACCAAGTTATTTCAAGAAAAAACTAACTCCGGACCTATTTCCATCAAAATATATCGATTCTTGGAGTGGGTCTATAGGTAGGCGTTTGGTGGCGTTTGGTGGTTGACGTGGTTAGGCCAATAAATTTCAACTTTGAAGTAGATCAGTTGCCATCATTACTGAAATTCTTCGAAGCAGATTCTGGTATTCATCATGTGCTTAGATAAGTGCCTCGTTTAAAGCTTTACCATGTTATATAGACCCAAGAGAAAAAATCAAATATCATCGAATATTCTACGGCTTCGCTTGTTTTTACACCATCATACAAGTGTTTGGTTTAAAAAAAAAAACGAAAATATGACTGGATCAAATGCGATCGTTATGATTTTTTTAAAGTCCATCTGGCCCTCCTTAACCTAGCAGTAAGATGCGCGGCTATAAAGCAAGACCATGCTGTGAGTGGCTGGGATCGATTCCAAGTGCCGGTCTAGGCAATTTTAGGTTTGGAAATTTTCTCGACTTCCCTTCCCTTCATAAAAGTATCCTCGTGTTAGCCTCATGATATACGAATTCAAAAGTGGTAACTTGGTAACTTTCGAATTTATTGTTCAACATTGCACTCGAAGGCGCTATTAGGAGATCTGGCGTGCAGAGGAACGGCACTATCATCACACGGTCGCATATGTTCCTGGGCTTTGCGGACGATATCGACCTTATTGGAATCGATCGCAGAGCAGTAGTGGAGGCTTTTGTCCCACTGAAGAGGGAGTCGGCGAGGATATGCTTAACCATTAACTCAACCAAGACAAAGTACATGGTGGCAGGTGGAGATAGGGGAAGACCTAGTGGTGTTGGTGCAGAGATAGTGCTTGATGGGAATGTGTTTGAAGTTGTTTACCTTGGAACGCTTGTGACATGAGACAATGACGTTTTCCGTGAAGTGAAAAGTTGCTGCTGCGAATAGGGCCTTTTACGGATTACGTAACCAGCTTAGGTCCCGCAACATGCAGACGGAAACGAAATTTGCTCTATGCAACACTCTGATTCTACCAGTGGCCCTTTATGAACATGAAGCATGGACATTAAAAGAGGCGGACCGGAGAGCTTTCAGGGTTTTCGAGCGAAAAGTGCTGCGTACAATACTCGGAGGGAAACTAGAAAATGGTGTGTGGCGCAGACGTATGAATAATGAGCTGTATCAAGTATACAAAGAAGAAAATGTTGTGAATCGTATAAAATACGGCAGACTTCAGTGGGCTGGTCACTTAGTGCGAATGTCGGAAGAAAGAATAGCGATAACAATATTCAACAGAAAACCAGATAGGGGCCGGCGACTTCGTGGAAGGCCAATACGAAAAAAAAGTTTGTTCAGGATTGTATGATTTTTTTTTCGTTTGTTTGAGAAACTACATATGTCCACGTACTTTGAAAAGCAATAATTGTGGCGTACTGCTTACATGTTTTGCACTGAAAGTGCCCCAGGATGTTGAGTTTTGCCAAAAACTATTGATCTGTATCGAAGAAATCGAAAAATTCGGTGCAAATTTGTTCAAAAGCAGTTGCAGTTTCTCAAACAAATGATTCAATTAGTGTACGGCCCCTAAGTGCATTCCTGAAATATATTCAAACAAGGAACCTACATTTTTCGGCGGAGAAAACCCTTAAAATTAGCTTAGTATTAAATTAGTAAGTATTAAAATACTAGGACATGCTACCTATTTCTACTCGGGTTATCTCACTGTCAAAACAATCCCGCCAAACTTAGCGCAAAGACGGCAACAGCGCATGTGAACCGAAACAGGTGTTCATTCGCTATTCATTTCATTCGGAAGGTACCGGTCCGATGGCACCAACACTAACCATTCATAAACGCTACACACGCACTCCACTCCAGCTCATCATCATGCTTTGGCGTTTTTACAACCAACTCCGTTTGGTGTCTGCTGGCCGCACCATCGGCGGAGAGCGGTATTTTGTGCAGGCTGAGCTTCTCTTGATTCGTGCATTGGTGTGCGTGCGCTCGAGAGAAACAACCTAACTGCGTGCGGTGCTGCTGGGCTGGCTTTGACGATGTTTACGGGGATTGATGGGAGAGAGGTTTTGTTTGCCTACGCGAGTTCGAACCAAGGCAACTGATCTGTCGCCGCTCCGTTCATACGTTATCGTGAATGCGTTGAGTGTAGTCGCGCGTAGTCGGCGGGTTTCGGCTCTCACAAAACTGTTTTCCTTCCCATTGAAGTGAAAATAATTCGGTGGAAATTTATGCGTGGATGGATGGCAGTACGGTGCTTTTGAGGTGAAATTGATTGAATTTCTTATTGTAGACTTTAATGTCGCGAATGTTCAGAATGATTTGAACTGAATGTGAACAAGGAAGTGGGGGAAGCCTTGAACTTGAGAGTGATAGGATTCGAATGTATTGAATTATTAAGTGTAAACATAAGAACCGGGGAAGCATCCTGCAGACAGACATCTGTCGTTCAGTGGTTGTTGAATTTTTCGGAGAAAGTGTATCGACTAAGAACTGGTAAACTAAAGTAAGGTTATGTTGCATAGTGTTTCTGTTTTATTCGATTCTGACATTAACGAATATTGCTGAGTGATTTGGATAACGGTGTTCATCGGTAAGTGGTTTATCTTCTACTCGTAATTTATTTCATTTGTTCAATGTGTTGGATGAAGCAAACGAGCATGGAATCATGCAGCTGGATGACACCGATGGTAGTGATGCCAGATGTTAGTTACATTATTTGGATTATAGCTTTGAAAAATATTTAGATAAAACAGGTGAGATTTGTCAAATTTTTATTCATGACTCCAATGGGAGTGTTACCAAACCTGTAATGCAACTTTTACAAGAGTACCAAAAGTTTATGTGAGCCGGGATAATTCAAATGTACATAATTTCCGCCTTCCAAATTTGTGTAACTAGTCAAATTTGTCTCACTTTGTCTTTTTTTTCTTTTGTGATGTCTGTTGTCAGACGCCCTGGGACCAATCATGGTCCATCTCGCCTGACTTTGTCTGTTTGCAACAACACTTTGTCCCTCTAACAAATCCATCCTGTGACAAGTGTGGAGACGTAGAGATCTCGGTTTCTAGTAACAGGAGATGTTACATTTACAAATCATCCCTTCCCTTCCATGAGCAAATTACCAGCGTCGTTGTTGATTCTCCTAGGGTCTATTCATAATGTATGTTACACATTTAAAGGAGGAGGAAGTTGAACAAATCTTTATCTTTGCTACACTTGAAGGAAGCGGAGGTAGTGGATACGCTCAAACAATAGAGGTAATAAACCATAAAGGACGATTGTCGCTGCGGTTCCCTTTGTTCTCGTTCCCAAACATGTTGGGTACACAACTGTCAAAACGTACTGATTTTTCCTTCGTTGACATTTAGTGCCCTATCCTCGCCAGCAAAAGATGTTTCGCCAGTGGCGACAGCGACAATCTTCCTCTACACGCAAAAAAATGTTGCGATCGAAACTACCATTCCGAGGGTTAACATAAAAATATACACTGACGATTTTCAGCAGATAAGAAATCCGTTTGTTTTTACCATGCGCGTAGTAAAAATCAACTGAGGCCCTTATGGAATGTTGTCACATAAACAGAAACAGTGGTTAATTGTTCTGAAATTTCATGGTAGTTTTAAAAACAGAGCGTAGTCTACGAAATGGTAAATTTTATCACGGAATTTTGTCTGTGTATAATATATTACCTCTATTGTTCAAACTAATGCCCCTTTCTGATAGAGAAAGCCTTTTTTTTTGACAGAAGTTTGCTTTTCAATGTATGTTTACAAAGTCCTGTACGCCTAAATTACTAAGGGGCTGTCCATATACCACGTGGATAGGTTTTGATCAGTTTTAGATTCCCCTTTTCCCAGCGTGGACAATTGATCATATACGAATTACAAAAAAAATGTGTGAACCGTGAACATTCGCCATACTCCCCTCCTCCTAAACTGTCCACGTGTTATATAGACAGCCTTTAAGTATCTGTTTTGAATTTTTGTTGGTTTGAAGGTAATAATGGTTTGAGTTATGAAGATGATTTGCGATAGCCACTACAATGTAATGGGCATCAATAATAAAAACACAGACAAATGGATATAACACGAAGGTTAGTTTATAATATTGTGAAACTCACATGTGAATATGTACATTATGCGGAAGATATTGATTTGAAAAATGTATTTGATGTAACCACTTTCCCTTCGATGGGACTCGAACCCATGACCCTACAATACGCTAGACTGGTGCTTACACCAACTAAGCTACGAAAGACCTCCGTCGGCCTTCGCAACCTAGCGGCTACTGAACGAGCTCGAAATTCCCAAATTGGACGCATAGTCAAATCACTCGCAATCCATTTCTCAAGCCAACACTTCCACATGTGTATAGTACACTTTCACATTAGAGGAGCGTGAGTATTTAGAATGTCTGGCGGCTATACACATTCTTTATCAGCAACTGTACTGATCAAGTGAGGTTGTGTAAGCTATTTGCCAGTCGGTCGTCAAGCTCAGACCCGACCACATTGCGTAGCAAAGCATCCAAGGAGTTACGATTTGGTTGTTGCGTTAAAAAATGTCCAACACGAGGAACGAACTCGAGTCCATTAAGTGATGTCCCAACGCTCTGCTTGTCGGTCGCCCTTGCTTGTTTCTTGTGAACTGGTTATGCATTTTGTCGACTGGTGAGCTGGTTGTACAGCCATGAATAAAGTTTTAATCATGAATTATGATCATGATTTCTTGTATTGACAAATTTTATGGTTTCATAAACATAGACCGAAACATGATCATGGGAATGCATTTGTTTCTATTAGCATTAGCATTGTTACGGTGTAATTCGTAGATTGGACACTAGTGATACTCATGTTTTACTTTTGAGATCCTTATCTAGAATGCTACCATCAAGAAGGGGAGTAGTCCTTGATTCCAGTCTCAAATAAAAATAACAAAAGCATGAGGATTACTACTCCTGGCCACGCCCATCTTTACCGTAACTAGGGAGAGGTAGGAAGTGTTGATGTAGTACTTACTTAACGAGAGGCCACCGACTTAGCGACACCCTCATAAGTACCACGGAGTTGGATAATGAGGAAGGCAATCGTTGGGTCAGGATTTGTCCGGTAGCTAGCAATGTAACCGTGGTAGATCTTACCCCTTAACACACCACGTAAAGGTGTCTACCCAGCATTACGGGTCATGGAAATGCATTTGTTTCCATGTATAAAAACGAGCTCTTTATTATAAGACATTCGCTGATTTTTATACAAAATGGTCACGTTTAAGAATCAATATCTCGATGTTTAGCGATAAGATTGAGGACATTTTTAGCATCCCAGCCACAAACAAATGATCTAAATTATCATTTAATGATTGTTTTAATGATTGCTTTCGGAGACGAGCCAGCCTCGGGCTGAAAGTCTCTTTAATAAAGATAAAAAAAAAAAAAAAAAAAAAAAAAAAAAAAAATGATTGTTTTTTTGTGTGCATGTGCAAAGCACTTTTAGTTGGCAATAATCATAAGTGGTGGTTTCATATAACTTCAAAGCTCCATACAAGTTAAGTGGCTTTATAATTATTTCTAACTGAAACGTGCCTTTTCAGTATACATGCATACAAAAAACAATCATTAGTAAAAAATTTAGGTCATTTTAGGCTGGATGCCAAAAATGTAATCAATCTAATCGCTAGAAATCGAAATTTTGAACTTCAAACATGACCATTTTATATGAAATTCTGTGAATGCTTTATAATTATTTCTGGGGTGTATGTATCTAGTGTTACATGTGCAATGGTACATTATGCACAGGGATCCGAGAATTTTTCCCACCCGAAAACATCCTAGGCCGGACCGAGAATCGAACTCATACTGTCGGTAATATTACGGGCTTTCTCGCCCGTTAATTTGGGATTGTGATTTCATTAGTCACATAGGGACCAACCTTCGGGGATGCAGCATACTTGCTCTGGCTTCCTAAAAAGTGGTTTCATCCCCTTAGTGTTTGGCCCAGATTTATAGCACAAATAAAGCATAAGGCACAAATCTCATTGAAAACGGACAACAGCAGAAATGTATTCAACTCAACAAGAATTTAGCACTGATTATTATCGTTTAAGACGAGTTAAGTAATTCCATTTAATTCCACCAATTATTTCGGTATCTTTGCAGATACGTATTTCGACCACAACTGTGTCGTCTTCAGTGTCTCGAACTTGACTCGACTTGAGTACGAGACACAGAAAACGACCACACAGTTGTGGGCGAAATACGTATCTGCAAAGATATCGAAATAATTGGTGGAATTAAATGGAGTTACTTAACTCGTCTTAGATGGTTGAATACATTCCACTGAAAAGAGCTTAAAATATTTTTTACTGATTATTAGTTTACGGAAGTAGAGATCTAAAAATCCGTGATTAATGCGTGAACTTTTTCGATCTGCTCTTGATATTGATTAATCATGTAAAAGACCTTATAATACGATTACGTCTCATTTTTTTTTATCATTCATTATTGTTATGCGACCATGTTATTTGGCATCACTTCTTCAGCTCTATTTATATTTAAAAATATATTCCAGAGAGAATGAACCTAACTAACTTCATTCAGTAGAATTGTCGGTATATGTTTTTTTTTCTTGTCTCGTTTCTTGTTTCTTCGCAGGTTTTGACAAACAGCATTGGCCAGCATCGATTTTCGCTGTGTGAATGCTCTGGGTTCTCTGCGCAACTGAAGATAGTGTAGTGTGTATAGCTTTGTTCCCCGTGTAGCAAAAGGACATCGTCATTCGCAAGACATTCGGAAACTGAAGAGAATCTGCAGTTTTAGTCCAGGTCCAATTGACTGATAGTCATAACAGATATCGCGAGTCGTGAACATTAATGCGTACGTGGGATTTCTATGAATGAATGGGCTTTGACTCTATCACCGCTCAAACGCCTGCATCTTGCTCTAGAAATGGTGTTCGTGAAAGCTGCAGGAAGAAATTGCGGTGGCTGCCGATGCTGGTAGCGAGAAGCCATGATCCGGATCTCGGCCGTCGTTTCGTGTCTCGGGTGTTCGCATAAGTAGTGTGAGAAAATAAGAGGGCAAAAGATGAATGAATGAGCAAAAATGCATTAAGTGTTAAAATGCTGCTGATTATTGTGGAATTGTTACAGAAGGAAATCCAGTGAGTCAATTTTTCCATTGCTAGAGAGCCATCAATTGGTTTGCAAAAACTACGAGCTCGAGAAAAGGCTAAAAGTTGATTTATAACAGCGGCCTTGATTCGCCCCTCATCCATCCTGCAGGTTAAAAAAAAATAGTTCATACATACACAATCGCATTCCAATCCACCACCATGCCACATCAGTACGGAATTCCGGGGTACGGCCAGACACCGCCGAGTCCTCCCACGCACCATGGAGGTGCGCTCATTCCACGACTCGGTGGCGGAGCTGTGATACCGGTTTCGGCCAACACTGGAAGCGCTGGAAGTATGGGACCATCCGGGAATCCGCTCTTCCGGGGTCCCATCGAGGAGCGGCGCTTGACGCGGGAAGCGATGGAGAAGTACTTGCGGGATCGCAACAACATGGTCATTGTGATATTGCATGCAAAGGTAATTATTTATTCATCTCTCAATCATCATCAACAGCAGCAGCAGAATTAAGGTTCGCTCAGCCTCTCGGGAGGTAGAGCGAGAATATCAATTTGGGGTGCGCGGTATCGCAAAGATTTGAAATGTGTCTTCCTGTTACTTCAGCAACTATGGTGATAGTCAGTAAGTACACTTGTACCACACGATATGATGCTATGTATAAAAAAATGTCGGTGCTGACTAGTGCGGCTATTATTCAAACAACATATACGTATACCTAATCTGACTGTGTAGTTAGCTTTAGTTGGGGTCAGACGGTCCATGCGAAATTATAGAATAGGAAGATTATTTTTTAATTGCTTTTATCTTGCTGTGTAGTGTTGAAGAAGGAAGAGAGCTAAACTAACTAAAAATGCAAAATGCTAGTTATTCCACCTGGAAGTTATTTTCTTGCGAATCGTTAGGTTAATGTTTCCAATACTTGAAAATATATTTTATTCAAATTTTTGTCATTGGATAAAATATATTTTGAATTTTGATAATGGGAAAACGAATATCTGTGAGCAAGATACTAGGGACAGAGGTTGAGGCTGAATATTTGAATTCATCACGTACTGGAAGCTGTACAATAGACCTCTTCATGTTTTCAAAAAGTATCGAAAATTCAACCGGTCAGCACAGAATCTCAATTCTTATGCTAAAATAAGCCTCCTGTCAAATTTTCAGCTAATTCGGATAAAATGTCGAGGTGGCTCAAGTCAATTTAGTGTTTTTGAGCTATTTTCAATTTTGGAAAAAATCTAACAAGAGATATAAACGTCGAAAATTATCGCAACAACCTCTATACGGAAGCTTTGGGTGTGCTCTACAAGTCTTGTGAACATTGCGATTCGTTCCGTTCACGTTTTGTCCATGTTAAAGTGATTTTCAAGCTTTTAAGTGCATAAAAATACTGTTTCCCACAAAAGTCGTTGTTCTACAAAATTCTTGAATTTATGACAAATGATTGCTAATTTATTATATTATTATTCCTCTTTTTTCTCTAAAAAATTGAGTAATATAATTGTCACTCTGCGATTTATCGTTAAATTATTAAAAATCAGAAGCTGAACATTTGTCATAAATTTGCACGTTAGGATTTCTTCAAACAAGTTGTTCGAACAAAACATAAATCATATCATATGATATTTGATGCTTACAACAAACGACTTCCAAATTTTGTTAATTTCACCATATGTCTGCATGCTTTTAACATTGAGTGCATCGTAGTAACAAGTGAAATCGAAGCTTCTTTGTTTGAACAACTTGTTTAAAGAAATCTCAGCGTGCAAATTTATGACAAATATTTTGCTTCTGATTTTTAAAAATTTAACGATAAATCGCACATTGACAATTATACTACTCAAATTTCCAGAGAAAAAAGAGGAATAATAATATAATAAATAAGAAATCATTTGTTATAAATTCAAGAATTTTGTAGAACAACGACTTTTGGGAGAAACAGTATTTTTATGCACTTAAAAGCTTGAAAATCACTTTAACATGGACAAAACGTGAACGGAACGAATCGCAATGTTCACAAGACTTGTAGAGCACACCCAAAGCTTCCGTATAGAGGTTGTTGCGATAGTTTTCGACGTTTATATCTCTTGTTAGATTTTTTCCAAAATTGAAAATAGCCCAAAAACACTAAATTGGCTTGAGCCACCTCGAAATTTTATCCGAATTAGCTGAAAATTTGACAGGAGACTTATTTTAGTATAAGAATTGTGATTCTGGGCTGACCGGTTGAATTTTTGATACTTTTTGAAAACATGAAGAGGTCTACTGTACAACGCTTCAAATTTATTTCAATTTTCTCCCATACAAACTAGCAATTTGTCAAATCCTATTGATTAAAAAGTTGCATTTTTGGAAAACTCAATTCTTTCCAGACCCACTAAGTAATTGCCTACTTTTGGGATAGAGTAAAGCGGGGCAAATTTGCGCACTTAACTCTGCCTTACCATAACTTTTGATGGGAATGCTTTAAAATGGACCTTGTTAGCAGCATATCTTTTTTTTTTTCTTATTAGCATTACATCCCTCACTGGGGCATTTTCGCCTCGCAGCTTACTTCCACCTCCAGCAGATTTCCCAGTTATTAACTGTAAGGTTTCTATCCAAGTTATTATTTTTACATTCTTATACCATGAGGCTAACACGATGATACTTTCATGCACAGGGAAGTCAAGAAAATTTCCTAAGAGAGCCACCTTCAGCATGGTGTTGCTTTGTAGATGTGCATCTTACTGCACGGCTAACGAAGGCCCAGCAAATACGCTATCTTATTGTCTTCAAGGTTTTTTTTGACAACCTTACTGATATATTCCATTTATATTTAATTCTGATTTTCAATAATTATTGAGATAGTTATCGTTCCGTGTTTACTAATGTAAAAAAATCAACTGTTGATGAACTATGGTCAAAGATCTGTCCATCTAGACCCCTTTCAAATTGTAAGCTTTTATTCGTACATTGTAACTATTGTTATTATTTTCATGATTTTCATGATTCATGTTTATTAATACTCGTAAAGTAGGCAATTTGAATACGTTCCAACTTTTAAAGCTGTGCTTACCTGCCCCAGCAGTGCTTTTTCTATTAAAGCAATTTTTACAAAAATCTATGGTTCAATCAAAGTTAATTGCCTATTTTTCAAACCACCCTTCGATGGGACTCGAACCCACGACCCTGAGGGAAAGTGGTTACCGCCAATACATTTTTCAAATCAAAATTTTCCACATAATGTAAATATTCACATCTGAGTTTTCAGAACATTATAAAAAAAATCTATGATTTTTGTCCAGAAAAGCATGTTTGGAAAAGGGGCCCTTGAAGAAGGCATACAACGTATACACGTACGAAAGCTCATAGCTCCTTACCACAACGGGTTATGAAGAACAGAATACTTTGAAGGTTCAGGTTTCTGTAGTCAATTTCAATTAGTAATAGTTTACCAAATATATGGAAACGCAGTTGCGCATAAACTGGGCAGTTACATATCAGATGATAAGAAGTTCCATAATCGGATTCACAACTGTGATAGTAGTTAGTTAGACAAATGATTCAACACGATGAATATTTTCCATGTGATAGTTGAGTCGGCAGTTACCGGCAGAGACGGCTAAGACACTGCAATTCTGTTCAGACAAATTAGCTAAATAGTTTGCTACTACCGGAGATGGCTCTGGGGTTTGTCGACATGAATCCAAACTACTCCAAAACCATTTGTGCTTAGTGGAAGCCCAAGAGCTAATCAAACGCTTTACCCATCACTTAGATATTGGAATAGCTGGCACAGGACCAATAAAGTTTTGTGATGCTCCAATGCTCCAGTTTCCAGCTATGGAAGAATGGCCAGGTACCTATATAAGGTGTAACGTATTCACTTAATTCAGTTCCTCAATTTGAATTCGACATGCGATTACTAAATTCGACCTTGAGTTGGCCGAAGCGAGAGCTTTGATAGCTGCTTGGCTATCTGAACAGAAGTATATCAATTTGCCCATAGTGTGTTTCTGCAGTGCGGACTGCACTCCACACATAATGGCAAATATTTCCGCTTGAAAGACAGTGCAGTGTCTACCCAGTGAGTGTGACTGTTCCATTCTAAGCTCACGCGAGTAGACACCTGCACCCGCTCTACTTTCGAAGAGGGAGCTGTCAGTGTAACAAACAATGCTGTCCGACATACTTCTCTCCAAATAGCCAGATGTCCACTTATCCCGCGAGGGGAATTGTGTTGAACATATCCTATAAGGAAAACTACTAGTGAGGACAGTTCTGTCCCAATCAACCATGAACTGTAACATCGAAGTGTGTGTGGAACTGCGGTTTACTGGATTCTCTTCCATGAAACCGAGAACCCACAATCGGTAAGTATAAGAAAGTGCTTCTTGTTTGAGATGTATGGTTAGTGGGGCCACGTTGAAGAGAACCTCGAGAGCAGCCGTGGGAGTTGAAGATAACCATTGCCATTAGGCACATTCTTTGATCGTACAACTGTTGTGTAAATCCATTTGATATATTTGTGTTTAAGACCCCAAGTTTAAAAAAAAATTTCGCCGGTGTTGGCCGAAAGCCATACACGCCTTCTTGACTCTGAGCCCAATGTTAGGTGTCCAGGAGAGCTTGGAATCAAGAATTAGTCCTACATACTTTACCTGATCCGTTACATTGATTTCAGAGTCCAAAGATGTAATGGGCAAATACCATCACAATCAAGGTTTTTCCAGCCGGATCGTTCAGCAGATCGAAGAGCCTTCTTGTAGGCTTTCCAAGCCGACTTTCCGTCCCTGCTGAATGGCGTCTGTTCCAACACCTCCTGCACTGCTCCTTGAGTTTAACCAATTCGGAATTCCATCATGAGGTTCCTCTTGAGGTTTTCACAGAACGCAAAGGGCAAGCTTCTTCGAAAGCTTCCACGATTTGCAACGTTGTAGTATCAACGGCATCATCCAAGTCGGTAGGAGTTTCAATGGTTGGTAGATATCCATGAAATTTTGACGAGAGCAACTCTGTATAGAGATCTCAGTTGGTTGAACGAGGATTTATAAAAGGCAAGGTCTGCGAAGTAACAATCAAATGATCAAAGTAGATGTAGCGAAGGTCATATATGGATTCCTCATCTGACACATGCCAATTCGTCAACTCGTGACTGATTCTATTGGAGCAGAGAGTTATATCTAATACTTCTGCCCTATTAGATACCAAAAGGTTGGGCGATTGCCTATGTTAAGTAAACCAAGTTCGGTACTACTTAAGTATTCCATCAAGCTGGAGCCTCTCAGATTGATATACGAGCTACCCCAGATGATGTGATGAACTTTAGCATCACTGCCGACAATTAGCGGAAGGCCTTTTGAAGTGCAATAAATGACAACTTCAGAAAAAAATATTTAGGCTCTTTCTAGTGGAATGTATTCAACCGTCTAAGACAAGTTTAGTACTTTTCATTTAATTCCACTACGTTTTGTTATCTATGCAGATACGTATTTCGACCTCAACTGTGAGGTCGAAATACGTATCTGCAAAGATAACAAAACGTAGTGGAATAAAATGGAAAATACTAAACTCGTCTTAGACGGTTGAATGACAACTTGTTTGAAAGCATCCGTAGGGGATGGTTCATCATGTGTTAAATAAACCGAACAATAGACGTATTTTCTGACGGGCGTTCCACCAGTTACTTCAATTGTGACAGCACATACATCTCTGGTTGTTAGTTCAGAGATAGGTGTAGCAACGATAGCGTTGTTAACAAGTACACATACACGCGGCATTGATCGATTGTTTGCTATTTCATAACTGAAAGCAGCAAAACCGGTTACCTAGGTAGAAACTACCCTTGCGTAAATAGGGTTTCTGCACAAAAGCCACTAGGGATTTGCCATTTTGCATAAGTCTACAAAGATTAATCGTTGCTGTTCTTTTATGCTGTAGATTGGTTTGAGCTATCTTAACTGTAGCCATTGCGAATTAAGATAATACACTCCACCATTTCAATATTTATGTGAACAGCAACGATTAAACCAAGTCGATATCTTATCAAGAATGTCAAAGACGAAACACAGAGTACACTGTGAAAATCCATAAAGCGAATCCATATAGGTGACAATTTAATGAAAAACTAAAACATAATCCTACCCTTATTTAACCTCAAGTTGAGATTGAATAATAGTAGCCGATTATTTCGGAGAAGCAAAAAGTCAACTACGCCATAGCTCTGGTTAGCGCAGTAAGGGCTCAATACTGTGAAGAGTGCCCTGGTGCTTCACAGACTCCGTTAGCGGTTGGGTTTTTATTAAAGCCGCTGCCGTGTCAAGCATATCTGTCCCATGTCGAAAAATATGCAACTGAGAAAAATGCGATTGAAGTTGGAAACATATTTTTCAGTTTGTAGCTAAATTTCCCCATGAAATTTTGATTAATAAACGTATATCGATGAAAATAGTGTATTTCTAATGGCTTAGTATGTTTCAAAATATAAAAACTGTTTTTTAGTGAAATTTATTCAGTGGGACATTTATGCCGCGAAATTGAAGACAAAATGGATAATTCCAAGCATATTTGTCCCAGTGCTAGAGTATCATCAGATTACTTTGCGCTTAGCAA
Source organism: Armigeres subalbatus (assembly GCF_024139115.2). Classification (NCBI taxonomy): domain Eukaryota; kingdom Metazoa; phylum Arthropoda; class Insecta; order Diptera; family Culicidae; genus Armigeres; species Armigeres subalbatus. The sequence goes on along the minus strand of NC_085140.1, from coordinate 408,920,007 downwards.
AAGTTCAGTTGGGTCTGGATAATAACCTGATTCAAATTAGGGATCATACACATATTACGTAAGCAATTTTTCTGGGTTTTTTGACCCCCCCCTCCCCCATGTAAGATTTTTTTCATACAAATGATTTTTTATTTATATGGTGCGTAAGAAAACGACGAACCCCCCCCCCCTCCCCCCATAAGTGCTTACGTAATATGTGTACGTCCCCTTAGATGCATTAGGTCTTTTCAAAGCGTATTGTAGTAAGGGGCCATACACTAATAACGTAAGCTTTTGGGGGAGGGGCTCTTACGCTCCATAGAAAAAAATGTGTATAAAAAAGCTGACATGGGGACGAGTGTGTCTGATATTATACCTTACATAAGAGTAAGGACAGTGAGAATTGGTTCCTATACATAATTTGATCCTGAAATAAATTCAGGATAATTATGTTTCAGCGCAGATGGATTTTTGGAAGAAGCATCAAAATCAGGTTCCGTGGTAACTCAATACCGCAATACTGCGAAGGTGTTTGATGATTCCTATGAAATTTATTTCAGATTAGCATCTGATGTGTCGAGTGGAAAATTCCACCTGCTGTATGAACATTTGAAAACACATGTTTAGGACCATTTTTTCGTAATAAGTTGCACTCGACGGGAAATTCGGCCCAATAGTTTGCTATTGAAAATCGTTTAGTCACTTCGTTCCGAAGCTATTGCAAAAATCTTGTATACACAGGATTTTGTTTTCACACGATTTTTTTTTCGCTCGTGTTTTTGATCGTGTGACTTCAACTTACCACCAAAATCTTCGCAACATGTTTCAAAAAATCCAGAATAAATCAAAGAAAAATCACATGATAATTAATATGCGTTAAACATTCAGGATGAGCGCAAAATTGAAAAAAATTAAATCGTGTAAAATCGTGTAACAAAATCAAAATATACACTTGTAAATGAATTGGGCCTACCTTATAGCCATGCGCTTAGAAGCACGACTACAAAGCGATGATGCTTAGGTGGCTTGGTTGGACTCACGGTCAAAGGAATTTTCGGGTGCAATTAGGCATAAAAGTATTATCGTGTTAGCCTCATCATATACGAATGCAAAAATGGAAATGCCAATAAGGAAAGAAGAAAAAGTGTAAATAAATACATAGAATTCGAATTAAAATGAGAGACTATTTTCACTTAAGTTTTAATATAAATATGCTAAATATGCTTCAATTATTGCTTTTCAATTTTCATGATGTACAAGAAAGGCATCAACGATGTTAGGTGGATTAACCTTTTTTGCCCATTGAAACTATACCACAACTCATATTGGTCGGCGTAGCACCAAGTTAGAATTCGGAAGTAGGGACTTCCGAACCGAACTTTCTTCCGAAGTTTTATTTGTCAAACTAATTGATGCGTTGTTTAGCGCATCTTCAGGCGAATCCAGCGCACTACTTCCGAAGTTGGTAAAGTTGCCTGTATCTGGAGAAAAATCCAACTTCGGTATAAAAAGCGGTATAAATTTATTCCGGATAGACAATATTCTATCTCTGAATGATTTGACAATGAAAGTTGGCCTCTTCGAAGTAATTTAATACATGTTATATGAAATTTGTTTCAATGGGACAGTTATGCTTGGAAATTCTACAATGGGACAAAATGACCCGATATTTTTTCGCCAAGTTTTCGAACAAACTATATGTATTTATTTGTTCACAATAAAATATACATTAATTTAGAACGTTTGTTGCAATAAACTCAAAAATGATAAAAATCGACATGGGACAGATATGCTTGGGACGGCAGGCATCACACTAAGAATTTAGGGTCACTTGAATGGTGGACTTCTACCACTGGAACAGGCAACTCGTAGCGTTATTCTTAGCCAGGCAACCGACTGCCGATACCACACGGTTATCTAGACTGTTCATGGAGAGAAGTTCTAGACCAACATTTAAAAAGGCCGTAACAGCCAAAATTTATTCCTTCTGATTCTTCATCTACATATATAGCTATATATGGTGACTGTTACGCCCTTTTCAAATGTTGGTTTACAGTTGACGGTGACTTTACGTCAACTCTCAATGTGACCGAACAGCCGGCCAGATTTAGTCATGATTAATGAATAATGGATTATTTATTCATTGCTAGCAGACCCGACGAACTTCGTTTCGTCTAGAATTGATGTATTCTCTGATTAGTTCTCGCGTTATGCAGAAATATATGCTTCATTTGTATGGGACCCCTCCTTTCCAGAAGGGGGGGGTTCGAATCACCACAGAAATATATCTTCGCTTCCAAAATCTCCACATGTTAGATTTGGTTCCATTTGCTTGATTATTTCTCGAGTTGTGAAGAAATTGGTGTTTCATTTGTATGGCAGTCCCCTTTTCCAAAGAGAGGAGGATTTCAATCATTTAATCATTAATCACTAATCATATTCATAATTGTTTTGAGTTTATTCATTAATCATCAATTTTAATCATTGCATACATCGCTTTTATTCATTAATCTTTAATCAAAATCATATAATTTTTATACCTTTTAATAACCTAATTTGGAATTAAGGTTACTTGATTATTAATAACTATGCCAATCATTCAATTTGATTTTTCATAATCATTAATCAATCGTTAATTGTTAATAATTAATCGTACACACATGTCAACATTTAATCACGATCGGTAATCGTCAATCGCCCTTTGAAGCATTACTTTCTGGTTGTACCGAAGGGACTATGGGCTTGGCGGCAATGGAAACGGTTTAGCGGGTCGGGGATGTAGTCCTGCCTCCCTCGTTTGCTGTTGGAGGTAGTCCCTAACTCCGCACTTCCTGGACAACCCAGGATGTCTGTTGAGCAGATTCCCCCTCCATTGCTTGGGAAGAAAAAAAAATCGTCAATCGTGATCGTGAACCATTGTCAAAGATGTTAATCATAATCATTGTCAAAAATTAATAAATCATTAATCATAATCTTTAATCATAGAGTTGAATGATTTAATCATAACAAATTGAATCTTTATTCAATAACGCTCTGGATGGCACTTCAAATTTGAATTGACCATTTTTTTACATAAGAAAATTATTTTGAGCTTTTTAGTGGAATGTCTTCACTTGTCATAAGACGAGTTTATACCATCCCATTGAATTCCACCACTTAATTGTATCTTGACAGATACGTATTTCGACCTCAACAGTAAGGCCGTCTTCAATGTCTCGTACTTGACTCGACTCAATGGGATGGTATAAACTCGTCTTATGACAAGTGAAGACATTCCACTAAAAAGCTCAAAATAATTTTCTTATCAGAAGTCGAGTCAAGTACGAGACACTGAAGACGGCCTTACTGTTGAGGTCGAAATACGTATCTGTCAAGATACAATTAAGTGGTGGAATTCAATGGGATGGTATAAACTCGTCTTATGACAAGGGCTTTTTTTTACGTTGCGTTGTAACGGAGTATTTCGTAGATTGCATACTGATAGCTGTCATGTATATTGCCGGCCACGCCCATCTTCTCCTTTAGTAGGGAAGGGAAGGAAATGATGATATGACATCTACTTACATCTACTTAGAGAGGCCAGCGACTCACCGACGCACTCATAGATGTCAAGAAGTTGGATGGTTGGTAGGGAATTACAGCCCTGTTACAGCCAGCATTCGCATGACACTTTCTTGCGTCATGTCATTCTAGCCTTCATGTTGAGCAACAAGCACGAAAGTCCATCGCCATGTCTTAGTCCTAGCGTGATTCGAACGAACTGGAGTGTTCACAAAGCTTTGCACGCCATCTACCGTTGCTTTGATCAATCTGATAGGCTTCCCAGGAAAGCTGTTCTCCTCCATAATTTTCAATATCTCTACGCGATCTATACTGTCGCACGTCACCTTGAAATCGATGAACAGATGGTGCGTTTGGGACCTGGTATTGACGTTATTTTTGAAGGATTTGCCGTACAGTAAAGATCTGGTCCGTTGTCGAGTTGCCGTCAACGAAGCCGGCTTGATAACTTCCCACAAACAAATTGGTGACAGACAACAGAAGATGATCTGGGATATAATCTTGTAGACGTCCTTAACCTTCTGTCTGTGCTCAAAAAAACTTACGTTGTCTGTGCTCTGGGGTCAAATTGACCCCAAATTGAAATTGCTATAACTTTTTCAATGTTTGGCCAATTTTGGATTTTTGGGGCTGTTTCGAAATATAATTTAATCATCTTTCAGACCGTTACCAAAGATTGACTATAGGTGGGCGGGTACATCGCGGGGAGGGGTTTTAATGAACAAGGATACAAAAACAGTGATTTTCATGATTATTTTACTTATATCCGAAAATCATACCCATTTTGAACTGCAACTTTTTTAAAAAGTCTGTGCAGGAAGGCATGTGCTTTGGCATGAGGCGTTGATAAGTTTAGAACTCGGCCGCCAGGTGGTGGTATATTTGAATTCATTATTTTAGACTACTCAAGATATTCCGATGTATAGAATTCTCCTCAGTGTAAATATTCTTATCGCACAAATTTAAAATGGGAAGAAATGCTCATTATATTGAGCACCACTTTGTAGTGATAGACATCCTGAACAATGTTGCCGAATACAACTTGGGTGTAAGTATGAGGGATCTCAAGCTAAAGCAATATTTCATATATGCAAGAATATTGCAAGTACACTAGCGCCGCCTATTTGTAAATTTCCTTGTTATTTATTCCGTCGCATGACAGTCTATTCCCACCAGACGAACTTTGTTACAGACGTCATCTTTACAAATGTCAAAATTGTGCGATTAGAATATTTACAATGAGGAAAATTCTATATATCGGAGTTACTTGAGTAGTCTAAAATAATGAATTCAAATATACCGCCACCTAGCGATCAAGCGCTAAACTAATCAATGCCTCATGCCAAACCACACGCCTTTCTGCATAACCTTTTTGAAAAGGTGCAGTTCAGAATGGGTAGGATTTTCAGATATAATAAAATAAGCATGAAAAATCACTGTTTTTTACCCTTTTTTACGAAAATCCCTCCCCGCGATTTACCCGTCCACCTATAGTCAATCTTTGGTAACGACCTGAAATAATTAAATTATCTTTCGAAACAGCCCCAAAAATCCGAAATTGGCCAAACATTAAAAAAGTTATAGCAATTTCAATTTGGGGTCAATTTGACCCCAGAGCACAGACAACGTAAGTTTTTTGAAAAAAGGACACTGTAGCGCATATTTTCAAGATTTTTCAAGCGAATTTGCACATAGGAGACAGATTTCGGCTAGTTTTACCAAACTACCAAAAATTTGGAGAATCGGTTGAAAACTAAAAAAATGGCAGCCACTCAAAGTGGCCTGGGGTCATATTGACCCCAGAGCACAGACAAAAGGTTAAGGGAATTGCTCGAAAGTTCTCACACTCTGGCATGTCGCCTGTAGATGGGGCATCTTGATTAGCTCAACTCAGATACCATCCTTACCAGCTGCTTTATTGGTCTTAAGCTGTTGGATGGGATACTTAACTTCCCTCAAGATGAGCGCTGGTTGGCTTCCATTGTCCGCTGAACTGACGCAGTCATCTCCTTTGCTGCCTTGACTCTCATTGCCTGTACTCTCAGCACCATTTAAGTGTTCCTCGTAGTGCTGCTTCCACCCTTCGATCACCACACGTTCGTCCGTCAAGATTGCCGTTTTTGGTAGCCTACACGAATCAGTGTACAATGTTTCTATTTGACGGGAGTTTGACCGTATAAAAAAAATCCCATACAAAATTTTTGCAATTTATTCATGCAAAATTGATTCGTCGAGAAATCATAAAACTTTTTTTACACGGATTTTCGAATTTTGAATTGATTTTTTTTACACGGAACGCATCCCCCGCGTAGAAAAAGAATCAAGTGTACTTGTCAAAAGACAAGGTTTTAATTAAATGGAAAAAGCTTCTAATATTTGTTTAATCGGGAGTTGAATCATTAATAGTCATAATTTTTTGATAAAGTTGTTCGGTAAAGTTTCACGAATACGGTTGAATAAATGAGTGTGTTTATTTGTGATATAACCCGTTGTGTTCTGTTACAAATATTGAAAATCAGCTTGTTTTAGATATATGACATATGTTCTTAATTTGATTAGTTATACAATTTCCAACTACGAAGTTTGATCCAACGGTAGTAGAATGCTTACTGCATACATGATGAGGATTCTTCCCTTTTTCCGATCGAGACTCCAGTTAGCAAAGTGCGTTCTCACACAATATCGAAATATTTTCCCCACGCTGAGACGATAAAAGTTCCGCACATAAATCGAATTTAAGTAGTTTATTGCTCTATCCAACCCGGACGGTGCGGCAGAAAGCCGGTTGTCGTTCAGTTTATTCGGATACACCTCAGCCCCACCAGACTTCGGCTCGCCACTCGATTGAGGTGATGGTGGAGACCAGTCAGTGCTTGCTGATGGACGAGGGTCCCTGGAAGGCTTAGCCAGACATCAGAAAGCTGCAACAAAAGCGCGACACCAACAGCAAACAACAGCAAACGATCAAACATTGGCCCAGAGTCCGAGGCAGTGAAGAGAGCAACGATGATGATGACCACGACGACGACAACAACGAGAAGAATGGACCGTGAGAAAATTCCTCCAAACTAATCAAGAGCGAAAGAGACGGATGGATGGGTGGATGGATAAGACTCCGGTTGACTGGCTGGGGTGGGAACCAATCTCTCTGGTGGCCGCCGATGATGATGTGTACGTTTGTACATGTAATGTACAGTGCATCAAGCCGAGTGTGATTAAACCAAATTCAATCATTTCCCTCGTCTTTTCCGTGCCTTTGATTCACATAGTGCTGCACGATATGAGGATTGGGTGTTTGTGTCTGGCATTTGGTCTCTGTAACAAAACACATGCTATGTCACTGATGATGATGCTCATCACCCGTACTTGAGCTTCCTGCTTCTCAGTAAGTGGTATGGAGTTCATTCATCGTTGGTGAATAACATACCGTGACTGACTGTTTAAGTGCGTTGAAAATGGTTTACTATTGAATTAAAACAAGCTGCCACTTAGTTTTGTAGTCGTAGGGACCAACACACATGGCCGAGTGTGAAACTATTAGTGGATGGATACTTTGTAGTGCACCATACAACATCTTATGCTTCGTTTATATTAGGACAGTGAGTAGTCTAGTTTCATCAAATATTCTGTGACATACGGTTTTGAATTCTGGGTGAATTCATCTGCCTACCATTGTCTGTACTGTAATAATTTAATTCAATCAACCCAATCTAGTACCGTTTTTTTCTGAGCACAGATCGACAATTTCTCATCACACTTATACAAACACACTGGCGATGGGATCAATGTAAAATTTCATGTCGTGATTCAATCATCCACAACGGGGGTACATTAATTGGTTCATACAACAGCAAGACATCCCAAAGTAATCATGCAATGCAATCTTTATGGTCATTAGTGATGTTTAGCTATTAACACAATAGTTTTCAATGTCACATGTTTCTATAATTTCGGTTCTCTAGTTTCGCGTACCAGGGCGTTTTGTTTTAGTTTGGTAAAGAAAAGCATTTTTTCCGCTAAATTTACTCGCAAGTATGACAAAAGGAATGAAACGTTAATGTGTCTCACGGACAGATTTAGCAGTGCGATACACCATCTCTATGCGAGCTACTTAAGCAATTTTTCAATTATTTGATCATTTTCTTTAATTTTTGATTGCTTCTTCGATGGAGGAATAGATTCGTGGGAAATTCAATCTACCACTGAGCACAGAAAGCGTACTAACGTTCAAAAGAGAAACAGTAAATGTTTCGATTCAACCGCAAGTGAAGATGGATGTTTATTACTAGCTAATAAAATATCGCATTGATGGTCAATAATGAACTCTGTTTAGGGTCTTATTAGCGTTTGCATAAAATGCCGAAAATGGTCCAAAATTGTTATTGCGGAACATATTAATTGGGTTCGGTGTGTTCGTCTGTCAAATTAAGTTCAGCATTAGCCGAGTAAACGAGATTCGGAATAATAATATGCTGTGAGAATACACCGGGAAATAAAATTAATAGTTGCTACTAGGTACTGATTGATAAATGGTTACTGTTCCGGTGCTTCATTTCATAGCTCCCATATCCATCATGTCGAAAACAGTGGGATGAAAGTAAAGTTATTGTTTTTTTGTTAAATAGTAAGCACGCCTGATAGCAAGAAATCCGCTGCAATTCGTTATTTATTTCTTTGTATCGAGAAGAGATTAATTTGTTACACTGATATGGATTATGGAACTATGTAATTATCCTACCTTACTCTGTTTATGATCGTATTTATTGTACCTTGCAACAAAAAGACAACTTTCGTGATCATTTTCCAAGGCTTTCGTAGATCTGTAAAATTTATTCGCAGTATAAATAAAGCTTGATCCACTTAGTATTTGGTCGCATGAAATGAGACATTTCTTTGCCTAAGAAGTGCACAAAAAAGTGGCTTAGGATTTATTATACAGGAAATTTAGTAAACTTTAAAGGAAAAAAATATCGAAAAATTATTCATCGGCATTTCGAATGAATTTTCGGACTTTTCTCTCAATACCACTCATCATTTTTTGCACAGTAGAACGGTAAACTTGATCTGCCATTTTTTCACACCACTTCTCCATATCAGATGATTTTGTGATTGCCTTACACCATTTCTTAAGTTTTCCTCTGATACTTGATGGGCTACAGCTCTTCGATGAACCTACGCCGAATGGAGTATCCTTCTCCACTGGACTCGATCCTGGGCCAATCGCTTCCAGTCGCCCTGAACATTGAGTCGCCCTCAGGTCCTCTTCAACTGCAAAAAGCCATCGTGTACGCGGCCTTCCACGAAGCCTGCGGCCTCTTCCGGTTTCTCTACTAAATATTATCTTCGCTTGACGTTCTTCCGACATACGAACAACGTGACCAGCCCACCGTAGTCTGCCGTTTTGTATAAGCTTAATAATATCCAGCCCTTTATACACCTGGTACAATTCGTGATTCATGCGACGCCGCCAGATACCGTTCTCCTGTTTACCGCCGAGTATTGTCCGCAGCACCTTACGCTCAACACTCCGAAAGCTCTCCGATCAGCCTCTTTTAACGTCCATGTCTCATGGCCGTATAAAGCCACCGGAAGAATCAGAGTAGTATACAGCGCGAGTTTTGTTTTCGTTTGCAGACTACGGGACTTAAGCTGGTTACGAAGTCCGTAATAAGCCCTATTTGCAGCTGCAATACGCCTTTTCACCTCGCGGGTAACATCATTATCACACGTCACTAATGTTCCAAGATACACAAATTCTTCCACCACTTCAAATTTTTCACCATCCAGCACCATTTCGCTACCACCACCACTAATGAACCCACGTTGATTGCCAGCGACCATGTACTTCGTTTTGCTGGCATTGATCGTGAGTCCAATCCTCGCTGTCTCCCTCTTAGAAGGCACAAAAGCCTCTTCCACGGCACGGCGATCAATTCCGATAATATCGATATCGTCCGCAAATCCCAGGAGCATATGCGATTTTGTGATAATGGTACCGCTTCTTTGTACACCAGCTCTGCTGATCGCTCCCTCGAACGCTATATTGAAGAGTAGATTCGAGAGTACATCACCCTGCTTTAATCCATCTAAGGTAATAAATGACGTTGATATTTCATCCACCACGCTTATACTTGATTTCGATCCGTCCAACGTTATACGAATCAGCCGTATCAGTTTCGCCGGAAAACCATGTTCAAGCATAATTTGCCATAATTCATTCCGTTTCACTGAATCGTAAGCCGCCTTGAAATCAATAAACAGATGATGTGTCTGCAAGTTGTACTCCCGGAATTTATCAAGGATTTGTCTCAGGGTAAACATTTGAACCGTCGTTGATCGGCCCTCACGAAAACCTGCTTGGTATTCGCCGACGAAGGACTCTTCAAGCGGTCTCAATCTGTTGAACAGAATACGGGACATAATTTTGTACGCCGAATTAAGGAGGGTTATTCCTCGGTAATTGGCGCACTCCAGTCTGTGCCATTTCTTAAAGAGAGGGCAAATGAGGCCGTCCAACCAGCTAGCAGGCATTTCCTCGTCTTCCCATATTTTCGACATAATATGGTGCAGAACTTCATAAAGCTGCTCACTGCCATGTTTGAGAAGTTCAGCCGGGAGCTGGTCCTTCCCCGCAGCCTTATTGTTTTTCAGCTCTTTAACAGTTTTTTTAACCTCATCTAGTGTAGGTGACTCCACAGCTTGTCCATCGTCGCTAATATTCATTTTGTTCACTGATGCACCGTCACTTCCTCCATTCAACAAAGTCTCGAAGTGTTGCTTCCACCTGGCAGCCACTTCAGTTTTATCTGTCAGCAAATTCCCTCGTTGGTCGTTGCACATGACGGAAGATGGCGCTGTCTTTCTCCGCACGCCATTGACAGACTAATAAAACTTCCGCATATCGTTCTGCTCCATTTTTTCCTGCGCCTCACTAATAACTTGTTCTTCGTACTCTTTTTTCTTCCTGCGATGGGATCGTTTTTCGGCTGCTCTTGCTTCCTTGTAGCGATCTCTATTCGATCGGGTACCCGACACCAACATCCGGCTTCTGGCAACGTTCTTCTCGTCTGTCACTCTCTGACACTCCACATCGAACCAACCCGTCCTGGGTCGCCTCTGTGCAGTGCCTACCACTTCTCGTGCTGTTGTGCTCACCGCTCCATGGATCGACTCTCATAGATCGTTGATGTTGTCCCTAACGTTGATTGCACTTATCCGTTCGTCGAGCTTCTGGCGGTACTCAGCCGATACTCCTTCCTCTGATAGTTGCCTAATATTTTGGGACGAAAATTTGGGTATTTTGGTAGGTTGATTGTTTTTTAATAACGTTAATATCATTCGGTTCATACCATTCCATTACATCCCGCCTGTAATGGCAGCTTGCTAAGTCAGCTTGTGATTGAATGAATAACAAAAATCACTTCTTAAGACACTCCTCCTTGTATACTTGCCCGCATAATAAAAAACAACATGTTATATGGTCAGAATCATTATTACGATGTAAGATATAGCTTCACAGTTTACATTGCGGTTATCGAATACTTTTCGATCGATTCAACTATAACTGCTCGACATCATCACTAAATGTCAACATATAACATGCTGTCTCTAAAATGTTCTTTATTTCCTGCATTATATGTCAACATTTTATCATACTGTTGAGCGAAAAAATTTCACGCAAAAACAGACGATTTTTTATGGTGACATAACTTAACAACCCATTCAACATAATGTTATTTGTCAAATAACCGTACCACAAACTGTTAAAACTTTATATGAGATTGTTCATTTACAGTTGTCAACAGTAAAGGATACTGTTGTCGACCACACGGGAAAATATCCATGTACAGTTTGTAATTATGCGGGTGCTCATTTATGGTCACTACATAGACAAATTTGAATCTTCCTGGGGCATCACCCTTCCGTTTGGTAAGTTAAAACTTGTGTCCCGGGAGTTGAAAGTCCATTTTAATATTAGTTTCATCGTCCATCAAAATACATCAATTGTATTTCGTCAGAACTTGCTCGTACAGCATTCTTGCGCGACGTTTGGCAACCAGGTTCTGTTTCAGGGTCCTGTTGGGATGCTTGCTGACATGATACGACTTGAAACCTTCGCGCCGACAGATTCTTTGAGCTGTACGTACGGCGCAGTTAACCTTTTTGCTAAAACACGCAAGGAAATCCCAAAGTTGTCCCGAACTGCCCTACGGACCTTCACTTGTAGTTTCTGGTCGTATGTTCCACTTCTACCGTTGTTTTGTTTCACGCGATTCAGCGATAGTGTTTCCCGATAACATTTGTCGGTATTAACAGTCAATTTCGAAAATTTTAGATACTCTGCAATCATTCCTCCTGACCATGTTGGATTTCAACCGTGAGTGTGCAAAATTTATTCCCGTCTCTCGCGTTCCATCTTCGATAACTTTTGAACGTGGGGATCAACACTGATGAAACTTTCACCACAATTTAAGGTGAAGGTGGGTTGAGTATCAAAACAAAGCTTTGAAAGTATTGGTACAATAAAAACTGTCATATACTGTAGTAGTATTGGTGTCGTATTTGTAAAAAAAAAATCAAAGAATATTAGTAGAGTGGTTCAAAACCGACCCAGCTCCACCACCCTCAATCGATTCCGTCCCATGCTCCGAGTGTCCTCCAAAAGCCGATTTGAACAAAAACTTATTGAGCACAAGCCGGTTAAAGTTTGTATGAAAGCTAGTATGGGAAACTAAACCTTTCATTACACTGGCTACAGTGCCTCTCCTCCAAACGCAGGCGAAAACAGAACCCACATAGCTGAATGAAAACCGCACCTTGGGAAAGATCCATTGATTACGTAACGCAAAAATAGCATTTTATACCCCGCTCACTTCCATGTCACACTTTTTGTATGAAGTATCTGCTCCTGGTGCGATAGTTATCACAGACAAATTCTGGCTATTTTGTTGAATTACACGTTTCACTGATGCTTTCTGAGAAGCCTAATTATCATGCTAAGGATTCGCAACCTCGATTACAATCGACTCTTAACTATCGGAACGATAATTCAATATGCATTGTCTATGGAATCAAAGCTCTTGAATATTTCATCCAGCCATATGGTCTTCCCCCTCGCCAGGGCCCAATGACGAAGCGCCACAATCAGAATAATGTAAAATTCAACTTCGCCGTATCAACTCTCATACAAACCTGAAACGACCTGTACACGGTAAGCCCCTATTCAAACCAGCCCAAACCATCGGGAGACACCCAGAATATGAAACATATTCGACTAAGTGTGGCGGAGCAAAATATTTTTTGAGCCACCCTAAATATTAGTTTGCTGCTGCCGGTCCCGATTCGTTCCGCGATCCGTTTTTAGTAGTTTTTTTCGGTCAAAAAAGCAGTTTTTATTAAGTTCTCGCTCCAAACAAGTAACTGATTTCAAAGAGTGATGTTTAATTGGCATTCCATCAACATTTCCGGCTGCTCATGTGCGGAGAAGTTTGTGAAAACTTGATTTTTTCAATGTCCTTTGGGAAGAAGTGAAGTGCAGTGATAAGCCCAGAACGCTTTTTTCATTTTTTTCTTAAATGGTTTTCTTAAATTTATTCAGTTATATATGATTGGAGGAAAATTGTTCACTGTATCTTCAAATTCTCTTTGAATTTAAATATTATATGTAGGTACAGTCGACTCGATAAGTCGATAACAAACACTGAAGAAGTTTCCAAGTAGGAAACGAAATACGTATCTGCTTGTTGATACATAAAAAAGTTAATAGTGGAAGTAAATGGAAGAATAATAGTCTTTTAACCTTCTATGGAGCGACTTGTTATCGTGGAGGGGGAGAACAGAGTTTTAAAGAAAAAAGTTCGGTTTTGGAGTCATCCTATAGCCTTTACGTATACTTAGTATACGAGAAAGACAAAAAGCTATCAGAAAAATATGTCTAAACAGAAGTCACGAATCAATCTCGTTTCAGAACAAACAAATACAGATGATGCTGCTGAGTAACTGTTACTGACGTTCGTGTTCTTTTTTTGCCTTTCGCGTATACTAAGTATACGTAAAGGCTATAAAATCACTTTGAAACCGAACTTTTGATAGAAGGCTCGGAGACCCATAGTGTTATATACACTGTTTTTGTACTTAGCCGATTTGCTTGCAACAGGTTGCATTCGACGCGGAATCCTTCCTAATTTTTCGCTAAAATTGGCTCAATCAGCCACTGTGTTCCGGAGTTATTAAAAAACATTGTTTTTTTCTGGATTTTTTTTTTTACATTCTCGATACACGATGAACAAAAACCTTCAAAAATAGTATTAATGGTTGAGTTTTTGTGTAACAGATGGAAGCACTTTCATTGATTTCAGTGTCTCCGGTGAGATTTATGAAAAGTTTTGAACTGGGTTATCTTGTTGCTTCTTGCCTTAACAAGTAGTGTTGCGTTTTGTTGAACTTCCATAAAAAAACGGCTATGCCCTAAACAAGTACTAGTGTCGGACTCTACATAAACAGATCAAATCCGAAATTTTTTAGGGTATTAAATATATTAATTTTTTTTTTCAAATTTCATGGAGGTGGAGTTGTGAATCTGCTATTTAAGCTTTCAATTTTTCAAACTTTGGTTACTTCCATTTAGAACTTATAATTTACTACTAACTATTAATTTCTGGATTTCGAATCATGTTCTTAAATTCTGAAAAAAAAGTTTCTTAATTTTCTTCGACAAGTCGGCGTCAAGTTCGAAGCCTCAAAAACTTAATTTAAATTTGTTATTCAACATCTAAGATCTACACACTTAAGGTAACCTTCCTCCCCTCCTTCAAGCGTTACGTAATTTATGGATGTTCCAATTCTATCAGTAAGTTTACACGCTTCTTTGGAAGTATTCAGCCTTATGATCAATCCCCCAAAAAGTAAGATGAAAAGTTTATTTTTTCCATTATACAATATGGAAGGTATACGTCATCGCGAGAGCTGTAGCAAAAGTTCTTCTACAAACTTTGTCGAAGACACTAAGTTCGTAATTTCATTACAATAATTTTATACTAACAATTTTCGAATATGTTCGATGTATAAGCATACAAGCATATGGAGACGCATGGTGCATTAGTTCTCCTTGTGATGGGTGATTGATAGAGATGGTCGGGTTTCACATTTTGTCAACCCGAACCCGACCCGAACCCGATTTATAAATTCTTTTCAAACCCGGATCCGACCCGAACCCGGAATGAAAAATCTTATCAAACCCGAACCCGACCCGTATGCTACGTTTTGACAGGGCAAGTGAATTGAACAACTCAGTTGAATTCAATTGACTTGCCAAAAGTTGAACATTAGGGTGGCTCAAAAAACACTTTTTCAAATTTTTTGATGGGCCGCCCTCTTATTCGGTTTTATTTGATGCCCTGATGCTCTGGACAAAATTTCAGCCAAATCGGTCAACGTTTGGGCAGTGCTAAACTCGTTGGAAGTTTATATGGAAAAATGTATGCAGAAACATCCCAAAACAGTGATTTGCAGTTGGACGGCACAATTTACGATCAAGAACCATGATACTCATTCAGTTCTTGTAAAATAAAATACAGAATGTTATGCTGAAAACCGCGAGAAGATTAGAGTTTATTACGCAAAGATATTAGCATTTTACTGGAGTGTTGTAGGGGTGAATTTATTTCTTTTCAAAGGTAAAAGAAACGAAATTTGCTGCAACCCCACTGCAGAGAAATGCTAATAACTTAGCCGGGCAAGCTCGAATCTTCTCGCGGTTTTCTGCATAACATTCTGTATTAAATTCTCCAAGATCTGAATGAGTATCATAGTTCTTCATCGTAAGTTGTGTAGTCCAGCTGCAATTTACTGTTTTTGGATGTTTCTGCATACATTTTCCATATAAACTTCCAACGAGTTTAGCACCGCCCAAACGTTGACCGATTTGGCTGAAATTTTGTCCAGAGCATCAGGGCATCAAATAGAACCAAATAAGAGGGCGGCCCATCAAAAAAATTGAACAAAGTTTTTCCCATACTAATTTGAGCCACCCTATTGAACATGTTCAACTTTCTTTTCGTTCAAGTGAATTGAATTAAGGTGTTTACACGTTCAGTTCGCGTTCGATTCAAGCGACTTGCTCAATTCACTTGCCTTGTCTAAACGTAGCAGTACCCGACAATTTTTGTAGTCCTATGCCCGAGCTGGACCCGAACTAATTTTTTAGCAGAAAACTCACTAGATATTTTATATTTCTCTTTACACTCAAAAGGATAAAGGCCCAAACAACGAACCAGCCTTAAAATAACCGGAAGCGAACAAAATAATATTCAATATTTTATTTATTAAACTCGTACCCGACCCAGACCCGACATTTTATCATCTCACAAACCCGACTCGAACCCGAACCCGAACCCTATCTCTAGTGATTGATTTCTACCTTGCATAGTAGGAAGTGGTTTTTGATGAAACATTCTCAAACTCTACAGTTCAGGTATTAATTTGAAGTTCATTACTTGTACTTTGCTATGCGTATGAGATTGACTGCCGCAATTTGCCCGTTGTCAAGTTGTAGTAAAATCAAATATGACTAAAAAATCCAATAAAACTGTCATATTTTTTTATTTTTTAAGATTTCATTTTCAAGTAACACTAGCCACGGCGTATTTTAATATTATCTAAATCTTTCTAGAACATGCATAAAATGTAGAAATGAAAATGAAAAAGATATGATGAAAAAAACATTTTTAAGGGGTTGTTAGCATAGAACGTAAAAAAATATCCGAATGTAACGGAATTACGAACTTGGTGTTTTCGACAAAGTTTTTCAGGAGAACTTTTGCTACAACTTTTACGAAGAATCAAACCTTATATGTTGTGAAGTTAGAAAATACATTTTTCATCTCACTTTTAGGGGGATTGATCATTAAGCTTAATACCTCCAAAGAAGCGCATTAACTTTCTGATAAAATGTCTCGAAGACACCATTACGCTAAATTGCATAATAAAGGAACTATTTAATAAACGCGCTAGAAACCCGATTTTAGCCACTGTGCAATGCTGTAGAACTTGCTTAAAAATCGTTGTTAAAATAATAAACATAATTGTGTGTAACAAATTGAAACTCACTATCTGTTCTTCTGAAGCCGGTTACGAAATAAGATTTACCATGGTCATATTGTTAGCTTCTGGCTCACCCAACAAGTATCTTCCTCAATGGTACTTTTCAGTGTGTCGCTAAGCCTCTTGCTAAGTTTCATCCGGTCCCTGGTGCCGGTAAAGATGGGAGTGGCTAGGAATAGTATTCATCATTTTTTGTTAATTTTCCTGATTTTTGATAACATTCCAGATTTCAAACGAAATACATGAGTATCACTAGTTTTCAATATACGAATAATACCATAACATTGCTAATGTAATTTGTAGGTTATAAACTTCATAGGTACATAAGTCACTATCTGGTCACTTTTTCCGCAACTAAAGATCACTATTTGGTCACTTTTTTCGTCATCGTTGGTCACTAAAGTCACTATTTTGGACGGCATTCATGGCTACCAGCTTTGTTGTAGCGATTTTCGGTGAATTATGCCTTTACTTTTCTGCACCTGTCGGTCCTGCATTTGTTCTTCAGAATAAACTGATGCTGCAACATTTTGAATAATGGTTTACTTTTCCCCTTCTATTTCAGGTTGCACAGAAGTCCTACGGCAATGAAAAAAGGTTCTTCTGTCCGCCACCCTGCATATATCTGTTCGGCGAAGGGTGGCGGTTACGCAAAGAGCAGATGCTGCGCCGCGGCGAAAGCGAGCAATCCACCCAACTATGTGCCTTCATAGGTATCGGCAGTTCCGACCAGGACATG
The DNA here is from genome assembly GCF_024139115.2 of Armigeres subalbatus. Taxonomy (NCBI): domain Eukaryota; kingdom Metazoa; phylum Arthropoda; class Insecta; order Diptera; family Culicidae; genus Armigeres; species Armigeres subalbatus. Next base: position 408,902,627 of record NC_085140.1, on the reverse strand, counting down.
CAGCCGCTCGATTTGAACAACTCGAAACAGTACTGTGCCGCCAAAACGTTATTCATTTCCGATTCGGACAAACGAAAACATTTTATGCTCTCGGTGAAAATGTTCTACGGCAGTGGACACGATATCGGTGTGTTTCAGTCCAAGCGGATCAAAGTGATATCGAAACCGTCGAAGAAGAAACAATCGCTCAAAAATGCCGATCTGTGTATAGCAAGTGGTACAAAAGTGGCACTCTTTAATCGGTTACGGTCTCAAACGGTCTCGACTAGGTACTTGCACGTGGAGGATGGTCACTTTCACGCGAGTTCGACACAGTGGGGTGCGTTCACGATACATCTGCTCGATGATAATGAGAGCGAGTCAGAGGAATTTCAGGTAAGTCGATTGTCTTTCAATCATTTTTTAAAATGATATCAATAAAATGCTATGTACTTCACTAACCCGTTTTCACTGCAATATTCTCGCTGAACTTCAATTAAATTAGCTGCAGTGGAACTAATACCTAAGTGATATTCTTTATAAAATGGACAATTCTTTAACTAATTTACAATTTTGCTTTATTTTGTTCTCTAAACTATAATTCTCTTATAATTTTTGCCTCTCGACTTTCTGTCATTGGTTCAGTAGGGGACGTCGGAGTAATTTGGCTACCCTAAGAAAAATATGTTAAACATGAATTTAATCAAAACATTAATATGATGCTTCCTATGGAATTTCAAATTCAATGTGTAAGAATTCACTTGGGGGGTAGCAGGGACTATGTCCAAGGGCTTGACGATCCCTTCCCAGGCTATCTGCGAGTTGTGGCGCCTGCCTAGGATGTGGTGGGGTTTGACAGTGGGCCCTGTTAAACCTCTATAAAAAGCTGCATGTATCCGCAAGTAGGCCCCACCAAAGCGACCGTGTGCCGCTCAAAGCGCACAAGCCCAAGTCCTGGTGTTAGGTGATACGCTAAACAGCCCTGACACGACGGCCCTCCGACGAGACAGGAGGTTTGCGCGGTCCCAATAAGCCGCCTTTAAAAACAACCATTACGAACGACATAGAAGATAATACGACTCGATATAATCGGCAAAGACCTAGGCGACGAATGAAGGATCACGATTGGAAGCTTGGAACATGGAACTGCAAGTCGCTAGGCTACTACTCTACTTCTAATCTACGATGAATTACATCACCGCAACTACGACGTCGTAGCGCTGCAGGAAATCTGCTGGACAGGACAGAAAGTGTGGAAAAGCGGGCATCGAGCGGCTACCTTCTACCAAAGCTGTGGCACCACCAACGAGCTGGGAACCGGCTTCATAGTGCTGGGAAAGATGCGCCAACGCGTGATTGGGTGGCAGCCAATCAACGCAAGGATGTGCAAGCTGAGGATAAAAGGCCGTTTATTCAACTATAGCATCATCAACGTGCACTGCCCACACGAAGGGAGATCCGACGACGAGAAAGAAGCGTTCTATGCGCAGCTGGAGCAGACATACGATCGATATCCACTGCGGGACGTCAAAATCGTCATCGGTGACATGAACGCTCAGGTAGGAAGGGAGGAAATGTATAGACCGGTCATCGGACCGGATAGTCTGCATACCGTATCGAACGACAACGGAATGGCAGTCCGAAGCACTTTCTTCCCCCGTAAGAATATCCACAAGGCCACATGGAAATCACCTAATCAAGTAACGGAAAACCAAATCGATCACGTTCTAATCGACGGTAAATTCTTCTCCGACATCATGAACGTACGCACTTACCGCAGTGCGAATATTGAATCCGACCACTACCTCGTTGCAGTATGTCTGCGCTCAAAACTCTCGACGGTGATCAACACGCATCGGAGTCGTCCGCCGCGGCTAAACATTGGGCAGCTACAAGGCGGTAGACTAGCCCAAAACTACGCTCAGCAGCTGGCAGTGGCACTCCCAACGGAAGAGCAGCTAGGCGCAGCATCTTTTGAAGATGGCTGGAGAGATATTCGATCCGCCATTGGAAGCACCGCAACCGCTGCACTAGGCACGGTGGCTCCGGATCAGAGAAACGACTGGTATGACGGCGAATGTGAGCAGTTAGTTGAGGAGAAGAATGCAGCATGGGCGAGATTGCTGCAACACCGCACGAGGGCGAACGAGGCACGATACAAACGGGCGTGGAACAGATAAAACTCGATTTTCCGGAGGAAAAAGCGCCAGCAGGAAGATCGAGACCGTGAGGAGACGGAGGAACTGTACCGCGCTAATAACGCACGAAAGTTCTATGTGAAGTTGAACCGTTCACGTAAGGGCCACGTGCCACAGCCCGATATGTGTAAGGACATAAACGGGAACCTTCTTACAAACGAGCGTGAGATGATCCAAAGGTGGCGGCAGCACTACGAAGAGCACCTGAATGGCGATATGGCAGGCAACGGTGGCGTTGACCAACTACCTGTTTTTAAACACGGTGGTGAAGCACTGGCTAGAGCGCTGCACAAGGTTTGGGAGGATGAGGTTCTGCCGCAGGAGTGGATGGAAGGTATCGTGTGTCCCATCTACAAAAAGGGCGATAAGCTGGATTGTAGCAACTACCGCGCAATAACATTGCTGAACGCCGCCTACAAGGTACTCTCCCAAATTTTATGCCGCCGACTAACACCAATTGCAAGAGAGTCCGTGGGGCAGTACCAGGCGGGATTTATGGGTGAACGCTCTACCACAGACCAGGTGTTCGCCATACGTCAGGTATTGCAGAAATGCCGCGAATACAATGTGCCCACACACCGTCTATTTATCGACTTCAAAGCCGCATATGATACAATCGATCGGGACCAGCTATGGCAGCTAATGCACGAAAACGGATTTCCGGATAAACTGATACGGTTGATCAAGGCGACGATGGATCGGGTGATGTGCGTAGTTCGAGTTTCAGGGGCATTCTCGGGTCCCTTCGAAACGCGTAGAGGGTTACGGCAAGGTGATGGTCTTTCGTGTCTGCTATTCAACATCGCTTTGGAGGGAGTAATACGAAAGGCAGGGATTGACCCGAGTGGTACGATTTCCACGAAGTCCGTCCAGTTATTTGGTTTCGCCGACGACATTGATATCATGGCACGTAACTTTGAGAGGATGGAGGAAGCCTACATCAGACTGAAAAGCGAAGCTAAACGGATTGGACTAGTCATCAACACGTCGAAGACGAAGTACATGATAGGAAGAGGCTCAAGAGAGGTCAATGTAAGCCACCCACCACGAGTTTCTATCAGTGGTGACGAAATCGAGGTGGTTGAAGAATTCGTGTACTTGGGCTCACTGGTGACCGCCGATAACGATACCAGCAGAGAAATTCGGAGGCGCATAGTGGCTGGAAATCGTAGGTACTTTGGACTCCGCAAGGGGCCGTACACATATTACGTAAGCACTTAGGGGGGGAGGGGGTCGGTCAATATCTTACGCTCCATATAAATAAAAAATCATTTGTATGAAAAAAATCTTACATGGGGGGAGGGGGTCGAAAAACCCAGAAAAATTGCTTACGTAATAAGTGTACGACCCCCAAGACGCTCCGATCGAATAGAGTTCGCCGCCGTACCAAACTGACTATCTACAAAACGGTTATAAGACCGGTAGTTCTCTACGGACACGAGACCTGGACGATGCTCGTGGAGGACCAACGCGCACTGGGAGTTTTCGAAAGGAAAGTGCTGCGTACCATCTATGGTGGGGTGCAGATGGCGGACGGTACGTCGAGGAGGCGAATGAACCACGAGTTGCATCAGCTGTTGAGAGAACCATCCATCGTTCACACCGCGAAAATCGGAAGACTGCGGTGGGCCGGGCACGTAGCCAGAATGTCGGACAGTAATCCGGTGAAAATGGTTCTCGACAACGATCCGACGGGAACAAGAAGGCGAGGTGCACAGCGGGCAAGCTGGATCGATCAGGTAGAGGACGATTTGCGGACCCTCCGCAGAATGCGTGGTTGGCGAAGTGCAGCCATGGACCGAGCTGAATAGAGTAGTCTTTTTTGTGCAGCACAGGCCACTCCGGCCTTAGTCTGATAATAAATAAATAAAGAATTCACTTGACTACGGTAGAGCAACATGTAACCGTTACAAATTGATATTTTTTGTTTTGTTGTTACGTTGTTTTGTCGGAGCCTTCACGAGAAACGTGCACAGAAGCGTTAGGGTTTGGTACCGCTGTAAAGACATATGGATGCTTCCAAATATCCAACATGGCATCATGATTCTGCACATGTCATGTTGGATGAAAAATGCAACAAAAATTAGCGGGAAAATATGGAGGGAATTTGGTATAAAAGAGTAGCCATTGCCCAAATTCGGCCTCTTAGTAAATCAGGCGTCCGTGTGCTGTGAAGTGGAAGTAAAGTGCAATATTCCAAGTAACCCCCCCCCCCCTTTCTAGTGGGAGCTAGTGTGAGCTCCGGGGAAAAAGTGTTCAGGTAATTCCCAATCCTGTACTACGGAGCTTGGAATTAATTCCTTTGTGTCCTTTAGGACCTCTTCTCTTTTGTCTCTTTTTCTACCTTTTATGGTAGATTCCGTCCAGCACACGGCTCGCCCCGCAAAGCCAATCGGCTTCCGCGCCTAACTGTAAAATATCGTGGATCCTCAAAGGAGGACCTTTATCTCGGGCCGTAGGCTCTAACCGATTTCCCCTCTCGGTCGTCCAAGGTGGCTAAGCCACGGCTGGCCGATTGCGAATACGAGGCAAGACACATGCCCACCATCGTCTAGCAACGCCCGCTGGCCCCGTCGGACAAAGACCGTCCGTTCACCGCACCGCTCGCCGGCGAGATTTCTGGTCGCAATCGAGTTCTTTGTTGAATCCTTACGCTTTTGCTATTGATGTGGGCTCTGGCGACCTCAAAGCCAGCTGAGGGTGTCTTCTACATTCTGTTTTGCGATTGAATTGATTCGAGATAAGATTTTTTTCTGCATAAAGGTGAGGGCATGAACGCGCTTGTATATGGGAACATCCATAAATAACGTAACGCTCAGAGGGGGGAGGGCGGGTTGACCGAAGTGTGGCAATCCATACAAAAATTTTCAATGATTCATACAAAAAGAGTGACAAGTACTACGGAATTACATATTGATTGAGTCAAGATTTGCCTTGAAGCCAACAACATATGTAAAAAGAGAAAGTTTATGGTACACATCAAACTTTAAGTTTGATAGAAAAATCTTATATAAAAATGACGAGCGGAGAATTTTATCTCATCATATTTCATAACAATTAAAAGGCATGTTTCTCTGTCTTTTTTCCTTGAGAACTTTAGAAGAAGTAAAACTGTAGTTGTATCTGACATTTAGAAAATGAGACTAGGGTAAATGATGTATCTTGGACAAGCGCAGGACATTCATTAGAAAATATATCGAGATTGAATAGTATAAACCAATTGAAAACCACTAGGTTCATCCAAATACATAACCTATGATTAGTCTTGTGTCTCCATTGCCCAATTTTTGAGTAAATTACGTTTACTAGGTGTAAACTGTGATATACAGCGAACTGAAATATTTTCTTTTTGGACATCAAATATATAATTTCGACATGGAAATTGCATATATTTTGGACAGAGTCATTTTCTCCTAATTTAAAAATGGCCACCTATAGATCTCAATGGTATGACTTACCTACACGTATCCACATTCATTTAAATGCATTTATTTGCTTAACTGACATAGATTAAACCAGAAATTAACATTGTTTCGCAATCTTATCGATATCATTGAAAACAGCCTGAAAGTTGGCAATTAATGGTTCATCCATGTACTGTACATGGGGTGACCAATAAATGTCTGATGCATAAAAACATAACTTCATTTTGGTCACTCCTTTTTCTTCCGTCTCAAGTTCATGTTAAGCGATTGGAATATGTTAGTATGTCAATTACAATCAAACTTTGGCCGCAGGACCTCAAGATTGCCGTTTGAACCAATTTGAACGTGTTTCAGGTGCATGTTACGAAGAGTCCTATAATGCATGTTCTCCTGCATACTTGCGTCCAGCAGGCACTTTGGTAGAAAGCTTTATATTTTAGATAATTTTAAAGATAAATAATAGTTGATTTGGGAAGGTAAAAGTATGCAATGATCATACTTTCGATAAAAAATTTCCTACAATATTGATCGAAGAAGGTCAGGCTTGTCCAAAATATGTACATGTCCAAAATATATCATTTACCCTACCCTCCCCATATGTCCTTGCGTAATTAGTGTACAGCTCCTTATGAGCCATGTGTATAAATAGCAAAGCAAATAACAGTAAATAAAGCACTACATATAAATCAAATTTCAACATACTTCTTTTTAGACGTTTCATTATACCCATTTATTAGTGAAGCCATGATTCGCTGATGTTAATGTTTAAATATGAAAAATCAAGGCAGGTGTAGTCCTTGATTTCAATCTAAGGCAAAATCTACAAAAGCGTGAGGATTACTATTTCTGAATACGCTCATCTGTACCGCATCCATGGGAGGGAAAGGATATGTTAGTGTGATACTTAAAGAGAAGCTCTCGACTCAGCGACACTCTCATAAGTACCACAGAGTTGAATATTGGGAAGGTATTCGTTGGGTCAGGATTTGTCTGTAGCTGGCAATGTGACTGTGGTAAATCTTACCCCGTATCACACTACGTAAAGGTGTCTACCCAGCGTTACGTTATAAAATAAAATGCATAGATTCTACCTATACAACCAAACAGGGCTGGCAATAGTCATTCTCGACGTATGAAGAAAGCGAAACAAATATAGTCTTCGTCATAGCACTGCACGACGCAGCACCTATTCGGATTCTTCGCGCCGCATGCCTACCACGAAGATAGTTGCGCAGCCAAAAATTATGACGATTTCCGTCGTCACTTCTTCGCATAATTGATTGCACGTCACTAAAGACGGACTGGTTAAAACCATAATGGCGTCTAAAATAAACAAATAGTAGGAAATTTGGTAACATAAATGTATCAATAACATTTAAAACGCTTTCAAACGATACTTCATTTATTATTACGAAGGATTGATAAAAATCTATACATGTCTATACAAGTCTTCGTTCTTCGATATCTTCTTCTTCTTCTTCAATAGCTCTACATTCTAACTGGAACTTGGCCGGGTTTTCAACTTCAACAGTATTCTATTAGCACTTCCTTAATTATGGAAAGCTTTTCTATGCCCGCCATTGCATGAATCCTATGTATCTTGTGTGGCAAGTACAATGGATACACTATGCCCACCAGGGTGTCGAGAAAGTTTCCAACCTGAAAACATCCTAGACCGGACCGAAAATCGAACTCGCCATTTCCGGATAAGCAATCCTACGCCTTTGCTCGCAAGGCTACGGGAGACTTCGATTTAGTTGTACGACGAAAGCTAGCGTCGCAATGAAGACACTACAACTCGTCGCTACTATGATATTTCGTACTATGACGATAACTATTGTCAGCCCTGCGCAAATTTGGAATCAGTTTTCTTGTTTATATGCTTTAATATGAAGTGAAAAGAACCTTTATACAATTTAGTTTATAGCTACATTTATTGTTTTTCATGACTTCTTATACATCAATTTATTAACTCAACATTTTAACTAAAACGACTTAAAAGTAGGCATGCGTAACAAACTGAAAATTGTGGAGAAAGTGGAAGTTTACTGTCTTCCATGAAATTAACGATTCCCCGTCGAATGAAATTTGTAGCGCTTCAGAGTAAGTGCCTGAAATATTAACGAAAGATTTTACGCGTTTTTATTTTGCATAACTTTTGCCTATATGGTCTATATGGATAGCTCCCTATACGTTTCAAAATATTATTTTTATATTCAGATCACAGGGTGATTTCTAGCATCAATATCAAGGTGGATCACTCCATTGGTGATGATGATAGTGCTACTATTTATTGTAGCAAGGAATCTGCCTAAAGCACTGTATCTGACTAGCTCTTTGTTCATATTATTGTTTGTATTTCATTTAACTCCTGTAACAAGGGCCAAAAATGGGTGGGTTAGTTCCATTAGCAGAGAAACTTATGCGAGATCTACGGGATCTCCTTCCGGAAGCAGAGAATCCCCTTTTAGAAATTCGTACAAATAATAATAAAATCAAGCCCACGTTTCCCAGATTGATCCAATGATGGAAGGAAAGCCATCCGTTTATGCAATAAGAAGTTGGCAGACCCACTCCCTAATATCATGTTATGTATTCAGACTAATAGCCTATTCAGATTGGGCTATTTATGACTTTGTTAAGTGAGAGGGTATCCAATTATTACGAGGTGTTCAGACTGCAGCAAGATAATATATCTTGACGTTTCCATGTTTCCTCATTTGCACGCTAATACAGGGTTGAATTCAAGGAGAGTTTTAAAATTTAATTTGCGAAATCAAGCATTTGTGTGGCGACAATCGAACATTTTTTTCTAAGCAAAGTCTCCACGAAAAAAAAAATATAAAAAAAATATGAAAAGGGATTTTTGAAGAATATTTGAAGCTCTCATTAAGGATAATGAGCGAAGCTACATTCATTAGTTGACTGCGCCGTTCTTCGGGGAATCAGACTATTCCTCAATTTATTTTTAAGTTTAAAAAGTATTTTGATTCTGTACTATGATCGAACGGAGATTTGATAGAAAAGTTTAGATACTTTTGGGAATTCTCACAAATAAATAAAAAAAGGACGATTGGACCAATTTTCAAGAAATATTATCGAACTAAAATGTATTTCCACCAGTATCTCCATGTATGAAGGGCAACCCAGCAATTTTTTTTTTTCAAAAATGGAAACTGAACCATTGCGTTCTACTCGACAATCAATGATACAGCTTCTAACAAAATCGAATCGTGTGAATGTGATATAATTTAAACTGGATTTTGGATGAATTAATGCATTACCAATCCATGTTTTATTTAAGGTTATTCTACTTTATATATACATCCCATTCAAATCGTACAGTTGTCCCACGTGAAAATGTTGAAATCCAAAGTATATTAAGCCATTCAAGGAGCAGAATTGAAACAATTTATGAAATCATGTTTATTCATCAAATATATTCGTTTTACAACCATTCTTACGTTTTAAATTGTCTTCCGCATTGGCCCTTGAACTTTGAAAATTTATTCGATTTGTTCTATTAAATCTAGGTTTAAGTTAAATACTTCATGTTAATTCTAGAGAGCATCTGTTTTTTAAACAATTCATGTTGAATAAGTGGAGAATAAATAATTATCATCATTATTTTTCATCATATAAAATGCTTTCCACAAAACCATCACAATCCGAGTTATTCTTCAGCGCTCAGAAGATTTCCATCTAACATGCATTCGACAGAAAGAGCATGACTGTCAACTACGAAACGAAATGAAAACAGAGAGAATTTTCTCTCTGGCAAAGAGAGCGTGACGCTTGTCAGTTTTGTTTTGTTGAATTTCTCCCTGCATCCCAGTTAGAACGAAAGCTCTCTCGTAATAATTGTTCGTAATAAATTCTTTGTGACTCTTTTTAGCGGGTATCTTTTGACAGCGCAAAATGTATGGAATATTACGTAAATAATGACATCATAAAGCGTATTTACCCTGAAATGCCAATTATTATGTCATTAATGGCGTAATCTGAACAGGCTATAAGGCCGGAGTGACCCTTGCAGTACATAATAGTCGTCTCTATCAGCTCGGCCCTTGGCTGCACGTCGTCAACCACGCAGTCTATGGAGGGTCCGTCTTCCACCTGATTGATCAGCCTTGCTCGCTTCGCAAAGTGAACAACAGCTGATGCAACTCGTAGTCCATTCGTCTCCTCCACGTACCATCCACCATTTGCACCCTGCCACTTACATCCCGAAAACACCAAGTGAGCGTTAATCCTCCACGACCATCTTCAAATGCATCGCCCATGAATCCCGTCTGGTATATATTTGGAGCATGAAAATAAACGTAAATATGATTCAGATATTAAATTTACACGGATTGAAAGTGTAGACATGTGAATTAACATGGCATGTAATTTCAATTGAATCTCATCAAGCGTTTAAAGTTACACGATCGTGTAATTTTAAATAATGGTGTAGTTTTACATTCGTTTACGACGTTTTTTTTAGATTTAGGAATTTTGGCAGAAAAATTCTAGAAAGTTAAATGGACAATTCAAGCCAGGTTTTCAAAAAGGCATAATGTATTCAATTCAGTTCCTCATCTATATAGCAACCATATGTTGTAAAACAAATCGCCCTTTTTGACAATATTCCTAAATGCAAAAACAGAATTGCATATAGGTCTATACATCAACGCAATTCAATTTTTTTCGACTAAAACAAAACTAAAAACAAATGTGACAGTAATAAAACAACGTGGAATCGAGTTCTATAAATTTATTTATTTATTCATTCAATTATTTATTCTAGAAAAATCTGCCATCCACTTCAAAGTTTGACAAAACTGAGATGATTTTGCAAACAATTCGCTGCATTTGCTTAACGCGTGTTGCCGTTGATTGACCTTTCAACGTCACACGATTTTTGAAGAAAATTTTGAAAGAATATTCCCGAAGATGGTTAATATAGTTCTGTTAAGATCCGAATACCAAATTGGAGAGGGTGCTGCATCATGTCCTCCACTTGCGGATGCACAATAATCTATAGCATCATAGGGTTTGAATGGCGGAACCAAGCAGCCTTTTGATCACCAAGTTTGCTCGTTTGTACATTTTTGTTTGCCGTTACGAATGGTTTTTAGTTTGGCAACTGAATGTACAGGATACTGGTGCCCGGAACAGGTCATATGTTTTACCATCATCTTTACACTATGCTCCACGAAATCACAGCACAAATTCGAACTACGGAAAATGTGATAAAAAAAGAAACGAAATGGTGGATGCCGCAAGCGCACTTCGGTTTTTTTCACTCAGTCAGGTGGTTTTCAGTTTGTTTTGTTCCGACATGATCAAGTGTAAATTTCATGCTGCTGATTTCAAGGACGTGCAAAAATGTTGCTTCCCATACGCGAGTTCATGATTTCCAAAAATGTTTCGAATGTGTGATTTCGGAGGATGCGGGATAATTTTACACGATGATTGAAAATTAAATCAACTTTGATTGAATTATAAATGGTTATCCATTTATTTTTAAAGAAGCTGTTAAAAAATACATTGTACTATAAAATTAGATGGAAATAAATTTAAAATTATATGTTTTTTATGCTCTTATTATGTGCATTAAAATTAACTCAATTTTCAATCGCAATTCTGATTAAATCAATAATTTTTTAAAGCAATTGTGAAAACAACTCAATTTTCAATCATATTTCGGATTCAATCAATTTATTATTACATTATTTCTAATTTACACGTCGTGTAAATTTAAATATTTTTTGCTGTGTACTGCTCCACGAACTCTATTGCAATTGGTGTTAGTCGACGGCATAAAATATGAGATAGTACCTTGTAGGCGGCGTTCAGTAATGTGATTGCGAGTAGTTACTACATAATTGCGCAGTTGCTACACGCCTGCTTATCGCCCTTTATGTAGATAGGACACACATCATATTCCATCCTGTATTGCGGCAGGACCTCCTCTTCCCAAATCTTGGTAATTTCCCAGTGCAGCGTTCTATGTTGTTTTCAGGCGGACAATTTCCTCCTGGATTTCCCGGTGATTGGGAGCTGGAAAACGTATGTCCTGCGCGCGTGCTTCCAGGTTCGTCACCATACCGCCATCGTTGTACACTGGATTCTGTTTTTACACGATTTACATTTTCTCAATTTTACATTCATGCTAAATGTTTAACGCATATTAATTATTATGTGATTTTTGTTTGATCTATCTGGATTGTTTTAAACATGTTGCGAAGACTTTGGTAGTAAATTGAGGTCACACGATCAAAAATACGAGCGTGTTGTACACCGTCGAGAGTTTTGATGGCAGGCTTACTGCAACGAAGCAGTGGTCGGATTCTATATTTTCACTGTGATACGATGTAATTCTTAATTATGTACGATGACCAGGGTTGCAAAAATCGCTCTCAACAGATAACGAACAACGATAAAAGAAAGGATTCGATAGGCGGCCCCTACTAAGGGGTTTGAAACTAACCGCAAGTCGAGCACATCTGTAAATTAGCGTCCATATACAGATGTGCTCGACTGGCGTTTAGCGGCAGTATAGTTATTTTTTAAAAATATCCCTTAAATCACCTTCTTTTCAGGCCGCCAGAGTCTTCAGGCGCCCCTGACATCCAACAAGTTTGCCGGATAACACAATGCTAGTGAAATATCAACAAAATTCTTCCAGATCTGTATACTTCTATAACTCCTATGTTTATTGAAAATCGAAGCTTGAAAAATGCTGAAAAATGTAGGTATAATAAATTGGAGTAAAAAAATGACATTAAGGTGGAACACACAAATCAAAATCCTTTTTTTTCGAGGCTGCTACCAAGCCAAGTTTTATTTTTACTCCCGGAAGCTACAGGGGATGTCCAAAATATCTGGGATAGGCAAATTTTGGGCATAATTAGATGTGTTGTAACTATGTCAATTATTATCCGATTTTGACAATTCAGGGATGCCTGAACTAGAAATTTAATGTAGTTTCATCATATGTCCATGGAACCGACCATGACCATCGGTTACCGGAGATGTTCCGGTTTTTTCGAAGGTAGGTTCAGAACCGTAAATTTGTGGTGGGTATTAGGATTAGTTGTGGTTGAAAACAGAATAATATTAGTAACCACAAATAAAGTAGGGTCCTTTCTGATTGGAACCATATGTTGAAATTCTAAATCGGACCAGGATCAAGTGAGATATGGCCATTTGCTTAGAATCGGTGCCGATCGGGAGTTTTAAAAGAGACCAGGACACAAATTCATTTGAATCAAGCTTTTTGACCAATTTTCAATTAGGATTACATTCCACAAGTCTTCTGATACGTCAATAATGAAAAACCAATTAAAAAGACGGGTCCTAAAGTTGCTGAGGTGCCCCCGGGGAACCTGTAGAAGAGGACATTTCAGTTTTAGCGCCAAAACTGGTCATTCGACGGTTCGTTGCTCATGGTTTTCTATCAGGAAGCTAGGTTTGATTATAAAATGGACCATTGGCGATTTTGACCGCTTCCGGGGCCCACAGATTGTCCCTGAGGATCTTGTAGAAGGGGACATTTCAGTTTTAACACCAAAGCTAGTCATTCAACGGCTCGTTTCTCATGGTTTTCGATCGGGAAGCGTTCTATGAATATAAAATGGAACATTGATGACTCTGACCGCTTCCGGGACCTACGGATTGTCCCCCAGATATACCTGTAGAAGGGGATATTTCTGTTTTAGTGCCAAAACTGGTCGTTCGACGGTTCGTTTTGCATGGTTTTCTATCAGAAAGTGAGGTATGAATATAAAATGGATCACTGACGATTTTGACCGCTTCCTGGACCTACGGATTGTTCCCGGGGAACTTGTAGAAGGGGACGTTCCACATTCTGCGCCAAAATAAGTCATTAGAGGGTTCTTTTTCAAGGTTTTCGGTCAAGAAGCGAGGAATAAATATTGAATGAATTATTTACGATTATGATCACTTCCGGAACCTATGCATTGCTCCAAGGAAATCTGTTGAAGGAAACATTTCAGTTTTAGCTCCAAAACCAAGGATGCTAACGATCATTCAGTAATTTGCGTTCGATCATTTAGTAGTTTGTCAATAACACATTCCAGAAGCTGAATTTCAAAATATGTTGTATGGCGGACTTCTAGTGCGAAGGTTTTTCTACAACTCTGCCTAATGGTTCGTTGTTTGAATTCCACTAGTAACGAAGTTATAGCTATAGTTTCAGTAACTTAGACTAAATGATAACAAAATTCCAATCATTTAGTTTAAGTTACTGCAACTAGCGCTCTAACTCCGTTATTAGTTGAATTCTAATAACGAACCATTAGGCAAAGTTGCAGAAAAACCTTTGCACTAGAAGTCACCCGTACAACATATTTTGAAATTCAGCTTCTGAAATGTTTTATTGACAAACTACTAAATGACCTTGTCATAAGACGAGTTAATACAATCCCATTGAATTCCACCACTTAATTGTATCTCGACAGATACGTATTTCGACCTCAACAGTAAGGCCGTCTTCAGTGTCTCGTACTTGACTCGACTTAAGTACGAGACTCGAGTCAAGTACGAGACACTGAAGACGGCCTTACTGTTGAGGTCGAAATACGTATCTGTCGAGATACAATTAAGTGGTGGAATTCAATGGGATTGTATTAACTCGTCTTATGACAAGTGAAGACATTCCACTAAAAAGCTCAAAATAATTTTCTTATCAAACTACTAAATGATCGAACGCAAATTACTGAATGATCGTTAACATCCTTGTCCAAAACAAGTCACTGGACGGATTTTTTTTCATGGTTTACTATCAGGAAGCGCATTACGAATATAAAATGGACCATTGACGACTCTGGCCGCTTCCGGAAACGACGGATTGTCCGCCAGGGAACCCGTAGAAGGGGACATTTCAGTTTTAGCACCAAAGTTAGTTATTCGACTGATCGTAGCTCATAGTTTGCAAATAGGAAGCAAGGTATGAATATAAAATAGATCATTGACTACTTTGATTGCTCCCGGAACCAACAGATTACCTCGCTTCCCGATCGAAAACCAGAAGGAAAGAGCCGTTGAATGATTAGCTTTGATGCTTGAACTAAAATGTCCTCTTCTACAAGATCCCGGGGAAAATTTGTAAGTCCCGGAAGCGGTCAAAGCCGTCAATGGACCATTTTATATTCATACCTCGCTTCCTGATAGAAAACCATGAAAAACGATCCGTCGAATGACCAGTTTTGCCGCTAAAACTGAAATGTCCCCTTCTATAGGTTCCCCGGGGACAATCCGTAGGTCCCGGAAGCGGTCAAAGCCGTCAATGGACCATTTTATATTCATACCTCGCTTCCTGATAGAAAACCATGAAAAACGATCCGTCAAATGACCAGTTTTGGCGCTAAAACTGAAATGTCCCCTTCTACAGGTTCCCCGGGGGCACCCCAGCAACTTTAGGATCCGTCTTTTAAATTGTTTTTTTTTTATTATTGACGTATCAGAAGACTTTTGGAATGTAATTACAATTGAAGATTGGTCAAAAAGCTTGATTCAAATGAATTTGTGCCCTGGTCCCTTTCAAAACTCTAGATCGGCACCGATTCTAATCAAATGGCCATATCTCACTTGATCCTGGTCCGATTTAGAATTTCAACATATGGTTCCAATCAGAAAGAGCCCTACTTTATTTGTGATTACTAATATTATTCTGTTTTCAACCACAACTAATCCTAATACCCACCACACATTCACGGTTTTGAACCTACCTTCGAAAAACCCGGAATATCTCCGGTATCCGATGGTCATGGTCGGTTCCATGGACATATGATGAAACTACATTAAATTTCTAGTTCAGGCATCCCTGAATTGTGAAAATCGGATAATAATTGACATAGTTACAAAACATCTAATTATGCCCAAAATTTGCCTATCCCAGTTATTTTGGACATCCCCTGTATACTGTAGGCAGATCCGTCAAGTCTAAGTATGTGCTCAACGAGCATGAATTTTATATGGAAAATTTCGACTAAATATATGGGGAAATGAATCTCTATATGACGCGTTAGATTGCCATTATCTTACGCACCATATAAATATAAAATCATTTGCATGATATAAATCTTAAAAAGGGGGGAGGGGATAAATCCTAGAAAAAATGCTTCCGTAATAAGTGTACGTCTGGTACCCTAATTTTAAAACGAGCTTCGACCAAATGAAGTAAATCGAAGTACATTGATCTAATCGATTCTGTTTTACTCTCCTTATTATAACTTCTCTGTTTTGCTTTTCTCGTACAACAAAGTTGTACCGAAAGGCTATTATTTCACTCAAAAATCGGACTTTTAATAGAAGTCTCGGATACCCATGATGTTAGATACCAATCGACTCAGCTCGTCGAACGGAACAAATGTCTGTCAGTCCGTGCGTATGTGTGTGTGCACACGAAAACCGAAAAACATTAGTCACTTTTTCATATAGTAATTCTTAACCGATTTTCTCGCAACATTCGAGAAAGGAAAAACTCTAGTTGATCACTATTAAATATAATCACAATCTGTCATTGGGTTCAAAAGTTATGAAGAAAATGGTGTGTTGCACCATATAAGCTTGGTTGGTTGATTCGCTATACAGCGTTTGCATGAGCCGTAATGTAGATGGTATTGAATGACTACAACGCCTCTCATATGTAAAATAGTTGAAGGGATTAACTTTCCCATATGGTTAGTAGATTTTCCTAACCGACTGGATTTTTAAAAATAATTTCTGAGAGCAAGATACTTTTGTTTCAGGGAGTATTAGCATTCAAAAAAAAAAGAATTTAGATTTTTGTTTATTAGATGTGGTCCATCTTAATCAATATGTTGTACTATTATTTTTTTTTTTTTTTTTTTTTTTGAAGGTTTACTGGCGGGACTCTGAATAGAGTAGAAACCTCTGCACCAGGCCTTTGATGATACCGTTGCATAATTCCTTTCGAAGCAGTTTGCCAGCCGTACACGGAACATGTCGTCCAAGAAGACGCTGTTGCAACTGAATCAGAGGGAATTACGTTCATAAATAGTCAGACAGGTCTCATGCTAACTAACATCGTTATAGTTTAAAGTCATTTTCTTGTCAGAGTCAAACTATTTTGTCAGTTTTTATGCTATTTAGACGTCTATTGTCATTGTACGCGCTCGAAATCGACCGAAGCAGTTTTTTCAACTCACATGGAACATGTTGCCCAATGCTTCATCGAAGAAACTGAGTCGGAAGTTTTTTTTATCAAGTATAAGAAAGTGTTCAATCCCCGATTTATAAAAAATGACAAGTTAATAACTTTTGAAGCAGTTTTCCAGCCGTACAAGGATCATGTCGTCCATTAAGACACTGTTGAACTGGCTCAAAAGACATTACATTTACAACTCTAATAGATACTCTCTCCCATTATCTCATTCCCAATCATATAGATTTTTTTTAATCTTCCGTTTATTTTGGAGGCTCAATTGCCGAATCATATAGATTGATCTGTACGATGTCATTCTTGTCTTTATGGTCAGAAGGTATGAAGTATGCGTTCCTTGAATTACTTTGCTTGCCTAAGTTATTGGTTCATCCTGTGTCAATACTATCAAACACAATGTAAGTTATGTCTTGTAAAAAGTGGAAACTGTTCGTGCATTTAGTCTATTTTATTGTTATTCCTTTGTCAAGGTATTACTATTATTATGTTCTAATAAGTAGCTTGATCGTTTCCAAACTAACTGTCATTATCTATCATGTACTAATGATCAGTTATGAGTCAGCTATAGGGGAAGATCCATAAAGTACGTCACGCAAAAATTGGCGATTTTCAACCCCCCCTCCCCCCTTCGTCACACTTTTTGTATTAAAACTCCAAAATTTTTGTATGAGTCGTCACGCTGCTCGGAACCCCCCTCCCCCCTAGGAGCGTGACATACTTTGTGGATGGCCCCTAGGATTCACTTTTCGGTGGCAAAGTGAAGCTTCATCACGCCTATTCCCTACTATAAGTAAAAATTATCGTGAATGAAGCCGTCATAAGATTGTTCATATACCATCATTATAATTTGCGGTATTTTTTATTATTGCTCTTCGAAGTGAGGCATAACAAAATAAAACTGGCACCACGTTCCTAGTTTTGAAAAAACTTCTACTCAGTGAATCCAGCAGTCGATTCCCTACGAATGTCTTGAATTTTGTCTTGTTTTTTAAATAAATGCCTAGCTAGCTAAATGTAAGCGTGGCTACGACTCATCGTCACAGGGAACGCATCAGAAAAGTATTGCCGAAAAGAAGAGAACTTACATCATTATCACTGATGAAAAGGCCTCTGCCTGACTGCACTACCATTCAAGGCTCCAAGACACGATGTCCGTTGGATCACATGCAAATGCCGTAAATTAGTGCGTCAATGCCAGATATGTAACGCGGCACCAAACAAAAATAGTCAACATGTGATACCACCACGACAGGATATGTCTTTGGTTGCCATCTCAGTGCTAATGGCGTAAGCCGACCCACCGCGGCAAGGTAACATATCCGAGGGGAAGGTAATCAATATGTTGTACTATTATTACTACGATACTCAAACAAAAAGTTGTCAACATAGACTCGTCTTTCTGTATTGGTCCTAGTAGAAGCAACACTTCTGTTCGGGTCCAATCTTGACAAATCTTGGATACATAAAAAAATGTTTTCTACGTATGCAGTTACAATTTTTCTGAACTATTGTTTACCCCGGGTTATCATACGGTACTGATAGCAATTTACGGTATCAATAATTATTTTCTCTATCTATTATTTGCAGGTCCGTGACGGGTATGTGCACTATGGCGCGACAGTAAAACTAGTCTGCTCCGTGACAGGTATGGCCCTGCCACGGTTAGTGATCCGAAAGGTGGACAAACAAATGGCGCTGCTTGAGGCAGACGATCCCGTGTCACAGCTCCACAAATGTGCATTCCATATGAAAGATACTGAACGGATGTACCTGTGTTTGTCGCAGGAAAAAATCATCCAGTTCCAGGCGACGCCGTGTCCGAAGGAACCCAACAAGGAGATGATAAACGACGGAGCCTGTTGGACAATCATCTCCACCGATAAGGCTGAGTACCAGTTCTACGAGGGGATGGGACCGGTGCGGACACCGGTTACCCCAGTGCCAATAGTTAATTCGCTACACCTGAACGGCGGTGCCGATGTGGCGATGCTTGAGATTACGGGTGACAATTTCACACCTTCGCTACAGGCGTGGTTCGGCGACGTAGAGGCGGAAACCATGTACCGATGCGCGGAATCGTTGCTCTGTGTGGTGCCGGACATCTCGCAGTTTAGAGGAGAGTGGTCATGGGTGAGTGTTCGTCTATTTTCATAAATGCTAACATTGTTCTAAGTCGATTGGCTAATAAGCATGAATTTATTAATTTTCCAATTTGAAGAGGTAACTTGACATGGTTTGATACTTTTCGTTATATTCAAGAGTTTCATGTAAATTCACTTAATCTTTGCTCTTACTTCTAATAGATTTTTTGCTCTTCTTTTTTCCCCCGGTAACCCCACCTCCACCGCTTTGATTGCCATCGTCCTCCTCGGTAGATTTGGATTTGGATTTTGATTTTCTCCGGACAGGTTTACGTCCTTTCTTCGAACTACCACTGCCACTGTCAATACTTTTCTGGTTTAGATCTGCCAGCATTTTGGTCGTTGCAATTTGCTGCTGTGAGTTGGTTTTCTGGATGGGTGGCTTCGGAACCACCCGAGTGTAGAGATCATAGTTGAAATCCAAGCAGACTTTGCCGTTGCAAAATTCCTCGAGACACTCGTTGCAAGTAAAAATACGTGACTCGATGATTCCGGATTTGTTTTTCACTTTACGGATCGAAGAAGACAGTTGATTCTCACGTTTATCACGCTGTTCGGTTTTTATCTGCAGCTTTCCTAGTTCAACCAACCTGTAAGTTGTAGATTTCATGTAAAAATAAAAAAAATCTTAATTTTCAATAAATTTTTGTTGAATTACATATACATAAATTCCAATATATTTTTACGAACTATTTGATTATTGAAGATCTGTGGTCTACCAGATGAAAAATTTCTATTTGTGCTTTTACCAAAAATTTACCGTTTTTACCAAAAATTAAAAAAAAATCGCTCATGGTTTTTTAAACGAATCTAGAAAACAGAAATGTACGACTCGTCCATTCAAAAAAGTCAAACTCCATGCTGCACTATTTTAGGTGCAGCTGATTGTGCCTAATGTGACACATGCATGCAATATGAGTTCAGTGAACTTTCAGTGGGTATTTAGAACATGAATATATAACGGCAACGAATAAATAATGACATACTTGCTAAAGTACTCCTCTTCAATTTTGGTTTTCGGTCGTTGAGGGGTCAACATTTTCCAATCAATCGATACGCTACATAGCTCCATTATTACCAGATTCCTCATTTCCGAAGGTATTGGGTCCATATAAGTATACAGTTTGTCCCGATCTCCTCCGTTTTTCAGCAGCATTTTAAGTTCCTTCTTTGGCATTTTGTAGCTCGAGTCCTTGTCCTTGAAGCGGATTTCATCGGACCGGACTTTTACGGGACGCATTTTGTAGTCCGGAACTTTTTCGTACATTCTTTTGAACTCCTCCCGGCTGGCGGCCGTTGACCGGGAGAGGTCGAGGATGGGAACCACTTCTTTTTTCTTCCCAAATAAATCATCCATGTTTGTGCCTTTATTAAGTTAGCAGCCACTTACAGTTAGTGGGAAAATGGAGGAACAATTCTAGTTCTTTTGTGCTCTGTAATGTAAATTATAACTATACGATAAGTGGGAGCTTCGTTGGCGATGAAGATACCAAGTTTTTTCTCACGTTAACTTACCCTCGCCGATGGAAGAAAAACAGCGTGGAAACAATCGACAATCGTTGTCGGAGGAAATTAAATATTCATAAGAGAACTTAGATCTAGTAACAACTACTTTGTGCAGTGCAGTCTGTGTGGTGTGGTAACGACGTTGACTGCGCTAATACTGCGTACCAAAGGAAACACTCTCTCGTCAATAGTGGATGGATACTAGCAGATGTAGCATTGTTGATGCGCCAAGTAGCTGCCATTGCCACCCCGTTCACTCCCGGGGTGGTTGTTCCGATGTTATCGATTTAATAATGGGAAAACCTGTTGCTATAGCGGTAGCTAGGTGGAAGTTAAATGAGTTTATTATCAATGACGTCGCTGCTTCGTGTTCGAAGTGTAATCTTTGAAGTTCCGCAAAAAAGCGCTCTTGAGTGTGCTAGCGGAACTAATAAGTAGGTTTGTTTGGTGGGAAAAATGTCAGATATTAGATGGATTTGCACGTTTACGAATAAAACTATTTGAAAATAAAAGAAAAATCTTTAAGTACACAATAAGTCCAAAAACGAAGATGTAACCATTTGAATTAATATATTTTATCAAATGTTTCATCCGTGTTTTAATGGATAATACTAAAGCATCGATAATAGGAGAGACAAAACTTTGAAATTAATAATTAGTGGTCATTAGTGGTTACGCGGATTTTGGGATTTACGCGGCTTTTTTACGTGGATTTCTGGATTAACGCGAATTTTGGAATTTAGGGAACATCTATAAATTTAGGGAATTTAGAGAACATCCATAAATTACGTAACGCTTAGGGGGGGGGGTGTTCCTTGAAGTGTGACGACCCATACAAAATTTTCAGATTTGCCATGCAAAATGTGTGACATAAGGGGGAGAGAGTGGGGTGTTCAAGAAGGCCAATATTTGCGTTACGTAATTAATGGATCTTCTCGAGTTTATACACAAACTTTTTGACGTAGGACTACGACGAGTATTTCTATACCTGGATACACTTTGCGATTGTGAAAATCGAAAGCGTCACGAAAATATGATAGACTTTGAACCAGAGCATTAGTGATTAATCATAGATTTAATCATGATTAATGAATAATGGGTTATTTAACCATTATTCATTAATCATAATCATACAAAAAATACGATTTGATCATTAATCACTAATCGTTAATCATAGAATTTTACATTTAATCATTAATCACTAATCATAATCATAACTGTTTTGAGTTTATTCATTAATAATCAATTTTAATCATTGCATACATCGCTTTTATTCATTAATATTTAATCATAATCATATAATTTTTATACCTTTTAATAACCCAATTCGGAAGAAAGGTTACTTGCTTTTTGATCACTATGTAAATCATTCAATTTGATTATTCATAATCATTAATCATTAATCATACACATATTGTGTCAACATTTATTCATGATTGGCAATCGTTAATCACACTCCAAACGTTTTATTCATTAATCATAATCGTTAAACATTGTCAAAAATTAATATAATCGTTAATCATAATCATTAATCATTGTCAAAAATGAGTAAATCATTATTCATAATCTTTAATCATAGAGTTGAATGATTTAATCATAACAAATTTAATCATTCAATGGAAGCTTTATTCATTAACGCTCTGTTGAACGTTAATATTGTCTATGCGAGTCATCGCAGGAACGTCGCTGAACCGTCGCATCGCTCAACCAGCGAGCGATTTCCAGTTTGGTGCTGCGGCGACGCATTAAATTTGCCTTCGTCGCTGGAGCACTTACTGGAAAGGGTCACCAGCGACCAGCGACGTAGTTGAGACAAGTTCATACATGTTCTTGATTTCATCTGTATCGATAATATCTTAGACGTTTCTCGAGGGCTTTTCATTTTTTTGGCTTTTGATTTTGCAATCATTTATCATCGATAATTGCCCAGGTAACCAATGAGCATTAAAGTAAGCACTATCCAGCTTTTTACGCAAAGGTGCCATAATACTTAGCATCACCCCTTTTGACATATGCTGTGTACACTCTAATTTTCATATAGATAGATCTCAGCAGTCTTTGACTTATTATATTTTCTATTCCAAAATAAAACTGTCAAAATTTTGCTAGAGTTCGAGACGTGAAATATGGTTTTATCTCAGGATTTTATATTCAAACTAGAATTTCTATGAATTATTTATTTATAAATTCATAGTTTTACTACCTTCCTACTTTTTAGGTGTCCATAACAATTTTGGGGACTCATTTGGATGATTTAAATCTTGCTGCCGCGAAACTCAAAGATATTTGGTGTTTTCGTAGAAATATTGATGGGGATATTATTCACACGATGTACATCTCGGAAGACCGAAACCCTCAAACATGTTGCTAAAAATATAACTCCACGTAATGCGCTTTAGAGCAGGAATGTTTTGGTGACCCATTGGTGATTTTGTGAGCACAGAATGACCATCTGGAATATCCATCACGTAAGGACATGATGAAGTGTCTGTCATTCCCTACTTTCATACAAAAATGAGTATAACAAATTGTTGTGTTTTGATTGTGAGGGGATTGAAACTTAAAGATAATACTCTTGCATATTTATTAGAAATAATACGACGAACTTCCCAAAATTACTATTTTTAATAATACTTTCGGTCGTGTTCTGTATTTCTTGGAATTTATCTTCTTTCAATAATTATTACAACTGTCAGCCAAGAAGGTGATTTGGTGGTTTCGTGTTTCCCAGAATT
Source organism: Armigeres subalbatus (assembly GCF_024139115.2). Taxonomy (NCBI): domain Eukaryota; kingdom Metazoa; phylum Arthropoda; class Insecta; order Diptera; family Culicidae; genus Armigeres; species Armigeres subalbatus. The sequence continues at coordinate 408,879,449 of NC_085140.1, read as the reverse complement.
ATACGATAAAACGACTATATCCAGCCCTCCCTCTCCACACAGACTACAACAGAATCAAATAGGACAGTTCTGTTTTCCAATAAGTGCAGTTCACAATCCAGCAAAATGGTCTAAAAGTTGCATCTTTCAATTGCCGGTGGCTTCTGAATGATCACCTATACAATCAAACAATGGAAAGAATCATACGGATCATTACAGATTGTGGTATCAATATCCCGTAAGTCGATAGAATATTAACAATATTTCGTTTTGTTATTCCTAATTTTCTCAGGATCTCCGAGTGTTATTCAAGTCTCCCCCAAGTCCTAAAAATATAAGAAATTAGATTGATTTTTAAGAGCAAAAAATCAAGAACCTTCACTTATGTTGTATCCAAATATGACAGATCTGCAGTTAGACTTTAATTCATGGCTACTAAGATATAACATCATATTTTTATAGATTGTGTATACAGTACATGTCAAATTCGATTCACCCATTGGTAATTTATGGCTAGCGTAAAAAGCTCGATAGTAGCATTATACTGGCATTGCATGTGCTCCATGCTGTATATAAGCATTTCGAAAACCTGGCTGTTCTAAATAAGCATTCTCAAAGCAATCATGTGAGGCATAGTCTTATAATAGCATTTTGAATGCACAATGTTGTTTTTCGTTAAGTGCAATGAAACAGCTACATTAGTGCCACTTTAAAGCCTGTAGTGTTAATACGTCGATCGTTTCCCAAAATGGAACTATATAGCGGGGACTATTTGTCCAATGAACTTACATTTGAGAATGGAAATCGGTACGTGCAGATTTTTTTTTCCATTCTGACCATTGCATTGACAGGAGTATCTGTCGTTAACCTAACCCTATCACTAAATACATAGTTTACCCGAGCAGAGAATGAAAACAAACTGAAAACTTATTTTGATATTTTGATACTTTCACTTGCAATAACAAATTTTGGTGACCCTGTGGTCGAGTTAATAGTAATCATATCAAAAGTTGAGAACTAAATGTTGTATCCAAATAATCAAAGTGTTAACAATTTTTGATATCACGGAAAACAAAAAAAATTTATTTTGATATCGAGCATTTTTTCTACGGTTTACATAATGAGTTTTCATGATGATATTGACTATATCGAGCAAAAACAACAAAAAATACTTCAATTTGATATTATTTTTATTCATGGATCATATAGTGATATCAAAATACTGATATCTTATTTAGTTACTCGTTTGATCGAACACATATTATGCGATATCAAGATTTATAAACTAGATAAGTTATTATTTAGTTATTTTCTATAAGTCTTGATATCAGAACAATATCTAATTCAGTTCCTATTTTGTTTTAATTTATTTGAGATGATACCAAAATAAGGAAATCAAAATTAAATTTTTATGCCAAATGGCTCTAAAATCATTATGACTATTTTTTTATTATGCCGAATAGTCTTTAGGCCAAATGACCCCTGGCCAGGCTTGTAAAATGTCATCTGCATGTCATTTGACTAATTTGTTAATAACTTTCTTCAGAAAGCTTGAGTAGGGCTATATTTTTGGTCAAGGGTACATTACTCTAAATATAACATCTAAGGCTGGAGAGTGAAAACTCTCCAGAATGTCACGTGTCATTTGACATAATGTCATTTGAATGACATTTTGCCTCCCACGCACAAGATTACATATTTACAGCAATCTCTTGTTAGAAAAAGTTGTAGCCACATTTAAGCGCTATAAGTTCGTCATACATCAAGAATCAATAGCTAACTTCTGAAAAAGGTTCTGGGAAAATTATACAAACGAATGCAAATGACATTTTACAACACTGCCCCTGGCTATTCAACTCGTTATGCCAAATGGACTTATGCCATTTGGGGTAGCCCCGTGACAGTTACACTCCTGCCTCTGTGAGTTGCTGAATCAGCCTTGAGCGACAAATGCCTCCCTTCTTCTACGCAATCCAGCTTCTTGATAATATTGTTCCGATAGATAGATATCTTCAATACCAGGTTTTCAAAAACGTTGAAAGTGAACCCTTCGGCGATTACCATCTTGACACATACGGTTTCGAAAAAAAATCCTATCGATTTGAACTAAGATCTTCGGCATGGTTGATTCTTCACAAAGATCCAATTCTTTCGCGAAGGCTGCGCTGTATGCATGAGTATCAAGTGACGCTTCATGTTACTTGTTAGAATTGAGAGTTTATGATTGTTAAAGACTCTTCGCATCTTATCTTTTTTTGTTGCCAGACATTTCCGTATGATTATCCAACTGGGAATAAATTCAAGTTTATATCACACCACACCTTAACTTTTTTACCTTTCATCAACAAATAACAGAGAAAACTGGCTTCCCAAATGCAACGGATGACAGAGAGAACTGCTTCGCGTTGAACAGTGTACTGTGATCAATCAATCTCATAATTTTGAACACGAACACTGTGCTCGTGTTCAAACACTTTGAACGATTGTACGACAATTCCCCGAATGCAATTTCCCCGAATGTAACAATTCCCCGAATGTAACATTTCCCCGAATGCTTCTTTCTTCTTTGTGAGTGCGGCACGAAGCGATTGGAGGATTTCTGATCCGAAGGTTGCGAGTTCGATTCTCGGTTCGGCTTAGGATTCTTCCGGGTGAGAAGTATTTTCGGCTCTTTGAGCACAGTGTGTCCATTGCACTTGCCACACAATACATTCATGCAACTGGCAGGCACGGTAAAGCTTTCAATAACTGTGGAAATGCTAGTAGAACTACACCCAACCGGCGGTTGTTAGATTTTCCAACAATTCTGTATAAGAATCTACCAAAACCTGTATAAGAACTGGGCATATGCGAAATTGCTAGATTCTTATACAAATATTATATAAGAATCTAACAATTTTGTAAGCTTTTCTAACATTTTTTGTAAAAAATTTAACAATTTCGCATATGCCTAGATCTTATACAGGTTTTGGTAGATTCTTATACAGAATTGTTTGAAAATCTAACAACCGCCGGTTGGGTGTAAGTTGAAAAACAGCCCAAGGCGAAGTGAAGAGATATTGCTTTCTTTAAATGTATTAGTATCATTGGTATGATGTATTCATCTGCCCGGTTTAAGGCAAAAGGAAGTGACAATGTCTTCCTCAAATGAACACATTTGCCTGGTATAAAGCAAAGAGGATAGATAGTCCCTTCTTTAAATGAACTCGTTTCTCTGAAATAAAGTGAATCAATGAGACAGTGCCTTCTTTAAATGATTCCGTCTACCCGATGTAATGCTAATAGAGGAGATAATGCCTTCTTTATATAAACTCGTCTATCCAGTATAAAGCGTCTCGAGAGAGAACGTCTATCCATAATAAGGCAAGAAGAGGAGATAATTCGTTCACTATAGGAGCGCACTTGCCAGATATAATAAAGGATTTATATGGAGCAATTATATGTTTCAAAACTGCTGCAATCTAAAAAAGCCTAATGCTATTCTGAGAAAATGAATTCGGCAAAATGTTTTTCGATAAAATATTATACATTCAATACATATTGGATATTGCTTATATATTTTTTCCTTATTCTGGCTAAATTGGCATCAAAATAAAAGAGCACATTAATCTTTATTATCATTCTTAATTCATTCATATTTGCATTATTTCGAGCTAACGCCTATTTCTGAAGAAGTGACTACATCTATAATTGCCTTACTTTGTGAAAATGATTTCTTTTAAAGAATGGATTACATCCATATTATCTTATTTCGGGCAGATACGTGCTATGGGGCCCTCCTTAGCCGAGCGGTTAGCCGCGCGGCTACAAAGCAAGACCATGCTGAGGGTGGCTGGGTTCGATTCCCGGTGCCGGTCTAGGCAATTTTCGGATTGGAAATTGACTCGACTTCCCTGGGCATAAAAGTATCATCGTGATAGCCTCATGATATACGAATGCAAAATAGTAACCTGGCTTAGAATCCTCACAGTTAATAATTGTGGAAGTCCTTAATGAATACTAAGCTGCGAGGCTCTGTCCCAGTGTGGGGATGTAATGCCAATAAGAAGAAGAAGAAGACGTGTTATTAAATATAGAATATTAACAATAATAATCTGGGGAAACACTCCCTAAAGAAGCGACGCATTTACCATTGCATTAGTCCAAGCAAATGCATTATTTTTAAAGAAGGAATCACATTCACCATTACCTCAAGAAGGTATTTACAGGACAGGAGTTTAATTTCGAAGATAAACAAAACATTTACCAAAAACGCTTTCAATCGGAATTGGCGTTTGCGATTCTACTTTAAAAAAACACACACACATTCGTTGTTCGACTATTATAGATCAAAAATCATTCACCTTGAAAATCATTCTACCCCGATATTTTTATAATTTAAAAACACATCTTGGAGGATCAAGAATATCTAATACTACCAAAGGATATTTAACGGATAAGCGTAGCATAGTTACGGCGTACTTTGTAGATTGGACACTAGTGATACTCATGTTTTTCTTTTGAAATCCTTATTTAAATTGGTATCAGATATCAAGGAAGGTGTGATCCTTGATTTCAATCTAGGATAAAAATCACTCCTGGCCACGCCCACGCCCATAATGTCCAATAAGACACATTTGAACGTATCTTTAAACGCTGCTTTTTTTTCGGACGCATACAGTCGATTACGAAGATGTGTTTGTAAGAGGTACTACGTTTTCGGGAAATTGTTACATTCGGGGAAATTGCATTCGGGAAATTGTTACATTCGGGGAAATTGCATTCGGGGAATTGGTTTTCGGAGAATTGTCGTACAATCCTTTGAACAGAACATGAGTACCGGGTGCAGGATATACCTTTGTTGAAGTCGGCGATCTGTAAATTATAAAAAAGTAACATGCGCACGAAAATTTGGAGCATTTTGGAATTTTTCTTTATTTCCTTATGGAAGTGCAAATGGTATGATCCTAAAATATAGAACGGGGAACAATCACCCAGTTGTACAAATGATGATGATGATGATGATGATGATACTACCATCTATTGTAGCAAGGCACCTGCCGATAGCACTGGCCATATCTGACAAACGATTTGATCATGATTATATTATTGTTTGTATTTCATCAAACTCCTGTATGAAGGGCCAAAAATGGGTGGGGTGGTTCCATAAGCAGAGACACTTATGCGAATCCACGGGATGAATAGAGAATCTCCTTCCAGAAGAAAGTTAGTACATACAATAAAATATTCTAGCCCTCGTTTCCCAGATTGACCCAATAGATGGGGAGAAGAGCTCGCCCTTTATCCACGAAATGTTAACAATAGGAAGTTGGCGATTCCACTCTTCCTATCCAAATCGCTTCAATCGGGTGCCCTGATGTTTTTTTTTTGTATATAATCGTATATATAGTTTCGATGTAAGTGAATAATATATGCAATGGAATTCTCTCACCACATTTCAATCCAATTGTCCTGGATGTGCGAGATCCTTTCTTCAACACCAGTCTGTTTCAAATTTCATTGTCTTCAGAGTTGAAATATCGCCGGTCGAGAAATATTGATTGAAGATTGAACAATAGAATTCACAGTTCCTGAAAAGATGATAAATGAAGAAGGAAGGCAGTATCAAACATACATGAGTGTTTTTGCCTAAAATCAATGTGTCAATATGAAATTGTGGTGATGAGACCATGCTGATGGTGGCTGAGTTCGATTTCTGGTGCGGTCTGGACATTTTTGGGTTGGAAATTTTCTCGACTTTCCTGACCATTAATATCATCATATATTATGATATACGAATTGTAGCTTGACTTAGGAACCTCGCATTTAACACTCGAGTTAACAAATGTGGAAGTGCTTAATGAATACTAAGCTGCGAGGTGAAAATGTCCCAGTGGAGAGGGGTGTAATGCCAATAAGAAAAAAGAGAAGAAGAAAATGTAAGAAACGACCTGAAAGGCCCTGCACATAGGATACGATTGCGTTGCGGTTGACAGTTTTCCCATAGGGAATCAGTCAAACGCAACGCAAATGTATCATATGTGCGGGGCACTTGATCGTCACAATAATAAATATAAAATATGTGAAAATGGTTTTTCTACACGTGCGAGAAGATGTGAAGATGAAGTTCATCAACATTATTAAATGAAGTGAAAAAAAAAACGTAATAAGCATAAAAGGTTTTTAAGGATTTTAAGTCCATACAGTGATATTGAGCTATATCCACTACATTTTTCGCGAAATACTGGCACTCACTGTCTAAAATTTTAATTGTCATACTTCTACGCGCCATACAAACAAAAATAATTTGTTTAAAAATGTGAAATATCTAATAGTGTATCACTTATTTGCTTCTATGAGCCAATATCGCATATTAGAGTAATGACTCATAGTAGTTCAACTATAGTAGTAAGGATTAGTGATAATATTGCCTTTCTAGTGAGACACAAACACCTAATTATCCGTTCTCTGTTTTCGAAATATGAAAAATAAATGGGAAATATAAATTGATACTTATCGAACACCAAAGGACACAATGGCAGCAAACCAGACCTTGACACTGACGAACTACAACGCGAACAACCACAAGTATGAATCCAGAAACATCGATATTAAGTACGATCCTTCAGAATTATAGAAAGGCTTAGATAATTTCTTCTTGAATCAACCCGAATTCTCAGATCCAGTCCACGTATCATACAAATATTCCGATACAGAAAGATTGCAGCGTTTTCATCAGTTAACAGCTTTTGTTCTTTCAGCATTTTTACGTTGCATAATCCTGAAGAGCTGATGAAGTCCACATTTTTCAAAAGTTTCCTACTGTTGGTATTCTTCATGTCAGTCGATCGATCATCAATCGAGAGAAAACCGACTATTATCCTGTCCTCTTTGGAAATGTCCTCACAATTGATGCAATTACGTCCCAGCTCCAAGTCTTGTTCCCTATTTGCAATCGGGTTCTTCTTCGATGACATGATGCCGGCTCTACCCGGTTCTTCATCTTTCACTTGTAGAACTGTCGTGCACACTAGAAGTCAATAAAGTTTCGACGACTTCTCATCATTGTTTTCTTCCAGTGCATAAAAAGTAGAAAAATCCGCCAAACCATGATCCGAAAAAAATAAAATTGAAAATTGTCAAATTTCGGAGAACTCAAAAGTTACGATCTCTTCATATCGATGCTTACTTCGATCTCTTAATAATTTTTTTTCAACAATCACCCAGTTGTACAAATATCCAAAAAATATATTATGAACAGGTTTAGTCATTTTAGGCAATTACAAAAATCATCAATAGTTTAAAATTTGCATTCGCGGATTTGGTACCCCTCCTCCCTCTTTAAGCTGTCACGTAATAAGTGTACGGCCTCAAATATGTTTTCATGCGGTTTATAGAATACGGACTCTATTATTAGTTTTAGTTATCAAAATAATATCAAAATATGATATTTGCTAGAGTACTCTGCAATTCTATATCAAAATATGTTATAATTGTGATATCAAAAACTCAATTTGTTATCATTTTGATAATATTTTGATAGCGGACTCTGCTCGGGTAGCTTCATTTTATTATTCCATTGCACTGCTTTCGATGGATGCATTAAAGCAGCACTACTGCAGCTGTTTCATTGCACCTGGGTATGACGTTTGTGATGGTTGCATTCTGAAATGAGTTAAATTAAGTTTCAATGTTCCTGACGGGGCGTAATGTTTATGTTGGGCAAAATTATTCCCACTACTCTCTTATGGGCCAGCTGGTAAGGGCGATGACAACTGCAGCGTCGGGTAGCAAGAGCGCGAGTTCGAATCCCGCTCGAAGACAGTAAAAAATTGTGTTCCATTTTAAATATGAAAATACATTAACGATATAATATGAAAAAAAAAAAACTATGTAAAAAAAGAATTAGAAAAAAATGCCATTAAAAAACCTTTTTTCTTGTTTTTAAAATTATACATTTATTCAGCATTTCGGATGCTGAATAAATGTTACGGAGCAAAATTTCTTCTTTATCGATAAAGTATGATTAAGCAGTTAAGAAGCCATATATTGGGCCAAAACCTGCATTAAAATAGCATTAAAGGCGACTATAGGGCTTATTGACATTTAATGTTTTGCAGTAAAGGTGCATATAATGCCACTTAAATGCTTTATATAATGCTTACTGGTTACCTGGGTGTTGAAAAGTTTAGAACTTGAGTAAAGTAATCAATTACGTTCGTGCATCACAAGCACAGACATCAAAATTGAGCAACGTGCTGGTTACAAACCTCAGGTCGAGCAAGATTTCACGGAGAGCGGACACAGCAGCGTTTGCCATGGAAGATGGCGTTCATCAGCATCGGTGGTGGCCTTTCAGAGGTTGCTGCTGAAAATTCAACCTCAACGATTGTGCCTGCTGCAGTGTAGCATGTGATTGGCCAACAGCAGCAGTACTCAAGGGATATTTTCTCGCAAGTGTCGAACTACTGGTTTGCTGCATGAACAAACGACTTATCAGCTTTGTAAACAAAGACTCAAACATCGGCCAACCAGTAGTTCGGCACTTGCGAGAAAATATCCCGGCAGGATATGAGCAAAGAAATTTTAAGGAAACAGTGAACTAAAAGAGTAAATCATACCAAAGTCGTGCAAAATTGCAATATTGAATGACAATAATATGGACGGGGTTCAGCTAAACCGCACCAAGCAGCTTTTTAACTGACTTGTGGTATTTTGTTCGCTAAAAGAAAACGGAAATGATTTTATATCAATTCATACGTACATTTGTTGAAAGATATCCATAGTTATGAGGCTGAGGGATATCCGATACTATTTGTGATCAATTAGAACTGCCAACCGAAAGTTTGGGGAAAAAAAATGGGTATTTTTTGCTGGCGCTTGTTGTGATTTGGCAGAACTCCCGGTCATATATGAGCCTAATTGTGCCAAACAACGAAAACTTGAAGTGACGGGGAATGCTCGTCAAGTCCTATTTTATATGGTGACAAAACATTACAGCATCAATTTTGACTAAAGCCTGTCCTCGTTAAATTCCGGACACCTACATAATGTCCAATTGATTTGTCGCAAATTCATCAATTTGGATAAGAGCTGAAAGCAACTGATAAAGCGGAGATTTTCAGCTGCCATGTAAATGGATCGTCTTAGCTGTATATGAAAATTATAAAAATTCGCTTTGCAAGATGGGTGTCCGAAATTTAACGTGGACAGGCTTTAGATGTGCATTACCTGCACAAACGAATTGTATTTCGATCGAAAAGTTCAATCTTGATAGATGGATGGTTGACAAAACTACACTGCAGTGCACTGATAGAAAAAAGTATAAAGACAAGCTCGGTTTCCATACAAAATGGCCATGTTGCGAGGTCAATATCTCGATTCTTAGCGATTCGCTTGGGTTGATTTTTTGCCAGCAGGCCTAAAATGACTTGAATTTTTATTCAATGAAAGTTACATTTATGCATATATTCTACTTATACGCGTTTCTGTTGGAATGAAGCCCCATATAAAAAAGTAGTGTCTTCATAATTATTTCCAGATTCGGAGGTCAAAATCATTAGAGATGTATACAATTCACTCAACTCAACAACTAGCTAATCCAAAAAATATAAATGAGTATTTTTAGCGTGTTTTGAGCATAAAAATAGTATTTTGGCCATGACTTCTGATCCCAAAGTTCGATCTGGCCAATCTTCCGTCGAATGGAACCTGTTGCGAGTAATTCGGACAATGATAAGTTCCAAAAGTGTGTCTACAAAATTTGTACGCATACACACATACACAATTCATTTCCCACTATATTACGCCAAACCGTCATTAAGGGCCTCTATATGGCTATTGAAAACCCCAGATTAATCCACCTAGCGGTAATGGTGCCCTTCTCGTGCATTCAAAAATAGTATATTGGCCATAACTTTTGATCCCATAGTCCAATATGGCCAATTTTCAATAGGAAACAATAGGAAAGGATTCTGCGTCGAATTGTTGCGAGCAAATCGGTAAAGTCTAAGTGCCAAAAAAGGGAGCTAGACTTTTTGACGCGCTTTTTCATATGTATGTATTTTGGCCATAAGCCCATAGCACAGACAAACAGACATAACACATTGAACATTTACGCTGGATTTTGTTTTTACGCGATTTACATTTTCTCAATTTTCCACTCATCCTAAATGTTTAACGCATATTAATTGTCATGTGATTTTTCTTTGATTTATTCTGGATTTTTTGATACATGTTGCGAAGAGTTTGGTGGCAAATTGAAGTCACACGATCAAAAATACGAGCGAAAAAAAATCGTGTAAAAACAAAATCCTGTGTACTTATCAAATTCAACGTCGTTAAAACACTAACGACATCTGTTGATTTCAGTTAGTTGGGCAAATCACGAACCAGATGGCGGCAATGAGCAAACGTCAAACTTGAGCAAAAACGATGCGCGCGCCACGAGTGATCGATTGGCCAACTAATGATTATTTGAATTGGCTAGTAAATCAGTGAACGATGGAAATTTGACGAGTGTTATGTCTGTTTGTCTGTGCCCATAGTCCGATTCAGCCAATTTTCAATAGGAAACAATGGGACAGAATTCTGCGTCAAATGTAACCTGTTGCGAGTAAGTCGGTTAAGGGTAAGTGCATGAAAAGAGAGCTAGACTTTTTTGCACGCTTTTTCTATAATAAATAGTATTTTGGCCATAACTTCCAAGCCCATAGTCCGATCCGGCTAATTTTCAATAGGATACAATGGGACAAGTTTCCCCGTCGAATGCAACTTGTTACTCGTACTTAGAGTACGAGAAAGGCAAAACTTATAAGCATTAAAGTAGCACTATATGGCCAATTTGGCGAAATATAGTGATTATTGGTTACTTGGGAATACTTCCACTTGTGTATAGTGCACGGTCACATTAGAGTGATCGTGAGTATTTAAATTGTCTGGCGGCTACATACATTCTTCATCAGAAAATGTACTAATCAAGTAGATGTTGTGTGTGCTATTTGGGTAAGAAGGTCGTGGGTTCGAGTCCCATCGAAGGAAAATGTGGTTATCTTTAATACATTTTTCAAATAAAAATCTTCCACATAATGTACATATTCACATCTGAGTTTTCAGAACATTGTAAATTAATGTCCAAGTCTGGTGGTCCAATTCCCGAAAATAGGCAATCAACTTTGATTGAAATGGACTTTGACTCGATTTAGATAAAAGGGTAAAACACTTCAAGGGTAAAACACGTGCATCTGATTGATTTCAAGAGCAACACACTTTTAAAATCAAGATTTCCAGTTGTGAGAATGTTGTAGTTGTAGAACTCTCGAAATCCGTATGCCACTCTCTTCTCTTGTGATTCAAATGGTTTAGTATTGAAATTCAAGTTATGTTCATATCGAATTTGGGTGGAAATTTCTTGGAAGTAAATTTATTGGCTTCATTTGAACATCATATTTTATTTTAAAATATCTTTATTTACTTCAATTGAATCCAGAATAAAACGTATTCGTCAAACTCAATGAAACTTTAGCCGTTAAGTTTTAAGATTTTCATCCTTGGTTCAACAAACTATGGTACCAAAGACATAAAGATTATACTCAATTGAGTTGATAACAGGAATGGTAAACTAGCGAAGTTGAATTTTTCTTACAATCCGTATGTTAAACCTAACTTCAGAAGTGCTGAGCCGTAAAACGATTTAACAAACGGAAACATCTCGCCATCTCTGAAATTTTACCTAACGTACGGATTGAGTGGAAAATTTACCTTTACTTGAAATCTTGTCACGTAATATACCAAATTATGTCAGATAGAAGAGTAAAACATCACAAACAAATGTGGAGATGCAATTTATTTGTTGAGAATACTATTGGCGAAATTTCAATTCATCCAAAACATGCATGATATCGGGTCTTGAATTATATCATATAAGAGAAAGGTAATAGGGAGCTCAGTACATCCTGCGGAGTACACAGATATCAAATATATTCGTGTGAAAATTCTCGGAAGCATATTCCGGAAGCAAAGCTCGGTCAACCATCCTCGGTCTCCCCCCAAAGCGGCAATTCATAGCCACTCATTATTTAGTTCTCACTAATTGATAATCATATCATTTTAAAAAAAATGACTGAAACTATACATTCTTTTCATAACCTCTTCTAGGTCCGTCAGCCCACGCAAGTGCCTATATCGCTGGTACGAAACGACGGCATAATCTACGCTACGGGACTGACCTTCACGTACACGCCGGAACCGGGCCCACGGCAACCTTGCTCTGGAGCGGAAGACGTACTGCGACGGAACAACAGTGCGACCAACAGCACGAACAACAATAGCACCAGTGCGAACAATGTGAATGCGGCGGGTGCCGGATCCGGTTCCGCTGGTTCCCTGCCGCCGATCTCGGATGTGGCCTGGAGCACACACGGTGGTGGTATTTCGTAAAACAATCCATAGCTATCTTTCCGATGTCCAGGAAACAGGAGAGGGTAACAAACACTATTTATTGTTTTATACTTTTAATCTAGATCCGATTCGGGTGTGCGAACTACCTATCTTTATATATATTTGCTAATTTATATACAGTATTTTTACGAACACACGCGAACATACCGTATGCATAATGCAAACAGTGAGTAATCTCAATTTTTTATTCCTAAAGAACTACAAAAGTTGTGAATGCAAGAAAGAATGTATAGGCCAATGAACAAATTTCTATATATTTAGAGTGCGTGTCAGAAGAATGGAACACTTTCAATGTATATTTTTCGTAAGAAATTTTCTCACAGAAATTGTGAGAGAAAAAAATGTAGACTTTAATTTCCTGCTCTATTTTTAAAGGAAAGTCGTATTTTGACAGATTTTTTGTATGAAGATTAATATTTTTAAGACGAGAGATTACGTGATTGATCACACAGACAGACATTGAAAACAAGTGATATATGCAGGTTTTAAAGAATAAAAAGAAAAAAAGGTATTTAAAATTAAATATCGTCGGAAACAAAGTGACTATATTTTTTTTCGAAAAGGAATAATCTGACAACGAACTTTTTTTTCTATAAAGCTAGCGTATCTATATTAAGAAAAGACACACTTTTACCGTTCAGATAATCGTTCTTTTCTAGATAAAAGACAACCAACTGAAAAGTCTAAGCATTTTAAACTGGGAATAAAATTGCCAAAGAAGTAGAGACAACAACCTTTTTTTTGCACTGAAAGAATTTTTCTGTTTTTTCTTACATCTTTTCCAGCATATTCATTCGCCCCCCCTCGTATCTATTACACAGGATTCTGTTTTTACACGATGTTTTACGCTCGTATTTTTGATCGTGTGACTTCAATTTACCACCAAAACCTTCGCAACATGTTTCAAAAAATCCAGAAAAATTAAAAAAAAATCACATGATAAGTAATATGCGTTAAACATTTAGGATGAGTGTTAAATTGAGAAAATGAAAATCGCGTATAAACAGAATTCAGTGTATTTGTTTTTTTTGCTTCATTCCTACAATTAGTCGTTACACACATAGTCTTTCAATCGCACGCAATTACTAACCGTTTGAGGCAAAAGAATTGCAATCTCGGGTGAGAAAGATGTCAGTGTCGGGCAGAGGTCGTAAACTTTTTCTCTGTTCGTGATCTCCATAGTGATTTCCCCATCATTGTAATGATGGAATTGCATTTCTTATGAGATGAGTTATTGGTAAGGCTGTTGCTTTGTTTCTGCGTTATTGTTTTCGATTGCATGTTCTTCTACTGTACTGGGGCTAACTGTTATTATTTTCTTGTTCTGTTATTTTAGGTTACTATTTATACTCAGGTTATTATTTCGGAATACATGTATTAAAACAAATGCGTGTTTTCCCTTTATTACAATAATAAGTGAACGCAGTTTTTAAAGAGCAATGGTAACCTGATTTCTGGAATATAGCCTATCTTGTAATAAACAAAACACATACTTTGATGAACTGGTTCACGGGTATTGCCACACACAGAAAAACAATACAATTGTGTATAAAATCTTGGCATATACAATTCTGGAAGGTTATGTAAGCTTTTTAAACAGATACTATACTTCATAAATTTTTGTACCTTCCCATTTTTATTAAATCGTTTCAACTACAAAAAGCAAAATTTAGCACATTTTTATGGTTTCATTAGACTACTAATCAATTGTGTGTAAAAATAGTGAAAACAATCAAGTAACTATTGATTTACAATTAAAAACTTTTGTTTGTTGTTCACTAATTTCAGCTATGCCAATTTTTTTTGGTTCGGGATGAACTACTGCGTCTGTTTCATTGAACTTTTGTTGTATACTCGTAGTATTTGTTTAGTGTATGTCTTTCTGCTCCATATATTTTGAAAAGAAATGAAGTAGTCGTTTTTATTCAGATATTTCTCAAACTTAATGTGAGGCCTCTTTAGCTTGAGGTACCGTCAACTGGGGGGAAGATGATCATTTGATGTGTCAGTCAAAAGTGCCAATTTTTTTTATGAAACGGTAGTCAACAATATTCTCCGTTCAAGTAGTGTTACCGCTAGGTAGAAATCCGAGTTTTTAGATTTTAATCATGAAAATGTATTTTGTGGAAGAAAGAGACGCAATTTTCGTTTCAAATATTGACTTCGTAAACTTCTTCACGTAGTAAATTCAACATTCATACAAATAACCTAATGTATTTTGACTACTGGGTCATAATGATTTTAGTAGAGCTGTCTTGATCAACTTAACCCCAAACCAGATTACTCAAAAAATGTATGATAATTCAATTTATTTTAATAAATGCGAATGCATTTCAGAAAACTAAAGTTGTTGTCACCTGTCATAAGACGAGTTTAAACAATCCCATTGAATTCCACCACTTAATTGTATCTTGACAGATACGTATTTCGACCTCAACAGTAAGGCCGTCTTCAGTGTCTCGTACTTGACTCGACTTCGACAAGTCGAGTCAAGTACGAGACACTGAAGACGGCCTTACTGTTGAGGTCGAAATACGTATCTGTCAAGATACAATTAAGTGGTGGAATTCAATGGGATTGTTTAAACTCGTCTTATGACAGGTGAAAACATTCCACTAAAAAGCTCAAAATAATTTTCTTATTAAAGTTGTTGATTATTGCAACGTATAGCAGTACATGTTTTGAAAATATTTGTTTCGATTTAAAATGTAAACATACATTGTTATTGCATGTTTTGTCTTAGAAATGATCATCTTCCCCCCAGTTGACGGTACCGCTATTTATGCTTTTCGAGAAATGGTTTATACCAACTCTCAAAGGCACGCCCCTCAATCAGTTTCGGCTTCAACAATGGGATGATACTGTTTTTGACCATGCATCGAAGTTTAAACATATGTTTGCTTCTTCTTATGAGTTCCGAATTCGTTTTTGTACAGAGATCTAATTTCATTGCGATTGGCATTCCGAAATCTCACCTATACATAGAGCTCTAATCAGTCAGAGGGTTCAACAGAACCACCATATTTGTATCCGCTTCTTTCCTAATTAATCGGCCCTCAGGAGCTTGGAGATTCATGTCGTCGGCTTCGAAACCAGCCTAAGATTGAGTTATGTTTCAATATTTAATTCATTGACTCCATCCAAAAGGTGCAAAAAATGGGTCATCTAAAAGCAAATTATAGTCGTTGCATACTCTTACGACCATCACTCATAAGTCTAAATCTTCTTCTTCATTGGCATTACATCCACCACTGGGACAGAGCCGCCTCGCAGCTTAGGGTTCATTAAGCACTTCCACAGTTATTAACTGCGAGGTTTCTAAGCCAGGTTACCATTTTTGCATTCGTATATCATGGGGCCAACACGATGATACTTTTATGCTCAGGGAAGTCGAGACAATTTCCAATCCGAAAGTTGCCTAGACCGGCACCGGGAATCGAACCCAGCCACCCTCAGCATGGTCTTGCTTTGTAGCCGCGCATCTTACCGCACGGCTAAGGAGGGCCCCAAAAGTCTAAATAAGAATAGTAAAATACTAGAGCACAGTGTGGTAGATCTTACTCCGTAATGCATCACGAAAAGGTGTCTACCCAGCATTACAGGCTCCGTTAACTGCCTAGCTCACTGTTTCACCCCCAGGCCACCGTTACGCACTACTTCAGAGTTCCATATTCCAGCGTAACGAGATAGGGACACGGCAGGTATTTCCGTCCATCGTCGTAGGGGCTAAAACCAACGAAAGCAACGTACATTTGCTAGAACTCCACTATAGCAGAACGTTTCTCCTGAGCTTACGATTTGATACGTATGAGTTTTAAAATAAGCATCTTTTTTATTGGTTTTCGAGACTATGACGAACAGACGAAAATACCTGCCGTGTCCCTATGTAAAATTACTTTTGTTTTTGATTTTTATCTAAAGTGATTCCTTCCTGTCGAAATCGTGGGAAGGAAAGAGTAATATAAAATAATATAAATAATACAAAATTGTGAGATTTCAATGCAAAAATTGTAATAAAATCTATCGAATTTATGGACCTTGCAAAGTTTTTATACAGAACTGTATTAGAATCTGCCATCTGTTGGTTGGGTATATAACTCTTGCATGCAGCAATAAATCGTTTGAAAATTACAAAAAAAAAAGAATCCCGACTAATTGAGCTTTTTGCATTCGATTGGGATGAGTGGGAAAGAGGCATTCCACGGAGGCATGCCAGTCGATCCTGAGCGACCATTTCGAAAATATCTGAAACTTTGCACAGTTTTTCAATTTCATCTAAATCGTCATTTTTCGATATCAAATCTTCATATTGAGTCACGGCTAACTTTTCAAAAGGGTGTATGTGAAAATGGTTCAAAAATATTTAAAAAGCTGCACAGCAAAAACGGGATGTTCGATTGTTATAACTTTTTCAGCAAAGTTAGACAACTAAATGAAAAGAAAATATGCACAGTAAAAAAAAATTTTTTTACCTTTAAAAATATCATTTTCGTCACAAAAACTCAAATATCTCAAAACCCTATCTTTTTACGAACGTAACGGTCCATTACATTAGCTATCTACCATAAAAATTTGGTGATGGTAAACTAATAAACAAAAAAGTTATGACATTTCAAACATTTCACAATTTTCACAATTGATAAAAAAAATTTTTTTTCCATTTGAGTTATTTCGAGAATTGCAGTTTGATGCAGATTTTATTGTTAAGGGCTTTGCGTGATTTAAACAAGTTGTTTTCATGATATTTTGATTTAATTATTCATAGCATCTATAAAAAACTTAGACACGATCCAGTGTTGTGGTCAAAAGTATTGATAATGTCATAATTTTCATTGTACGTGACTGGCGAAAAATTCTTTTAATAGTTTTGAAACCTGTTGATAATAAGAAACATACCAGAAATGTTATTTTTAAGACAAAAGCTGCAAAATCAAAGATTTATATACACGTATACGTCTATAGTTTACCTGCAAAAAATATACCTCTTAGAGCATCATTATCGGTCGCGAGCATTTTAATCACCCGCGCAGCGCTTTCATTTTAGTTTCGTTACTCGTTTCCGTATCGGTCACTATTTTCGGCTCTCAATTTGGTTGCTGTATTCCGTACCGGTGACGTTTGACAGTTGACAGTTCACCAGCGCTCTTATCTTATCTATCTACCATATTTGGTCACCTGTCAGTCGCGCTACTGTTATAGCAGCGCGTTTAGTTGCGACCGGTAAAGTTTCAAGTAATTGCGCTGCCAAACGGCTTAAACGGCTCTTAGAGAATAGACTTTATGATCGGGAGGAAACGGGTATCTTCAACAACAACAAATGCATGATAGATACATACCATGACAATGCTCACGAAAAAGCAAAAAAATTACTACCACTAAGGTTGTTAAAGATCTTATAACTGGTAATTTTTTTGTTCAGTCAAGCAAATGACACCAAACTAGTCAGTAAAAACTTAAAAGTGATTTTGTTTATTGGAATATAATGAACAACATGGGTAGCCGCTTTCTCAACTGTTGTAGGCCGTTTGATGGAAAAAAGTGTTCAAAAGAGTTACGAAATCTCACCGAAAGCACCATAGATAAACTGAAAGCGACTGGTTATGCTCCAATGTCCACATTGAATACAAATTTACGCATTTGCACGTCCTGTCGTCTAAACGTTGACAAAAGAGCAATCTGTATATCATCGGTTGAGCAGAGCGCAGGAAGTTCGAAAACGACAACAACTGAGGAATTGCCAGAAGTATCAAGTGCTGAGAGCCTTGCCACCGTACCATCAGCGAAATCTGTTTCAACAAATCAATCGGAAGAAGAGTGTATCCAAAAGGTCAACATCGAACGCTTTAACGAGGGCATAGCTGGGATAAAAGTGACTCCGATTAAATGGAGTAAGATGGACTACGTTTATTACCCGGAGAAAAAATACCGTGAAGTAAACGAAGCTGTACGAAGAAACCTCTTCAAATTAAGACCTGATGATGTGGAAAATACAGACTACGATGAGGTAATTATAAATATGAAGGAAAGGTTCTCCAATGCAGCCACGACAAGGAAAGAAAAATTATTGATTTTGTCGATGCTGCCAAGTTCATGGTCTATTCAGGATGCCATTGATGAGTTCAAAATCAATAGAAATACAGTAAAAGAGGCAAAACAATTGAAGAATAACTGTCTTTCAACCAAAAATACTAGGTCTAGTACTGCATTAACAGATGAGACAAAAGAAATAGTAGTTCAATATTTTGAAGATGATGAAGTAAGTCGAGCTATGCCTGGTCAAAAAGATTATCTATCAGTAAAAAAAGATGGAAAGCGTCAAGCAATTCAAAAACGATTAATGATGACGACTTTGAAAGAAGCGTACACACGTTTCAAGGAAATTCACGATAATATTAAAGTAGGTTTTTCCTCATTTGCAAGCCTTCGGCCAAGGCAATGCAAGCTTCTTTCCAATTCAGGAACACATAATGTGTGTGTGTGCACAACCCATGAGAATATTAATCTTATTTTACATAGTTTGAAAAGAATCAATTTAACAAAGGATATTAAAATGTTAACTGGTAGTCTTTTGTGTGAAAATACAACATCAAATTGCTATCTACGATCTTGCTCGGATTGTCCAGGTTCTTCATCATTGGAAAATACTTTATTCGCTGAGTTTGAAGAAAAATATATTGATCAGTTATCATTTGAGCAATGGGTGACCACGGATAGGTGTGACCTAGAAACTATTGTAAAACCTGTAGATGAGTTTGTGTCATATTTTTATATCATAAAAACAACTTGTTTAACTCACGCAAGGCCCTTAACAATAAAATCAGCATCAAACTGCGATTCTTGAAAAAAAATACACGGAATTTTTTTTTTGTTTACTATGTGTGAAAATTGTGTAATGTTTGAAATGTCATAACTTTTTTGTTTATTAGTTTACCATCACCAAATTTTTATGGTAGATAGCTAATATAATGGACCGTTTTTCCTAACGTTCGTAAAAAGATAGGGTTTTGAGATATTTGAGTTTTTGTGACAAAAATGATATTTTCTAAAGCAAAAAAAAATTTTTTTTTACGGTGTTCATTTTTTTTAAGAATCACCATTTAGTTGTCTAACTTTGCTGAAAAAATCATAACAATCGAACATTCCGCTTTTGCTGTGCAGCTCTTTGAATATTTTTGAACCATTTTCACATACACCCTTTTGAAAAGTTAGTCGTGACTCATTAAAAAGGTTTGATATCGAAAAATGACGATTTAGATGAAATTGAAAAACTGTGCAAAGTTTCAACTCAATAGAAAATCATGAATTAAAAATTTTGTAAAATTTTGATGCAGTTGCTTGGAATTGCTCAAAACAATCAACAATAAAAAAAGTGCACACTAATGCACACATTATATACATGTATAGATATTAGCCCGATGCACAGAGCTGAGTCAAATAGCATATAAATTTTGAACATCCGAGACTTAAAAAAATAGTTTTCTGCCCTAATATATAATATAGCAATTTAGTGTGTTATCAGTGTAACTATCGTACCAGTGAGCTGAACGTGGACATATAGCACATATCCCAGAAAACCTTTTCAATGGTAATACAGGGTTCTAGATATGTAAAACGTATACCAGAAGAGAGACGATAACTGAACTCGCGTACTAACTATTGGAGACACGCGTGCGTGTATAGAGGACCTGATTGAAGCCCAAAACGAAATAAAGAGCATCCTGGAAATGAGGAGAAAACAAAACTTCAATCCAAGGCCGGTTACTGATATTTGAGTTTCTGTTAACCGAAGCATATTACATTCTAACTGAACTCCATAGATACAAGAGTGTCTCTGACACCTGGAACTTCCTTAGAAACTCTATCTTCATTTATCCCTATGCATGTATTTTGGAAATTTACTAAATAGTTAAGTGAAAAAGACTTTTTGGACTGCTGTCGGTGAGAGTGTTATATGTCCTGTTTCAATATTTTCACCAAGTTCTTATAGTTCTTATAAATTTTGTCATTTAACTAGACTTTTTCTTTCTGAAAATGTTTTGGGGATTCTTGGGAAAATGTATAAATCCGGAAGAGATTAATTGAAATTCAACTTTTTTGCGGCGCACCTAAACAATATGCGATTGACTCTAATTTTGTTTAGAGAAAGTCTTCGAAAGAATTATCGTTTCAATAATCATAACGGTGGGTCAATGGGGCCCGTTAGCTCCGTTGCGAGCAGTGTTGGTAAAAACTCAAAGTCTCGAATCTCATCCACGATTCAAATCAAGCGCGAGGCAAACACCATCCGACTCATGGCCCAGATAATCATCCATGATTCGACTACTTCTTGTATTTCTACAGAAACTCTTTTAGGAATTTATTCGGAAATTTCTCCTATAAGTCCAAACGAAATAAATTCAAAAATTTCTTCAAACCAGGAATTCCTTTGCCTTTGCGAATTTCTTCAAGAAATACTTCATGTATTGATCATCAAAATCTTTTATAAACTCTTTCGGATATTCCCACAAAAATTCCGTCGTGAATTCTTCATTAGAGAGGAATTTCCCGGAGCAGTACCTTGAGGAAATTTTGCGGATATTCTTGTAGGTATTTTTGAGAGAATTCTTGGAGAATTCCTAAATAAGTCAATAAAGAAAAAACCGTGAGAATTTATGATGTTTTGGAGGAATTTATAAATTTGTGAACGACTTTCCTTGGAGGAATTTTGGGGTAGGAATTTCTGGAAAAATTCCCAGAGGAATGCGCGTATAATATTCTTGATCTAGATTTCCCAATCTAGTTTCCATAAGAAGTTCTTCAATAATTCCTGGACTATTTTCCCGAATAATTCCCGGGAGGTGGGTTTAGTGGAATTCCATGTGAATTTCGGAAGGAATTCAGAAGAAATATCTGAAGAATCCTCGTGATTATTTTTATAGAGTTTGCGTTGTAATTAATGAAGTGTTCTTGGAAGACTTTTCGAAAGAAATCCAGAAAGAATTTCAGGCAAAATTGTATGAGTAATTCTTCAAGAAGTTACAGAACTTCTCGAGGATTCCCTGAGCAAAAATCCGGAAGCATTCATATAGGAATTTCCGGAGGTATTCCTGAAGAATTTTTAAAGGAATTACCGGAAGAATTCCTGGAGGCACTTCCGGAGGAATTTCTGAAGGAACTTCGGGAGGAATTCCCGGAAGAACTTCCGTAGGAATTCCTGGAGGAACTTCCGGAGGAATTCCTGGAGGAACTTCCGGAGGAATTCCTGGAGAAACTTCCAGAGGAATTCCTGGTGGAAGTTCTGGAGGAATTTATGGAGGAACTTCCGGAGGAATCCCTGGAAGAAGTTCCGGAAGAATTCCTGGAGGAGCTTCCGGAGAAATTCGTGGAGAAACTTCCGAAGGAATTCCTGGAAGAACTTTCTGGAGGAACTTCTGGAGGAATGCCTGGAGGAACTTCCGGAGGAATTTCTGGAGGACCTTCCGGAGGAATTCCTGGAGGAACTACTGGAGCAGCTTTCAGAGCACTTCCTGTTGGGACTTGCGGAGGAATTTGTGGAAAAAAAATCGGAAAATTTCTATTGCTTGAAATAAGCTCACGCCGGCCCACGCCGCTGCAGATTAGCAATCCCTTAAATATCAAGATGTGGAGAGTCGACTGTACTGTGGGGCTTCGAAATCCGTACACTTAACTTAAGCACCTCAGTATGTAAAAAAGGGTCTGAGAAATTAAAAAAAGAATGCAAATGAAACGTTTATCGTTAATACATGAGAACGAAGACTTCTATTTCCAAAGTGTTGCGCATTTGCACATCTATCTATATATAGGGGAACGTTTCGGCACTTCTTCTCATAGCCATCCCATTTCCATCCCATCAAAAACAAAGCAATGAATAGGAATTTGATTTGTTTTTGTGATTTTTTTCAGCAGTGAGCACGCATGTTAGCAAAAAGAAGCGACAAGATTGGTGCTGGATTTCTCTATTTTGCGATGAGATGAATATATGTTCAGTGAGATGGAAAATGGAACAGTTCCCCTAAATAGGTATACAAAAATGAAATGGTCTGTGTTCGTATCCGCATAACTCGAAAACGGCTTGATGGATTTTCTTCATTCCTTCAGCAGATATGTTTGTTATTGTTTTCGACGGGTTTATATTATATTTCCTTACAGGTAAATCACGATTAGAGTTGAGTAAATCGTAAAAAACTAAAATTAAGATTCATATGGAAATTTCGTACGGGCAACTCGCCTACTGTGCAGAACAACGTCTGCCGGGTCAATAAGTTTGAAATAATAAAAACCCTGATTAATCCACCTTGCGGGGATGTAACACGGACATGGGACATAATACAGGCCTTTTCCAAACTTTTGTTAAAGTGAACTAAATAAAATTCTTGAGAAATACCCCTCTGAGAAGTACCAGAGCGAGATTTCTTTTCATCTTAATTACTTGGACTGGTGCAAATCCAAGTAATTGAGAAATTTCAATTTTAATCACATTCAGTGATTTATCATCACTGGGGAGACCTTTCAAGACGACTTTGAACAATCGCTCAGTATGTGAAGAATTTATGGCGCTGCTTAGTTATATACTGAAGAAGACGTTTGCGATCGTCAAAAGATCCCGGCAAAACGCGGCAATCGCCCTTCCTGGCAATCTGAAATGAAACCTTGATCCCCTGAAGGTTACTCAAAATCTCATTACTAAAGCCACAATTGGCGGAATCCTTTGCTTTTTCGCATGGATCGAATCATCTGGGCTAGAGGTAGATTCGATTTGCTCAAATTCGTCATGAATCAAATCGAACTGATTGCTCAGTTCGATAGGAGAAGAATAATTTCCAATGTTAAAGTTAGAAGGAATATCTGAAGTCTCCAGCTTCCTTCTATTTTTTCCGCGCTTTGGCAGGACGGTCTTGAAACCTTGTTTCTTAGAAGGAAGTGGAGAATTCAGAGACTCGCCCTTCCTCTTGTTTTTATTAATGCTCATTGCTGAGCGTGGAGACGTGACCTTCTAAGAGGTTTTTTTTCAGAACGGTGTCCCTGCAGGATTACCACCGCTTGTCGGAATTTTACTTCCGCAGACGGGTCCAACGTAAAACGAAGGCACGGGTCCTTGCAAAGATCGTAACGGGATCAGTGGGTACAAATAGCGCTGAGAAGCACTGTTGCAATTAAAATAGCTTCGGGTAGTATTAAAAACTTCCTTCGGCAAAGAGAGAAAATAGAACTGCACAGCACGAAAGCTCGATGCGGTCTGACTTCAATGTCTCGTACTTGACTCGCCATGGGTTATATAAGGTTGTTGAGTAGGAAATACGAAAATGGAATATTACTCATTCGTCTTATGACAAGCGAAGACATTTCACAAAACAAGCTGAAAAAACATCTTTTTAAACTTCTGAATTATCGAAACCATCCTTCCTGTGAGACTGGTCTGGTTCTGATTGATCGGTTGATGTTATTATCGAAAATACGTGTTATTATATTAAAAGTCCAGTGCGTATTTCCCTTTCAAAAACATCTATGCCTAATACTTATAATACAATCGTAACGGTAAATAAAGAAACAACTAGATACATAAGTTTGTCTTTTTATGCTTCCCCTTGTCTCTTTCTTGAAATTGTGGGAAAATAACACCTTCGAGGCAGAAGAGCGTGTGATCTAATTAGTATTGCAGATTAGTTATCATAACAGTGACTGAGCGCAGTCAGCCATCGTAAAGCGTGGAAATGAGGCTTTCCCCTGAGTTTTTGAATCTTAATTTGCAGGAGAATCGAAGGAATTGAAGAAAAAAAATGGCCAAGATGGGACAAAGTCAATGCAGCCAAGAAGTGCTGATTACAAGAAGGAGAAAGATCTAATGAATTATATGTAAATATACACCATCTAACTATTAGTGAATAAGTCGGAGCCGGTGGTAAAACGGCGCAGACTATAATTTATATATTTTGAAAACAATCAAGATACAATTATTTCTGGGAGAGTGGAGCAATGAGAATAAGAATGTTGAACATGAAACGGATTTTCCCACCCATTGTTGTAGCGACAAGTGGCGAATGTCGGAGTGAAAATCGGTGATTTAGCTTATGTGCTCCGGATGGAAGATTTTCTTCTTCTGGTTTACTGGTAATAATGGTAGCTGGTATTCGGAGGAATAAGACCAACATAATAAAGCATGATAATAAGAAAGAGTTACTCCGTTTACGCCATTATGATGAAAAATCATGACAGCGCTATGGCTGGATCTTAAGCTTGAACGCAGTAGTGGAAACAATAACTGACTCGACTTTATATGAACGAAAATTAATGTTGACGTTGTGTGCTGGACAGCCACAGAAACACAAATTTAGATACTAGGAAAGTTCTCTGATGTGTTCAACTCGGTCGCATGACCAATGCATTTGATTTCTACACCTACACCAATTTAGGATAATTGATCTTTTCTAAATACGGCTTGAAGCCCAACCGGAGACGTTATTTATGTTGTTTACAGGTTGGTTGTCAGTATTTGAAAACTTTAAAGTCTTTTATTGTTCTCTTGTTAAGTTTATATGTTTTTTAAGAGTTAAATTATGGAATACTCAATTAATGCTAGTAATTTTTTATGAGTTTGATTTTGATGCAGCCAAAATAATGGTTCCTGGATCAAAATTGTGAAAAAATGTAATGAAAACTTGATCCATATAAACACAAACTGTTATAATTTACACGTTTACAAATATTACGCAACAGCTACATATCAAATAGACTGGAACATGGAACTTTTCAATACAATTTACTTTAAAAATGTTGGAATCTACGTAAAAATATAATGAATCTGAATGGGGCGTTCCAGCACCTTTTTATGTTTTTAAAAATTTAAAGGTGTGTGTCCGCTAAAAGAAATAAAAGTTCACTTCAACCCAAAGTTTACAAATATGTAGTTACTTCACTGAAAACCAACCCACCCTACAGAATTTTATGGCGTACGTTTCAATCCGAAAAGGATGTTTTTGGTAGCCGTAGCTTGTGGTATAGTCTTCGTTGAGGAGTATAAGAAAAAAATATAGTAGGGCCAATTAATAAACGTGTTCAATCATCCCACAGTTTTCGGGTCTATCTGAAAAAGTTTTCTTGATAGGAGAAATATGGTCAATATGAGCCCCCTAAGTAAACTCCTAAATCCAATGGTGATTAAATAAAAAAAAGTATTTACGAAGCGTTTACCAGTGATCCAACATATCAGTTATCATATGGTATAAAAATGTTAATAGTACTTACTCTCTAGCACAAGATTAGTGTCAATTCTTCACATTAATCAAATTATCAAACGTATGTAAAAAAGGAGGAAATACTTATTCATTTAATGAAAAAGTATTGAAAAGTCGAATGCCAAAATGGCATAAGTCACAAAACATTAAATGAAATTGGTATTTATTAAATTTTCATTGAAACTGTTAACGCCAAGTTCTTCCATGCGGGGTCTACAAATGTTTATTGGCTACAACCACTTTCAATTTTGCGTCACAATTTGGGGTATCAACTAAGGATCTTCCCTGCTTGTATTGCTTTTGAATCTGATACACAAGGTTGAACATAATACATTTGGTCAATGCTCGTACTGGTAGAAATGGTTAAAAACGGTAAACTGTTGTTTGAAAATGCTGAACAATGAGGCATCGGGGTTCGGTTACTCTCGAAAGGAAACCAATAAGTTGTTTTCACTTAGTCAGATTAAATAAGACATTACTTTGTCCACCCTAGAGTAGCTCAATTTGTCCTAAGGGACCACCCAGAAACCACGTGTTTATACATGAGGGTTGGAAAATGACCACTATTACAATTCATATAAAAACTTATTGATACACTTTTGATAATTGTGTAAATTTTTATTCCATAACTATGTGTTGTACATAATATGCATGGCGTTCAGTATATCAAAGCCTATTAAATTCCACTCACCACAACCAGCACGTTGTATGAAGGACTGTGGAACAAAAGATTAAAAAGACAAAACGTCAAGTGACTAAAATCGACAATAATTAATTTCCACTCCGGATGGCTTATACCCGGAACATAGGCAATTAACTATGTACTAAAATCGAGAATCTAAGGGTTCGGAAGCCTCCATATTAGAGGCATGAAAGCTTTTCCCGAAAAAGCTCAGAAGCTTCGTTGCAAGAGGCTTGGAAGCCTCCTTCCAAGAAGCTCGTAATCTTTCTTTCGAGAGGCTCCGAAGCCTCCGCACAGCGTTTTTTTTCCTATTCGGGTGTGCTACTGCGTTCAGTTATTAGATCTATGACTCGGTCCCGCTCTTTAGATCCTTCACAGAGAGAAATTTCATTGAAGGCGCGCCCCTTGTTTAGAGGAAATCAATCCTTTATTGCGAAAACAGAACAGTAATACTGTTATTTGGCCATGCAACTGAGCCTTAGCCACATCCTTGTCGTGCTTTTAGAATATCACCAGTAAAGCTCCAAACCCGGGATTTTGTTCTATCTACAAAACTATTTCAAGCTAAAGAGTTTAAGACGTTACAGTCGAGTCAAGTACAAAACACTGAAGACGACCTCACAGTTGGGGTCGAAATACGTATCTGCAAAGATAACAAAACGTAGTGGAATTAAATGAAGAGTACTAAACTCGCCTTAGACGGTTGAATACATTCCACTGAAAAATGCTTAAAATATTTTGTTCAGTAAAAAGAATTTTCGTGTGTTTCTCTCACTACCATTGTCAACAGTTAATGAAGAGTTAGTACGTATTCAAACCCCTAACTCGATTTTTGGTCTAGCAATAAGTTCAGCCTAGGATGATGGGCATCAAGGTTTTTTTTTAATTAACTGCTTAAAAAGTTGCTTCCGCTGCATATAGTTTAGCCTCAAACGGGAGAATTCGAGTCTTTTTTTGTTACACTTCAAAAACTGCTATCGGCAGCAAGGAATACATACGACGAATCCTTAATTACCTAATCATTAATTACGGGTAATAACGAGCTTGAAACATGGGTTCAGTTTTGTAGATCTTACTCCGTAACACACTTCGAAAAAGTGATCTAACAGCATTACGGGAACCGTTACCGTTCAGTGTTGAAGTGGCTCGGAAGCCTCCTTCCAAGAGGCTCGGAAGCCTCCTTCCAAGAGGCTCGGAAGCCTCCTTTCAAGGGGCTCGGAAGCCTCCTTCCAAGAGGCTCGGAAGCCTCCTTCCAAGAGGCTCGGAAGCCTCCTTTCAAGAGGCTCGGAAGCCTCCTTCCAAGAGGCTCGGAAGCCTCCTTCCAAGAGGTCTGGAAGCCTCCTTCCAAGAGGCTCAGGAAGCCTCCTTCCAAGAGGCCTGGAAGCCTCCTTCCAAGAGGCTCAGAAGCCTCCTTCCAAGAGGCCTCAGA
This sequence comes from Armigeres subalbatus, assembly GCF_024139115.2. Classification (NCBI taxonomy): domain Eukaryota; kingdom Metazoa; phylum Arthropoda; class Insecta; order Diptera; family Culicidae; genus Armigeres; species Armigeres subalbatus. The sequence goes on along the minus strand of NC_085140.1, from coordinate 408,851,689 downwards.
AGCCTCCTTCCAAGAGGCTCGGAAGCCTCCTTCCAAGAGGCTCGGAAGCCTCCTCCAAGAGGCTCAGAAGCCTCCTTCTAAGAGGCCTCAGAGCCTCCTCCAAGAGGCTCGGAAGCCTCCTTCCAAGAGGCTCGGAAGCCTCCTTCCAAGAGGCCTGGAAGCCTCCTTCCAAGAGGCTCGGAAGCCTCCTTCCAAGAGGCTCAGAAGCCTCCTTCCAAGAGGCTCAAGCCTCCTTCCAAGAGGCTCAGGAAGCCTCCTTCCAAGAGACTCGGAAGCCTCCTTCCAAGAGGCCTCGGAAGCCTCCTCCAAGAGGCCTGAAGCCTCCTTCCAAGAGGCTCAGAAGCCTCCTCCAAGAGGCTCAGGAAGCCTCCTTCCAAGAGGCTCGGAAGCCTCCTTCCAAGAGGCTCGGAAGCCTCCTTCCAAGAGGCCTGGAAGCCTCCTCCAAGAGGCCCGGAAGCCTCCTTCCAAAGGCCTGGAAGCCTCCTTCCAAGAGGCCTCAGAGCCTCCTTCCAAGAGGCCTGGAAGCCTCCTCCAAGAGGCCTGGAAGCCTCCTTCAAGAGGCCTGGAAGCCTCCTTCCAAGAGGCTCAGAAGCCTCCTTCCAAGAGGCTCGGAAACCTCCTTCCAAGAGGCCTCGGAAGCCTCCTTCCAAGAGGCCTGGAAGCCTCCTTCCAAGAGGCCTCAGAAGCCTCCTTCCAAGAGGCCTGGAAGCCTCCTCCAAGAGGCCTGGAAGCCTCCTTCCAAGAGGCCTGGAAGCCTCCTTCCAAGAGGCTCGGAAGCCTCCTTCCAAGAGGCTCGGCAGCCTCCTTCCAAGAGGCTCGGAAGCCTCCTTCCAAGAGGCTCGGAAGCCTCCTTCCAAGAGGCTCGGAAGCCTCCTTCCAAGAGGCTCGGAAGCCTCCTTCCAAGAGGCTCGGAAGCCTCCTTCGAAGAGGCTCGGAAGCCTCCTTTCAAGAAGCTCGGAAGCCTTCTTTCAAGTGACTCGGAAGCCTCCTTTCAAGAGGCTCGGAAGTCTTTTTTCAAGAGGCTGCCCATTAGGGTGGCTCAAAATACACTTTTTCAAATTTTTTGATGGCCGCCCTTTTATTCGGTTCTTTTTGATGCCCTGACAGCCAAATCGGTCAACGTTTGGGCGGTGCTAAACTCGTTGGAAGTTTATATGGAAAAATGTATGCATAAACATCCAAAAACAGTGATTTTCAGTTGGACGGCACAATTTACGATCAAGAACCATGATACTCATTCAGTTACTGTAGAATTAAATACATAATGTTTTGCTGAAAACCGCGAGAAGATTAGAGTTTATTAGGCAAAGATATTAGCATTTTACTGGAGTGTTGTAGGGGTGAATTTATTTCTTTTCACAGGTAAAAGAAACGAAATTTGCTCAAACCCCACTTCAGAGAAATGCTAATAACTTAGCCGGGCAAACTCTAATCTTCTCGCGGTTTTCTGCATAACATTATGTATTAAATTCTTCAAGATCTGAATGAGAATAATAGTTCTTCATCGTAAGTTGTGTCGTCCAACTGCAATTCACTGTTTTTGGATGTTTCTGCATACTTTTTTGCATATAAACTTCCAATGAGTTTAGCACCGCCCAAACGTTGACCGATTTGGCTGAAATTTTGTCCAGAGCATCAGGGCATCAAATAGAACTGAATAAGAGGGCGGCCCATCAAAAAAATTGAAAAAAGTTTTTCCCATACTAATTTGAGCCACCCTACTGCCCATATCTGGTTAGTTTTCTGGTCAGTTTTTCATACACCTCTAATGATTATTTTCATTTACAGCGAAAAAATAGGAGGTACCTCAATGGATGTTAAAGTTCAAACGGGTACCTTTTAAGAACCGCTTACATATATGAATCTTCCTAATGCTTACTTAATGATTCACATTAAATTGAACAAACTGTTAGAAATATGGATATAAACAATAAACAATCTATCTAGTAGATAAAGGATTCGGACATCAAAAGTTATGTTTTCTAAATTCATCCTTGAATTTTATGGAATTATGAAAGAAATCATAGATCACAAAATCAATGTTAGGGTAAAATACCCAATAGTGGAGTAACTAAGCATGTTCCAGCCTTTACTCCATTTTACCTACCTCAGGTATGCAAACGAATAGTCACTGATTTTGCTTCAAAAGAAAAGTTTCGCAATTGCAGCATCGTTTTTGTTGTTGCCTAAAATGATACCTTCAATTATTGGTGGAGTGTTCCAATAGTTGTGATATTTTCTTATTCGTGTTCCTATAGTTGCGAATCCCATTATTTTCAAATGGGACTATGGGAACACTACCGCAACTTTTGGTGCAAAACATATAATGGAAACATATAATGTATTTGAGTGATAATTTACCGATTTTGAGGGAAATCCAAACCATTTTCCGTTATTTTATATAATGACAGGTTTAAAGTTTGATTGATTAGATGGGTTGCTGTGTTAAATACGTAGATTGTGTAAGAACAACACTACCGCAACTATAGAAACACCCACGACTATCGGATCAATTATCCTATCAGAATTCTGACCTTTCAAACATGGTCTTTAATACTTTAAAACTTTCACAATTCTGGGATTCCGCGAATGGTTCTAAGATGAAAATAACACACAAATAAATGTCTAATATTATGATTTGAATGACAGACTTTCAAGGTAACTTCACGGTGCTTCAAGTATTAGATTGAAAAACATAAGTCAAGAGTAAAGGACTCATTCTAAAATGTTTTACTAATCCGAGGACAGGGAGAGCAAAATCAAGTTTTCAAAAAATCTAGGGTGATGAACACTTACACGCGATAACACATTTAAATTATCAATTAATAAAAACTCGCCAGCGAGTGCGAATCGTTTGAAAATCGTATCTTGATTTGAAGCATTTACCGTTACTTTTTGAACGCATTTTTCTTTCTACCATGAAACCACAACGCCAAACAGAAGATTTAACGAGACTGTTGACATTTAGCTAGTATTAGTAAGGTTTATATTTGAATGATAATTCTGTGTTTATTATCGTTTGATACCACCATTTGAGAAGTAATCGTCGGCGATAACTAGCCTACTGTTTTCTCCTGAAAAACTTGCACGTGAAAACTGCAATCATTATCAACTGAGAATGATTCAGCACAACACGATATTACTAAAACATACTTTAGAAGAAAGTAGTGATAAGGAATGCAGTATGAGGTGAAAAGATGATCTCCTGCACTTAGTTTGCACTGCTTAGTAGTTTTATAGAGATGAAGTTTCGATTTTACTAGCACTGAATCAACGCCATCTTTTGCTTTAAACGTTTCGACTGCTACCTTATTATGGTGGGAGCAGTTCACCAAAAGACCATGATAAACCACATGGGGGAAGGGGGGTGTCACAATCTGAAAAAAAGTTATCACGACCCTAAGCTTTTTCCAAGAAGATCTAACCTTAGTAAGATGTTGGGGTCAATATGACCCAAAACGGAGCTTCAAAGTAAAATAACATTTTTACTGATGTGCCGGTCGTTCTGAAATTTCTTGACTTTTAATATTTTATGGAAATAAACCATTTGATATGGGGTCCTTCAACAATGATGTCACAGGTTTTAGGAGGGGAGGGGGTCTAAGATTTTGTGACAGTGCATATACTATGTATACCAAGAAGCGTGACAGAGGGGGAAGGGGGTCTAGAAATCTCAAAAAGTAGTGGACGTCATACTTGAATCCCCCCTATGAAAAATAAATTTTAAGGTGCAACAGGAACGACCCTACAAAATAAAGTTACGAATAAGATGTAAGGGTCATATTGACCCAGAAATATAAATGCCTTCAGAATAGTCAAATGATAGCCGAACTACAAAGTTTACTTATAGTTCGAAAGATAAACTCATCAATTTTGTGACCATGATGTGATATGCTGGTTTCAGAGGCAATGGCCACCGGGAAACGACTTCCACGGGATCCTTGTCGGCCATATGAAGGGAGCAAAAAAAAATCGATCTTATGTAAGGTGGCAAGTGAAAGTACGGGATAAGTGGGTACTATGGCTGCCGATGAATCGATAAACGTTTTCAATGTTCTAGAAAGATTAAGCAGGACTACCAACGTATACAGCCGGCACAGAAATATTTGGAATCGAAACCATTTGAGGCACCATGCTAATGCTTTTGCTTGATCATGACTTTAAACTACCGGGAAAGCTATTACTTTTATTTTAATTCAATGTATTTCCAACAAAATAGTCATTTCTTTATTTATTACTGATGTGGAAGGTGAACGCTTTGAGCAATTAAATAATTGTGTGACATCGGAAATGATTTACAAGTTTTTAATTAAAGCCAGAATCCGCTATTTTCACTTGCCGTTCAGATTCAACTTTTAACATGGTACACCCGATTCTGTTCTAACACGGATTTTTTTACACGGCCGTGTAAAAAAATCCCATACAAAATTTTTGCAAAGTTGCTCCATTTTGCATAATTCGTCGAGAAATCATAAAACTTTTTTTACACGGAACGCATCCCCCGTGTAAAAAAAAGAATCGGGTGTACATGGAACATGGTGGGATATATTTTAACAACAATTTTGATAGAGGCATTTTAACTGTTTTTAGACCGTTTTCTAGTGAAAAATAACTTCGACATTCATATATCATATGGATCTGAATCAGATGCAGTTCGATATCGTTGGTTTCGTTTTTAAATAGTATTGTACAGGTAATAAACAAATGTGTATTTTGCATTCTAAAAATTATCTCCAGGATGAGAAATAGCAATAGTTATAACTATGCAATATTTTTCCGTTTACAGAGAGGGGCATAATTATCTATTTATTCTACGATAGGTCAACAGGTTTTGTCTGAGCACCATTCAGCAAAATGAAGTCATGTAGCTACTGTCGTGATGTTGATTTTTCACCCAAATGAGTGTTTGCATTTGCACCAATTTGATTGCAAAATGTTCATTAAAGCAACCATTCGTTGGTATGGAAAAGTAGGCCGTTTTATCACTCAAAGGCAAACTGTAAACCAGCTATTATAATCAGGAATTGCAGAAAAGTGTTTTCTCTGTAAAACGAAACAAAGACTTCTATATGCTTCGGAAATGGACACAAGAAGGTCGTACTTACTTAGCACACGTATGGCAAATGTCAAAATGATCACATCTGTTTTCTGTCAAAAGTTACGACGGGGTGCCGACAATCAACCAGTGCCTGTAACCAACCACCTTCCCCTACTGATTAATGTTATAATTTGTTATAATTTGTGAGAAAGAAGAAGAATGAATTTCTTCTTCTTCTTCTTCCAACTGGAACTTGGCCTGCTTTTCAACTTAGTATTCTATTAGCATTTCCTCAGTTATTAATTGAAAGCTTTTCTATGCCCGCCATTGCATGAGTATGTATCTTGTGTGGCAAGTACAAAGGATACACTATGCCCAGGGTGTCGAGAAAGTTTCCAACCCGAAAACATTCTAGACCGGAACCGAGAATCGAACTCGCCATCTCCGGATTGGCAATCCTACGCCTTTGCTCGCAAGGCCCAGAAATATTCATTAGAATGGTGAATAAATATTTACTTACCCTTTCCACCTACAATATTTGGTACAAAAGTAAGCTAATGAAAAGCAAGACTCGAGCCAATTAAACAATAAATCTGCTGGACCAAACTGGCCACTCGTGGAACCTCTAAGGTGCCCCCGGGGAAGCCGTGAACGGGACATTTCTTTTTTCACACTAAAATATGCCATGCGGCAGCTCTTTGTTCATGATTTTCCTTCAAACGGATGGTTATTCACTTGAAATTGAATCTCGACCACAATGATCATTCTTGAAACCTGTAAGGTACCCTCGGGAAACCCGTAGAAGAGATCATTTCCTTTTTTTACAAAACATGCCGTGCGACGGCTTTCTCGTCGTGATTTGCACCAAATAGATTCATTAATATTGAGCGTGTTATAAAATGTTACAAGGTTAAAATACTCCAATATTCCATTTATTTCCACTAGATATATTCACTTTGTATCAACATAAGTTTTCCGTAGAAGGGACAGTTTCGTTCTTACATAAAAATATGCCGTGCGGCGGATGTTTCTTCATGATTTGCCATCAAATGGATGGCTATGCGCTTGAAAGGTACCCCAGGGAACTCGTAGAAGTGGACATTTCCATTTTGCACCAAAATAGTCCGTGCGACGGCTCTTTCTTCGTGATTTTGCACCAAATAGATGGTTATGCACTTGAAATTGATTATCGACTACATTAGCCACTTTTGGAACCTATGATATGCGTAGAAGGAGAAATTTTAATTTTCACACGAAAAAGTGCAGTGCGGTGGTTCTTTCATCATGATTTTTTAATCGAGTGGACGTTTATGCGCTTGAAATCGAAATCGTCTTTTTGGGAACCAATTGCAGTAAAATGTGCCAAATTTACCTATTGAATTGTTTTAGCAAAGTAAGCAAATATTTGTTGGCACTTAGCAAATGGTGGAATTAAATGGGATAGTACGAATTCGTCTTATGGCAAGTGTTTAATGATGTATTTGTGTATATTGTTTATAAGTTGTTCATATTATTTATTATGCAGCACCAAGTGTATTTTTGCCACTTTTCTGTAGTTTTTGAAGGAATAAGATCAATCATTTTCACATTACCTGCTTTAGACAATTCCTTATCCAAATATTATCCATTGTTTATCGGTGTGGTACTTATACTAACTTATGTAACTGAGCCAGTAATATGATCAAAGTGTCATAAGCTACTAACAAATTATTGATGAGATGGACTAGCTCGCCTTTTATGATCCGGACAACTCCTGCCCATAGAATATTATTAGAAAATTTCTTTGATTTTTCGGTACTCCCATGATCCAAAATAGGTGACGTTAACAATCCCACTCTCTTAATGTATACCACCCCGAGTAGACGAAAATATTTCACTAATATCAAATGTTGATAAGAAAATTATTTTGAGCTTTTTAGTGGAATGTTTTCACCTGTCATAAGACGACTGTGACCTGTCGACTCGTCTTATGACAGATCAAATGTTGATTTGATAGCTAAATGAGATATGGACATGATTGATATAAGAGATAAAAGAGCAGACTACAATATCGATATTATTCACTAAAATATCATGAGAAGATCAAGTTATGCTATTTGTAAGAAGTGATCAATATTATGTGCAATTAGTTTGTTCTTATCCATAGCATATCTTAATATTTAAGTGATTTATTCGGTGCAAAGTTTTGATACTTTTGCCTGTTCTTTTATCTCTTATTTCAATCAAGTCCATATCATGTTTTGTTTTTCTATTCATGGCTTCTGCTCGGGACGCGTGCATTTTCAATTGTGTAGTACTTTTTACAGCGGTGCGAGTTCCAGTTGGTTATGTACATAAGTAATTATGATATACAAAAATTGTATCTAAAGAAATAGTTGATTTTTTTTAAATAATAAAACTGGAAGGAAGAAAATAAGTAAAAATACATTAAAATCGCTAAAAAAATAATAGTTCAAAAACTCGTCAGGAAGGCTTACGATATTTTCCGTCGCTCATGATAACGCTCCGTCCTGAGTTCAACAAATGCGTCTTCTAGAGCAGCAATCACGAAACAACTAAGATGTGGTGATGGAAAGGGACTTTTAAAACGCACATAATACATACATAAACAAGAGCACGAGGTGATAATCATAATGAATTCGGATAACAAAAGCAAGGTATCTCATCACGGAGAAGGGGGAAAAGCCGGAGCAGTGTGCTTCGGTGACCCGAAGGTGCCGGTAATGAGTGAACTGAATCGGAACACGATCGCTTGATTCACCTGAGGAGCAGCCAGCCAGTGTAAATCAAAGGGGAGGCCCGAGAAACTGCATTCTGGATTAAATTATCTTTTTTATTATGCGTGGGAACTGATCTTGTTTCGCGCTGCTTCATTTTTCCATTCAACAATTTTCTCCGAGACCTCCCGTGTGGCTTGAGCTGGCGAAAAAAAATCCCAGGAGGGGGATCATCTTTTTTGTTTCAAAACATATTTGCGTTATGTAAATCACAGTTTCATGATAATTCTTGGCTTTAACAGTTTCTATTGTTCTTGTTTGTCGTGTTTTCCTTCCGTTTCCTTCCACTCGCAGTATTTTCTCGCCCGACATTTTCCTTTCGCCCATTTCTTTTTCCGAGTGTCTTCGCTTCCGTGTGCGCTTCTTCGGCAAATGGGTGGGTTGGAAAGAGAAAGAGATGCCACCGACGCGACACTGATATCAGACACCGGGCCCGGCTTAAGAAGTTACTTCCGACTGCGATTGAGCAACGAATGGCAGTAGATCGCCGGATCGTAGCGAGGTAAGTTCTAGTTCCGCAAGCCGGAATCCGGATTTGCGCTTCGAGCTCAATCGGCGGGCAGCAATTAGTTACCTGGTGTAATTGGATAACGAGGAGGCAGTTGTTGGTGCTTTTAGGAGAAATTTTGGAAGCTTATTTCGATAAGCTTTTGTGTTGTGTTGTGAGTATGGTGAACAGTGGAAATGTAACTGACGTGAAGGATATCGGCGTACGGCTAGAGCTAATTGGAGAGTTCTTGAATAGTGTTGTGAACCTTCATGAAATCTTTGATTAGGTCTGGTTGTGGCTGTTTACTGCACATTGGATTGAAGATGAATAACAGATAATAATGTTCTAGTGTAAACATTGTGTGTTTATAGGGAAATAATATCCTTACCTGATGTGGTAACGGTTTTCATATGATTTCCTGTGAAAAATTGATCTACGATTGTGCAAATCGGTGCATTATGATGTTCTTATGCGATTAAAATAAATCATTGAAATTTATCTGATAAAAAATTAGTTAAATTATTTTCCTTCCAAGCAATGATTTCCTTGCACTTATAGGGTAGTTACTGTACCAATAGTTGATTACCATATAAAATCAATTAGGAGCTTCACTAAAACATGTTTGATGTTTACCTAACTACCAGAAAGAAAAAGTGTGCCTCTTATTGGCGACATTCCTGTTCTTATGAGAAATTAATTTGTTTTAGGGAGATGAAAAATAAAACATTCTTCCATTTGGTAATAAAAACAAACACTTGGATCACTGTTTCGATCATTCGATTGTTTAATAGGTAGTAAGACATTGAAAAGTGGAAGTAAGCTTTGACAACTAAGTAGTCGGAATCGGCGCATATTCACAACGATCACGGATTCAAATGATTTTATTACGAATAAAATTATGGATTCATGTGCATTATAATTTGTTAAATAAAACATATTTTTCGATACCCAAAAGCCCTGAGAGTAAAATTATCGTATGAAATTTGTATTTATAGGCATTGTTTATTCTTTATCACAACTGTCAGGGCTTGAAGCCCTGATAGCTGTGACATACAATGTGACATATAATTAAACTATAAAGCAAGTGCAGTGCAGCTTAAACATTGTTACAAAAGCATCTTCAAGTTCATTGCAAGATTCAATTAAGAAATGTTGCAAAGTATTGATTGACTGACCTAACTGCTTTTTAGATGAACCGTATGACATTGGCCATATCCCATCAGCTCTTTATCTAGTAGAATTGATAGTTATATATTTTGCTAATAATGATGAAACGTTGCTTGAATTTAAACAGAAGGTAAACTTTAAAGGGATCAAACTCCGTCATTAGCCGTGCGGTAAAATACACGGCTACAAATCAAGACCACCACTAGATCTAGAAAGTATGTGGGTTGGAAATTTCTTAACTTCTCTGGCCATAAAAGTATCATCTCATTATATACGAATGCAAAAATGGTCACTTTGCTTAGAAACATCGCAGCTAATAATTGTCAAACATAGTAAGAAGAAAAATGTAACGAGCTCAAGATTCTTGGCAATGGTTATACTAAACAAAACTCGACAAACTGGCCGCCCAAAAATGAAGTAAACATTTATAGTTCCAAGTATGAAACTGCATAGAAACTTGGAGGATGAAAGGCATTCTACAAGAATCTCACCAGAAAAAGCATAAAATGGTGTAAATTTTGCTTTATTATGTTTTTACTACCGTTTACAACACGGTTATATATAAGCAAATGCATATAACTCATCGACTAGACATTGATCTTTCCGTTTATGTGTTCAAGTAATATTTAGAAAAATCTAGAAATTTTAATTGCAAAACATAGCACGACGTTCACGACCTTTCCAAGTACTGGTTCTGTTATGGCTTCTGGACTGGATACAAATGAAGTTTTATGAAGTAATAAAAATATTTCTTTTTAAATGTTTTGAAATTCTTGTTTTTTTATTATGTTATTTGGCGCAGACTGAATTAAGGTTGCACGGAATTTGTGAATTTGTGAAAGAGTAAAATGTGGATCTTAGATCAGATAATGGCTGAATTCGAAAAGATAAGCCCGATCAATAAATTGGGTTGATTGTATTCAGCATGAAAATTTGATATTTCAACAATTGGGCGACCACGTTTTAAAAACAAAAGAGACCACTGCTTTGTGATAACTTTTGCAAAACATTATGCCAATTTAGAACTAGAATTTATTTGATTTCCAACCGCAGTACAAGGTTAAACAAAAGAATCGGATAGCTTTTCCCCAGCGAGACCATCAATTAGCCTCGTAGCTCAGGTTCGAGTCGTGGAAAATTGTGAGTTTGAGTCCCACTGGGTAAACATGGGTTGCTTCCGTAAAGTGGCATACTTTTCTGCATTGAACTTCTATGATTTTTCAATAATTGTTTTTTAAATGTTTTATATTTAATGATAGACAGAAAACGGAATATCTCCGAGGAAAATAATTTAAAAAAAACATTATTATTACACCTGGTGGTGTAGGTACCTTTTTTGAGCATAAATTTTTATTGATTCGCTCTCTCCTGTAATTTGTTGTAGCAATGATGGATAAGTTTCTTGGAAAAGTTTGATTTTTACGATCATGTTCAACACAAACACGGACAAAAATTACACTTCAATTTGTCAATTACATTGTAAAGTTCCTCCAGATCTTTCATCATGAATCGTGTTTTTTTCCTTGTTGGGTATTTTAATCACTGCGACCATTTGTTAGATCTATTGTGATATATGCCCCTTTTGATCTAGCTTTGTCAAGTTGACGCATCATTACTATTTAGAGCAATTGCATTACCTTGCTTGACTACCAGCGTTATCCCAATGCGGTATTATGGTTCTGATAGACTGCCTCGCAATCAATGTGATTTTCCAGATGTCTTCTATTTTAGAATGTTCCCAAGATTTGAGTTCCATTCGTAGAGAACACGCAGATACACCACAAAATGGCTCGGGACCTATGAATTGTCGATATGAACCAAGTCTGACCAGCATATCAGCTTGTTCATTGCCTTCAATGCCACAATGGCCAGGAATCCAATACAGGTTTACTTTGTTACGACTACCCAAGGTTTGGAGTGACTGAACACATTCCCAAACGAGTTTAGATCGGCATATTGCTGATTTCAAAGCATTCAATGCTGCTTGACTGTCAGACATTATGCAAATATTTGAATGCCTATAATTTCTGCGTAAGCATAATTTAGAGCATTCAAGAATAGTCTGAACATCAGCTTGGAAAACAGTTGGCCATTTGCCCATGGGATTTGATTGTTAAGCTTTGAACCATCGGTGTAAAATACAATTGATCCTGAGCGAAGATTTGGTCCACCGTTTGCCCATGTATTTCACTCAAGATTAATTACATCAAAACAACGATAAAAATTGTATCTTCTCCTCATCCAGTCATCATTGTTTGTGATAAGTGAGTTGACATTTATTTTGTTTAGAATACTAAGATGTCCTTTTAGGTCACCTTCGAAGAGGTTTTAATCTCTTTTGATCTTCAAAGCACTCTTCTTTGCTTCTAACTGAATAAATTGATCCAATGGTAGCACGTGAAACAAAGCGTCTAGCGCTTTATTCGGCGTTCTTCTCATTGCACCAGTTATTGAAAGAGTAACCAATCTTTGAAGTTTTTCCAATTTTTTCTGAACCACCCTTTCTTTTGTTTTTGGCCACCATATTAACGCTGCATATGAAATTCTGGGTTTCACAATCGCCGTATAAATCCATTGAATCATTTTTGGCTTCAGTCCCCACTTTTTGCCGAATGTCGCCTTACTTATCCATAAAGCATTTGTAGTCTTACTCAATGCTTCCTCAAGATGTAAGTTCCAATTCAGCTTACTGTCAAGTCTAACTCCAAGATGCTTGACTGAGATTGAAAGTTTCAAATCTGCTCCTTTCAATTTTAAAGTAGGAAAAGAATATTTTTTTCTCCTTGTAAACGCCACCAATGTGGTCTTTGAAGGATTTATGTTTAATCCTTCTTTTTCACACCATAGTGTGATGAAATTTAGGGCAATTTGTATTCGGTTAGAAATAACACAGTCATATTTTCCTCTCACCAATATAACTATATCATCTGCGGAGCCAACTATTTCGAAGCCTCGAGCCTCCAGTTATTTGAGAAAATCATCAACGATAGAAGTGATAGTACGCCTCCTTGGGGACACCCTTTTACTGCTCTTACACTAATTGATGAGCTTCCAAAGTTGGCCGATATTTCTCTTTTTGATAACATCTCGCCAATCCAATGAACTGATTTCCGCTTAGAGGAGTTTTCGTTAAATAGGATGATTTTATATACCCATCTATTAGTTTTTCCATTATTTTTAATATGATGGACGAATTGGTCTGAAGGATTTTGGGGATGATTTATCCTTCTTATTAGCTTTTGGGATAAATGTGACACGCACTCCCCTCCATGCAGTCGGAATATAGCCTAATATTAAGCTTAATCGGAACATCTTAGTCAGAATGGGTGCTAAGATTTCTTTTCCCTTCTGTAGTAGTACAGGAAAAATTCCGTCCCTACCTGGCGCCTTGAAGGGTGCAAAAGAATCAATCGCCCATTCTACTTTCTGTTCAGTAAATATTTCACTGGCCAGAGTACTAGCATCACTCCTAGTGCAATTCATCCCAGTGACCTTATTCGTTTGCTGAATATCTCGCCTGGCTTCATTTACACTAGTTTGCGATACAGATACATTCTGGTCTTCATGTAAATTGATGATAGAACACGGGAAGTGTTTTTGCATCATTACTTCTAAAATGTTTCATAAGTTGTCTTGGTGAATCGTGAATCGTGTTACTTACTTGATGCTTGATGAGCTACAGCTCTTCGATGAACCTACGCCGAATGGAGTATTGTTCTCCACTAGACTCGATCCTGGGCCAATCACTTCCAAATGTTGAGCGTGTGTACAGCCCACCATAGTCGTTCACGTGTACAGCCCACCATAGTCTGCCGTGTTGTATAAAATTGACAATAGTACCCCTTCTATGCACACCAGTTCTCCTTATCACTCCCTCGAGCGCTATATTGAACAGTAGATTCGAGAGTGCATCACCCCGCTTTAATTCATCCAAGGTAACAAATTATGTCGAATTTCTTCCGCAATTCTTACACTTGATGACGTTCCGTCCAACGTTACACGAATCAGCCGTAAAACCATGTTCTAGCATAATCTGCCATAATTTATTCCGTTTCACTGAATCCTACGCCATATATATATATAGATCACGTTAAGGTACGATAAATCAGCGAAATTTGATAGTTAACCTAAATAATAAGTAATTATGTGAATTTAGAGAAATTGTTCAGCAGACGAGTTGGTTAAATGAGGGCCGATACAAATATTAAAAAACAGTACACCCCCTCCCACAAAAACATTTTCTGGAAATTTTTAACAATTTTCAAAACAACAAATCAGAGGAGTTTTTATTTTAATATTTATTTTTTAATTTACCGTCCCCCCCCCTCCTCCCCTTTGACAAGTAGGACAATTGTACAATCCCGTCCTGCAAAACACGTATTTTATCGTGATGGTTTATTATGATAATAGAATAAATAATTGCTTTATATAAATAATTTGCTTGTTCTATCCTATCAAAAGCTTAAATTGAATTTAATAATGAATTAAAAGTAATAACCGTGATTGTTGCTTCGTGTGTAAGATGCAACTATTCTTTATCACACTAATCCATGAAATCTACGGCTAACTGCCAAAATTCGCTGCGTTGGTGAGAAGAAAACATCATCTAAGAGAAATTGATCTATGCTGCCACGTTTTTCTGATAATTAAGGGCGAGAATTAAATTAGTGCTTGCTTTGTTCACTTGAATTGAAATAATTATTTGGAAACAAATAACGATTCTTTTTCAACTTACACTGATTTAGCTCTTGCGTTTCAATTTGCCATAATAATCATTTGGCGATAACTAGACTACCGTCTTACCAATAAGCTTTTGTTTACTTTGCTTGATAGGTAGACGATTCAGTTCAATAGGTAGAATTGATTAGGAAATTATTGAAAGACCTGGAAATGAGATGATAACATATCCAATTTGGATGTATGGATTGCTATGATTTATCATATTTGAAAGTGTCCAAAGATCAATGAGTAGACGTTGAAAGAGGTTTGGTAAAGTAGGCATGGAAAAAATGGAAAGTTCAAACTTGTGTTAGTATGGAAACGGAGGAGAGAGGAGAGAAACCAAATTTCGATGAAAATACGTACTTTTGTGAATTAAATTCAGTTTTTCACAACAAATGAACGTGCCAAATAAAACCCAACAACTTACATGCCTTCTATACGAAATTCAGCTTTGCAGAGGAGAGAAACCAAATTCCTATGAAAATACGTACCTTTGTGTAATAAATTCCGTTTTTCACAACAAATGAACGAGTGATATAAAATTCAACAACTTATTTGGACCATGTTTGATTTCTTGTATATAATTCATACCTCATTCTCAAAGTTAGAAGCCGAAAACCAGCTTTACAGAACAGAGAAACCAATTTTCCATGAGAAAACATAGTTTTGAGAATTAAAACCCGTTTTTTTTTCAAAAACTGGACGTGTTACAAATATTTTGAATACATGACTGAATACAGCGAAAAAAAAAATCTTTTGAGTACACTGAAAATGGTTGGAGGAAGTGAAACACTGTTGACTAGTGTTATTGAATGATTGTTGAATTAACAATAAGCTATCATTTATCTTATTATGTATCAACATTTGAAAATGGAACCGAACCTCGGACTCACCAAAATAGTTTTTTTTTTCGTTCAAATGTTGACCAGTGTAATCATCTAATGCTTTAGAGTGTCCAAAAAACAGAACTGATGAACAGCCATCATTATAGTTATTCAACTAAACGCATGAGCTACCACGCGTAGCGAAACTCCTCCCATTTATTGTGCTCGAATATTTTCCCACCTACCTACTAGGTTTGTTTGTTATTGCACCATTCAACTCGTACATTACCTCTCGCATCGAACATCCTCAAGCAACCATGTCTCTCCATCGAACCCCCCAAAGAGAACTACGCATCTTCAGATAAAGCTTTGGAGGAAATGCTACTCGACTCGCACATGTCTCAATCGCAGTACCTAGGCAGCGAACCCGAGCGGACGGGGTTACAATAAGAAATGGATAACACTCAGGGTGCTGCTGTCGGGAGAACAATCGTACCAAATAATGCGCCAAGATTTTCACACACTGATTGCATTTCACAAATGATAGCCGCTCGGTGCAATTGAATAACCCCTCTCGGGTGCGCAGTTTAACGATGATGGAGCTTCCATGCAGAGGGTAGATTCGGAATAATTAAAGTGATGAAAAAGTGTTTCGAGGCAATATTTCTTCATTTTATTAGATGCTTCACCTGCTGTGCTTTTTTACTACTGTTCAATTTTTTTCCCATTCGATTACATAGGCTAGGCACATGGGCATGTGGAACTTGGCTTTCTGTTTAAGTTTTGATGATTCATTAGCGGTGTATGAAAAGTTAGAAAAAGAATTCACGAGTATTTGGGGAAAACTCCTAAGAGCTTCCTAGTAATGGACACAAATTAGTTTAAATTTTATAACAAAATTATGTATTGTCAACAAGAAACAAATCACTTGTCCGCGATGTTTTGCGCATTATTATGTAACCGAAAGACTGTCATTTCACTTCAAAAACGAACTAAGTGTTATATACCATTCGACTCAGCTCAACGAGCTGATGATGATCATGATGATGGTCCCGCCACATACCCTACAAGGGTTTGAGCTAGACGAGTTATCTTTAAGATAATTAGTTGATATACATTTAATCGGATTTCCAAAAAGAAAAACGATACGATTTATTATAGGGGAAGGTGGGTAGACTTGATCCCCGGGGAGACTTGATCACCCCCTGTTTTATCGAGAACTAAAGTAGTTTTGTTCTAGCGTATTTTTTAGTATAGATCCTCTAGACAAATGACCTTTATGTGGTGAGTTATTCTTTGAATTGACAACCTTGTTTTTTCTGCAGGGCGGTTTGTATGTTTTGACCTTCCTAAAGATTTTTTTATTGGCCACGCCAAATTTGACCAACTTTTCATAACAATGACCAAAGTCTTTCGTTTTTTCACAGCAACAAGCCATAAATATGCTTATTGATCTGTACTGATGAAAATGTCAACATTCCATCAAAGTTTTGAGATATTAGGATTTGAAGTTATTGCCTCAATATGGGGACACTTGATCCCCCATTAGTCTTCCATACAAAAATTTGGCGAAAAAATTCAAAAAAATATAAATCTGTTCTTAGGCTTCTAATTTTTTGTAGATTTGACGGATTTGATGAAGGGTTGGCAGGAAAAATTATTTATTGCGTAGATCTCATAGAAAGGGGATCAAGTCTCCCCAAATTTTAAAATAGCATGTGCTGTCGAATTCAATAACAAAAATCATTCATGTATACGCACAGCAACTCGATAATTCCGCGTATTTTGAAGGGAAAATATTTTAAAAATCTGAGGGCACCTTTCTAATTTTATCAAAGCAAGTTCATGGAGAGAGATCAATTTCCCCCGAATATTTTTAAAGTCGATTTTTGACAGCTCTCCAAAAAATCGATTGTGTATCAATATCAACAATAATTTAAGGACTGTCATACATCAGTAAAGTTAAATACTATATTTCTTAGAGAGTCTGTGTGGAAATCGCGTATGTTTATTTACTTTTGGCTGTGATACATCGGAAATCAAAAAAGGGGATCAAGTCTACCCAGTCTCCCCTACAGATATAAAGTAATCGCCCATCCTCCGGCTACAAAACACCCGCTATAGTGTATGACAAAAGATGGTGAACAAATTTAAAAAGTGATCTATATTTTTGTCAATGAGGACAGAAACATTCTACATGAATCCGAACAGGACAAATCTTCGTAAGAAAATAGCAGTAATTAACAAATTGACTGCCATCGAGCCCTGAAGAAGATCCCATCCCCGGATCGAAACGTCGGCGATGAAGTAAAACTGTCAACGCTATTACCCGTGACTGAAAGCCAATCCGAAAATTAAGATATAAATTCCTAATAATAAGTTAATAATCCTTAACCGATTTTCTCGCAATAAGTTTCATTCGACAGGGGACAAAGCTTAGTTGATCACTATTGAATTTGATAACAATCGACCTAACGCATCGGACCCATTATGATAGAAATTGTATATCGACCCATATTAGCGCCATAAGGTTGGTGTCTTGGCTAAATGCGAGAAAGGCAGTATCAGTACTCGATGATTTCAGTTGGGTTTTTTTGGTGATGAGTTCTGAGTGTTTCAATACACGCTTATTTTGAATTATCCGTAAGCTGCGGTATCTCATCAAATTCGGGTAAGTATATGATAACAACAATTTTAATAAAAGGTTTTAATCAAGGCCTTAATCCTCGGTATTTGACAAATTATTTATCCGAACAAATCCTCTCAATAAAAGTGTACCGATTATCTATTCTTGATTTTTGTGTCATAGAGGAAAATCTAATGAAATACTTATAGTCCAACATATATCGCCGCTGTCCCGTAGGCTGCACGTTAACTTAGAGAAGAAGCAGCAGAAACTTTTTTTTTGTCTTTGTTAGCGAGACTCCCGAGCAAAGGCAGATAACTGAAATGATATCAAACTGATAACACGATTAGTTATCCTTATTATCATTTTGATATTTAGTTATCAATCATGTGATTAACTGATAACTGAATAATAACAAATTTTATTATCAATACAAATTTTCTTCTAAATTTCGCGTCGTTCAGAAATGGGCCTAAGCATTCTACCCTTGCCAACACGCAAAAGACAAACCAGAGCTACCCGACTAGAAGGTCATATCAAATTTATATCAACATATGTTATTATGATATATTAAATTTTTATAACAAAATTTGTTAGACACATGGTACAGAATGTTGTTAAAATATCAAAATTTCTATCAAAAATTGCACTACTTGAAACAAAAACTTTCAAATTTTGTTACCCTTTTATCATAAACGTAACATATTTCGTTAGAAATTTATGACAGAATCGGATTCAAAATATATTGTTTACTGTGCAGTTGGAATTTTTTTCAGGTCGTGATAGGTCTCCTGATTGTGGTCAACAATCAGATTTTTTTGTTTTTGTCTGAACAAGAATATTTTTCAAGAACATGAAAGTTTTAAAATTACAAATTAAGCAATCTTTTCAAATTATATCAGCGTTGTGATATCTATGGCTGGGAAACCTTATGCTACATCTATTTTAATTGCCTATTGTTGGGCAATTCGGTGTTAAGCATTTTCTAAATCATATTATGATAAAATCCTGTTACAACATTTGAAAGATAATGGCTACTAAGAACAAAATTGTATCAAAATAAGTTAAAAATATCACAATTTGTTAAAACTGTGTTCAGTTCTTGATATGCTCTTCTAGTCGGGTAGATCATCTGCAGCCAAACCTTCAATAGTCGATGTTGAAAGAACGGTCGACGCATGGGAATATTGAGATGTGAAATAGAAAATCCTTTGGAAGGTGTTTTGTCACAGTTACCCAAAAAATATGTTTTAACCAGTCGACCCGGCAAACGTGGCAGACATTGTAGGTTAAAATGCACGTTGTGGACTCGGTACCCATACGAATCCTAATTTTAGTTTTCCACAATTTACTCAACCTTACTCGTGATCTCCGCATGAGCAAATATCATATAAACCCACCGGAAACGATAAAAACATGTCTGCAGAAGGAATTAAGTCATAGAACATTGACTGAACTGATAGATTTGAATTTATATAAATAAAAACTACTTGAGGTTGATTTGACTAGCGAGAGGATTCACTCATGGCCGGATTGAGGAAGAGGGGGGAGGGGGCTTTGAGTCATGGCCCGGGCCCTCACATAACCGTATGTACCAAAATCAACCTTTTTCGTACATTTAGGGGCTCCCGAAAACTGTCGACCCCGACCCTGGATTCGCCAAATGGCAAAATTTTTCACGGATTAATTCTTGCTGGGATCAGCAGTGTTGCTGTTTATATATGCATATGAAAACATGAAACGTTTCACTGCGAATTACAAGGTTGTGGTTTAGTTAGAATAAAACTAGAACCGAAATCGATCTACAGCATGGCGCTGCTAGTAACCTAATGATTGACAATTAGAGAGAAAAACTAACCTAAGCCTATTATTTGGCCTATTATGTATAAACCTATTATACTGGAAAATCAATAAAATCATTAAAAGTACAATAAACCGTATTTATTCTAATTGATTGCTGGTTCGCTATTTTGAATTAAATTCGGTTATCATTTTTGTTATATTGACTGGTAATTCAACCAAAATGATAACAATTCTAGTTATCAATATAACTGGATAATAAAGTTTGTTATTAATAAGTTATTCTGTTCTCAACTCTGTACAGCTGACATAAAAATGGTCATATGGCATCATGATTTGATTATAAATAGTTTTCAGTAAATGCAAAATTGTAGAAAGCGTATTGCTCTTCTCTTCTGCTCCTCAAGAAAGCGTAATTGGGTGAGTACCTAGAGACGACGCCGTGCAATCACTCGATTCGAGTTCGAATCCCAGTGAATGGCAGCATTTTTTTCAATGCGTAACGAAGTCGGCAAAGAAGATTCAACTATTTTGGTCGATAAAACAGTGATGGCTGATAACTAAATAATAACTAAATTAGTTATTTGAGTAAATAACATGTATAACAAAATATGTTATCAATTTGGTATCAGTGATAACTTAATTTGTTTTCATGTAGTTATTTCACGAATAAAATTCTGGTATCATTTTTGTTATGTTGGCTGTTAAGTCAGCCAAAATGATAACAAGTTCAATTATGAATATGTCCGATAACCGGATAACAGAATTTGTTATCAATTAGTTATTTATTTGTGCTCGGGTAGAGACGGCGCCGTACAATCATGAGATTCGAGTTCGAATGTCAGTGAATGCTAACATTTTTTCAATGCGTAACGAAGTCGGCAAAGAAGATTTTACTATTTTGGTCGATAAAACAGTGATGGCTGATAACTAAATAATAACTAAATTAGTTATTTGAGTGAATAACATGTATAACAAAATGTGTTATCAATTTGGTATCAGTGATAACCTAATTTGTTTTCAGGTAGTTATTTCAGGAACAAAATTCTGGTATCATTTTTGTTATGTTGGCTGTTAATTCAGCCAAAATGATAACAAGTTCAGTTATCAATATGTTCGATAACCAGATAATAGAATTTGTTATCAATTAGTTATTCATTTTTGCTCGGGCTTTCAGCCCAAGGGTCAAGGCTCTTCTCGGGAGAAAAGTCTTTTAGACTACTTTTCAAACAGAAACGTAAGCGTAATTTTGTTTGCCTTTTTAGGAAACCATGAAGGAGCGAAGGTAATCTCGGACTCGAATACCATTTTCCTTTTTTTTTCCTTTGTCAACATTTTGCTGAACAAAACTAATTTCTAAGCATTTTTTACTAGATTATCATTTCTGGATGCCAGATAAAATGTTTCGAAACAACATTAGGTCTATCTTAGTGGATGTTGTGGCTCTTCATACCCGAAATTAAAGTTCATTAGAAATGTTTTTTCGCTCTTCTTCTTCTTCTTCTCTCCAGTAGCCTTGCAAGCAAAGGCGCAGATTGCCAATCCGGATATGGCGAATTCGATTCTCGGTCCGGTCAAAGATGTTTTCGGGTTGGAAACTTCCTCGACACATTGGGCATAGTGTATCCATTGTACTTGCCACACAAGATACATACTCATGCAATGGCGGTCATCTTCTTCTTCTTCTTATTGGCATTACATCCCTACACTGGGACAGAGCCGCCTCGCAGCTTAGTGTTCATTAAGCACTTCCACAGTTATTAACTGCGAGGTTTCTAAGCCAGGTTACCATTTGTGCATTTGTATATCATGAGGCTAGCACGATGACACTTTTATGCCCAGGGAAGTCGAGACAATTTCCAATCCGAAAATTGCCTAGACCGGCACCGGGAATCGAACCCAACCACCCTCAGCATGGTCTTGCTTTGTAGCCGCGCGTCTTACCGCACGGCTAAGGAGGGCCCCATACCCGAGCAAAGGCAGATAACTGAAATGATATCAAACTGATAACACGATTAGTTATCCTTATTATCATTTTGATATTTAGTTATCAATCATGTGATTAACTGATAACTGAATAATAACAAATTTTATTATCAATACAAATTTTCTTCTAAATTTCGCGTCGTTCAGAAATGGGCCTAAGCATTCTACCCTTGCCAACACGCAAAAGACAAACCAGAGCTACCCGACTAGAAGGTCATATCAAATTTATATCAACATATGTTATTATGATACATTAAATTTTTATAACAAAATTTGTTAGAAACATGGTGCAGGATGTTGTTAAAATATCAAAATTTCTATCAAAAATTACACTACTTGAAACAAAAAACTTTCAAATTTTGTTACAATTTTATCATAAAAATAACATATTTTGTTAGAAATTTATGACAGAATCAGATACAAAATATATTGTTTACTGTGCAGTTGGAATTTTTTTCAGGTCGTGATAGGTCTCCAGATTGTGATCAACAATCAGATTTTTTTTTTGTTTTTGTTTGAACAAGAATATTTTTCAAGAACATGAAAGTTTTAAAATTACAAATTAAGCAATCTTTTCAAATTTTATCAGCGTTGTGATATCTATGACTGGAAACATCTATTTTAATTGCATATTGTCAGGCAATTCGGTGTTAAGCATTTTCCAAATCTTATTATGATAAAATCCTGTTACAACATTTGAAAGATAATTGCTACTAAGAACAAAATTTTATCAAAATAAGTTATAGTATCACAATTTGTTAAAACTGTGTTCAGTTCTTGATATGCTTTTCTAGTCGGGTAGATCATCTGCAGCCAAACATACAATAGTCGATGTTGAAAGAACGGTCGACGCATGGGAATATTGAGATGTGAAATAGAAAATCCTTTGGAAGGTGTTTTGTCACAGTTACCCAAAAAATATGTTTTAACCAGTCGACCCGGCAAACGTGGCAGACATTGTAGGTTAAAATGCACGTTGTGGACTCGGTACCCATACGAATCCTAATTTTAGTTTTCCACAATTTACTCAACCTTACTCGTGATCTCCGCATGAGCAAATATCATATAAACCCACCGGAAACGATAAAAACATGTCTGCAGAAGGAATTAAGTCATAGAACATTGACTGAACTGATAGATTTGACTTTATATAAATAAAAACTACTTGAGGTTGATTTGACTAGCGAGAGGATTCACTCATGGCCGGATTGAGGAAGAGGGGGGGGGGGCTTTGAGTCATGGCCCCGGGCCCTCACATAACCGTATGTACCAAAATCAACCTTTTTCGTACATTTAGGGGCTCCCGAAAACTGTCGACCCCGACCCTGGATTCGCCAAATGGCAAAATTTTTCACGGATTAATTCTTGCTGGGATCAGCAGTGTTGCTGTTTATATATGCATATGAAAACATGAAACGTTTCACTGCGAATTACAAGGTTGTGGTTTAGTTAGAATAAAACTAGAACCGAAATCGATCTACAGCATGGCGCTGCTAGTAACCTAATGATTGACAATTAGAGAGAAAAACTAACCTAAGCCTATTATTTGGCCTATTATGTATAAACCTATTATACTGGAAAAATCAATAAAATCATTAAAAGTACAATAAACCGTATTTATTCTAATTGATTGCTGGTTCGCTATTTTGAATTAAATTCGGTTATCATTTTTGTTATATTGACTGGTAATTCAACCAAAATGATAACAATTCTAGTTATCAATATAACTGGATAATAAAGTTTGTTATTAATAAGTTATTCTGTTCTCAACTCTGTACAGCTGACATAAAAATGGTCATATGGCATCATGATTTGATTATAAATAGTTTTCAGTAAATGCAAAATTGTAGAAAGCGTATTGCTCTTCTCTTCTGCTCCTCAAGAAAGCGTAATTGGGTGAGTACCTAGAGACGACGCCGTGCAATCACTCGATTCGAGTTCGAATCCCAGTGAATGGCAGCATTTGTTCAATGCGTAACGAAGTCGGCAAAGAAGATTCAACTATTTTGGTCGATAAAACAGTGATGGCTGATAACTAAATAATAACTAAATTAGTTATTTGAGTAAATAACATGTATAACAAAATATGTTATCAATTTGGTATCAGTGATAACTTAATTTGTTTTCATGTAGTTATTTCACGAATAAAATTCTGGTATCATTTTTGTTATGTTGGCTGTTAAGTCAGCCAAAATGATAACAAGTTCAATTATGAATATGTCCGATAACCGGATAACAGAATTTGTTATCAATTAGTTATTTATTTGTGCTCGGGTAGAGACGGCGCCGTACAATCATGAGATTCGAGTTCGAATGTCAGTGAATGCTAACATTTTTTTTCAATGCGTAACGAAGTCGGCAAAGAAGATTTTACTATTTTGGTCGATAAAACAGTGATGGCTGATAACTAAATAATAACTAAATTAGTTATTTGAGTGAATAACATGTATAACAAAATGTGTTATCAATTTGGTATCAGTGATAACCTAATTTGTTTTCAGGTAGTTATTTCAGGAACAAAATTCTGGTATCATTTTTGTTATGTTGGCTGTTAATTCAGCCAAAATGATAACAAGTTCAGTTATCAATATGTTCGATAACCAGATAATAGAATTTGTTATCAATTAGTTATTCATTTTGCTCGGGCTTTCAGCCCAAGGGTCAAGGCTCTTCTCGGGAGAAAAGTCTTTTAGACTACTTTTCAAACAGAAACGTAAGCGTAATTTTGTTTGCCTTTTAAGGAAACCATGAAGGGGCGAAGGTAATCTCGGACTCGAATACCATTTTCCTTTTTGTTGCTTTGTGAACATTTTGCTGAACAAAACTTATTTTTAACCATTTTTTACTAGATTATCATTTCTGGATGCCAAATAAAATGTTTCGAAAAAACATTAGGTCTATTTTAGTGGATGTTGGGCTCTTCATACCCGAAATTAAAGTGCATTAGAAATATTTTTTCCGCTCTGCTTCTTCTTCTCTCCAGTAGCCTTGCAAGCAAAGGCGCAGATTGCCAATCTGGATATGGCGAGTTCGATTCTCGGTCCGGTCAAAGATGTTTTCGGGTTGGAAACTTCCTCGACACATTGGGCATAGTGTATCCATTGTACTTGCCACACAAGATACATACTGATGCAATGGCGGTCATCTTCTTCTTCTTCTTATTGGCATTACATCCCTACACTGGGACAGAGCCGCCTCGCAGCTTAGTGTTCATTAAGCACTTCCACAGCTATTAACTGCGAGGTTTCTAAGCCAGGTTACCATTTGTGCATTTGTATATCATGAGGCTAGCACGATGACACTTTTATGCCCAGGGAAGTCGAGACAATTTCCAATCCGAAAATTGCCTAGACCGGCACCGGGAATCGAACCCAACCACCCTCAGCATGGTCTTGCTTTGTAGCCGCGCGTCTTACCGCACGGCTAAGGAGGGCCCCATACCCGAGCAAAGGCAGATAACTGAAATGATATCAAACTGATAACACGATTAGTTATCCTTATTATCATTTTGATATTTAGTTATCAATCATGTGATTAACTGATAACTGAATAATAACAAATTTTATTATCAATACAAATTTTCTTCTAAATTTCGCGTCGTTCAGAAATGGGCCTAAGCATTCTACCCTTGCCAACACGCAAAAGACAAACCAGAGCTACCCGACTAGAAGGTCATATCAAATTTATATCAACATATGTTATTATGATACATTAAATTTTTATAACAAAATTTGTTAGAAACATGGTGCAGGATGTTGTTAAAATATCAAAATTTCTATCAAAAATTGCACTACTTGAAACAAAAAACTTTCAAATTTTGTTACAATTTTATCATAAAAGTAACATATTTTGTTAGAAATTTATGACAGAATCGGATACAAAATATATTGTTTACTGTGCAGTTGGAATTTTTTTCAGGTCGTGATAGGTCTCCTGATTGTGGTCAACAATCAGATTTTTTTGTTTTTGTCTGAACAAGAATATTTTTCAAGAACATGAAAGTTTTAAAATTACAAATTAAGCAATCTTTTCAAATTATATCAGCGTTGTGATATCTATGGCTGGGAAACCTTATGCTACATCTATTTTAATTGCCTATTGTTGGGCAATTCGGTGTTAAGCATTTTCTAAATCATATTATGATAAAATCCTGTTACAACATTTGAAAGATAATGGCTACTAAGAACAAAATTGTATCAAAATAAGTTAAAAATATCACAATTTGTTAAAACTGTGTTCAGTTCTTGATATGCTCTTCTAGTCGGGTAGATCATCTGCAGCCAAACCTTCAATAGTCGATGTTGAAAGAACGGTCGACGCATGGGAATATTGAGATGTGAAATAGAAAATCCTTTGGAAGGTGTTTTGTCACAGTTACCCAAAAATATGTTTTAACTAGTCGACCCGGCAAACGTGGCAGACATTGTAGGTTAAAATGCACGTTGTGGACTCGGTACCCATACGAATCCTAATTTTAGTTTTCCACAATTTACTCAACCTTACTCGTGATCTCCGCATGAGCAAATATCATATAAACCCACCGGAAACGATAAAAACATGTCTGCAGAAGGAATTAAGTCATAGAACATTGACTGAACTGATAGATTTGAATTTATATAAATAAAAACTACTTGAGGTTGATTTGACTAGCGAGAGGATTCACTCATGGCCGGATTGAGGAAGAGGGGAGAGGGGGGCTTTGAGTCATGGCCCGGGCCCTCATATTACCGTATGTACCAAAATCAACCTTTTTCGTACATTTAGGGGCTCCCGAAAACTGTCGACCCCGACCCTGGATTCGCCAAATGGCAAAATTTTTCACGGATTAATTCTTGCTGGGATCAGCAGTGTTGCTGTTTATATATGCATATGAAAACATGAAACGTTTCACTGCGAATTACAAGGTTGTGGTTTAGTTAGAATAAAACTAGAACCGAAATCGATCTACAGCATGGCGCTGCTAGTAACCTAATGATTGACAATTAGAGAGAAAAACTAACCTAAGCCTATTATTTGGCCTATTATGTATAAACCTATTATACTGGAAAAAATCAATAAAATCATTAAAAGTACGATAAACCGTATTTATCCTAATTGATTGCTGGTTCGCTATTTTGAATTAAATTCGGTTATCATTTTTGTTATATTGACTGGTAATTCAACCAAAATGATAACAATTCTAGTTATCAATATAACTGGATAATAAAGTTTGTTATTAATAAGTTATTCTGTTCTCAACTCTGTACAGCTGACATAAAAATGGTCATATGGCATCATGATTTGATTATAAATAGTTTTCAGTAAATGCAAAATTGTAGAAAGCGTATTGCTCTTCTCTTCTGCTCCTCAAGAAAGCGTAATTGGGTGAGTACCTAGAGACGACGCCGTGCAATCACTCGATTCGAGTTCGAATCCCAGTGAATGGCAGCATTTTTTTCAATGCGTAACGAAGTCGGCAAAGAAGATTCAACTATTTTGGTCGATAAAACAGTGATGGCTGATAACTAAATAATAACTAAATTAGTTATTTGAGTAAATAACATGTATAACAAAATATGTTATCAATTTGGTATCAGTGATAACTTAATTTGTTTTCATGTAGTTATTTCACGAATAAAATTCTGGTATCATTTTTGTTATGTTGGCTGTTAAGTCAGCCAAAATGATAACAAGTTCAATTATGAATATGTCCGATAACCGGATAACAGAATTTGTTATCAATTAGTTATTTATTTGTGCTCGGGTAGGTCATAGAAAAGCTATCAATTCAATTAATAACTGAGGAACATGGATAAAATGAGGACATGCATAAAATGCTAGTTTAGGACGCTTGTAATTTTCACATGAGTGAGGTATTGGCCCTTCTGATTTTTGCCTTTCGCGTATACTAAGTATATGTAACCCGAGCAAAAATGAATAACTAATTGATAATAAATTCTATTATCCGGTTATCGAACATATTGATAACTGAACTTGTTATCATTTTGGCTGAATTAAGAGCCAACATAACAAAAATGATACCAGAATTTTGTTCCTGAAATAACTACATGAA
The DNA here is from genome assembly GCF_024139115.2 of Armigeres subalbatus. Taxonomy (NCBI): domain Eukaryota; kingdom Metazoa; phylum Arthropoda; class Insecta; order Diptera; family Culicidae; genus Armigeres; species Armigeres subalbatus. The sequence continues at coordinate 408,824,207 of NC_085140.1, read as the reverse complement.
AACAAATTAGGTTATCACTGATACCAAATTGATAACACATTTTGTTATACATGTTATTTACTCAAATAACTGATTTAGTTATTATTTAGTTATCAGCCATCACTGTTTTATCGACCAAAATAGTTAAATCTTCTTTGCCGACTTCGTTACGCATTGAAAAAAAATGTTAGCATTCACTTGGAATCGAACTCGAATCGAGTGATTGTACGGCGTTGTCTCTAGGCATTCACCCAATCGCGGTTTCTTGAGGAGCAGAAGAGAAGAGCACTACGCTTTCTACAATCTTGCATTTACTGAAGACTATTTATAATCAAATCATGATGCCATGACCAAGGCTTGACACGTGCTGGGTGCAAAGCAGGATAACTTATTAATAACAGACTTAATTATCCAGTTATATTGATAACATCAACACACTACATCGATGTAATTTCCTGATTATACGACACTTCCAGTTAAATTTTCCGCTTCTCCATATATAAGCCCTGTGAATCTCAAGACAAATTATATTGCGGTTAGTCAAGACTATTCACCGTTCCTGAATGTGCTCATGCCCTTGGATCATATGTTCCGGAAGCTGCAGGGCCATTTTAGGTACTACTACAACGCTTGGTGCTCACATACATGTTTCATTATTCAACGACACCTGAAATGAAAGTTAAGTCAATAAGCATAGTTTAAAACAAATAAGATCACCATGTCGTTATTACCACAAAATTAGCGAACAGCTCTCCGTTTTCGCTCATTTCTCCGAGACCATGGCGTCCCATTATGCGCTCATGGTTCGAGTTGTCAGATCCGATCTCCGCATGGAAGTCGCCCAAACAGATCTTGATATCACCCTTCGGAATTCTATCTACGCCGGCATTGAGTTGACTGTAGTCTTTGTCTTGCAGATCGGCAGTATCGGTTGGCGCATAACATTGGATTATAGTAAGGTTTTGGACCTTCGGTGTTCTAAATCTGGCAACGATTATCCTTTCACTTATAGGTTCCCACTTCATAAGCGCAGAGTGTGCCTGAGCGCTTAGTAGTAAGCCAACTCCGCGATACCAGGAAGCGTGTTAATCTCGTAAACCAGAGTATAGCAGAACTTGTCCCGACGGCGTTCTGTGTTCTCCAAAGTTTGGCCAACGGACTTCACTCAGTCCCAAGATCTCAAGCTTCATGCGGAGTACCTCATTGGCAAGTTGTGCCAATTTACCCTGCTGGGCTAGGGTCGTCGCCGTAAAATCAGTCCGTATTCTTTCATTATCGGATTCTCGAACAAATTGATGTTTCGGGAACAGTAGGTTGTTGGCCCAAGGTTCCCTATCCACCGGGATGGGGCTGCCATCTTAGGTATAGCTTCCGGGAATAGGATTTCATACTCAGCCGCTGGATGCCAGAACAGACGCTGTTGGACCCGCACCTCCGTGGTGAACAGACGCTCGATCAGTCGGGTCAAATTTGTTTAAGGTCCTACCCAACACCAGGACTAGGCTAGTGCGCTTTGAGCGGCACATGGTCGCTTTGATAGGGCCTGATTGGGGACACATGCAGCTTTTTATAGAAGTTCAACAGAGCCCACTGTCGAACCCCACCACATCCTAGGCAGACCCCACAGGACGCACCCTCTCACTCTAGCTGATGTCAGAAGGACAACAGTGCCCAGGCTACACTACCAGCTAAGTACGCAACTCTTAGCTGGCGGTCAATTGTCATCGGAAGACCCGTGGAAGCGTGAGTATTGGAACTTGTGAGGGCCAGAGCTATGTTAGGCGCCCCTTCCCGGATGTCAACTCACCATTTCGTAGCCCAAATCCCCCTAAAAGTGAGATGAAAAATTTATTTTTTCCACTTTACAACATGGAAGATATACGTCTTCGCGAGAATTGTAGCAAACGTTCTCCTGGAAAACTTTGTCGAAGATACCAAGTTTGTAATTTCATTACTTTTGGAGATTTATTGATTTTTATGCCAACAAGTTTTGAACATGTTCGAGTATATTTTGTACATGTATAAGTTTGAACATGTGTAAGCATATGGAGAAGCATGGTGTATTGGTTCATCAGACTGATTTCTACCTTACATAGTAGGAAATGGTTTTTAATTAAACATTCCTAAGCGAATGTTACAACTCTACAGTTCAGGTATTAATTTAAAGTTCATTACTTGTACTTTGTTATGTGTTTGAGATTGACTGTTACAATTTGTCCGTTGTCAAGTAGCAATTAAATCAAATATGACTAAAAAATCCAATAAAACTTTTATAACTTTTAATTTTTAAGTTTTCAAGTCACATTAGCCACCAAACGGCGTATTTTAATTTTATCTAAAACTTTCTAGAACATGCAAAAATGTAGAAATTAAAGTGAAAAAGATATTAGGAAAAAACAAAAGTAACGGAATTACAAACTTGGTGTCTTCGAAAAGTTTTTCAGCAGAACTTTTGCTACAACTTTACAGTTGGCTTGTAGTAAATATTTATGATAGCCTTGTTTGTCTGTCCGGTGACTAGCCAACCAGACACAGCACGCGGGAAAATTCTCACACAAAAAAATTGACACTTCAATTCTTTTTTAATATCAGATGCAGAAAACAAAAACAGTGACAACCTTAGGCAACCAGACGCAGCATTTGATGAAAAAAAAATAACAGACGTTGAAAATTTTGATTGAAAAAAAAACACTTGCCACTACTCTGCCGTTCTACGCATAATTGTCCCATGTTACCTTTGATGAAAAAATCAAAACTTGAATCAGATTGTCCCACCAATTTTAGAATTAATTGGATCTTGAAATTTAACAAATATTTTTGGGATATCAGCGTAGGCAACTCTTTTCCAGGACATAAAACAACTCACTACTTATTTAAACGGTTTTCAGTCTCACTTATCATCAAACAACAACTTCATTGTTTCAGTGGGACAAATTGACTCGAGTTTGATATTTTTCATTAAAGGTAACATGGGACAATTATGCGTAGAATGGCAGTACTGCGTCCACAAATAAACTAGTATTGAATAATTTGCGTGATGAGCCAATGTTACATCCAGGGCCAACATTACCGCCGGTTACCCTATAAGATCTAATAGTTGACGTAACAACCATTCCAAATTTCAACGAATTTTACTTACTACTTGTTTACTAGGTTAATTCAACCGCTGTTATACCGATACATTAAATGTTTCAACCCTCATTAAAGTGTTTTCGGGTTGAAATGTTTAAGATTTGCAATGTTTGTCCTTAAATCATCCCCAATTCATGCGAAATTGTAATGGTTGTTGTTACGTCAATTATGTAATCATGGGCAATCTAGGGATCTAAAATCGGACATTTACCCTAATAGTGCCACAGTAGCCCGTTTTTGCCAGTGTTTTTTTTTTTACAGGGAAGAATGCATTTACACACTAACCCAGTACACGTGCATTGTAGTTGCCAAACTACCACACGGAAGTGTACTGGAGTGTCGGACTCGACCATACCGGTAATACCGACTAAACTCCCTAGGGCTCCACCATCTTTTCCCCCAGGAACTACCTCCCAGTACTACTTCTGGGGGATGGCAGTACTAAACGTACTCGCTCATTCTCGCTCACACAGGCACCCGTCCCATGCGAGTCTGACTTGGATGCTCGCTCTATCGCACCCTCAAACACACCCTACATACTCTGTTGCACCTCTGTCATGCCGTGTGGGTCTGACTTGTGTGCCCACCCTTCTCATGCCATGTGGGTCTAACTTGTATGCCCACCCAAACCCTTGATTCACGCTCATACACTCCATACTTGCTCACACGCTAACGCTCCTATGAGTCTGACTTGTGTGCTCACCTCTATCATGCCGTGCGGGTCTAACTTTTGTGCCCACCCTTCTCATGCCATGTGGGACTGACTTGTATGCCCACCTTTATCATACCATGTGAGACTGCTCACCTCTTTCATTCAGTTCGCGCTGACACATACTTCTTTAGTCATTCGACCTAACACTCCCTCTGGCATCCCTTGTGGGACATTTCACTTAGGTTCCCACTTCTGACATACCATGTGAGTCTGACTCACCTCGCTCATGCCATATGAGACTAGCTCAACTCAACTCAACTCATTCCTTTCGTACCATGTGAGACTGACTTGGATGCTCACCCACACTCCTCTGCCACGCCGCGGGGTATCAGTAGTCGTAGGAACCAACATTCCTGCGCTACTCCCAGCGCGGCGTGTGCAGTCCATACATACACCTATTCATTCACACTTCTGCCATGCTTCGAGGTGACGATCTCGGTTGCCACCCGCTGCGCCATTACCTCTGCATGGGCAGACCATTCACACACTTCTCCGCGTTCGGCACTTTCGCTCTAACTAACCAATCACAAGTTAGTCATGCTTGTCGATTGTTGCTCGGCGCGCCAGATTCTCTGCAAGCTGCAGGCAATCTGAGTGGTTACAGTCGAGACTGCGTTCCACTTCTCCACCGCTTGACACATCCTCTGGATAAGATTATCCGGAGTTGTGTCCCGGCCGCAAACGTCTAGCATTGCTCTTCTTTCGACGTCGAAACGAGGACATACGAACAGTATGTGCTCTGCAGTTTCGTCAACACCTGGGCAGTCAGGACAGACGCCCGAGCAGCACAAAGTAGGCAAAAATGGTTGCAGTAACTTGATTGTGACTAAATCTGGTCACATATGAGTTGCAGTAACCTATGTGAGACATGTGTGCTGCTAGGGCTCCGCGTGCCCAAACCTGTGGTGGTACTGTCGGAAACAGCCATTGCCTGACAGGAATTGTGTCAGATGGAAGTGAACCTCCCCATGGGGTCTTCCCACCCAGCTTGATATGTTAGGAATCAGCCGGTAGGTCCACCTACCTTTCGAGGAGTTATCCTACTCGCGCTGCCATCTGGCAACCGAAGTCACGCTGGTACGCTCGCGGGCTCCTCTGGTGCCACGTAGGTCAAAACACTCCTCGTCTGCCCGGATGACCAGCCCGACTGGCATCATACTCGCTATCACGCAGGATGCGTCGTGCGATACCGTGCGGTAGGCCGATGTCACCCTGAGACACATCAAGCGGTAGGTGCTCTCCAGTTTCCGCAGGTAACTGGTTACCCCCAGTGCTTTTGCCCAGGACGGGCCGCCGTACTTAAGAATAGATGCGGAAACGCCTGCCAGTAGCCTACGTCTACTGGCGCACACCTAACATCATCCTCGATAATGCCGCCACAGCAGTCGAAGCCTTCTTGCACGCATATTCGACATGGCTACCGAAGGTAAGCTTGTCGTCTATAATGACCCCAAGAATCTTCAGACTCCGCTTTGAAGTGATCGCGACGTCTCCCACGTGTACAACTGCATGTTGTGCCGACTTACGGTTGCTGACGATAACCACCTCCGTCTTATGTTGAGCGAGCTCAAGGCCTCTCGCACTCATCCAGTCCGCCACAGTGCTGATTGCGTTTTCTGCGGTTAGCTCTACTTCGGGGATTATTTGTCAGTGGTTTAGCAAACCGGAATATGCTACCAGCCGGAGTGAAACGTTCGACATCAGAAATAATGTTTAATAGGGATAGCATGAATTACTAGAAAAATGGCTACCTTATTTTTGTTACTTTTATTAATTCTATATTTGGATTTCATGATACCGAAAATAGTATTTATACAGTTGGCTCTCTACATCTCGATATTGAAGGGTCCATCGAAATAATGACAGATAGGGAAATGGAAGAAATATTGAGATGGGCACTAGATCGAACATATAGGCGAATAGGGTTAAGGCAGGCATTTTCGTCTTTTCGTCATAGTCTCGAAAACCAATAAAAGAGACACTTTTTTGACAAACTCTCAATAAACCTCAAATAAACCCAAACGCGACGTGAGAAACACCGCATATTTTCTGGAAAATTGGATGTAAATCATCTTAGCGAAGGTAGAAAAAAGAGTTATATTTGAAAATTGCATGATTCATAATATTGACTAGTCAAGACTTCACAGGCCTTCGAAACTGCAATACTGACTGAGAGGTAATCTTCAATATAAATGTACCAATTGAGTAAGAAAGTTTGTTTCAAATTTCCATAGTATTATTGTTTATTGATCAATTATAGATAATAGTTACGGAGTTATGTATAACAAAATAATAATAAAATTACAAAAATATAATATCCTATCTTAGCCAAGAAAAAAAAAACATTTTTTATCCTTCTTAGTCCATACTATTGCCTCTCATTCATTAGATCACATTCGCTCCACAATGTCACTTGGTTCACATACAGTTTACTACAACGATCAATTGGCATAGAGAAGGAGTTGAAAATTTGACGACTAAGTTTTTTTTATTACTGATGCACCGACATTAAAACTAAACGCTAACAATAAGCTTGAGACTTCTGACTTCCAAGAATTAACACAAAATTACCGCTACATCGAAGTGAGGGGATAAAATTATGGAAGGTGAATAAATAAAAGCTTCATATGATTAGATAGTACTGTGAGGAAGAATGGCCTTAGTTAATGAATTGAAAATTGTTCGATTTCAAAGAGCATTCTTGCCAATATGTAAAAGATAAGTTAAAAAAACTGTGATTTGAAAGCGACTACATGTGATGGATATTTAATATCAGTTCGAGGTTGTAAAATAGTGATTCTCATTTACAGATAAATTGATTGAATTGGGTCTAACATTTTCAATTAAATATTCCTACGCCTTTGCATACTAAAACAAAAAGCAAAGCTCAAACAAAATAAATACTCATAAGCAATTAACGAAAAAATCGTCAAATTTTAAAACAGAAAAAAAAGATTGTTGTAATTGTTGTCTAAACAATTCTGAGTAGCTGCTGCGCTGCTGGCGTTTCGATTCTACTTAATCCTAATTGTTCGCTGTTTGTTCATATTGGTCAGCATCAGGGAGATGTACGAGGTGAGCAGGTCGTCCATCTTGTATCCCAGCGATGTTTCGCACAGTAGCTTCGAGCCGCGGACCAGATTTCCGATGGTCATGTGGAAGTAGGTGTTACCAGAGGACCAGTTGGAAATTCGAGTGAAAGGATGGGTCACCAGAATGTCCTGAAAACATTAAAAAAAATTAAGTGGAAATTACCCACCCGAAGCAATAGTTGGCAATTACCTTTGAGCTTGGATGAATTAAACTGACGCCATGCTTGTTGATAGCAATAAGAAGCATTTCAGGGTAGTTGGGTTCCGTAGTTTGTTTGACTTCGAAGAACGCTGAGCCAAATGTGGGCCATCTGAAAAAATTAATTATTGTAGAATTCGATAAAACGCATGGTCTTGCTTATATAAATAGAACTCTGAAATGTGGAATCTATCTAGATCAACATTTGAAAAAGGCGTAACAGCCAAAATTTATTTCTTCTGATTCTTTGTCTACATATAATGCTATATATGTAGACGACGAACCAGAAGGAATAAATTTTGGCTGTTACGCCCTTTTCAAATGTTGGTCTAGCTATATGTGCGATTGTTTGGATTTAATCGAAAATCATTAGTGATGAGTTGTGGTACTTCTTTAAATAACTATCGCAAATAGTTGGAATTCAATGAAAAAATATCTCTACAGTGATTTTTGATAGTATCACATTTTATGCTGAGATTGTATTTGATATGGTCAAATCAAACTACATTACCTGTATACAATTTTGAGGAATGTGACTTTTGCATCTTCGGGAGACATTCCCGCATCCTGATTGTAAGCGGCCACAATTGATCGTTTCCAATCGTTAGTTGTTTGCAGCTTAATAAGATCTGATGGAACTAATTCCCGTAACATTTGACTGAAATATATTTAACAACAAAAATATCAAGCTTAGATATATAAATATGGCTCAATTTCACTTACGGTATCGCTTGCAATTCCTGTTTACTTTCCCCAAACCGTACTCGGTATACCAAAGCAGCCAGTTTTACTGCTTCTTCTTTCGAGCACTTGTGGTAGCCTCGCAGCAGTTTGGGCAACTCCTGGTGATAGTGGAATATCAGATCCGCATTTTTGTCCTTTCCAGGCACCGTATTGGTCCACAGCTTCTTCATGAAGAATACCTGATAGGTAAACTGCGGGTTCGTACCATCCCGCGTCGGTCGTGCTTTCTTAATCCAGTCGGTCAAATGACGCACGAAATCGAAGAAAAAGTCTCCTTCTGGCACTGATATCACCTTGTCGGCTATTTTTACAAACAAGCTAAAACCTTCACTGGACCGCAGGTTCAGTCGCTGTGAAATGTTCTGGCAGAAATCTTTCGCTCGCGTTGATGAGTCTACTTCGAACGCTTCATCCGTGTCATCGGGGAAGTAGACCTTGTGGAATATCTGAGTTGTTTTGTGCTGGATGGCTTCCACTTCAACCTGGTGGGGTGGATACTTTCGTTGACCATTCCGGATGGTCTTCTGCAGGCGGTGTAGTGAGTCCTGCGAAATGGGATGGCGACGAGTTCGAAGGAACACGGTCAGTTCCTTCAGAAGTTGTTGACTGCAGGCAAACAAGCCAGTCGACAGCCACATCAGTTCCCAACCACGCTCTTCCGACATGCGGTTTCGATTATCTGTCAGCTGTTTCATCAGTTGGCAGTAGATTTCGTCCCGTAGAATTTCATGCTTGAGTGGACCGTCGAAGATGTGATCTGTAATTTCGTTGCCAATACGTGGTCGTTTCGATGGCAAATCTCCCATGTACTTCATTATGGCGATGAATGCTAGACATGCTTCCTCGGCAAGTTCTTCCTTTGCTAGGAGCTTCTTCAAGAGAGGTTGCTTCAGCGGTTCCCTTGAGTAGCGCCACAGTTCGTCTCCACCCCGTTTTGAGCTAAGAGTGCTAAGTGCTTTGGACATGGTTCGTTTAGGGGGTGGTCTAAAGTGGTCCAATGAATAGTCGGCTAGAGTGTGTGGGCGTTCACGATTCTCGGTGCCACCATTCGAGTGAATCGAGTTCAAGCGTTTACCGTGATGTGCGTCTTCTACGCTGAATAGGGCTAAAATGTCAGGCGGAGGTTTGGTCAGCGACGGCAGGACGTAGACAATTTCTGCCGGGAAGTCTCCTCGCTCTTGTGTACGTTCACAACATCCTGTTGAATAGAGATTAAAGATAATACTTTTTAGAAGGTGAAAATTTTTTAGATTGAGGATATTCAAGTGCTGTAATATAGAGTAACCGGAAGGGTACGATGGGCAGGACATGTTGCAAGAATGCCGGACAGCAACCCTGCAAAGATGGTGTTCGCTTCCGATCCGGCAGGTACGAGACGGCGTGGAGCGCAGCGAGCGAGATGGGCAGACCAGGTGCAAAATGACTTGGCGAGCGTGGGGCGTATCCGAGGATGGAGAGATGCGGCCTCGAACCGTGCATTGTGGCGTCAAATTGTTGATTCAGTGTTATTATAGATAGTGGAATATATAGATGAGCGAAGATAAATCCACTGTCTCCAAACGAACTGTCAAACGTGTCTCCAAACGAGCATGACGTCACGATTTCAATGAAAACGTTAAGGGCTGTGACGTCATATGCATGTGTGCACGGGCAAAAAAATCGACTCAGCCATGCTTTCGCTCATCTATAGATTCTACTATCTATAAGTGTTATCTGTTTAGATGTTAACTAAATAAATGAAAATGAATATAGAGTAACCGCTTTTGGATCTAAGCTCATATCTCATAATAGTCATACTCCGATTAAAAGAACTGAAGAAAAACTATGTTGCCTATTCCTGTAATTTTTGGAATGGAACACCATTAACATTAAAACGCGAGATTTTGTAAATCTCCAAAACGGAGCATCTGATAGCTTTGCTTTATATTGAACAACTTTTGCTTTAGGAAATAATTCAAGATATGAGAATTGGCACAGACTGGTAGTTAGAAACTGTTAACCAAAAAATCTACCAGAAGAATGGGAGGAAGGGGTTTTATGCCCAATCTACAAACTCAATCTTTGCTAATGGCTGATAATAATGTCAGTCGTGAAATACTAAGGCTGTCGGGTCTGTTAAGGGCTTCAGTAGAAACTGCGCTCATAAAAGATTCCCACCCGCACCAAATATATCATTCACAAACAGTTCACAAGACTGGCGGCATTCTACGCTGAGATGCATTTTGAACACGAGATCGCGTACCTATTCGTGTTCACTTCGTTTTGAACACAGCTCACTTTTCAAAAGTATTCGATGAGTACTAGCCCTTAAAACAATTTTTGGCAAAATGGCGTATACGTCGCTTTTTAGATTTGGCAGCATAGTAACCCAGATTTCGTAAAAAAAAATTAGATCGGTACCTTTAATATTCAAATTGATTGTTTGGTTAGGTTGTTCCCAAGTATTAAAATTGCACTATTGCGGATCTTTTCAAAATTCGATTGACGCAACTGCAGTTTTGTTTTGTTTTGCTTTTTTTGTTACATAGATGGGACTGATGTTGATGTCTTAGTTCCCATATGTTAAAGCGACGTATGGAACAATGAGACTTCAAAAATAGAAATTTTTACATACGTCGATTCGCAAAAAGATTGAATTAAAGAATTTTAATATCTGAAATCAGTAAAATCGATGTGTATTATATAAAGCCGCGTGTGATTGTCACGTTGTATTAAAAACCCCTTTTTGTTTACTTTTGTTACATACGTTGTTATGAAAAATTATGCTTGTATTGTTCTTTTCACGGAAAACGTAATCGTAATGGTATTCATCCATTACATCTTTTTGGTTCTGAAATCAATGTAACTGATCAAGTAAAGTATGTGGGTCTAATTTTGGATTAAAAGCTTTCGTGGACTCCTAACATTGAGTTCAGAATCAAAAAGGCGTGTATGGCTTTTGGCCAATGCCGACGAACCTTTGGTAAAACTTGGGGTCTTAAACCCAAATATATCAAATGGATTTACATAACAGTTGTACGACCAATTTTGGCTTATGGATGTCTTGTGTGGTGGCAAAAGGGGGAAGTGAGGACAATTCAGTCTAAATTAGACCATCTTCAAAGGATGTGCCTAATGGCAATGACTGTTGCGTTCTCTTCAACTCCCACGGCTGCTCCCGAAGTTCTCTTCGACGTGGCCCCACTACACATACATCTCAAACAAGAAGCATTTTCTTGTACTTACCGACTATGGGTACTCGGTTTTATGGAAGTAAATCCTGTAAACCGCAGTTCTACACACACTTCGTTGTTACCGCTTATGGTTAATTGGGACAAAATTTTCCTTGCTCCAAGTGATCTCACACACGTTAGTAGTTTTCCTTATAGGACATTTTCAACACAATTCCCCTCGCGGGATGAGTGGACATCTGGCTATTTGGAGAGAAGTATGTCGGACAGCATTGTTTGTTACACTGACGGCTCCCTCCTCGAAGGTAGAGCAGGTGCTGGCGTCTATTCGCGTGAGCTGAGATTGGAACAGTCCCACTCACTGGGTAGACACTGCACTGTCTTTCAAGCGGAAATATTTGCCATTATGTGTGGAGTGCAATCTGCACTGCAGCAACCCGACCAGTAGATAGTAACAGATTTATATCAGACCTTGTTATTCTGTTACAGCAGTTTTTTAGAACAGCGGTTGTTATAAAACATGTACCATTAGTAGTTAAAATAACAAAAATTGTAACAAAATCTCTTCTAGTTTTAACAAAATTATGACTGAATATGTTATTAATTTAACAAAAATATAACTCGTTGTGTTACATAAAAAGTGGTGAAAATAGCTTGTACTATAGCAAATTATGTTCCTGAAAAGATTATGATTATCCATAATGTAGGCAATTAAGTTTGTCCAGCTGGTTCAACTTTGGATGTAGATTCAAGTTATACTGTAGGTGGTACCTCACTTTTTTTTCCAATTCCTAGCTACCAAAAATGTAGGCAATTTTTTTTCGGTAGAAATAAACATAACACATTATGTTATAATCATGTTATGACGATCAAAAAATTTTATTTCCTCCATCTTTGGCAGAGAATTTATAACAAAATTATTGCATGTTTTGTTATTTGTAACACATATTGATATAATTGTGATGAAATTTTGTTATGACTAACTAGTCGGGAACGCATTATGGGCAAAGTAATATACTTCTGGGGCCCTCCTTAGCCGTGCGGTAAGACGCACGGCTACAAAGCAAGACCATGCTGAGGGTGGCTGGGTTCGATTCCCGGTGCCGGTCAAGGCAATTTTCGGATTGGAAATTGTCTCGACTTCCCTGGGCATAAAAGTATCATCGTGCTAGCCTCATGATATACGAATGCAAAAATGGTAGAAACCTGGATTAGAAACCTCGCAGTTAATAACTGTGGAAGTGCTTAGCGAACACTAAGCTGCGAGGCGGCTCTGTCCCAGTGTGGGGATGTAATGCCAATAAGAAGAAGAAGAATATACTTCTGTTCAGATAGCCAAGCAGCTATTAAAGCTCTCGCCTCGGCCAACTCAAGGTCGAAGTTAGTAATCGCATGTCGAACTCAAATTGAGGAACTGAATTCAGTTAATACTTTACACCTTATATGGGTACCTGCCCGAGTAGTCGAAAATAGCTCAATAATATCAAATGTTGATAAGATAGCAAAATGAGATATTGATATGATTGATATAAGAGATAAAAGATCAGACGATAATATCAATATTTTGCACTAAAATATCATAAGAAGATCAAGTTATGCTATTTGTAAGAAGTAATCAATATCATGTGCCATTAGTTTGTTCTTATCCATAGCATATCTTGATATTTAAATCACAGAGAAACAGACGTCTCACTTAGAACAAAATGCAATCAAAATCATCGTCACGAAAACATTGTCGCCCAATGCTAAAATCCCGGTGTGTGGCCAAGCGGCAACCAGATGGCGGTAGTGTGCAAACGTCAAACATAAGCAAAATCGATGAAAGCGCCATCGGTGGCCGATTGACCACCTACAAAAAGTTAAATAAACCGTTAAAAAGGTGTACGATGAAACATATGTTGAGTGAGACGTCTGTTTCTCTGTGTTTAAATGATATTTCGGTGCAAATTTTTGATATTGTTGCCTGTTCTTTTATCTCTTATATCAATCAAGTCCATATCATGTTTTGTTATTCTGTTCATAGCTTCTGCCAGGGTGGCCATTCTTCCATAGCTGGAAACGAATTGGCTGATGAGTTAGCTCGTAATGGAGCATCGCATGACTTTATTGGTCCTGAGCCAGCTATTCCAATACCCAAGTGTAGGGTGAAGCTTTTGATCGCTTTTGAACTCTTGGGCTGTCACTCAGCACAAATGGCATTGGAGTAGTCTGGATTCATCAAACAAAATTGTACATCCGGGAGCCATCTCCGGTAGTAGCAAGCTATTTAGCTAATCTGTCTAAACAGAATTGCAGTGTCTTAGTCAAGGCCTTGACAGGTCACTGCCGACTGAACTATCACATGGCAAATATTCAACGCGTTGAATCATCTGTTTGTGATAGTTGTGAATCCGATTATGGAACTTCTTATCATCTAATATCCCTAGTAGCACAGGTTACATCGGTTTAGTTGCAGCAACTCTAATGTGACAGGATTTGGTCGCATATGAGTCACAGTGACTGATCTGTAACAATTGTGCTACTCGGGTATCATCTAATATGTAACTGCCCAGTCTATGCACAATTGCGCTTCCAAATATTTGGTAAACACTTACTTAGTGAAATTGACTTCAGAAACCTGAACCTTCAGAGTATTTTGTTGTTCATAACCCGTTGTGGTAAGGAGCTATAAGCTCTTGTACGCTTATGCGTTGTGCGCCCTCTTCAAGGGTACTTTTCCAAACATTCCCTTTGTTCTCCCATCCACATTCCTTTCCTTTTGTTCACGGGTCCGCGACGTTAGGCATAAGGACGTTAGGCATAAGGACGTTAGGCATAAGTACGTTAGGCATAATGTACGTTGGGCATAATGGACGTTTGGCATAATGTACGTTGGGCATAATGGACGTTTGGCATAATTCTGCCTTCTTTATCTAATGGGCTGTTCTTTGGGTCATTTTATGCCTAACGTCCATTATGCCTAACGTACATTATGCCTAACGTCCGTTAGGCCTAACGTCCATTATGCCAATCGTACTTATTCCTAACGTCTTTATGCCTAACGTACTTATGCCTAACGGGGTATACCCCTTTTGTTCACTTCCTTTTCAGTCAGGTGTGTGATGAAAAAGGCTGTGAAGGCGATGGCACAAATCTCCCAAATTGAGGTGAACGTGCCCCTGGAGCCGACGTTCTGATACCTGATAGGTTGTTCCCTGATATCTGATAGGTTGATACTATAGATAGTAGAATCTATAGATGAGCGAAAGCATGGCTGAGTCGATTTTTTTGCCCGTGCACACATGCATATGACGTCACAGCCCTTAACGTTTTCATTGAAATCGTGACGTCATGCTCGTTTGGAGACACGTTTGACAGTTCGTTTGGAGACAGTGGATTTATCTTCGCTCATCTATATATTCCACTATCTATAGTTGATACCTGATAGGCAGGGTAGAAATATTTCCCAGTCAATGCAGTGAAAAACATGGATCTCAGTATAATCTGCAGTCGCCTTCATCACCGCCGTAGTGAGTGCGACTGGATGCAGCCGAAAAATCATTTCGCATTCAGCCACTCACAAGTCGCTCTGACAGGCTGCTCAGTTCGCGCCTTACCGTATGACTGTGAGTGGCCCATTTAAACGCGTGGTGATTTTTTTCAATTTGCTGGGTGAATGTGTACATTTTGCTGTGGTAAATTTCATCTTCGCGGCGCAGTGGGTGATGTGAGTTCTGTTGTTTACTTTTCTGCCTCTCCGGGAATGTGAGATTGATTTCAAAGCAGGAAGAAAATAAAAACATGATATAAAAAAACATCACCTTCATCCAGTGCTGCCGAAAATTTACAACCCTGCTGATAGGTTGTTGTAAGTCAGAAAATCTTCGAAACACTGAAAAAAAAATCCCTGATATTCGGTTTTGTCATCGTAGCATACCATGTCAAACTGCAAAGCAAAAGTATGAAGTGACAGCTGCGGAGTTCTAAAAATTGAACCGGAAAGTGGAAAGTGTTCTATGGAACAGCAATACTGTGTGAACAGCAAGGACATTTAAAACATCAAGTACCGCCATGAGCAAAACGTTTTGATCACAAGATGTACAGCGCCATAAGCAATTTAATACTTATATATCTACGAACATGAATGTTGGGTCATGCTCGAGCAGAACTTGCAAGCATATTGTATATTCAAGAGACGTGCGCTTAGGACCATCTTTGGCGAAGGATTAACGACGAGCTAGTCGAACTCTACGGCGAGCCCAGTATTCAGAAAGTGGTAAAAGCTGGAAGGATACGAAGAACATGTCTTTCTGCAAGAATGCCAGGCAGGAACCCTGCAAAGGTGGCGTTCGCATAGGAGTCAGAGGGACGGATCACTTACAAAAGGTTCTATGAAACTGCCTCAAGTGTCACTATCCCAAACATCAGTTTCCCGAAAGGCAATTACACCGAATGGTCATTGTGGGGTTTGAGTAAGTTACTATTAGCAAGTGATCACGTGTGATTATACATTAACACCTCAGCGCGTCAATCGGTGAGCAGCAAGCCATGACTCGGCCTCTTCTTGTCAGATCTTCGTGGCGTGCACATGCACCCACGGTGAGCTGCAGTCATCACATTTCACTAAGGTCATTCACTAACATGTAACTAACAAATATTTGATGGCTTAAAAAAAATCATTCTGGAGCAGGTCAACGAATTCCAAGAGTCCCTTTACTTGGTATTCATTGACTACGAAAAAGCTTTCGACCGTCTCAATCACGAGAATATGTGGGGCGCCCTGAGACGCAAGGGAGTTCCTGAGAAAATCATCGGCCTCATCGAGGCACAGTACGAGGCCTTCTCGTGTAGAGTGCTGCACAATGGGGTCTTGTCCGACTCTATCCGGGTCGTAGCTGGTGTGAGGCAATGATGTATTCTATCACCGTTACTGTTCCTCACCGTAATCGACGAGATTCTGGTAGATGCGATTGACCGTGAACCAAACCGCGGGCTGCTATGGCAGCCTTTAACCATGGAGCACTTAAATGACTTCGAATTGGCGGATGATGTTGCACTCCTCGCGCAACGGCGCTCTGATATGCAGAGTAAGCTCAACGACCTTGCCGAGCGCTCCTCTTCGGCAGGTTTAGTCATCAACGTCAACAAAACCAAATCGTTGGATGTAAACACGGTGACTCCTTCCAGTTTCACAGTAGCCGGGCAACCAGTGGAGAATGTTGAAAGCTTCCAATATCTTGGTAGCCAAATGGCGTCAGACGGCGGTACCAAGATCGACATAGGCGCACGGATAAATAAAGCAAAGGCTGCCTTTGCGAGTTTAAGAAATATCTGGAAAAACAGGCAGATAAGTGATTGCACCAAAATACGAATTTTCAACTCCAACGTGAAATCTGTGCTGTTATACGCTAGCGAAGCATGGTGTGTATCAGTGGAGAACACTCAACGGCTGCAGGTGTTCATTAACAGATGCCTGTGGTATATAATTCGGGCCTGGTGGCCTCACAACTGGATCTCAAACAACGAGCTCCATCGTCGTTGTCACCAGAGACCGATAGCAACAGAAATTCGGAATCGGAAGTGGGGCTGGGTCGGCCACACTCTACGTAGGGGCGGAAACGAAATCTGTAAACAAGCATTAGACTGGAACCCAGCGAGACATCGCAGCAGAGGCAGACCCAGAGGCTCATGGCGGCGAAGCCTCAATAAAGAAATAAAAGAAGTCGACCGAAATCTAACCTGGCAACAGGTTAAATCGATAGCCGGGCAACGCTCAGGATGGAGATCTTTCAAGTCGGCCCTTTGCACCATCGGAGGTGTACAGGATCCATAAGTAAGTAAGCAAGTTAAAAAAAAAATCACAAGGCAAGGCTACAAAGCGCGTCTGGAAGACCGCTGGAAAATGGATTGTGGTTTGAAAATTCACAGAGCGTGTTTGGAAGAAAGCTGGAAAATGGATTGTGATTGGGAAAATCATAAAGCGCATCTGGAAGACCACTGGAAATTTGATTGTGGTTTGGAAAATCGATGGAACGATGGAAAATTATCGAAAAAACAGACCTGACACGACGGCCCTCCGACGAGACAGGAGGTTTGCGCAGCCTTGACAGGAGGTAAGCCGCCTAATAAGCCGCACGAGGGTGAACTAGACACGATATAAACGGGCGCGGAACAGACAAAACTCGATTTTTCGGAGGAAAAAGCGCCAGCAGGAAGATCGAGACCATAGAAGGACGGAGCAACTGTACCGCGCTAATAACACACAAAATTCTATGAGCATTTGAACCGTTCACGTAAGGGCCACGTGCCACAGCCTGATATGTGTAAGGACATAAACTTTTCATGAACGAGCGTGAGGTGATCCAAAGGTGGCGGCAGCACTACGAAGAACATCTGAATGGCGATGTTGCAGACGAAGATGGTATGATATGGTGATGAATCTGGGAGAACGCGCGCAGGACATAATTTTACCGGCTCCGGATCTCCAGGAAATTCAGAATGAGTATGGCCGGCTGAAGAACAGCAAAGCCCCTGGGGTTGACCAACTACCAGGAGAGCTATTTAAACACGGTGGTGAGGCACTGGCTAGAGCGCTGCACTGGATCATTACCAAGATTTAGGAGGAGGAAGTTTTGCCGCAGGAGTTGATGGAAGGTGTGGGAAATGGGCGATAAGCTGGCTTGTACTTGTTGAACACGGTTGATCAAAGCGACGATGGATCGGGTGATGTGCGTAGTTCAAGCTTCAGGGGCATTCTCGAGTCCCTTTGAAAGGCGCATAGGGTTACAGCATCGCTTTGGAGGGGATAATACGAAGATCAGGGATTAACACGAGTGGTCACATATATTTAAAGAAATAAATTTTTGCAAAAAAAATCATTTTGGTATTTCCGCAATAATTTTTTACCCTATGAATCAATATGGTCGAAACTCAGGTGTGGTAAAATTCAAGTTATATTTGAGCTATGGTCAAATTTTCAGCAAAATTGGTTCACACGCAATCGAGATCTAGATCTCCAAAGTTGACAATTTTGTATGAAAAACGGCGAGTGGGCTTTTTATTATGCCGGTCACTGTAGAACTTTCGTGCGTTATTAGCGCGGTACAATTGTTCCGTCTCTTCACGGTCTAAATCTTCATCCTGCCGCTTTTTCCTCAGGAAAATCGATTTTTTTCTGTTCTTCGCCCGTTTGTATCTACACTCTACAGTGAGCCTAAAACATCCATTATATCGTCTATACATAATCAACGCTCAATTCGAAAACTTGTGGCCGTTTCAGTTATTCATGAATTAGGCTATGTTTGTAGCCTGAGAAGGAGCAAATGTATCATCCAGCGTAAAATATGTTATCGAAACTAAGAGCCAATCATCATCAAGATTTTATCAACCATAATCAACTCATTTCCAAATATGTATATTGTACATGTTTGATAAATTTGCAACCGGTGATCAAATCAAAATATGTTTCGCTCTTAGGCAACACCTACATAGTATTCCTAAAAATACAGTCGTCATATGTTAGAGCTACACTTACCGATACACCATCCAGAGTTAAGAACACTTTCACCGGTACTTTCGTCCTCCAGGATAATCAGGTCACCTTTCAAAAACGACAGGAAACTGGTTCCCTCTCCAGGGGCTTTGTAATCCTGCAGTGCTATCACAAATTTTGAGCTACAAAGAAACTTGGTTTTCAATTCATTCCATGTCTGAACATAACTACAAATCTACCGTTTTTTCAGTCCTTCCAAAAAGTATACCACCAGATCCCGAATGTCTTCTGCGTTCGGGCTTTGGAAAGTAAACTCTTCATTGCGCACCGTCGACAGAGAAAATGTTTGCGTGAACACCTTGTTCGTCTTTTGGCTGGACACGGCAGTGATCTCAGGAAAAGATAACTCTAGCAGCACCTGCTCTTGATCGTCAACCACGTAGACACCAGTCCAGTTAACTGCGATTATGACGTCGTTCTTAGGCAAATTTGGTCCGGAATTCCTAAAAATGGGAAATATCACAAAAGACATATTAAATCTAATGCTTTTATTAAGTTCCATACAACTCACCGATAAGCTTCGTAGAATCTCGAAAATAGAAGGGGCCACTTGTACTTCGCGTAGCTAACAACGTCTTCCTTCACCTTCAGGGCCGCCGCCTTATCCTTCAGATAGTAGCTTTTCTTGTATGCCTGCAGCACGAGTGCTGCCCAGCGATCGATCGCCTTTTCGATACCCGTCAAACAGTAATCGGGAATGAAGTTTGGTAGCAAAGTGTACAATCGATCCATGGACATATCCGTGTTGTACTCGATGTAGTACTGCTGCGCAGCGATCATTGCCAGATCTTCTTCCTTGTCACAACGATATTCACCGAACTTGACCCCTCGCACCACTTGTTGGTAGATCAGATTAGTTGCTACCTGATCTTCAATGGGGTTATGCCATGGAGCGAAAATTTCCTTACGGAAGAACAACCGCCATGGGGCATTCCGCTCTTGAGCACCCTGCTCCTTGGCGTACTGTTCACATTGTGAGATTGCATCCATCACGTGATCACCTCCACTTCCCAGAGAAGATACTTTGTCGAATAAGGCGATATACAGCGAAAACCCAAATTGATCTTTCAGCGCGATCTTGTCCGATAGCTGATTGCATAATTCGCGTGCCGTAGTGGCTGAATCAGCTAATAGAGTTTTCGTGTTCCCATCCATAAACGTGATGGGAAGCATAATGGGTTTCTTGGATTTTGTCGCCTGAAGTTCCAGCCACGATGGAGGTTGATTTCGAGTACCATTGTTGAAAGTCCGCTTTAGTCGTTCTTCGCAATACGGTGCATAACCAGGTGGCCCTTCCCGGATGAACGAACGCAGGTAATTGACAAATTTCTCTGAAGGAGCGAAACATCCCACGCAAAGCGAAAGTAAGATCCAGCCTCTGGCGTGAGAAGATTTTGAGGGATTATTGGTTAATTGTTTGCATATTTGACAATAGATTTCATCGCGGAGCTCTGCTCGTAGAATACCGTGACCAATTATGAAATGCAGCTTTTCTAGGTTAGAGGTTGGTCGAGATTCAAGCCATGATTGGTAGCTATCGGCTGTGTACTCTTCGTCTTGCAGGCGACGTCGGACATCTTCTCCCAGCTTGTTTTTCCGCTTGAGCGTTAACGATACAAGTTTGTGCCGTATTGATCGAGGTTTCTGTTTGAGGAAGGCTTCCGGGTCAAGACCCATCATTTGTGCTTCTTGGAATTCTTTGCTACGAATGAAATTTCGTCCCAGAGTGGCAGTAACTTTAGACATAACCGATGTATTGTCTCGATCCATAGTGTGATAGCGTGGCTCTGGAAGATCTCCAGTAAATCGAAGAATAGTTATCCACAAAGCTTGTGCGGCCAGTTGATCTCCTTGCGTGTGCAACGGTAGGAGAGGGTGTTTCAACGGCTTCCGAGAGTAGAAATGTGTGATGTTTCCCTGGAAGTACGTTGCAGCAAATTTCTGGAATTTGAACTCGGATAAATCTTCCTCGTCCTCCGAAATTGTGTGAATAGGTCCAATAATATCCTCGTGATTGTCTTGGTTCACCGGCAGGTCATTGAACACCGAAGTTTCGCGACCGCCATGCGGAGTAGGAGCTTCACTACTAGAATCGGGAAGGAAATCGAACATAGCTTCTACTAGTTTGCTATCGTCTACAGGTTCATCTGCTTTCCTGGCAGCATCGTTGATAATGTTCTTTTTGACCTCCACCCGACGACGTTCTTCCAGTTCCTGCTCGATTTCCTTCCTCTCGATCTCATTCAACCGATCCCGATAGTTCTGTTCTGCGATCTCTTTAGCACGTTTGTTGCCTTGGTGTTTCAGCTCCTCCTCTTCCATTCTTCTCAATCGCAGTGCTTCGTGATGCCGTCGATATTCTAATTTCAATTTCTGGTACCTATTAACGGCTATCATTCTTCGAACATGGGATTGAATCTTTATCACGGCCCACATCTTCAATCCATACTCCCGTCGAACTAAGTACCCTCGAATTCTTGCTTGCAGTCGCACAATATGTCCGCGCAAATGGCGGAAACGATGACTCAGTACCCGCGACCTTATCAACGCTTGCAACCTCATGTAGCCAATCTTCATCTTCTTGTAGCGTTGTCTCTGTGCGTAACCCTTCCAGAATTTCTGAATGGTGATGGCTGCTTGTCTCATTCGCAGGAATCGCCTTCGATAAACCCATCCACGAATTGAGCGTTGGAGAATTAATATCTTTCTCGTGAGTACGCGATCTCGTTCCTGCTCCAAAAACAGATCGTGGGCATCCTTCAAAAATACTTTGGTGTGACCGAGCTGGTAATCTGAACGACCCAACACCGAGGCACATATCTTAGACGTTGCTAAACGGCAATCAGTCCTGTGAGCTGGCGGAATACCACTGATAAGAAAACGGTACCGTTCAACAAAGTCTTTAAACTTGTGACGAATTGGATATCCAGCTCTTCGAATACGGATGGTTTCCATCATTCCTGAATATCGCAGCTGCCGACAACATAGAGCTCGATCGAACATCATCGGTTTTTTCAACTCATTTGGCTTTATACACCGAATGAAGAACGGCTGACATGAGCTAAGCGTCTTCATAAGCGAATCTAAACTCTTCTTGAATTGGGTTGAAAGAGTTGGGGTTCGTTTTCGGGTCTCCGCACCCATACCGATATCTTCGGCAAACACCATCTGGAGAAAACGGTTTGTCGAGCTTGAGATAAGTTGCAGCAGATCGGCACTGAATGTATCACGATTCTTCTCAAGGAAACCTCGAGTGTCGTAGAACACAACACCGGCAAAGTGATTCAAACCGAAACTAGTATTGATGTCCGATTTTGGTTTCAAGTAATTCCGGTGAGTTCCATGAGTTTTGTGCAGCTTGGCCAGCATAGTCTGATCGGTACCTTTTGGGAACTTTGATTCTTCATCAATGAGGGCCATGATGTTCAGTTGTTTTATGGCAATCAAGTCCAAAGCGTCTTGGTTATCAACGAATTCGATATGTTGCCAGTTGATGCTTTCATGATTGTACTCTTCTTGCTCTAGTTTGAAAATGTGACGCACAAAAAACTGTTGAAGATTTTCATTGGCAAAATTTATACAGAACTGTTCGAAACTGTTGTGCTTGAAGTTCTCGAAACCGAAAATGTCCAACACGCCAATTGCACTTCTGGTAGATGACTTTGGTTTGTAGATTGCTGAGTTGATCTTCTTGACAATCAAGACGAACAACCGACCGTAGATTCCCTTCACAAAGGCATCCCTTACGTCCATCGACTGATCTCTGGACAGTGTAGACACAACTGTTTCACCATGGGCAAACAAGGTCTTTCGAGTCAGTGCATCAATGAATGGCTGGAATGGGACTTCCAGCAAATTCGCCACTCGTTCCACATTTATGTGTTCAGGAATCTCCGTCGCATCTAAATTGTCGATTACTGTAGCACGATATGTGATGTTTCCTGTGTGTAGTAAAGCAGCTAACAATTTAAGAATTTCCCAAATTTCGTGATCTGAAAAGCATAGGACTTTCATGGCTGAACGAATATCTGCGAACTCAGCTGCATCATTCCTTCCATCACATTTGATGCATCCTCCACCCGTTAGATACCTGTAGTCGGAGGCATGCCCTAGATTGAGTTTCCGTTTTTCATCTGATGACAAACCAGCCAGCAAACAGTAAAATATGTGGTAGTTTCGCTCCTCAGCATTCTGCGACACTATTCGAGATTTCTCCAGCAAGTACTGCTCAATTTCAGCGCCCTCGATCACCCCAGAATTATTGAAGTGAATGTCTATGTATTTGCCGAACCGAGAGGAGTTGTCATTTCTCACGGTCTTTGCATTACCAAACGCTTCCAGAATGGGATTTGCCTCAAGAATTTGCTGCTCTATCCAGGAGTGCTTTCCACTGATGGCCGCCAAATATTGGAGAATGAGCTTCGTACTTTCCGTCTTACCGGCTCCTGACTCTCCTGAGATTACAATGCACTGATCCTGGCCATAGCGTCGCATGTTCGCGTACGAGTTGTCTCCTATGGCAAAGATGTGCGGCGGTAGCTCACCAATTTTGCGTTCCTTGTACAATTTGATTTGATCCGCCGTATAGATGGGTAGAATTTGATAGGGATTCACCGCTACCAAAATGGAACCGGTATAGGTCTGAAAAAGTTTTTGATAAAAAAAAATCGTTGATTATCTCAATCTTAATTTTAAAAATTAAAGCCACATAACTTTGAAACTTACATAGATCAAATTGTCATTGTATCGGATGAGCAAGTTTCGCAGAATGCCAGCTTCGTGCAGATCCCCAAGAGAGATCATGTCTTCCACGCCCTGCACGGACGAGGCGTGCATGGCTTTGATACGCCGCTCGGGCGTAAGCCACAACTCATTTCCATCGTCATCTCGGACCTGAATGCGACGTCCCTCGGCCGAGATGACCCGAGCCCCGATGGCCACATCGAATTCACGTCCAGTCACGGGCTCGATCCATATGTAGTCACCCTGAAAGTAAAGTGGAAGGAGAATAATCAGAAAGATCAAATGTGGTACTAAAAAAACTTTTTACTTTATGTCTTCCGCTATAAGATCGTGTACGTAAAGGATATAGGATCACTCCAAAACCGAACTTTTGATAGCAGGTCTGGAAAACCATATTGTTAAAACGCGATTAATTTGAAAACGTGTATGGCCATGAGCATAAAAGCATTATGGCCGAACAATTCTTAATTGCGTACTCATCCCGATGTGCATTAGAAACGCAAGAATGGTTTTTCAATGCCGAAGAGCATACCTCTAAGGAATTTTTGAGCTATAAAATATCAAACAATATAGTATTGCCAATAAGGCCGCGACATTTAAAAAAATATTCAATGATTCAACTGAATTAATTAAGCGAAGTTAATCACAGTTAACAGTAGCAAACACGAAAGTTTGGAAGCGATTTCCGTGTTTCCTTATCTAACATTTATCAGCAAAAATAAACTCGATTACATGATCAATCCAATTAATAAATGACATCTTCGTACACGATTAGCTTATCAGTTTTTTTTGTAAACCAATCTATTAAATGCCAAAGTCGACATTAAACAATACAGTCAAATGAGGGAAATTTTATATTTTGGTGTTCAATCATGAAAGTAATGCTAGGTGAAGAAGTCTCTCTACCAGAGCTCTAGGATTTGATCGAATAGTTGGAGGGGTTGTATATGTTGATACAACAATTTGATCTTGTTGGCGTTGATGGTAAAACCTGCCGTAGAGGAGCGATCGGAGATATTTTACGTTGGCTCAATAAACCCCTGGGGCTCACAAGACCCCTGCCCTGACTACTTGTGATCTACAGCCACGACACTAGCTTTTTTCGGCGCCCCAAGCTTGGATATATACTAAACCATATCCAAGACATATTCATGAAGATTAAGGAACATGGTAAGAAGGTTTTGGGATATCCTGGGTCATCAAAACCGTCCTTGATTCCAGAACATGCAAACTACAGCCACGACACTAGCTTTTTACGTTATTCCAAGCTTGGATATGTATTCGACTATGTTCATAACATATTTGTAAAGATCAAGAGACATGTTAAGATGGTTTTGGGATATCCTGGATCATCCAAACCGTCCTTGAGTCCAGAACTTACGATCTACAGCCACGACACTAACCTTTTTCGTCGTTCCAAGCTTGGATATGTATTCAACCATATCCATCACATATCCCTGAAGATCAAGGGACATGGTAAGATTGGTTTGGGATAGGCTGGGTCAACCAAATCGTTCTTGAGTCCAGAACTTGTGATCTACAGCCACGATACTAGCCTTTTTGTTTGAAATAACTTGGATATGTATTCAACCATATTCATATACCTCTCAGGAGGTGTAGTGGTTATAATTGAAAGCATATTGAAGCTTTGAGTGCTAAAAAAAGATTATCTTGCAGCTGTAGATCTTCTTCTTCTTCTTCATTGGCATTACATCCCCCACTGGGACATTGCTGCCTCGCAGCTAAGTGTTCAATTAGCACTTCCACAGTTATTAACTGCGAGGTTTCTAAGCCAAGTTACCATTTCTGCATTCGTATATCATGAGGCTAACACGATGATACTTTTATGCCCAAGGAAGTCGAGACAATTTCCAATCCGAAAATTGTCTAGACCGGCACCGGGAATCGAACCCAGCCACCTTCAGCATGGTCTTGCTTTATAGCCGCGCATTTTACCGCACGGCTAAGGAGGGCCCTTGCAGCTGTAGATCTTAAGTCCAGATTTCAAGGATAGTTTAGATGACCCATAATACCCCAAAACTATCTTACGATGTATGTTGACCTCCCAGAACAGGTAATGGATACAATTGACTGCATGTTGAAGCTTTGAGTACTGAAAAACGATTTTCTTGCAGCTGTAGATCTCAAGTCCCGAACTTAAGGACAGTTTGGATGACCCAATATTTCCCGGATATAGTTGAATGCATATTGAAGCTTTGAGTACTAAAGAAAATTTTTCTCGCAAGACCCTTTTTCTTGCAGCTGTAGATCTCAAGTCTCGATCTCACGGCAGTTTGGACTAACCAGAATATCTCAAAACTATTTCACGATGTCTTTTTTCTTCAATCTTTATTATAGTGATTTTTTCAAGGAATAGGAAGATCAGCACTTATTCACGATGTCTGTTGGCCTCTCAGGAGATGTAATGGCAAGTGTAATGGATATAATTGAATGCATATTGATCTTGTGATGAACTTATGTTATATAAAGAATCACAAAAATCTACATAAAAATAATTTCTGTCTGTCTGACCTTTATAAACTCGGAATCTACTGAAACGATCAGCGTAAAAATTTGTATGCAGGGGTTTTTCGGCCAGGGAAGGTTCTTGAAATGGTTTGAGACCCCTTCCCGCTCCATACAATTATTATTATTTATTCAGACTAAGGCCGAAGTGGCCTGTGCGGTATATAAAAGTCTTCTCCATTCGGCTCGGCCCATGGCTACATGTCGCCAACCACGCAGTCTACGGAGGGTCCGCAAGTCATCTTCCACCTGATCGATCCACCTTGCCCGCTGCGCACCTCGCCTTCTTGTGCCCGTCGGATCGTTGTCGAAAACCATTTTCACCGGGTTACTGTCCGACATTCTGGCTACGTGCCCGGCCCACCGCAGTCGTCCGATTTTCGTGGTGTGAACGATGGATGGTTCTCCCAGCAGCTCATGCAACTCGTGGTTCATTCGCCTCCTCCACGTACCGTCCGCCATCTGCACCCCACCATAGATGGTACGCAGCACTTTCCTTTCGAAAACTCCAAGTGCGCGTTGGTCCTCTACGAGCATCGTCCAGGTCTTGTGTCCGTAGAGGACTACCGGTCTAATGAGCGTTTTGTAGAATGTCAGTTTGGTTCGGCGGCAAACTATATTCGATCGGAGCATCTTGCGGAGTCCAAAGTACGTACGATTTCCAGCCACTATGCGTCTCCGAATTTCTCTGCTGGTATCATTTTCGGCAGTCACCAGTGAGCCCAAGTACACAAATTCCTCTACCACCTCGATTTCGTCACCACCGATGCATACTCGCGGTGGGTGGCTTACATTGTCTTCTCTTGAACCTCTTCCTATCATGTACTTTGTCTTTCACGTGTTAATGACTAGTCCGATCCGCTTAGCTTCCCTTATGTAGGCTTCAGTCTGATGTAGGCTTCCTCCATCTTCTTAAAGTTACTTAAAAATAAGTTAATATCTATGTCATCGGCGAAGCCAAATAGCTGGACGGACTTATTGAAAATTGTTCCACTCGTGTTAATCCCTGCTCTTCGTATTACCCCTTCCAAAACGATGTTGAACAGCAGACACGAAAGGCCATCACCTTGCCGTAATCCTCTGCGGGTTTCGAAGGGACTCGAGAATGCCCCTGAAACTCGAACTACGCACATCACCCGATCCAACGTCGCTTTGATCAACCGTGTCAGTTTATCCGGAAATCCGTGTTCGTGCATTAGCTGCCATAGCTGGTCCCGATTGATTGTATCATATGCGGCTTTGAAGTCGATGAATAGATGATGTGTGGGCACGTGGTATTCGCGGCATTTCTGCAGTACTTGTCGAATGGCGAACACCTGGTCCGTGTGGGAGCGTTCGCCCATAAACCCGCCTGGTACTGCCCCACGAACTCCTGGCAATTGGTGCTAGTCGACGGCATAAAATTTGGGAGAGTACCTTGTAGGCGGCGTTCAGCAATGTGATCGCGCGGTAGTTGCTACAATCCAGCTTATCGCCCTTTTTGTAGATGGGACACACGATACCTTCCATCCACTCCTGCGGCAAAACTTCATCCTCTTAAATCTTGCTAATGACCCAGTACAGCGCTCTAGCCAGTGCCTCACCACCGTGTTTAAATAGCTCTCCTGTTAGTTGGTCAACCCCAGGGGCTTTGTTGTTCTTCAGCCGGCCAATCTCCTCCTGGTTTTCCTGGATATCCGGAGCTGGTAAAATTATGTCCTTCGCGCGTTCTCCCAGGTCCATCACCATACCGCCATCTTCGTCTACCACATCGCCATTCAGGTGCTCTTCGTAGTGCTGCCGCCACCTTTGGATCACGGTTGCGGTGCTACCAATGGCGGATCGAATATCTCTCCAGCCATCAGAGCTGGCACCTAGCTGCTCTTCCGTTAGGAGTGCCACTTCCAGCTGCTGCGCGTATTCTTGGGCTAGTCTACCGTCTTGTAGCCGCGGAGTCCGACTTCGACGCGTGTTGTACACCGTTGAGAGTTTTGAGCGCAGGCATACTGAAACGAGATAGTGGTCGGATTCAATATTCGCACTGCGGTAAGTGCGGACGTTCATGATGTCGGAGAAGAATTTACCGTCGATTAGAACGTGGTCGATTTGGTTTTCCGTTTCTTGGTTGGGTGATTTCCATCTGGCCTTGTGGATATTTTTGCGGGGAAATAAGGTGCTTCGGAGTACCATTCCGCGGGAGGCTGCAAAGTTTATGCATCGTTGGCCGTTGTCATTCGATACGGTGTGCAGACTATCCGGTCCGATGACCGGTCTATACATTTCCTCCCTTCCTACCTGTGCGTTCATGTCACCGATGATGATTTTGACGTCCCGCAGTGGGCATCCATCGAAATCTGCCTCAGCTGTGCGTAGAACGCTTCTTTCTCGTCGTCGGGTCTCCCTTCGTGTGGGCAGTGCACGTTGATGATGATATAGTCGAAGAAACGGTCTCCAATCCTCACACTCTAAAAAAAGCGTTCCTGAATTCGTGAACCAGCAAAAATACACCGTAATTTAATTCATGGATTCGGGAACACCAGTCACGTTTTCCAGAACGTTCCAGAAAACGTAACTGTGTTCCCGAATCCGTGGCTGTTGTTTACGAAAAAATACACCGTGAACTTGTTAGTTCACGAATTTATGAACGCTTTTTTTTTGCGTGCAGCGTGCATCCTTGCGTTGATTGGCTGCCACCAAATCACATGATGGCGCATCTTACCCAGCACTATGAAGCCGGTTCCCAGCTCGTTGGTGGTGCCACAGCTTTGGTAGAAGGTAGCCGCTCGATGCCCGATTTTCCACACTTCTTTCCTGTCCAGCGAATCTCCTGCAGCGCCACGACGTCGAAGTTGTGGGGATGTAATTTATCGTAGATCATCCTGTCGCAACCTGCGAAACCTAGCGACTTGATGTTCCATGTTCCAAGCTTCCAATCGTGATCCTTTATTCGTCGCCTAGGTGTTTGCCGATTATATCGAGTCGCATTATCTCTCGTAATTTTTGGTTTTCTAGGCGGCTTATTGGGCCTGCGCAAACCTCCTGTCTCGTCGGAGGGACGTCGTGTCAGGGCTGTTTAGCGTCCCATCTAACACCAGGATTTGTGATTGTGCGCTTTGAGCGGCACACGGTCGCTTTGGTGGAGCCTACTTGCGGATACATGCAGCTTTTTATAGGGATTAAACAGGGGCCACTGTCAAACCCCACCACATCCTAGGCCCACAACTCGCAGATGGCCGGGGAGGGATCGTCAAGCCCTTGGACATAGTCCCTGCTCCCGCTCCATACAAATGAAATACAAATCTCTGCATTACTCAGAATCAAATTTGGCATGTGGAGGTTTTTGGAACCAAGAAATGTTTCAATGGCGCTTCGAGACTCCTCCCCCATATGGAAGTTCTATTTATCAACCGTCCAATAGTATTGTCTGGCTCCTACTGAACTCGAGTGGTGACCTCTCTTCGCCTATGTGGTCGAGTTGGGATCTGACGACCAACTGGCACAATCTCACACAACCCTACTTCATCGAGCGCCGTTGCTGATGAAGCAAGTATGTAGTAGCCAGACAATACAAAATACTCATGCTACTAGGTTGGCATTGTAGAAAATTACATATGAGAGAGTTAGTTCTGAAAATGTATTGCGAGAGTTCGGCTTCGTGCCCGGTGCTGGAAATTTGATTTCATCAGTACCGGCTAAGCTGCGGAGGACGACAGAGGTCCTTCGTAGCTTAGTAGGGAAAGCACCTGTCTAGCGTACTGGTTTCGTGGGATCAAACCCCACCGAAAAGAGCGGTTACCCTCCAATACCTTTTCCGAACTAAATCTATCACATGTTGTGCATATGCATAATCGAGTTTCAGACATATTAAATTGTTTGCTTTTTTTGGCAAGGGTAAACGGAAATCTGCAAACAGGCACCTGAGGAGGTTAACTCAGGTAGTGTGTGGATGGGTGTCATAGAATACAGACCCATTAAAACCAAAACCCTTTCACTAGTCCGTATCCCCCGGCCCGCAATTAGGCAATACATCTTGGGGAGGACTATTGAGAACGTTCACACGGATGCTAACGCAAGAAACATTATAAAACACACAACATCAACTTCTAGATGGTAACCTCACCACCCGTCGATCGCAAGCATTGATAGCAACCTTACGATTCCTGACTCACGTATTGAAGAAGAACACTCCGGCAATAACCAATGCGTATGAACCACAATGACCTCAATGACCCCGCGCCCACCCGCGACATGTTTGTCGCCGAGGTGAGCTAAGTGTTCTCAGACTCACAGTAGTCTCTACTGCAGCCGTAGGTTTTGTTCAAACCGCCACCACTCCTTATCCCGGCACATCCGCTCGATATCGAATCGTGGACCTGCAAACATCCCATGTTCTCTGCCTTTTAAGGCTCCCCCAGACCTAAGCGATTTCATCGCCGCGACGGCGACAACTAGTCGCCGCGATTCTATCGTTGGGTCGCTGCAGGCAATGTTCTATTTACGCTTCCATACATACGGCGACAGAATCGCTGTCGCCAAGCGATAGAATCGCGTCGCGTGTGTGGGGAGTCTTTCAGCAGCGATGCTACTCTCTTGATATGTCGCACTTGCACCGAGTATCGTTGTAGCACTTGTTACCTGCTAGCTACCGAAGCTAGGAAACGAGACAATTTCAGGGTCAATTTCTCTTCTGACCGTAATACCTACCACTCACCAAAGAAACTCACCTTCAGCAGGAGCATACACACATCCGTGTGTTTCGCGACACTTGCCAATCAATGGAACAAAGTGGAACTGTCGACAAACAACGTCGTAGAAAAGGGAGCTCAAAAGCTGTCCACGGGAGAGAATTCACTCAGACCACAACGGGCGAGGCTTGGTGACTCCTTATGAGTCCGAAAAGGGTCGACTAGAGAAGAAAACTGTGGTGTACTAACCAAGGGAATGCTTGCTTCTGAAGGAAATGCGCTACTCAACGGATTATAATTTTACATACTATTTATTTCCCGACATGGGAGTTTCTAACCTGTGACGTCACAACATGCTTGGGGTACTTGCGGTTTGGTATCTGGGACTCTGGCTGGCGATGGCCGATGGATCTCGTCGATGAGTCTCCGTTGACAGTAGCGATGTCGTCGATAGGGGCGATCGATAGGATTGGCCGCGGCGTAGGTGGGACGATAGCTGCTACGCTTCTCGGCTTCTGATGGCGACGATTCAGGCCCAATTTCGAACGGCGCAAAACGCATCCAGCTTGGTAGAGGCGCTCGGGCTTGACGATGGACGTAATTCCAATGGTCAGCGACGGGTTCGGCTCGAGTTTGGACGATACGAGTGGGCTCCGGCTTGGCAGAGGCGGTCGGGCTTGACGGTGGCCGAAATTCCGGTAGTCGGCGCCGGTTTAGGCTCGATTTCAGACGGTGCGAGCGGGATTTCTTCGTCGGCGGCGTGCCGGCTCGAATTTTGGACGATACGAGCTGACTGTCGGCGGTCGGCGACGATTCCGGACTGGACTTCCTGGTGGCTTGTGGCGTTGACGACGGTCCCCGGCTCGATTTCAGACGAAGCGACCCGGCTTGTGGTGTACCAAGGCTGTTTCCGAACTGGCTTCGCACGATACGAGCTGGCGTGGGGTTCGATGACGAAAACGCTTAGCGAGAGCAATGGACGACGGCTTGGAACAAAGGTGCGGTCCGGCCCGTTCCACAATGGCGGAACCTACCCACGCGGCTCAATCGAAACGCCGGCGACGTTGGAGCGATCCCAATTCTATCCGGAACTATAGCTTGCGGCGGGAATTTGCGTGCGCTGGTTCGGGAATCGGTCCAACTTTCGCCCTGGGGAATGCCAAATCACCACCTGTTGACCAAGGAATAGAAGAAAGGAACAAAAGGCCCACTAGGACCTGCCCACGTGATTAGACCCCATGTGACGTCACTTTTCTTGGCTCTCCTATTATATTTGTTTGTCTAAAGACTAATTACCTTTTCTTTTTCTTGTTGAGTGTGTATATAATTCAAATACACCTAGTTTTGATCTGTTCAAGCACTACTATCTATTAACTTGCTTTATAGCTTATAACTTTATTTTTCCTGAAACGAACAAACAACTTAGATTGTACACCACATGTAGATTAACAATTTACAAACTTTCACTTTGATTTGGGAAACACACGGCGCGCACTACTACTCCCGCTTGTAGTCACGGACCGAATAATCTCCCTTGGCTAAAAGCTGAGCTCAGTAGGTCGGGGAATCACGACGAGGGTAGCGAACATTGCCGAAGCTACCACTCATTTTGGCAACACTTCCGGTTCCATCTACTGGCAAATGAGAGAACTAGGGGGGGCTCTCATCTTTTGCCCCCGCTCAAACTGCTATAACGTGAGTTACCGGGTGTCGGAGTACACGGTGGTTTTGCAAGTGACCAAAATATACATTGCGGCGGAAGCTGCAAGTCCAATTTGGAACCACTGGTTACATTACCCCATCGTCCCCCTCTGAATGTGTAGAATTTGCCATTGATTTGGCATAAATTAATTGCAAAACTATTTGAAACATTAATCAATCTATGATTTATGATAAATATTTGCCTCTATAAGGCCCACTGTGAATAATCCATTTACCATCATCGCACTCACGATAAAGGAAAGGCACTCATTTGTGGTAACTCAACCTACCAACACTCCTGTGTTGAGAGCTGTCTAATCGTCAACATTTGTTTACAACTCATCGCGAATACAAACGGCGGTGCATGCAAGCGCCCATCAATAACGCGGTTTTCCACTGATTTCGCGAGTTTTCCGGCGATTTTTCCACGAAGTCTCACCCAACAGCCGGTTCTCGAAGCGCGCATTCATCAGTGATCAGGAGAGCATTTACCGGTCCGATTTTCATTACTAGTCTGGAGGGTCAGCTGATGGTGAGAACATGCAGTCGGATGAAACTAAATTGCGGATTTGCCAGGTAAATTGTTCATTGAGCTATAACAAGGCATCGACTGTGACATTGGCCTTGATTATTGAATTTCATTGAGCTTATTTTTATCTTTTAGTTCCCGGGGATCAATCCGAGATGATATTTGTTTGTGTCGTCCGGACGACATTATGAAGGTACGTTTTTTTTTTAATGAAACGACCCGATTGAAGATTCTAATACTGAATGAATGTGTTTTAGGATTCTGGCTTCAGATCGCAGACGGAAAACACACCAATAGGCTTTCCCGTCTCGTCCGCCAGTTCATATGAGCTGGTTCCGACTCTGGCAATGACGGTGCAAGGAACGTACAAGGCATCCAGTTTGGCGTTATAGGCGTTCGCCGCGGAGGATAATCGAAAATTACGACGGTATACTCTCTGGCCAACTACGTAGACCGGAGCCGTTTGTTTGTTTCGTAAATTGTAGGTGTTAATGTTCTTTTCATGACTTTTCTTGAGGTTTTTCTGTACCGTGGAATAAACTTGCTCGTCGATTCTTTCCTTCCTTTCCAATCTACCTTCCTCCGATACCTCAACCTTTTCCCTATCCATCCTATGTTCCTCTCCTGTCTCAACTATTTCGTGCCCGAAAAGTATCCGATAGGGGGAATATCCTGTTACTGTGTGGGGGGTACAGTTTAGGCAATGCTCGATCTCGGACACTCGCGTGTCCCAGAGTTTTTGATTGTCCTTCACGTAGGATCGAATGCACGCATTTATCGTGCGATTTAGGCGCTCCACGGGATTTGCTTGGCTATGGTACCGAGCATTTCTCCAGTGTTGAATTTTATATTTGGACAACATCGCTTTGAATTCTGCCGACAAAAAGGTAGACGCATTGTCAGTTATTATGTACTCCGGTACCGAATACCGTCTGAACCAAGATTCTTCCAGGATTCTTGTGACAAGTGGAGCGGAAATTTTTCTAACGGCGGTAAGTACACACCATTTTGAAAATAGGTCCATAACGACCAGCAGGTGAGTATTTCCATTCTTGGAACGAGGGAGGGATTGGATAAAATCCAATGCCACAATTTGAAAGGGCTTATTAGTCAGCCGTTGTTGGCCTGGCTCTGGTATTTGGGATCTATTGGCGGGCTTATTTTTCCGGCAAATGGAACATTTCCTAACGTAATTTCGGACGTACTCTTGCATCCTGGGCCAGAAGTATTTCTTCTTGATTAGAGCCAGCGTCTTATCGGACCCAAGATGCAACTTATCGTCATGCGCTTCTACGAGAATCGCTTCTCGTAGAGATTCTGGGACACAGTCCTTCCAGGAGAACCTGTAGTCCAAAAGATCGTCCTTTGTGGACACTAGCTTCTTGAGAATTCCCCGCTCTATCCGGAAATCTTTAAATTTCTCCGGATCCGACTCGACTTTACTTTTAAGATTCACATACCACCCGCAGTTCGCATCGGAGATTTGTATCTCTTCTACGGACCGGGATAGAGCATCAGCGACTATGTTGTCCACTCCTCGACGATGTACAATAGTCATCTCATACCTCTGAAGCTCTATGCTCCAGCGGCATAGACGTGAGGAAGTGCGCCAGCTACTTCGCATTATATACGTCAGTGCGGATGAGTCTGTATAGACTGTAAATTTGCTGCCCTCCACATAACACCGGAATTTTTCGATCGAATTGAGGACCGCGAGACCCTCTTTTTCGGTCGCGCAATACCGTTGCTGTATAGTAGACAACTTCTGCGAAAAATAAGCAACTGGTTTCTCGATGTCCTCCTGTGTTTGCGTCAGTACAGCTGCGATTGCCGAATCGCTTGCGTCACAGTGTATGGCAAACGGGAGGTCAAAATTCGGATTAGCTAAGATAGGGGCACTTATCAAACGTTCCTTTATTTTGTTGAATGAAGCTTCCGCTTGATCATTCCAGGAAATCGTTTTAGGCTTATTTTTAAGCAGATCTGTGAGGTGTTGTGTGTAACCACTATAGTTGGCCAAAAACCTTCTATAGTAGTTACACATCCCTAAAAATCTTCTTAACGACCGTAATGACGAAGGACGTTCAAAATTTACAATCGCGGCTACTCGGTCTGGATTCGGTCTCAGACCATCTCGACCTAAAATGTAACCTAAGTATGTTACTTCGGCCACGCAAAATGTGACTTCTCCAAGTTTATAGACAGATTGGCAGCTCTAAGTCGGGATGCAACCTCCTGAAGTATGGTCAGGTGCTCCTCAAACGTTTCGCTTATAACGATAATATCGTCCAGATAAACGAAAACGTATGGTTCCAGCTCACCCCCGCCTAGGACCCGGTCCATTAGCCTCGAGAGGGTCGCTGGGCTATTCACCAGGCCGAATGGCATCCGGGTGAACTGGAACAGTCCCCGTCCCAATACCGAGAATGCCGTAAACTTGCGAGATCTAGGATGCAGCGGAACCTGCAGAAAGGCCTTCGACAGGTCTATTGTTGAAATGAAATTCGCATGTCCTAGTC
This sequence comes from Armigeres subalbatus, assembly GCF_024139115.2. Classification (NCBI taxonomy): domain Eukaryota; kingdom Metazoa; phylum Arthropoda; class Insecta; order Diptera; family Culicidae; genus Armigeres; species Armigeres subalbatus. The sequence goes on along the minus strand of NC_085140.1, from coordinate 408,788,966 downwards.
TGCTCAAGATACGATCGGCATGAGGGAGGGGATAGGAGTCCCTGACCGTACGTTCGTTCAGTTTTCGCGCATCCAGACAAAGGCGAACCGTTCCATCTGATTTGTCCACCGGGACTAAGCGTAAAGCCCAGTCACTGTAGGACTTTTCAATAATCTTGCATTCCAACATTTTGTCGAGGGCTTGGTTGATCTGTTCTTGCTTCTTTGGAGAAGTAGGAAACGGATTGACTCGTGCGGCTGGGAGCTTTTTGGCTTCCTCCGTGAGTTCAATACGGTGATTAATCCACCCTGTGGTCTCCAGTACCCCATCTGAAGCAACTTTGAATAAGGACTTCACTTCATCTAAGCAAGCTTGTTGCTCTTCGGTCAATTCAATCTCCGAACCGCCGGTCGTTAACAAATTTCTCGCCACATCGTCATCAACAGCCACTTCCTCGACCTGCGATTGGCCGACAGTGGGACGAATTTCGAATGCTCGCCAAAAATTCATCCCGAGAAGGATTCTTCTTTTGAGCGAGGGGGCTATGAGAGCTTCAATTATCTTAGTTGCTCCATTAAAGGTAACTGGCAGGTGGACTCGACCAGTGACTTCCAATTCCTGTCCATTCGCGATGCGAAGATTCACGTCAGACGTCCACATTTACGTATAAGGTTGATGGCACCAAAACCAAGAATGCTTAGGTGTGCACCGCTATCCAACAAACCTATGAGGGGAATTTCGAAAATGGATAGTTCAACAAACGGCCTATCATCATTTTCGACATTGATAATCGCTTCATTAATTTGGTACTCGTGGGTGTGTACATAGTCAGAAGCTGACACTCGGTTGAACCCTCGGTTCTGTAGAGCGTCTGCAACATCGATGGAGTTGGTAAGGGACATTAATTTTAGTTGCACTGCCGGCCCTCTGCGACAGCTTTCAGTTCGTTTTTTGAACAGTTCGGACATGAAGCTGTTTCAACGTTTTTGAAACCACACTTCTGGCAACATCTTTGCCTTGGACGATCACAGTCTCGAGTATGGTGTCCTTTAGCAAAACAATTTAAACAGTATTTGGGAGTTGGTTGATTGAATTGGGAAGGAGCTGCACTCTGTTGTTTCGACTGCGACGCGTTTCATTTTGTCTCCGCGACGGATGGTAATCCTCATCCGAACCCCGAGGGTAAGATGACGAATTGTGGAACGTGCGCGATTTCTGTTTTCCGTATTCGCTCTTCGGATTCGGTTTTGGTTTCGCGCCCGCGTTGAGCTCATTCACTTGCGAAGGTTTACCGCGCGTATTAGAGGGTTCATTCGATTGAGTCTGGTATTTAAACCAATAGGTGGCGTCTAGACGCCTACCGAACCTTTTAAGATCGGCCAGGTTGTCGATTTCCGAGGACACCGCATGTCCTTTATAATCCGCGCGCATATTACGGAACACGATTTCGAATTTGCGGCGTTCGGACATAGGTCGAGTTAACGAATTGAAAATTCTCTGTAATTCCAGAAAATAATCATGAAATGTTTCCCGGGGTCCCTGTTTTCTCGCAATTGCCCGTACTTCGGTGGAGTGATCGTGGTCGGGGCTCAAGAATTCCTTCTTGAGCTCCTCTTTTAGCTCTTCCCATGAGGTAAAATCCTCGTTATCGAAGCCCGTCATGAACCATGTTTTCGCGGCGCCACTGAACAGATGAAACGCGGACCGAAAGAGATCTCTGTTCGACATATTTTCCGACTTCGAATAAAACTCCACCTCTCGAAGGAATTTCATCAGACTTTGACCGTGATCCGACCCGTCGTATTTGAGCTTCCAGTCTGAAACTGGTCGCCGTTTCCCCGATTTGAGGAAACGTTTCTTTTCGCGCGACGAATTTCGCGGCTCGTCTGAAGAACAACCGGCTTCAGTGTCAACGGACTTTCGCGATTCTGAGCTCGAACGTTGAGAGGAATTTTTCGACCGTAGCGACAATTTGTTCCGAGAATCTTTCGAATGTACGGTTCCCTGCACCCCACTATGCGAGTTGGTTCGGCTTGCATTAGCAAAATATTCCGATGCTTGTTCCCTCACCATCTGCTGAACCCAGTTTTGGATCTGTGGGTCACGCATGAACCACTGTTGAAGAGCAAATGGCATGGCATTTGCTCCACCATCCAGCGAATTGGACTGGTTGGGCGTGTCTTTGATTGATTTGTCGTTTCGCGATCGCGTGTTAGATGATTCTCCCGGCGGATTGATTTCTACCTCGGCGGTGGAAATCGTGTTTTGTTGCTTACTGTTACTCGACGCGTTTTGATTGGAAATCAGAAGACTTGAAATCGATTGATTCAATTTCTCCATCATATCGCTCGGCCCGGCGGATGCGTATATCGAAAAATGATTATTGAATGTTTCACGAATGCATACAATTAATCCATCTATCCCCGCGAGTTCATCGTCGTTTTCGGTAATTTCCGTTATACGTTTAGCTCGCTTGTAATAGTGAGCTAATCGAGTTTTTAGGCTTTCGCGTAAACCGTCGTATTTATTTCTCGGAGCCAAGAAACTCCGAATTTCCTTGACTTTGGCAATAATATGCTTAATCTCGGTTTCTGCCGGAACGTCGTAATTCGAAATGTCGATACCGGCGTTAGGATCTGTTCTAATGTGATCTTTTAAACGTCTCATTAAAGCCGCGCGCGTTTCAGTTTCCGTAAATGGGAGACCACGAATCGCGAGCTCGTACTCTATCTCCTCTCGTTCGAGGTGATGTAGTAAAAGATTTTGGTACAGTAAATCAAATTCGACGTCCATCGCGATTTATGAATTGATTAGACCGTTCTCAACTTAGGAAAAAAAAAACTCTTCGTTTGGAGGACGAAGACAAACTAAACAGGATCTGTTTTTGCTCCTCCTGGAAGGGGTGGGGTGGTAATGTAAAAGAATTTAAGTTTTAGCTGGGCGCCAAATTGTTACCTGCTAGCTACCGAAGCTAGGAAACGAGACAATTTCAGGGTCAATTTCTCTTCTGACCGTAATACCTACCACTCACCAAAGAAACTCACCTTCAGCAGGAGCATACACACATCCGTGTGTTTCGCGACACTTGCCAATCAATGGAACAAAGTGGAACTGTCGACAAACAACGTCGTAGAAAAGGGAGCTCAAAAGCTGTCCACGGGAGAGAATTCACTCAGACCACAACGGGCGAGGCTTGGTGACTCCTTATGAGTCCGAAAGGGGTCGACTAGAGAAGAAAACTGTGGTGTACTAACCAAGGGAATGCTTGCTTCTGAAGGAAATGCGCTACTCAACGGATTATAATTTTACATACTATTTATTTCCCGACATGGGAGTTTCTAACCTGTGACGTCACAACATGCTTGGGGTACTTGCGGTTTGGTATCTGGGACTCTGGCTGGCGATGGCCGATGGATCTCGTCGATGAGTCTCCGTTGACAGTAGCGATGTCGTCGATAGGGGCGATCGATAGGATTGGCCGCGGCGTAGGTGGGACGATAGCTGCTACGCTTCTCGGCTTCTGATGGCGACGATTCAGGCCCAATTTCGAACGGCGCAAAACGCATCCAGCTTGGTAGAGGCGCTCGGGCTTGACGATGGACGTAATTCCAATGGTCAGCGACGGGTTCGGCTCGAGTTTGGACGATACGAGTGGGCTCCGGCTTGGCAGAGGCGCTCGGGCTTGACAGTGGCCAAAATTCCGGTAGTCGGCGCCGGTTTAGGCTCGATTTCAGACGGTGCGAGCGGGATTTCTTCGTCGGCGGCGTGCCGGCTCGAATTTTGGACGATACGAGCTGACTGTCGGCGGTCGGCGACGATTCCGGACTGGACTTCCTGGTGGCTTGTGGCGTTGACGACGGTCCCCGGCTTGATTTCAGACGAAGCGACCCGGCTTGTGGTGTACCAAGGCTGTTTCCGAACTGGCTTCGCACGATACGAGCTGGCGTGGGGTTCGATGACGAAAAACGCTTAGCGAGAGCAATGGACGACGGCTTGGAACAAAGGTGCGGTCCGGCCCGTTCCACAATGGCGGAACCTACCCACGCGGCTCAATCGAAACGCCGGCGACGTTGGAGCGATCCCAATTCTATCCGGAACTATAGCTTGCGGCGGGAATTTGCGTGCGCTGGTTCGGGAATCGGTCCAACTTTCGCCCTGGGAATGCCAAATCACCACCTGTTGACCAAGGAATAGAAGAAAGGAACAAAAGGCCCACTAGGACCTGCCCACGTGATTAGACCCCATGTGACGTCACTTTTCTTGGCTCTCCTATTATATTTGTTTGTCTAAAGACTAATTACCTTTTTCTTTTTCTTGTTGAGTGTGTATATAATTCAAATACACCTAGTTTTGATCTGTTCAAGCACTACTATCTATTAACTTGCTTTATAGCTTATAACTTTATTTTTCCTGAAACGAACAAACAACTTAGATTGTACACCACATGTAGATTAACAATTTACAAACTTTCACTTTGATTTGGGAAACACACGGCGCACTACTACTCCCGCTTGTAGTCACGGACCGAATAATCTCCCTTGGCTAAAAGCTGAGCTCAGTAGGTCGGGGAATCACGACGAGGGTAGCGAACATTGCCGAAGCTACCACTCATTTTGGCAACACTTCCGGTTCCATCTACTGGCAAATGAGAGAACTAGGGGGGGCTCTCATCTTTTGCCCCCGCTCAAACTGCTATAACGTGAGTTACCGGGTGTCGGAGTACACGGTGGTTTTGCAAGTGACCAAAATATACATTGCGGCGGAAGCTGCAAGTCCAATTTGGAACCACTGGTTACACACTCCACATCTTCCTCTAGAAGTATGTCAATCGGCATCATCCCAATGGTCATACGATAGGAGTAAAAGTTCCCCCAAAACCTACACGTTGCTTGGTGCGGAAGCGTAAATGGAACCTTACATGCTCACTGCCTATGGGGCAGCAGGGACAGCAGGGACAGCATGATGTCCAAGGGCTTGACGACCCCTCCCCAGCTGTCTGCGAGTCAGGGAGAACTGCCTAGGGCGTGGTGGGATTTAGCAGTAGGCTCTGCTAAAATCCCTCCCAAAAAACCACAAGTGCCCGTAAGCGGACTCTATCAAAGCGACTGTGTGCCGCTTCAAAAGCACAAGCCCAGGGAGGGAGTGCCAACTGGCATGTGGAGTGTCCCTACTTCGGTAGGGTAGTGCGTGAGCTGCTTCGGCAGGGAGTGAGTGATCTGTGTGCTGAGGCAGGAGTGTCATAGCGAGTCGCCGCCGCTATGGCAGCCTCGAAGCGCAGCAGAAGTCTGAGTATGGACTGCACATGCTAAGGTAAGAGTGTCGTAGCGTTGCTACCGCTATCGACACCTCGAGGCATGGCAGTGGAGTGTTAGAGTGAGTTGGGGAGTGTCCCTACTTCGGTAGGGTAGCGCGTGAGCTGCTTCGGCAGGGAGTGAGTGATCTGGTTGTGCTGAGGCAGGAGTGTCATAGCGCGTCACCGCTATTGTCACCTCGAAGCGCAGCAGAAGTCTGAGTATGGACTGCACATGCTGAGGTAGGAGTCGAGGGACCTATCGACACCTCGAGGCATGGCAGTGGAGTGTTAGAGTGAGCACCCGAGAGAGGGACACTAGGTGCGGGTGGTCGTCGGAGAAGCTGCTTCGGCGGCAGGGTAGCAGTGGGTTGTACCCACACACCTACAGTTGTGCACATGTGGTGCATGGGGAGTGTCCCTGCTTCGGCAGGGTAGCGTGTGGTCTGCTTCGGCAGTGGTGTGATTGATCTGCTCGTGCTGAGGCAGGAGTGTCGTAGCGCAATATCTGTAGGCCCAGGCAGTTACCGCTATTGACACCTCGAGGCATGGCAGCGGAGCGTCCGGGAGAGCATCCAAGTAAGACTCAAATGGAGTGAATGGTGTGCGAGCACCCAAGTCAGTCTCGCGTGGGACGAGTGCCTGTGTGAGCGATAATGAGCGAGTACGCTTAGTACTGCCGTCCCCCAGAAGTAGTACTGCGAGGTAGTTCCTGGGGAAACGATGGTGGAGCCCAAGGGAGTTTAGTCGGTATTACCGGTATGGTCGAGTCCGACACTCCAGTACACTTCCGTGTGGTAGTTTGGCAACTACAATGCACGTGTACTGGGTTAGTGTATAAATGCATTCTCCCTTGTAAAAAAAAAAAAAAAAAAAAAAAAATGCTCACTGCCTAGCGAATAAGCGATAAATTCGTGTATGTTTGAGGGAGCCTTCAATTTATTGCTAGATTACAAATTAATTGTTGTGAAACGAATTTCAGTATTTACAAAATAGAAGAAGAAATATAAACATAAACACAATATATGTTTTGGTTAATGTTTTATTTTGTCTTATTCACAGTCATGAATCATGATTAGAGAATCATTGTAATTGTCCCCATATTAGTAATCGAGGGCAATGATTACTTGGCGCCACAAATCAAGTGTTTTCAAGGGCCAAATGAAAAAATGAGCTCTAAAATGTAACAAGACTTGTGCACACGAAGAGTGCCTTCAAGTATTTTGACCGCAATACAAACCAGTAACGAGGATTGTTTTGATTTTTTCGATTGCTGATAATTAATTGGAAATTGGTTTACCTCTGTTGAAAAACCAATTCAATACGTAAGCATGGTTGTCACTCATTGCGGCCTTTTTTTGGAGAAGCATAACAACAACCATGAAAGTGATCAATTACATCAGTCACATCATCGTTAGGCAGTCATCGGAGGTATGGATGATCGTCATTGGATAATCATTTCAAAATGGGAATTATTATCAATCCTGTTCGTTTATACAGTATAAAGGCAGAAGCATAAGAACTCTGTAGGCGATGTTAACGCATGCAACTGCTGTGATTCCACCATGATGAGCTTTTTTTCAAAATGAAGTTTGGAATCGGCAGCTTAACTGTAAAAGTAACTGTTTAGGATTGCATGTTTATAAGTACTAACGTAATGAAAAACGTGGAAATTGGACACACACCGACTCGGCCATAACATGAAGCAGCACTATCTATTTAATTTATTACTCATACAATTACCATTCAGGGGCCTTCTTTAGCCGTGTGGCAAAATGCGCGGCTACAAAGCAAGACCATGCAAAAGGTAGCTGAGTTAAGTTCCCGGTTCGGTCTGGGAAATTCTCGGGATTCGACTTCCCTGGGTATGAAAGTATCATCGTGTTAGTCTCATGATATACGAATGTAAAAATGGTACCTTGGCTTAGGGATCTCGCAGTTAACCTTCCGGGACTCGCTCTGTTGTAAAAAGTAGAACACCTTCGCAAAAAGTACGCTCGTCGTTCACAAGAGCGGCAGGATTGCGTGAGTGCTCCAGATCCATGCGAGTCCCGGAAGGTTAATAACTGTGGAAGTGATAAGGTGCGCGGCGGGAATGTCCCAGTGGGGGATGTAATGCCAATAATAATAAGAAGAACAATGTGTTACTTCACAAAACTAAAAAGACTCTACTAAAAGGAACTCTACAAGAAACTGTGATGACACTTGACTTATCGAATTATGATTGAATATCTATGGTAGAATATTTTAGAATAGAAGCTTGAGTTCGAAGTCGGTAATGTTTTTATGGTTTAATCATGCAAAATATGTATTCTTCAAACAGCTATAAGTACCATACTTATATTTGCTATAGTAAACTTCAACATTCAATTATGATAATCCCAATTACATAAGAACAATTGTTTTCAAAACAAAAGCAGTGTGATGTTTACACTAGCTTCCTCGTCATATATGTAGGTCTCAAAGCCTTTTCATCGTCTGATTCAGTTGACTCCAACATCAACATACAATATGCAACATCGAGTGTATCCACAAACCAGGTGCTGGCTATATCAACTTCTGTGTACTCACGTGCAGCCGGCCGTATGATGACGACGACGGCAACAACTCCCTAGCGTTGATTATGACTTAAGCACGTAATCAAAGTATGCACAATTATACAAGTAAGTTTCGCGGGTATCGCCAATCGTGTGTGGTCTCATGTTGTTCTTTGTAGTTGTTGCTCTACTTAGCTTATCACGTGCAAAAATGTCAATTTTAAAACTTCATTGAGGTGAATTTTGAATCATTACAACGTGTTGTTGAATGACGAGCAGATGTGAACAAAATGATTACATATTAATTATCCTGACCCAAAATGGAAAAAAATGCTTTGGTACTTTTTGTACAACTGCTAATGATATAAAGGAATTATTATAGAAATATTTATTCCAAACGACGTTTTGCCTTTCTCGTACACTAAGTGTATAGGAAGGCGATATGTGCGCTACAAAAACAAACTTTTTATAGAACGCCCGTAGACCCAGAATGTTATATGCGACTAAGCTCGTCAAATTGAAATGTTATCTGTGTATGCGTGTGTATTAATACATTTGCTTGCGACATTTTGGAGGAATCATGTCCTGTTGTAAATGAGCCAGATCGAGCTGTGAGCTCAAAAGTTATGGCCAAACTACTAATTTTATAATACATGAGAAAGGCACCAATACCGCTAGCTGGATTAAGGCTCTCCTAGACCTAAGCGATTTCATCGCCGCGACAGCGACAACTAGTCTCCATGTATCGTTAGGTCACTGCAGGCAATGTTCCATTAATGCTTCCATAGCATCGGCCACAGAATCGCAGTCGCCAAACGATAAAATCGCGTCGCGTGTGTTTGGGAAATCTTTAATCAGATATTTTTTTAAACTCTGCCTAACAATTCGTTGTAATAGTTACGGAGTTACTGTCGTACATAATTACGGAGTTACTGTTACAATCTGGGCTAGAAAGATTTACTTTTATTCCTCCATGGTTGAAAACGAAATGGTTAATGAGTTGATTCGCATGTGTAAGTGGGCTGCAAATCAGCACAAACGGCATTTGAGATGTTTCGAATTCACGTCCTAAAACTAAATTGTGTATTGCAGCGGATTCTAGGAACGATTTTAAAGAGCAGGTAAGTGGTACTTTTTTTCTTTTCTTTTCAGTCTTTTCACTTTTCACAGTGAGAAGTGAGAAATGAGGAGCAAGAAGTGAGGCGTCTCATTTCTCACCGTAAAAAGTGAGAAGTGCGAAGTGAGTAGTGAGTAGTAAGATGTCTAACTTTTAACACCTCATTTCTCACTTTTCAAATTAGCTATTCGGCCAAATGACCTGTTCAGCCCAATGACCCATTCGGCCAAATTTAGTATTCGGCCAAATGTCGTATTCGGCCAAATGTCGTATTCGGCCAAATGTCGTATTCGGCCAAATGTCGTATTCGGCCAAATGTCCTATTCGGCCAAATGTCCTATTCGGTAAAATGTGGTATTCGGTAAAATGTCCTATTCGGCCAAATGACCTTTGCTGCCAAATATCCTATTCAGCCAAATGACCTATTCGGCCAAATGACTTATTCAGCCAAATTACTTATTCGGTCAAATGACTTATTCGGCCAAGAAGCCTATTCGGCCAAATAACTTTCGGCCTAATGGTATATTTAGACAAACAACCTCTAGCCTAGTGGCCTTCGGCCAAATGGTATTCGCCCAAACGGCCCTTTTTCGTTCGCAACAACATTTTGAAGTGATGGAGACGCATGGCTATTTCTGGCCTGGGAGATCAACTCTTAGTCAATGTCAGAAACCACAAAAAAATAATGCCAGTAACCCAAGCAACATAACTTGTTTTATAAAAGTTTATACTGCACATATAACCCTAGTAACATTTTGGTTTTATACTGGTTTTATCACACTCTTGTAGAGTAAATTATGGTCTTGAAGAGCGCTATAAAACTTAAAATGTTACTTGGGAATACATATGTAGTACCATTTGTTTCAACATGAATACATTACCTTTTTTGTACACTTATAAGTCCAAAAAAGTGCAACAACTGGCGTCTTATAAAACATCGTTCTTGTCACGAAATATGTTATTAATTCCAACTACGAGCATTATAACATGCAATATCAAATAATGTAGAGAAAACGTTATGAAATACTGTTATAGAACATGTTTATATATTCAAGGGTGTTATCGATCATTTAGTAATTTGCGTTCGATCATTTAGTAGTTCATCAATAACTAATTCCAGAAGCTGAATTTTAAAATGTGTTGTATGGTGGACTACTAGTGTAAAGGTTTTTCTAGAACTCTGCCTAATGATTTGTTGTTAGAAATCCACTAGTCACGGGGTTATAGCGCTCCACCATACAACACATTTTGAAATTCAGCTTCTGGAAAGTGTTATTGATAAACTACTAAATGATCGAACACAGATTACTAAATGATCGATAACATCCTTGTATATAAGAAAATTATTTTGAGCTTTTGAGGATCCTTGTATATATTATATATTAGTTATAATTAGTATTAATACTAATAATTTGTCATTGACTACTTTCGTGATCATTTTCCAAGGCTCTCATAGATGTGAAAAATTTCTCCGCAGTACAAAAAGCACGTGCTATCAAAGCATTCATCGCCACAATCCACCACGTAGCTTTTTTCTGGCGATATGTTTTTTTAGGCGACCATTTGGCGCTCATTTTCCATTGTGATTAAAAATAAGCGGAGGAGTACATTTTTTTATGAGCGGTACAGTATACACAAGTTTTAAATATGCGCTTTATTAGTATATTTTCAGCTGAGCAATTGTTATGACTATGGCATTAGAAAGATGAGGTTTTATTTCAGTTATGGCCGATCTGGCCAATTTTCAATAGGAAACAATGGGACAGGATTCCCCATCGAATGCAAAAAAATCGGATCAAGATAAGTGCCTCAAATATGAGACACACGCTAACACATACACACATACAGACATCATCTCAATTCGTTGAGCTGAGTCGATTGGTATATAACACTATGGGCCTCTGAACCTTCTATCACAAAATCGTCTTGGAAGTGAATATATAGCTTTTTCCGTTACACCTTGGTGTACGAGAATGGCAAAAGTTTCCTAAAATGATGTATTCCATATCCCTTTCATATCTATATACATAAAAATGAATGTCTGTTTGTCCGAAACCCATAGAGTCGGAAACTTCTGAATATGGGAAGTGAAAAAAATAAGTTTTGACGGTTGCTCTGCCAAATGAAATCGAATCGCAGAGCAAACATCAAAAATTGTGAATACAAAATAAATGTTGCACAAGTACCTATTCTTCTAAATAAAATAAGTTACCTGAGCTAATATTGAGACCGAACAAATAGCTACTACTATCCAAAATATCAAACGAGGTGAAAATTGGGTCTAATGTAATTTTCACTTGTCATAAGACGAGTTTGTACCATCCTATTTAATTCCACCACATGATTGTACCTTGACCGATACGTATTTCGACCTCAACAGTAAGGTCGTCTTCAGTATCTCGTACTTGACTCGACTAATTTCCAACCATTTTTTCGTAAGCTTTAGTTCTTAATAAATTCATCATAATATTGGTTCAAACTATAGCGGCAAATAGGACAACTGGTCGGGGTTCTGCCAAATCACACCAAGCGCCAATGAAAAATTTCCAATTTTTTTCCAAATTTTTCTTGTAACAGATTCAGTTAATCACAAATCAAATTGGACATCGTTCAACGCCAAAACTGAGGATATCCTACAACAAATGTGCGCATGAATTGACATTAAATACTTTCCGTTTTCGTTTTGTGAACAAAACATTACAAGTCTGTCAAAACGCCGCTTTGTGCGGTTTGGCTGAACCCCGACCAACTATCACAAAGATGTTGCAGGGGTAAATCGTACTTTTTTGGTTTGCATCGTTATACGGAGATGGCTTTTCAGTCTTGACAAAATCAAAACACTGTTATTTAATCTTGCCCAACGTTTCGGTCCGTTTGGGACCTTCCTCTGGGACTCAATTCTTACAGGTTTATCCTCAACTGTGGTTCTGCTGAACCATTGATTGTCATGAGGTCAGGATTTTCCCACATTGTCCTGTCATTTCTATTTCTATTTCATCTAACTTACGGTATCCGTTATATTATGTGAATTGTTAATTTAAACACCGGATTAATATCACGTCAGGTTTTTATCTATGGCACAATTGAACTAATGGTTATTGTATAGGAAATTTTAGGTTAACATCACAGTATATCATCATATTGTATTTGTTGTGTTTGTGCTTATTTCTTGTCTACTAATAATGGCAATTAATGAATTTCAAAGTGCTCAACCAAACTCCAAATAAATCATCTATAAACTAATTTAAAGTTTATTTAACCGATTCAATACGGATTTTTTTTTTCGTTGTATTTCAATATAAATTTTGGACATTCTGCTTCAAAAACGTATGCAAACCATGAAAAAGTAGAAATATGGGGTAAATTTTTTTTTTGAGATCTTCTAGGGCTTCCAAACCTTCCTTGAGTTCAGATCTTGATGATCTACATAAACAACAAAGCATTTTACGGGGCCTCAATCTTAATTTGAAGTTGGCAATGCTACTTGAGACATAATTAAACTATTTTTTATCAAATCGCAGTGTTACCAAAACATAAACAGTATTTCAAACTATTCTTGAGTTCAGATCTTGGAGGTCTACAAGATCAACAGAGCAATTCATAGGTACTGAGCTTGTGTGTTAGTTGGAGGAGCTCCATGGAACATTATTACAGCAGTATATACAAAATACAACATTCCCAGAATATCTACGGTACTCCAAACAATTCTTGAGTTCAGCTTGGAGGTCTACAAGACCATCAGAGTGATTGATAGGTCCCTGAGCTTGTGTGTTAGTTGTTAAAACCCAATGGGACGTGATTATGTCAACATATAAAAACACCCACATTCCCAGAATAGCTACGGTACTCCAAACCATTCTTGAGTTCAGATATTGAAGTTCTACAACACCAACAGAGTGATTCATAGGGTCCTGAGCTTGTACGTTAGTTGGAGCAACCCCTTGGTACATCATTACACCAGAATATGCAAATCACAGCATTCCCAGAGTTCCTGGGGTAATCCAAATCGTTCTTGAGTTCTGATATTAGAGGTCTTCAAGATCAACAGAGTGATTCATTGATTTCCGAGCTTGTGTGTTAGTTGTACAAGCCCCATGGAACATCATTACACCAGTATATACAAAATACAATATTCTCAGAGTATCTACGGTACTCCAAATAATTCTTAAATTCAGATCTAGGGGGTCTACAAGACCAACAGAGTAATTCAAAGGCAACTCAGCTTATGTGTTGGTTGTAAAAACCCCATGAGACATGATTACACCAGTATATGAAAATTGAAACATTCTCAGAATATCTACGGTACTCCAAACGATTTTTGAGTTCAGATATTGGAGGTCTACAAGGCCAACATAGTGAATCATAGGATTCTGAGCGTGTGTTTCAATTTTAGAAACTCAATGGGACATCAACATACCAGTATATACAAATCATAACATTCTCGGAATATTTACGGCGCCATGCGTGAGTTCAGATATTGGAGGTCTAAAAGACCATAGATTTTGAAGCTTGTTTGTTAGTTGGAGAACCATCATGGAACATCATTACACCATTATATAAAAATCTTGTTAGTTGGAATTCCTCAAATGGACATCATTACATACACAATACGTATGTACGAAAAAAAAAAAACTTGTTATTGTGATCACAAGCATCGCATCCACAATTTCGGTTTCGGTTCGGTTTCGTTCCTTTTATCGTCAATAGTGTTTGGCGTCTCTTGATGACCGGCTAGGCTATACATGTGAATTATTGCTATTCCATAATCGACCAGTATTAGAGTAAGTTGCACCCTAAAGGCGTTGGTATACTCTCATACTTACTTGCTTCATACTTATTGTACATATTATATATTTTAAACGATATGTTTACCATTTCTATACGTATTGAAACCACCAAGGGGTATCATGAGATGACAGTCTAACCAATAAATGAGGATTGCGTACCAAGAACTGAATAAAGCTCGCAACACATTCAATCGACAATATAATAATTGGTTTCAGTATTGCGCAGAAGTGGATGTTACTAAGACTAACATTTATATGTAAGAGTAAAGTAATTTACGTATGAATAATATCACAAAATTTCATTTCAAACGCTTTTTTCCATTCTTATCCCAAAATGAATTAAATGTAATAGCTAAAACATGTTGCTAAAACAAATCTCTCTCTCAGTTCCTCTGCAACCATTTGATGTGATTCTGCGAGATCGTCAACAGAAGGCGCTTCAGTAAAACTTTCGAATCGACACGTTATGCTCTGGTGCACTGCTGCAAACATGCAGCACACTAGTAGTAAACTTTTTGAAAGCAGTGTACCAAAAGGAATCAAAAGTTAAGTTTCCCAATAATAATCTTCTTCATCGAAAAAATATTTAGTAGGCTAACAGGTAACAGGTCATTGTTTTTTTTTTTCGAGAAATGCTCTCATTATTGATGAAATTTGTGTAAGGTGGTTATTCACAAAGTGCGTCACATCCTTACTGTGACCCCCCGTCTGGACAGCGTGACGAAAAATTAAAAAAAACTAGAGGTTCATTACAAGAAGTGGCGAAGAGGAGAGGGGTGTTGAAAATGATAATTGTTCCGCATGACGTACTATATCGATCTTCCCTAGATGTCCTTAACCATACAATTTTTTGGCGGTAAATTCATGCTAGACCACCGTACATCTTCTTGTTGATCGATTTGAATATAAAGAATTGAACTCATGGACAATTTGGATTGTCATACATGTTCAACGAATTCTATAATGTGTCTAAAATGGTGTAACGAAGTCCCGTTGAGCTATTCCAACTCATAAAAATAGATGGGATGACGTAGATCTTCATGTTGATCGATTTGAGTATTGAGATCTGTACTCATGGACAGTTTGGAGTGTCGTAGATGTTCAACGAGTTCTGTAATGTGTCTATAATGATGTATCAAAGTCCCGTGGAGCTATTTCCACTTATAGAAATAGTCGGGACCTCAAAGATCTTCGTGTTGATCGATTTGAATATTGGGATCTGAGCTCAAAGACAGTTTAGAGTGTCGTAGATGTCGCACGACAGGTAAGACGCGCGGCTACAAAGCAAGACCATGCTGAGGGTGGCTGGGTTCGATTCCCGGTGCCGGTCTAGGTAATTTTCGGATTGGAAATTGTCTCGACTTCCCTGGGCATAAAAGTATCATCGTTGTTAGCCTCATGATATACGAATGCAAAAATGGTAACCTGGCTTAGAAACCTCGCAGTTAATAACTGTGGAAGTGCTTAATGAACACTAAGCTGCGAGGCGGCTCTATCCCAGTGTGGGGATGTAATGCCAATAAGAAGAAGAAGAAGAAGAAGAAGATGTCGCACGAACTCTGTGGCGTGTCTATAATAGTGTAACTAAAGCCCGTGGAGCTATTACAACTCATAAAAATAGTTGAGACATCGAAGATCTTCATGTTGTTCGATTTGAATATTAAGATCTGATTTCAAGAAGAGTTTGGAGTGTCGTAGATGTTGAACGAATTCTGCGGTGTGCCTATAATGGTGTTACGAGGTATCCTGCAGCTATTCCAACTCAAAAACTAGTGGGAACATCGAAGATCTGCATGTTGATCGATTTGAATATTAAGATCTGTACTCAAGGATAGTTTGGAGTGTCATAGATGTCGAACGAATTCTGTGGTGTGTCTGTAATGGTGTTACGAAGTCCTCCTGGAGCTATTTCAACTCATAAAAATAGTTGAGACATCGAAGATCTTCATGTTGTTCGATTTGAATATTAAGATCTGATCTCAAGAAGAGTTTGGAGTGTCGTAGATGTTGAACGAATTCTGCGGTGTGCCTGTAATGGTGTTACGAGGTATCCTGCAGCTATTCTAACTCATAAAACTAGTGGGGACATCGAAGATCTGCATGTTGATCGATTTGAATATTAAGATCTGTACTAAACCCGAGCAGAGGAAAATAGCTCAATAATATCAAATTTTGATAAGATAGCAAAATGAGATATGGACATGATTGATATAAGAGATAAAAGATCAGGCGAAAATATCAATATTTTACACTAAAATATCATAAGGAAATCATGTTATGTTATTTGTAAGAAGTGATCAATATCAAGTGCTATTGGTTTGTTCTTATCCATAGCATATTTTGATATTTAAATGATATTTCGGTGCTAATTTTTGATATTGTTGCCTGTTCTTTTATCTCTTATATCAATCAAGTCCATATCATGTTTTGTTATGCTGTTCACGGCTTCTGCCCGGGAAGGATAGTTTGGAGTGTCATAGATGTCGAACGAATTCTGTGGTGTGTCTGTAATGGTGTTACGAAGTCCTCCTGGAGCTATTCCAACTCATAAAACTAGTGGGGACATCGAAGATCTGCATGTTGATCGATTTGAATATTGGGATCTGTACTCAAGGATAGTTTGGAGTCTCGTAGATGTCAAACGAATTCTGTGGTGTGCCTGTAATGGTGTAATTAGTAACCGTGGAGCTGTTCCAACTCATAAAAATAGTGGGGACATCGTAGATCTTTTTGTTGACCGATTTGAATAATAAGATCTGGGCTCAAGAACTGTTTGGAGTATCGTAGATATTGTAACAGATCTGTTATACCGCAGGACAGGCGCGGGATATTATCATAAAGCATTTCAATTTCAATTATTTCACCAGAATGTGGTGAAAAATGGTGTTGATTCCTTAGACCATCAAAATTAGAACTCAAGGATAGTTTGGATGCTCTAGATCATCCTAGTCCTGACCTGGGCAATATTTTCCCTGGATTGAACAGGTAATTTTGAACATTTTTTTTAAGAAAGCAAGACTCTATCTCTTAAAACTGATTTTTGACAGCTGATTTTCGTCTTGGGTAATATATGACCCATCCGTATTGAATCGGTTAATCATAGTAGTATTTTATGTCGAATTGTTCATTGGCATGTTAACTTCATTTCCTGTACATCTGGGCCTAATCGGGCTTTTCCATCCAATTTCATGTACGAAATAGTAACAGAGGTGCATTTTCCTATATATTTCGGCTGAAACCCCCATATTAACTTCAAATCAATTGCGCCAGCTTATGCAATAACCGATCAGACTAAAATTTTCAGAGAATGATTTTCTTACCCAAAGGCAAAATCCTGGGGGGGGGGGGGGGTCTAGTGCTCATTTTACCATCTACTCCTTTACGAAAAAACCGTAGGCTCCAACGGAAATAAGCGAGGACAACGTATGTTATCGTAGCTTGTCTGTGGGAGTTACTTCTCCATTTTTTTACGCATTTGTATCATGTTGCGATGAATTTGTTTCTTTTCACTTTAACCTTCACGATTAGGCGTATTTCGTCCCGTTACTGAATGTAGCGATCTCACAATAGATATTACCAGCTCGAGGGAGTGTCAGTTACGATCAATGATACCCTCTGGGTCCGTTATTACCACAGTAGTTATTATTCAAATACATTAATCAGCTGGAATCGCTTAGAATATTGTGTTTATTATACAACTATGTAATTCACTTACCCGTGTAACGATTACCATCTTCGCGCCACATTGACTTTAGTTTTGATCTGAAAATAAAAATGAAAATTAGGCAGAGTTAGTATAATTTTGACAAAAACAACACACTATAAAAAGAAACAAAATTCTTAACGCAAAAAAACGTCATTGGAAATATCCCCTCCCCAAACAGGGAAAACCTGAAAACATAATCTGAAATAAAACTTCAATCATCGAGACAAAGGGAAAGTTGTCAGTTACCTATTATTATTGTTTGGTTTCACACGACGAAAAGGGAAGTGGAAACCAAGGCAAATAAACGAAAGCAAACAACTAGATCGGAGGTGGGTGGGTGGCACAATCTCAGCGATCATTACAGCAATAGATCCTATATTAATCCACGACGACGTGTCGGAGCGGACTTAATAATAGCTCCATTCTGTCGTGTTCCCGCCCTGCTGCTTACCACCGGTCTTATTGTCGCCGACGTCGTCGTTGATAATAATACTTATTGTACCTTCTTTCATATAGATCTCAAAACAACAACAGTAACCTGTTTCGAAGACCGTTTAATAGGCCTTTCAATCGGGCTGAAAAAGTATGTGGAGTAGCTCGGGCCACATGCCTGGTTTAAAATGAAGAAAAATAGCTTGAGTGTGGATGAATATTCCCACCGAAGAAGACACCAGTATAAGTAATAAAGATGCCTTGGTGATGATGTTGGTCTGCAGCTTATGGAATCGAAATAAAAATATCGTGTGAAGTCATCTCCGGTGCCAATGAAATGAGAACAAATGGCAATAACGATGATCATGGAATGCATTGATGTGTGGTAAATTTGTTGATAAAATATTATCCACTGTATGATGTACAAGTTGTTCGAGGTTAATCATATAATCTATGGAGCATAATTTACTTATCAGTCGTCAGTAAGCTAAAAGAAGAGTTTTTATACAATATTTAAGATAGTTCAAAAGAATATTATCATATCGGTTATCTGAATATGCTCCTATCGTAAATACCCACCGTCTTTCTGTGGTTCATCTTAATTAATTAAAAGACGACGTACAATAAAAAAAACTAATTGTGGTTAATACAGCACTATATACTGACAAAGCTAAACCAATAAAAACCTTTTATTATTGAAAACGGATAATGTTAAGCACATTTTACTACTCACAATGTTTTTATATAAGTTTTTTTTGCCAAAGATGTCACTTAGTCAGTTTCTCGAATAACAGGATCTTATAAGTATATAATTCCTTATTATTCTTCTATAATGATCCAATTTTAATAGCAAACTCCGAATGATTTTATGTTGCAATTTCGTAAAGGAACATGCAAGCAAAATCACGGAACGTAAACATGCAAAAATCACCAGATGACCGAGTTGTGATAATGCGCGGATGCTGGATAGACAGTAGGAAGGCAGAAGAGTGAAAAACCCACCGCAAAGCTCCCGCAGAAAACCAAAGTAAAAACATAACATGTGAAATGATATTTACCAAGAGTACCGCTACGTATGATGGACAGGGAATTTATTACGTTTGGTCCATGTACGTATGGATGGATAAACGAAAATATGTATGGGTTGGGTACTCATCTTTTGCTCAACATCACCACTCGATACAAAGCTCACCTTTATTTCCTCGCGTCATGCGTCTTTCCAACTTGCTCTGCGAACTCGTGTACGGGAGCACCATTTTTACCATAAGTCGCATGTCATTTACATTGCCTTGTATTAGTGTTGATGCCCCCTCGTCATATGACAAGCAGTTTCCACAGAATGGGGCGAATTGGCTGCAGGTGGTTGTGAGTCAAGTCGGGATCAAAAGAAAGTATAGATTGCGTGTACGATTAATAAGCGACGAACCGGCCGCCCGGCCGGAAGAATTGGTGATGGTATGCCTATTGAACGAACTTTTAACAGACATTGTTCGCTCATCATTGGTCGAGACCGGGCGTTTCCATACTCCAGATTCTTAATTTCGTACCGTAAATTTGTACCATGAAGATTTTGTTATAGTTTAGTAAGGATTTTCTTCAGTGTCCTCTGGAATGTCTTAAAAATTCAACATATAAAAGTTATATCTTTCCTGGGAAATCCAATAATTCAAAAAAGAAATCAATCAAACGAATTACCCCATCATCCAAATGGCCCCCTACATTGATGGGACAAAAACTTCGTTTAATTGAAATTGAAACACTCATTTCCTTCGGAAAAAAATGATGCAATCGTGATGCTTTTCGCCTTTACTGTGCTGCCGTCACACTGGCCCCAATTGAAAATAGAAGTTGTTGGTACCACCGTCATAACACTTTATAGTCGGTAGACAACAACAATCCACCATCACCGTTTCGTCAGTTTATATGGATGGTTAGTCGACAGCTTTTTTGTTCATCTTCATTAGCTACAGCGACAGAAAAATGGATAGACATTTCAATGCACAGTGGCTGGAAGTCGTACAAAACCTGTAAATTTGGCAATATTTCGGATCATTGCAATACTAAAAAACTATGAATATCCTTTGTTCTTTGTATGACGATTGAAGGAATAGTCAATTAATTTACAAATGCAATACAGTGTCGACCCGATTTTTTCACTCCGCGATTTTGTCTACCTCCGATTTTATCACGTTTTCGACCCGGTTTTATCACGTCCCGATTTCGTCACACTTTTACCCAAATTTGCCAACCCAAAAAAATGTAAATTTTAATCTTTCCTTTTATTTTTGTAGATAATACCGCAAACAACAATCATTTTCTTGAAATAACTTTCACCCTCTGTGGTTTGGCACCGTTCACATTTCACACCGTTTTCATTTAAAAAAATGATTTTTCCTATTTTGTCACATTCCCTATTTTATGCATTATTTTATCCCTGCATTTATTGGTGTTAAAGAATATAAGAGAAGTAAAGACCACCGTCCGTCACCGAGATTAAAAGTAGATTAATGGTAATTTTACACAGTGTATTATAGGATGAAATATATTTTTGTTATTTATCTATCTATCTATCTATCTATCTATCTATCTATATATAGGGGAACTGTTCCGATCTCCATCTCACTGTACATATATTCATCTCATCGCTAAACAAAGAAATACGGCACCAAATTCGTCGCTTCTTTTTGTCAACATGCGTGCTCACTGCTGAAAAAATCACAAAAATAATAAGCAAACCAATTGCTTTGTTTTTGATGGGATGGAAATAGGAGCTATGAGATAAAGTGGCGAACCGTTCCCCTATATATAAATGAATAATGGTCTGTGTTCGTATCCGCATAACTCGAAAACGGCTGAATGGATTTTCTTCATTCCTCCAACCGATACGTTCGTTTTAGTTTCCGACGGGTTTATATGATATTTACTTATGCGAAAATATCGAATTAAGATGAGTAAATCGTGCAGAACTAAAAGTACGATCCGTATGAAAATTCTGCAGGGTAGTTTACAACGCAAATTTTCGCCTACTACCGCAGGACAACGTCTGCTGGGTCAACTAGTAAATCATAAATCTTTTTCTTCTATATATTTTATACATATAAAACAAAGTTGGCATTTGTACGACCGCACATCACTCAAGAATAGACAGCAGAATTTTTGCTAATTTATATGGCATCCCAAAAATTGTCCATTAAAACAGATGAAATTATCCTTAAACAATTGAAAAATGCTCCTTAAAAAAACTGATCATTTTTCCTTAAATTATTGATCAAATTACCTTGAAATATATAAAATGCTCCGTAAACATTTGAAAAATGTACCGTAAAAACAAAAAAAAAAAGTACCATAAACAATTGAAAATGCTCCTTAGAAAAACAAAGATTTGCTATTTAATTAATGATAATTGCGCAGTGCACCATTGTATAGCCCCTGGAGTATGAAGCTGATTGTTTTGCTTGGTAACCCTATTCAACAGAAAAATGCTCCGAAAACTAAGGAAAATGCTCCCTAAAAAGAAGAAATACTCCTTAAACCAATAAAAAATGCTCCTTAACCTGAGAAAATGCTCCTTAAACTAAAAACAGTGCTCCGTAAAAAAAACATCGCATAAACATGCTTGACGATAAGAATTTCATTAAAATCACATTGCATATAATGCTAATAGGTTTATTCATCAATTTCCCTGCATAACCCCAAAAGATATCTTAGTTACAAGATAAATATTGTCGCTTCGGTTCCCTTTGTTCTGCTGTCCGAAACATGTAGGGTGTCAAAGCATTCACCGCCACGCTTCTTTAGGTTTATTTTTGTAAGCGCAGATTTCGACAATTTCGAGTTCCTCAAGCCGTGGGTGGTTATAAGAGATATTTTAGTTACAAGATACAAATTGTCGCTGTCGTGGCTGTCCGGAACATCTTTTGCTGGCGAGGATAGGATGCTAAATGTCAATGAAGGAAAAATACATACGATTTGACAGTTCGGTACCCAACATGTTTCGGACAGCAGAACAAAGGGAACCGAAGCGACAATATTTATCTTGTAACTAAGATATCTTTTGTGGTTATGCAGGGAAATTGATGAATAAACCTATTAGCATTATATGCAATGTGATTTTAATGAAATTCGTATCGTCAAGCATGTTTATGCGATGTGCAGTTGTATGGGACGTCTGTTTGTCTGTGTGCAGTCTGGTGCACAATTTCTTTAACAATGCTTTGAATTGCTTGTAGGCTAAGATTACATTTTGTATAAGTTTATGGAGCATTTCATTTTTTTACGGAGCACTGTTTTTAGTTTAAGGAGCATTTTCTCAGGTTAAGGAGCATTTTTATTGGTTTAAGGAGTATTTCTTCTTTTTAGTGAGCATTTTTCTGTTGAATAGGGTTACCAAGCAAAACAATCAGCTTCATACTCCAGGGGCGATACAATGGTGCATAAGATTCTACTTTATGACAGCCAATTTCAAGGTACTTTTTCAACTATTTCACAATAATTCTTATATCAATATACTGCGCAATTATCATTAGTTAAATAACAAATAATGAATAGTTAAATAATAAATAATAAAGATTTGCATCTTTGTTTTTCTAAGGAGCATTTTCAATTGTTTACGGTACATTTTTTTCGTTTCTACGAAAAATCGATCATTTTGTAGATCAGATTTTTTAAGGAGCATTTTTCAATTGTTTAAGGATAATCATGATAGTTTCATGATGCATTTACCATTTTCTCAATTTATATTCGCTTTCTTCTTCTTTTTAAGAGGAAAAATGTTATTATGAAATTGGAATGCTTTGAAAATCAAAAACCCATCTTTTCGATGAAATGATTTTTCGTACAATTTGCATGGAATTTCACAATTTTGATCACCATGTCGAAAAAAAGGTGTAAAAACAAAAATGAATCATTCTGAAGAACCGATTTGTTTTCTAGATAAATTGTGGACGCATAAAATTGTATCAGAAAATAATTGATCAATTTTTTTCGAGACAATGTTCGCCCGGTCAGCTAGTTATTTATATTTTATAAATTTTTATATTAATGAATCATGCTTCTGAGGATATTGTCCACTCTGGAATCAGATCCGAGGCTCTTGGGGAAACCTCCTAGGCCTAAAAACTGACTAAACAATCACAAACTACACCAAGTCACCAATACGGGAATCAAGCATTTTACAAAACAAGAAGAACATGACATCCAGATTTTATTCCGGGAATATTGGCCATTCTAAAGGCAATTCCGTGGTCTTTGACCAAATTCGACCGTTTTCACAATCCGCCAATCAATTTTTTTTTATGCATCCAAAAACTTCCGTAAGCGTTTTAGATGGTTTTGTGTAGCATGGATTGGTGGATGTAATTGAATAAATCCCATAAGAATTACCATCTCATTTATAGAAATAAAAGAAAATTTGTGACAGCAAAATAATCTGAAGATGGTCTTACTAATGAGGTCTAAATACGTATTCTTGAAGAAACATTCAAAGGGTGGAATTAAATTTGATAGTAGTTACTCAATCAATGACAATGTACTTAATTGACTATAGAACAGCGGTTCTCAACCTTTTCTTGATAGGTATCCCTTCGAACTTATGCTTATATTGTGGTACCCCCTGTTTAATTTCGCTGTAAATGAAAATAAGCTTAAGTTATAAGATGTATTAGAAACGGACCTGAAAACCAACGGGGTCTTCAAAAAGTTGTCTGTAATTTCGTTATTCGGTGGAATTTTCAAATTCAAATTTATGTTTATACATCAAGCTCCCACAAGACTTTTAGTTCTTTTGGAGGCTTCCGAGCCTCAAGCCTATTGAAAGAATTCCGAGCCTCCGAGCCTCTTGAGAGGAGGCTTCCGAGCCTCTTGAAAGGAGGCTTCCGAGCCTCTTGAAAGGAGGCTTCCGAGCCTCTTGAAAGGAGGCTTCCGAGCCACTTGAAAGGAGGCTTCTGAGCCTTTTGAAAGGAGGCTTCCGAGCCTCTTGAAAGGAGGCTTCCAAGCCTATTGCAAAGAGGCTTCCGAGCAGCCTCTTGAAAGGAGGCTTCCCAGCCTCTTGAAAGGAGGCTTCCCAGCCTCTTGCAAGGAGGCTTCCCAGCCTCTTGCAAGGAGGCTTCCCAGCCTTTTGAAAGGAGGCTTCCGAGCCTCTTGAAAGGAGGCTTCCGAGCCTCTTGGAAGGAGGCTTCCGAGCCTCTTGAAAGGAGGCTTCCGAGCCTCTTGGAAGGAGGCTTCCGAGCCTCTTGGAAGGAGGCTTCCGAGCCTCTTGGAGGAGGCTTCCGAGCCCCCTGGAAGGAGGCTTCCAGGCCTCTTGGAAGGAGGCTTCCAGCCTCTTGAAAGGAGGCTTCCAGGCCTCTTGAAAGGAGGCTTCTGAGCCTCTTGAAAGGAGGCTTCCAGGCCTCTTGAAAGGAGGCTTCCGGGCCTCTTGAAGGAGGCTTCCGAGCCTCTTGAAAGGAGGCTTCCGAGCCTCTTAAAGGAGGCTTCCATGCCTCTTGAAATGAGGCTCTGAGCCTCTTGAAAGGAGGCTTCCGGGCCTCTTGAAAGGAGGCGTCCGAGCCTCTTGAAAGGAGGCTTCCGAGCCTCTTGAAAGGAGGCTTCCAGGCCTCTTGAAAGGAGGCTTCGAGCCTCTTGAAAGGAGGCTTCCAGAGCCTCTTGAAAGGAGGCTTCCTGAGCCTCTTGACAGGAGGCTTCCAGAGCCTCTTGAAAGGAGGCTTCCTGAGCCTCTTGAAAGGAGGCTTCTGAGCTTCTTGAAAGGAGGCTTCCTGAGCCTCTTGAAAGGAGGCTTCCGAGCCTCTTGAAAGGAGGCTTCTGAGGCCTCTTGAAAGGAGGCTTCCGGGCCTCTTGAAAGGAGGCTTCCAGGCCTCCTGAAAGGAGGCTTCCAGGCCTCTTGAAAGGAGGCTTCCGAGCCTCTTGAAAGGAGGCTTCCGAGCCTCTTGAAAGGAGGCTTCCGAGCCTCTTGAAAGAAGGCTTCCGAGCCTCTTGAAAGGAGGCTTCCGAGCCTCTTGAAAGATGACTTCCGAGCCTCTTGAAAGGAGGCTTCCGAGCCTGTTGAAAGAGAGCTTCCGAGCCTTTTGAAAGAAGGCTTCCGATCCTCTTGAAAGGAGGCTTCCGAGCCTCTTAAAAGGAGACTTAAGAGCTGCTCCGGAAGGAGCCTCATGAAAAGAGGCTTTCAAGCTTCTTGCAACGAAGCTACTGAGTTTCTCAGTATTCTACTGACCTACTGAGCTTCTTAGATTCTAGATTCTAGTTCAGCAGAATATTTTTCAACAATTTGCCTCAATCACATTGAAGATTTTTAAAATTTGTTCATTCGACGTTTTGTCCTTTTGTTCTTTTGTCCCACAGCCCTTCGCACACTGGACTGATTGGGGTTGACATAATCAAAAGTCTTTAATTTACTGATCGCCTTGTACAATACAAATGTACAAATGTACAATACAAATTATAAGAATAAAAAATAAATCAAAACTTTATCAATAACTTTTTATTGGAATTGAGGGGTCAAACGCAAAGGGGTATAAGTGATAAAAACTTAGTTTCTAAAAAAGTCGGTTCAATATTTTTTCGTTTCCTATAAATTGGGGAAGGGCCATTTGGCCGAAACCCATTTAGCCGAAAGCCATTTGGCCGAAAGGGTCGTTTGGCCGAAAGGGTCATTGGGCCGAAAGCGTTATTTGGCCGAATATACCATTTGGTCGAAAGGGTCGTTTGGCCGAAAGTGTCATTTAGCCGAAAGGGTCATTTGGCGGAAAGGCTCATTTGGTCGAAAGGATTATTGGGGCCGAAAGGGTTGTTTGGCCAAAAGGGTCATTTTGCCGAAAAGGTCGTTTTGCCGAAAGGGTGAGATGTCTCACTACTCACTTCGCGCTCCTCACTTTTGATAGCGAGAAGTGAGAAATGAGGAGTGAGAAGTGAGCTGTCACACTTCTGTTTCCTCATTTCTCACTGTGAAAAGTGCGAAGTGGGTAGTGAGACGTCTCTCTTCCAGGGAATCAATATTCGAGCAACGCCTAACAATATACTCTTTGTCATCAACAGAGTTTGTTACTGACAAACGCACCTAGCGACAAACCTTTATCAGAAATTGAACACAATATGACAAGAATCATTTGCCTTGCTTGCCCTGATATTTCCGAAAATACGCTGCTTATTTTGTAATCATTGTTCGATTCTCGAATATTTCCATAAAAGCAGAAATTATGATAGCATTAAACCGAAATTTGCTCGAGAAATAGTGCAAAATAACGGAATGAAATGTTAGCAACAAGATTGTCTTCTTTTTTGTTGCTGACAAAATTTTTCGGATCTTTGTCATTATTATCTCCGACAAAAACAAAGCTTTGTCGTTGGTTCTCTTTTGTCGCTTGTTTCGCAGGCGCATTCCAAAAAAATTGATTCCCTGCTCTCTTCTCATTCCTCTTCTCATTTCTCACTTTTCAATAAACTATTCTGCTAAATGACCTATTCGGCCAAATGACCTATTCGGCTGAATGACTTATTCGGCCAAATGACCCATTCATCCAAACGACCCTTTCGGCCAAATGACCCTTTCGGCCAAATGACCCATCCGGCCAAACGACCTATTCGGCCAAACGACCCTTTCGGCCAAATGACCCTTCGGCCTAACGACCCTTTCGGCAAAACGACATTTTCGACCAAATGACCCTTTCGGCCAAACAACCCTTTCGGCCAAACGACCCTTTCGGCCAAACAACCTTTTCGGCCAAACGACCCTTTCGACCAAATGATCTTTTCGGCCAAATGACCCTTTCGGCCAAACGACCCTTTCGGCCAAATGACTTTCGGCCTAATGGTATATTTGGCCAAACAACTTTCGGCCTAGTGGCATTCGGCCAAATGGCTTTCGACCGAATGGGTTTCGGTCAAAGAACCCTTACCCAATCTCTAGCAGTTTGGTAAACTAACGTGTTTGTAATAGTGATAAAAGTGTGTTTACGAATTGTATCTGCTGTATTTTCCTGTGGTAATATTGTGTGCAGCTTTTTGTCTTTAAAATTAGGCCGTTACAAATATTTGATTTAAATTATCTCCTACTGGTCTGGTAACATTTCTGCAAAATGTGTTAACATCCAATTGAAATCATAATTTATTTTTAAATATCAATCTTCAAGATTGATTATATATTTTGTTCTCATTTTACTGTAGAAAATTTGCTGTCAAGGATCATAAAAAATCATTAAAGATCAACTGCTGGCGATAATTTTCTTGTGAAATCTTTGAATACCGAGAACCTCAAAATAAAAAAAAAAAACCCAGATTAATCCACCTAGCGGTGATGGTGCCTTTCTCGTTTCTTTCGAGTGAGTAATATCTACGCACTTTTGGTGAAAAAAAAGTATTTTGACCATAACTTGGAGCCTATAGTCCGATCCGGCCAATTTTCAACAGAAAACAATGGGAACGGATTCTGCATCGAATGCAACTTCTTGCGAGCAAATCGGCTGAGGGTACATATGTGACTAAAATGAGTGAGATTTTGAAAAATGTATTTTGGCCATAACTCCATAGTCCGATTCCGCCAATTTTCAATACGAAACAATGGGACAAGATTCCGCGTCGAATGCAACTTGTTGCGAGAAAATCCGTTAAAGATAAGTGCCTGATAAATGAGTGAGAATTTTGTACGTGTTTCTCATGAAAAAAAAAAATTTTTGGCCGTAACTTCAAAACCCATAGTCCGATTGAGCCAATTTTCAATACGAAACAATTGGACAATATTCTACGTCGAATGAAACTTGTTGCGAGTAAATCAGCTAAGAGTAAGTGCCTAAAAAGTGAGTGAGAATTTTTCTTATAAAAAATATATTTTGGCCATAATTCCGAATCCCATAGTTCGATTCCGCCAATTTTCAATACGAAATAATGAGACAAGATTTCGCGTCGAATGCAACTTGTTGCGAGAAAATCAGTTAAAGTTAAGTGCCTGAAACATGAGTGAGAATTTTGTACGTGTTTCTTATGTAAAAAAAATAATTTTGGCCATAGCTTCGAAACCCATACTCCGATTGGGCCAATTTTCAATACGAAACAATTGGACAATATTCTACGTCGAATGAAACTTGTTGCGAGTAAATCAGCTAAGAGTAAGTGCCTAAAAAGTGAGTGAGAATTTTTCTTATAAAAAATATATTTTGGCCATAATTCCGAATCCCATAGTTCGATTCCGCCAATTTTCAATACGAAATAATGGGACAAGATTTCGCGTCGAATGCAACTTGTTGCGAGAAAATCCGTTAAAGATAAGTACCTGAAAAATGAGTGAGAATTTTGTACGTGTTCTTATGTACAAAAATGAATTTTGGCCACAACTTCGAAACCCATAGTCCGATTGGGCCAATTTTCAATACGAAACAATTGGGCAAGATTCTACGTCGAATGAAACTTGTTGCGAGAAAATCAGCTTAGAGTAAGTGCCTAAAAAGTGAGTGAGAATTTTTCTTATAAAAATATATTTTGGCCATAACTCCGAATCCCATAGTTCGATTCCGCCAATTTTCAATAGGAAACAATGGGACAAGATTCTGCGTCGAATGCAACTTGTTGCGAGAAAATCCGTTAAAGATAAGTACCTGAAAAATGAGTGAGAATTTTGTACGTGTTCTTATGTACAAAAATGAATTTTGGCCACAACTTCGAAACCCATAGTCCGATTGGGCCAATTTTCAATACGAAACAATTGGGCAAGATTCTACGTCGAATGAAACCTGTTGCGAGAAAATCGGTTAAGGATAAGTGCCTGAAAAATGAGTGAGATTATTTTGCGCACTCACATACACACACACACATACACACACATACACACACATACACACACACATACACACACACATACACACACACATACACACACACATACGCACACACATACACTCAGACATCACCTCAATTCGTCGAGCTGAGTCGATCGGTATATAACACTATGGGTCTCCGGGACTCCAATCAAAAGTTCGTTTTTGGAGCGAACATATAGCCTTTACGTATACTTTGTATACGAGAAAGGCAAAAATAATTTTGGCCATAACTTCGAAACCCATAGTCCGATTGAGCCAATTTTCAATACGAAACAATTGGACAATATTCTACGTCGAATGAAACTTGTTGCGAGTAAATCAGCTAAGAGTAAGTGCCTAAAAAGTGAGTGAGAATTATTCTTATAAAACATATATTTTTGCCGTAATTCCGAATCCCATAGTTCGATTCCGCCAATTTTCAATACGAAATAATGGGACAAGATTTCGCGTCGAATGCAACTTGTTGCGAGAAAATCAGTTAAAGTTAAGTGCCTGAAACATGAGTGAGAATTTTGTACGTGTTTCTTATGTAAAAAAAATAATTTTGGCCATAGCTTCGAAACCCATAGTCCGATTGAGCCAATTTTCAATACGAAACAATTGGACAATATTCTACGTCGAATGAAACTTGTTGCGAGTAAATCAGCTAAGAGTAAGTGCCTAAAAAGTGAGTGAGAATTTTTCTTATAAAAATATATTTTGGCCGTAATTCCGAATCCCATAGTTCGATTCCGCCAATTTTCAATACGAAATAATGGGACAAGATTTCGCGTCGAATGCAACTTGTTGCGAGAAAATCAGTTAAAGTTAAGTGCCTGAAACATGAGTGAGAATTTTGTACGTGTTTCTTATGTAAAAAAAATAATTTTGGCCATAGCTTCGAAACCCATAGTCCGATTGAGCCAATTTTCAATACGAAACAATTGGACAATATTCTACGTCGAATGAAACTTGTTGCGAGTAAATCAGCTAAGAGTAAGTGCCTAAAAGTGAGTGAGAATTTTTCTTATAAAAATATATTTTGGCCGTAATTCCGAATCCCATAGTTCGATTCCGCCAATTTTCAATACGAAATAATGGGACAAGATTTCGCGTCGAATGCAACTTGTTGCGAGAAAATCAGTTAAAGTTAAGTGCCTGAAACATGAGTGAGAATTTTGTACGTGTTTCTTATGTAAAAAAATAATTTTGGCCATAGCTTCGAAACCCATAGTCCGATTGAGCCAATTTTTAATACGAAACAATTGGACAATATTCTACGTCGAATGAAACTTGTTGCGAGTAAATCAGCTAAGAGTAAGTGCCTAAAAAGTGAGTGAGAATTTTTCTTATAAAAAATATATTTTGGCCGTAATTCCGAATCCCATAGTTCGATTCCGCCAATTTTCAATACGAAATAATGGGACAAGATTTCGCGTCGAATGCAACTTGTTGCGAGAAAATCAGTTAAAGTTAAGTGCCTGAAACATGAGTGAGAATTTTGTACGTGTTTCTTATGTAAAAAAAATAATTTTGGCCATAGCTTCGAAACCCATAGTCCGATTGGGCCAATTTTCAATACGAAACAATTGGACAATATTCTACGTCGAATGAAACTTGTTGCGAGTAAATTAGCTAAGAGTAAGTGCCTAAAAAGTGAGTGAGAATTTTTCTTATAAAAAATATATTTTGGCCATAACTCCGAATCCCATAGTCCGATTCCGCCAATTTTCAATAGGAAACAATGGGACAAGATTCTGCGTCGAATGCAACTTGTTGCGAGAAAATCCGTTAAAGATAAGTACCTGAAAAATGAGTGAGAATTTTGTACGTGTTCTTATGTACAAAAATGAATTTTGGCCACAACTTCGAAACCCATAGTCCGATTGGGCCAATTTTCAATACGAAACAATTGGGCAAGATTCTACGTCGAATGAAACTTGTTGCGAGAAAATCAGCTTATAGTAAGTGCCTAAAAAGTGAGTGAGAATTTTTCTTATACATAAATATATTTTGGCCATAATTCCGAAGCCCATAGTCCGATTGGGCCAATTTTCAATACGAAACAATGGGACAAGATTCTACGTTGAATGCAACTTGTTGCGAGCAAATCGGTTAAGGATAAGTGCCTGAAAAATGAGTGAGATTATTTTGCGCACACACATACACACACACATACACACACACATACACACACACATACACACACACATACACACAGACATCACCTCAATTCGTCGAGCTGAGTCGATCGGTATATAACACTATGGGTCTCCGGGACTCCAATCAAAAGTTCGTTTTTGGAGCGAACATATAGCCTTTACGTATACTTTGTATACGAGAAAGGCAAAAACATGAACATTTATAATAAAAATAAATATTAAAGAATGAAAACATAAACATATGAATATATAACAAAATGAAAATATATAAATTTGAAAATAAGAAAATATAAAAATATGAAAGTAGCAGAATATTACAATATGGGTATATGAAAATATAAATCATGAACATATGGAAATATTTTATATAACTGAAATATGAAATATAAGAGATAAACATTTAAACAAGCAAAATTATGAGAATATAAAACATGAAAGCATAAGAATAAGAAAGTATAAAATATGAAAATAACTCCACACTTTCACACTATTATATATACGTGCTATGGAAATAAAAATATGAGAAAACAAAAGTATGAAAATATGAAAATATAAATCTATATGAAAAAAACCCAGATTAATCCACCTAGCAGTGATAGTGCCTTTCTCGTTTCTTGTGAGTGAGTAATTTCTTCGCACTTTTGGTATGAATAAGAATAAATTCCCAAAAAGTGAGCTAGACTTTTTAATGTGATTTTTTTATGGAAAAAAGTATTTTGGCCATAACTTCTAAGCCCATAGTCCGATCGAGTCAATTTTCAATAAGAAACAATGGGA